>NC_137588.1:57733976-58933976 GCF_963210335.1 Falco punctatus | reverse complement strand
TTTAGTTGAGGAGGAGGAGGAGGAGGAGCCATGCAGCTTTAACAAGCTGTATCTGGGGAACCTCCGTGGAGACTGCACTCCTGGGTCCAGGATCATGGATGCTTCAGCTGCAGAAAGTTTCTACAATTGTCTGTCCCTTCACATAAGCACTAATAATTTAGAAGCTGAAACATGCAGTGAGTGAAGTGTGTTCTGTGTGTTAAGGTAAGAACTGACTGGGTGAGCCTCAGGCGAACCAAGCTCGATGGAGGGCTGTATGACCACTGCGTAAGGTGGGGGCTGTGGAAAGGGGAAGGACGCTGAAAACTTCTGTGCTGTCCTCCTGGATGCTTCTTTTTTTTAAGCAGCTTCATTCTGTTCAAGGACTTGCATTTCTGTTGTCCTGCCCTTAGAACAGAATCATAAAGGCTGTCTGTGGGTTCAAGGAAAAACGAATGCAGTGTCACCAGAGTGAGCAGGGTGTGGTGTTCCATCCTCAGAGGAGGTGCTGGGAGAGCTGTATCCACATGTGCAATTTCAGCACTCTGTCAGATGTCCTATCTGCCTTGCCTGTGTCCACACAGTGCTGTGTGGGGTAAAGAAGTCTCGTGCTGCCCAGGTTGCTTTATCAGCTCCTTGAAAGGAGGTGGGCTGAGACCTCTGCCCCCACAGCACAGCGGAAGAACGCCTTGGGCCGCAGCTGCTGCCAGCTCCCTTCTGGCGTTGCTGGTGATGAAGGTGGACGGATGTTTGCTGTGACCTGCAGAGGCGGGAAGCAGGATGCTAGCCTGCCAAGTCACCGTCCAGGGAGTTTGTTTTGTCTGAGTGAGCAGTGGGGAAGATTCAGAGGCTTGTGGTGTGGTTGAAAACTCCCTTCTGTGAAGGGGAACCTATTGAGTACCATACTTTTAAAGTAAATGTATTAAGTCTGAGCAAATGCAGTAATCATGGCTTGGGGTTTTTCTGTTAAGAACATTAACTTATTATAAGAGACATTAGTGACTTTTTTCAGTCAGTGATAAAGTTTAATAAATTATCTCCAATTTTTGGGGTGAAACTGTGGCCAAGTTGACTTGGTTTTTTTGTGTACAAGATCTGGAGGACTGTAGCAGGAAAGGGCACAAACAGTGTGTGCATGTATACCAGGATTCCAGTCTGCACTGCCATGCAGTGGGGAAAGGCCTGGTATTCTTAGAAGCAAGGTGTTCTGAGAGGGAGGAGTTCAAAAAATTGCTTGGATGTCAAAGTTATCCTGCTAAATATAGCTAAAGTATAGTTCAGTAAGTGGCAATGAAGTAGCTTCTGCAGATGGTCAGCTCCAAGGTCTGTGTGCTCTTGCGCTGCATTTCCCTGCACAGGGCAGCTCTTGAGGTGACTTTGATAGGAGAGAGGCTGCAGCAGGTGACATAACTTCTCTTCAGAGTGTGTTCAGTAGCCTGGGCTGGGGCTTCAGCTGCATCAAAGCCATTGCTGCAGGAGGTTCTGCCACAGTAAGCGTCAGTCTCTGGTCACCAGGGCCCTTCTGCGTCTACCCTGCCCTTGGCATTCCGCTGCCACATGCCCATCTCAAATACAGTGACCGTTGTCACGTCATCACAATTGAAATTGCTCCCCCATTATATCCATGCACAACAGGGACTACTTCATTTTTTTCTCCAATTACACACAGGCCACGCAGAGCAAAGCGCTTTAGAACCTTGCTTTTATTAAGTTTCTGCATTACACAAGATTGAACGGTTTTGAGAACTGGTAATGAGAAATGTGTCTGAGGAATTGGAGCAGAGCTGGAGGGTGTGAGAGGATGGACCAGTGCATCACTTGTGCTCTGATCTGTTCCCCCCTGAGAACAATCCTTAAAGCCCTGGAAGAAACTTACTTTGTTAAACATCTTATTCTTTATAATGCTGACAGATACAAATACATTAGCTTTTTACTTAGTAAAGAGGAATGAATTGGTGTTAGCATAAAACCAGGTTTAATATAATCAGAAGTGGCTCATGATATAATTGCTCACAGTATGACAAATGCCACCTGTGATACAGGAGTTCTGTCTTGTAGTTTGCCTGAGCCCTGTCAGTGCTTGTACCTGGAATACTGATCCTTTGCCTATGGAATAAGGTGAAGCTAAGAAGGTTACTTAGCTACTTCTGATGGCTACACAGGACCAGGTAGCTGTGGCATTAGTAACCTAAAACAAGAGCTAGACAAGAAACAAGTTTAAGGGCATTAGGCTCTAGCTTATGGGAAAAAACAATAGCTGTACTATTAAAAATACACTCAGGAAGATATGTACAAGAACATGTCTGTAATCATGACAAAGGCAGTGATTGCTACATGTTTAATAATTCAGAAGTTTTGTAGGATGTGTTATGTTGATCATTTCCAGATCTGTTTAAGCTGCCATTCTTTCCTGGATTGGGTTGTGTCCAGTGCTCTTGTGGAAGGGCACTGGTTACTTCTGTGTTCTACCTGAGAGACAGCTGTCCCTCTGTCCTGTTACTGGGGCACAAGTTCACATAACCCTGGGGTTGTCTCCCCCAGCTTCACAAAACACTCCCTGCAGAAGCATCATCTGCAGAGAGGTAGATTGCATGAGGAAACACAGGCTAATGCATATTTAATGCTGAGTAGGGGGTTTACCTGTGTCTGAACACTCACTCTGCAACATCCAGGGTCAGACTGACAAAGGGAAGAGAGCACCAAGAAAGAGGGCTGCTGCGTGAGCAGTTCCAGCTTCAGGACTTAGTTCAGGACATGCTCATAAAACACAGGGGTTTAGTCATGTGAGTGACTTTTGGAAACTGCTTACTTGGCTACAACTAGTATTTGAGAAAAAAACAACCAACCTACAAAACCCAAACTCTCCACAGCCTCCTTGGGGGCTCTCTGTACCTTGTAGAGATGGAGCATGTTACCGTCCTAACAACTCTATGCTATGCTTGTGGTAAGACCTTGGGGACCCCATGGTGCGTCTTGGTTTTGAGTCACTCCAGCACTGTCCTTTCAGCGAGGGGAGGTGGTAACACTTGTATTTCGGAAATCACAGAGAGGAGGGCCAAAGCAGGAGGCACCTGTGTCCTAGGGCAGGGCAGAACTGTGCACTCTGCAGAGCTGGGAGGACTGGGATCTACCCTGGGGTGGTGGTACCAGCTAACAGAACTGATAGTTGTTGCTCTTAAGAAGGGGCTGGCCACTCTCCTCTTGCTCGCAGGACTCCTCACAGCAGCCAGAGGTATCGCAGCCACTGTCTTCCTCAGCAGTGGAGGGCAGGTTGGTGTAGTCCTTGAAAGCAAAAAAAGAAACACAACCCCATCCCACCCCAGGTGTGTTTCAGTCCCTCCAGTGGTGTACAACATCTGTTTCTGCACAGATGAACAGCTGGGGACGCTAACTCACGCTGCCCCTTGCTGTGCCCACAGGGCAGGGCTGGCCTGCAGCCAGCTAGTCCCAAGCCAGCGCACCTTTTGTCCGGCTGCACCCCAAATCCAGGGGAGCGGGGCAGGGCTGCTGCACTGGTACTTGTATCGCTGCCCGCAGAGGCTGCTCCAAAGCAGCTGCATTTCTTCATCTACCCTCCTTTGGTCACAGTGGGGAGTGACTTAACTGTTCAGCATGGGGAAGGTGGATGCCTCTCTGCACTTCCCACCAAGACTTAGCTGCTCCCATCAGTTAAAGGTAAGGGCCATCACAAGGAAACATCAACAAGGGCATCAACAAGGAAAGTTGCCCAGGAGCTATGTTCATGTAGGGGGAAAGCACCTGTCCCTTCCCCCTTCTCTCCATAGATTCTCACCTGCTCCTTCTGCGCCTCCAGCTCTTTCTGGATGAAGCAGCTGATCTGGTCAAAGGTAGGTCTCTGGGTGGGCTCCAGGCTCCAGCATGCCTGCATGATGCTGTACCTGTGGGGCCAACAGGGGCAGGGCAGTTACATGGCACTGCTGAAAGCTGCTTCAGGGTCTGCACCCCCAGGCCCTGCCTGTAAAACCCACGGTTGGTGCATGTGTAGTACTCTAGCAAAAGGTGAGCACAGAAGCAGATGAAGCAAACTAATTATCAAGTTTTGTGCTTGTGCCTCTAGTACTTTTTTCTTTAAGCTTAAACTCATTATCCTGCTGTAAGCTGCTCAGGCCTGTCTTCTCATAGTCCTAGAGTCAAAAGTAGCTGACTGAAAAAAAGAAAAACCCCTACAGAGTTCAGGAACGTAGACATCTAACATGAGCTCTCCCATCTTCGTGTCCATAAACAGAGGAAATAGTGGACAGAGCATCGTAACAGACTGCCCCAGGTCCTGCTTTCCTACGGGGACAAGGAGCAGCCTGGTAGGATCCAACCTGAACCTCAAGGGCAGAGGCACCCAGGACCAGCAGGCAGACCTGTGACCGAGGTCCCTGGGCCATATCCCTGCCTGCCCACGAAGTGGTTCCAGCCACCCTGTCACCCATTGCGTGCACCTTGGCGCATCCACTCACATTTCCAAGGGAGCGAAGTCAGGCCTGGCCATCTGGTACCCCTGCTTCACCATGCGGTAGAACTTGCTGTTCACCACCATGCCTGGATACGGGCTTTTACCTGTGACGGCGACAGGAGCAGAGGTGGCTCTCAGATCAGCGGCTTACGGCGTTGCTCCAGCCTTACAGGGTGGGAAGAGGCAGCCTGGGGCATCGCCTGAGCCAGCGCTGCTCCTCAGGGAGGTCTGAGTTAGAGCCAATTAGCCAGGATTCTTTGTTTTTAATGATCCCTCTGGAAGCATAACACAGTGTTTTGAGGCTGTGATAAAACCTAGATTTTTGTCAACCCTCCTTTCTTGGAAACTTTTCTGCAGAAGTATTAGGGCGGTGGTAAGCCATGGAAAGCAAAAGATGGTTGCAAACTTGCTTCTTTCTTACCAAGGGAGAAGATCTCCCAGAGGAGGATGCCGTAAGACCACACATCGCTCTGCACTGTGTAAATGCAGTCAAAGATGCTCTCTGGGGCCATCCATTTCACGGGCAGGCGGGCCTGGAAGGGCAGAAAGTACTGCAGGCTGCGAGACCCTGTCCTTTGTGCTCCACCCAGCCCCTACCCTTGCACCCTCTTTTCTCCCCATTTCAATTACTTACATTTCCTTTTACAACATAATTTGAGTCATTCATGATATCACGGGCCAGGCCGAAGTCACAGATCTTGGCTACCCGTCCATCTGATATAAGCACGTTCCTGGCTGCTAAGTCGCGGTGGATGCACTGGGGAGAAAGAAGCACAACTGAGATCCAGCCAACATGCGCCAGCAGTCCCAACTAATTCCCTATAGCCCAGGCGTGTCACTGAAACAACACTTATAGGGACAAGGGGGACGTGTACTGCTTGAAAAGCCCCTGTAAGAGGCACTGTGTCACATAGGAGGAGTATGGGCTCTTTCAACTTCATTTGCAATGCTAAGATGTGACATTTCATGTCATGTCCTTCAATCACATGGGGCTGTCATCTTCCCCAGGGGAGGAGGCTGAGAACCAGGGGCTGTTGACTGTTTCAGAGATGAGGGTACAGTGTCGTACAGTTAATCTGTGATACTCTTAAGTGGAGCCAGCTCTGGCAGACAGCTCAACAGCCGCTTTCAGTTCCTTGTCCCTAGGGCAGTAGAGAAGCTGTCAATGCGAGAAAGCTTCACATCAAAGTTCCTGACCTCGTGTGAAAGCTGGGGAGAAAATGTTGAGACTAGCACAATGCACAGCCCTGAGTTACCCCCCCATAGCACTGCCCTGCTGCTATGGCCTGTCTGGAGCCCGTGGGAGACACATGCTCTGAAGGGAACACCAGTCACCATGGCTCAGCATGTCTGAACCCCATGAACAGAGCGAAGGGGCCCATTTCCAGCAGCGACTTGCTTGAGCTTGGCCACTCCATCCAAAAACATCCTGAGCCTCATGCAGATGGGATGGCTGGTGCCTGCTGGCTGGAGTGGTGTTTCCCAGTTGGGGTGCTGAGGGCAGTTGTCCTCTTGGCACTCACGTTCTTTGATGCGAGGAATGCCATGCCCTGGGCCACCTGGCTGGAGAACTGTAGCAGGTCAGAGAGACTGAGGGGACAGAGGTCCTCCCTGGTTTCATCTTCTTCCTCTGAGCTTTTCCCTGAAATTCAAAGCAAAGTTTTAGAGTTGCTGCAAACCTGTGGAGCAATGCAAGGTATGCTAAATCATGGATCCCCAGAGCTAAACCAGACAGGATGGCCAGAATAAAGAAATCATGGAAACACAGAAATGAGCCTTTAACTCACCCCTAGCTTGCGCAGAATCTGATGACGCCGAAGATGATGATGATGACACAGGCTTCATTTCAACATATGTTTCCAAACCCTGGCTCGAAAAGCCACTGTCACTGAGTCAGAAGTAACAGAGATGGAGGCAGGCTGTTAGCAACCCTCCAGTAGTACCTTCTGCCTTTCTCCACACCCACTGAGAGAAGAAACCACATCCCTGCCTGCAGGAAGTGGCTGAGCTAGGGCTTAAGGGCAAAGGGAAAGTCTGCGTTGAGGCTGATTTGAAAAGGGGACCTAGGTGCCCTGTGGTATGGAGCTCCAAGTACTGCTCCCCTCTTGTCAAGGGACTGCCCGTGGCTGATGGGGAGCACTCAGCTTCTTGTCCTACAAAAGCCACGTGCCCAACAATTTAGATTGTGGAAGGGAAGACTGGACTGAAACCTGAATTTATTGTGGGATATTCAACACTTGTCAAAGACTTTGAAAAACTTGGAACGGTAACTGAATCTAAACAAATGCAACCCCACTGGTTTTTACAGCCTGGTGTTCCCCAAGTCCCCAGACCCTTGGCTTTAATATCTCTCCAGAACAGCTCTTTGCACACTTCGCCCAGCAGGTACCCAGGCCCTCCCTGCATTGCTCAGTCCTGTGGCCACCCGAGCTCTGTTCCTACCTGCGGATGTATTTTTTCTCTAGGTCAATGTTTTTGTAATCAGCAGCACTGTCTAAAGAGGTGTCCAGGGCAGAATCCTGGATAATTATGTATTCAGCCTTCTTCCGCAGGAAATTCAGCAGATCTCCATAGCGACAGTACTCAGTGATGACAAGGATTGGGCCTGGGAGAGAGGCAGAAGGGGTTCATTAAGAAATGATGCTGTGACCTGCCCTGAAGATCGCTTTCCCTGGGAGGGGCCGCAGAACCCATACTGCACATAAGCACATCTGGAAATGGCCAGCCCACAGGCCCTTGCAAAGCTCTAGGTTCAAAAAAAGACCACCAATCTCATCAGCTGTCTCTGTTGTGAGACTGAGGAGAAGTAAGAAAGAGCCTCAGAGCAGGCCATGGGAGGGGTCCATGGGGGAAGGAGGACTGGGGGATCCTACCTCCATAGGTACATGCTCCCAGCAGGTTAACGATGTTCTCATGGTGTCCCAAATGACTCATGATCTTCAGCTCAGACATGAGAGCCTCCTGCTCATCTGTGTCTGCTGATGCTGCAAGAGGAGAAGGGCTGTGTGAAGGAGAGAGGGAGGGACATAGAAGAGATTAAGTGTGAGGACAGAAAAAGGTGCAGACAGAGATACGGAACAAAAGGAGGAGACACCCTCAGAAAGGAAATTGTGTCCTCTGTGCCTCTGGCCACATGTGTCCACAAAAATGACAGCAGCATGATTCCAGCACCCAGTACTTGTCACAGAAACATCTAAAAGTAGATGTTGCAGCCTGGGAGCACCAACACATGTGGTAAACATGCATTACATCCTGCCCAAAGGAGCTTGGGGGATTTCAAACTTTGCAAATTGCTGTGGGCTTACACTTTAGCATCTTCACAGCCACTTTGAGGACTGAATCCTCTTTGCCCAGCCCAAAAGCGGTGGCTTCTACCACTTTTCCAAAGGCTCCTGCTCCGAGAGTTTTTCCTGCAGAGGGAAAAAAAGTATGCTTATAAAAATGCTTTACAGAAAAAGAGTGAGCAGTTGTCCTGCATGCAGCCTGCCTGCAGGAGGATGTCTGCTGGGTGGGGATTCCTGCTAAGCCCAGACAAGATGACACATCCCTTGCTTAGGAGCTGGTTAACATCTGAGGGGAGCTCTACTGTGAGCAAAGAGGCCATGTTCAAACATGGGCTTACCAGCTCTGTGCATTAGGAATGACCCACAAGAGGAGGGACATGATCCTTTCAACCTTCCTCAGAGCAATGGAAGGCTGGAGCAGGTTGTACCCCAACATTTACCACCTTGTGTGGAAGAGGACAGCAAGACCTAGTTAAGGATATTACTGAAATGTCTGAATGCAGCTCTGGGTATTGCCCAGTTGCTTTGGCTCTGTCTTTTGGAGCATTTCAGCTCTGCGGTGAGCTGCACACCACCAGGCAAGCAGCAAGGAAGGTTCCTTACCAAACTGGAGGTTATTCCTGGGAAACTCCCATTTTTCATTGTATGGCAGCTGAGTGGGATCAATAAAGATGTAGTTATTCCCTTCACAGGCCTCAATGATCTTCCACCGCACCTGGTACTTGGGTTTCTGTAAGGAGGAGAGTCCAGTTATCCAACGTTCCTCAGGTCCTGAGGGTTCCCCAGGCCCAGCGTGCACTCTAGCTCTCACCCCACAGGCACAGAGGGAAGACTTAGATTTCAGCCCATCAAATATTTCTTGCTTTGAACCTGGATTGAAAGAGGGGGACTTTGTCTGTACAGCCCAGTCCCTTTGCTCTTACGAAGTCCCTCCAAACCATCACCCATGACTCGAGGAGGGTCTCATGCCTCTTTTGTTTAGAAGTAGCGCGTTGCCCTCACTTGGGCTGGCAGAGCCAGCATATCGCACCAGACAAGTAGCTGACAGTGCCCAGCTGGTGCTGGAAGACGATGTCCCCACTGTGCCTCCTTGGTACCCTGGGTTGCTGAGCGTAGCAGAACAGTGGAGCTGGCCCAGCCCTGCTTCCCTTATGGGGAAAAAAGAAATGGAGAAAGAGAAGTAAGAATTTCTTCTCTTTTCCACGAATTGCAGGGCAGAAGTAGCCAGGCAAGGCAGAGAGAAGCAGTGCTGGAGCCTGTGAACAGAGGCAGTTGCCAGCTTGTGCTGGGTGCTGTCATTCACACTGAGAGGGCTAGGGAGCCAGCTGGAGGCACAAATACAGAGAAAGGCGGTGAAATAGCTGCGTACGAGAATACTGCATGTGGCCTTCGCTCCTGTACGAGGAGACAGGCAAGGACCTGCACCCCAGCAGGGCAAAGGTAGTCTCAGGTCTATGAAGGCAGACGCAGGGAAGGATGGGTGGAATGACCACTGCTGTGATGAATCACCTTGTGCCCCAGCTACTGGGAGGTGTGTACTGAAATGCTTCTCCTCACCACTTCACCTGGAGAGCTGCGGAGAAGGATGCAGCATATGAGTAAATGCTCAAAGCTGGGTTTGCACAGGCATGAGGGACCATAACTGAGGCAAACAGATCCGCAGTTTTGATGCAAAGCATCTGTTTGTTTTCCCCCCTCCACTGTTTCTTTTTAATTTGCCTGAGATTTGAATATCCATGCCCATGCAGGCTGTTGAAAAAGGCCCAGACAGGTTGCACCAAGCAGTACAGTTTCTGGTGGAGGTCCCTCATGCCACATGCACTCAGTTTACTTGCTGTGGCCTGCTCCCAGAGGGTGAGCATTGCTTCTTTCTGCTCCACAATTCACCTAGCACTGCAGCAATCAGCTACGGCTTAAGAAGCCCATGGCTGAAGCAGGTAATATTATTTATAAACACGTCCTGCTTCTCTTGGGCTTGCAAGACCTTCCTAAAAGCTATTTCTTCAGAGCTGTGCTTACAAAACAATCCACCCTTCTCTCTCTGTCTCTGGACTACTGGCTAAAGACAGCTCTGCCTGTGAAGCAGTAGGTGCTTGCCTGGGAGAGCACTCTGCTGGATCTTCTGACAACTAGCACAAGAACTTTGCTGCAAAATTTGCTGCCTTGATGGGCTGTCAAAGGAAAAGTGCCAAAAGGGAGAGCTGGAAACCAGGAGATTTTCACCCACTGATGAAGCAGAGGTGGCTACTAATTGATACAGTTTATAGAAACAACTAAGTAGGAATCCAACCAAATGCTGAAAATGAGTCTTGCAGAGAAAATGGGGCAAGTTCTTGCATAAAAATTGTGACCAAGTCTTCCTGGAGACAAACGCCTTCTAACATCATCCTGTTTCCCCATAAAGACATTTTTTTTATAAAGTAGGGAGGAAAATAAAAAGTAGATGCAAGCTACAAACCACTTTTTTTTCCCCTCCTTAATTCAGTCTGTGGATTCACTGACAACTGACAGCACAGAGTGAGAGCACCTTTGTCTGACACCAAGGAATATCCTCATTGACCTCGGGGCTACGAGACTGAGGGACCGGAGTGGGAGAGGTGTTAACACCAGATTTGATGTGTGAGCCTTGTCCTGCGGCAGCAAACGCCTGGGCAAAGTTGGGAGGCAATGGAGATGGAAGTAGCTTGCCTGGTACCTCCAAGCTGAACGCTCCCTGCCTATGGCTGCCAGCTGAGGCCCTGTGGTCTCTGAGGCTGGGCAGCCCTTGCTATGCAACAGGGAATCTGACCTGGTTGTACTTGTAGAGGAGGAAGAGGAGGAGCAGTAGCAGCAGGACCGATGTGCCTATGCAGGTGGAGAGAATGGGGCTGAAGAACTTGTTGGGGGGGGCCATGACACTTCCTAGAGGAACAAAAAAATGCGGATGAGTAAAACACTCATGTTTCAATCCCATCTCTGGGAGCATTTTGCCCAGCTGTTCACTTAGGCTTCCCCTGTATGCAATATAACCCAGCACTGGCCTCAGATACTCAAAAGAGCTGCTGGGAACTGAGGGAAATTCTTGACTCAAGGCTGCAACAGTTCCCTCTGTGAACCCCAGTTTCACACAAACAGCACCAGGTGACCAAGATATGTGCAGCAAGAACAGTCCCATCAAAAGATGCAATTCCTGGGCTCCAGTGGGCTGATAGACAGCTGACTGTGCTGCACCCTGGAGCTACACCCTGCAGCTGTAAGTCTTTGTGGCACAGCTCAGCCTTTGGCACCAGGCTACACCCAGCCAGAAATTCCCACATAGCTCCTAGGACTGGCAAATGCCAAAGCTTCCCACCTCCTGTGAGGATAGAGAGCTTGTGGAACCTATTCCACCTCTCTTGCAATACACTAAAGATATACACATATAGGAAAATGGGCCCTCAAAAGTCCCCAGATTCTCCCCCACTCTGCCAAGCTATCAGTTTGTATCTTACTGGTGATGGTGAGCGAGTGAAACATGTCAGAAGCATTTCCCTCTCTGTTAATGGCCACACAGCAGAAGGTGAAATTGTCACCCAGCTCCTGGAAAGGGACAATGCTCTCCACCTCCACCTCTCGGAACGGCAACACGTTCACCACCTGGGGACTGGAGTCATTCAATAGCAACCGATAGTCCTCGCTGTATCTGCAGAGATACCAAGCAGGAGAGACTGAGCATTCCTCTGCAGCACAGTTGCTCATAAATGAATCGGTGCCTGTTTCAGACTAGAGAGGAGGCGCAGGGGACTGGGGCTGCAGCTCTATGAGACGTTACTCGCCGCCTGGTTAAAGACCTCTCCCTGAACACTGAAGTCCTGTATAGACAGGGCCTTAACTGCCTCCACATGACTACAGTTGTCTTCTGCCAGCAGTTCCCTCCTTGAATGGGGCTGGTACTGAGACACAACAACCTCTGTCCAGGCAGCTGCAGTTCCATCACATTGTAGCTCAGTAAGCCTGTGTTCTGCAGAGCCTCAGACCTGCTGGAGGTCCCAGAAAGACAACTAGGACCAGCCAGGATGTAGCTCTACAGCAACATACATCAAGGCACTTCAAGGCATCCACATGTTCCTCAGAAAAGCATTGGAAAACATGAATCACAGGTGGCTGAACTCTTCAAGCTTACGACTTAGGGAATAGTACCTGCTCCCTGTCCTCAGACAGTCCTTAAGGACCATTTTTTTTTAGCAGAGCAACATCCTTGTTGATGTTACTGAACAGACTCTGCTATATTGCCTGTAAGCAAGCCGACGTGGTGCTACTCAGCAAATAACAGCATCGCAAGGGCAAGTGCACACCTTGGAGGTGCTCAGTCTCCTGGGCATTTCTTACCTCTCAGAGTGAACAGGGCACTGGTACCACTCAATGCGTGGGGCAGGGTAGCCGATGGCCATGCACTGAAGGATGCTGGAGTCATTGGCTGGCACCTTGATTTTGCAGATCCTTGGAGGAGCTGTTGGGGAAGGCACATAAACTGTGAATGCTACGATCAGAGGAAGAGCACATTCCTTGTGCTCTGATTTACTTCCCATGTGTGCAACAATAAAACACTAGGACATAGGTTTGGGCTGGGTCCCAGACGCAGTCTGGCTGTGTGTCTGTGGGTGCTGGGCTGGAAGCACACGGGTACTGCACCCTACTTGCTGCCAGCTGGGTAGCAGCCTCAGGGCAAGCAAAGAATGGGCAAAGCCAAGCACTTACATTTCACAGAGATACTGAAGGTAACTGATGCGTTGGTCTCATTGTTGAGGGCATAAAACGTATAGAGACCTCCCTCTCCTTCCTGCAGGCGGTTCAGGAAGAGTGTGTTGTTATACCTGCTCACACAGAGAGAGTAACCACCATGAAGAAAGCTGTGCGGAGGAAACTCAAGCACTCACACAGCTCAGCAAGGTGCTGTTGCTTCCTGCTCCCTGCAGTGGGTGAACACATCCCAGCACTAAGCCCAGCCCGTGAGGGGAGTCTGCTGCTTGCTTCTTCAGGGGAAGCAGGGAGGGTCTGATCTTTCTTAGAGGAAAGATCTCTTGCCACCAAGCGCACACCATTTCTGAAAGGCTACAGGTGGGTGAATGCTCAGAAAGAAGCGTTTTACATCTAAATCATCACTTTCGAAGGGCCAGAATATGCTGGTCCTCCTGCCTTTGGCAGAATGAGTTATTCCTCCCATTTCTCAGCTCATCAAGTGCCCACTCCCCTCTGCCCCCAGCCCATTTCTCAGACCCCGATGCAAGAAAGTTTGCCCTAAAACCATCATGCTTGCCAAGAGGCACTTCCTCTTGTGTATTATTTTTTGGTTTCTAAGAAAATGAAAGGGGAATTGCCAAAACTCCCCAACAAATGGAATTATTCTCTTTCTTTCAGACTCCTTTTCTCCTCAGTTGTCTGTAGGCTTTGGAAGAGCAGGCCTGTGCCCTCCATTAGGTCTTATCCACACAGTGATGTTTCTGGCTTCTCTTGACATGGGGCATACAGTGCCCCTTGGTACATACACTCTCCAGACTTCAAAGCATGGGACAGGTCTGAGAAGCAGCAAGGGAATTAGATTTTTTGTACTGTTCATTTACCTCTGCAATTTCTTCCTGCAAGGAGAGTGTGAACTTGAACAACCAGACCGCTAATGTAATACTGACTTCCACAACATTTTCTAAAGAGAAAGCTGCCAAGTCAGACAGAGGTGGTGTCCCCCTTGACCTGATCAGACCTGCTCACTGTGGCTTGTTAATAATAGCGGAAAGATAAGAAAGGCAGAACAGTTTCCCTCTTTGAAACCAGAGAGTTTTCTGTCAGCCAGTAGCATGAGATCTGCTTGTCTCACAAGGAAAAAACATTGTTGGAAACATGCCGTGGCCAGTGTAGAAGAGAGAGAGAGCACATACCAGTTGTTTCCAGAGATCATTACGTCCTTGGATGTGATGGTCTCAGAGTTCTTCAAGGGATTTGTGTGCTCCCAGCCCCAGTGAAGAAGTTTTGGGTAAGCCTCGATGTGGACTTGCAGCTCCAGACTCTCTCCCAAAGCAATCTCCTGGCTGGCGGCTTGCACTGGGGTCAGGAACACATAACCTCGCTCTGCGGGATGGAGGAGAGCATGACCATCAGCAGTCATGTCCAGAGACCTGAAACAAGCTTATACCAGCTTCACAAATGGGCCATTATTGGAAAAGGCAGGCTCAGCTGGGAGACCGCAGGAGGGAATGAGGCCTTACACAGATTACGTTGCCAAAGGAATGCTTTTAAATTGCTGCTTTGTCATGGCAGCTTGGATTACACTCTGCCTGAGGAGAGCTAGAAAATCTTAGTGAACTTTTATGGGGAAAGAGATGCACGAAGCTAAAACTGTATCTTCTGATTGTCCATAGACAACAGGCCCTTTAGCTAAACTCCTGGCTTCTCACTTAGAAACAACTCGGACCAAGCCTTCTTTCTGAGCCATGGTGTGCAGTGGCTTTGGATCATCAGCAAACACCAGCCTAGAAGCTGCAAGGATGAATGTTCTGTCTTGAGATACAAGCAAGTGTATAATAAACTTGAGTCCTTTTATGTGGATTGTTATTGGATGAGACAAAGTTCCATTCTCTACTCATGTGGCTTGCCCTTCCTTCTAGCCAGCCTTTCCTGGTCTTCAGGATAATCTTGCCCATTCCTTTTTTTTTAATCTTACAGCTATTTATAAACACACAGAAACTGAGAAGAGCTTTCCAATTTTTCATCCAGAATCCAAAAAATTTCCTCCTGCCTCTCAAGACAGTGAAGGGAACACTAGTTCCTTTCCCCAGCAGCTCCACAGTTCTCATGTGAGCCTTCAGGCACAAGCAAGAAAGATGTTTCCAAGCACAACACTAGCAACAAGATGGAGGCAGAAGCGACAAATACTCAAGTCTAGGTGTGATTCAGCCCACACCTTGCTGGTCTTTTGGAGAAGCACTCACCTACTACCTGAAGCATTGTCGAGGCATTCCTGAAGCCTGCTGAATTGTTAGCTATACAAGTGTATTTCCCACTATCTTCCATGGTCACTGCTGGAACAGACAGGATGTCGCTGATGAAGTAGTTCTCATTTTCAAAACTAGGCTTTTTAGTTCTCCTGACCTGTCAGGCAAAGAAGGAACATAAGGCATTTTCTTGGAAGGGCAGAAGATGGAACTGAGTATTTACGACAAGTGTACCCACCCCCTCCTGTTCTGGACTACTAAGCTTTGTTGTAGAGCCGCTGAAAGCCATCTGTGTGGAGACCAAGAGGCATATTAAACCTGGGTGTTCAGGGCAGATATTCCGGAGCAATTAGGCTTACAGCTGTTGTTAGCCTTCTGACCATAAGCTGGCTTTACAAGATGTGTTTTAATCACACAAGGTGTATTATTTCAACTCCTTAACAAAGGCATCAGATATAATGAGGACTTCTAGCAACCCTTATCTAACCATCTAGCAGTTAAAAGTCAGCACAACAGATTTTTGAAATGCGTTCCCTTTCTTCACCCATCTTTTCTCCAGGGAACTGTGTGTCCTGGACTTGTTTGCTGCCTTATAAGCCCTGGCAGAGCTGGGTGGATAGATGTTGCCGTAGTAGGTATTGTGGCTCCTGCCCAATGAACTCAGCTGAAACAACATACTTCACTTCTCTCTTACAGCAAGGTCCTGACAATGGGCAGGTGTTTCTTAACCCTGTATCATCCTAAGGAAGGAATGGCCATATTCAGATTTCTACGGCTTTTTCGAATAGCTGCTTTGGTTGGGCAGTTCAAGGCTTTGCTGCAGGTGGCTTGGGTCTGGACAGTTCTTACCACCCTGTGTCTCAGTTTCCAGAAAAGCCCTATAACCCCTTGAAGCTGCACAACTTACGTTTTTTGCTGCTGTCACCCATCTGATGTCATACTTATGGGATGGAGCAATTACTCTGCAAGTGACTTGGAAAGGTTCACCCACAATTCGCACATGGTCTATAGGGTCCATCATCACTGATACAGGCTTCTCCAGTGCTACATAAAGGCAAGCAGGGAAAGATTCAGTGTCAGCTGTCCAGTGACCCCATGTGCTTTGGAGACTCCCTAGGGCCTAGATACCTTCTCCTTCCCATCCTCTTCAGTCTCTCTACCCCCAGCCTTCTCCTTCCCTGGCAATCATCCCTCCTTTTTGTGCATGTGTCTATGGGAAGCAGTGCAGGCAGGGGAGAGCACAGCAGCCAGCACTATGGGTTGAAAGGGAAGGGGAACCTTCTGCCATGGTTACACCCCAAGCATCAGAGCCTGAGGACCTGCAGAACATCAGGGAGATAGGCTGGCTTTTTACTCTTTTCTGTGATAGCACCTGCAAAGATTTGGACACTGCTGAACCCATGGAGACCCACCTGAAGGAGCCAATTTGCCAGAGCATAATGGAATTCAAATACCCTTTAAAGATTGCAGGTTCATAAGGTCTTTCCTGCCACTGGTGAGGAGCTTTTCCTTATCTACCTACTAACTTAGCTATTGCTGTCTCCCCGAGGACAGCAGCAACCCCAACCCCTTACCTTCTTCCACAATCAGCCTTATTCTTGATGACTTCTTTATTTTTCCATTTATCACTGCTTGGCATCGGTAAAAGCCCTTTTGTTCACTTTGCACATTGAATAGTGTTATTCCTTTCTCATTACTGAAAGAATAGTTGGTCCCAGGTGAGAGATGAGATGTTTCATCCATTATCAGTGTCACACTGGATCCGTACTCAGGGGCCGTGATAAGACAGGGGAGCTCAGCATTACTGCCTCTGGTCACAAAGATCCGGAAAGTTGGGGTGTACCAGACATTACTAGGATCTAAAGAGGGGACAAGGTAGGCCAGAGAACGGGATTAGAAAAGGCATCAAAGCTGAGAAACACATTCCAGCAAAGGCAAGTCTCCAGCACCACTGCACAGTGGGAGTTTGACGCTGGGGCAGCCCTGCTCAATGCCTGCCTGACTCAGCCTCCAAAAACTCACACAAGCAGCCCAGCTCCAGCTAAGGCGTTAGAGGGGAGCACAGCAATCAACTCACAAACGTACATAGGCAAGAGAGGCCGAGAAGTATGCTCACTTCTCAACTTTTCACCAAAGTGTTAGCTTTATTTATCAGACCTCCAGCTTCCCAGCCCAGGACAGTGTCTCCAGGACAAGCAAAGGAGTGAACTCAAGTGGTGGAGTTACCACAGTGTAACTTCTGGGGTAAAAGAATATTTGGGGTTCAGGTCCTGTTGTAAGGATGAGAGTCATGCGATTCCCTTGTCTAGGGTGCTGGCAATACAGTTCTCATTTCACTGCTCATTCCAACATTGAACAAAATTTCAACCCTGTTTTTTCAGGAAGGGAAGCCAAGGTAAACAGAGGGAGAGGTCCAGGCCATTCCCACATATGCGTGAGGTGCAGCTGCGTACTCTGCCCTAGTGCTTCAGCCATGGGCACAGTTTTACATGGGCTTACATGTTAGTGGGTGAGCCCCTGCCACACTAGGAGCCTACACTGCTCCCCAAGCACATGTACAACCACAGCCATAGAAAGGACCAAAGCGATGGCTGTGCTCCCTGAAAGGAGGCCATTGTGCCAGCAGAAGAGGAACGCATGTCTACCTCGCACAAACAGATGCACAGTTGCAATGCCCTTGTCACTGCTGTTGACATAAGCACACTTATAGGTGCCTGTATCCCTGTAAGTGGCCTTGAGAATACTGAGTGTGCTGCTGGTGTGGTTGCTGAATACATCCTTTTGGCTTTTCCATTCAACTTCAGACTCTCCTGAGCAGCGCAAGATGACTGGATCACCCGTGTTGACAACCAGAGCAGGGAGGTCAGGGCTGATCAAGGGGGACGCTGAGCCTACAAAAGAAAAAGAGAGGATGCAAACATGATCCTTAAAGATGCTCTGCTGGATTTCAGTCTGGAGCATGGAGTAGCTCAACATCAGGAAGAGATTGAGCTTAGGATTCAGACAAGCTTTTCAGTTCATATCACTCCAGCCATTCCCAATACCACCAGACCAATATGGCCTGATACTCCAAGGAATGAATTTCCAGGAAGAGAGAAAACCCCACAAGTGAACATAGAGCACTGGGACAGGAAAAGCAATCATCTGGAGCCGATTAGGTCAGATGTTGGCCTGGAAAATTTTCCTGTCAGGTTTTGCCTCTTCTTGCAATGGTTTTCCTTTTGTGGCAGAGCTGGAGCTACTATATGAACTTGGTTAGCCCGTAACACCATTTGGTGAAGTTTAAATTTAATCTCTGTTAGTATGATGGCACTATGATGAGATACAGCAGACATGAAAAGCTTCTTTCAGGTCTGAAAGGATCAGAGCAGGAGGTCAGTGCATGCCCTTGGCTTTTTGGGTGCCAGGCACTGGATTTTGAAGGACACCTACTTATGCCTTACCACAGTCGCACAGTACATTCTCCTTGCAGATATCACCAAAATGTTACGAAGTGAGTCAGCATTACTATTCCTATTTGGGGGTAGGAAACCGAGGCTCGTGAAAGCCCACAGCTGCAGTTGTACATACAGCACACCAGGCCATGCTGACACTGGCAGTTCAACACAGCTGGATTTCTGATGCCATCTTTACTTTGGAGATGGCTTCTCTGCTGGCTGAATAAAGGGGAACCAGGATCCCCAGTCCAGCCTTTTGTGTCAGAAGGAAATATTTTTTTTCCTGTTTTGCCGCATCAGCGAGTTCTTTGAGTCACTACCTATATTTAGGGTGGGGGGGGGAAGTGAGAAATGAATCAGTGCCGCGGGGCTAGGGAAGAAGTGGTACTACCACCCCCACGCCAGGCCTTTGGGGAGGACAGGAAACACATTGCAAATGGCTATCTGTGCTCGGGGGGCTCTGCATCCCCCTCGGGCCCCTCTCCAGGGCTATTCTCCCACTTCTGCTTTCCCTCCCAGTTGCTAACCCATCCACACATCTTAAAGGGACACACACACAGGTTCAAATAAAACTAAATATAAAGGTAGCTGACCAATTTACCAATTTGTTGCTTTTTGCAGAGGAGGTCACCATAGGCAGTGCTCCTCCAGGGTGGCAGCAGCAGAACCAAGGGCTGAGTTTGGTCTTGTGATGCCTCAAACTCTGCAGTAGACAGCTCTGGACTCCCAGGAGCTCTTTGGTTGAAAGATTTGTTGTCAAAATGAACATAAAAGCTCTAACTTTTCAGGAAGCAGGAGAAGGTAAAGCACCCTATAACGGCACCACTAGTCCAGCTACACTTGCATATCCTTCAAAGGGAAGGGGAGCAGTGGCCAGAAGATGCAGCCCTGGTCACAGGGAGAAGAGAAAGCTGCTACTTCTGGTCATGGGTAGCAAAGACTGTTTAAAGCAAATCTGTGCCTAGGTGCTGCCTTGGACACTGTCCCTGTAACACAGCCAGCAGAAGCAGAACACACCTATCCTCATGCACCCCTGCTCACAGCTCATTTAGTGAGGAAGACTATGTCTAAGGTACCAACATATGTCCTGTGCTACCAGCTGTGCTCAGGGCTGTAACACCAGAGCCCATCCATCAGAACTCAAAGAGCATCTTTTAAGGGGTCCTGAGCTGATGCCTCCCTCCACTTAACAAAGGGTCAAGAATGAGACTCAAGACCCTGGAGAGCATTGCAGGTGCATGACAACAATATAGTTGCCCAGAGGAAACCCAAACAAGGCCTGGATCAACTCACAAACCCTGCTGGAAGAAACAGAGGACAGGGAGCTTCAGAGTATGGAATATTTGACATTTTATCTCCACGTTGTGGGGTGGGGTTTTTTTTGTGATGCTTCTATCTTTCTGTGGAAAGATTAAAAGCCTCATTTATTCCCATAGCAGAGAAAAACATATCCCAGAATCCTTTAAAACCACATTTTCCACACGTCTGAGGTACAATGTTCCTCCCTTTTTGCTAAGCTGCATCTTGTAGCAGGGCTTGACACATTTCTGTTTCTATAACTCTGTCACTGGACGCTTTTCCCTCACCTACTCTCCACTTCAGCTATCCCTCCACATCCAAGGTTTCAGCACCATTTGATGAGGCAGCCAAGCTCTGTGACTCAGAACTGTGTTCAGATTGGCTCAGGGAAAGACCATGTTATAAGTGGACAAACCAAGGACCAGAACAGGACAAGAAAAACAAGAGTCATGTCACTCTGCATCCTTGTTGTCATCAACTCTGGTTACTACTGAGATGCTATGGTCAGAAAAGGCTCAGGGTAGGTACTCTCCATAACAGTGCAGAAGCCAGCAGCCTTCAGATTATCACTGGAGACTCCTGTCAATGGCACAACCACCACACAAGCAGAGTGAGGACAGACAGGGCAGAGACACTAAGTGCAGGACAATGCCAGGTGAAGGTCACCCAAGCATCCACACCTTCATGTGCGCCATGTGTGCTGGGGGATGAGACAGACCAGCATGTCCCTTTCCAGAATGGGGAAGCAGGGCTGCTGGAGGAGGCTTTCTCCCTGCTGACCAGTGTGCAATCTTGCACGAAGCCCAAGGATGTCTCTTTGCTGCTCTCCAGCAGCTTCCGCAGCATTACCAGTAACTGCTGGCCAAAGGTTTTACCACACTTTGGTTGTGTAACCATGACCTCTAGTTACAGCTGCAGGCTCTGTCCCTGCCTCTTCCATGCCCGTCAAAACATACTTTCCTCTGCTGAGGGTTTGGAAATGGTGAGGAAGGAGACCTGAAGGCTGGTAAGACAGATGATCAAGAATCTTACCACAAAATCCAGTCATCAGGACCTTGACATGATCCTGGGGGATAACCAGCCTAAGATCCGGCCCTGTGAGGGACCCATACCAGGCCTGAGCTCTCCTCTCAATTATGGCAAGGAAAAACTTCTTTTCTGAGGACACATACCTTCACCAGAGCTATCACCTACAGTATCAGGGGGGCAAGGAGTGGGGAAAAGGGTGCTCATCACATCTCTGCCTGGGGCTTCTACCTCAAAAGTTTAGATTAATCCACAATAAGAAAACAAAAGAAACCCCAGGAAGACCTCTCAAGATGGCCAAGAACACAGATGTGAGCTGATCAGGTTTCAACTCTTTGCTCTGCTTGACCTGAAGCTGAGATTTGAGCGCCCGACACTCCCCCAGCAAGAGCCCCCATCAGACTGGTCATACCACGTCACCCTGGGAACTCTCAGAAGATGCACTTGCAATCCAAGAGGTATGAGAAGGAAGTCAGGCTCTTGCTTGACTAGAGGCTGTTGCTTTGGGCAACCTTGACATGCTGCAGATGGCCAACAGCGTGGTACTCAGACAAATGTGTGTCTTAACACCCTGACATGGCAGACATGCCTGATGAGCATGTCACAGCTAGTCACCTGCAGTGCTCAGTGCCTCGAGAAACCTTCTGAGAGATCCTATCAGCTATTGTTATGATCTCTTGCAGATTTGTCAGACCTGCCTAGCCTCTATTATCTTAAAAAAACCCGCATGAAATTAAAAATCCTGCAGCCTTCACAGTCCAGATCCTAGCACAGCAGACCTAGAAAAAAGCCTGCTCAGCACCTCAACGATGTGACTTGAAGCCAAACACCGCGCAGTGCAACAGCAAGAGGGATACAAATTTCCTGGGCTGAAAATACAAACACTGCAGTGGCTCAAGGGTGGCTCAGACACCGCGTCCCCGTTACATCTGTTACATACTGAATGCTTTCCCCCCTAACGCTGCCCCCTTTCAGGGGGAACTTCACACCAGAGTCTCATTGTGTCCCCAAGCAAACTCCAGAGGAAAATGAAAGAAAGTGCCACAAAAGACCTGAGAGGCTGCCAGCACTTGACGTAAGATTAGCAATACTGGTTTCTGTTGAAAACCTCAAAACAGGTTTAGTGACTCTTTCTTGAGGTTGATGGGTTATTGCCTCTTGCCCATCCCTGCAGCCTCAAAAACCAGGCGTATTCACCTTTCCCTTGGTTCCTTTGGTTACCCTTGGCTGCCTGAGGTCAGTTTCCACCACATCCTGGCTCTATACCCTGTCATGTGTGCCAGCCGCACAAGAAAACAGCAGTTGTCAAACATCTCCAACTGGGCATGAGGCACATTGGAAGGACTGGTGCAGCAGACTTTCCCCACTCTCTCACCTGCAGGCCAAGCACCTCCAGCTCTTGCCCCATTTGGGCAAAGCGTTATTTCAGAGACTGCTTCCCTCAGGAGACCCCACTGAGCCTCTCCTTCCTCCTAATCCCTGCCCAGACCCTAACAGTGGGAAGCTTCCCTTTCCCATCTCCCCACTGCTGAGGGTCTTCCTGTGCTACATGCACCTTTCCACAGCCCTCGGCCTTACCCTGGCAGCGCTGCAGGCAGCCAAGAGCAAGCCCTCAGCACCGCTGGGCTCCAGAGCCAGCTCGGACTAGCAACACAGCCTCTTTCAACCGCTGTCATCCCTCTATAGTGACAGCAACTCTTGATTGTCTTCAGAAATCTGCTACAGCCAAGTCTGCACTAAATGCCAAGCCGGTGTCCCTTCCCTGCTGTGCCATGGAGCAGACACGTTCTCTTGCCAACTCCCTACCCACACCAAAGTTCCTTGAACCTGCCCACAGCAGCAGTAGCTACTTTATGCAGCAACTTCCAGAAACAGGGACCAGCCCAGCCTACGGCAGGCTTTTGGTAGACATGAGTGGGAGCCAGGCTTCACCCTCCACCACCAGGAGCTGAGTGTCCATTAACCCAACTTCAGCATTGCCCCATCCCCACCGAGGCTACCACCCATCCTCGCCCCAGGAGGGGCCGAGCACTCGCACCGCACACCCAGAAGACCCCTTGCCATACCCCAAAACTGCCCCAGAGTGATGTGGAGACACCAGAGGGCTTTGAGGTGGGCCAATAGACCTACCATGCCAGATGCCAGCCGTGGTGAGCAGCAGGAGGAGAGCAGGGCCCATGTCCCCGGGGACCACCGTGCCCCCAGCGCGAAGCAGGGACGCGGCTGAAGGATCCTCTCAAGCAGCGAGCACCTCTCCTTGTGGGCACCGTCCCCAGCACTCCCTCGGCGGGAGCTTCTCCTTTCTGAGATGACCACAAGTTAAGAAATTCCCTTTTTTTTTGTTGTTTGTTTTTGAAATGGGAGGGGGGGGTGGAAAGCAATGTTTTGAGACGTCACTGGTGACAGAGGGCCTTGGCAGAGGTAGGACCGGGCATGCACCCCGCTGCAGGGCCACCCTCCCACCTCAGAGGGGCTCAGCCCCAGGCACTGCCCAGCAGCCGGGGTCTGAACCCACCCTGTGGGCCCTGGCTGCTGCCACCCAAGCCCCCCAGGGACTTCTACACTCTCTCCTCTTGCCTGGGGACACAAAGAGCCTGACTGGGACCTGCCTTGATGGCAGGAGACTCCATTTTACCTCAGGGCTGGTGGACCTTGCTGGCTCCTCGTCCTGAGGGCACACACAGGAACATGGCTGACTCCCTCACCACAGGTCCACAAGGATGATTCAGCCTGAGGTAGCACCCAGGTGAGAAGAATTGAAGACAATATGTTACCCTGTTTTAACCACCCTGGTGCAGAGAGGGGTCCTGTGGCCACACAGGGTCACCCCCAGCCCCACGCAGAGGCAGGGTTGAGCCCAGCCAGCTGCACACTTGCCTTCACCACCCTCCTCAGCAGGGAGACGTGTTGGGGTGCAGCCTGCAGACCTTTCCCTGTCCCCAGCTGGGCTGGGGGACACAGGGGGATCCCAGGTCTCCTCCTCTCCCAGTACCTCCAAGCCTGGAGCTCACAGCAACCCAGTCACCACTAGGCAGGCACCAGGCTCAAGCAAAGACCCTTCCTCCCCAGGAGCCCCTCTGCGCAGTCATACTGCCTTGCTGGTGGGGAGGCTATTTGAAGCTCTTTCCTAATTGACAACCTGGCAGGCACCTGAGAGCAGTAATTAGGCACTTTGTTAACCCTTCCCTGGACCATGCCTCTTCCAAAACAGGAGGTGAGGCTTGCAGCAGAACAGTTCTCCTAGGGATGCTCAAGTCAGCAAGATGCTAGCAGACCGAGTCAGACACAGGGTGCCCCTTGCTCTCTGCTCTATCTCTGGGTAACCTCAGGCAGCAGCAGAAGTTCACAGCAGCAATGGAGTGGGAAGTTGTGGCCACCACCTGACAGCACTGGGAAGCACAGGGGGGGAAGGTTCTGCCTGGGGTGAGCCAGCCAGCTCTGCCTTAGCTGCACCCAGCTACAGCCACCTCGGTGAGGGGGTGACAGGGACACCGGCTGTGAAATGTGGGCAGAAAGAGATGACCTTTTCCAAAATGTCTGCACAGAGGTGGCTGTTGAGCCTGCACTTGCAATGGAAAGGTGCCAAGCAAAGAAGTGCCCCTTTTGCCTCTGCACACCGGAGGGGAATGAGCTTCTCCAAAGGGGGCAATCAAAGAGGTACCAGCAAGGCAAGGTCTTGGGCCAAGAGATGAGAGCATGGCTGACTGTGCTGGAGATGACTAAAAGTCATGGGAACATGGAGACAGCTCTTGGTTTTGGCCAGAAGGATGGCTGGAGAACATGAGGGAGTCCAAGAGAAGGAAAGGCAGCTTTTGGCCAGAGAAGATTTCCTCTCAGCAGTTTTTCCTGGCAGGATGTGGGGAAGAAGAACATGAAGTAAAGGCAGCATGGTGCACTTGGGGGCTCCTGCCCAGAGCTGGGGGGCTGTCAAGTGGCTGGGCCACAGGAGACGTCTGCCTGATTATTCTTTCCTCCTTTTGAGCCAAAGGGGCTTTTTAAAGGATGTTTGTTTCCCTCCTTCTTCTTTTTAAGTTTGGTTTTGTTGGGTTTTTTTTTCCAGGAACAAATGCCAGCTCAGAGAGAACTGACTCACCAGTGTTAACAAGTATCAAACCAGACAGGTTTAATACAAAGAAGGGAAACAATCTCTCAGCCTCCCTTCTCTGAGGGGGCCCCTTACAGAGCATCTCTGATGGCAGTGGTCCACAGGTGACAAGTCACAGCCTGTACACACAAGTCCCCAAGCTGGGCTGGGCACAACTGGGGATGCTCAGTGGGACAAGCTGTCTGCTGAGGTTCCTCCCTCATTAGTGGCCATCTCTTCCTGCCTGCAGGCTGCACCCCACATTCTGTGGTTGCAAATAGCAGCTCAGCCACAGGAGTGCTGCTGGGGCTCGCATGCCCAAACAGCTCTGAGCAAGGGGCAGAGATGCTCTCAGAGGAGCTGCAGCCTTACTTTGAGTAACTTGAAGCCCAGGGATGTCTGTGGAGGCCCTGATGGCCAGGAAGGCGTGCTGAGAGATGGCATGAGACTTGCTCAGTGCCTGGCTAGCTGCAGGCCGGCTGTGGAGGGGAGAATGGAGGCTGCTGTGAGCGCTGGTTGGGAGCACTGGGAGTTCAGGCTTGTTTCCCAGGCTGGGAGCAGGGCTGGATCATTCCAGCCCTACAGGACCCCTGCACTGAGTACAGCTGGCCATGGTGTCATGCCTGTCTGAACTGCCCTGCAGCAGTCTGGGGACACATCAAACACCCATGTACCCAGTGACCTGGTAGTACCCAAACAGCTAAAAACCCTGGTTGCAGCAGGCCAGGGTTTTTATCTGCAGTCCAAGTTTTTCTGCTTCCCTGAGCTCTTCCATGAGGTGTCTGTCTCATCACTGGAGAGAATTGTTTCAGAGTAGGGAAAATGTCCTGCTGGGAGTTCCCATGTCTGGCTACTCATTCCCAGCCCCATGACCCCTCTTCGGTGCATCCTGACAAGCAAAAGGCCTGCCAGGCAGGGATCGGGCAGTGGGAGCCAGCTGGGTTCAGGGCTGAGGTCTACCAGTTCCCCCTCCCTGCTTCCTCCCGAGCCTTTGCTGCAGCCTCTCTGGAGACAAGGTGATTTTTTTTCCCTGGCTGATTCGGCTCCTGGACAAAAATGCCCTGTCTGCCTGTTGCGGCTGAACCGTGCCAGGTGACTCAGAACATATCTGGGAAGAATCAGCCTGAGCTCGTCAGGGGGTCTGCAAACCTCCTCTCCGGCAAACTGAGCAAAGTCAGGAGCCCAGAGCAGACCATGCTGGAAGGGGGAGCCTTGCTGGGACCTGTCTGCTGCTGCAGCCAGTGCCTTCAGCCTTTGGGTACACAAGGGGTTTGCTGAGGGAGGCACGTCTGCTGCCAGTGGTGACTTGCACCAGGGCTGCATCATGCAGCCTGAAAACAGGGTCAACATAAATATATTTGAACCTCAGTTCAAAATCCCCTCTTCACAGCAGCCCCAGGCTCTCCAAGCATGTGGCTCAGAGCTGGCTGCAAACAGCTCCACTCAGCAGCCGGGGGCATTTCCAGGAGGAGCAGTTTCACTGGAGCCAGAGAGGAGAAAACAGGGCTGGACTCAGAGGTGCCTGCCTCTCAAGGCACTGGGGGACCCCAGCACTTCTGCAGATGTGACTGGGGAAAGGTGAGGGGAGCAGGAGGAAAGCAAAGGGACATGAGGACCTGAGGGAGTGGCAGTGTGGGGAGCCAGTATTTTGGAGTTGCATCTTTAAGAGTATCAGCAACTTCCTCATCCCAGAGGGAGGGGAGGAGAACCCGGCTCAGAGAAGGGCTGGACACTGTGAGCCCTGTGCACTGTTGTGTGGCTCCTGCTGGTGTCCTCCCCATTGCTACCTCCAGTCTCTCCCACCACCCTGAGCTACTAAACTATGTGGAAAAATCAGCAGCTCTGTGGTGTATCCCATTTCCTTCAGCCCAACACTGTTCAGTCTGGCATCTCCCACATCCCTACCCTGATGTGAGGACAAACACAGCAATGCTCCCACGGAGCGTGCAAGCCCTTGTCTGGGGCTACTGGCCCAAACCTCAAACACTGGGAATACACATAGGAACTGCTCCCGGTGTCCTTCCCTCCACCTGCCTCCTCCCAATGCAACACAACCCACAAGCTTGCCAGCTACCAGAGACCCACAAGCTGGCCAGCTACTAGAGACACTGAGCAGACCCTGCCCTGTTTGCAGCCCCTTTTCCTTACCACGTCTTGGGCTCAGCTGTTGCCTTGCTGTGCTTCTCTCTGCCCGGCTCCCAGCTTAGCTTTTGCTAAGCGTTGGGGTCATGCACAACGTATTAACATGCTTACCTTCCACCACGACATGGTTAAGCTGTATTCCCAGCCCCATCTGAGTGGGAGCAACCAAAACCAGGCAAACATAGGAAGAGATGGAACTTTGCAAAAAGAAAAACACCTTTATTTTTAGACTCTTTCTTTAAAAATGTATTTGTAAAAGTTTACAGCATAAAAATAATATCTCATGGCTATAGATGTGACATAGTACAAATCCTACAAATACATCTGTAAACCTAGGAAAATGTTAACTCTTTGGTACCTTAGTCTGAACTCTGTTTTTTCCTTTGCCCTCAGGATGACAAGACAGCATGGAGGCAGGGGCTGATTCTGTTCAGAGATGCTGCAGAGTAACAGTGCGATGCAGCAAGCCATCACAGCAGGAATGGGAGAGGGCAGAGGGCACGCTTTGGGCAAGCTTTGCAGTTCTGGTGCAATCCATGGAGGAGGAAAGGACAGGAACGATGGGACATTGCAGGCCTTCCAGCAGGAGTTGGCTTCCCTGCCTCCTCCCACCCCTGCAAAAGTAATTTCTCCAAAGTGCTGCTGGAGCTGAACTGGAGCAATTCCCCGGCCTTTGCCAAAGCCAACTGGATCCATCTTGGCATGTCCCAGAGACTTCAGCCCTTCGGGTGAAACATGGGAATTATGCTGGGACCCCAGCAACCCATGTGCTGCCCCATGAAATCTGACTTTTTAAGAATACCTGGCCTGCCCCAGGCAAGTCCTGTAGACATCATGGTGCTGCCACTGTTACAGTCACCGCTGACCACCCAGCATCCAGGCAGGGCTGGGATCTGCCGCGGGAAGGACCTGTGCATGGCCTGGGAGCTGCTGGGTACCCAGTGAGGACCTGCAGCTGCCCTGGCTGCTCTCTGCCTATGCAACAACCTAGGGCAAAGGCTGCCAAAAGACTGCCGAGGGCTGCCAAAGGGCAACCTTCACGTTTCCAAGTGGGAGGGCAACCAGGCTGCATCTGGGCTCCCTGGGTCTGGCTTGGCAGCCCACGGCTCTCCTGTTTGTATGGGAGATCCCGTGGTTTGCACTGGGAACTGGGAACACTGATCCTAGGACCTGAGCTAAGCACTGAGCCCAACCAGAGCCCTTCCTCGTGCCTGCGCGTTGGAGCATGGGGTTTGCTTCCTTAGCACAGTAGCTGACATCTTGTTTTAGAAAAAGCCCCCAAAAGGAGACATCTGTGAAATCCCCTTCTCCAGATCTGCCCAGCTTTACACAGGCAGACCATGGGCTTCCCCATTGCCCAAACCTAACCCACTGCCCAGCACCCTGTATCTGCGGAGCTGCCTCTCCCCCAGCTCAGAGCCCTGACTGGGAAGAAGGGGAAGAGCCATTTCTCACTTCTGGATGACTTCCTCCTGGCTGCACATCTGCACTGCACTTCTGCCTCCTGTCCCCATGGGACTCTACCACAATCCCCTTGGCAGGTGAACAGAGACAATTTAGTTACAAGTAAAGTCTGCTGTGCTCTAGATTTCTTAACACAACACAAACACTAAACGTGACATTCTCACTTAAAAAAATAATAACACGCTCAAACCCAGAAGGACAAAAGGATTAAAACCTGTGCACACATCAGTCTGAGAAGCATCTTAAATGTGGAAAGGAGACACCAGAGTGTCGCATTAGTTTCTGGGATACACTTAGGTATGTATGAAATAGTGACTGGCAGTAGGATTATGCATATATTGGTGCTGATAATGACATAACAGCTGTAGAATAAAATATAATCTACAAATAAAAGATATTGCACTAGAGATGGGCCCAAGCTGTGGCATGTGTCCCTTTTTGGAGGGCTCAGTTTGGGTCCACCTCTAAACACAAAACCACAACCAAACAAAAATACTGATCATTGAAATTAAAAACCCAGAGGGACCGGTTCCTTTCAGAGTCTCACCGGAGAATTTATGGCTATATAATTGATGGGCACAGAACAACTGACCATTTCTCCAGGCCCTTACCCACTGGGCCAGGCAGGGACTGGAATGTCGGCAGCAGAGAGAGAGGGAGCAGGGGGCTGGAGCTGGCTCCCTGAGCAGGGGGAGCTTGGCTGGGGGGCTGCTGCAAGCCCCAGCCCTGCCAAGCCCTCTCTTTGAGGAGAGTTGCAGGGATGCTTGGCACAACGTTGGCCTTGCCCAGCTGCCAGCCTGTTCCTGGTTGAGAAGATCTGCTTGCTGCAGCGGGTGTGCATGACCTCACAGAATGGTGATGGGAATAATTGAGTAAGGACAGGAAAGTACCACAAAGTGCAAGACTAGGCCCTTGCAATCGCTGGGCCAAAGGCAAATATTTGGTCATATTTCTCTGGAGTGGTGAATGGTACCATTGTGCAGACAGTCCGGCGTACCTACTTTAAGAAGGAAGAGGGAGGTGGGGTTAGCACCCCACCCGCAGCCAGAACAGGTTTTGGTGCAAAAAATAATTGCAAGAAATCTACAAATGGGACAAAATGCAATAGGCATCCAAGTGTAGCTAATGCCTAAATAATAGGACAGAGTACCTGAGGTCCCCCAGCAGGGAGATGAAATAGATCTCTTCTTTCAGGACCGTGGAAACTATCTGATAGTGGGGAATTAGTAATTAATCTGTACAAGGTGAAGTTTAGTATGGGATTTGTGAAGTTAATAAGCAAATGGCCAAAAGGAGGGTGAGAAGGGGTTAATTGATGGGGAAACTTTTGGCCTGGACGGAGGTAGTAAAAGTAGCTCTCTAGGGTTGCTCCTGATGCTAGAAGTATTTAATATTTGTATTAGTCAGTCCAGCCCAAAAATAAAAGTTTGTTAACAAAATGTGCTGATGACCCAATGTCTGGAACAGCAGGGAGTATCTTGGTTAGAAATGCTGGAAGAGGAGAAAGACATAGGTGCTTAGATCGGTCAGAGGATGACTCCAAACTACCACTCTGTTGTGCCTGGGAAAAGGCCAACATTACCCAAACCCACACCAGGCAAGTCAAATCCAGTACAAACCAGAACTATTAATGCCCTATGCGAGGTCTAGACTTGACCTCACCTGGAGTACTGGGTACTTATGCTCATCTTAGACAGAGGATGACAAATTAATGGAGCTGGTGCAGACAGGGGCTATTAGGATGATCTGATGTGCCATCCTACGGGCTCAAGTTGCAGCGACATGGATCCTACCAAGCACCTTACATGTTAGAATAATAAAGTGGTCTGATCCTACGGTCTCATAAGTTACTGCTTCTCCACAGTTAGGATCGTTTCTGAACTGCGGCCATAGAAAATGGCTCCTTCATTACAAGTCGGAGGAAGAGAGCATGGAAAAATAGTTGTCATTCACAGTGTGTTTCCTATGGATGGTGCAGAATCTGACCACATGGGCTGAAAATATACTCCACCGGCTGCCAATAAAAGTGCTATTTCTTCTGTTCACATTTTACCAAGGGCGTCAGCCCACAAAACACCTACTCCTCTTCTAGCTGCATAAATGGCAACACTGCAACAGTAGACAACTTAAAACAGAAGCTGTTTTGCTGGGGATTTCTGGAAGACATTTAATATTTTTGAAAGAAAAGAAAAATTCTCAGTGGCTCTGAGATGGCAGAAGCCCAGAAAGATGCTGATTGAATTTCTGAATTTTTAAACCTGCCTTTGCAGTTTTCATAGGATGCACAGAGAGATGTGCCTAAAGTAGGGCAATGAAAGGGTTAATGGGAGCAGTGGGCATGCATCGAACAGAGCTCTGTGCAAACTCTGTGAAACTTCTCCTTTCAGAAAAAAAACTGCTAGTTTCTATGGTGTCAGACCTGTTGTTTTTTGGAGTCCAGCTTTCATCTCTGTGGAGGCTGGGTTCACTGATTTCAAAAGCCTGATGTTCCTCCTACTTTGAGTCTCCTCATTCAAATGCCAGCTGAGAGCACAAGAGGTCCCAGGCCTGCCTGTGAGAAGTAAGGAGGTGAGAAGCAGGAGGAAGGTTTCTGCCTTTTCATTCTTCCAAACTCTTTCCATGAGAGAGGAATCCTCCCCCATTCCTCTCGCTCTGCTTGGTTCCCCATGATGCTTCATCCACAGCCCTGGCAGGCTGCAGGTGGCTATGCCTGGCCCTCAGAAAGTGGCAAGTGTGAGATACAGCTCAGCTGTGACCAAACAGCTTCCCAGCTTCTCTCCCTCTCTCTCTTTTGAGGTGTCCCTGGGTTAGTGTTCTGGCATCCTTATTGCTCCCCATAGCCTTGCTAAGACTCAGGAGGGACCTCCCATCCTGAGAAAGGGTCTTCAGGTGAACAGTCTATCAAAAGGGAGCACATGCTTCCCAAAGATAGGACACAAAGGTTTTGCAGCTGGCAGGTTTATATGATTTCCCAGCAGATGAGCTGGGCTTAGTGGCAGTAGGTTAATGAATAGCCATATTGCTTCCTTATACTGGCCCTGGCTAGTGGATTAATAGTATATTTTTTTCCCTTTAAATCTTCAATGGAGAATAATTAGCTTACTGTCCACACAGACTACACAAACAACACTGGACTGCCCTCTTTGCTACTGCAACAGAGTCCTTGTGAGAGCATTTGGAGTTCCTGGCGTGCCCTCGGGGCTCCTGGTGCCTTTCTGGGCACAAAAGGGTTCAGGGCGTGACAGCCCCTCTAGGTGGGTGCAGAGCTGTGCCCCAGAGCCAGGGGCACCTGTAGTGCTTGTGACACTCTATCCACCATAGAAGAGCTGTCAAGAAAAGAGAACGGTGATTCAGGATCTCCGAGACGCTGGCTGGTCTCTCCAGGACTTGGCTGTGCTTGGAGAAGAATCTACCAATGTACTCTTGATCTGAAGCAGCTGCAGGTTGGTGTTGCAGGTTCTCTACACCCCAGCAATAGGCTCCAAGCAAGTCCCAGTGGCATTTCACAGAACCACGGTGTGGCTGGTGCTGAAACCATCAGAGAAGTGCTGGTGCAGAGGAGATGAAACTCACTGCCATAGAGGGGGAAGAGGCTGGAGTATCATCTGTAGCAATGCAGAAAGTGTCATCTCTTATGGAGATTCAACCCACATCTTCCACTTGAAAAGAAGATGTTGGTCTGTGAGATGTCTCCCTCCTGCAGTGGTTTGATCACTGAGGAGGATGTGGCAGTGATCTGGAAGGTTGCTGGCACTAAGCCACTTCTTTGTAAGGAAGAAGGGGATGGTAATGGGGAAAAGTCTTTCATTCCCCATCCAACGCTGGGAAACGGGAAGGAAGGAGGAATGGTGGGACAGGTGGGGATGTCCCAATGTACAAGCCCAAAGCATGGCGCTCTGTGACATCTGGGTCAGCCCCTCAGCTGGCCTCTCCGTAGGGAGATGCAGAGTCAGCCCAGCTCTGACTACAGGAAACTCTCCTCCACCTCTTGGTGCCTGGTGGTTGGCTCCTGGCAGCCTGGGTGTGGGTCAGAATCCTGGTCCTCATCCTGCCGGAGGCCCAGTGGGCTGTCACAGGATATTGTAGACGATGTGTTGGCCTCATTCAGCATAGAGCTGAAGGGAGACAAGAGGGAGAAAGAAATGAGTGCCTTGTCCCAGTTGTCCTGGTGGGAGAGGATTCCCAACAGCTGAGAAGTGTGTCGAGCTCCCAGCAGCCCCACTCCGAGTAGCTTTCCACAGGAGAACAGACATTATCGGTTGGATCTATTCAGCTGTCAAACACAACACACAGCCAGCTGGGTTCTGCAGACCATGGGCCCCTGTGTGCCCTTCTCCTTAGGAGTGGGTTCGTTAGTCCCCAGCTGTGCTGGCTGATGTACAAGGTTGTGACACAACACCCTATCTTAGCTCATGTCCCAGCTCTTCTGGTTCCTGTCCATCCCTGCGGGCCCATGCAAGGCCACGGCACCTCAGATGGGGGTGACACTTCCCTCCTCTCCTGCTAAACCCACCTCTGGTCTATCCCTCAGCAGAGCATCCCCATTTCCTTGAGGCCCCTGTTTTCAGATTTGGGCAGTCAGGTGAAGGGATAACATTCAGAAGCAATGTTTTTACCTGGCCCGGCTGATGGAGGCCTCCTGAGGAAGATCACAGATTGTCTCAGGTTTCGGGTCGGGAAGAGGGATGATATAATCATTCTCACCCCCGTTCTGGTGCACGGCTGTGTAAAGGATGCTGCCAGTGGGGGAGCTGGCAGCAGCCCTGGTGTTGTTCAGCCCAGGGATTGTGGGTCTTGTGCGGACAACAGCAGGGTGGTCACTCTTCATGAACTCTTCATCCACCTGGTGGTACCTCTGCTCTCGCAGGGCAGGTTAACAAAGAAGCAGGAAGGTCTCGTGAGTGGAGGAAATGCACTTGTGCTTTATTTGCTTTCCCTGTCTGCTAGGCTTTTTCTGGAAGGGCTGGCATCTTCTAGCTGGGTTCAACTACCCTGACTCCACCAAAGACAGATCATGAACATTTCCTAAAGGAGAGATCTGGGGCACAACTCCACGGTTCCAAAATACTAAACAGTTGGAGGCAGGTTTTTGATCTCCTGCCAGTTCTGATTTCTGCAGTTGCTGAGATGCCAGCTGTCTGTCTAGTGATGCCAGTCATCTCAGCAACGTTCCCAGGATGCCCAAACCATCTCCATTGGCTGTTCAAACTAATGCAGCCTTAGTCACAGCAAAATCTGCTTGCACAGCAGCACTAAACACTGGTCTCAAACCCTGATCCATGGCCTTAACTAAGGGGGCATCCTCCACAGAGCACTAATCTTCTTCTGTACCTCCAGCACAGGGTTCCTTTGAACATACCTTTCTGTAGCAATCCACCAAGAGGTTTCCCATAAGCACCACAAGCTGTGAGAAGGATGGTCTGATCTCAAATTTCTCCTCCCAGCACTTCTGCATGATATCATAGCTAGCAAGAAGGAAGAGAGAGGGTACTCTGGTGACTTAGCAGTGGGGAAAACAGAGGCAGAAAAGCTTCTGCAGTTTGTGTAGGGCAGGCCCAGGGCAAATGTATATGAACAGCACTTACATTTCATCAGAGGCGTGGGTGGGTTTGGACATCCGATAGCCACGTTTGATGGCATTATAGAACTGTTCGTTCATAGGCAGTTCAGGGTACGGAGTCCCCCCTGGGTGTAAAGGGAGAGCATGAAATCAGGCTGGTGCATCGTCTGCCACCCCCATGCCAACATGCATTTCACACCATGGTTTCCTTTTTTCTTTACCTTTTCTGTTTCATTTCACTTCCAAATGGCAATGTCAGCGTGGGAAAGAAGGAGACAGGGAATGAAGTGCTACTCTGACTGGTAAGGTTGGGACTGGGACTTGTGGATTAGAAGTTAAATTCTATTGTCTTTGGGAAGGGATCCTGCTAACACGTTACCAGACCTATAGACACCACCACGATCTCCAGGACACTTACCTAGAGTGAATATTTCCCAGAGGAGAATCCCAAAGGACCACACATCACTTAGGGTGGTATAGAGGTTGTTGAAGATGCTCTCTGGAGCCATCCACTTAAGAGGCAAGAAGGTCTAAGAGATAAAAAATGGAAAAAGAGAGTCAGTTGCATCTACAGCACTTGTTTTGACAGGTGAGACCTGACACCCAATTTACAAGAAGAGAAGACCCTTCAGAGCTGCCCATCAGCTGAACACATGTGCTGACATCTGCTGTCAGCCACTTCTCAAAAGGATCAGTTTCCTCTTTCCTTGTGCAGGATGAACTCAGCAGGCAGGAGGAAAGAGTGTGTGTGCCACAACCATTTCCATCACTGTCTGCCATGATGAGCTGTCATGGTGTGCATTCTCTGTTCTCTAGTTCTTGGGGAGCCCATCACTGGCTGGCACAACATGATCACAGCACTCCTGAAGGGAGTCCAAGCCTATCTGGATTATGGAAACCTGAGACCAGGCTGGAGAGGGCTATGGGGTGACCAGAAAAGAGCTGAAGGACACATCCAGCTTTTCTGTGCTCTTACTCAGAGTGATACACAAAAAGGAGCCTCACTTGACCAGCTTGTATGCAACCCTGGCTGTGCTGTTCCTGGGATTTGCTTGCACAATGAATACCAAAATAATCTCCAGGAAGGATTGCAAAGGGGCCCAGTTTCATTTCCTGTTTTGGAAGGGAAAACAGCTACGCCAAGGCTGGACTGGGAACTCAGCCCCTCTGCAGGAAGGTCTCCCTGCCCAGGCACTAAGTACCTGTCTGCCATCCTGTGCAAAGGGAAGAAAGCATGAGTGAAATCAAGTAGTTCATAGTGTAGATAAATATCAGGATTTGAGGGGCCTGGCTCTGCTCTCAGCTCCCCCAGACCCGGTTTCTCTGGGAATCACATGGCCTGCTTGGCTGGGATGTATATTCCCAAATGCCCCAGGGCTGGAATAGACATGTTGTTGTTGAAGTCACAGGGGAGTTCTGGGGAAGCTCAATTAAAGCCTCATCCTCTCCTGCCTCGAAAGATTGGAGCTGTCTTTCTGGAAAGTAGCTGCTCGCAGGAAAACACTTCCTCTTACCCTGTGGTCTAGTGGTTAGAGCAGAAGTCTGTGAACCTCTTCCCAGAGTGTCCAGTGACTCACTGGAGCACTGTCAAGCTGCCTAACCTTGCATTCCTCCTGCCCACAGCTCAGGACAGGACTCAGTGCCGTGCAGGGAAGGGATGCAGCACTGCTGCCAGTGATGGGCTGTACAGGGGATGATCCTTAGTTTTGCTGCTGCTGCCCAAGTTCTTCTGTAAGAGCCTGGAGATATGGTCATGCAACTGCTATTCCACAGCATGCAGAGCTCATCAGGTGCGGGATGGATGGCTGTTGACACCATCTCCTGGGAGTTCTGCCCTGCGACCACCCTTGGGCACAATGATGAACAGACAACTCACAAGGAGAGCATGCAGGGGGTGCCAGGCCCAAAGCACCAGGAAGGAGGGGCTTGATTGCTCATGGTACTCACGCTGCCTTTGGAGATATAGTTGGAATCCCTCATGATGTCCCTTGCCAGGCCAAAGTCACAGATCTTCACCAGCTTTCCCTCACAGATGAGGACGTTCCTGGCAGCCAGGTCACGATGCACACACTGTAGGGGGGAGACAAGGCACTGTCACCGCAAGGGGCCCCATGCAGCCCAAGGAAGCAGCCCAGCTCCAGCACTAGCACATTCCTGGGGCTGCAGGAACAGGAGTCACCTCACATCATCTCCTCCATCTCTAGGGACAGCCATGGCTCAAAGCCACTAGCAATGCTACCACATTTTCACTGCTCATCTGGACTGCTACCCCTGTGACAGCAACAGGCATACAAATCTGGCAATGGTAATTTGAAAAACCCAGCAGAAGGGGGATTGCCAGGGCCTGACCAAGCAAGGGGGCTGGTGGGCTGGCAAAGAGGGGATGTCTCCATCTCTGGATGGCCCAATCCAGCAGTCTGAAGACATCAGAATTACACCAGCCTAGCTTGTGCCTCCTGGTTTGCCAGCATGTTGGGTGTTTTCCATATGAACAGCCCCGAGGTTTGCTCAAGACCCCGCTAGACACTACTAGCAAGCATGGTAATTTCACCACTGTAAAGTGTGACTGTGGGAAGCTGGGACCTCCTCTTCTGTGCTCTATAGGGGAGCGCTGACCATACACTTTTGGGATCAGACTGGCTGGCTGGAGGCAGAGAGCCAGGAATTTCTCTCCACACATCATTGATGCTATCCCTATCTCTGCTCTTAGCCCCACCCTGTGTGATGTTTCACATGGTCCAACTACATTACTGCCTGCCCTGGGCTAAGCCAGACCTTAGGAAATCCCAGAGTCAAGTCCTCTGCAGTGGAGAGGACTAATTTCCACTAAACAAGCACTTCTGATGAGGCCTGGGGGGCTCAGAGCATGTGGTGCAATAGGGGGGTCCATGGAGAGTAGTAGCTCTGCTGCAGACTGCCCTGTGCTTTAGCACAGGGAAGCTATCACTGTTCGGTCATCCTGGTTAATAGGGATGATATAACACCACAGCTGTGCCGCACATGGCTTGGGAGGAGCCCAGAGTCACAAAATTTGAGGTCTGAAGCTAGATCTAAGCCAGGGTTTGCTATCACGTGCAAATATAGTCATGCTGATCCCCAGGGCTGTGTTTCCAGAGAGAAGTGGTCAGCAGCTCTTCAACTGCACGACTACTTCTCCTGTGAGGATGTTGGCATGGACAGAGGGACAGCGAGTAGAAGCTGACCACAGGACATGGCAGAGCACTGTTGGCCTCCACCACTACAGGCACCATGGACCAGCCAGCATACGTACGTTTTTGGATGCCAGGAACTCCATCCCATTGGCCACCTGGAAGCTGAAGCCCACCAAGTCCATGTAGCTGAGGAGCGGAGACTCATTTATCAGTGTTACCCGGTCTGTTCTTTCAGGAGCTGGAGGGCAAACGGAGATGGATGTTGGTGTTACTCAGCACACTCATGGGCTGCCAGTCAGCAGAAGGACTCACTGGGGATTGCTCTGCCTCCAGCAGCAAAGGGAAAGAGCTGGGAGCTCCCGTATGAGGGCATCTGCCACCACTGCTGGATTCGTCCCAAAGGTGACCTTTGCAATATGGACCAGCTCCCTCTGCAAGAAAAGCCATCCAGCACCCCAAGTGCAAGCACCTCTTCCTCCTGCCGTGGCTGAGCTGTTACCTGATGGGGAATAACTGTCCAGCTCGTACGGGGTGCCGTAGTTAGAGGACTCGATGTCAGCATACTTGACTTCACCCTTCATGTCGGACATGGGCACATAATCCAGGGAGTCGTCCTTGCTCATGTCCATGTAGCCCCCATCGCTCTCAACAGACAAGGAGAGGTGACTGTGGAGGGTAGCAAAGAGGCTGTTCAGATACAGAGGAGAGGAGGAGACACAGGGGATGGGGGCAATGATTTGTGGGACTGCAGCTGCTGAACCCCGGCACTGAAATGTCCCACACAGCAGGGAAAGAAGCCATACATCACACATGGGAGAAGTGCAAATGGCACCAGAGACCTCCTTCTACCACCTTGTAACAGCTCAGGTGTCCTCAGCATTAGCTTAAACAGCCCTGCCATATTCCCTTGTGAGTCTCCAGGTGTCCTTGCCCACAGGCTGAAACTTCTAATGCTCACCTTGCCTGGCAGGGCATAAGCTTGGATCACAAGCTCGGCACTGGAAAGGGCAGGAAGAGGAACCAGAGCCAGACAGCTCCCCAGGTGCCCAGAGGGCAGCAGAACATGAGACCCAAGGCAGAGTGAGCAGGCAAACCCCTCCACCTTGGCTGTGCATGTTTCCAGGTTAGTCAGGACTGGCCTGGAGAAGGCTGAACGGCTGAACTGAGCAGGCAGAACACAGCCCTCTGTCCACAGCTAAACCTCGCCTGTTTGGATCAGCAAACATCTGTACCCCTGAGCACCTCTCCCTTGAATTAGCAACAACTGCATCTGGGAAGGAGCACCTTGAGGCCTTCCATGTGCTGATGCTGGGCAAGGGAAACCTGCTGCAGGACCAGGGCTGTAGGGCATGTCCCCATGGGCTCGGAAGACTGCACTTAGTGCTTAGGATCTGAGTTGCCTTCAAGCAGAAAGTGGAGGGGGCAGCTGTGCTGATGTCCTAACACTGCTCTATTTTACTATTGTTTTGGCATGCTGAAAGGAAACGCTGCTTTCTAACTTCCCACGGGACTGTTTCTCTGTGCCGATGTGCCCGCATCCCTTACAGCTGGCAACTGGACGAAGGACCATTTCCCTTTCCTTGTAGCACCTCTTGTGCAATGGCAGTCCTTCTAGCACTTCTCCCTTAGGCCTGGCAGCCATGCAACCTGTCCTGAAAATGCAAAGCTGAGGTCTCCAAGGGTTAAGACATGCTGGGAAACCCTTTGCCTCTGTACTCAATGCATAGCTATGGTTATGCCAATAAAGTTAATGATGCCAGGGAATATTCCCAACTGGCATGGAGCAGCCAGCACGTGTGCTAGCAGACTCAGCCTCCAGGACACACAGATTGCCTCCACTAACTCCCCATCTGCCAGGAGCTGTTTGGAGGTGGCTGCTTGGCACACGGGCTGGTCTCACGAGGTAACAGAGCGGCCAGCTGTGTCCCGGTGCTGGGCCAGAGTTTATTTTACTGGTCTGGAGGAAATGTAGGTATTCTTCCTGGCAGTACCAGTCGCCCTTGTGGATGGGGGCTAGGATGGGGTAGGCACCAGAGGGGAGGGTGCTGCTTTCCAGGTACCTCTGCACATGGTCCTCCTTGATGGTGTTCCCGTACAACTCTGCCTCTCGCCGTGCCTTCTCCCCATAGGACTGCAGAAAGGTGTGCTTGTTGCGGTGCAGGTAGTCCACCAGGTCCCCATAGCGGCAGTACTCAGTGATGATGTAGATGGGCCCTGGTGGGAGAGAGCACCCACATCAGCCCTGCCTTGTCCCTGCTTGCTCCCCAGGGCAGAGAACTTCACCCCACATGGACATTACCAGATTGCAGATGTCTGGGCAGGGCCAGGGGGCAAAGCCACCTTTCTGGTATCAAGAGTTTTTGCAATTTGAAATTTGTGTTTGGGGAGGGAGGTGGGGGCTAACAGAAACATGCCTTCTCGGTTTCAAACAGGTTGAAAAGAAAGGCTTTCAGAGCCCCACAAGGCTTTCCTAGAGGAAAGGTAAATCATTCTGACCCGGAAAACAGCAATTATTCTGAGGACAGTCCTCTTCCTTAACACAGTCCTGGGAAGCCGGGAGAGGAGACAAGGCACCCAGCGCTCCCCTACCTCCTTTGGTGCAGGCCCCCAGCAAGTTGACGATGTTGAGGTGAGGTCCCAGGTGGCTCATGATCTTCAGCTCGGACATGAGGGCTTGCTTCTCACTGCTCCGGGCAGTGGCTGTTGGGGAAAGCCCAGTGTGAATGGGAGCACAAGGAGGGCTGTGCATGAGCACTGTTTGGCCTTGTGGGTTTTGGGTGGGGGAAAAAGGTGGTGTGGGGGCAACTCACACTTGAGCATTTTGACTGCAACTTTCATGGTGGACTGCGAATGGCTCAGGCCATGGGCTGTTGCCTCCACAACACGTCCAAAGGCACCAGAGCCGAGAGTGCGTCCTGCAAAGAAACAGCAAAGAGACAAAGTTGGTCCTCGCAGAGAGGTGAGGAGGGGAGCTTGGAAAAGTCCCCTGTCTGGAACCCCACCAGCCTTGCTAAAGTCATTCTGGTGGGCATGGAGGCAGTCTTGAACTATGATGTTTGGGGCTAGGGCTGGCTTACATCTGACTAGGAAGAGAAGGATCCTTCAGCTGCAAGAAAAGATGGCCAGGAATAACCCAGTACTTCATGCAAAAGGGAGCAGCTGGCCTCCCACTATGGCCCCAGATGGTCCCCCGCTCCCAGGATCACATTGTATCTGCAGGGATCTCTGTGCCTTTTCTGGGTTGGTCTGTTTTAGAGATCCCAAGCCCAAATCTATCACTCCCAGACAGCCAGGACCCCAGGGGTCCATCAGAGGGACCTACAGAGCCTTTACCTAATACCAGCTTGTCCCTGGGCACCTCCCAGCTGGAGTCATAAGGGAGCTGCATGGGATCCACGTAGATGTACTCATGCCCATCAGAGCTGACTGACTCAATCACCTTCCAGCGGATTTCGTAACGAGGTTTCTGGAAAGGGGAGCAAAGGGAAAAAAAGATATCTGAGAGGCTGACAGTCAGAGAGGGCATGGGGGATGTGGATGGGCTTTGTGAGGGAGTCTTTGGTCCCTGCAGCTGTTGCCTCATTCCACGCCTAGCCTACAGATGCCAGGGGCATGCAGAGACTGATGGAGTCCCATGGTTCCTGGCACAGGTGGGACATCAGCAAGCCCATGCCAGCAGGAGTTCACAGCTTTGCTCTTCCCAGCCACCCTGACACAAGGATACTACTGTGGCAGCCTGGGAGCACTCTCCTCTTTTACCTTCTGCCACAGGACGATCAGGATGATCAGGGAGATGACGGTGAGGACCAGCAGGGCCAGGATGACAGAGATGATGACCACCTTGAATGGCAAGGCTACAATGATAACAGGGACAGCAGTCAGACTTCTCCACCTCTGCATGGTCTGAGTACCCTGGGCAAAGGAGGGGACAGCAACGCAGAAGGGTCCCTGCACCCTTCCCCTTCTCCCCTCTAGCCACTGTCCCCCCTCCTGCTACACACCTTCCCCCAAAAAAACATCGGCCCTGAGCTCTCCTCTGGGTGGGGACAGTCCTTGTCCTCTCCTCCTGGGCAGACCTGCCCAGCACTGGCAGGGCCAGCACCCCAGAGATATTGGGGTGATGAGTTTTGACAGCCCATTAGAGGGCTTGCTGCCTTGGGAGAGGTTTGGCCATGGTAGAGTGTAAGGAGCTAGAGGGGCTGGTTTGCTTGGGGGAGGGCTGGAAGCTCTGGGCCTGGGGTTAGAGCATCCTTCCTCCTATTTGGGATGTTCAGTGCATGGATGTTCGAGTCCGTGGCACCATCTAGTGACCCGCAGGCTCATAACAAGGCACCGGGGACCTGTTCTGGCACTCTGATCTCGCCTCCCTGGGGGAATGACCCTGCCAGTAGTGGCAAGAGGATGTCCATGTCTAGAGGACATAAGGGCTCCAGACTCCTCCTGGAGCAGCCTTTCCTGCTCAACCCAAAGGAGGCTTCATTTTGGGCAGAAATACCCAGCTTTCCTGCCTTCAAGGACTGCTGTCATCAGAGGACAGACCTGGCTCCCAGCACCTCCGGCCTGGAGACACAGAGAGAAAAGTCTAGCTCAGCACCACTGACCCAGACCCTCCCCTCAGGCCTCACCATGTGGGACCAGAGTGATGTCCTGGGAGTTGGTGCCCAGGAAGTTTTGCACGGTGCATCTCAGGAGCAGGGGCTCATCCACCCTGTGCAGCTGCAGGGTGCTGTTCACGCGGTACACCTGCAGCTCCGCGTGGTACGTGGTGTTGGTCTGCAGACCAATCTCTGTGGACTCGTTCCCTAGCAGCCGGGTGGGCTGCCCCTTGGTGCTGCACCTGGTTGGAGGGAGGATAAAGGCACTTGAGAGTTGGGACCATGTACCACCATGGGATGCCTGGGAGTGTAGGCCAGCAGAATACAATAAAATAATAGTTTATTATTCTAATAAATGCAAGAGTCCAGCCATTCCCATGGGCTCCATCACTCCACTTACCATTTGATGTCACTGCAAGTAGACCAGCTGATCTCTGGCAGGGGCATGCCTTCAGCAGAGCATGTTACAGTCTGCTCCCCACTGCTGGCACTGCTGTTCTCTTTGAGGTCCACCACTTTGGCTGGTACTGAAACCAAGAACGATGGGAGTGAATTCTCCTTTCTGACTGCAGGATGGAAGCAGAACTTGATTCCACTATACCCCTAACATGGCCTGGGGGTTAGGAGACGGTGAGGTAGGACTCAGCTTATCAATTGTGTTTTATTTTTGAAAGCTAACAGCAAAAAGAGAAAGATTTGAGGGAACTATGGAGAAGACCTGCCCCCATCTAGCTTGCTTGGAGAACACAGGCAAGCACAGAGAAAAGTCCTGGACATCAGAGCTGCACAATCATCTCTGCATTTACTACCCTGTGCAAGGGCATGAAGGCCAAACCGCTGGTGTCTGCACTGCCTCCCTGTCCCCCTTGCTGTGAGACCAAGTGTGAGATATTGCAAATGAGCATGTGTCTTGCTCGAATGCTCTTCCTTTAAACAAAACCACTCTGGAGCTGTGTAGTTAGAGGAGTAAGGACTTCAGTCTGAGAGTCCTGCAGCAAAGGATGGAGCCACCTCCTGAAAATCCCCACACACTCCTCAGCCCCATGTCTGCATGCCCATCCTCACCATTTATCTGCAGATGGAAGGACAGCTCCTGCTCATCATCCTCATTGGAAGCCCGGATAGTGTAAAATCCTCCTTCTTCCTGCTTCACCCGCACAAGCACCAAAGCTGTCTGGTACCTGGAGGAGTGGAGGAGACAGTGATTTGTATGGGAAGGTACCTGGGGACTGACAATGCTCAGAGGCAACCAGCTCCTACCCATCTGAGGCATGCTTGAAATCCACTCATGGAAAGGCATTCAACCACCAACCGTGTCCAACCAACAATTTGAAGGTTGCTTTGCGAATTATACACACACACACACCCTGGCGAGGAACAATGGGCCCTCACCTGGTTTCTGACAGGTTCCTGCTGGTGATGGTGAACTCGCTGCTGCTCTCCATGGTCAAAGTCTTGTTGTTCTTCAGCCATACAATGCTGGGCTGTGGGTAGGCTTCCACCTCCACCTGAATGGTGTGGCTCTTGTGGACCTCGGCATACACCGTGTTGGGTAGGTGGGTGTGGAAGCGCACAAAGCCACGCTCTGAGAGGGGGTAGGAGGGATAAGGGGGTCAGAGAGAGAAGCAACCCCCTTTCCAGCCCTTTGGACAAACATGGGTCTGCAGAAAAATGCTGTGAACACCCAGAAATGGTGGGGCAGCTCCAGATCCATCTCTCAAGGCTTCAGGCTTGTGTCTGAGAGGAGTGCAGATGCAGAGCTGCAGAGGAGCTCACGGGGCAGGCAGCATGCAGGGGAAAGGCTGTTACTTTGTGGAGATGGGGCAAGTTCCCTCAAATTACACAAAAGTAGGACAGACTGGAGATAACAATATGGCCTCACATCACCTTGGCATTGCACTGTGCAGAAGAGCTCTTACCCGTACCCTCATGTGACTTAAAGGGTCACAAAAAGCCATGGTGGGAAATTTGGGATGTTTTGAAGCCAAGAAGTGGGCAGCAGTGATGTGGGGTGAGGGAAGGCTTTTTGTCATGGTTATTTAGGGCAGAGGGGAATAGGAGAGAGAGCTGGAGGCCATGCAGAGAGAAGAGGGTGTCACTCTGGGGCATCATGCCTGGACGCCATGTGGTTTGCTGGCTTTGGGCATGTGGGCAGCAACGCACCGATCACATGGATGGTGATGTCTTTCCGGTCTGTCTTCTCATGGTAGCCCTCAGAGACATTGCAGACGTAGGTCCCACTGTCCTCTAGCTCTGCGTTCTGGATGATGAGGATGGAGCGGATCTCATGAGTGGATCCAGGTAGGAAGTCAGTCACTGGCTCCACAGCCTTCCCTGCCTGCACAATGTGGACAGAAGATATGGTCTAAGAAGTCAAGAGCATGTTCTGCCATTGAAGCTGCAAAGCCAGGCTCACAGGGAGGGAGGAGGAGGGGGGGGGGGGGTAGAGGACCCCAGTTTGGCTGCCAGAGGGACAGGGAACACGTGCTGATCAGAGGCCACTGAGACAAACAGCCTTAATCCAAGGATAACCCCATCAAGCCTCCCTGTATGGCAGCAGCAGTATCCCACAGTTTCTGCCATGGGGATATTGATGAATGATTGTCATGGGACATCTGGGCAAAGGCTGGAGCTGCTGCCCGGAGCCTGTGGGGCTGGAGTACTCACTTGCTTGCGGGGATAATCCCAGTTGAAGTTGACTAGCTCATTGCCGCTCACAGTGCACATCAGGGTAACATTTTCTCCTTGACGCACTATGGTCTGCACTGCGCTGATGGAGACGTTCACAGATGACACTGTGGGAAAGGTGAAAGAAAGGAATGAATAATGAAGTGGGCATGCAGTCCATCTATCCTGGGTGGACTGATCCACTGGGAAGTCTTTTCCCTGGTGGATGGAGTTGGCACTTCGGCAGAACCCATTCTCTAATGGAGACAAAACTAAATTCAGCCTGCAAATTGATGAGGGGCATCACTAAGGAGGCAGGGGGAGAGCTTTGTTGTGCCCTGCCATTGGGCTGAAGGAACAGCCACAGCAGGTGTACAGGTATGCTATGACAATGGCAGCTCACCCTGGATCCTATAGACATAGAAGGTGTCCGAATCCACCTCCTGGTCATCCACAATTGTCCGGCAGAAATAGGTCTTATCCTCAAAGAAGCCTTTGAATCCCTGTTGTGGGTCATAAGCAGCTGGGATGGGGTTCTCCACCTTCTTCTCATAGAGTGTCACCTGCATCTGTGGGTTGGTCACACGACATGGGATGATGGCCTCTGTGTAGCCCGTGATGAAGATGAAGAGCTCTTCAGAGGTGATTGCAGGGAGGAAGACTAGGGAGGGATCTGTGGGAGAGAAGGAACATTGATTACAGAAAGCTGCTTGAAGCTGAACCAGGGCTTCTCTGTGCTCCTCCAGGACTACAACACAGGGCTCTGTCTCCAGACTAGTGGGATGCTTCTTCTCTTACTCCCCATGGAAAAGTAGAGCTGCCATGTTGTGGGTTTGCCAAATCTCTCCTGGGGAGGGTGAGAGAGACCCAGACACTGCCACCTAGCACCGTTGCCTCCCTCCCGACTTGTCCCAACACACTACCCATGGGCCTCTCTCATGAACTGGCATACCAAAGACATGCCACAGCCAGATGACCTGCCATGAGGGCTCTCCTACAACGGGAGGAAGGATTTTGGGGAGCCAGGTGCTTAGAGACAGCATGATAGTTCAAATCCTTCTTGCTCCTGTTGGCTAAACTGTGTGGAAATGCAGAGACAAGGACATGCTGTCCCCTACCTGGAACATAGATGTACAGGGCTTTCCTCTCTGCTGGCTCTGGAGCATGGTCAGGGCTGTAGGTGCACGTGTACTCCCCGGTGTGACGACCCGTCACATTCCTGAGGGTGAGATTGCTGAAGAAGACACCATCCCTTTGCTCCAGGGATGCAGCGAGGGGCTGCCCCTCCCGTTCCCAGACCAGCACATTGTCCCCATAGCACAAGAGGGAGAAGGTGCTGTGGAGGCCGAGGACAAGCTCAGTGTCTCTGGGTTCGATGTGCAGCCCACTGCCCCCGGACGTTACCTCCGGCAGACCTGGGAGAGGAGGGAGAGAGGATTTGTTTTTTGGAATTGGATTCCTCTGAAGTCCAAGGAGAAGTATGCTAGAGCACAACCTCATGCCAATGTATTTGGTTTGTTGTGTTAGCCTTTACACTGAAAAATAACCTTGCTGGATTTGTCCTCTTTGGCATAGCCACCACTCACAAAGACATACTCTCCTCAGAACTGTCCTGTCAACCTAGACCTTGCTGGGTCACCCTTCATTCCCTGTACCTCCTGAAACCCTTACTGGAGAGGAAATAAGACATCACTGGGTTTAGCAACGTTCAAAGTTGCCCACGTTGTCCTTGGCAATTCTGGGTGGAGAACCCCCCATCTTAAGCTTTAACTCCATCTGTCCCTGTCCAAACTTTCTGCGAGGTAACTGCATCCTCAGTGCTGCCCAGTGTCATCAGACGGTGAGGAGCAGAAGGCTGGCTCAGGAGGGATTTGGGGCAGCTGCTGAAACTGTGGGTGTAGACAGAGCTACGCTGGGACGCAGCCATGCTGTGGTGCTGCTGCAACAGCCCAAGGGACATCCTTGGTAAGGATGGGGCTGGAAAGGGGGGTGACCTGGGCCTTCCCCACATTTGCTTACATTCTTGGCTTTTATGCATCCTGTGAGTTGGTGTAGATGGCTCAGGGAGCTGACAGTGCAGTATAGATAGTACTGCTGACCTCTAAATGAGCCTGTCCCTGTAAAGGCAGAGGTAGGTCTCAGATGCACCTTCAAAGGCCATGCATTTAGCAAACAAGGGGGAGAGGAGATGATGCAACTCCCTGCTCTGCTGGCTGCCTCTCCACAGGGACAGTGTCAGACGGGCACAGACTAGGCTGAAACAATGTCAGTTTACAAGAAAGTGAAAAGGGAATGAAAGCAAAACCTTGCAGGAAATCCTTTGGAAGCAATAGAGCAGGCAAGGTCTTCCTGAATGGCTCCCCATGTCTCTCCCAGCTTCCTTGCTTCACCCTTTGTCTGGATGTCCCAGTGGGGCTGGGACGCGTGCTCCTCCCTGGTGTCCCCACTGGCGGGCAGGGCAGCGGGGGACAGTCCCCAGGTACTCGAAGCACTGCTGTAAACAGCCCAGATGCAGCCAAACGTCCTGTTGCGTTGCTGCGGGGGTTTATAATATATATGGGGTCTGATCGAATCCTTCCTGCTGTGGGGGTGTCGGTAACGTCCACCTAATGCAGGTTGTCAGGTGTCTGCTGCCCGCTGAGCACACCTGGCAGTACTGCCTCTGCAAAGGTCTCCTCCTTCCACGCAGCTGCATGTCATCTTTACATCCACCCTGCCATGGGACTGGGGTGGCACGAGCCCATGGACCCAAGTCGTTAGGAGAGACAGATGTGCCTGGAGCATGCTGTGCACCCCAGTGCCTCCCCACGGCAGTGCCCTTTCCTCCCCCTCGCCCTAAAGTGAGCACCCCAGGGCAGCATCCCCACGCAGGGGCCAATCCTGCACACGCCTCCCTGGCCACAGTACTCACCAGTGAGGATGAGGAGCCAGAGAGATGTCTTCAGAGAGGGGTGCAGCATGGTGGGCTCTGGGGCTGAATCCTGCCAAGAACAAAGCGGGATAAGCGCAGCACTGCCAGCAGAGGAGGGATCCCTTGGCCACCCCGGGCAGGGGGGGCCGGAGCCCCTACCCAAGCCCCAGGTTTCTTTCTCCACCTCAGAAACCTCTCATCTCTTTCCAGTTTCCAGCCTTTCCCTCCCAGCGGGGTGGCTGGTTCCCCCTCACGCTGAATCTGCAGAAGGAGCTGTTTCTAAGGCATCTCCCGCTGGTAAACAGGGGTTTTGCTGGAGGCTCCAGCAGTTGTGTCAGCTCTTGCTCATCTCTGCTCGAACTGCCGCTCCCCGCACTGCAGAGCCCTGCCTTCCTCCCTCCCTCTGCTATACTGCTTGCCTTTTTTCCCCTTAGTTTTTGCTTCCCTCAGTCCCAGTGAGATAAAACTTGCTAGAAAACAGATTCCCCTCCAACCCTCCCACATTTTCTGCTCCCTCCAATGAAATAAAGCAAGGCCAAAGAAACTCCACAAAAACCTTAGTTTCTTGTATGTAACTTTTAAATATATATATATATATATAAAGGGAATATTTAAGAGAGCTTTTTGGTTAAAAATCCCTTTCATCAACATTTCTCAAGAAATGTTCCTGAGAGCATTTTTAGCCCTCCCAGATGCAAACCAAGAGCCCAGAAAAGATGAAGCCAGAGGTCTCTAAGAACAGTGGGGTCTGTCCCCTATGTAATGGGGTGATAGGCAACCCTCCTCATCATGCCTCAGGAATGGGGATGAGTATTTCTGAAAAGCAAAATGAAGAAGCTAACAAGGGGAAAAGTAAGGGGAAAGGCTTCCTCTGTGCCTGGGCGAAGCTGGGGGGGAAAGGCAGTTCAGCTGTCCTGAACTTGGGGATGCTCCTGCATGGAGCTCAACTTCACAGCTCAGCCACGCTGCAATCTAGGGCTGAGCTCCTGCCCTGCCGCTGGACCACCTCCCCTCTCCCAGTGCAAGAGATATTTTGAACCTGCTCCCAAGGCAGACCCCGAGGAGAAGCCCCCATGACACTGGTACATTGCTCTGCGGAGCTGCTCGCCAGGCATGAGGGCAGCTAGTGGCAATCTGGACTTGCTGACCTGGCCCCAGGCACTGTCTCTTACTGAGCGGCTCTGCTGCCTCTTGGCCCTGGAGTGGCCTCTTGGTCTGCTTGATGTTAAGGAGGAAATGTTTTTTAAATGACGTGAGCTTGTCAGATGTTTTTATTATTCTCTTGCTTTGGCTCAACAAAAGGCTGATCTACCACCAAATCCTTCCAGGTCTCCAGCTTATTCAGCAGCTTCCCTGTCCCCCCTCCAGAAAAACCCTTCTGTGATTCCTTCTTTCTTCTGCATTTGCCAGAGGGGATAAGAGAACTTACAGGGAAGAGCTGGGGGTGCGTAGGATGAAAGGACCAAGGTGAAATTCAGGCTGTAAACGAACATGACTTCACTGCACCCACCCTCAGAGAGCACCAACCTGCAGGAGAGAGGAGGATGACGGACAACCTAATCTCAATGCCCTCCAAGGCACCGCCATGAGAACAGTTAGATTTTTTTCCCAACTCTCCCTTGCAGAGGTTTGTGATTCATCTATTATTCAATGTCCAAGGTTTTAAGGACCACTGGGATCCTCTTCTTTCACCCCTCCCTGCCTGCATGCGCAACCCAGGCTGCATTCGACCCCTCCCAAAGTATCTCCTGACAGCACCTAAGGTCTTCCCAAACTCATGCCCAGGTTTTAGCTGCCTGTCCACCATCTTCATGGCTGTCACTGTTGGTCCTATTCCAGGTGAGATCTTGGATTCCTCTTCCCACACAGACAGACCCTTCACTCCACCAGTGATCTCTGTAGGATAACGATAGGGCAATCCATGGCTCTGCCAGAGCTGGCTGCAGGTGCATGTTGATGCTGGGCTAGCATGGCTGCTGGTTCAGCGAGCAGTGGGAGCCCTGCAGCCTCCATCTGCTGCCTCTGGCTGCTTCCCCTGTGTTCATAGTTGTTTTTAATAAAGCTGCTGGTTTTGCAGAAAAGCATTTCTCTTGGAGACACTTCCCAAGCAAAGTGGGAGGGTGGCAACATCTCACAAGAATTGGTGAGCTCTCCCTTGTTTGTCTGATCTGGCCAGGGCAAGAGGTATGCCTGGAGGTGCTGAGCTCTGCCCGTCCTGCAGGACGCACGCAGAACATGGCTAGCAGAAGGACAAACCTTTTTCTCCCTGTCATGTGCACACAGGCATTTCAGAAGGGATGCAAATACCCCCAGCTCACTGCCAGCCTTGAGAGCACTTGTTCTGCTCCTCAATCTCAGCTTTTGTTCTCAGCAAGAGCAATAAGATACACCCTATGAGTGCCAGACAAGGAAGAGCTGAGGTGGGTACAGCCCCATTCAGTGATCCGAAAGCAGGGTCCCAGATGTTTTCCCACCCAGAGACCCAAACACTATGGGTTAGCAGGGTGCCATGGACCCCTTAGACTCCTACAACCTTCCCATCAGCCAGGACCTGAGGATTTTCAAGCCATGGGACTACTTGCTTCCATCCATCCTGGTACATGCCTGGAAGCCAGGGAGGTCCTGCAGCAATGCCACCTCCAGCGCCCTTCCCTCAGCCCTGCGGCTCTGCAGCAGCCTCCCACCTTGCAGCTGCCAAGGTGAAGTCTGAGCTCTCCATCCCCACCTTATACCCCTCACCATCCTCTCCTCCCTGCCAGCACAGGTACAGACCTTCCTCTGCCCCTCTCTGGCACCGTGATGTGAGGGCAAGCTGTCCCTGGCCCAGCAGGGCAGGGAGCTTTTCTGTTAAGCTGCAGTGTTTATTATTCTAAAAGAGGAATTTGGCTGGGAGAGGAGACAGGAGGTCAGCTGGCTCGCAGGGAGGCTGGGCTGGCTGGGCAATGCAGCTCTGTGCCCACATTCAGGCCCACATGCCTGTGGGGTGGCCGCGCTCTCCCAGGGTCTGGGGTCCCTGGGGCCATGCTGGGGCTCTGCCGAGTGCCATGGGGGAGGATGGCTCCCTGCCAGCCTGCACACCACGTCCCTGCTCGCCTCCGCGCTGCTGCCCAGCGAGGCTGGGATCTGGGCACTTCAGGACAGCGAATATCTGGGAGGGTTTCGAGTCCAAATGAGACACAGATACAGGCGACTGTCCCTGCCCGGTGACAGGGCCACATTGTCTGTCCTTATCTGTCCTCTGTAATCACATCAGCCCAGCAGTGCTGCACGTGTGGCTTTAGGAATGCGGCCGCTCCTCCTCCGGACAGGGACAGGAGCGGCGAGCGGGTTTGCTGGCGAGACGGGAGAGCTGAGCCAGCTCGGGCTGCCGGCTTTCCCAGCCCGCTGCCGCACTGGCAAAAGGGCAGCATCCCAGAGCTGGCTGTGCCCAGGCACCGCTGAGAGCCTGTCTGAGCAGCTCTACCCTCATGCTTTTGCAGCATGTTGCATGGGGCAATGGGACAAATGGGGGCACGCCAACATCCCTGAGCAGCAGCAGCAGCGCTGTGCAGAAGGCACCCTGGGCTCTGATGGTCCATGGAGCCGTGCCCTCACAGACGGGACACAGGAGAGAGAGCCAGAGCAAAGAGGTCAGACGGGCCTCAAAGAGGGCCACGGCTGCGCCAGGACCAGTACTCAAGTCTCACAATTCCCCATATCATGACTTCACAGCTTCTCCAGAGCAGCCCACTCTCATTTCTCCTGCATCCCAAATCTGAAGACAGCTGAGCTTTCTTCTCCACCTCCTCTCCCACTCCCCTGCTTGCTGCTGCAAGTGGTGGCCAGGGGCTGATGCCTCTGTGGCTAATGAACTTGGAGAGGAATTTCTGCAGCGGGAGCAGGGCTACGCCCAGGGTCTTGGATATGTGGAAATGCTGTATCCAGCCTCTTCTGAGGGTGGTCACATCTTTATTTAGTAAGTACCATCCCTCCAGCCATCTCTGCCACTCTTCCCACTTCACAGTGCCTTGCTCAGCAGACCAGGCATCACCAAACCTTATTGATTTATTACTGTTCCCCCACTTCAGACCTATCTCTTCTTTAATGATGCTAGTAAGCCAAAGATGCCTTTGCTAATGCCCAAAATATGTTGTGTGGGCTCAGTCTTGACTATTCCTGGGAAACCAGGCGAGAATTTCCTTTGACTTAGCTCAGCATGCCCTGCCACACCTCTGAGCTCCCTTCCCTCTGCTGTTGCTCCCAGCACGTGTACGGGGCAGCGCTCGTGGCAGAGCACCACAGCACCCATGGCAGTGCTGGCACAAGCATCGCATGACACCGCCCGTGCCCAAGCATGGATCATGTAGGATGGGGACATTTCCAGCACTGCAAATGTCTTAAACCATGAGCATCCACACCAAGGGGGCCCTCCCAGGCCACTGCCCTCCTCCCAAGCATGCCTAGCCTATGTTTCTTGCCTTTCCTCCAGAACCACTAACGTCCTGTGGAGAACCAGCTTGGGGGTCCTGCAAGCACCTCCAGTGCCGTGGGAGCCGGAACCAGCCTTAAAGCTAGTGCATGGGGAAGGAGATGGCTCGGCGTGCCAGGGAGGGGGAGAGCAGCCGCAGCTGTGCTGACAGCCACCTTGGGAGGAGCTCTGGTCCCTACACACCAGCAAGGGGATGTGCTATCTGCTGGAAATCAGGGTGCACAGACCCAGCTCAGCAAATTTACATTACCAGGGCAATTCCTGCACCCATTACCCCACATTGCTTTTCTACACTCACTGTGCTCCCCTTGCCCAAGCCTCCCTCATCCTGCAATGCTGGGCAGAGGTGCTGGCTGCCAGCCCGGCTTGCCAGGGCATCTCGGCTGGCGACAGGACGACCGTGGTGAGAGAAGGAGTGGAGAAGCAAAGCCAGGCCTCTCACACAGCCTCTGGTCCTTTCTCTTCCTCTGGCTTTCTATTTCTAGCAACTTTTCTTGCTAGGGCTGTGCTTCCAGGCGCTCCCACAATGCTTGCCGGCCCTGCCGTCCTGCCAAGCAGGCGAGGGACATCTGGTGCAAATTAGCGGGAAATAAAATATACTTTATTTCTTCTTTGTCTAAGCGCATCTGAGTCATTAAGTGAGATCGTGGGTGCCCATATGCAATAAAAAAAAAAAGCCCCGTATGGATCCCATGATCAGTGCTACTCGCAGCCAGGGAGCGAGGGCTTTTCCTGGCTGGAGGGAGCACCGTCCCCCTCTTTTGACAGCAAAAAGCTCCCCGAGCAAAGGCTGGAGACTCCTGAAACCCAAGCTTTGCTTGTCTGGCAGTGAAACTCTTTGGCTTGTCCTGTGTTCCTCTGCCACCCTCCCTCTGGCCTCTGCAACTGCTTCTTTCCCACCCTTTAATCTAAATAAAACTGAGTGGTTGGTGGTGGTGGTTTTTTTTTCCATTTGGCTGGAACCATCCAGAGTTGCAACATCTCTCCTCTGGGGTCCCTTGGCTCTCATGACACCGTGTTTACTCACAGGCCAGATTATCATCACAGAGCCCTTTTTCTTTTTCCCAGCACATGGCTAGAATTAGGCAGGGCACACACATGGGGAGCCTGCCGTCCCAAGGCCCATAAACAGCTGCTGATAAAACACAGAGGTAGGAAATCTGAAACCAGGCTGAGGGGCAGAGGGGAGGGGAGTCCCTGGGGTCCCACAGGCCATCCCTGCCCAGGGGATGAACATCTGGGGGCAAAACCCGCCTCACCCAACCACCTGCCAGCACCAAGGGGTTCTGAGGCTTTACCCAGGCACCGGTGAGACCAAGGGATGCTGAGAGCCCTGGCTGCCCGTTTGCAGCGTGCCTGAGTTTGGGGGTTCCTTGCAGAGGTGAGGTTTTGCAAGCACTTAGAGGCAGCACTGCTAATGCCTGAACCCTCTGAGTGGTTTTGCCAGAGCTCTTTGGTCTGCGAAGATGTGATTAAACCCACAATTCTGGTGTGGACCACGCTCTTAGGAGATGGTCAAAGCAGGGGCATATGCCACCTCCAGGGCAGTATGAGCTCAGGGCCACCACATAGCCACAGGTGGGGACAGCTTTCCTGCTTGCCTCTGCTGCAGAAAGCAGGGATAGTGTGACCAGAGACCCTGCCCAGGACCTCAGATCCTGGTCCCCAGCTTCAGTGGCACCTGGAGGAGGTGGTTGTGTGATCATGAGGGCACTGGTCCTGCAGCCAGATGGCAGGACATGAGCTATCACAGGCAGCCTTCTCCGGGCCAGCCTGCCACGGGCTATTGCAGGCTTTGACAGCATCTGTCAGAAAGCTGAAAATGAGGACCATGACTCCAAAGCAGGGAGGGAAGCTGCCGGGGAGGATGATGAGTCCGCATTGAGCCCCGGCGGTATGATTCAGCAGCCCTGGGGTCAGCCATGTGAGGAATGGGGTGGGGTGGTGAGCCCCATGCAGCCCCGTTTCAGCTGTGGCCACCCTCCCCATCCGAGTGTGGGGTGACTGTAACGTGCACGCACGCGATCCAGAAAACCTCAAGCCATGGGCTTTCTCGCTGCGAGGAGCTGGGACAGGGGGACATGGGACCATGGTGAGCCCTGCACTCTCAGCTTTAATCCCCCCCCAGCTTTCCCACTCCATTTTAAGCCCATGGGAGATGGAGGAAAAAAGCGACCTATTTAGTGTAAGTTCAAAATAAAACAAAACATCTGTTTGGAGAGGTGCCAGCATTACAAATAATCCCCCAGCCTCGAGTGCTGGTATTTGTGGCCCTTTCAGCTGCATATGCTCCCCTGCTTCCACTTTCGGAGGAAAGGCCATGCCCCAGGGCTGACAGGGCTGCTCCCCAGAGCCTGCGAGCTTGGCCCAGGCTGTGGGAAAACCCTGGGTGAGGACCAGGGCTCACCTGGGGTCAGGGAAGGAGGAATGGGGGTGTTAGGAAGAACGGCTGCCACGTGCCAGGCAAAGCTGAGGCAGTGCCTAGCTGTCCCTTGCTGCATACCCTGCTCCTCACCCCAGACAAATCCTGTCTCCCTTACCCTCCCTAGGGCAGCCAATCAGTGCCAGGGCCATGGTGATGCCACGACGGGTCCATGGTGGTGCTGGGGACTGGCCAGCATTTCGGAGCACAGCCCCGAAGTCTGGCGTTGTGTGTGACAAGGGATGCTCACACTGGGTGGGGGGAGCAGGGCTTTGCTCAGCCTTGGGGCTGGCCCATTGCAGTGCAGCGATCCCCTGGGGAGGCACAAATGTGCCCCTTGGGAGCATTTCAGCCTTTCCCAGCACCCTTCTCCAGCAGGATGCTCTAAAGGATGCAACAGAGCCCAGCTGGCTGTCCGTTACCGTCCCCCAACTTCCCCATTGCCCCGACAGCAAAGACATTTCAGGAGAACACATCACGCGAGTTATGAACGTAGCTGCAGGGCACCTAAACCACAGCTCAGTACCCACACAGCTCCCTGCATTGCTTCACTGCTGGCCCCTCCAACCAAGCAGCAACACCTCAGGGCTGGCTGGCAGCAGTGACTCAAAGAGCTCTCTGGCCCCTCCACCCCTGAAGTGGCATATTGAGGGGTCCCAGCTCCCGAGCACGTGGGGCTGGATGGGGCTTGCCTCTCTGAGCAGAGCCCACCTGTTTGCCTGCTGGTTTTCCCCACCACTGGTGGAGTGGAAGGGGGAAGCAGGGGATGTGGGACCAAGGGTTAGGCACCATCCTGGCTGCTGATCTCATGTCCTGGCACCCCCAGGGCTTTCCCCGCTCACATACCTTGGCTGCCAGAAAGCTGTGTCTGCTTTCCCGCGGAGATGAGATGCAAGGGAAGCACTCTGCTAAGGTATACATGAGGAGGAAAATAATCCCCAGCATGTCAGCACCACTATCACCTGCTCAGAGCTGCTATTTGAGGGTGGCTGCTATGATGGGGCCAGGGCTAGAGCCAAAGGTCCCAGCTTGCTCTAATTAACCACTAATCATCAGCTGGGAGGGGAGGGTGATGGAGGCAGGAGAAAGAGAGCCATCCTGAGCCCTGGTAGGATGTAGGGTCTTTGCAAAGTCCCAGGAGCAGTCAGAATGTTGTGGTCTTATTAGTCCTACATAACAGTGAAGGATGAGCAACCTGATCCTTCTCTGACAATTTCCCTGAGACACAGATCTACCAGGGAGGAGGAGATAATCTGTAGATGTATCAGCTCTTCTCAGCTGCCTGTGAGGGACCAGAGCTTAATCGCTTTGTTCTGGAGTTTTAAACTCTTGTGTCTGGGATTAGGCGCTCATCAGCTCTGTGGTCAGGGCACCCTTTGCCCATCTGTGGGACCCAGAGAGGAGCCTGGCACTGTAGCTGGGGTGGGAGAGTGCAAGGCCAGGTAGTGCTGGGGTGTGAAGGGCAGAGGCTGCTTCCAGAGGGGAGCTGTGTTTAATTTGGCCCTGCTGCTCCTAGGTTCCTGGGAGGAAGCAAAATGCAGCTGCTGGTGCAGCTCTTGGTGCTGGGGACTGATCCTGCCCCCTCCTCCATAAGCTCACCTGTGGGGCAGGAGGACCAGGGTGGTGGCACCCAGGACAGTAGAGGGCTGAACCATAGTGGTGGGGCAGCCACCCTCATCCCATCCCATCCCCCCTCTCCTGTCTGCTGGCAAGCTGGGGTCAGACGCCCAGGAGGCAATCGCATATGATGTAGGTCTGGCCCCCACCTCCTTATAACAGCAGGACCTGGGGGCAACGATGGAGCTTTCTGGAGCAGGGGGTGCAGAAATCCAACACATTCCCTATGTATCTGCAGATTGCACAGGGGATGCCTCCCTCTTGGATAACCTTTTCCTATGTGCTCTGGCCGGGCTCTTGCCATCCTGCATGCAGGGTCCTCTATAACCTCCAGCAGTTCCTCTCCCCTCAGTCATGGAGCAAAAATCAGCTTCCCTGTGCACCCATGCTCTGCAAACAGCCCCTGCCCCCCAAACCTCGCAGATCCTCTGGAGGAGAAGCTAAGACAGGACTCTGTGTCAGGGCTAGCAGCTGCCATCACCCCCTGCCCTCCCCTGAGCACAGCTTTAAAATGGGCGCCGAGTCCTGCTCCCTGCACAAGGAATTCCTGAATCAAACCATATTCTCCCAAACAGCTCCCAGGCTGGAGAGTGAAACTTGGCAGCTGCCTGCAGGAGAGCGGAGGGGACCCTGTCACGATGCCGGCAGTGCTTGGCCCCGAGGAAAGCAGGGTTTCTGTTCTGCAACCATTTGCTCAGCAAAGGCTGAAACCGAGGTGACTTCCAGCTTGCGAGCAGAGAATGTGCTTGCAGAGAGTGGAGCTCGAAATGGTGTATTTTCTGCTGGCCCCAGTTCAGACAAACCCACAAGCAAACATATTTTTTTGTATAAATAAGACAGTGTGTCTCGCCAGTTAAAGCAATTCAAACATGAATGTAGCAATTTAATTGGTGCCAATTACTGTGTCTCTGTAGCATTAAGATTTCAGTCACAGACCCTTCCGCATGGTAGATGGGCCCGCAGGGGGAAGGCAGAGGGACCAGCAGGATGGGGTCCCCTGCCTGCTTTGGGACCCTCATCCCTCCGAGCAGCCCTGGTGCTACCCGTGGGGACATGCTGAGAAGACCCTTTCCATAATGGGTAGGTGGTCCCTCCTACTCAGCCTGTCTCCTAGTCTGCAGCCCAGGGTTTGGCGGCCAGCACAGTGCCCTAGTTAAATCCCTGCACCCTCCAGCTCTTCCCTGCTCCTGCACCCCACAGCATCCTGCAAGCTCCATGACACACCAGCTCTCATTGAGCCTGGAGAAGAACATAGGGTGGCTGTTGGCAGGGACCTGGACAGATGAGCAGATGCCCCTGCAGGCATGCCCTGGAGAGGATGAGTCCAGCCACGGGCTCAAGACACATGGTATTTGCAAATGGTATTTGCACTACACCAGCCTGGCTTTCCTGGTAGCAGCCTTTCTGTGGGAGCTTTTGTGAGCTCTCTGCTCTCTGCACAGGCTCTCCCACCGTGATCCTCTGGCTCTGCAGGTTGGTGGTTGCAAGAGAAGGGCACAAACACAGACCAGGGCATGCCACAGCCTGTGTGCCAGGTGTGCACCCAGGAACAATGAAAAAGCAGGGTGTGAGGGGCAGCGCATCACTGTACGGCTCCTGCTGCCAGGCTGGAGGGCCAATGGACCCTTGTAAGCACGTGATCCATCCCAGCACCCCTCTGTGCATCTCTGGTATGTGTCCCTGTCCCTGTCCCAGCTGGGCCTGCTCAGTGTCCCCCATGGTGTCAGGAAAGCACTGCACTTCCAGGAGGAGTTGTCCCAGTGGGAGCAGAGCAGGGCAGAGGTGCACTTGGCTCGGGGAGCCTAATTAGGCAACCAGGGAGAGGAGGAGGGGAAACAGCCACCCCTAAAACAAGCCTGGTTATGTCCAATTTGACTGGTGGAGCGGAAGGAGCCTCCTGGAGCTGCTCCAGCCTCTGAGGAAACAATACCCAGTCTATACCCTTCCCTTGCAACTCCTCTCCAGGGGATTTCTTTGCCTTGGTTGAAGTACAAACAAACAAACTCCATGAAGTGTTCAGCTCAGATCCTCCCTTGCAGGGATAGGATGCATCCCACCAGCCCCAAGCCTGCATGGTCCCCAGCTCCCCCCAGCTCTGGGCCAAAGGCAGCCCCCGCTGCCAGCACCAGAGCTGTGCTCCTGTGGGATTTGGCCACCACGTAGCTCCTCCACTCCCTGCCCTTTGCTGCTGCATCCTGGGAAGACACTTTGCTGGAGCCTGACCCTATGAACACCATTGCAATCCCATCCCACTCCAGTGCGGCATCAGGCACTGGGGCCAGTGAGACCTCAGGGCCTCCTGGCCCCAGGGTGGAGCAGGGCACAGGAGTCCCTGCCCGGACCCTCTGGCAGCGGCCCGCAACACCTGCCCGTCATTCGGGTGATGCTTCGGCCAGCCAACATGGTCTTTCTTTGTACAGCATCACTATCGCAGCTAGAGATAGGTTCTTAACCTCAGCTTTCCTCCAGTACTCACCAAGGCAATTTTGTCTTGCCCTAGTCCTGGAGAAGGGCTCAGCGCTCTCCTCTCTCTAACAGTGTTGTTCTGAACGCTTTGGAAATCCTGTCACAGACCCATCAAAAATGAGGCTGAAAGAGATCATGGGGTCATTGCCCTGCTTGCAGTGCCCACATCTCCCCAGCCAGAGGTTTGCCCAACATGTCTTTTGAAACCTGTAGGGCTGAAGGCACCCAGCCTCTCATCTTTAAACCTACAGACATTTCCCCTGAAAGCTAACTTGTTTCTTTGCAGTGACCTTTCCCTTGCATGAAGACTGTGCACTACATCCCCACAACATCCAGTGACCAATGAGCCCCATCAACCCCTCCCCGAGCCCTCTGCATCCTCTTCTGGGCTTCTGATCCCTCTCTGCTCTCCCCAGCCTTTCCACTCTGTGGACTGGAGCTCTTCTATCCCTGATGAAGTGCTTGGCATCATTTGCTGGGGGGACTAGCTCCCCCCACCCTGCCTGTTCATGACGCCCCCAGCCACGCGCCTTTTGGCACACCCCATGGGAAGAGCTGTGGGTTTCCCCACACCACGCTGCAATCCGGTTTGTGTCCACTATAGCCCCCAGATCCTTTCCCACTGCATGAGCTGCCTGGGCTGTTAGCTCCGAAGATGACACACAGACATCTAGTATTTCTTTCCTAATGGCAGCGTGCTGTCACAGCTTGCTGTTGCTGATCCCCGTGCCCTTGGGATCCTCCTGCGCTCTGATCTGCCTGCACACCAGCTGCCCACCCAGCTTGGTGCCAGCCCAGAGTTTAGCACGCGTGCTTGTCTGTTGCCCAGGCAGTTAATGCAGAGATTGCAGAAGACCAAGCCCAAGTCAGAGCCCTGTGGGACCCCACTAGAAATGACCAGGACTTTGGACAACAAGCCATGGCTAACTTCTCCCTGACTGCAGCATCACAGCTGGGCGTGCTTGTATTCAGATCATGCTGCCCGTTCGGACTATGGGCAGCCTGAACCTGCAGCCCTGTGTGGGGATGCAGGAGAGGAGCTGAGGGCAGGTGATCGGGTGGCCACAGTCCCTCCGCCTGCTCCTTCAGCGAGGACCCGCCATGTTGTTGAGCTGGAGAAAGGGGCAGCTGGTTTTTAGGGAGAGAGAAAATCCCTTTGCATGCTGCAAAATGGGTGGCTGTGGCTTGATTCTTCTCCAAACCCCCGACCCCTCTTGATGCACCAACTGACTTAGAAGTGTTTCCTGGACCCAGGGACATTGTCAGGGGTTGGTGACTGCCACCGGGGCCACATCTCACCCAAGCCTGGGTGACATCAATGTCAAGGAGCAACTTCAAGCCTCATGTCAGACCATGCACAGAGTTAACTGTCAACCAAGGTGGCTACCTGGCGACTCCCTCTCCAAGCCAGCACATGGCCTCTGCCAGGCAGACCTATGGCTTTGCCACTGGCTCCGGTTGCCTGAACGAAACGTGCCCCTTTCCCAAGAGTATGGGATGCACAGTCACCTTGTCCTGCAGAGTGCTGAGGGGGAAATGACCCTTCAACCAACGCCCCAATGACCCCTGGGGAGCACTGGGGCTCAGCATTACCAGTTCTTGCCATTGATAGGAGACCTTCTGAAAAGATTTGGGACTGCCAAGCCCCTGCAAACAGGTGCTGTGGGGCAAGGATGGAGCAGCACAACATCCCTTTCCACCACAAGTCGTACTTTGAAAGTCTCCTTGTTGGCGGATGAGTGCAGGAACTGGATGCCCTGAGCCCGCAGTGGTCCCAGCATGAGCACCAAAGCCCCACAGGTCATGCAGCCCCTGTCCCTGGACTGTCAGGGCTGCCTGAGTCAGCACAGCTTTATTCCACACCAGTTCCAGCCTGCTGGAGATCCTCAGCTCCTGGGCACTTGGACAGCAGAGCGGTTGCCCATATCCATGCCTAGAAGGGTTTTACAAGGCTCTGCCCCTCCGGTACCCGGCACTCCAGGGTGCAGGCCCTGAGCAGGGCTTGCAGACATCCCTCTCCACTTTGGCCTGGTCCACGAGGACAGGAGTCCCACCAAGGGCACAGACCGAAGCAGCATGGTCCTAGGAGACCCTGCATTTAGGGATGACCACAGGTATGTTCAAACAGTCTAATGCTGCGGTGATGCTGCTCTGCAGTGGAGTACACTTACACTTCTAGAAGATGTCTTGCTAGGGGTGGCGAGCAGTCCCTTCCCCGCACACATCCCAGCCCTCCCACAGCCACCAGGCTGGGAGAGCCAGGGTAACCCTCTGACCCAGGGAAGGACCGAGAGCTCCCCAGGGAGAAGCAGAGATCCACTGGGCCCTGCTCCCGCTGCAGCACTATACCCCTCCAGTCCCTCGGCTCCCTGCAGTTTTCCCAGCCTAGGACCTGGAGAGCGGATGGGATGGCTTTTCCCGCGGGATGCCGCAGAGCTCAGCTGCTCTCCATCAACCACCACCTCCCCAGGGCCTGGCAGGGTGTTTTGTGGTGCCAGCCCCATGCAGGCGAGCAAAGCCCCTTCCAGAGCAACTAGGCTAGCTCGAGGAGAGGATCCCTGGGGTCTGTACCACCTCCAGCACGCGGCTCCCTGGCCAGAGAGCCAGAGCAGAGCAGGAGGGCCAGCCGACCCCCGGGTGGGTGACACGAGGGCTTACCTTGGGCAGGGTCTCACCGGGCAAATGCCTGTGCCGCAGGTCCCACGGGCGCTGGCCGCCCCGAAATTCCTTCCTCTCCTCCTCCGCACTCTTTATCTGCTGCCTGCCGAAGCTCTCCCTGCCCTCCCAGCTTTCCCCAGCTGGCAAGGCTTTTCCACTTAAAGGAGAAAGAGAGGGAAGGGAAGAAATGAAGTGGAGGGGAGGAGGGGAAAAAAAATAAAATAAAATCAAAAGGAGAGGCAAGGCTGTGCCAGGGCTGGGCTGCAGCCAAGCCCTTGCTCTGCTCCTCTAGTGCATCTTAGCAGCACCCTGGGCAGACCCCAGCCCACCTGGGAGGGGGTCCAGCCACCTCGAACCCCAGCGTGGAGCAAAGCCCCGGGCTGAGGGGTGTGCACGCGTGTGTGTGTGCGTGTATAAATAAAAGAGACCTCGGGAGGAGGAGAAGGGGGGAGGCTGCCTCGCCAATGAGGAGCGGAGTCCCTCCGACTTCCTCCCTCCACCCTCTGCGGGGACCCTTTGCAGAGCAAAACTTGCGATTAAAGCCCAGCAGATGAGTGTGAGGGGAGGGGAAAAAAAAAATTAAGAAAGGAGGAGAAGCCAAAGGGGCTGCAGGAGAGGGGAGTTTTGCTGCAGGCTGCCGATGACGGGGAGAAGTGAGGGCCTGGCTAACGGGAAACAAAAGGAGCCCAGACCAGCCCGGCTCTCGCCTCCTTAAACCGGAGGAAAGGAGCTGCTCTCTCCCTGTCTGCTTTCAATTCTGGCCTTTTTCCCTGTTTTCTTTTTCTTTTCTTCCCCCCCACCCCCCCGCTTCAAGCCCCCCTCCCCTTTTTCTTTTTTTTTTTTTTCCTCCCTTTCTCAGGATATGAGGGGATGTTTAGAAAATCCGCTGCCCACGCCAGCAGCTGACTCATGTTTTTATTAAAGAAGGCCTGTACTGAACCGACTCCGCATATTCCCCCCGGACGCCTCCCCGTGCCGTGCCGGCACTGCGCCTCCCGCCCCGCTGACCCCTGGCTGGCCACGGCCACTCAGGGACCGCCAACGCGCCCTCCCAGCCCTTTTGTTTTTTTGGAAAGGGGAATAAAAGGTCTTGTGCGACTGGGATGCTGCAGCAGATGGTGGTTTGGTTGTGGACTCAGGGCCGTTTGGGCTGCCGAGGGGCATGGAGCTGGGAGAGGCAGCAGGAGTTTCCACCTCAGCCATGCCATCATCTCAGATGTCCTGCACCCCTCCTGCTCTGGCAGGGTGGAAGCCAGCTGAGGAACCTGCTGAGTCATTTGATGAGTCCAAATAGTTTCTGAGAGTCTCTCAAGAGGCACAGCATTATTGTTTATCCAAAAGAGTATTATTTTTTTTTGATTTGTTTCAGGACTGTAATGAGGTGCAGAAGCTCTTTGGATCAAAATTGTTGTTTGACTCATCAGCTCTTGTCACCATTTCCATCTTGGGGATGTGCTTTTGTCTGATCCGGACAAGAAAAACTGCAAAAATACACTGGCTATCCTGAAAAAGGAGACTCCCCTGAAAAGATGCTTTTCTATCTTTCTTTCTTTTCCTTTCCAAGAATTAAAAAGCCCTTCCCGTAAGGACAACATCACTGAAATCTATGTTCCTGGCTTGTTTGCAAGGCAGACTCATCCCCTTCTGCCTCACTAACGAATGCCTGCACAATGGGCACAGCTAATGATTCCCCAGCTGGATGATACCAAGAGATTGCTACTTATCATCCTTTATCTCAGTGTTTTCTTTGCACTGCCAAAAATCAAAGGGGAAAGCCTTTGTTCTGTGCAACCGCGGAAGGTGAGGAGAGCCTGGCTGCGGCACCCCTGCAGCTGCACAGATACAGCTGTGGCACCCCTGCCGCTGCACAGGTACAGCTGCAGGCAGGGCAGGGGACATGCGGGTCTGGCTGAGCCTGGGCAGGAGAGGGAGGCTGGGGAAAGGAAGGATGCTGAGAGGCAGCCCCCTGGGAGATGGAGGGGCTCCTACACTGGGCTGGGGCAGAGAGGGTGTGAAGCAGTGGTGGCTGGGTGAGACCCCGCTGCTCCCCTGTGCTGGGCTGGCCAGATTCCCTTACTCCAGGTGTGGTGGTGGCCATGTGTTGGGGGTCCTTGGCAGCCCCCCCCAGAGCTGAGATGGGCTGTAGTGCTGAAAAGGAGCCAGCAAGCGTGAGAGCAGTTCATATGGGGGGCAGACGTCAGAGGGGACGTGCTGCGCACATGGCTTTTCCCAACACTTTTCCCAAGGGATAAAGATGTGTCTGACGGGTCGCTGTGCAGGGACATGTGGGCTGCTGGGAACAGCCCAGCAGAGCTATTTCCTGGTAGTATCCTCGTGCCAAGGACAGCATCACTGCTCCCAACCCAGCGGGAGATGGAGAGACCCACTGGTACAATCCTGCTGGGCCCCTTGCACTGGAGACGGGCTATCTGGGGTGGGCAGAGGGTGGAAAACCTAGCATGGACCCCGCTTGAGGGCAGTGCATCCTGATCCCAAGGTGGGATATGTTCCCCTGTCTCCCCCCTGCAAATGGGTCACCCCAATGCCTACTCCCGGGCTGGGAGCAGAGACAACCTGGGCAAACAAAACACTCTCCCAGAAGTTGTCTGCAAAGGCCAGGGTTCATTGTTTTGGGATGCTGGGGGAGCCCTGGAAAGCCGACAGCATCCCAGCAAGCACACGGCGGCCCGTGCTGTATGTCCCCAGGGAGCATTCAGGGCTGTGCACTTTATTTAAGAACAGCACATCGGGGTTACGGCAGCTCCTGGGAAAGGCCAGCTCAGAGGAAGCAGCGAAGCCAGAGGGACTCGTCTGTGTGAGTGCGTGGGTGGAGTGCAGCAACTCAGCTACCTCTGCCACATCCCCCCTTCATTGCTCACCTCTATTTTTGGTGCCTGCACCCCTGTTTGTGGCGCTTGCAGTACTTAGTGATTCCTCCAAGGCTGGGACAGCTGCAGTGTGGGCTGCCAGAGCCACTCTCAGCTGAGATTTCCAGCCTCAATAAGCATCGTTAAGTGCTAGTGGGAAACTGGGGTCACGTAGTGCTACGTCTCTGGAGGGGACAGCAGCCACTGAGATAGGGACACTGCAGTATTTGGATAGTTCTGGCATCACCTGGATCAAAGCATCTCTCTGATCTCCTGCCCCATCCCAGGTGGAGCTGGGACCACGGGGAAAAGCCCATATCCTGCACTTGACGTGGAGAAGAGACACCAGAGCCAAGTGACCCAACACAATGTTGGGAACCGCCACGCTGGAGCCAGCAATGGGTCCCATGTGCCAGCAGGGAGGCAGGTAGGAAAGAAGAAGCAGATGTTGGCTTTCCCCACATCTCCAAAATTTTAACAAGGGCTAGACTTGCCCCTGGCTTCGGTTCCTCTGAGCCTCTACCAACTCCAAGTCAGCTCAGGAATTTCAGCATCGCTCTGGTGTGGTGTCAAGCCACAGACCACAAGAGAGGAGCGGCGGGTGCCAGGGAGCACAGCACCACATCTGGGCAACCCACCCGGTGTGGCAGCTGCCAACACTTGCTCCTGGCTGGATCCAGCTCTTGGGCTCTGGGGAGAGCTTCATGGAGGCTTCATCCAGCCCTTTCCAGGGCTCTGACCTGGCCTCCAGAGGAACGGCTACCCTGTGCATGGTCCTGCTTCGCCAGGGTGGCAGTGGGGGGCCCAGGGATGAAGGGGAGGCAGAAGGTGCTGGGCTCCTTCCAAAGTGACCAATGTGCCGGGGAGCATCCTGGGCTGGGGAGCATCCTGCAGAATGCCAGCCACGGACACCGCAGGGTGACAGTGGTGTCAGGAGGTAGCACTCACCATATGCCATACAGTGCTGGGACCCTACAGATGCTGGCCCGTCCCCTACATCCCCTGGGTTCGGCCGTTCGGAGGAGGCACTAGCCAGTGGCAGAGGATGCTAGCCCGCTGCCTTTCCCTGCCTTGGGGCCTTTCCGCCCCCGTCCCACGCACTCTTCCTAACCCCCATGATGAGCCTCGGTATTAAATGTGCTCCGCAGAGCCCTGGGAGGCAGCGGCAGGCTCCTGGGTGAATACTAATAGGGATGCCGTCCGGTCGCCCCAGACTTTCCCACACATCTGCAGCCACTTAATGTGGGAATCGTTAACCCTCTGCTTACGCAGCTCCTGAAACACAGCGAAGGAGCGAAACATGGCCAGGATGCTCCCTGCCAGGCCCTGGCCACCTTTGGGACCCCATGCCTCCTGTCACAGGCTGGGTGGGTGAGCCATGCTCAGCACCCATCAGCTGCATAGTGAGCACCCAGCTCTGTGCTGGTGCAGGGGGAATTGCATCACCAACTCAGTGAGAGCAGAGGCCCTGCATGTGCTGGAAAGCAACATGCCAGCGTGTGTCCCTGTCCCTAACGCACTCTTGAGGATAGTCCCAAGATTTGTGGCATTTGCATTTTGCCAGGAAAGCTGATCCAGATCCTGAAGAGCAACACCAAGCCCAGGGGTGGGGAGACAGGGGCTGTACAGCAGTGCTGGCAGCACATCAGTCTTGGGCTATCCCAGCCTCCTCTCTCTGGAGAGCAGCTCTGCAAAGCCCACCTCAGCACAGGGACACTAGTGCCAGCAGAGACACGGTTCAGGCAGCTGGGAAAAGCCAAAGGACATGCAGGAGTCTGCAAGTGGGACTGATGGAGCTGGGACAGCAGGTTGTCCTCTGCAAGAGGGTTGCACTGATGTCTCTGTTGCCAGAGAGGAGGGGATGCTCTCGGGCCATTCAGTGGGGTGGCTGTGCTTGCCCCAACCCTCCCTTGTTCTCTGGGATGCTGCTCCAAAGATGTATGGCAGGAACGATGCATAGCAGATGTGCTGTGCTCTCCCTTTCCTCCTGCTGCAGGAGGGCAGCAGGAGAAGCTGGGGAATGGGAGGAAGGTGCTGGCTGGGCTGAGGTGTACATGGAGCCACTCTGGGAGCAGCTCTGGGATGTGCTGGTCTGAGGCCACAGGTTTGCCTTTGGGAGCAATAGGCACTGGGGGGAGTGGGGAGGTCATGGGTCCATGGGGCTGCCAGGGCAGTGGTGGGGCAGGAGGCTCTGGGGTGAAAGGGGAGCAAGGGGAGGCACCTGCTTGACCCTTTGCAGGCATCTCCCTGTCCTGCTGAAACCAGAGCAAGTCGGGGGAAAAGGCAGGGCTTAGTTTCCCAAGGCGAGAGCCTCCTCCCTGGGAGGAGGAGATGGTGGGGTTGTCTCCCCTGCAAACCTGCTCCATCTGTGATAGCTGTTTGCAGCCTGGCCCTGGGGACCTCCCAGCCCTCCCTTTCCCAGCCCTCTTGCTTCCAGGAGATGGCATCACTCGATCACGGATAGCAGCACCAAGGCCCAGGGAGTGTTGGGGGAACCCTGGCTGCTCTCCCCTGAGTCCACCTGGTTCCACCAGGCATCTCAGGTCTGGAGGAATAGCGGGAGCTCCCCAGGCTGGGTTTGGTGCTGGGAGTCTCTGGGGTGGATGGAGAGGTACTGTCACCTTCTCTCGCCCAGCTGGGGACTCCCGGGGTCTCTGGCAGCTCCTGATCTGCTCACCCATGGGACCCCGGTATGGGTGGTATCCTGGGGCACTGAGGGTCCCCAGCAGCACCTTCAGCCCCAGTCTAGCAGTTAGGATGCTCCTTGGGGAGCCCATGGGGGGTTTCTCACCTGGCTTTTCCCCAGCATAAACTCTGCCAGCCATAATCCCCACCAGCAATAAATAAGCCAAAGAAAAGGAAAAGAGGGAAGCCGTTGTCATATCTTTATGGCTCAGTTGTCTTCCCCTGCCCCCTTCGCCCTGCACCGAGGGAGTTGGTGGCATGGCTGTTAGCAGGCACCTGGCAATGCTGCGCCCTGCCGAGCCCTTCATCTGCCGCAGGGAGGATGCAGGTGTGGGATGCTGCCCCCAGACCCCTGAACCCCCTGGTCCCCAGCAGCCACCTGAGACCAGGCTGCCTGTCACTGCCCATGGGAAAGAGCCAGTGGCAGGAATAACCCCAGCATCCCCCGTCCCTGCAATGCAGCTGCCCCCAGGATGGGACCCAGCAGCCACCTGCATTCCACCGTCCCTCCCACCATCTGCTCAGGGAGGGGCAGGGGGGCATCTTCTTTTTTCCCCACTCCCTGAGCCAACGCCTCTTTGCTGGCAGGAGGAGGAGGAGGAAGAAGGCCTTAGCTCTCTTGTTTAAACAAAGCCATGGCTGTGCTGAGACCTTGGGAAAAATCCAGGATAGATGGGGTTATACGGCTCAACAACTGATCTGTGCTGCTGCGTGAGCTGAGATAGTCACTAGGTGGGATGGTTACGATGGTCACCTTTGTCACAAGGGAGGGAGCTGGGGCAAGGCTGGGCGATGGGCCAGAGACTCTGGGGAGCACAGGGAGGGTGCTCCAAATTGCTCACCTCTTGCAGTACCTCGAGCCATGCTAGGTCTTGGGAGGCAGAGCCTGGGTGATGCCAGCTCTGGGGGTGATTTCCCATTGCGGGGGTTTTAGTCTGCTCCCTTCTTGCAGACCAGATCCCTTACCTCTTACCCCACCTCCCTTTGATCTCCTCCTGGCTCCCACCTCCTTGCAAGGAATGGATATGGTACGGGGGTGTCTGTGCAACATTTTCACCCAGTTTCAGCTGGAATCAGCACCGGAGGAATGGGACAACGTGCCCAGGACTGATGCAGAACCACTGCGGGTCCACAGCTCTGGGCTTGAAGATGCTGCCCCATTATGTCTTCAGCACGGCGTGCTTGCTTGGAGGGTGGGAACGGCAGCAGCCTGGCCTGGCTGTGGCTGGGAGGGCTGGGAGGTGGGTATGGTGGGCTCTCGCAAAGTCCACCTTGAGCAAACATGTGACAGCAGTGCTGCAGGGTCTCGGGGACGTGCTATCCCTCCATGAACATGTGAGATCTCAGGGTGCTGTGGGGAGGAAGCACTGGTGTGGGGATGAGTGGGGCCCCAGGGCACACTGATGGCCAGGTGCTGTCCCCAGCCCAGGGACATCTGCCACCAGCTGCAGAGGGGGAGAATCAAGAAATGTCCATGCATCAAATGTACTAAGCTCCTCAAGTCAGAGAGGCTTTGCTGGTTTTGTTACCATTTTCCTTTTAACCCCAAAAATCTGGCAGGCAATCTGACACTGGAAACACTTCACAGGTTCATATCTGCCATCAAGAAAAACTCTGAAAGTCTGTTGTTTTATCCCCTCCTCTCTGTTTAATCCTAAATCTCCTTTTTCCCTGCATTTTTTTTTTTTTCTCTGTTTCTTATTGTCAGGTTCCAGGCTGTTTCTGTCCTGGGAGGGTAAGGACCAACCAGTCCTCGCCCCACTCATGTTTGCAGAAAAGGAAGGGGCTGCTGCAGAGAAACAGGCAGAGGTGGCCTTGGGGAGGTGACAAAACACCCTTCTAGAGCCTTTGCAGAGCTGTGCTTTGGTTTGAGGAGAAAAAGCCAGCCTGCAAATGATGACTGTGACTACATGCTGGTGGCCGGGCACAGCCAGAGTGTGACGCTGACAGGGAAGGGGACACAGGCAGGGAGGAGGCTCCCAGCTGCAGGTGATGGGGGTTTCTGGGCAGCATGGCACAGCGCTTGTCCTCAGTTCCTCGTCCCCCTCCGGAGTGGAGGTGTGTCCGGCTTGGCGGGTGATGAGTGGGCAATCTCTGCTGGGAGCTGGTTTTGGCCAGTGTCCCCCTCCCACCTTGCAGGGAGACACAGCTTCATGAGGGTCCTGTTTCTGCTTGGTTTTCCTTATCAGAAAACATCTGGGGGATTTTTTCTTTTTTTAAGGGAGAAAACAGGAGAGAAACTCCTCTTGCTGCAGGGCCATGAGCCCCTTGGAAGCATGTTGGAGCCCACAGACTCCCTGTTGGGTGGGGGCATTCCCCCTGCACACAGCCTGTCCGTCTGTCCTGCTCTCTGAGCCTGGGCTGAGCTTTGCTGTTGTGGTTGGAGGTTGGGTTTGCCCCTGGATGGACTAAACGAAGGGGGACTCAGAGCCTTCCCTTCCCACCAGCCCCCCTTTTCTGAATCAGGCAGATGCTGCCTGGGAAAACACCACCCCAGGGCAAGGGTTTGGTGGATGGCAGGCACAGCCCAGCTTGTCCCCTGCCCACAGCCAGGCTTTAATACAAGGCTCAGCTCAAGGCACCTTGCTCCTGGGGTAGGGATGGCTGCAGGGACAGGGTGGGCTCCCTTGGGGCATCCTTGTGGGTGACGCCCATGATGCTTTAGTGTCTCCAAAGCTGGCTGCTACAAAGGGACCACATCCAGTGGCTTGGGGACAGCTGTGGGGTGGTGACAGCAGCGCGGACATGGGGTCCTCAGTGGCCCCCAGGGTCACCCACAACTTCATCCCCCTGCAGCCAGGGTGGGAGGTTCGAATTCGCCCCTCTCACCCGCTGGGGTTCCTGCACTTTGAAATGCAAACCTGCCTTTCAATGCAAATGCTGCGAGAGGTTGGGCCCAATAAAAGCCCGTGGGCAGGGAGGTGCCTGGCCCCAGGACACAGCTCCCCAAGGCGCCCAGGTGAGTGGCGGCGAAGGAGGGGCGGCCGCCTCCCTGCCAAACCGAGCCCGGCCGCAGTCGGCGGCACGGCAGCGCAGCATGTGTGCGGAGCTGGACGGGGAAGATGTATGTAGGTTATCTTTTGGATAAGGACACCAACATGTATCCCAGCCCTGTCCGGCATCCCAGCCTCAACCTCAACCCCCAGAATTACATGCCGGGGCCGCCCCAGTACTCGGACTTCGCCAGCTACCACCATGTGCCTGGGATTAACAACGACCCGCACCACGGGCAGCCAGCAGCCGCCTGGGGCTCTCCCTACACCCCTGCCAAGGAGGACTGGCATTCCTACGGGACCACTGCTACACCTTCCACTGCCAGCCCAGGGCAGTTTGGATTCAGCCCCCCAGATTTTAACCCCATCCAGCCGCCAGGCTCTGGACTTTTGCCTCCACCCATCAGCAGCTCGGTCCCCCAGCTCTCCCCTAACGCCCAGAGACGCACCCCATATGAGTGGATGAGGCGCAGCATTCCCAGCACCAGCAACAGCGGTAAGGTAACCCCCCCCAGCCCTGCACCCCTGCACCTTCCCCGCTGCAGAGGATCACTGGGCTTGAAGCTCTCCCTGCATGGGGACTGCTGGGAGGGACAACATGCTTGATCTGCCCTTGGTCCCCAAAGAGCAGGGGGACCCCACTGCTGAGGTAGCAGAAGATGAGGATGGGAAGGGAAGATACTGTCCTTCTGTGTTGCTGACAGCCAGGGTTATATGGTTGGAAAGTCCTTTTCCTTCAGCTGGCCTCTGTCCCTGCACCCCTGCCCTTGTCTGCCACCACTGGGTAGGATGGGCAGAGCCAGAGACCCCCGGGGACCTCAGGGCCCTGCCAGCCTTGAGGGGGTGCTGGGCAGGATGTCCCATGCGTGCAAGGTTGAACATGGGGGGCTGCAGCTGTGCATGAGAGTGTGAGTTAGCGAGCAGCTGAGTGTGCGAGCCTGTGTATGGGAGGTGCGCACATGTGTGTGTGCCAGCTGCCTTATGCTGCGTACATGTGCAGTGTGTGTGTATGTGTGCAGGGAAGGTACCCTATGTATATACACAGAGGGAAGGTGCTGTGTGTGGGTATATATATATATATATAAGATGTTCAACGCTTGTGAGGTGCTGTAGGCTCTGTGTGGTGTGAGGTACCATAAGCAGTCTGTGTGCATGGGGCTTGCTGCGTCAATAGTCTCACCGAGTGTGTAGGGGGGATGCTACACACTCAATGTGTGCATGCAGGGTGCTGCTTGTCGAGGATGGTGCTGTGCGCGGTGTGTGTGCAAGGTGCAGTGCGTGTGTCTACATGTGGTGTGTGTGCAAAGTGTGGTGCGTTTGGGGACAGTGCCACATGGAGGGTGCATGTGGGTGCTCCGGGTGCAGCACGCTGTGCGTGCATTGGCGCAGCTTGTGGGTGCCTCTGCTCCTGTGCCCACTGCTGCTGGGGGCACCTGGTGCTCGTCATGTCCCCAGGGTCCTGTCCCCCTGTCCCCAAGTCCCCGGGGTCTTGTCCCCGCTGAACTCCTGACCTGGAGGCGGCGGGGGGAGGTGTCTGGGTGACCCCAGCTCCCTGCCCGCTGGGCTGGGGGCCCTGCTGCCCACTTCAAAGGCACTGGGCAGGTCCCCCTTGGGGCCAGCCCAAATTGACAAGGGATTTGCTTTGTCATGGAGATGGTGGCCGGCTCCTTTGGCAGCGAGGTGAGGTGCAGGGCCCTTTGTCCTGTCCTGCCCATGCCCTTTCATCTTCCCTTCCAGGCTACGATCTATCGCTGCTGCCAGCCCAGTCTGGACCCATCCTGCCCACAGGGGGACCCTCTGCCCACCAGGTTTGCCTGAACCTGCTATCCCAGTCCCTCTCCTGTGCTGGCCATGAGCTCTGCAGAGCACTGCTGGGGCCAAACTCACTACAGGAGTGGCTCTGGCCATCCCTCACGGGAGAGTTTGCTTTTTGCTTTTCCCTTTTACTGCTGCCCCTTATCCCTGGGATGAGGGCTGGGGCTCCCTGTTAGCAAAGTGTCTCCAAATTTAGGCTTCTTTCTGGCTCCCTGCTGGCAAAGCCCCGTGTAAAGACCCTCACACAAGGGGCTCATGCAGAGAGGTGTCTGGGGTCTTCCAGCATGGGAAATAGCTCCTCATGTTCACCAGATCCGCGTGGCAGGGATGGGGATGGGGCTGTCCTAGCGGGATCAGTGGCTGCAGTGAAGCAGGCAGAACATCCCGATAGATGGAAAAAAACTGCCCCGGTCTGGAAAGAGGAAGGGAGAGGCAGGATTGGTATTTCCTGGCCCATTTTAAGCACTGAATATACCTATTTAGGAAAAATGTCTCCCCCCATACCCAGTGATGGAGACCCACAGGCATGCCAGGGCTGAGGGCTTCCCTCTGCCGGAGGCTGGAAGGGGGGTGTGATCCTGCAATCCCGCCATGCAGCTGCGAACCAGCCACTTCTGCAGGTTTTGTAGGTCTGAACATCTCCGTTTCTTCTGAGGAGAGAGGTGAGAGGGAAAATTAATGAGGGAAGAAAGACATCAGCACACATCTCCTCTGGATCAAGGGCATGGTTTTATACCCAGCAGTGGGGCCCGAGATAAAACAGGGGCTTGAAAGTGCTTCTGATTGAGTTAGATGACAATTGAGTTGATTGAATTCTGGAGAGATATCATTAGTTGCTTAGTTTGTATCTCTTAGATTAAATACATACAAAGGGACAAACAAATCAGCCTTGTTCCCTTTACATGCAGAGGAGGAGCTGCCCCAGCGTAGCCACAGCAATGCAGGGATGGGTGCCGGGGTGAAAGCCCCTTTCTTGTGGTGCTTGCTTAGGATGGATGACCAGCAAGGTCTCTTTTTAAGGCACTTGCAGATTAAGGACATGTCTTTGTGTCTCTGCTGGGTCCAAACCCAGCGCTACTGGTGCCAGGAGGCTGCAGGATTCAGCCATGGTGGGACCGTGTACTGGGAGACAGTGGGATGCAGCCTGTGTTCTCCAGGGCTGCCCTTTAAATAAAAAAAAGAGCCTTTCTCCGTTAAGCTTGAAAGAGAGCAGGGAAGAGTTGGGTTTGACATAGATAGGGGTGGAATTCTTAGATGAATCGTTTTATTGAAATCAATAAACTAGACTTTAATCAGTCTGGATTGATTAACTACCTGTCTCACCACAGTGGGAATAGGAAATGAATACATGGAGTTTTTTGCTATAAATATCAACAGTTTCTTTGTGAATGCTATAAATCATAATACTTCAGAGGGTTGTAAATTAAGGTTCCCTCTCTATCTTGCCTTGTATAAACAGCTCTTGGCTGTAGTTTGAAAGCTTTTGGGAAAGAGCTGTGCAGTGGTAAGAGAAAATGTTACGCAGGGAATATGAGTGTGTTGGGGATTTCTGCAAATGCAATCTAGAGCCGAAGAAAAGCCAACAAGAAATCTCCCAGTGCCTCACTGCAGAGTTAGGCTTTACCAGGGGATGATTTTATATACCTGTTGCTAAATATGTGCATGCTTCACCCGGCTGAGCCAAGATAACCCTGCAGCAGGAGGGACTGCAATGCCAGAGGGCCAGTTGCTGGAAATTGGGAGTTAAAGGGAACCAAGCTGGAAAATGTCCCCAGGCCTCATTTCTCTCTCCGATGTCACCTCTTTTTCTGCTCATAAAATCTTCACGAACAGCGTGTCAGAGCCTCATGCTTCCTCCTTATTCACAATTATTTGCAAACTTCCCTGTGAATTGCACCCCAGCTCTATAAAAAGCTCAGGAAGGCGGCTGGAAAGGTGGCTGGCTGAACTTTGAAATTCACCCTCTGCTCTTTAGTTATGCAAATCCTCAGATACTGCCTCGGGTCTGGCTTTTAGGTCACTAATCGAGCCAGGGCCGCAGCAGTGCTAAATATTGCAAGTGAAAGTGCAATTGGGGCATCCCTTGGGGAGGTGTATGGGCTAGGGGCTCTGTGTGGTATCGGTGCCCGCGGTGCCTGGGTTGGTTTTGGGGTGATGGAGAGTAAACAGTGATGCTCCGAGCATGGGCGAGTGGTGATTTGCTGGATATGCAGTTTTCTGTCTCTGTTTTCACTATTCAGTTTTCCAGCTCTATTTGTTGCCTTAGTGAGGTCCATGAAAGCTGGAGGAAAAAGTAAAATTTGCAATAATGAGACAGAAACATTTCCCCTGGACAGGCAGCATTCCTGCCATGCACGGTACGTTTTGGAGTAATGGTAGTGGCTGGAGGGCAGTGCGTTTCCACGGTTCATCCCTGTGTGGGGGACCCCTCTTTAGCACACAGTTGCTCCCCATGATGAGACCCTTTGCTTCCCTGGGTCGCTCGGTGTGTGCGTGCATTGGGCCCCATTGGTCTTCTCCCCTTGAATTATTAACCCACAACCTGCTCCTGGCCCCAGCTGGGATTTGTTGACTGCTTAGCCTGCTGGCCAAGGTACAGGCCTTTCAAACTTTCCTAGAATTGACTTTCCTTGAACAAAAAGGGCTTCCCTGGAGCACTGGCGGTACCTACGTGATGGGTTTGGCTGGCTAATTCCCCGGGATTAGCAGAGGGACACTTTAAACCTCTGGCCAATGACAGATGTTTCCTACAGGCAACCCTTCAAGGACGCCCACTCCAGTGCTGTTAGCTTTGTGATCGCCTGGATAAGGGGCTGGATCCTTCCCTTGCGCTGCCCCCTGGTAAGGATGGGCTGAGCCGTATGAGGCTGCAAAGGGGGAGAGGAGACCTGGTGCCCAGGCAGGACCACCGGTGCTTTGCTGTCCTCCTCCTCCTGTTGCAGCTGGGCCAAGCCCAGCCAGGTGGCAGATTCGGATGAGCTGGATTTGGGCTCAGTGTTGCAGGGCTGCCATGAAGGTGATGCTCTAAACCACGCTGTTTCCAGCCCGCATGCGCTGGCCAGCCCATGCGCTGCCCTGGCACCACTCCTTGCCTTCCCGTACTGGTGTGGTCTTTGACCTGGCCCAGAAGCCTGACTGATGGTGCTCGGCTCAGCACTCATAGAACCATAGAAGCAACTGGAAGAATCTTTCCGTTGCCAAAATAAAAGGTTGAATCATTGCAGGGCTGGGAAATGCTTGTCCCAATGCCCTGCCTTAGGCTGCTGCCCCCAGGGTTGATGTATCTCCTGTCATGTTGCTCTGTGCTCCGTGTTCAGGGTTGCGATGGGGAACTACTGGCTCACTGCAACCGCCTTGGGTTGGGTATGCAACTTGGGGTATGCAGCTCCTGGGAGGAAGATGAGGCGTGCAAGGGGGGTGCTTTCACCCACGTGTGTGGGTGCGGGTGCAGATCTGGCCCCATCCTGCTGTGCTGGCAGCGCAGAGCCCAGCTGGGGCCAGCCTGTGCTGCTGTGCACCGGGTTGCACTCCCTGCACCTGGCTCTTTGCCCAGGTGTTTCTGCCCCTTCCCAGCAGCCGGGCTGCCCGGTGCAGCTGTCCCGTACACCAGACCCCGGTCTCTGCCTCCTGGCTCTGCCAGACCCATAACCTCCAGGCACATAATCCCCAGTCACACACTCAGCACAGCTTTTTTGGAAGCACCGAGCTTGATCCTCTCTGTGCAGGAAACTAAAAAGCCATCAAGCCAAGTGGCATGGTTTTGTAAGTGAAACATTTCCAGTGCATGATGTACCGAGCTGAGTCAGGTTTTATTGCTGGTGGGTGCCCACAGGAGCACTGCCATTTGCTCTGAAGCCTTTGGCACCAGGAAGAGATTCCCAGGTTGGGTCAATGTCAGGCAAACAGCCATCCAAGGAGCTGCCCTGGGGGTAGGAGGGTCACTGGGCTCCTTGGAGAGACCTCTAGCACAACTGCCCACAGATGAGTCCTGCCTTCAAGCCGAAATGCCCATTTCCTCAACCCGGAGCATAGCTGGGGGAGTCTTGGCAGGGTCCATCGGATAAGCATGCATCCAGCATCCTCTCCCTCTGCAGTATAAAGACATTAAATATGTATGTGGGTGTGGGGTGGTTTCTCTCACCCAGTTTTTGACACCTGGCAGTTGTCTGAATCCAGCCTGCTTTGGCAGGGGTATGCTCCCAGGCAGGGATCTCAGGAAGGATTGCCCTCTGGAGGGGTTCAGTTTTTGCTCGAGGTGATGAAGCAAGCCACATGGCTCCAGTCCTTTGCCCCGTTTCAGTCGCCCCATTCATCACCCCTCTGCTTCCAGCGGCAGGGGAAAAATAGCTGATGATATTGAAGCATGCACGGGAAGGGGGAGGCTTGTGAAAACCCTGACCTGCTGGTTCCCAGCACTCAGGGAGGGTGAGGGGCCCAGATTTATCCCCTCTCCCAGACCACAGAGCAGCGTGGGTGCTTTGGGGTTGCTGCTGGAGGGGAAAGGAAGGGAGCAAGCAAGTGTGGGCAGAGGAAGCAGAGGGAGGGCATCAGGCAGCTCATCCCCTGCCACTGTCATTGCTGACCTTAGGGTTCCCGTTTCCAGTAGGTTTAAGGGTTCCCGTTTCCAGTAGGTTTAGGGACAGCGCCATGAGCTGGGCTGTCCGTCCTGAGCACCAGCATCACCACTGCCCAGCACGGCTGCCATCGTCACTGCTCGGCAGAGGGAGCATCGACCCCTCCGCACAGACAGCTGGAGCACATCTGGCTGCCAGATGAGGGTGGCTCCAGCCAGCCTGGAGGCTCCTGAGCTTTAGATGCTGAGCCGCCTTCTGGGCCTGGGGTCTCTGTCATGGGGCATTGGTCTGCTGGCTGTCCCTGTCTTTGCGGGGAGGGGGGACAGGGGAGACAGGGGGACAGCTCCCCCCAGGGAGCTGCAGATCAATGCAAGGTTAAGCTGTTCGGGGAGTCCCACCAGCAATCAGAGCCCATGGCTCTGACCCTGGGGCTCCACTCCTGTTTGGAGTCACTTCTGTGCCTCAGTTTCTCCATCTGTAGCATGGCCTAAGATATGCTGGGGGAAGGGGGAAGTTTTTTTCGAGTTTTCCTTGATTTTCACAAATTACTTTTCCCTGGGAAGCAATGGCAAATCCTGATACAGCACTGATTCGTCTGGGATGTGAGGATTTTATCCTTTTTGCAAGTAGGTGCTGCTCATTCAGAATGAAGCAGCTTTATCATGGGAAGAAAGCACCCACCCAGGGGGAACAGCATTGTACCCCATCTTGCTGCACTTTTAACTCCACTGTGTACAAGTTCTCTCCCTGGTGCTCACTGGTGATGGGACTTCCACTCCTGATGCTTTTCAGCATTAGGATATTGTAGTGCCATCAGACGGAACCAGCTACCCAGTACAGACAGACGGGCAGACTAGGCTGTACAGATGGAGCCAGTGTGTGGCCAGAGCATCGCCAGGAAGGTGTGACCACGCAGGGTGGGTCCAGGAGCACGTTGCCCAGACTTTTCATGTCAGTCATGCGAGGAGTCACCATGCAGTGGGGCGTGCAGAGCTGCTGAGCAGCCATGGGGCCGGCCAGCCTGGCAGCAACACCTCTGTCCCCCATGCCAGCACCTCCTGTGCAAAGCACCATGTGATGTGCCCATGTCCCCAGGCCTCGGGGACTTCTGCAGTGGGGCATGACAGCCAGCACCATGGTGGGCTCTCATCTCGGTGGCTCCAGCAAGCGGGTCGGGGCTGCTGTAACCCGGCTGCCCTGATCGGAGCCCTGATGGCTGCGTAGCGGCTGCCCATGGAGCCAGACTTAGCAGGTGCTGCAATTTTGAGCTGCTTTGACCTGTGAAATAGAGACCTTTAGAAAAGCACAGGTTTATGTTCCTCACTGCTGGCAGCTGTGCTGCTCCTGCTGTGGCTGGGAGGTCTATGTCCTGCAAATCGGGATCCTCCATTTGGAGCTGGCCCCTCTTAGCTGTGCCAGGCACGCGGGGCTGGGTGCCTCATTCTGTGAGGCTCCAGAAAAGACAAGTTCCAATTAACACATGCCAGCTCTTAGTCCTTTGCTATTTCCCACCTCCTCCCAGGGTGACACTGCCACCTCACAGTCTCTTTCCTCCCTGGTTTGAACCAGCCCCTCTCCAGCTGTTCTTAGAGCTGCTCAACACCAGCATCAAAATACCCCTCTTCCTTATCTGTTAAGGTGTTTGGGGCAGTTTCTTATTGAAAGCCATCCTCTGGCAGGCCAGGGTGAATTACCACCTCTCTGGCAGCCTCTGCCATGGCCACGAGGGTGCAGAGCCTGAAATGGTGGCTGCAGGGACCTAGTGTGATTTCCCCTTCCCCTGCCAGGTTCCTGACCTGGTCCAGGGCAGGAGCTCCAGCACCCCCATCCCCAGGGCAGGGATGCCCTGGAGAAGAGATCCAGACTGAGGGTTGAGACCCCGTCCCCCAGCATGTGTGCGTGTGCCTGCACACTCAGGAGTGCGTCCCTTGGGATTTGCACAGCACATTAAAGCTATTCCCTTATCTAATCATGGCTCAGGTGAGTGCTATTAGGGTTATACATTAACAGTAGTAATGATACCCTCTCCCCACGCAGCCATTGGCCCTGCCTTGATCCCAAAGCTGAAACCATTCCCACTAGCCCAGCAAAATGGCTTCATTTGACTGCCTGAGCAGTTCCTTTGCCTGGTCTTTTGGGGGCAAGCAGGAAGGACTTTAAATGCTAGGAGGCATCACCGCCACCCTCTTTGCACCCCGTGCACTCCATCCATGCTCCCTCCCAGTGCAGGAGCAGCACCATCTCTGGGCTATCCTGATCCACTACCACGGGGCTTCACTTGAAATGTGGGAGCAGCTCCATCCCTCTGCTCGGCCATGCTCCTCGCTGCAGGGCCGGGGTTTCACAGAATCACAGAACAGTCAGGGTTGGAAGGGACCTCTGGAGATCATTTAGTCCAGCTCCCTGATAAAGCAGGTTCACCTAGAGCAGGTGGCATGGGATCACATCCACACAGGTTTTCAACGTCTCCAGAGGAGACTCCCTGTAGGTATGAGGACTCCCCATAAGGAGCTCTGGCTTGTCCCAAATTTCCTCTTTCCTTTCACAGAGCCATAAAAACTCTCCAGGAGAGAATTAAGTGTAACCCAGCATTCATATTCAAGGTAGTTGAATTATTCATTGTCAATGGTATTTCTTGTGAATCCTTTTCTTTTCCTTGTGAATCACCCACAATACATTCCTGAATTCAGCAAACATCGCTGAAACCAGCAATTAGTTGAGATGAATAACTTTCAGTTTCTGGCTTGGTCGTGAGCCCTCTGCTTTGAGTCTTTGCTACCTCATACGGGGCAGTGAGAGAGTGGTACCCAGCTCACACAGAGGTGGCTCGTCGGCAGGGCCGGGTATCTGCCAGGTCCCAGGCAAAGCACAGTTTTCATCAGGGGTGAACGGTGAAGAGGGAATAACAAAGAACAAGCTGTGATGGATCTATTTACAGCTGCAGCAGGAAATGATAATTCCTGCTGAAATTCATGGCAGATGTTGTATTCACAAACTGCCTTATTTCTTTTTTTATTTTTTTTTTTTTACTTTGTCAGGTTTTTTTCTCCAAGCAGTGGTGTTCAAATAGCAATATTGCAAATCAGATCATTTTTAAGTCATTATCTTTTCAGCGAGGTTTTTGCTTTCAAATTAAAAAGAAAAAAAAAAAAGGATAACTATATAAGAAAGAAAAAAACTTGTCACAGTCCCTGAGCCGGCAGCAGACAGAGGGAGCTCCGTTTCTCAGGGAGCTGCTAAACCTTGCTTACAACTCTGCCGGCACATCTGGTTCACTCTGTAGCTCCCCAGGAATCACCGCGTTTGCAAATTCAGCACAGGTCCCCCCTGGGCTGGCATACAGAAGTCCTTCTCACGGTGATAAGCCCTTCATATGTGGGGCAGCAAGAGGTGGCACCGACCCCCTGGGAAGGACAGAGGCCCCGTGCAAGAGCGAGGGGAGAGCGAGGGGTCCCACGTGGGCCAGGTGCCCCTGGCATCACTCCAGCCTGGCACTGTCCCATGGCCAGTTTTGTTCAAGCCACCACAGCTGGTGTGTGCCAAGGAGGAGACAAACACCCAGCAATGCTGCCGCCGACCCCTCGCACACCGAATTGCTGCAGTTCAGCCGTGTGTCTGCAGGCATCTCCATACACACCTTGCTCAATCAAATTACCTTTTTACCCTGTTTTTACCCGCAGAGTCACCCTGTGTGGCCTCAGGCAGGTTTGCCCTCGGTGGTGGTAAGAAGGGATTAGGTGTTCGCTTCCAAACAGCCCTGGGTTGAGCTGGGCTCCCCACCCTCTAAGGCGGTGGCTGAGTTCATCACACCCCTCAAACAGGAGTTAGTGGCTAAACCCCAGCCCTGGTGCTGGGAGGTCTGGTTTCTATTCCCAGTCATGTTGCAGCCTTTGTGTGCTCCTTTCCTCCTCCATAGATTGTTGGAGAGCTTCGGTGCATCTTGGGGACCACACTGGGACCCTCGGCCATCACCCTGCTCACATTGTGCTGAGCCCGTGCCAGCACCTCTGGGAGCAATGGCAGGAGGACACAGAGAGTGACATAGCCATGGCAATTGCGTGCTAACCACAGGGCTGCTGCTTTGTGCCTGGGAGCACCAGAGTCAAGTCCCAGCAGGGCAAGACACCTCCTGTGCCCACCCAGCTCCTGCTTGTGCCCAAGGGTGTGCACGCACTCGTGTGCTGCCACACATGGTTTGCTCGGTGGCCAATGGCAAAAGCTGGACCTTTGCTGGCTCTTTCTTATTTAGTAGAAAATCAGCTGCCTTTTTGCATCCCATGGGATGCTGTGAGGGAAATGACCTCGAGGGAGCCCCTCTCACACTCACAGTGTGCTGTTGCCATGGGTTGACCTGCCTCCTATACTCTTCTACATTTGTCTTTCAGCATAAGAAGTGCCTTAGGAAAGACCCTGTCTCCTTGTAATGGGCTAGCAAGGGAGAGACACCCTTAAAAATAAAACTGAGTTGGTTGAGAAACAGATTTGCAGCCTGCAGGTTGGAGTTTTGCTCTGTGGAGATTCTCTGATGTCTGATTAGAGCTGAGTCCATTCTGGAGTCCCTGAAGCACAGCTTTGCTCTGCGCCACCCAAACTTCTACTTTCACTATGGTCAGAATTTAATACTGCTGAGGCTCCTTCGCCCAGTTTGGCCCAAACTGGCTGGTGTGCCAAGGACTTGTTAGGAGGAATGGATTAACAGAATGGCAGGCACAAAAAAGTCCCCTTTCCTGGGGGCAGCAGGCTGCAGATGAAGTTGTACAGGTTGCTGGATCACCAGAAATCTCTCCCTGCACATCTGCAGCAGTGATAGGCAGTATCCTGTCCATGCTGGTACACCCAGGGCAGCCCCAGTGATATCCATGGAGCTGTTCTGGGCTTGACCCTGCCCCTTCCCGTGGCAGCACTGCTCTCAGCAGCAGAAATTCATAAGACGGGCAAACATGTTTGTCAGGCAAACAAATGGCTGGGTTCCCAGTCAGAAGGACAGTGGCTGCTTAGCTGAAGGCATGGCTCCATCCCTCTTGATGCCCTGGAACAGGATTTTGCTAATTTGGGTGGAGAAGCAAATATTCACAGCTGTGTTTATTCTCCACCCATGGGCTCTTCTGCAGAGGAAAGAACCAGGGACTTGTTCCTTCTGGTCATAGGTGTCCTTCCTTGAAGTGCTACCTGCACACCCCGTGACCCCCAGCCCCGGCAGAGTTCAAGCCATTGGCTCTTGCTCCACATCTTGCTCTGTGTGTGTATGTATTAATGAAGGAGCTAACAGAGAAGACGGCTGGGCTATTTTTGGCTGCATTTTTCTGCTAGAAAGCAGCCCTCCCAGGCTGTATTTTTGCAGGCGGCTTGTCCTCAGCCCACAGCAGGGCTTGCAGCTCTGCTCCTCTTGGGGACAGTGTGTCATGGTACATGGGATTTATGGTCCATCTTCTCAGGATGCCTCTGAATCTCTTCTGCTCTTTCCACTAAGCGATTTCCCCAAAGCCCAGGTACTTTCGAACACAGAGAAACAACCTGGTGCTAATCAGAATGGGCATTAAATTCCACAGGAGCCTCATGACTCTCTTTTCCACTGGTCCAAGGGCATTGCCATATTTCTCCTGAGCTGTCCACAGGTGGTTGTGTATCAACTCAGTGCCCTTGGGGATGTTCCTACCCCTCCACTGCTCCCCTTAATCCCCTGTCAGCTCACCCCAACTCTGCTCTCTCTGCCAGGCAAGACCAGGACGAAAGACAAGTACCGGGTGGTGTACACAGACCATCAGCGCCTGGAGCTGGAGAAGGAGTTTCACTACAGCCGCTACATCACCATCCGCCGCAAGGCTGAGCTGGCTGCTGCCCTTGGGCTCACCGAACGGCAGGTCAGTGCTGCGGTGTCCCAGGAAAACAAATCCCGGCTGGAGATGGGACTGGGAGGGGGAGGGCTGCAGCCCAAGGTCCCACCTTGCTCCACCACTCTCCCTTCTCTTCCACACTCTGGGCTGCACCCCCTGCCCCAGGGGGACCCTAAGAGTTGTCATCCTTTGCTGCATCCACCCCCATCCCTTCATCACCATCTTTGCCTTTCTGCAGGTGAAAATCTGGTTTCAAAATCGGAGGGCGAAGGAGAGGAAGGTGAACAAAAAGAAGATGCAGCAGCAAAGCCAGCCCACCAGCACCACCACACCGACCCCACCAGCTGTTGGCACACTAGGACCCGTCGGAGGCCTCTGCAGCAGCAGTGCCCCGAACCTAGTCTCCTCGTCCCCACTGACCATCAAGGAAGAATTCATGCCATAAGCCCCTTCACCAGCTACAGACACCAAGAGATAAGCACTATGCAGCAGAGCCCAGCCGGTCCGTGTGCTCTGAAGAGTGACAGTCCCTTCCCAAAGACACAATGGTCCCTGGCTGAATCAACAGGGCAGCCAGCGCGGCAGGGCAAGGTGGCACCGGGACCCTCCCGAGGGGTCGGTGGGCTCTCTCCTATGTGACAACCATACGTTAGGTAGTATTGCTCTCCTGTAGGAAACGTGCACTGGTCTGGTCTCTAGTATTTGCAGCCCAAAGCAAGGTCCTAATGCCAGCAGAAGGAAGGGTGGTGGTGGTGAAGGATGGCTTTCCTACGGTGCCTCAGGTGGAGCTGGTAGGATGCTTCCTTCAGTCCTCCTGCCAGTCCAGCTGCCTGGTGCTTTTGCGGCAGTTCAAATAAGACTGAACTAGAAAAAAGACCTGGCTGGACTCAAGGCAAAACAAATTTCTGCTGAGCTGGTCTCCTGGATCCGCCATTCTGGGAAGGGGGGTGCCGAAGGCAGAGCAAGTTGGACTGCGGGAGCCAGGGAGGACCCTCAGTCGTAGGATCTGAGGGGGGATTCCTTAAGACCACCGTGATGGTAACAAGCTGGAGCACATCCTTGGAGAGAGACCCCATGCATCCTCACCCCCGTTCCCCAGCTACCCCCAGCAGCACCTGGCTCCTGTGCCCCCAGCTCTGTCCCTGCAGCCACAAAGAGCCCCATGGAGACTCTTCCAGCAGCTCCAGTGCCCCTGGCTGTGCCATGGCAAGGTGGCACCACAGCCACCCTCCACCTGGAGCACAGGGAGAGGAGAGAAGGGAGCCAGGCACAGACACACCGGAGGCAGACCACCCTGCTGAGACCTCAAACCACCTTCCTGTGCGGAAAGGAAGGAGGACAAGAAGGTCTGCCATTGGGACAGGGTGTAAGAACCAGCCCCAGGCTGTCCAGAAGGGCTGATACCGGGAGAACTTTGGGGGGCTGCTCCAAGGGAGTGCAGCTGCCACAGGCACCAGGAACTGCTGCCAGGGTGGGCAGGGGCTGTATCAAGGCAAAGGGCTGGCACGTACCCTGGTGTTAGGTGATGGAGAGGTGGTTTCCAGACAGAGAAGTGGTTTTTTCCTGTTTTCTTCAAAACCCAAAGAACTCCAGGTTTTGTTCTCCTTATCTCCCCTCTCCTCCATGCACTGTACCACCTGTCACCCACTGTGTGCCCGAGGCCAGTAACTAATGCCCCTCTTTTCCTGCTGGTGAACTGCAGCTGAAATGTCCCTTCATGCTGCTGAGTCCTGACTGCTGTATTGGCCCAGGTTAAATTACAGCCCAGTTTCAGACGTCCCAAAGGCCAGCTGGGCACAGCTGGGACACAGGAGGGTCTGCAGCACCTGCTCAGGGCTGCTCTGGGTGCTCCTGGGCTGCAGCTTCCCAAGACCAAGACAGGGATGAGGGAGCACGAACCTTGCATGGCAGCTTGCATGGCCTTTCCTAGCACCGTCTCTGCAAGCTCCAGAAAGGTGGAGCAGCAGACATGTCCCCTGCTCCCTGCAGAGCACCCAGCCAAGCCCGTGCGTCACACCGACACTGGTGCATCGCATCATTCAGCCGCCCTGTCTGCCGCCAGCCTTGCACCACTCCCAGCCCATCCTGGCCCAGAAAACAAGGTGCCTCAGGCACACTGCAGCTTTTACAAGCAGGTCCCTGCCATCCCACTGTGCCTGCTGCCCCACTCCAGCCTTCACAGGATTTGGGTGTCCCTCCTGCAGGGGCCAGTGACACCTCCCTCGGCCATCATTGCCAGCTGCACCCAGGATGAAGGTTTGCATTGGCTCAGGACTTTGGCTCAGTTTTTGTGTATATAAGGCAGAACTGGTTTTCATTTTTATTTTTTAGGCATCGGTGAAAATAAAAGCCAGCAGGAATCCTGCATGCCACAGGCTTGTTGCTGTCTCCTCCTGGCCTGCAGTGCTGCAGCAGGGGAGGGACGCCAGCGCCGGGGGTCACACCAGTGCTGGTGCCCCCAGGTGCAGCTGGAGTCAGAAGTGAGGGGTTCTGCCCAGCCCCACTGAGAAGGGTGTAGATGCATGTCTCGTGGCACGGCATGGTTGCATCCCACCCTTTTGTCACCACGAGGGCTGGCCATGCTGGGTGACCTGGAGGCTGCAAACTCCCAGCCCTGGGGACAGCTGGGGAAAGGGTGAGGCTGGGCTTGGGCTGGTGAAGGCCAAAGAACAAGGCCAGCTGCCCACGGACGTGGCCACCTCCCATTGGTGCCTCCTGGCCTCTAATCTCATTTTATGGCTGTTGATGGGCTGAATATCCTCCTTGTCCAAGAAAAGCAAACAGAGAATGAGGATGTGAGATAGTGCCTGGGACAGCTGGCATCAGTGCCTGACACTCTCCTCTCTCCATTCCAGCCACGTCCCGCTGGTCCTGCAGGGCACTGAGCAAGGGGCTGCCCTTGAATCCCTGCCCAAAGTGCTCCTTCAGCCCCAAAATGTGCCAAGTGTTGCCTGGGAAGAGGTGGGGATGTGTGTGCTGAGGTGCATGGGCAGGGCAGGTGGCTGTGGAGGGACACCTGATGCAGGATAAAGTCCTCATGGGTGGAGGAGATGGAGGAGCAGTGGCAGGATGAGGTGGCATTGCAGAGAGAGGGACAGAGCAAAGGGTTTTTTCCTGTCCTTGCCCCTGTACCCTGATGACCCCACACTCACTGGCACGGCATGTTGGGCTGCCCATGGCATGGGACCACCACCTCCCTGCACCCCTGCCAGGAGAAATGGGGCATCAGGAGCTCAAACAGGGGGAGGCAAATGCAACAGGGCTGGTGCCATGTGGGAAAAGGGATGGGACTGGATGGACCACCTGCCCAAAGGGCTGGGCTGGACTGGGGAAACTGGGGCCACTTCTGTGCGAAGACTCCAGCGTGGTCCCCACACTGGGGGCTGGCTCCTCCACACACATCCTCCTCCCTCACCAGGCTTTGCCTGCCTTGGACAGCCAGTTTTGTCATTGCCACGTGGGGCTGGTTGGTGGGATCCTGCCCTGGCAGGGGATGGGGTGGTGGCAGCCCATCCTTGGGCAACACCGTCACCTGCAAGGGGGAAGCCTGAAGGGGAACGGAGTCCTGGGAGGGTATGAGGCGTGCGTCTCCCCAATTCCCCCTCTGCGCTGGGGCACCTGTGGGTGGGGGAGGGGCTGGGCCAGAGGGAAGATGCTCCGCCACCCACCCAGAGAAGCTGCGGGTGCCGTTGACAGGATGAAATTCCAACTGATACCCTAATCTGGTGCCTGCCTGTTTGCACAGCAGGGTAAAAGTCCAGCGAGCCATGGGCTGTGCCCTTGGGTCCCTGCCGCCTGTGTGTGCACAGGGAGCCGGCGCTGGCGGGAAGAGGCAATAAACGGGCCCACACACCCAGCCACCCCTTCCCCCAACACACACACACCCCTTGGATGGGTGACGAAATGCATCTGCTGCATCCCTGCTCCCATGTCCTCCCTGCCTCCTTCCAGCCACCATTTGAACAGGGATGGGCAAGCCTACCGGTCCCCCCCATGCCAGGAAAGGGGCTGGTGGACCCCATGTCCCCACCAGCTTTGGGTTCTTTGGTCCAAACCTCCTGGACATGTGTCACCTTGATGGTTGCAACCCCGGCAGGTGACAGGCACTCAGTTTTAACACCTGAAACAGCTGCCTCCCGAGTTGCATGGCCCCAGATGGAGCCTGGTCCTTATGGGCACAGTGTGGCCCCATGGCCAGGGGACCCTGGGGACTGTCCCCAGCAAGATGCCACAGTTTCTTCCTGTTCCTTCCTCTCCGCTTCCCACCAGCTCCTGCTGCCCAGCTGCACCCCTCCTCAGAGAAATCTTGAAATCATCATCAAAATAAGGCCACACACGCACCAGGTGGCCAAAAGCGCCGCCGGCCCGCCAGCAGCCTCCGGCATGGCACACTTCCCAGCAGTGACTAACCAGAGCACCGCTGCTGTGTCGCCTTCCTCGTGTCTCACGGAGCGGATCTGGGCATGGTCCCATCTTGCTGCCAGCCACCTTCTCACCTCTTCCCGGGTGCCTACCGCCAGAATGCAGGTGGGATGCCTGAGCAGGGTGGGCAAGGGTGTTTCCCCAGCCTGTGTGCTACCCTCCCTTTTCCCACCGATGGCAGGCAGCATGGGCAATGCCAGTCCATGTCAGGCACTGCATCAGGATGGAGAGACGCGTGTTTGCTTTTCTGCAGCCCTACCACCAAGCTGTGCCCGTGCTTCAGCCCACGGAATGGAAAGGTTTACTTGATGTCCCGGGGGTGGCTTAGGCACGTGGTAGAAGAAGGTAAAGCTTGCTAGAGAGTGCTTGCAAGCCCCATGTGTGCTCCCTAGTGCCAGGCCCTTGGGGATCAGGGCATGGGCACACCTGTGCAACACCACTGTTCTCTGCCTGAGCTCTCCTGGGTCCCTGGACTGCACTGCTCCTCACAGAAACATCCTTCTGGCTCTTACTGCCTCTGGGGATGCTGTTCCATGAAGTGGGTCTTTTGCCGGCTCCAGGGCAGTGCAAGACTCAAGCCAGCTCTGCAGTGAAAATTGGAGCATCCCAGATAGCCAGGGTGGAATGTTTGCTCCCTGGTGGTCCCAGGCAATGACTGAAGAGCTGATGGTGCTAACCAGAGCCACACCAGCTGAATCAGAAAAGAGAGCTCCAGATACAGAGCATCTCACCACCAGTGGTGTCAACACAGACATTTCAGGGCAGCACCAGCCCTGGATGTCTCTGCTGGTAAATACTGCCCTGGAGGCAGGAAGACAGGGGCTCAAAGCCTACCCAGGGAAGGGTGGGTGGTTTGTGCAGGGCTCAGACCATGCTGGCAACATGGGGCGGGGGCAGCTGTGAAAAGGTGGCACCAGCCTCTCCCCTCCCACGTTGCGGAGGTGTCTGTGGGAGACTTCTCTTTAGGTGGAACCCGAGGGAAAAAGCCAAAGGGCTGATACAGATCATACAGGCACAAAGCAAACAAAGCATCCCTGCCCTGAGCAGCAAGGGTGAAGCAGGGACAGTGTCCGATGTGGCCCCTGCTTGCCAGCCTGGCCAACTCCAGGCTGAGCGTTCCCTGCCAGCATCCTGGGAGAGGGAGAAGCGATGTATAAGTCCAAGGCAGGTAAAACCTGCGTGGGTAACTTCCCAAAGGCTTTTTTTTTTTTTTTTTTGAGGAAGCTGTGAGTGTGTGAAAAAATATGTTTGTTGGGTTACGTAGTTTGCTCCTTCCTCCTTTCCTGCTGGGAAATCTGGGTAAATGTTAGCTTTAAAAGACCCGCTGTGCAAACTCTAAGCCACTTCATTGTGTTGGATTCTGCAGAGGTGTGTCTTTATGCTCAGGATCTGTTTCCTTTTGGGAAAAAATTTCAGAAGTGCTTGGAGAGCTGTAGGAGCACAACTGTCATTAGATGTCAGGGAGATTTGCTCTTACATTGGACAGACTGGGTCCTCTCAGTTCCCAGTTATCGTCCTCCACATCCCCAGTGCTGCCTGCTCAGTCTTAACCCTGAGCAAAGCAGCTGGGGACAGGTCTGGGGCAGGCTGAGGCACCACAGAGCGTTTGCAAGGAAAAGGGATGCACACACCCTGATGGACTGGGCACAGTCCAGGGAGAAAGCGAAGGACAAGAGAATATTATCAAGGGAAAGAGGTCTTCCTGTGGGTCCTCACACAGACAACAGCTCTGCTGGTACCACACTGGCCCTAGGGCATATGGGGTTGTCCCCTTCTGCAGCCTGGCACAAGACATTTCCAACCATGAAAGTGAGAGAAGCCACAGATCATCTCTCTGCCATCTCACTGGGGATTTGACTGAGCATGATGGGGAAAAGCTCACATCTCCCTGGGCTTTAGGGCTGTAGGATCCCACTGCTGACCCAACAGGGATGTCTGAACCCTGGAGATGTGACCTGTGCTCCAGCATTGGGCCCACGATATGCTGGACTCAGCTGCTTACCCTGGAGCCTGCCCGAGGATTGCTCTTGCCCCCAGAATGGTGGGATATGCTGGTCCTACCCAAGGGACCGATGGCTGTTGAGCATCACACTCCCCTGGGCTAAGGACTGGGCTCAGATAGCTTGAGGAAAAGCCAGTTCTGACCTGCTGAGGCTCCAACCGTGTCCTGCCATAGGAAAATCAGCTCAGAGCTGCTCAGAAAGATGCTGGGAGTTTTTGGGGTCTGCACTTGTGCTGCTGCCACCAGGCACGTAGGACCCCCAAGGTGCCCTGTGCAGGGTGCCTGCAAGGCCAGGCCCATCCCTAGGGAGACCTGACACATTCATGGCATGAGTAAAGTAGCAGACTTTCCTGGCAGGGGGCTGAAGTCCGGGACCCCTCCTCAGCAGGGGCGCATTTATCAGACAGCCCTTCTCCAGCCTGCCTAGAGCTGTCCCCTCCTCCCTCCCTGCTCAGCACGCAGCCATCCTCAACTCCAGGCAAACCTTTCCTCCAGCCTCGCTCCTCCCGTCCCCCCTGCCTCCCTCCGCCCCGCCAGCCCAGCCGGCAGGAAAGTGGCACCCCTCCTTGCCTGTTATCGCTTCGCCCGCTCCCCCTTCTCCCTCCCTCACGCCAGAGAAAGCGAGAGGAAAAAAGTGTCGGAGCAGAGAGCGCATAGCAACAGGATTCTGGGATGAAGAAGATTCGGCAGCAGCATCTCCGGGAGGTGAGAGCCGGGGAGTGGGGGTGACCCTGGGGCTGGGAGCCAGGGAGCAGGGGCAAGGGATGCCCATCACCTTGCCATCCTCTGCCCAGGGAGCCTCAGTGTGCAGCCGGCAGACTTTTCCGTGGCAGGGATTGTAAACGGGGATAGCGTGAGCATGTGGGGCCAAAGCAGGATCATGGGGAGAGGTATGGGGGGCATTTTGTGAGCACTGCTCCTGCCTCGCTGCTATCAGTGGACCAGGGAGGCCCTGTGCTGCGGGCAGAGCTGCCTGCTGCCTGCTCCAGCTGGCTGGGTGCTCTCTCCCAGCCCTCCCCTGCCAGGAGCAGGTGCTGCCGCTGATGATTCATGTTGTGTCTGGCTGGGCAGCTGTGGGTGGGAACCCGGGGGTAGAGCCGGCTCCCTGCAGCGTGGCACCCCGGGGATGCTGCTCCCACCAGCCCAGGGGACTGCCTGCTCTCGGAGTGCGGGTGGTGATGAGGGGTTCCCCCCCAGCAGGATGAGCACAGGGAGCTGGACAGTGCCTTTCCCACCTGCAGCTCACATTGCCGCCTCCTCCTTCTCCTCCATAGGATTTAAAAGGGTCTCAGTGGTGCTGGACCCTGAACCCTGGCTTCAGGGCAGAGCTACTAACACTTTTTATATCCTGCTGGAAACCCTTTTTACACCCATCCCTCAGGCTTTCCTGTCCTAGGCTCCCCTCCACTGCCACTTTGCTCTTACCAGGCTCTCTGAGTCCCTGTCTGCCCCCACGTTGGGGACCAAACTCCTTCTTGTGCCCACCCCATGTGGGGACATGACAGAGTAGGGTGGCAGAGGCTGGCATCCACAGCTCCCTCCTGGGGATTCGTAGCTGCTGCTGGTGTGTCAGCCCTTCCCTGAGCATCCCAGGTGGTGACCCAGGGCCGCGAGCCCCTCCGGCTCTGTCCTCTGCCAGATCGTGCCAGGGTGACTCCAGCCTGTGCCAGCTTCAGATGAACAAAAACCCAGGGAAGTTTCATCCCTGCCAGGAAATTCAGGAAATTCCTAGGATATTGGGACACGATGTGAAAAAGCCAGCAGTGGCTTGGTGAAAGCCAGCAGCTATCTGACAGCCCTGGCAACCTCAGGGCTGCCTACCTTTCTCCACTGTTGTTTGGAGGCATCGTCTGGCTCTTCCCTCTCCTCCTCTTTCCTAAAAATTGCTTTTTCAGATTACTTTGTGACTGCGAGATCCATTAAAAGTTGTCTTTGTCCCTTCCAAAGGCTTTCTGAGATACTTGAATTTCTCTGCTGCTGGTGATCCTGTTTAACATTTACTCAGGAATTCATTTAGTCCCACAGCGATCAGCTGGAATGGAAAGCAGATGTCTCTGGAGTTATTTTCCCCATTCCCAGTGCTGCTCAGGGCCCTGCTGTCCTTCATTACCCAGAAATACTCTTGCTGAGCTCCAGACAGAGAACCTGGTGCTCGCAGCCACCCTGCACCTTGGGACCACCATGTCCAATGCTGGCATTGGGCTTGCCTGGAGCTGGCTGTGGCCGATGGAGGAGTGTGCGCATCCCCAGTTGCAGCGCATGCCCTGGGACCCCGACAGCCTCCTCTCCCTCTCATTGTGATCCGCTTCCCACTGGTGAGCTGGGAGTTTTAAGCCTTCTCACCAGACATGTTTTAGACATATGGAAATTCCTCTTTAACAGAGGAGATCTTTCTCAGGCTTCTAAGGATTTCAGGTTGGCTTTTGCAAAATAGTATTTCCAGAAGAGCTGAGCGGATGTTTTATATTTGTTTGATTATTTGCTTTGGGGTTTATTTGGTAGGAATGGACTGAAGCCATGTGGTGGGAACCTGGATCTGGGCTGCCCCCCCCCTGTAACCTGGCCAGGCTGCCAAGCAGCATCCTCCTGCCTGAGCCACTGCACCCCCCTGCCTGCCACAAACTGCCTCGAGCCGTCCCCGCTCCTTCCCCAGGGTTTTGGGATGGAAGACCATAAGCATCTGCCGCTGTGCATATTCCCTGTGCTTTGGACATTGCTGTAATGAGTTTGCTTCAGCCTCAGCAATCTCTAGCCCCCCACACCCCCTCTGCTGGCTCCAGCATCTTGCTCCCTCTCCTGGCATGTGCTGTGACCCCGGGCTGGGGGAAACCAGTTAGCACAGCCCTTTAATGGGCGATTCCGCACCACAGAGATGCTCCATTTACTTCACTTTCTAAGCAATATTACATTGGAATTATTTTTTATGCTGTTTTTTTTTTCTCGAAGAGATTAACAAGCAATTCAGACTAATCTGAAGTGATTCACACTTTACAGACGCACTGTGCTCGCACACAGCTGGGATCTGCAGGGGACAAATCTGGCGTCGGGTGGCATTTCTCCCAATGAAAGGCTGTGGTCCATGCACAAAACACTGACAAAATAAACCCACAGTGCCAGTTTGAATGGAGACAAAATATGAAAAACTAACTTTAATCAGGCTGGTTTTTTCACGGGTACAGCTGAGTTTTGCACTGGTTTACATAAATTGTTTTTTACAGAAAATAATTAGCATAGGGCAATTTCCTTATGGAAGCCAGCTCTTATCTTGGCAGAGACTAAAGTGCTTTTTCTTCTCGGTGACCTTTGCTTTGCTGACTTATTTGGGAGCATCTTCTGGTGAATAATGGAAAGTGATGCTGTGTTCAAAGAGGACGTGGTTGCCAAGGGAGCTGTTAGACCCCGTCTGTTTATAACTGCGAGATGGGAACCCGGTTTGAAAGGCGGCAGTTAACAGTGGAAAGCACTAGAGCAATATTGTAGCACTAGAGCACTTCAGCTGCTGCTGAAAAAGAAAATTCCTGTTATAACAAAGGCTGAAAGGAAGCATTAATCCTAAAAAAACCCAGCTGAAATCAAGGTGGTGTGTGAGATTTACAGCAGCCTGAAGTAGAGAGGTGTGGATGTCTCAGCTATTTGGGGCAAAGATGGGCTGGAATCCTTAAATAGTGCATTTTCCAATTCCTTTTAAGTCAGGCAAACAGGCCGGGTTTTCTTTGATTTCTATGAAAAGGCTTTGTTGGGGGCAATTTTGGCCATCACAGTCAGGGAGCAGCCTCCATGTGTGTTTTCCAGCAGCATCCCTGGCCCGTGCCTCCCCAAGCCACCCAACAGAGACCACAATGTCACCAACTGCAGGGTCTACCCAACTCCTGAGCAGTCTCTGCTTTCAGATCTGGGGTCCCAGATTTAAACTGCAGAGCTTCAGCTGAAGATATTAATAAGGGGAGCAGTCATCACTGAGACATAGATGACAAACTACATCCCGTGGCCTTTGAAAAGGGTGACTGAGATGGGGACGGGGCCATGTACAGTTTGGAAAAGGTCAGATTAGTTCCTTTCTTTTCTTTTTCTGGTTTCTTTGTTGATTTCCATGCTACATCTGATGGGTGGGCACCTGCATTTGATCAGGTCATGTGGCTCCACTGCTGCCCTCTTGCAGCTGTTTAGAATTAGGCAGAGGTGCAGGAATTAGGCGAGAGGATTTAATGATCTCCCAGCATCCCTGCCTGCTGGTTTTCTGCGGTGCAAAACTGGAAAGCAAGAGCGCTCCAGGCAACATGATGGATCAGAAAGTATATTTTGGGGGGAAGGCTGAACTGTGATGGCTCCAGAGCTTCTGTCCCCACCTGGCAGGGACCTTTGTGAATACAGCTTTTAGCCACTGGAGCTTTCAGGAGGGATGTTGCAGAGCAGTCTGTCCATCACCTGCAAGCACAGGCTGCTGTGGGTCATGCCCGCTGTGTGTGCTGGGTTAGCAGGCATGGCCATGGTTTGGAGAAGTTGCTGAGCCAGAGAGCTGTGTTAAACAGCTGTAGGAGAGCTGCCAGCAACAGTTTTATAGCAACAGTATTATATTTGGGTCACATTTTGACTTTTCAGCCTGTGTTTCTGAAGCTTTTTCTTCTGGCCCTTGCCTTGTGATGGTGGCATCCAGCAGCGATAGGCTTTAATGGTGAGTTTTAGTTAAAGCCTCTGCTTGGGCTGTGCATTTCAGGTTGGCTTTGGGTAGTTTTCCCCGTCTCATCCTGTCCCTTGAGGGTTTTGCACGACGGGTGGGGACAGGTTCACTTCCGTATACAGTGCCTTCAGGCTGTGAGCAGCACGCATGTGGTGCCAGGGGCTGGAGGAGTGGGGTGCACCCTGTGAAAGGTGGGAGCCTATAGCCATCGACAGCATGGCTCCTCGTCTCCATGGGAACCGGTAGCAAGAGCATCCCACAGTCCAGCAGTTGAGGAAGAGGAGGAGGAGAGGAGATAGCTGCCGCTTCCCCTGGGGGCTGCAGCAGGGCAGCGCTGGGCTCTGCTCACCAGCTCTCACCTCCTGGGGGATGGAGGTCTGCTGCAGGCTCTGAGCGCTTGTACGCACTCATGCAGGGGGACCCACAACTCCTGGATGATCCCTCCAAATCCAGGCCCCTCGGCCTCAGCCACATCCCATGGGCATGTTCCCTGTGACCCATGAACTCGGGGATATGGAGGTGGCTGCTTTTTTTTTTCCTCTTGAGTTCCCAAAAAGAAAGGAAGGTTCCCAAATGGGTCTCTGGTGCCTTGTTGGCAGGGAGCTCAGCACCCTTCTGCCTCTGTGCCTCAATGCCAGCCAAACCCGATATAGTCCCAGGCAATGTGCAGTGGCACAGGGGCAGGATCCTCATCCCACCCCTTTTTTGCTGCCTGGCCTTGCGGAAGGGATATCTGCAATGGGTTCTAAGCTGAGCTGAGGCTTCCAGCTTTGGTGACTGCTGATGGGATGGGAGCCAGCAGGGATGCCTTTCCCCACTCTCCCAAGGTCGGGAAACTGGGCAATTTCAGACAAACTAAAGATCTCACTGCAGACCTGATGTAAGCAGACACAGAAACAACCAAGGAGCTTCCCCCTGGTGCATGACACCAACCTAAATGCATTGCAGGGACTGTGCCTCCCTCTTGCAGCGCTGAGGCAGCCAGGCAGGAAGGGAAGGGGTTAATTCCCTGCCTGCTGAATAGCTGCCTGAGCCTCACTGATCCAGGGCAGATTAGGAAAGCTGGAAGGAGCTCTCTCAGCAGGGACAACCGGGAGTGCGTCACTAAATCCCCACAGCGTAGGCTTTTGGCAGTTGGAAAAGTGCAGGAAACCTACAGAGCGTTTAATGGCAGCCGAGTGCCCAGCATGGCAGGGGCGCGTGGGGCTGGGGTGCTGTGCTCCGGGACGGGATGAGGGTGGTTCTTCCCCTGCTGTCCTCACAGCCATGCTCTGTGGGAGAGGAGGGAAGTTTATCATGACCCCTTGAAAGGATTTCTTAGGAAACTGGGGTTGCAAGATGACAGGTCCTGGCCTCTCAAGATGAACCAGGACCATCCTGCCTTTCCCAGGGGAGCTCTGGCCATGTGGGATTGCATTTATCCCTTTTCCTTGCTCAGCGGCAGAGCAAGACATCCTCTGATCTGGTCAGAGAGCTGCTGGGACAGGGTGTCCCCAAGGGACAAGTGTCAATGCTGTGACTTGGGGTCACAAATTTACACCCAAGCTTTCAGTTCTCCTTTCCTCTCTCCCACTCTTCATCCTTTGTTTTCGTTCTTCCCCTGATCCCTGCCTGCCCTCTCCCATCCCCTGCTCTTACTCAGCCGGTGACACCAGAGCTCCTGGTGAGCCCCAGCAGCCAGGACAGGGACCTGGGCTCCGAGTGCCCAGAAGACAGAGGGAACTGGACGGGACGACTGGATTTCCTCCTTTCCTGCATCGGATACTGCGTGGGCCTTGGAAATGTCTGGAGGTTCCCCTACAGGGCTTACACCAATGGAGGAGGTACCTGAGCATCCTTTGGAGTGGCCACATCTGCCCCTCACTGAGCTGGGCTGGTGGGACATGTCTCTGAAGAGATGTGTCTTCCCCTCTCGGGGCTGGGAAGTAGTGTTCATTGTTACGGGGTGAAGCCTCCTGCTGCCCCCGATGCTTGCTATAGGGTTTTAACCATCTGTACCCATGTGTGGAAGGGACTCACCAGATCACCTCTGCACTCATGGCCTTGGAGGCATCCCCAGCTCCATGCTGGACTGGATACTGCCTGAGCATCCATCTCTCTTGGTTTCCAATAGCTTCTTGGGCTGATGTCCTCCAGGACTCAGTGGGGTCACCAAATGCTTCCCAGGTATCAAAGGAGCAGAGCAAGCTTTTTGCAATGCAAGACCCCAGTGTAGTTGTGCAAATTGCCCAGCTTGTTCAACTACTCCCAGAGTAATTGCTTGCCAAATGCAATAATAACTGGAGAATTTCACAACATTTGTGAAAGATTCAAGGACAAAAAAGAGTTGGGGGCAGGGGGGAAGCAGGGCACTGGGTGGATCACAGACCCTTTCTTCCTGCATTAGCAGTGAACTGCCACCCCTTGCTATCTTCCAGACTGTGGCTTAGATCCTTCAGGGCCACAGAAAGCTGAATGAACATTATTCTCTGTCATAGATGGTCTTTAGGTGTTTGCTCTGTGTTCTTTTTAGGTTTTTTTCTTGTTTCTTGCAGGAGCTTTCTTGGTTCCTTACTTCATCATGCTGGCCATCTGTGGGATCCCCATCTTCTTCATGGAGCTGTCACTTGGTCAGTTCTCCAGCCTGGGGCCACTCGCTGTCTGGAAGATAAGCCCTCTCTTTAAAGGTGCGTGAGTGAAGTCCAGAGCTTTTGCAAGACCTCTGGAAGAGCTGCTGAATGAGGACATGGACCAGCATCAGCATCCTATGATGCTCAAAGCTCTTGTTAGAATCAAAGTTTAAATCGTGGAGGAAGGTGGAGCAGGCTGGACTTCTGGGTTAGCTGTTTTAGTAGCTGCATGATATGTATGACATGGATAGGTCTTTGAAGCTCTAGAAATTGTATGGAAATTGTTAAGCCAGTTAGTATACAAAATACTGCAACAAAGCTAAGCAATAACTGTTAAAGACAAAGGTAAGAATAAAGTTTTTAAAAAGTCAAATAAAATACTTTCATTCTCAACATTACGTTGGAGTAAAATCATCTGTACAATGCAATAGATCATCAATTCAGAGAAGGCATGTCTGGAGGGTGTAATGGCAATAAGAGGGTCCCCCCAGCAGGTGAACCTCTGACTGGTTAAATATTTGGCTGCTGAGATCCAGTGTCTGACCCTGGTTTTGGATTTGCTCTGCTCCAGAGAGATAGCTCACTCCTCCTTTACCCTCTCCCTCCTCCAGGCATTGGCATGGGCACCATCCTCATCGTCTCCCTGGTGGCCATTTACTACAATATGATCATTGCTTACGTTCTCTTCTACCTCTTTGCATCCCTCACAAGCGACTTGCCCTGGCAGCACTGCGGCAACTGGTGGAACACCGACCTGTGCCTGGACCACCACGTCATCAAGACAGGGAACACCACCTTCCCTGTCAACATCAGCAATACCGTCAGCCCCAGTGAGGAGTACTGGAGGTAAAGAGGTCAGCCTGACCCGGTTGGCATCCAACTGGGAAGAGCATGAGGATAATATGAGGGGTGGAGGGTCTGTGATGCACATCTCATGGCATGGTGGGCACTCATGGTTGGCATTGTGGGTGCAGTGATGGGCTCTCATGGGCAGCTGTGGGCGATATCTCAGTTTATCCGTTGGGATCATGTCCCTGGGATGTGGGAGGTGTCCACGACCTAGCGCTGCTTTGCTGGCCTGGAGACGTATTAGACTGAAATGCATCCCATGCCTGGACCAGCTGGGAATTTTCTCTCAAGCTGCCAGGCCATCCCCTCTGGGGTCTTTAATGCATGGTGGTGAAATCACACCAGTTGCTCCGCTTTCCCCAGCAAATAGCTGCCAGTGCCTTGTTGCTCTTTCATTGCTGGGACTTTCGACGAGGTTGTTTTTTGCAGCAGAAGCATTGCTACGTTCAGAGAGGGCCTCTGGAAGGAGGCGGGAGGTGTCCATGGCCTCTCACTAGTGACTCTCCTTTCTCCCTAGCCGGTACGTCCTGCACATCCAAGGGAGCTCTGGGATCGGGGATCCCGGGAGAATCCGCTGGAACTTGTGTCTGTGCCTGCTCCTTTCTTGGACTATCGTCTATCTGTGCATCCTAAAGGGAGTCAAATCCTCTGGCAAGGTGAGGGCTGCACAGTCTCTTCGGGGGGTGGGGGGGTGGGGGGGTGGTGATGCTCACCAGTGCCTGCAATTTTCTGCATATCTGGGAAAGTGAGACCCATAAACAGCATTAGCTGGACACAGGCCACTTTGGGGATGGTTTGTGCACCCAGACACAGCAGGGCTGATGGCTCTCCTGCGTCCCGAGGACCCCAGCACTGCAGCATGATGCCAGGCAGTGCAGGGTCCCACTGTGGGGACAGGGCTGGGAGGGAATGCTGGTGCTGTGCTCTCGCTCCCGGCTCTCCCAGCTGGCTCTGCTCTCCCACAGGTCGTGTACTTCACTGCCACCTTCCCGTACCTCATCCTGGTGATGCTGCTTATTCGTGGCGTGACCCTGGAGGGGGCCTGGAAGGGGATCCAGTTTTACCTCACACCCCAGTTTGATCACTTGCTGTCTTCCAAGGTGAGCAGGACCTTGTGTAGTTTGTTCAAGACACAAAAATGAACCTTCTCCTGCCACCTCCAGCATGCAACAGAGGCAGTTCACTTACCCAGGTGCCTTTTCCAGCCACCCTCAACCTAAAGCCCTCTCTCTTGGTTATTTCTAAACCCAAAGTGTTTGCCTTCCAGCAATCTGTCTTTGCTCCACACCTTGCCTATGCCACTCCTCCCACCTGGTACAGCCCTGTGCCTGCATTTCAGGCTCTCCAGGCAGGGAACAGTGTGCTTACCACCTCCCCTGGGTACCAGGACCGTGGGCAGGATTACCCCAGCCCCTGTGATGGGCTGGGGGGTGCCGGTGGGTGCCCATGATGGTTTTGGCTGTTCTGTTTTTCTCAAGCAATCTGTGTGTGGAGCAGGGAGTTTTCTTGGGACGTCAGTGTTGTAGCAGAGAGCACCCAGTTTGACAAAGGCGTTCAGTGCCATGCTGGGCTCTAAAATGCTCTTGTTACCCTTTTGCTAGCCAGCCGACCCACTATGAGCGGTGAGCATGTTAACAGGGAAAGGCAAAGACCCTGTAGGCTTTTGCGTGCTTGGATGGCTGGGGAAGCATATTTTCAACTCCCTTTTCCTTGGAGGAGGTTTCCAGCCCCCTGCTCTCCTCAGACCTGTTTCTTTCCCCCAGGTGTGGATTGAGGCAGCCCTGCAGATTTTCTACTCCCTTGGGGTAGGCTTTGGGGGCCTCCTCACCTTCGCCTCGTACAACACCTTCCATCAGAATATCTACAGGTGGGAGCCGGCTGCTGTCTTCTAAAAAGTGTGGGTTGGGGGGAGCCATGAAACCCTCAGCTGGTGGGTTTAAAGCCAGAAGAAGCACATGGTGCAGCACAGGGTCATCCAGCACTTGCTCGAGCATCTTACAGATACCTGGCAGCTTACACAAGCTCGAGAAGGACAGCAGGTTCTGTGGTAGAAAACTCTGCTAAGCATCGAGGCACAGCACTTGTGATCAGAAGGTTTGGGATGTAGGTGCTCAAGGCTGGGGATATTTGAGGCTAGAGCTATGCATGTCACCAGCATCCATTGTGGGTCACCAGCAGAGTCTGGCTGTTGGACATCTGGGCTGATCCCCTCCACAGGGGAAAGAAAGCTTGGGAGGAACCCCCACAAAATGACCATGTCATTAGATACATGTTCCTTTTGACCCTGGAAAGCACATGCCAAGAGAAGCCCTGGGGGAGAATCGCACTGGGTCATGTTACTGTGGCACCTGGGGCTGGCAATGCCACCGTGCACTGGTGCGGGGTGGGAAGGAGCAGGCACGTTCACAGCATGCTCTTTCTCCTCTGTAGGGACACCTTCATAGTGACCTTGGGCAATGCCATCACCAGCATCCTGGCAGGGTTTGCCATCTTCTCTGTTTTGGGATACATGTCCCAGGAGCTTGGGGTCCCTGTTAACCAGGTGGCAAAAGCAGGTGAGGTCAAACAGACACCCTTTCTCCTTCACCCTCTGCCTGGGTGCACTGTGCATCCCCTCCAGGATGGAAGGCATCTGAGGGTGTCAGTGTGAGGATGAAGCTGTGCACTCGGCTGACCAGGGGGAGGGAAGCGGGGAGACCGGTTCCTGTCGTGCAAGTGTTGAGTGTGCCGAGTGATGTCTAATAAAGGTCTGAGCAAGGAGCAGGCTGGTTCTCCTGTACCTCTCCACCCTCTGCTGCAGGACCCCTCCTGCCCATCTTGCAGGAGCCCTGGCAGGCCCCTGCCATGATGCCAGTCTGCTGGGTTCTCCTCCCCTCCATCCGTCCATGCCCCACACTGTCACCCCTTTTTCACCCTGCTGTCCTTTACCTCCCCTAGGTCCTGGCCTGGCTTTTGTGGTGTACCCCCAGGCCATGACAATGCTCCCCCTTTCTCCATTCTGGTCTTTCCTGTTCTTCTTCATGCTGTTAACCTTGGGCCTGGACAGCCAGGTAAGGACAGAGCCCACTGAGCCAGCCGCTGTGCCAGGCAGCCTGGGGGCTCAGGAGACCCTCTTCTCTTCTGCATGCAGTTTGCCTTCATGGAGACCATCGTTACGGCAGTGACAGATGAATTTCCCTACTACCTTCGGCCAAAGAAAGCTTCATTCTCAGCTGTCATCTGCATCGCCCTCTTCCTGATGGGGCTCATCCTCACAACAGAGGTAAGGCTGTGGGGCTGGATTCGTTGTGGGGACTGACTAGGACCTCACTTTAGGGAGAGCTTAGGGCAGGGGCCAAGTTTGCAGACACATGTATTCACGTCAGCTAACAAGGTGGAAGAGAGATGATCCATGAGCCTGGGCTTCCTGGGGATGTGAGGTCCAGGGGGAGCAACACTGCGTTATTCCTGTCCCTGCAACCAACCCCAGAAGGAAAGTGATGTCTCCTGAGGTGCCTGACTGTTGTCTTCCCCAGCGCCCACAAAGGGCCTCAGGGGATGTGTCCCCAAAAGCAGGAGGATGTGGGGGTGGGGAGTTTATTGGGACAATGGCCATGGAGATGCTGGCCGCTGCGCTTTGCCTCCACAGGGTGGGATGTACTGGCTGGTCCTACTGGATGACTACAGTGCTGGCTTTGGTCTCATGGTGGTGGTGATCACTACCTGCCTCGTGGTGACACGTGTCTATGGTAAGGGTGTCTGTCACCACAGGGGCACGGGGAAGGGTGGGTTCTCTGTATCAAGAGACAGATTTAGAGGGAAAGGTAAGGGAGCCAGCAGCCTTAGAATGACCATGAAACACCTCTGCTCCCACCACTTGTTTCTTCTTGGCCATCACTGTATTCACCTCTCCTGAGATACTTGGGGTTCTAAACCTGGTCCCTCAGACAGCACCTGCTGGGGCCCCCCTTCCTGCATCTCCCAGCTGGGAGGGGACACCTCTTTGCTGTAGAGGATGCAAACCACCACTTTTGATCAGGGAAGAGCAGCCTGGTACAGGCATCTGGCCCTGGGTGGGGGATCACAGTTTTGAGTCCCTTTCCCTCTCCCTCCTTCAGGCATGAAGAGGTTCTGCCGAGATATCCACATGATGCTGGGCTTCAAACCAGGGCCCTACTTCAGAGCCTGCTGGATGGTCCTGTCCCCAGCAACAATGATGGTAACTGCTCAGCTTGAGGTGCTGGATGGTGCTGGAAAGCCAAAGTGGTGCCAGCATCCCTGGTGACTTCCCATTGCAACAAGTCACTCTGCTGGCATCTCCTGCCCCAAGGACCATTCTGGTTCTGCTGGGAGGTCTCCATCTTCTCCAGGTCTTTTTTGAGCATGAGACCTTCAGAGGGCTCTCTGCTGACTTCAGTTTCTTGCCATCCCACAGGCTCTGCTGGTGTACAACATCATCAAGTACCAGCCCTCTGAGTACGGCAGCTACCGCTTCCCTGGCTGGGCTGAGGTCTTGGGCATCCTCATGGGAGTCTTCTCCTGCCTGATGATTCCCGTGGGCATGGTGGTGGCTGTGCTCCGAGAAGAAGGGACGCTGTGGGAGGTAGGAGGTGCTGGGGCCCAGCATTGCTGGGGAGCACCCCAGAAATGTGCAGGGGTGACGACGAGACCCTGTAAAACCTGTATTATCTGGAAATTTCTGCTTCCTCTCTCCTGGAGGTGTGTGCCTCCCCCCCTCCTTGCTGCCCATGGGGTATGAGAGATGGCATGTCCCAGGGCATTTCCACCAGTGCCCCTTCCCACGATGCCAGGCAGGCACCGAGTCTCGCTGCTTCCCATGCCCCTTCCAAACCAAGCTTGCTATGCCTGGCCCTGTGGGGAAGGACGTTGTCCCTAGCGTGGGGCAGGTGCAGGCACATGGGACTTTGCACCCATTTTGCAGGAGCAGCGATAGAGCAAGGCAGGCAGCTGCCAGAACATGCAGGCGGCCACAGGCAGCACAGGTGGGATCCCTCTGCTGAAAGACTTTGCCCAGGAGCAGGTTATGAAGCCGCTGGCTGGTCACAGCCTTCCCAGCCCGGCTGGGCTTTGCTGCTCTCCCCAGGCTGCAAAAAGCAGAGGCAGCAGGGCTTGCTGCCCTCCCCAGGCAACAACTTGCCTGCTGGGGCACTCACTGGCTGCAGCCCGGCTTGGTGCAGCCGTGGGCACAGTGGCGTGGCCAGGAACTGCCTTGGCTGAGGCTGACCCCTTGTCTGGGTGGCTCTAACCCCACACCGCAGGGCTGCAGCCCTGCCATAGCCCCTAGCTCCTGCAAGCCCTTGTGACCAGCACCCACAGACCACAACACCTGCCCAGCACACAGCAGGGCACTTACCCAGAGCCACTTTCCCAAAAAGCTTCAGGACAAGCTTTTGGCCCCATCCCATCCTTATCGGAGGCTCTTCCAGTCCCTCAGGGCTGGCAGAGGACACCATCCCCTGGGAGGGGTGGGTGAGCTGCTGGATGGGGGTGCTGGTGCAGGGTGCCTGTGCTCGCTCTGCCTGTCTCCTTGCAGCGAGTCCAGCAAGCCAGCCGGCCCGCCATGGACTGGGGCCCGTCGCTGGAGGAGAACCGAACGGGCATGTACGTGGCAAGCCTGGCCGGCAGCCAGTCCCCCAAGCCGCTGATGGTCCACATGCGGAAATATGGGGGAATCACCAGCTACGAGAACACGGCCATCGAGGTGGACCGGGAGATGGAGGAGGAGGAGGAGGAGTCCATGATGTGAGGGGACCGAGCACCCCGTAGGCTGATGGGGGGCTCACACACACTACCACCCCCCCACACCCCCCCAGTTTGCACAGGTTGCACTGCGGCACTTCAGGACAGCTTGGGGGGTCTTTTGGGGAGCAGTTGGGAGCTGCCGACCCTGCCAGCCTCCTCACCACCACCCTGGCCCCACCAGGACGGAGCTGGTGCCTGTCCCACTGCCCCCGAGGTGTTTCTGTTCAGTATGGCAAGTTGTGTGGTGAGTCTGTGCGGCTGTGTGATGGCGTCTGGGCTGCCTCACTCCCACCCTCCTCCCCAGCCCTGCCCTCCCTGCGCAGGGATGCTCGGACAGCAGGGATGTTCAGGCTGCAGGAGGTGGGGAGAGGAGAGGAGGTCCTCTGCATTGGTCTTCTCTGCTCGTGTGTATTTAACTCTAGTAACCCACAAACACGTGTGGGAAAGGACTGTGATATCCTCCATGCCCTAAGGATGGTGTGTGCAGGCCCTCCACTCACACAGAGGTGCTCCAGCAAAACCAGCACAAACCAGTGCCCCATTAAAGAAATCTGACCAATTAAAATGAGCAGCTAAAAACGATTAGAAGGGGATGAAAAACAAAAAAGCTTTATGAACAAACCAGCTTGGGCCTTTCCAAGCTTGTAGATTCCTGAGGGACATCAGTGGGTCAGGGCAGCTCTTCTCCACTGGTGCCTGTCAGGGCTGGGGTGAGCTGAAGGGAGGGAAGAGGCTGAGTGACCTGTCCCCTACGTGTGCAGGAGGTCAGGGACAGGTCTCAGCTGGACTCAGAGCCAAAGGAGGACCTGTGTCCATCTCCGAGGGAGAGCCAAGGGCTGTCCCTAGCACTGAGTGCTGCTTTTCCCAGGGAAAGGCGAAGGGCTGGGTTTCAGCACCTACGTGTGATTTTGGGGTAGTTCAGCCCAGGGAGAATCCACCTCCTGCCCATGCTGCTGGCCTGGGGGGTGCCGGTGAGCTTCTGGATGGGGCTGTCTGGACCTGACGCTGCCAGTTCCCATCACCCTGATGTCATGTGTGCCTTCTCCCGTGTGCTGTCAGCTTGCCATTAAAAAGTGGTGTGTGACACAGCCTCTCCTGGGTTATTCAGGGGGTTCCTCAGCATGCAATAAGGGCACATCTAGAGGGGCTTCCAGGGTTGGAGGGGCACAGACCCCCTGGGCTTTGCCCTGCAAACCTCAGTCCTGGTCAGGTAAAAGCCACAAACCCAGGATAAACAGAAAAATTATGGTTTGTGTGTGGTTTGTGCATGTGGCCCTGGTGCACCGGGCTGTTAACCCTATGGGCCATGCTGCCCTGGGCCCAGCACCATGGGCTGAGCCTCCAGGATGAATCCTGGTGTGAGGCTGCAAATTTATTTAAGAACCCTTTCCTATGGTGGAGGAGATTTAATTTTTGCCTTTGCCACTCCTAGGGTGTAGGCCTTCTGCCCGCCTGCCTCCCCATGCCCGGGGATGCTGAGCTCCCTCCCCAGCCAGCCCTGTCCTTCCTTGCCCTGCAGGACCACTGGTGGCTTTCCATGTCCTTCTCACCATAACCCACCACAGCTGCAGCCTGCGGGGAAGATGGGGGTCCCCCAGCCCCAACTTCCCTAGGCATGTGGGGCTGACAGCACGACAGCACTGCAAAGCACCTTCAGCTGCTAGCCCCTGGGTTAATCATTAGAGGCCACCATAAAAGCATCGCTGATGGAAAAAGTTCAGGCTGTGGTGGCTGGGGAGTGGGGAGGGCCTGCCATAAACATTTATGGCCCCAATGAATCCCTCGCTCTAACCTTGACACTATTTACTAAGCAGGAGGCCTCGGGAGGTCACGGTGTTGCTCAGCCATAGCTGTTGGTGCTGGCCGGGGAGCCCAGGCTGGGATGGTCCCAGCAGGGGCACGCACAGGGGTCTGCGTGGTGTGATGGAGCCGGTGATGGACTTGGGCGTTTCGTGATGTTGCTGCTGGCCACAATGTGCTAGAGCCACCAGGAGAGCCTGGTGCCTTCCCACGCCGTGGAGAGGGAGGTGCTTTGGGCTGACCAGGCTGGTCCGGTCCTGGCGTGGCTCTGACCTTTTCCTACCCACATGGGGTCCTGCCACGTTCCCTAAATCCTCATGTAAACCCGGCATCATCTGGGGTCTCCCTTGGCAGCTGCCGTCAATCAGCGCGGTGCTGCGCAGGGACACGGTGGGAGTGAAGCCCCTGGTGCAAAAGGTGCCGGGGTGATGGCACAGCCGCAGGACATGTCCCTGGGCCGGGGCGATGCCATAGCCGGAGGACATGTCCCCTGGGCCACGTGTGGCTGTGCACGCCGAGGCTGGTGGCAGCACGCCTTGCTCCCGGCCGCCGGGGCAGCCGTACCCTGCGCGGCAACGTGGCCGGGGATGCCGCACCGCCCCCACCCCCCGTCCCCGCGGCAGGGACCCCCCCACCCGCCGCTTTGGGCTGCGGCGTGTCCCGCTGCTCCCCCGCGGAGCCCAGGGCGAGACCCTTGGGCTGGCGGGGCTGGCGGGGGGCGGCCGGGGCGCGGGGGGGTGCCCGGCTCCCTGCCCCCCGCCCTGCGGGGCCGGCTGGGGAAGGGGCGGCGGGGCGGGCCGGTGCTGACACCTGCTGGGGCCGCCGCGCATGGCAGGCGGCGGGGGGGCTCCCGTGCGCCGGCCGGGCCCCGCGGCGGGACCGGCGTGTGCGGGGCAGGGACAGCCCGGCCCCCGCAGGGTACCAGCCCGTCTGCATGGGCAAAGCCGGGCAGCTGCCCCGGGGGGACCCCCCAGACCCCGTCCTGGGCTGGGCTGGGGGTGCTGCGCCCCGCACCCTGCAGCACCAGCTCCCCCAAAACTCTCCTGGCTGCCCAGTGGGCAAGGGTGACAGCTCGGTCCGCACCTCCCGGCCAGCCCCGGGCAGCTTGTGGGGTCTCCCAGGCACCTGTAGCCCCCGGAGCCCCGTCCCCGGGAAAAGGGCCGGGTTGGGGTGACCCAGGTCTGCGGGTGGCAACAAGCTCTGCCAAAGCCCCAGGGGTGCGGGCGGCCAGGGGTGCCCAGGGTACCAGCACCCCGCGGGCAGGGGCACAGCGCCTGCTGCCTGCAGCTGCTGCCCAAGGCTTGGTCCCAGCCTCGATGCTTTCGAGGAGAGGAGTGCGGTGACGGAGGGACAAGGCGGTGGCAGACGGTCTGAGTCACTGCAGTGACAGAGAATCATCCGTTTCCATGCTCAGAAGTTGGTAGCTATTTATTGCACTTGAACACCAAGAATAAAACTGACACTCGCCCTCCCTCCCGCACCCACCCCACGCCCGGTCCCCCCGCCGCCCTCCCCAAATAGAGCATCCGATTTGAGCAGTGATCATTCTGTTCACAGCCACAGGTTCCAAAACAAAGGAAAAGGAAACAAAACCAATCCCTCCCCCCCGCCCCCCATCAAGCTCCCACTGAATCCAACACGGTCACACTGCTCAACAGTTTGAGTGCACTTACAAAAAGATAAGAGAAAGGCTTCAGCTGCAACCATACAGACTGACAGACACGAGGGGACAGGCAGCTTCCCCTCCCCGGGGCCTCATTTTCTGTTATGTGACAAAGCTTGGTATGCTCTTAATTATAATATATTTTTTGCAATCGACTTAAATAAATATTTCCATAGAGATTTCTTGTAAGTATATATCATTTTTTATATATATAATATATGAGAGAGTTATCTCATTTTTTTCTTAAACCACTGTTAACGTATTATCCCTGCTTGTCCAAAAAAATGTTACAAAAGCCCTAAAATTGTGCAACGGTTAGAAAAAAGGGACAACAACCCAAAGAAGGAAGAAGCCGCTCACTACAGCCCCCACCACGGCCTCCTCTCCCACTCCCTAGTGACTTGCAGGCGGGAAGGACATTCAGCCAAGGGATGGGGAGCCGGTGGGTGGCCTTCAAGGACAGGTGGTGGAGGGGCCACCAGCCCCTCCTCTGGTGTTTCCACAGCCTGTTCACATCTGGGTTTTCCTGTCTGGTATGGGTGGGCTTGGACCTGCACCTTTCGAAATGGATAATGGTAAGGTCTCTATCCTGCTGGCAGGAGGATGGTTGTTACATCAAGAGAGTGGTGCACACCATGAGGTGTGTCCTGCGGTGGGGAAGAATTGTCAGCCCGGCTCCTGGGATGATCAGAGGAGATGGTTATGGGATCTTCTGCTGACAGACACCTCTTGGTCCACGGGGCTGTGATGTGGCTGCCCTCTCAAACACGGCACGGTTGTTTGCTGGTCCTCCTCAGTGATCGCACCATGGGCTGCCGAGCAGAACGTGAGCTCAAAGTGGGACCAGATGGCTGCTGGTACCTGCTGCAACCTCTGGGGCTCCATGAGGGCATCAGCTTATGGAGGGGAGGCAGGTTTGGGGTCAGACAAGGGTCCAGTGCCTGGCAGAGGGGGCATTTACTTGGGGTGGGTGGGAAAGATAGCTCTCCTGGCTGTGCCTGGCCAGGGTAAGGAGCAGAGTGCCCACTCCTGCAGCAAAGAGCAGACGCCCAAGTGTGGCCTCTTCTTCCAGAGCGGACACCCCAGCAAGACCTGAGAAATGATGATGTTGCAGCTGGACCCTGGCAGCCAGGAAGGGAAAACAGGTGACTTCCAAGCCCACCTGTGGAGCTGGGACCCTTAGACCACCACAGCAAGTGCTTCCACTCGGATATCCCCTGTGGTCTGTGAGAGGTGGAAGAGATGATCAGTTTGGAGGATTTCTGAGTGTGGTTTGACCCAGACGGCCAGGCGACCACGTGACTTGGGCTCTGCCTGCATTAGGGAATGAAATGTGCCACAGCCTGATCTCCAGTCTCGAGGCCGATGGGGACAGGAGGTCCGAGGTGGTAAACTCCATCTCAACAAGGTGGCCTTGTCCATATTGCTTATTGGGAACATGCCCTGGACCTGGTCATCCCCAGAACCATGGTGGGATTGTTGGGGTGATGACAGCATGTGCCAGGGATGGTGCCAACAACTTAAAAGTACAGATGTAACTGCAGCATCCCTGGCTCTGTGAGCCAAAGAAGGATGGAGGCAGTTGATGACTGGGTGCTTTTAGTTTTCCTGCAAGCTTAGGAGAAATCAGAAAATGTGAAGGAAGACAGAGACAGAAGCTGTTCACCATGGCTACTGAAAGAAAGGGTGGTGGTATATCAGTGCTTGCTCAGAGATGCTCTGGGGATACAGGAACCTGCTCTGGAGAAGCAGGGCAAGGTGGGGAAGAGAAACCGGGCAGGACAGACCCCTAAAGTGCAGGTGCTTAATGCTGCCAGCGTGGGCAGGTTGGGAAGTTGGGTCTTCCTTGGTCAGCCTTCAGCTTGACTGGAAGACTAGGAGGAGTTGAAACCCCAGACTCTGCTTCCCTTGGAAAGGATTGGGAGCATTTTAGGTGTTGCAAGGACATCCAGCTGCCTCCAGAGGAACCTGTCCCTGGAGAGATGATCGTAGGAAAAACTCGAGGAGGATAAACTACCTCCAAGAAGACACCTCAAAGCCTTCCTGGAAACCAAGACATTCCTCCTTAGCAGCAACTGCCCAAAGTGGGCTCTCAGTGAAAAGAGATGGTATCTACACCAGTATCTCATCCATCATCCCTGGCAAACCTCACCACACCCCCTGTCCTAGTTCCTTTCTCTAGTAGCAGCTGCTGGAGCAGCTTCACCCTCACAGCCCACCTGAGGTCCACAGATATCAGGAGCTCCAAAACCAGGCTGAAAAGGCATCTGCCCTACAGCTCCCACACAGAGCCCTGCCATGACCTCCTCTATCCTCATCCATTTCATACTGATTGCCAAAAATACTCCTGGCGCCCGGAGAGCCTGGGCATCAGGAGGTGGGTGAGACACTCACTGTGGCTGGCTTCATGGCCAGCTCTGGAGAGGGAGAGAGAAAACTGTGAAAGAGCTGAGTCCTTCCTTTAAAAATGAAAAAAAAAAAAAAAACCAAACAAACCCAGCACTAAAAGATTACAGGAAGAAAAACAGATCTGTAAAAACACCCAAACTCTACCTTAAAAGCTAATCCTCTCCCTGCATGGATTACCCTGCTTTGGGGGCATCTCTTGCAAGCCAACGCAGCTCCACAGTCAAACAGCACAGGTCCACCAAGGGCACGGGGACACACCACTACACCCATGGAGCACCTGAGTGATTTGCCTAAAAAAAGGCGTCTCCTTACACACATTGCCAGCAACCATTGCACCGTCGGCGCAGCAGGACACACCAAAACACCTCTTAGGGCCTGTTCATGCCCCAGCAGTTTGGATTTCTTCCCCTCCATCCAGTGGGAAAATATTTTTGCAGTCTTGCAAGGATGCAGCTGCGTTTCATACAGCAGCTGTCCCTGCCTCAACAGAGAGCAAAGCATTCAAAACCACAGAAAAGGCAAAATACACACTCAGAATTTACATGGAGAAAACATTTCCTTTTTTTTTCCTTTTTTTTTTTCTTTTTTTTTCTTGTGTCCAAAACAAGCAGTTTTTTGTTAATTTCTTTGTTTTTCAACACACGCACCGTCTAGGAAGTTAAACGCCATGCAGATGAAGAGAGTGGAGCTAGGAAGTCCCCTGGGGCAGCAGCACTGCAGGAGTCTCACGTCAATGAGCAAAGAGGTTCCAGTCAGAAAAAAGAGAACAAGAAACAGAATGGCCGGAAAAAACCCCGCCCTTGGACCTCTACCTGACGACAAAGGGGTGAGACCAAAATTCCCCTTCCCGGCCATGTCTTCTGTCCTGAAAGCCACGTCCTGGTGGCTCCCCAAGAGCCACCACCTGGGTTTGCCCTGCAGGAAGACCCATGGGGTGTGGGAAGGTGCCCCGGGGAGGTGGGTGCTGCTGGAGGTGGGTGCCTTTGCCCACCCGGTGCTGTGGGATGGGATGGGATGAGCCGCTGCAGCGTGGGGTGGGGGCTGGCAGCCATGGGACTCCTGGTAGGGGCATCGTGGCGGCACAACCCCTCTCCAAATGTAAACGCAACAAAAAACAGCAACCCCCAAAAATCCCCTGACCCTTCCCGCCCTAAACAGTTGAATGTTTCTAGTTATTACATAAAGATCCATTTCAGCAAATACTCAAAATCAAGTTACGAAATACACAGTAGGTTGTTTTCTTTTCCTATAAAAAGGCATGCGCTCAAAGTAGAAGACAGCTAAAGGCTTGTTTGTTTTCTTTGAAGCACGATCAGATTCTGCAGTTTTGTTACTAAAGTTGCATTCCTCGTCGTCGCTGGAAGGAGTCGTGTGGGCGATGGAGGTTTGCGCCCCGACCCGGCAGCCAGCTCGGCTGTCCCCGTCCCAGCCCGGGAGTCAGGCGCAGGGGAGTGCCAGGGGGCACATGCGAGGGGCAGGGGTGAGTGCTCAGTGGGGCTGGGGGCTGGGGTAAAGGATCCAGGCTGGGTGGCGGGTGGGGAGGAGGGTGTGGGAGTGATGCTACCGCCATGGCATGGCTGGGAGAGCCCCAGCTCCCGGCTGTGCCGATGCGGCGCTGGGAAGCAGTCGTCTTTCTCCTCCTCTCTTCTCCCAGCTTCACCAGTCCCTGCTCCGAAGGGAGAAGGGAAGAAGGAGGGAGAGCATCCCTCTCAGCATGGCAGCTGCCCGGAGCCAGGGCGCAAACCTACTTGCTCTCCTGGGAAGGAGCCAGCCTACACTCCTGGGAAGGGAAAATAAACAGACAGCCTTTACTCACCCATCCAAACACTTCCCTCCTCACCCAGGGGCACACGGAAAATGGACTTTGCAAATGGTTTAAATCATGGTTCCCCAGCCGAGGTGCTGGGAAGCGGAAGCCCGGGTCGGGAGCAGGCGGGAGCCACGGCGTCACATGGGGACCTTGATAGCAGCAAAGCAAAATCCACTGGCACACAGGGAGGGTGCAGCACAGAGCGGCTCAAAACTGGCCCCTGCCCTCCTCTTCCTCAGGGGGCTCCCAGCAGCGGTGGGGATGGAGGCAGATGACGAGTCCGAGCCCGAGCCCGATTCAGGAGGCGTGCTGGGTAGTGGGGGTTCCCATCAACTCCATGCAGCCGAGGAGGAAGGCCTTTACCCTGGCACACGTCATCTTACTGGCCAGATGCTCAGGTTTAGGTTCATGGTTTCTCTTTTCTTGGTTCATGCAGAGGAAGGGGGCCCAGCGCCATGGCCCCGGCATGGTGCAGGGGTTCGATGGGATGCTTGCGTGGCGCCAGCAGGGCTGTTGCGTGTGTGCGGTGAGAAGCGAGGGGTTATTCCAGCGGGAACCAAGCAGCAGAGCCAACAGCCAAAGTCCCGTAGGTGAAGATGTCAGAGGGGGTCTCCCCTTGGTAGTCAGTCAGTGACAAACCCGACACGGGCAGGACCGCGCTTCAGCTGCAAAACACAAACCGGGAAGACAGGGACTTTGCTTCAACCATCCCTTTGGCAGAGCATCCCTCTCCCCACTGCCATCCCACTGGGATCAGCCATCTCCTCCCTTCTGCGGATCCCTGGGGCAGGATCCCACCCGCTTTGCAGCCTCAATGCTGCAAGGAGCCCACTCTGTCCCCTCCCTGCCCACCATGCCCCATCCCTGGAGCCTCACAGGCTTACTGCGGTAGGACGGAGGGCGCGCCAGATCTGTGGAAGTGGACGATTTGCCATTTGCCATCGCGGCGGTGCCAGATGCGGGTCTCCTCAGACTGGGCGGTGCGGGGGATCCCTCCCGCGTCCACGTACTGCGTGATGCGGATATAGGCAATGCAGGCAGACTCGTCTCCCATCAGATGAATGTGGGGGTTCAGGATCGTTGTGTGCACAGGCTTGCTGTTCCGGGACCACACTGCAGAGAGGACAAGTACAAGTGGCTTTAGGCAGGGGAAAGAGTTTGGGTGGCTCTTGCCCAGGGCGGCAGCGATGTGGGAAGGGGAGATGCTTGGGTTAGGCTTTCTGCTTGGAGGAGCCGAGTAAATGCTTGCATGGGTGGATTCAGGATGAACCCACCGAGAAAGCAGCTAACCAAGCAGCTCCTCTGTTTACAGCCCAGCCACAGTTGACCTAACAGGCTTGATTCACCTCCTGCTGGGATCTTCCAGATCAGCCAGAGATGCTCCCAAAGCCACCCTTACCCTCCTCTCTCCAGCAAGCTGATGGAGGTCAAGACACAGCTGGGCCCATGGAAGGTGGGAAGGGTCCCTCGGGAGGCAAGGGGGCTGCTTACGGTTTTCAAAGTAGAATCGGTGGAAATCCAGGCCTTCCACGAGGTTGCCTAGAGCCTCAGGCTCGAAGGCAGTCATCCCAGGGTCACACATCTTCCTGGGAGGTGGGAAGGGGACAGAAAAGGGAGAAGTTATCTCACTGCTTCTAGCATGAGAGCCTGCAAAACCCAAACAGCTCATGCTCGGCATGACTCCCTCAGCCTGCGACTGAGGAGCCTCTGCACCAGCAAGTAATTCAAACACGAATCTGACCTTGACCCTGCACTCTGCATGAAGCCCACCCCACCTCACCTCCATCCCACTGCCTGCAGCCAGGACCCCAGAGAGGCAGGGTGAATTCTCCATCAGTCACCATCTCCCATTAAACCTCCCAAAACACTGCTGTCTCCTTTGTAAGAAAGAAAAATGTCAGGGAGAAACTCCTATTTTCTGCTCTGTATCAAAATATCCCCACTGCAGTTCTCTGAGGCAGGGATGAAGACCTGCACTCGCTCGGATATTGCTAATTAAATAGGCCTTGGACACAGAAGCAGTGTATTCTGAAGAGCATCAGCTCAGCAAGTAGAAAGCAGTTACGCTTCCAAGCAGATTGTGGCAATCTGGATATAATAGATACCATGGATGCAATGCTCCTTCTTCCACCATAAATCACATTTGCAGTTATACATCTTTCTGCAAACCAGAAAATGGGCTCATCCATGATACTGAGACCAGAGAGCTGTGGCCAGCTTAGTGTGAGAGAAGCATCAGGTTTGGAAACCGATGTCCCCTGCTTCTCTTGGATGGTCCCTGTGCCCCACCACCATGTCAACCCAGTCACCCTGCCCTGGGCAGCAGTAAAAGCTCCCGGGCTGCTCTGTTACAGCGAGGACACCCGCTCCAGGAGGCTGAGCCCCCACCCCAACCCAAAATCACACGGGGCACACTCACGTGTAGGACTCAAAGTCGCCATTGCTTATTGCTTCGATCAGCTGCTCTGTGACTTTAATGATTTCTTGCTTCCGTACTGTTGGTTTAAAGAGACAAAGAAAATAAAAGAAGAAAACGAACCAGAAATGCTGGTGTTGCAATATCGTTGAGATATCTTTTTCTCATTAGAAACAGACCACAGGACACTGGGGGACATTGGAAACTGTCCAGGGAAAAAGCAGGATGGCAACTTGAGAGAGAGATGTGGGGAAGGGCTCTTCACCCCCAGAGAGGAAAGACCTCCAAAGTCAGGGCAAAACTGAAACTCCCTGTATTTTCCTAAAGAGCAAAAGAGTTAATCACCAAGTGGTGAGCTGCCCTCGGCCCAAAACCTGGCCCAGGCTGGTCTTGGTTGCAAAGCCTTGCCAAGCTGGGACCTTCTACCCCATGAACTCACAGCAGGGCCCAGCCAGGGCAAGCTGGACCAAGGATGCTCTCACCTCCCTCTGAGATGGGAGGAGAGGGTCTCAGCTGGAAGAGGACAGGTAGGTGACATGGGCAGCCACCGCAGGAGACAGAAGGAGGGACCCTGCGAAGGGCATGGCACAGTGTGGCTGCTGCCAGGGACTCCAGGCACTGCCAGCTCATCTGGGAAGGGACTGGGCTGCAAGAGCAGGTTTGGCTCCCCGGGATGCAGGAGGAGCTGTCAGAGGTAACCCTGGGCTTATGAACGAGGTTCTGCTTCAAATGCAAATCAGCGTCATGCTTGACTTAATATTTTTTATTTATTTATTGCGGGTAATGAAAGGAGAGGGAGCATGTTCCTGAGAGTCATTCAGAAAGGAGGAGAGGGACCCCCATCACTTTCTTTGCACTGCTTGCCTCCACATCCACTCTTGGGGAGCCCTTCCCCCAGAGGACAGGTGTCCCATTAAGTGTCACATCAGGCCAAAGTCCATCTTGCTTTGTGCTGAGATTGCTTCATCGAGAGACTTTACAAATTAGCACTGATAAATCATTCCCTGGGTTATTCTTAGAAAGCTGGCTCTGGCAGGGGGGCAGGCGGAAGGCAGGGATTTCCCTTGGAGGATTTTCCCAAAGGGCCATTTCTTTTGGAGAAGCAGGCAGCCGGGCTGCTATCCCTGGAGATGTCTGCCATTTCCACGCCTGCTTTCAGGGAACATCCCCATTTTTGGGAGCCCCCTCCTTGCCCGCAGTGCCCCAGCAGTGAAACCACCTAAGGAGTTACAGCCACTTCCGAAGGGACCTGAGGAGCTCGATGGTGGCAGGTTTTGCCGTAGCCAATATCTCACTAGGGGTGGCCCCACGGCACCTCCAAAACAGCCTGCCCACCTCCCCGGGTGCCCCCAACGGTACCTTTGGTGTCTTCATCCTCGATGGTGGTGTTGGTGCTCTCCGACGATTCCTGAGCAAAGAACAGAAAGGAGAGACGGGGCGGTGAGAGGGGTCTTCTCCCCACGCCAGACGGAGCTCGTGTGTTCGACAGCCCCCCGAGTCCGACCCCACAGCGCTCGACTGTGCCAACGGACAGAAACCAAGGAAAACGCCAGCAGGTCCAACCCGTCCTCAACCACAGCTCTAGGGCAGCGCTGGCAGAGCCCTCCCTGACCTCCACTCCTTGTAGCCAAGGGCACAAGAGCTGGGCTGTGGAGGGTCTGGTAGGAACGGCGCTGCCTTTCCTACCAGCACCTGTGGGGACAGAGATGGGGGCAGGTCCGGGGGGGTTTGGTGGGTTCCTAGGATCGTTGCCGGAGGGGCAGGGAGAGGGGCTGTGCAGGGGTGGAAGACACCATGTTGACTGTACGATAAAGAGAGAGATGTACAAATTAACAGCGAGGAGGAGCTGGGATGAGAAAGAGGGGACTGTGCAGGAGTGAGAGAGACCACACTGACCGCAGAGTAGGGAGAGAAATGTACAATAAAACAGAGTGCTTCCAAGACCCACATGGACCACTGAAGGCTGAGACACAGCTCTTTCAAGAAACAGCTGAGCACTACACAGATTTTGGGGGGAGGGGGGTACTGACCCCCCGTCTCTCTTCAGGAGCCCCATCAAGGCAACTCTGCTAGCGGAGCTAGAGCAATGGCTCTGCTAGCTCTTCCCAGCAGAGCCTTGCTTATGTATTACCCATAATACCCCGATGTAGGTTGGCAAGGTGTCCCATGACCATACAGTCCCCGCAGAGGCATGGAAGGTGTTTCTCCAAGGCTCCTTGGACCGATGCAGCCTGCAGACCTGAGTCAGGAGAACTGGGAGAAACGGCATGAGAACCCATCAGCAAGAACCAGGGCCGGCTTCCCACCAGCTGGTGGCCAGCAAGTGCCTGCACCAACCCTGTTAATGGGGTTTGTGGGTGATACGGCTTTGAGGATGTTCCCTCCAACCCCGGTGTCCCTTCTTCCCTACCCCGAGGTAACTTCCAAAAACGGGGGAAGCTGGAACATGTGGAGAGGCCCAGCAATATCGGCATTGAGGAAGACGAAGGACACTCACCATTAACTGAACGCTGGAACTGGACTTTCTTTTCTGGAAAAACAAGGAGAAGAGATGGAACAGGAAGAGACACAGAGTGAGAAAGGCTGAGAGCGGCACGTGAGAGGCAGCAGCTCCTGAGCCACACTTTGTGGTCCTCATGGAGGGGCAAACGAAAGGTGGGGGACAACCTGGTGCTCCTGTAGGGACATGCCACTGGCTGTGGTGCTGGTGGTGCCATGCCAGCTCCCTCCCCGCATTCCTGCTAGCACCTTTTTCTCTCGATCTGCCACAATCTCTGGGGTTGCTCATCCCAAGGACCTAGCTAGCCCAAAAGGAAGTCCCCTAGGAGTCGATGACTACTCTCGTGGCTTTGTGACCAGGCCAGTGAGCTCACAGGAACAGGAGTAGGACGCTGAACAGCTCAGGCAGCTCCACCAGCTGTACAGCCCTGCAGTATGAATGCCATACTGATGTTTTCAGACTCTGGAGCTGTTCTGGGCACATCTGCCCATGCTGCTGACTAGTGTGGAGATGCTCAATTAGCTTTGGACCTAGACCAGTACTAAGCTGGCTGGTTTAAAGCCAGCATGGCTATTGCTACTCAACCCCACAAGGCAGACACACTATGTGGGAAGCTGTCCTGGGTGCAGCCCCAGTGCTTTAAATCAGGACATGTTTCCTCCAGAGAGAAGACCTTATGCATGCACATATATATCTCCATCCTTGTCCACTACCACTAGGTTTTAAGGCTTTTGGGTTGGATGACCCCATAGTCACATTTCTGCTTGCAATCCCAAACCACTTCTGGACTCTCCTTCCTTGCTGTGCTTTTCTCCCTGTCTCCATCTTTAATCTAGCTAGGAGACAGGGGGACGTGCACGCTGGCCTCGTGCCCTTTCTCTGCCTCCAGCTCCCAGGGGATGAATCAGCGGCCGACAGGGAACACCAGCGTGCAGGAAGCCGCAGTGCCAAGTAAAAAAGTGTTTTACCAGCATATTTAACAAGGCACCAGCTCTGCCTGCCCTGCAGAGGGAAAAGTAGCATACACAGTGCGAATCTCTTGGAAAACTCCATGGAGTGACCTGTTAAGGTGCATGGGTGCACTGCAGTGTAAAAACTGCTGATATCCATTCCCCCTCATTGCTCCTTTCACATCCTAACTGGCTCCCACCAGCATCGTCACTGAGTTTCCCCCTCTGCCAGTGCAGCTCTTCCCTCCCTTGCTAGGTCCTACGTTAACACTTGCCCCTCCTTCACCGAAACAACAGATGTCCTAAAGGGCAGAGTGAGCTGCAGTATTTTGGAAGGAACCCCATGGGAAATGGAGCCGCCAGAGGTGGGCTGTCTGCAGGAAGGGCTGACAGCTTCTGCTACCCAAGGACATGAGACGGGGCAGTAAACTGCAGAAATTTCAGACGCAACAGAATGCAACACAAAGCAGTGACTGCGTCAAGTCTGGACATACAGTAACAGGATGCAACACGGGGCAGTGAGCTCATTAATTTAGGACGGGACAGGATGTGACATGGGGCAGTGATTTCATTAGTTTACAATGTGACGAGATGTGACACTACACAGGGCAGTGAAGGTATCACAGCTGCTGGGACCAGAAGACCTCCCACCAACCCCAGAGCAGGGCTCGAGGGGGATTTTTGGTCCCATGAATGCTTTTAGTGAGGGAGAAACCTCCTCAAGAGGGTGAATTTTGAGCCCTCTGAGCCCAGGCTAGAACCATCGTGGTGCCGGAGGGCTGTGCGGGTAGGCTGGAGGGCAGCACCAGCTACCTTCTGCCCACCTTTGTGGCTTTGGGCAGGAATGGCAGGGGTGGCTGCCTGGGACCTGCCTGCTCTCATGGGGACAGTCAGTCCAGCAAGTTTCTCCAAACGGGAACACAACTCTTCTAACAATGAACCACACCACTTGGCCTAACTTACAGCCCTGCTCTGAGCAGGCAGGACCATTCTCTTCCCACCTGCCCAAGGCAGGTTTCCAGGTTCCTGCCTCACTTTTCCAGCAAGATGGAAAAAAATGAACACCGGCCAGCAAAATGCCCTGACATCTGCCAGCTGCCCACAGTGGGCCATTAAAGCTTCACCTGGAGCACCCAGCCTCCCTGTGCTCCCGTGAGTGGGTTACGCTGTGAGTGCCCCCAGGCTGGGCATGGGAATGAGAGGTGGGAATGGTAACACTGAAGGTGACCAACACAATCAACCTGTTGGCAAAGAGGTTGCCTCTACTTTGTCTTCTCCTCTTCTACCTTCGTGGCCATCCAGCCAGGCATTCTCACCTCCACTTGTTGGAAAGAGGGCAATAAAAAAGCAAACTCATTCTCCAGAGCTTGTGCACTCTCTTGAGCTGAGTGTTGGCTGGTAGGCTGCGCTCAGGATGAAGCCTCACTTGCTGCTCCCCACTCACCAGGGAGGAGCTGAGTACTGGGGATACAAGCCAGCCTCTCTGGCCCTCCTCCGAAACCAGACCCTCCTTGCTGAGTTTCAGTGATGGGCCAAGAAGGGCTGTTTACCCAAACTAGCTATTTTGCTAAGACAGCAAGTGCCCTGCTTCGCAGGATAACATCTGCCCTCAAAGCTACTTTGAAGTCCAAGAGGGAGCACCATTAGCAAGCTGGGCTGGCAGATGGTCTTCTAAAGCCACACCATCCCGACAATGCTAGAGGTGAAATTCAAGGCTGCCCCTTTCTGCTGGAAAATTAGATTCAGGGCAGTTCCTGATGAAGCCTCTCCATCCACCAATCTCCTTTTACAGATTAAAAATGCATCTTCTGATTGCTCCCACCTCTGCTCCAGCAACTCGTACCAAGTCAGCCCTACCATTGATGTCACTTCTCAGGTGACTCCCAGAAGCAGCCAGGACTTCAGAATAGCAGAGCCCTGGCCAGCAGTGGCTGGCAGATGGGTTGCCGGGACTCCCAAGGGACCCAGCCCCTCTGTGCCAGCACTGTTGTACAAACCTAGCAATCCTGTCAGAGAAGTCACAAGATATCCTGACGCCATGGCCCAAAGCAATGTCCTTTCATAGCAATGCAGGCCATCAGCTTCACGCTGCAGAATAATATTGCATGGCCAGAATGGTCTGTTGTGGAGCTGAGCCCAGGTTTGGAGAGTTGTGCACGGTCTCAAGTTTTGCAGGCTTGTCCTGTCCCAGCCACTGGGTCTGGAAGCAGTGGGAGAAAGACAAGCCATCCCTAGACCTCTGGCTCCACGGACCATTTGGACTGAGGAGTGAAGAAGCCAGCTGAGGGCTCTGCTTTTCCAGAACCCTGCACATCTCACAGCCCAACAGCTGGGTCCCTGCAAAAGGGTTGGAGGAAGGAGAACAACTGTGCTGCAGTCAAGCTTCCAAAGCTCTGCCTGACACCTTGCACTCCTGCCCTGCAGTGGGGAATGTGATCACACCAGATCTCCTCTGCTGAGTGATCACTTGTATTCATGAAGGGAAAGGGTAAGGAGAGAAAGACCCTCACATGGACAATTCCTTCCTGCCGGAGGAGTGTGACAGAGTTCACTAACCACCTCTAACTACCACATCTCCGTATCATCAGAAGCAGCTGCTCAACAGCAGGATTTTGCTGCCTCCAGGAGCCACCTTGTCCTGGAGAAGAGCCGTGGCCCCACCTCAGAGGGGCAGGCGAACTTGAGAGCTCTGCAGCCCAGAAAACAAGGTCCATCAGAGAGCACTGGCTTGTTTTTAGAGCATCACCAAGCCAATTGCTCTATCAATTATCAGCCAGTGCCTTTGCTCTGTCTGCACTGGGCACAGGGGGCCGGCAGTGCTGCCCAGAGGGTTAAGGGCACCCATGTGCCACCCAGAGGGTTAAGGGCACCCATGTGCCACCCAGAGGGTTAAGGGCACCCATGTGCCACCCAGCAGCACACCAGCCCTTGGGGACGGGACAGGACAGGAGCTGGCGAGTGAGCCCAGCCCCACCAGCTGCAGCAGGATGCATGCTAGGGTGAGCAGGAGATGCAGTCACCCATCTCACCAGACGGCTGCTGCCAGGCTGAAGCCATGGCTCTGGGCTGCAAAGCTGCCTCCCCCTGTCTCCTGTCCCCACTCCTGACCCAGCCTCTGCCTCTCCCCCTCCCTGGGGGCAGCAAGGGGTGAGCGCATTTTTCAGGCAATGAAACAGCAGCAATTTCCCCCGTGCACCCCTCTAGCACCAGCCTGCTCCCCTCGCTCGCCGTGCTGCAAAGCCTCCTGTGCACTGCCTGTCCTGGCAGGAGCCGAGCCGGTGGCACAGGGACACACTGGGACAGCCAGGCCAACAGCCGCCCTTTAAAGCACAGGGTGTCGCAGGGACCTCTGGCACGGCATGGAGACCCCCACCACCGCCCCAGCAGCGGAGGGGCAGGCAGGAGAAGGTGGCAGGGAGGGGGCTTACCTTCACGCCGTCATTCTTCTTGTTGCCGCCGCTTTTGCCTCCTGGAGAGAGGAGGAAGGAGATTAGGAGACCCAGGCAGGGCACCAAGACCAGGAGGCCAAGGATCAGCAGCATGGTGCCAGGTGGCAGAGCGATGGGACCCCGCAGGACCAGCTGGTGGCTTTTGTCCTCTCTCCAGCAACCCCCGGTGCAACTCCCGGGAGCTCAGGGGCAACCTGGCTGGCACTGTCCTGTCCTACCCCCAGTGGCTCTCAGCCAGGGGCATGACCCGTCTCCTAACGTCACGCCGATTCCTCGGGGCAGCTTGGAGGGGGCTGGCGGGGCCGTTCAGCGGCAGGCAGGCTCCGGCCGGGGGTTGCTGGTGACCGAGCGCGGCGCAGCGCGGTGGAATGGGCTGCCCGCCTGCTGCCCTCTAATTTTAGCCCCATGCTGCCGGGATCATGTGCTGCCGGCCCGCCGGCCCGACAGCTGCAGCCCACATTTTGACAATGATGAAAAGCAGACGCCTTCCCCAGTGCCCACCTACCGCTGCCGGCTCTGCCCCAGCCCCCTGCGCTGCACAAGGCACCCCACTGCCCCTGCACCCTGGAGCAGGGTGGGACTGGGGGGCTCAGCCCCACGCGGGACCGCACCGGCCGCCAGCCCTGCCGCGCTCCCCGGCAGGGAGGACCGGTAAGGCCCCGGGCTGTGCGTGGGACGGGCAGTGCTATGAGAGATGCTTTTGAATTTCCTGCCCTTTGATGCTTCGTGTCCGCCATGTCTCCTGGCGCGGGGCCTGACACTGGATCCCCCCAGCTGCTGGGACTCCTCCAGCCCTGCCGCACGCTGCCCACAAGTGCTAAATGTGTCAGCACGATCCCCCCGCGACAAATGCAGATACCAACCCCGGCCGCAGCCCTCTCTTCTGGCACCTGGCTGGACCAGCAGCCCCCATGTCCCCCCTGCTCACCTGCTACACCTGACTGCCGGGGCGCCTCGGTGAAGCACCCCAAAACACCCATCTATCACCAAACAGCTGCTGCCAGCCCACTCAGCCAGCATGCCAGGCTTGGCTGGCTTGTCCCACTGCTGCAGCACCTCTGCTGGGGCCATCCCTGCGGCTGAGGAGTGCTGGAGGTGACAGTGAGCGGATGAGCTCTGTAGTCACCCGGCACCTTTTTGGTTCTGTGCCTGGGAATCACCAGGACCTGCTGATCCCTGCCTGTGAAATCCCAGCTGCAGGGCTTGCTCCAAAGCAGCAGGGTGTCCCCAGAGGAGTTCCCAGAGGAGACAGCTCTTGGCAAGGGCACTGGGACAGTGGGGCTTGTGGCTGCACTGAGACCACTCCAGGCGCCCAAGCTGGGCTGCCGTGCTCTGTCCCTGCTCCTGTGTCTCCGTGCAGCCCTTGGGACATAGGGAGGCAGGAGGAGAGCAGAGGCCCTGCAGGATCAGTACCCGCCTGCCTGGGAGAGACCTCAGGGACCTGCTGCCACCTGGCTGCAGTGGCACCCAGGGACCTTTCCGGCACCTTCTTGGTGCAGAGGATGCTCTCCCTGAGCCACAGACATCTCCAGGAGGACACAAAACCAGGTGCCTTGAGCCCTGGCTGCCCCAAGCACCCGCATCCCCACCCCAGCACAAGCCAGGTGGTTGGGCACATACAAACCCCCACACCCTAAACCTCTGGGGGCTGCTGCGCCTCAGCCAGACACCTTTTCTCTTGCACCCCCAGCCAGAAAACAGCCTGGAGGTGCCAGGTGACCTGGCCTGGACCTGGTCACCCAATGCCGTGCGTCCCCAGAGGCACGAGGCAACCTCAGCCCCCCTGTGACATCCAAGGCAAAGCCAGCTCTCCAGGGACCCTACGGGTTTGCCCTGGGTGCCTTCTAAGACAAAGGAGATGAGCCCCAGAGACAGCACCTACCGGAGAAGTTCCTGGTGGCCAGCATGGTGGTGAGGATGGCTCCCTGAAAGACACAGAAGGTAGAAGGAAAGGGCATGCTGGGCCCCAGCCCCCCGCACCCCTGCTGCTCCCCCCAGCTCTGGGAAGGAAAGCCCTGCTTGTCACCTGTCCCCTGGCCACCTCACTGGAAGGAAACTGGCCCACGGGTTGATATTCTTCTCCTGCCATCAAAAGCAGCCCTACATACCTGACTCCATATCCCCAGCTCCAGGGCGTTGGGTTACATTCTCTGAAACTGCCTTCCTTCCAAGATTAAAGGGATATTAAATATCCTCGGGGTGCATTTTGGTCTAGTTCTGCCCTGCCCTAGATGCAGCACGACTCCACTGAGCTGACCAGGGCCAGCAGCTGGCAGCAAGGGGAGCCACCGGGAGCAGAACCAGATTTAATTGCAATTAAAGCCATGCCAGTTAAGAGCAGCAGGGCAGGGATTTTTCACGGGAGCCACACAAAGATCACCACTGCAAAATAACATTCATAAAAATGCTTTCCTTTTTCCAGCCGACTCTACTAACTAGTTGCTCAGCATTTAATGAGATTACTTTGGACTAATTGCTTACAGTAATGGATTACTATTTTGAAGTGTATGCCTGAACTAATTTGATTACTTGTCTAGCTGAAAAGTAATAATAGTTTATAGCCAGTTTCTTTTCTTGATAATCTTGTTAGTAGCCTGCAGCTGTACTGCTCTGTGCCACATCGTGTTCAGGCCTGGAGCACTGATGGCTCTGACTGCCGTGCAGATCAGCGCTGCTCCTGCTCTGTGTCTCCGGCTCTGGAGAAGGCATTGCAATTTCCAGAGCCCATTCCCAGCACCGTGCTGCCGGCTGAGGCTGAGCAGCACCCAGGAGACGGATGCTTCAGGGAGGTGCTCCAGCTCGACAGTGAAGCCTGGGGAGATGGTGGTATCAGAGGGAGCCCAGGCTGCAGCACACAGCAGCATCCCAGAAGGGAAAGCCTGTGGGACTGCTGGTGTGGGTGATCCAGAGTTCTTTGCTAGTCTATGAATCCCTTTGTTCCTTGGCTAAGTGGCTTGGCCATCAGGCAAAGGGATCTGGCTGTGCCTCTCAGATCCACGTCCTGCCCCAAAAGCAGCTTTCTTGACACTGACTCCAGCGGGAAAGTCCTTGCCCCCGTGGCCAGGGCAGCTGTGTGACTCAGTGCTTTCCTTCACCATGGTTTTCCTCCAAGCACTTGGGAAACCCAGCCAGGTGCAGCCACCACCCCACTTGGTCTCTTCTCCCTTCTTCACAGTGAGGATCCTCAGATGTCTGTCACCCCCACACCGCTGACCCAGAGGCAGCACCCTGTGCTTTCCCACACAAGGAACAAACCTACTAATGACCTGATCATGCATTTTGCCATCAGCTTGGAGCGTATGAGAGTTACCTTCAGCTTCCTCCGGGCATTGAACTTCTTCAGACAGTCCACCGTCTCCTGCCTGTGCATGCATGACGCCACGGTGGCACGGTGCTGAGAGGAGAGAGACCCAGCTTAGAGGGGGAAGGGGTTCCCCTGGCCCCACTCTCACATGCACGCACACGTGTGCGGTCTCCCACGGCCGAGGCACAAGCCAGAGCCACCTGCAGCAGCAGCAGATCAAAGTTTAATAGGCAGCAGGAGATCGCAGCTCTGGAGTCAGCAGGATCTGCTCTGGGGAGGGGGGGGTTGCAGTAAGAGCTGGCTGCCCCCTCGGTTAACCCTTTGACTGACCAGCCACATTGAGCAGCATGCTCAGGGTTTGCACATGGTGTGGGGTCCCAGGGTTAAGCCCATGCAGTCCTCCTCCCTTTAGGAGCTGATTCAGAGCGTGAACCAGCAGCCAAAGGAGCGGGGTGCAGCAAGGGGCTGGGGGAAATTGCTGCTGGGTGTACGGATGGGTAGACACGAGCACACTCCCGCCACCCTTAAGGAAAGGCCCCTGCCAGCGCAGCTTGACACCAAGAAACCAGCCTGTCCACACCAGGGCTGGGAACATGTGTGTCCCTCCCTTAGGACATGCTGTTTGCATTCACGCTCCAGGCTTTTCTCCGCCGTAAAGCCTCAGGGAAAAGGTTGCTTTGAGAGCACTGGGAGGAACCATGCCAGGAAACCATCTTCCCAGAATGGAGAAAAGAGCCAGACAGCATGTTTGATAACACGCGCTTCCCAGTGAGATGTTCCCTCCTTGTGAACCCCCACACCTCTATACCTTTGACCCCAACCGGCGAGTGCCACCAAACTCACCGATATCCAGGGGTGCTTCAGAGCCTCCGCTGCCGTGATGCGCTTGGACGGGTTTATGGTCAACATCTTGTTGATGAGATCTTTTGCTTCAGGAGTGACTGTGTCCCACTCAGGAGAGGGGAACTACCAAAGCAAAGGGACCAGGGTGAGAGATTGCAGGAAGCAATAGAAGGAGCAGAAGCCCCTTTGCACTTGGGTTGGTTCCCCTGCAACCCTTTGCTCCTGCCCATGGGACAGTTTGGAGAGTCAGTAGCAACAGGAAAGAGCTGCCAGATGGAAAAGTGGAGAGCAGGAGTGCAGGGAGGAGAAAGGTGGAAGGCCCAGGACAACACTTATCTGTCCTGCAAAGTGGACATGCCAGTGTGTGCACCTGGCCATGGCAGCTTGGTCAACGCTCTGTGACTGCAGCAGAGGAAAGAAACTTGCTCCCGCCTGTCTGAATTTGTCCTGTTTGCTCTTCTGGAGCAACAGACTGCAAGGCAGGGACAGCAGGAGAGAGGGGAGACCGTGAAAGTGGAGAGCGAAACAAATCCACTCACATCATAAGCCCCAGCCTTGATCTGCTGGTAGAGTCGGTGCTGGTCTTCATCCCAAAAGGGTGGGTAGCCGACTAGCAGGATGTAGAGGATGACACCTGCCCAGGACAGGAGATGTGGGATCAGTGGGAGAGAGCGCATTGGTGGAGGTATGAGCAGACCCAGCCTGGAGACTGGCCCAGCTCAAGCAGAGAAACAGAAATCATGGAAATGGGAGGATTTGCTCCCTGATTAAAAAGCAAAAGGCTTGTTGTTGGGTCCAGCTCCATGCTGATGTGCTCAGCAGCTGCGGAGATATATGGGTCTGGCAGCCACTGCGCACAGCCTCGAGCTGGGTGCCCAGCAGGGCTGGGTGATGCCTCCTCCCCATTGCGGGTGGAAGAAGGCTCCCCTACGGCTGCATCAGCACCGCAGGGCAAAAGAGCTGCCATCTCCCTTGCTTGGGGGCTTTGGGTGCATAGCAAGGGAGCTGATCCTTCAGAGAAGGGTGCCCCTGGACTGGGAAAGAGGGTGCTGCTCTAGGGACAGCCCCGGGTAATGTGTCACCTCTTGGGTAAATCCTCCACCCTGACCTCCCTAAGACATATCTAGCCACTGCAACGTTGGACGTGCTAGATGAACAGCCTGCCTCATCCCACACAGTCCAGTCCAGCCCGCTCCCAGCATTTCAGCCCCAGTCTGGCTTACCACAAGCCCACAGGTCCACGGCTTTGCCATAGGGATCCTTCCGGAGCACCTCAGGAGAGAGGTATCCTGGGGTGCCAGCGAAACCTGGGACAGACAGCTTGTCACGCACCGATGGCAGGCAGTCCCCATCCCTGCACAGCTCACCAGCAGTGCCTGGTGCCTGGCCAGGCACCGCAAAAGCCAAGAGCCCTGGCACACACCAACCAGGTGGGACAGGCACACTCCCTTCAGACGCCTCCATGCCTCCCAAGAGCAGAGCAAACTGCAGCTTTCTTCCCATGGCAGCAGCCAGACCCCAGGATGCGGCATAAGGCTGGAGTGCTCCAATGTGCACCTCCAGCACTTGGAAGAGGTTTTCCTCCCGCAGGGTCTGCCCCTGTTGCCAGCTCACCAGGACATCTTGGTGACTCACCAAGTCCCTGCGAAGCTGTTTGCCTGTGCCCTGTACCAATGCTGGGCTGTTTCCAGGGGCATAGCTGGAGCCATCAACCTCCTCATCCACTCTGCCTCCTAGGCTGGCGCTGCCAGGATGCTCCCGTAACCCAGGATTCAGGTCCTGGGGATGCGCGTCCCTCCTGAGTCCTCCATGACCAAACACACAAACAAGGGCCAGAGGATACCCCACCTCAGGCCAGTCCTACTCACCAAACCATGCTTGCTGGTCCCCCTCCACCTCGATGGCAAGGCCGAAGTCAGCCAGCTTGACAGCAGCACCCTTCAACTTGGACGCCAGCAGCAGGTTCTCAGGCTGCAGGAGGAGATGAGGGTTGGAGACAAGCAAAGGCCCCCCCGGAGTTCTGCTGTCATGGAGGGGGGCTTCCCAGCACAGCACGGTGGAAGGTCAGGGCTCTGGATGTGCTCCCCAGCTGCTTTGTCCTGCTTTGTGTCCCAGTGTCCTTGGATCCTTAGAGGACCATGGACTCTGAGGACCTCCCTATCCCCTCTCCCTTGTTTTGTTTCGCCCCAGAGCTGGTCTTTGCCCTGTGGCTTTCCAGAAGCCCTACATGGCGTTCCTCCCCGCTGTTTCAGCTGCCCTGGAAGACGCTGGGCATTGCTCCACAGGGGTTTGCATCACAGATGGGGTCCCCACATCCTCCCACAGCCACTTCCCCTGCAGCTCCTACCTTCAGATCCCGATGGACCACCCCCATCTGGTGGCAGTGCAGGACAGCCTCCAGGATCTGCTGGATGCAGTGACTGTGGGAGAGAGAGGAAAGCTCACAAAGTGGTTGGCAAGGCAGAGTTTCCTTAGACACTTTTACTTGGCTGCATTTCATACCCCCCTGCCCCTCTCCTCACCATGCTTCTCAGCCGCAGCCCTGCAGCACAGCTCAGTGTCCCCCTCCACCCAAAGCCACGCACCCATGCAGAGCAGTTGTAACCCAGTAAGACCCCACCAGAGCTGCTGGACACAGTCACGGCGAACAGGAGCACAGGGGCTACAGCTGAGCCCATGGGGTCCCCGTAGGGGCAACACTGGGGGGGAGCTGGACACCAGCAGTGGAGTCACAGTGCCAACCCACATTTGGTCTCCCAACCCAGGCAGAGCAGACGTGCTCCTCCAGCACAGAGCTAACCTTTGCTTCAGCCCCATTTCCCTGGCCTGCTCTAAGGCGGGTGGCTCCTGCTGCGTCTGTTCGCTTTATATCTAGTTCATCAAACCCCAGCTCTGCTGCATGCGTGAGAAAGGAAGGGAAAAAGACTGGGGCCATGATCACTTCTGCTCCAAAACAGCTGTGTGCAAGGCAGAAGGTCTTTATTTACATGTATTTTATTTTATTTCTGTGACACTAACAAGTGGATAGGTTGTAAGTGGATTCCATGCAGGCGGTTCATTAAATGGGATTATTTTCTGCCCGGAAATAAGGGAAATTTCCATGCAGACAGAGGTAGCGTGGAGCTTATCGTGCCCTTGGACATTTGTGGGGGCTACACTTATCCTGGGGGCAAAGCCCAGAGGCACAGTGATATCTAGAGACTGGAGAGGGCCAAACCATGTCGTCCCAAAAAAATGAGGCTAGTGCTGTCCCCTGGCCAAGCTGCAAGGGCCGAAAGTGTCGCTGAAACCGTACCCAGCCCCCTGCGTCTGCAGCAGGGTACCTGGAAAGTGCCAGTGGGAGCGGGGGAGGGAGCGGAGCTCCAGTACATCCTCCCACCCAGCCTGTCTTCACTGCTTCTCCTTAGCGCTTTCAAGTGGTAAATGCTAGAGAAACGCTTGCAAATGACTGTTAATGCAGCTGCAAGGGGAAAGGGCAAAGACTGGGGGGTGTCTGTGCTATCACGCTCCTGGCTGCGGCACCAGCCTGACGCTGGGCTTCCTCTTGCCAGCCCTGGGAGCCCCGATACCCCCAGCCCTGGGAGCCCTGACACCCCCAGCCCTGGGAGCCCCAAAACCCCCAGACCTGGGAGCCCCACTGTTCCCAGCCCTGGGAGCCCCATGCCTTGCTCCTTTACAGGGAGGTCAGATGTAGGATATGCCATCAGCCTGGGGAAGGAGGATGCTGCGAGCAACGGCTGGCAGCTGCCTGATTCGGGGGGGGGACACCAGCCCCGCGGTAACAGGCACTTCTTGGCACAGGAGCCCAGTGAGTTAAAAAGAGCTGCTTTTTTTTTTTTTCTCACTACACATCTGGTTTATGAGTACACGCTGCGGAGCGGCTGTAAAACACCTCCCAGCATGGAAGGAGCTTATGCTGCAGCAAGCCAGACATGTAGGATCCTGGGAGAGAGCAGCTCGTGGGAGAAGGGGACAACTGCTGTCCCCTCCGCAATGTGGCGTGTGTCCGTGCTCACCTGGCATCTGCTTCGCTGTAGTACTCCCTGGCCACAATGTCCTCAAACAGCTCCCCACCGGTGACCCTGTGAGAAAACAGGGACAGTCACGCTCGGCCACCTCAGCACGGCACACAAGGGAGCTGGATTGATTTACAGCCCTGGCACACACACCCACACACCCCCCCAAAATGCCACTGCGCTGTGCATGGGGGGCAATGTTAGGGGTGCAGGGTGGGGACCTGCCCTCTGCCCAGCTTGGGGGACCCAAGCTTGGCTCAACCCAGCCTGTGGGAAGGGCTTGGGTGAGGTGGAGGATGAGGGAGGGTTTGGGAGCAGCTGTGGGGTGCAGGGTGTGTTGCCCCAGGGTGGAAGCATGCAGCTGCCTTGGATTAAGAGATGCATTTAACCATTACTCACAGGTCAAATATCAGGTAGTGGTGGCCCTCTTCAGAGATGCTGTCATGGAGCCTCACTGCAGCAGAGACAGAAGGGTTATGGGGTATGCCTGGCTCCCACCCTGCTCCCCAGGAACGCCTTTGCCCCCCTTTGGGGACAAGCAGGAGCTGGGAAAAGAAGAGAGGGGCTATTCCTCCTCCCTCCTCCTCTTGTTACTGTATCTGGCTCAGGGGGCGGGGGGCAGGTCCCGCTCAACAGAGGACCCTGGCCATGTCCCCAGCCTGGGGCAGCAGTGCAAGGCTCAAAGGTCAAATCCAAATCCGGGACTGCCCGGGGCTGGTGCCTGGCTGATAGCCTGTGCAGCTGCTGGGCTATCTTGGGCACTGGGCAGGCTGCAGGCGTGAGTGCCCCCAGCCCAGCCCTCTGACCCATCGGGAGAGGTGCCTGGGCACAGGGAGAGCTCAGCCAGGGCGCTGGGCTGCCAGCCCTGGCACCGACGGGGCTTTTTTTATTTTCTGCTAGTGACCTTCCTTTTCTCCTTGGGAGATCTCAGGTCGGGGATATCCAGGAATCACTGCAGGATGAATTTCCTTTGGAGGAAGCGTTCTCCCCGTCTCCCATCTCCGCCCACGGGGCTGGCATCTTGCCTCGCTCATCAGGCTGAGTGGCACCCTCTCCTCTCGGGTACACCTCACCAGGTACAGCCAGGAGCAAATCTGTCACCCTCCAGCTGGGTTCTGGTTGTTCAGACTTAGATTCCTGCTCACAGCTTAGCAGGCAGATGTGCAGTGAGGGGACAGGCACACAAACAGGTAGGATGTATAAATGGAGATTGGTCCAGCATCCTCTGCCCCCTGCCTCACATTTTGTTCCAGTTTCCTTAAGGCTGCAAATATTTAACCCTTCCTCTCTGCTCACCTGGTTTCAGCTTGATACAACTTTCAACATGTCTGAGGACTTTGGGAACCAGGGAGGAAAAGAAAACATTCAGGTGAATGATTTTGTGGGAATTTTCACTCCTATCCCATTTTACTGCAGCTAAATCAGCTGAGCCCTGTGTGGAAACATCCTCCAGACTTGAGTCTGAGCCGGGGGAGATAACAAGCCCCAGTGCTGAGTGCAGACACCGTGCTGCATCACTCTTATCTCCCTGCACAGCCAACGCCACTTTGCTCGTCCTACCTCTCCCTCCAAGTTCAGTGGGCAGATCCCGCAGCTGCCAAGAGCCAGGTGCCGGCAGCATCGCCTCAGCCCGGCCAGGGCAAGGGGCAGAGGGGGTCCGCTGAGCCAGACAGCATCTTTCCTCTTGGTGTCTCTCATGGTCTTGACTGTTGACACAACTTGCTCATATTCCCTGGTTATCCTTCCCCACTGCTGGCCGCTGCAGACATCTCCTGTGCTCCAACATGTGTTTGCTCCCTGTTTTTCTCTGACACATAATCCCAGCTTTTCTGCCTTCCTCTGCTAGAAGAAACACATTTCCTCTTGTTTCATCTCACCTGGGAGGGGTTTGGGGGTATTGCGCCTGGGATGCCGCAGAAGCCAAACTGTTCAAAGCGGGGATTATGCAAGCTCGGTGTGGATAGGGCCAGTCTAACCATAAGCAGATGGTCCGGATACATCCCCTGCTTGGGGAAGTCCCAACGCCTGTGGCTGCCAGGAGCCAAGAAGGTATAAGAAAGAGCCGCCACTCTAAATATAGCCTGATCCTACATGTATCTGTTACTGACCACAGAAAGAGCTGCACCGGCCAAAGCACTCCAGCTCAGTGCTGAGAGCCAAGGCAGGAGCAGGACACGGCTTCAGGAATGAGAGGCAGAAGACAATGGGTACCTGGATGGAGTTAAAACTCCAGGGCTGGGTGTAGCCAGAGTTTCCCCGATAAAGCAAGGCTTCCTGAAGGAAATGAAGCTTTGGGAAACCTCAGCTGTTCAGAACACATTGCCAGGTGCTGTGAATGTGCTGGGGACCTGGACCTGCCCTCGACCACCTGTGCACAGTTTTCTCTGCAAGGCTCTCCTGCAGGCACGGTGCAAAGCTCGGGTTGATTCCTCCAGGATCACAACCACAGCACAGCATTCCCATGGGAGCTGGAGGGACCCCACCTCCCTGCAGGGAACAAGAACAAGGGGCCAGCAAAGCCCCTTGTCAGCTGAGGTGCTTCTCCTGGGAGGGGGTAGAGAAGGTTTTCCGCCTGCGAGGGAGCTGCGGGCCCAAGTTTCCAGGCAGCAGGAGCAGTGGGGGGGTGAAAGGAGAGGGTGTGGGGCTGAGGGATGGAGAAGAGCCTCTTGGGTATAAAGAGCAGTGAGATTGGGCTGGTTAGCATCTCGTGCTGTTAACCCCTTCCAGCCCCGTGCACCAGGGTTGCTCTAAGGCCAAACAGTGAGGTGGGGTGCCGGGCTGGGGGAGAAGGCACAGGGGGGCTGAGATGTTTCTGTTCCTGGTGACCCCACCAGCATCGTGGGCAGGGATGGAGAGGGAAGGGAGGAAGACTGGTAGAGAAAGCTGGGGCCATGCTGGGAGTGTGGGGAGCTCCAGCTGCGTGGCCCAGCAACCTGCAAGTCCTCGTGGGGGTTTTAATATTTCTTGCTATTCACGTGCTTTGCAGTGTATTTCCTTCAGGTCTCAGCAATCCTCGTATGTATTTTGGTGCAAAGGAAAGGCACCAGCTGCTGCTCTCGCCAGGGGAGGCTGGACTCCCCACCAGGACCCTGGCAGGGCAGCTCCTGTGTGGGGCATGTGTCCTGCCAGAGTGGGGACAGCAGCCAGATCCTGCAGGGTCCAGCACCCCAGCAATGCAGCGGAGACCTGCCATGTGCCTGAGACAGGTGGAAGCTGACAGGCTTTTTCTGAACTTAAATATTTATGGGGCAGGAGCCGCAGGGCTGGTCCCAGCAGCCCCAGGGTTCGGCTCCCTGGATCTGCTGCAGCAGGATCCAGGTCACCAGGAGTAGTGACGGGGCCAGGAAGGAGCTCAGCCAAAGGCGAAACCTTCCAGCTTCGGGCTGCGGGATGTGAGGGCTGCAGAGCTCCTGTCCTGTCCCCAAACACATTCCAAAAGCTGCAGGATCCCATCTGAGTCGGCACATGCTGGGGTGCAGTGGAGGGGAGAGGGGGTTCATCCCTGTCTCCGCTGCCGGACCAGAGACCAAGAGCCTGCATCAGCATCACTCTCAAGGCTGGGGTTTGGGATTTTTTTACTGCAGTTTTTTCCCCTCCCCTCTCTCTCTCTCCTTCTGGCCTATTTTTGTCTTTTGCAGGGGCTCAGGAGTTTTCCTGAAACAGCTTTTCCGAAGGAGGCTACTCTCAGATGGACGATCGGTGGGAAAGTCTTCGCTTCCCCCCGCCATCGCTCCTCCTACACGCCCGGCGCTGCTGCTGCTGCTCGGAGCTGTAGCCGCTTTTTGGAGCATGCAGAGGAATACAGCACCCGAGGGGGGGACAGGAGTAAAAATAGTCCCCTGCAGCCTACTGGGGCCCTGCTTCTCCCGGAGGGAGCTATGGCCAAGTGGGTTAGTTAGGACCTACTTCGGTCCCCCCGTGCTTGGTGGAGGCCCTTCTTCCCATGACCTCGTTTGAAGATGCTGTCTCCTGTGAGGAAGGGGAGGGACAGCTCTGCAGGTCAACGGGGCAGGCTGCCACCGAGCCCCTTCCCCATCTCTGGGATGGTGGCTGGAGTGCGAGGGAAGGACAAACAGCCCTGTTGCAAATAGGGCTGAAATATTGGTGAGGACTCCCAGCCAGGGCGGGGGCACGGGAGGCAGGTGGGCAGTGGAGCCGGGCATGGAGCACCGGCAGATTTGCCCGGCTCCTTGCCAGGCACACGGCGGGAGAGCAGGGTGCGCTTACCAATGTTGGGGTGCTTCAGGAGGCGGCAGATCCGGGCTTCTCGTTCCAGCTTCTGGTGATCTGAAAGAGGCAACAGCCCTAAATTAGGGTCTGGGGAAGCGAATAAACCGCTCTCAGCTCCTGCCATGCTCTCTTGGAGGAGCTGCCAGCACAAGGAAGCCTGGGGGGCATGGAGCAGCCGGCAAGAAGCAAACCCATCCTTTTTAACTAAAGAATAATGGGGCTGGGGACATGTTCAGCATCAGGGCCTGATGGACAGTATCCCAGCATGGATGTGGCCCCCAGACAAGCCTCCAGGTACTGATGCTGTGGGCAGTCCTGGGCTTTGGATGATCCCTCACCCTCCTCTTCCCCAACAACTCCCGATCACCTCCTGAATACCTGGGCTGCCTGAAAACACTGCGGCAGCACCTGTTCTGTTTTCTCTTATTCAGCCAAGCACAGGCAATCAGCAAGGACACTTCTGGCCCCACACAGTACAATTTGAATAACTGAAGATAGAGCTGATCAGTGAGAGATGTCAAGCTGAAACGGGGTTATCCGCCTCGCTCCCCCTCTCCATCCTCAGCCATTTCATATCAGGTCCTTGCTCTCCCACATTGAAACCCCCTGGCTCTGAAAATTTGCTTTTCTCTGGTGCCTGTCTCCAAACAGGCAGCACAGGTCCATCTCCCTGGCTTTCATCAGGCTTGGGGATGTGAGACAACAGAGCCCTGGGCAAAGCAAGTTGAGCTGAGCCAAAAAAGCCTCCACCCTGGGGCAGCCCAGAATGAATTTCCAAATCATTTTGTTTCTTTTTCCCTGCCTCTGCACTTCTCTCCCTCCTTATACCTGACCCAGTCACCACACATGGAGGTGCCTTGTCTGGAGGCATCTCGTGCTAGCAGGAACCCAGCAGCCAGGAGAAGCGATGATGTAATTAGGGCTGCTCGTCTCTCAGCACTACCGCTGTTACCTTGCAGGTTCACACCCCAGAGTCTCACTCTGCATCAAACCAAACCTGGGTGTCTCCAACCACTGAGACGTGAAGGTGACACAGCTCCATCCCTGCAGGGGCTGGAGCCTTCCCCAGGGCTCAATACGCCCCATCCAGCAACCATGGGGCTCGGCATGGGCAAGTTGCCCGAGGGCTTGTGGTGACTTTATCAGCCTGTGCTGGGGTCTGTGAGCCAAAGGCTGGAACAGCCTTAGTGGCCTCGTTCAGGTCCCCACAGCATTTCCCCTAATGGGAGACAACCTTCCCGGGGTGGGAGGAGGTGACAAGGAAAGGCTGGGGTTTAGCCTGTTCCTTTTCACAACAAAAATCCATTGTGGGGTGAAGGACAGCGATGGCATGGAGGGACAGTATGACCAATGGGGCAAGCACTTCTCTGGGGAACAAGGGAGCTGCTTTCTGTCTCCTCTGCTGCTCCTGCCTGACAGTGATCTTAGGTGAGTCACTGATTGTCGCTCTCTGCCTCAGTTTCCCCATCTGCAGCCTGGAAGCTGGGGCCACATGTCCCATGGGGAAGCCCAGCATTGCTGGTGTCCGGTAAAGCTCCTTTGCTTGCTTAGAAGAGCCCAGAGATCACAGGCAGGGGCAGCAAATGCAACCCTGAGTATGGAGCAGGTCCCGGCACCGCTCTGTGTGCCTGCACGCTGCTGCCAGCTGAGCCTGCGGCTGCACAGGGGCAAGCGTGGCTGCTGGTGGGGAGCAGGAGGTTGCCCCATCCCTTCCTCAACACAACTCAGCTCCACTCCAGCTCCCTGGCTAAGTTGCAGCAGCAGCAGCACCGTGCAGCCCCCCCAGCCACTGCCCCCCTCTTTGTACCCTCGCAATCTGTCACCACCAAAACGCCTGCGAAGGCAAAGCCCGGCACAGGCAGCTTGGCGGGGAGTGCCAGGAGGCTGGTGAGGTTTGATAAAACACAAACAGCACGGGGAGGGGGTGGGAGACCAGTGAAAACCAAGCGAAATGTAAAATGGATCAGGGAGTTTAAAGGGAGGGGACAGAGATAACGCCACTCCAAAAGGGAACAGGACAGCACTGGAGACCCAGTGGTACCCAGGAGGGGCTGGGAAAGGTGCTTATCCCTATGGGGTGAGGGTCAGGGACCCCTGCCCAGGGACCCCCGGGCAGTTGCTAGCAGCGATGCCCCGGCAGAGCGAACGCCGACACATCCAGCTGGCCATCGAAGGGCGAAGCTGGGGTGCGGAGGCTGCTGTGCCTGCCAGGCTGCAGCACCTGGGGATGCAGCTCCTGGTAACCCAGTCTCTTCCCCTTGGCATGCCCCAGCGTTTGAACCCCTGGTAGGAAAAACCCTGGGGAAGCCTGGCCATCGCTCCCCTTGGAGTCACGGTCTCAGCTGCAGACTGCAAGGGGAAGAGCTGCCCGAATGCCACCCAGTGAGCAAAGGCAGCCTGTGCTCCGGGGGCTTTGCTCTTTGCGAGTCTGCATGGGTCCTACTCGGGCAGAGCTTCCCTGCAGTGAATGCACAGCAAGGACAGGCTGGGAGCAGGGCCACAGCCCAGGGCAGGATCTCCGGGTCTGCCGTTTCTTCTGAGCATCACACAGATACAACCCCTGCATGGGGCTGCGGGCTGGTAGGGGACCCCCCTGCTTGCACAGATCTCTAGGACAGGGCTTGCAAGGGCTTTGCATGTGGGTGGGATGGCTGTGCCAGAGCAGTGGGGCAGAGGGACAGATGGACAGGATAAAGGGACAGGGGGATGTCCCTCAGGCACGTGGACCCTGTTGAACTTGGGGGGCAGCTGCCGTGGGTCAGAGCATCCTGCCACCTACATGGCATGGCACATCCACCACGCAGTGAAGTGCTGCTGGGGGCAGTGAGCCTCAGCTGCAGCCCCTCTCCCACCCCACAAATCCAGTTGCTGCTTGGACCCAAAACACATTTCCCCTCCAAAAGCTCCTGTTTCTCCCCTGCTGAAAGAGGTTGTCTGAAGAGATCATGGCTGGGGATGTTTTACAGCTCCTCTCACCTTCTCCCCACGCCTCTCCTCCCTGCACACCTGCCCTCCTGCCTTTTGTGTATGACACAGCCAGTGGCACATCGCGGTGAGACACCTTTAGGGATTGCTTCCAGCCTGGGGAAGCACCATCCCCCATGCTAGCATTGCAGAAATGGGGGTTTCAAGACCATTAGCAAAAGCAGCTGGTGAATCCAGCTGCCAGAGCAGTGAAAATAACCCCGGCGAGATCTCTCCAAGGGACAGATGGACACAGAGCCACTGCAGAGACAGCACAAAGCCCAGAAGAGGCTGGAGAGGGGCAAACTGCTGGACCAGGCGAGCAGAGGCAGGAGGGAATAGAGGGAAGGTGGCTCAATCTGCTCCTCCAGGCAGCCCTGCAAACCCGTGGGCGTTTGCTGCCCACCCCGGTGCCAGCTGGGGCACGCAGGCAGGAGCCAAGTGCCGAGGCCAGGACCACACACTCTGCCCAGAGCCCGGCTGGCTGCCCTGGGCTGGGAGCCTTCGGCCTCAGAGGAAGGGAATGGTCTGCATCTCTGAAGAGGGGCAGGGGCCGGTGCTGGGAGGAGCTGGGGGGTGCTCAGCATCAGCGCTGTGCTGCTTTCGCAGCACTGCGGGAGGGAGATTGCAAAGCACTGGTTTAATTTGAGGTCAGGAAGGATTTTGTCACCATTTTCTGCATTTCAGTTTTGCCTCCAGAGGTGAGCAGTGGCATCAGGGAGAGAAACTGAGGGAGGGATTTAGTTAAAACCTCCTGGCAGGGCACTCGCTCCCAGCACCCATCCTGCACTCCCCGACACATCCAGCCAGGAGGAGCTGGAGCCAGGGTCACAGCAGCTGCTGTCCCATCCTCTCCATCCTCCTCATCGCAGCCCCTCTGCCAGATGCCTGGGGACAGAGGGGTCCCTGCCTTTGGGCAAGGGCTGGCTGAAACTTTTCTGTGCTGGCTCAGCTCAGCCTTGCCCCAAGCGAGGAGCAGCCAGGACAGATCTGCCAGCGCCTCTTCCAGCAGCAACGCAGCCAACGTGCTCCACCAGAGCAATTAATTGGACAGCAGCAAGGGGTGAGTGTCCATCTCCAGGGAGAAACGAAATCACACCCCCACTTGAAGGACCTTCCCATTTTATTGATGTAGGTACACAAGTAAGGAAACATCGCCTGAGGCTGGCGGCAGCTTGACTTGCTGCAAGGCTGTAACCATCACTTTGCTGTAACATGGCATGCAGGGTGGAGGGGGTGTCTCAGTGAAAGAAATGAGGTCCTACAGCTCCCCAGGCGGGTTGGGGTTTGGGAGTCCCACAGAGCCCTGGCACAGCTGGATGTGGGTGCATCCCTGTGATCGGGTGGGATGCAGTGATCAGCCACCAAGACACCTCCGCAGGATGTTCGCCCCATCCATCAAGGAGCTCAGTGTGTCCTGCAGTGGGGACGGGGTGGGATAAAGGGTCCCCCCCTGCACATCAAACACCTCGCTGCACATCAAAGGCATCATTCTGGTACTGTGAAGAGGTGACAAATTCCCTGCTCCGCAAACCCTGCTCACCTCCTGCCTCCCCAAAAACACCCCCAGCGCCTACCTCGAGCAGACAGCTTCTTGGTGTTGATGATCTTGGCCGCATACTCTTGTCCTGCCAACACCTTCACGCATCTCCGGACGATGGAGAAAGCACCTCTGGGAAGACAAGAAGCCAGAGGGAGAGATGAAGGGCTCAGCATGGGCAAGGACACGGCTCAGCCCTGATGTGCCTGTGGGGCGAGGGGCAGCCACAGTCACGGGGGCAGGCACAGGGACGGGTGCTGGAAGGGGCTTGGAGAAAACACCGAGGGGTCTCAGCTGGCTTCACTACACTGCTGCCCTTGGGGAATGACGAGGGCAGGCACAGGTACACCTAGGGATGAATGTAGAATTCGCCGCTTTCTGCTCCCCTGGGACACTCCAGCCATCATGCGCCTTTCCTCCCCTCCCTCCCAGGCTCTGCCCTACCTATCCCTGGGAGAGAAGGGGCAGTGATTTACCAAGGGTGTTGGCTCCCAAGGGGCACCAGGATGGCTGCAGCCGCCATGCAGCACTTGGCCGCTTCACTTCAGTCTGTGTGTGTGGCTTCGCATGCTCTAGACCTTGCAATCAGAGCAGCACTTTGCAGAAGTGGGTGCGAGCACCAGCCGTGGGTGCAGGTGAGTGGTGCAAGGTGTTCCCCCCAAGCTGCAAAACTGTCACACAGTCAGGGAGAGCCCAGGGGACCCTACAAGCAAGGACTGGAGCAAGGCTGGGTGGGGAACTGATGCTGCTGCAGCTTGCACACATGTGAGCCAACGTGCAAGGGTCTCCTGGGACCTGGCAGGGAAATGATGCTTGAGATGCTCCAAAGCAGCCCCTCTGCCCCCGTACCCCGTACCCTGAGCCCTGCCAGCTCATTGCACTGAAAGTGTGCCGGCACGATGCCAGGAGCTGCGGCATTGCACACACACACACACGCACGCACTCCAGCCCTGCTGAGCACAACCTTTGTACCAGGTTCCCTTTTCTGCCAAACCCTTCCAATTGCTAAAATAACAACTATCAAAAGCAATCCCACCTCCTGCCCCACCTTCCCCCCGCTCCCCGTCGCCCCGCTCCCACTCCCTGCCGAGGAATAAAAGGCCACAGGCTGGCGAGCAGCCACGGATAATTGATTTAACTGGTGGGGGCAGGTGGAGACAGGCAATTTGGGTTTGCATGTGATCTTTAGGAGAGCAGGCAAGCGGCAGGGAGCAGAGGGATGAGGCTGGAGCCCCAGTGGAGCCAGCCGCCCACACGCCAAGCACCGCCGTGCAGAGCATTGCTCGCGGCACGTGCCAGGCAGGAGCTGGGGAACAGCATCCTGGTGCTTCCCAGCCTCCCTGTCCTGCCATTTAATCCTGGCTGCTGAAGAGCTGAGCTGTTAATGTTCCTGTAGTCTGGGGTAGATTAATGGGAAAGGAGGGGCAAAATGCTTTGTGTCCATCTCGCCATAAGTGGGGGAGACCGGAGCCATGGCCAGCCCCACGGTGCCACTCTCCCCATCCTGCCAGGAACCCTGCACTGCCCAGGCTCTGGGGGCTTCTGTGAGTCCCTGTGACCCATCTTTCCTTTTTTTTTCCTAAAGACACATATGCTGCTTTTGCAGTGCCAGGAGAGCCTGCAGCAGTGAGCCTGGAGAGCAGGAAAGCCCCCACGCCTACCACCCCAGCTCGGAGTTTCTGTCCCAGCCACAGGGTTTTGCTGTGGGACCTCCATGGGGTTGGAGGGACGTAGGTGTCCCCAACCCGTGGTGCCTGGAGACTCCCAGCCACTCCTGGTCCCAGTGCCCACAGCCACTCAGTCATCCATTTATTCAAGCTAAACTGAACAGCAGTGAAGGGGGAGCTGTGGGAAGCGGGATGCAGCAGCTGGAGACGGGATGTGCTGCACAGGCAGAGTGCAGGGTTTCACACCTCTGGCTGCATTTGTGGCTTTTGGCTCCTCTGGACCTTTGTAACAGAAATCAAATGTTTGTTTGGGCTCCATGAAGCACAGGCAAGACCCCATGAGCCCAGAGCAGGGGGACACACAAGGCACTGGGTGTGGGTGCAGGACACCAGCGTACAGCATGCTTGCCATAGTCCCATCACAGTCCCAGTCGAGTCCTTCAGGGGGTCTGCACTGGCTGGGAACCCCCCACATTGGGTGTTTGACCCTGCTGGGCATTACACAGCAGCCGGCTCTGCTCTCCATGCCAGGCTGCTCCTTTGCTTCCCATGTGTGGTCTTCCCAGCCTGGGGGAAATATCCCCTCTTGGCTCCATATAAATCCAGCATCTCCTTCCCCACAAACCCAGACACCCCTGCCTGCACCAGGGTCTCACAGGGCAGTGCAGGCAGCGCAGGGCACCTGGCCAGGCAGGGGGCTCAGCCCCATCTTGGTGCAAGAAACCCCTTTGGAAGGAGATGTGTCCTGTTCCCTGGCCGTGGGCAGTGGCGTGGGTCCCTTCCCTCCTGGGGCGCTGGCTCTTTGGATGGGGCCAACCCAAGCGCCAGTGGCAGCTGCAGGCCCCCGTCTCTGCCTGGCTTGGGGATGGGGCATTCATCCCAGCCATGGCAGCATGTCCCAGTGTTAGCTGGTACGTTACCCGCAGGGCCATGGGTAGGGGCCGTGTACCTGCCCCCCCGATGGCTGCCGTTTCGGGGTGATGCCAGACCCGCAGCCCAGCAGCCAGCCCTGTCCCTCCAGCCCTGAGCCCTGGCACCGCTGGGTCCCAGCCCTGCAGCCCCTGTTCCTTGGGTCCCCCGGGCCAGGCATGACCCCAAGCCTTGTCCCCATGGCCTCCCCCCACCAGCCCCAGCAGAGGCTCTGCCACCGGGATGCTCCGCTTCTCCCTTCTTCACACCTTCCCTGCCAGCGCCCGGCTGCGCTGCTGCTGCCCTCCCTCTCTTCAACACCTCCACCTCCTCCGAGGCATTTTATCTCCTTTCTAGAGAGAAGAGTGTGGGCTGGGGATTTTTTGTTCCTCTATATATTTATTTTTTTTCCTTTCTAATAAAACCCCTCTCCTGCAGCTCAGGGAGCAGAGGGGCTGATTGTACCGCTCGGCGCGGTAATTGTCTCCAGCCTCTCCCTGAACCTGCCGTGGGGGCGGATTTGGAGGCACCAGTGGAGCTGCACTTCATGTTTGTCCTACTCCAGGGGGCCGTGGGCAGGATCCTCTCCCTGTCCCCCTCCATGCTGCTCCCTGCCCTTGCCCTGGTCCCCTCCTGCAAGAAAGGTGCAGCGGGGGGGATCAGAGCAGCCCCTCACTTGCTCAGCTTTGCCGAGGCTGCCGTGGGAGCAGGTTTTCCCCAGCTCCATGCCCCCTGCTTGGGACACATGTCCATCCCAAGTCTTGGAGGTGTAGGGATGCTCCAAGGGCTTGTGCCCCATAAGGCAGGCTCTGCAGACCCCCCTCCCCATCTCTGCCCCCCATGAAGCCCCATTGTAGTGTTACCATTAGGTGTACGGCACCTTAAACCCCCAGCTTGCCTGGATGTCAGCACGGGTGCCAGCCAAGGAGATGGCAAAGCAACACAGTGGGCGCAGCAGCCTGGCACCCAGCAACTCCGCCAGCCAGGCTCGTGGGCACCCCATGTGTCCCCCCAGCAGAACATCCCAGTGCCTTGGGGACAGCAAACTCAAGACAGACCCTTTCTGCTCTGAGTCCCTGCAGGACGCTGCTCCCCTTCGGGGTCTGGGTGGGGGAATGCCACGCTGCCCACCCTGCCTCACCCCTGCCAGGACACCCCCACCCCAACCGGCACCAGGAGCATCTCGCCAGAGGAGAAACACCGCTTCCCACTGCAAACGGCTGCTGCAGCAGAGCAGAGGTGTGGCGCTTCGTCCTGATTTACCCCTCTTAAGCCCATGAAGTGGAAATTTCCCCATGGGAAACTGCTGATTTTTGAATATGCCGGGATATGCTGGAAGCCATCCCAGTGGAAAATCCCCAACCAGCTCCATGGCGCCTTGACCAGCCCGGTGAAACCTCCAACCTGGGAACACGCCTCAGCGCTGCAGTGGTGCCTGCCCCCCAGCACCGAGGGGAAAGCTGCGGGGTGCCCCAAGCTGGATGTGCTGCCCCGAGCTGCCAGCCTCACCTCACTGCCCCTGCATCACCCTGGGAGGCTCAGTGGACCAGGGTGTGATGCTCGCAGGGGGCCAGCAAGCCACTGCGCCAGATCTGTTCCTTTATTCGTCATTGTCTAAAAATGCATCTGTCAAGGTGGTTTTACACCATGGTGCCTGGCAGCATGGGCAGCCCCTGAGCCTGGGTGCTCACCCTCTGTGTCAGCACCCACCTAGCAAAGCACTGCACCCCAAATGCCTCCAAGAGCCCTCCTGGTTCCCCCCTATTGTGCCTGGCCTGCCAGCTCCCCTCCACGTCCCCGCAGCCATGTCTGCCCAGCCAGGGCCCAGCAGCCACCCAGCAGCCACTGCCTCTCCTGCCCACTCCCTGCCCACCCCCTGCCATGACCACAGAGCCTCAGAGCCCAGAACAGCCAAGAAACCTCTGGAAAAAGCAGGTCCCAAACCCCACCCGCTCCCCATCACCCTGTCCACAGTGCCAACTGGAACTGTCCCTGCCTCGGGGACCTGCTCCCCGACCCACTGCTCCCTGCCAGCCCCTCGCAGCCAGCCCGACGCCGAGGGGATGGGCGTGCATGTCCTGGGACCAGGGCTCTGCTCATCTCCAAGGAGCTGCACTTTGTAGCAGCAGCCTGGTGCCCCCATTTGCCTGGGGAATATTAACAACATTCAGCCTGGCACAATGTCCTCCCCTGCTTCAGCCTCTCGATTTCTCCATCTTTGTCCTCTCCCCTTCTCCCTCGCCCCCATTTCGCACACCCACGTGCATGCGGGTGTACATCTACGTGCAGGCTGCCCTGCGCCCCGGCGATGCAGGGCTGCGGGGCTGGAGCCCATGCCTACGGACGGACACAGCCGCCCAGCTGAAGCACAGGCACCAGCCACCTGGCACAGGCACCCCGAGCCTGCCACCACGCCGTCAAGATGCTCTGAGGGCAGCACTGCTGCACGCCCCAGATTTACACACCAGTTCCGAAAAAAGGCACAGAAACCAAAACACAGGCATACGCCTCCTCGCTTCTGCACCCGTTATACAGCCACACGCTCAGTGAGACCTGGAGCATCCCTCTGCCCTGCACAGAGGACCTGAAATCTCCTGCTCCACCCTGGGGTGCTCAGTGCCCCCCAGGTTCGCCCGGCTGTGCACAGGCAGTTCTGTTTGCACACACATGCACACACATATGCACCTTAACCCAGGCACACGCGATGACACCCGGACCTGCCGAGCTGAGCCCTCCCTGGCAGGAGAGCTGGGTCAGGCAGGGCTGTGTCTTGCCCGGGGGGCACTCATGCTGGGACAGGGGCAGGGGAGGGAGACACCCTGGGTCTGACCAAGAGCCACCGGGATTCTCTGGAGGCTGCCAGGCAGGCTGGGACTCCTGCAGGACTAGCCAAACCCCGGTGAATCCACATGGAGAAATTCCCTAAAGAAATGTGAGGGGCACCCGCTGCTTTGGCTTTCCTCCTCAGCTGTCCCGTCCCTCCTCCCAGCTGGAGAAGTTCCTGGGGGAGCCAGCAGCATCCTCTTTCGGGAGTGGCTTTTCCGTAAGAGGGGCAGCCGCCCCCTCCCCGGGCAGCTCCAGCCCCCTGGGATGACCTGAGCCCCTGGCCAAGCACGCACCACCAGCCACCCGAACTTGGGAAGGGAGGGAGCAGGCAGGGCTGGGGCTGGCAGCCCCCACCCTAACCCGAGTCCCCCTCGCCACTCCGTGCCTGCCTCCTCCCATCTCCAGTGCTTCCCGGCACTGCTGAGGGTCTTCCCCAGCCGGTGCACAGCCCCACTCCAAGCATCCCAGCCCTGTCTTCAACTTACTTGCCCAGTTCTTCAAAGAGCTGGTACTCCTCGGTGAAGCGATTGCAGGTGATGGTGGCCATCCCGAGGGGCTGGAAATGCTCCCTCCCCGGTGCGGAGTTTGGGGCAAGCAGCTCTCCTCTCACTCCCTCCCTCTCCGTGTGCTCCCAGGGCTCTCTCCTCGCCGAGGTAAATAAGGGAATATGTTTGATTGACAAGCCCGGAGATAATGATGAGGGCAATTTGTCTTCTCAGCTTCACAAGCCTTCGTCAGCATCCCCGTCCCCATGGTGACCACCGCTGCCAGAAACGCCCTGTTTCTGTTGCCGGGGCAACTGCTTCCCAAACCCCCGCCTGCCGGTGGGGACCAGGGCCCTGCTGGGGACCCGGCCCTGGGGGCTGCCCAGGGGTCACCTGCCTGCTGCAGGGGTGGGGGAAGGTTAAAATGCAAATATTAAAGGCAAATTAAAGGACATGGCAGTGGTGGAATAATTGGGGCAAAAAAGGTTTCCATGGAAACTGTGGTTTCCATGTTGCAGCAGGATGCTGTTGCCCCGGCAACTGCCTTCACCCCTCCCAAAATACAGGCCCTGCTGGTGCCTGCAGTGGCATCCCTCTGGGGCCTGGGGGCTGCGGGACGGGGGACATGCTGCAGTGGGTCCAGGCAGGTAGAAGCAGATGGAGCAGAAGTGTGTCAGAGGAAGCCGGAGAAACCATGGCAGGTCCCCAGGTCCCCAGACTGGCCTGCCATCAGCCAGGCCCCCAGGGGGGCTGGCCCCGATCACTCTGCAGGGAGGGCTGGCTGTGCTGCGGAGCTGCTCCCAGCTCCCCACTTCGCTGCTGGGTCTCCCCACAGGCCCCAGGGCTTTCCAGGGAGCAGGTCCCCAGGGTCCACCCCCACCATGGGGCAAGCATCTTGACCGAAAGCACAGCTAAAGCGGAAGCAAAACGGCTCTGTCGAGGGCTGGCATTTCCCTGCTGTGCCCAAGCTGGGCGGACAAGCAGGGGATTTCAGAGTTGGAGGAGGAGGAAGGTCAGCCCCCTCCTCCTCCTCCTCAGGCTTTCTGCTGCTGAGTCTCCTCTCTGCTGCATTTAACATAAGGAAGCACAAAAAGGGCAATAAAAGTGGAGTAACAAGGTCCAAGACCTCACGGGTGAGGTTTCCCTCTGAGCCCACATTGCTGCCAGCACCCCAGGCAGCACCCATCGGGGACCCAGTCCCCTCTCCACCATCTACACTGTCTCTTGCAGCTTTCCACCTTCTGACCCCACCAAAGAGCTTTCTTCCAAGCTTTTGTCCTGTTTCTGGATGATTTTGCAGCAGCAGGAGTCCCCAGCACCCCTGGAGAAGGGACTCCCACTGCTGGCTGGGAGGGCATTGCCCTTGGCAGCTGAGATGGGTTGAGTTCCTTTTCAGGATGCCATGGAAGGGTTAAAAGGAAAAGAAAAGGCTCTAACCAGACAAAAATAGGGAGAAATCTTTGAGAGGAGAGAGAGAAGGAGGAGCAGAGAGAGAGAGAAGAAAGGAGGTGGAAGTGGAGGAGGACAGCAAGTGGCGGAGTGAGGAAGAAGAGGGGGAGGAGGAGAAAGGTCTAATGGCTTTTCCATTAATTGCACCATTACCCACCTTCATCCCCACCTTGCATCCCCACATCCAGCCTCCCGCTCCTGCGTGGCTGTGCCGGAGGGGACCCTGTGGCGCTGGTGGCAGAGCAGGGACCCGATTCCCACACAGATGGGGCACGAGGATGTGGCCACGGTCCCCAAGGGGTGACAGCCCCTGGCCATGCCACCACGTGGGCAGAGCACAACGGGCACCCTCACGGGGTGAGAGTGATAAACGTGTGCGATCTTTGCCTTGGGGATATGATAGCCCCCAAAACGCCTCCCTGGCCGTGCACATCTCCTCTCCATCCCGCTCCCATGTGAAAAGGGGTTTCATTTGCCACCCTGGGGGCCATGCCAGGAGGCGGGGTGCTGCTGGGGGGGCTGGTGCAGCCGGATGCTCGGGGGAGTGCTCTCCTCCTTCAGCTTTTTCCTGCCAGCCCCCCGCAGCCCCTCAGAGCTGAAGAGCGAGAGGAAGAGCCCCCCACACCAGAGACCCACGGACACCCGTGGGCAGACATGAACCCCCGCCTCACTCCTGCCTGTGCTAACTTACGTGTGCCCACAACGTGACCTGCCCCAACTTCCCGCGCCCACCCCCACGCTGGCATGTGTGTTCAGCCCCCCACACGTGACTCGGCATGCTCCCGTAGGGACGAGGGATCCATCCCCTCCTTCCCCCCAGGAACTCTGCTGCAGCCTTGACCGCCGTGCCCCGAACCCCTCGCCTGGGGCAGGGGGTGATGTCAAAGCCCCCCACAGGGACCCTGCCTCCTTCCCGAGGCAGCGGCTCTCCAGGAAGGGTTTCTCCCTTCCCGCTCTCCTCTCTGTTCATTTTTTTTCCTCTTTTCCTCAGCATTTTTCCCTGTCTGAGGGTGAGGGGGTGTCAGGCTTCTGAGTGCTGAACACGCTCTGCTTTGCCGACGATGTTTTCCCAAGCGAGAACTGCTGTGCGGCTCCACTCCCCAGTGCCTGGGGACAACCCAAGGGGAGCAGGAGCTCTGGGTGGGATCTTCCCTCTCCGGGCTGGGGGGTGGTTCCCACCAGCACCCAGGGAGGGGAGTAGTGCCAGCCCTCTCCCAGAGACCTCTGGATCCTCTTCGGGTGTCTCTTCTTGGCTGGTGTCTCTGTTCCCAGCCACCCCAAGGTTTGCTCCTGCAGGGCTTTGGAGAGCCAAGCTGCTCTCCCGCTGCCGTGCTCGGGTCTGGCCGCCTGATGGAGACGTCCATCCCCTGCAGCTCCTCTCCATCACTGGGCTGCCTCTTCAGAAATATATCCTGCTCTCCCCGTGCTGTTCCAGCTCTACCTCCAGATATCTAGTTTCTGCATCCCAGAATGGGACTGCCCCAGGATGGGCACCCGAGGTCTGATGCCAAACCCCAGATGCACGGGGTGGGCAGCTGCCCCACGGGGCTCAGGGAGGACCAGAGTGTCCCCAGGGGGCTGCAGCAGGTCCCCCCTCCTCGCAGGGGACAGGGCTTGCATGGGCCTCAGGGAGCCTGCAGCAGTGCCTTGTACGCAAAACCAGTGGGGCTGCAAATAACATATTGCACAGATCCCAAAATTACTGGGAGAGTTTCACACTCAAGCTGGGGTCTGGGGGATGCTCAGTTGCTGTCCTCTGGGAAGCTGAATTTGGGGTTATTTTTAGAAAAAGATTATAAATACCATGGTAAGGAGAGCTGATTTACATTTAGGGTTGTGTTTGCAAATGTGCCCTGTCCCTGCGAGCCCCAGCGCTCGCTCCTGTGGCCACATGAAACTGCTTTTGGCTGGGTCAGGTTGTCCCCAGGGCCACCCTCTTCCCACCACCAGGGCCCGTGGGCAGGGACTCTCCTGTGACATGGCTGTGGATACTTGGGGATGTCCAGTGCGTGCCACGCAGCTCCCCCGGGCCACCACGCAGTGGCTCTGGGTAAGGAGAAACCTTTGCAGAACTGCACATCCTGGGACCCCTGGAAGGAAAAAGGACACGACTGCCTGGCACGAGATACAGCCCCTGATCCACAGCACCCTTCCGCAGCATGAGGTGCTCAGGGTGCCCTACCACCCTCCTACCATGGCAGTTTGCTGAGATGTCCATCCCCTTTCCTGCTGCTTCCTTCTCTCAGGTGGAAGATGCTGTGGGGCTGGAGAGGTTCCAAGGTACCCTCAATCCTGCCTGAGCCATCCCATCCCCATCCCCATCCCCATCCCCATCCCCATCCCCATCCCCATCCCCATCCACATCCTATCCCTGCCTCCATCCCACACCAACTCCATCCCACCCGCACTCCTATCCCCATCCCATCCCCATCTGGATTCTCTGCAGCTGGCAGGGTGGAGGCAGCCAGTCCATCCCGATGGAGCAGAGGCAGACACTGCCCTGCTATCCCACCCCGCTCTCACATCCCCCCAGCCCAGAGCCCCGCCTGGTCCCAGATGCATCCCCCTGCCCCATCCCTCCTGCACCCAGCTCCTGCCCAGGATCTGCAGCAGCCTTGGGCTCACACAGCTCTTTGAAGGGTGGTTGGGAAGGAGGGGAGCGCTCAGCCTGTCTGTGCACACACCTCCTGGGTGCAGCATCAGGGCTGGGCAAGGGAGCTCCACCACCACCTGAGCATCTCACCAGCTGCACTAACCCCTTGGCAGCCAGAGCACACAGGCACTCCCAAGGGGCTTGAACTGTGTGAAAACATGGGAATTTGGCACATCGCTGCATTTTTCCCCACAGAGACCATTAATGAGCAGTGGTGGGATGGGGAGCTCATGCAGCAACCACCACCTTCCCAGCCAAGGCTCTGCACTTTCCAAACACCTGGAGATGTTCCTGCCTACTTTTCCTCTCTGTTTTCAGGGGCTTTCCTTCAACTGTTTCTTTTGTTAAAATTCAGAATGCAACATTTTATAATTAAAAAAAGGAAGAATGAAGATCCAACGCTATGGCTAGGCTGACTGCGTGAACCCGGCATCATCCCAGCACATCAGAAACTGGAAATGAAGCAAGACCAGATGAACCTTATCGTGGGGTTATTAGTAAAAATGAAGGGAGAAAAATCAAACATGTTTTCATGGAAATTTCCATTTTTGAAGGAAAAAAAAATAAAAGAAGGACTAAACTTGGATGCGTTTATATAAATATGGAAATGAAAGCTGTTTCCCAAGCCTTGTTGCCGCCCCATGGCCAGCCCCGCTCTCCCGCTCCCTCCAACACCAGTTCTCCCTTTGCCATGACTCATGCCTGAGCCCCCCACAGCCATCATCCCCTGCCCTCCTCTGGCTCCTTCTCTGCTTGCAGCAGCCTCCTCTTCTATCAGCAAAGCATTGCTTTATATTCAGCAACCAGTTGGCTTTGCCAAACGGCAGCCGGTGCCGCAGCCCCGCTGCCGACAGGCACGTTGGTGGCACGCATCCCGAGGAATCAAGCTGGCCGGTTGAGGTAGTTCGAGGATGTGCAGCACGCTTCTGGGGCTCGCCTGTGGGCTGGTCCCCATGGAGCAATGTGCTAAGGGAGTCGGGGATGGAGATGGAGCTGATGGAGGAGCTGGGTGCCCCTCTGAAACCTGTCCTTGATGCCACTGCCAGGGACATGCCTGTAGGGCTGCATGGGGCCGATGGGACAGTACGGTGATGGGCGTACGCAGAGCAGCTGGGACCAATGCACACACTGCCACGGTCTGGCTTTGCAAACTCCTTCCCACCTCTACAGCAAGAGGCCTCCTCTATTCTGCCTTGCTGTCAGCTTTTTTTTTTTCCTTTGTTTCTATAGAAAATCCCAATTCCCCCAAATAATCCAGCTAAGAGTAAGAAGAAAAAAATACACAAATGTGTCATTGCATTCTCTTCCCGTCCCCGTCCCTTTCTCACACACAGGGCTTGAAAGCACACTGAAAGGTATTCAGTGTGCACGCTGCCAATTGTCACATCTTTCAATGACAGATTTTAAATGAATGTTATTTTGCAAGGGAGAGAGAGAGAGAGAGAGGGAGAAAAAAAAAAAAAAAAAAAGAAAGCCCACACTGCTCATCCAAGAGCTGACAAGTCCTAACGGGCCTCATTTTCCAGAGACAAAAATAACTATTTTCAAAATTCACAGCAGGGCCTTCGCCTACACACGCTGCACCAAGAGAAACCTGTGGGGAGAAATGTAAAACACATTGTGTAAATGGAAATGCACCATGCATCCAAAATGCTTTTAAAGCTATTTACCCTCTTTCATCCTCGCCAGCTCTCCTCTGAGCACAAGCACGCACGCTCACACCCCGCCGAAGGCACGGGGGCATGGCGCTTTGCTGGCTGCCCCGGCTCCCAAGCTGCCTGGCCCCCAGCAATCTCATGGGCTGGCTCCCCATGGTAGGTGGATGATGGGGAGTTGGTTCCCCCTGCTACTTGCATGCTGGTGGGAGAGCGGTGCCCATCTGCAGCGAGGGGACATGGTGCGGCGCTGGCAGGTGGGAGTCATTCCCGTAACCCCCCCTCCCCAGCTTCGAAGTCCTGCAGCAACAGAGCAGAACATCAGCTTCTGCAGAGACCTTCTTGAGATCTTCCTACCGCTCCAGGTTCAGCAGCAGGGATGTGGGGACGGGGACAGCCCCAGCACTGGGAAGGAGCAGTTGGGGGGTGGGGGGTGGGTGGATGCATAGAATGCATGGAGAGGAACGTGGGTGCCTACAGCCATGCACATGGGAGGTCTGGCCAGGCAGAACTATGGAGGAAAGGATCTGCTGGGTGGCTGACCCACATGAAGTCCACCAGAGCTTGGATCAAACCTGCGTCCCAAATGTGGGTCTGTAGAAAATTATCTGTCCTCTGAGTGCACCCAACCACTTCTCCATAAGCCATAGTTCCTCACCGGGGCTGCTCCCGGCCCCCCAAGCCAGTGGAGAGGAGAAGCCATGGCTCCACATGAGGCCCCTGTAGCAGCAACCTGAGTCCAGCCATGGCAGTCTCAGGTCTGACATCCAAGGTCAGGAACCCATCCTTCCACAAAGAAGTAAAATAGGGAAACGCCACAGTCTTGGGTTTGGGGGAGGCCCTCAAGTTCCCAGAGCAAAAGCAAAGAAGACAGCTGCCTGGCAGCAGGCCGAAAGTCAGGAGCATGTACATACAGGGAAATGAGGAGGGACAACCTGCAGGCAGAGCCACTGAGGCTGGCCAGCCCCTCTGCATCACCACCCCAGGGTCCCGCGCTTCCTCTGCCGCTGCACTGGCCAACACTCAGAGCTTGCAAATGCCTGCAGAGTCCTTGAGAAAAGGGCCTCCCTTTCCAGAAGGGGCTGTGCATGGGACATCCCAGCTCAGCAGACTTGTGCACCACCGCCAAGCAGCACGGCTGAGCCCACACTGCCTTTCCTTGCCCACTGGGATCACCTCCCTGTAGCCACCGGTCCAGCCAGAGAGAAGGATTCTGGAGTGAACACCGGAGCAAGAGAAAGCAAGAGAGTGCTGGCCATCTCCCTGTCCATCCCTCTTCCACACTCCCATCCCGCGGCACTGCCGTCTGGAGCTCCACCCTGGCCAGGCTGGGTCAGTGCTGGGGGATTCTCTTGTCAGATGCGGTTGGACATGAGCCTGGTGTTCAGCTTGCGGAAGAAAGAGCGCAGCTTGCAGATCTTGCACTTCTTCTTTTTGTTCCTACTTTTCAGGGGCTCCCCACCACCTTCCCACTCCTCCACATCATCCTCGCTGGCCCAAGGTCCCCAGGCACCACCGTTGAAGTCCGGATGAGCCCGGGGGTTCTCCGCAGGGTACCGCACCGGGATGGCCGTTCGGTTGTAGTGCACCAACCTCATCAGGAGGGTCCTGACCACATCTGGGCGCTGGTCCGAGAGGTCATAGCGCTCGTAGGGGTCAGCGGTGATGTTGAAGAGCCACAAGGACTTCCTCAGGCCATCGGTGAGACGTTCCAGGTTCCACCAGCTCCCTGGGAAATTGGTCAGGGTCTGCGGTGGGATCCAGTCACTGTATCCCGGGTCACCAGTAAGAAGCTTCCACTCCCCAACACGGATGGAGGCTTGCACGGCCGTGTTCCATATGCCAAAGCCGTCCTCCAAGGAGCCGTACTTGGCATGGTTATACAGGGGGTCGATGTTGTGCAGGATTTCAGTTCGCGGTGACTCCTTGCCCTCACTGATGGCAGGCCAGACGTTGTAGCCATCCAAGCCTGGGACGTTGCTCAGGTTGCCCCTGGCCAGGCTGACCAGAGTTGGGTACCAGTCCGTGATGTGAACCAGTGCCCAGCTAGTCCGGCGCTTGCGCTTGATCAGGGGACTGTGGACAAAACCAATGCCACGGACTCCTCCTTCCCAGTACGTCCCTTTACGGCCCCGTAGTGGCCAGTTGCTTCCCCCGGAGAAGGTTTGCCCGCCGTTGTCAGTGGAGAATACGATCACGCTGTTGTCGTAATAACCGTACTTCTTGAGGGCCCAGGTGATGTTCTTCACCGCCTCGTCCATGCATGTCACCATGGCAGCATACTTGCGGCGAGCGACGTTGCCCATGGAGCGGTAGCGGTAGATGTACTCCTTGGGTGACTGCAGAGGTGTGTGGACTGCTTGGAAGGCCACATAGATGAAGATGGGCTCCTTGGGGCTGTGGGATGCCAGGATCTTGCTGACACGCTGGGCATAGAGGAAGGTGGAGTACTTCCCACTCTGGTCCCAAGCCACGTCCTCGCCTTCGTGCAGGTCATAGCCACAGACACCCGGCCCGTCGCAGTTGTCGTAGGTGTAGTAGTCCACATTGCCCGTCAGGGAGCCCAGGAAGGTGTCAAAGCCCCGACGGGTGGGCAGGCACTCCTTCTTGTAGAAGCCAAGGTGCCACTTGCCTACCATGTGTGTGGAGTAACCGGCTTCCTGCAGCTTCTGTGGCAGGGTGACCTGGTCGAGGGGCAGGCAGTTGGGCTGCCGAGGGCGGATAATGGAGTGCTGCAGCCCCGTGTGGATCTGGTACCTGCCAGGGAAGAGTCAGGAGGAATCAATGGCAATGAGAAGCTGTGCTGGGTGGGAATGCGATGGCACTTTATGTGCTGGAGACCCCAAATGCATGCAGATCTCCGTGTCACCTGACCCAACCCCATGGAGCAAGCTCTGCGGCAGGGACAGGGAGCTCCTCATCCACCCAAAAGTACCAAAAGCAGATGCAAAAAAAAAAGAGGGGGCTCAGCAGACATGTCAAAAGCACGCTGGTCTGCTCTCGCCGGATGCCACCAGCAGCCATCCCCACTCCTGCCAGCCCAGGGGAGGTGGCTGGGCTCTGTCAGGGCTGGGCAGCACAAGCAAGAGTTGCACAGCAATCCCTGTGGGTTTGCAGTGCCCCACCTGGGTGCCTGTGCACCCCTGTCCCCCCTTGCTTTGTGTACCCCTAAGATTCCTGGGACCCCTCTAGAGCCATCAGGAGGGAAGAGGGGCTTTTGCCTGGACCCTGGTGGGCTCCACCACACTCAGGCATTAGGTACCACATCCAGGGACCTCCCTGGGGCCCACTCCTCAGAAGAGGACAATCTGATGAGATCTGCCTCCTACGGTGAGTGCTGAGCTCCCAGCACTGCTCCAGGGAAAGCCCCATCTGTCCCAGGAGGCAGAAGGGCCCAGAATAAGGGGAGACCTGACTGTGCCACATGGGGAGGGTGCCAGACCAGCATCCAGCTTGCCCTGGCCAGTGCAGCACCGAACACGCAATCAGGAAGAGCATGGTCTAAAGGACTCATAGATGCAGGGGAGGATCATCCTTTGACCTCACAGCCCAGCAGCAAACCCCAAGGGCCAGTGTAACAGAGGCACAGGACAGCTCCTTGCCCAGAACTAAAGGACCTCGTGGCCAGAGACCACCTTATCCCAAAGAAATGTATGTTGCCCAATGGCATCCGCATTTTTGGCCTTGCCATGTGCCGCTATTTATTCCATGCAAAAATCAACCGTTTACCCGGGAAGCCTTCTAGAGAAAGGCAGCAAGATGCTTTTCTCTGGAGGATCTCCACCATCTGCCAATGCACAGGGGCATCTGTCTAGCAGCAATCCGGGGGTAAGCCCCACAGAGCTGAGGAAGGGACAGAAGGGGGGACGTGAGTGGGCAGGCACTGGCTTACCTGCCGGTTATCAGCTGGCTCCGGGACGGGGTGCAGATGGGCTGGATGTAGTAGTTCTCCAGCTTAACACCCTCCGCTGCCAGCCTGTCCAGCGTTGGCGTCTGGATATCTGAGCCGTGATACCCGACGTCATGGTAGCCCTGGTCATCAGTCAGAATGAAGATGATGTGGGGCGGCCTGGTGAATGCAGGAGGCAGCGATTTCTCCATGGGGTCCGTGGCCACATCAGCCACCAAACTGGGCTTCATCCAGTCCCAGGATAAATAGCCAAAGCTGAGCAGGCTGACGAGCGAGAAGCCCGTGAGGGCATAAACGGCCATCCCGAGCACGCTGCGCTGCCTGCAAAGGGAGCTACTGTCCCGGCATCGTCTCAGAGCCACGGAAACAGGGTCTCCCCCTCCTCCGGGAGAGCCCCCCCAACCTAGGGGATGGCCCCCAAAACCCCTGCAGCCAGTTTTGCAGGAGCAGCTCCCATGAAGGCACACTCGTGTGCACACAAAGAACTTAATCTGCCGGGGCTGGGTTGCCTTCAGTCAAAAGAAAATAACCCTCGCGCCGCTCCAATCAAACACATCTGCACGGCAGGACGGGCTCCTCGCAGTGATTAACGGCAGCCCCAGAGCTGCTCACCAAGCGTCCCGAGCACTAGAAACACTTCCTGGCTTCCTGGCGTTTTCGCGCTGGCGTTATTTCTTTATGAAGAACCCCATAAAAACCTCACCAGAGAAAGTAGCTGGATTCTCCTTGGCTCCAGCCCTCTGCCTGCCCAGCTATCCAGATAGCTCGCTCAGGATATGATCCCTTTCTTTAAAGTCCTGCAGAAGAGGGTGCTAAAGTTCAAGCCCAGTGGTGCCGAGCTCTCCTCCTCACTCTCCCGGGAAGAGCCGCCCTCTCCTTTTCCCACCCTCTGCTCCAAGGCAGAGTCCCAACATCTGCCCGGGACGTGGGCTAAGCTGCCAGGTTTATGGGGAGCCGCAGGCTCAGCCCCTCCCAGCGCAGCAGCTCCAGGAAAAAGCTGGGAAGCCCTGGAGTGTGCAGGGTCCTAAGCGTGGTATTCCCTGAGCTGCTGGCACTTCCCTCCCCACTTGCCCCAAGACGCCTGATGCATGGGCCATGGCCACGGTGGGATGCTCAGCTGAAGCCCCCACAGTGTCCAGCCATGGAGGGCAGTGGGAAGGTCTGGGACCCCAGGAGGGATTGCTGGGGCCAGCTGCCTGCGCTACCAGAATCACCATCCAAATAAATCCTGGGCAAAGGGAAATTGCAAAAACTTGTTGGGACACTCCCAGTGTTGAGTAAAACCACCCAGGGGCATGCAGAGCACTGCAGAGTGAGGCGAGTGCTGCTGCACCCATTTTCCAAGTGGGGAAACTGAGGCAGAGAGGGATCATTCTTACTGGCCATGGCCACAGCTAGCCAGTGGCAAGGTTTGATGTGAATTAGAGATCTCTGCCAGCTCAAGGGTACTGGTCTGAGCCTGGGGTACTGGAACAAGGGGCCAGGTCAGTGCCCTGATGTTTCAGGGGAGCTTTTGGGACAGACGGGTGATGCTCCTGTGTAATCCCTTTTGCAGGGCCAGTGTTCGTCAGGCACCAGGAAGCCGTCGCGCCTAGCACGCATCTCACCCCCTCAACTTTTCCCAGGGCAGGACTTGGCCCAGCAGGGGGGATTTTGGTAGCACAAACTCATCCACGTTTACCCACTCTTGACAGAGCCGGGAGCTGAGCCCTGCAGCTCTTTGCACTGTATCAGTGGGGACCCAGGTGGTCCCAGCAGACAGGGCACCCCGACACAGCCCCCCCAGCCTGCCACCCTGCCTGCCTTTAGGACTGCACGGCTGCAGCAGCGGGGGCTCGCTGGAGGCTTTGGGAGGTCTCTGCCTGCACTTAGGCAAGGGCTGGCTCAGAGAAGCAGCTCAGCCAGGTGGCTCCTGGCCCCCTGCCCTGGACTGCCCGCCTTGTCCCCAGCCCAAGGCTCCTCTCTGCATCCCCTCTCCTGGATCCCCTCCTCTAGGTCCCCTCTTAAGGCTCCCCCCACACCCTGCCCAGGCGCTGCCCTTCCCCTGATGCCTCCAGCCCCCTTGTGCCCCACACCTCCCCACTGCCCCACGCCAGCCTGCCCCATGGGAGCCCAAGCGCTGTGGAGGAGTGGGCAGGAGGGAGCACACGGTTCCTCCTCACTCCCAGGGACAGGGGTGACTCTAGGAAAGGCAGAGGGAGGGTGGGCTTCTCCCTCCTGGCTTTAGACACAAGCACGGGGGACATGGACAAGGACAGGGACAGAGAGAGAGCATGTTTCAGGCAGGATGCAGGGGGTTGCAGGAGTGCAGGGAGGGATGGGGGGGACAGGAGCAGGAGGCAGGGATGGATAACTGTTTTCTGTGCCTTTCCCTGCTGGCAGAAACCCCTGCTTGCTTGAAGGAGCGTGGCAGGGCTGGGTCAAGCCCTTCAACAAGGTTTGATTAATCCCTGGTTGTTTATCAGTCATTTCTTCCGCCCGTTTCTCTTCTCCTTTCCCCTCACTCCTTCCCACTACTCACCTGCCTCCTGTGTGTCTCCTTCTCCTCCCCTTTAATTCTGTTCAAGTCTTTAGTTTTGGACAATTCTCTCCTCTTGGAAAAATCTGGACCTGACTTAAGGGGAACAGAAGTAGGGGGTGGTTCGGGACACCCAAATCCTGGACCCTCTGTGCTCCTCTGTGGTTGTTGATGGACCTCTGCAGCCCAGGGAGACCTCTCTGTGCCCCCCTTGAGCTACCTGGGGCTGTAGGGCTCCCCAAGCATCCCGACCTGTGGCCACATACACATGGCTCCATGCACACCTTGGACCAGAGACAGAATTATCACCAGGGGTTACAATCACAGCTCTTTCCAAATAATAAATGATAGTCAGTTTGGGTGAATATTACAGATTAGAGAGGAAATTGGAGATGTCAGGGCTGAGATGCAGCAGCGAAAGTATTTTAAGGCGGCACAGACTGCTAATAAACTGTGCCTTGTTTGGGGCTGGAGGATTGAGCGAGGCGAGAGGTGCAGGAGGGGGCAGCAGAAGAGATGTTCGGCTGCAGGAATGGGGCTGGACTCCACCTCTGAGGAGCAAAAGCAGAGCTGAGCACCTCCTGGGTGCACAGATTTGCTGCTGCAGTGGCTTTTGCAGCCACATGGTGGGTCGCATCCTGCTCACGCTTTAAGATGAGGAAGCAAGGGCTGGGAGAGTCACACTGAATTTAAGCTTCTGTCAATAGCCAGAGCTCAGAGGGTTGAAAGGAGGGAAGGAGGTGGCAGCAGGGACATGGGGAAGGGACCTCCTGTGCCCAGCCAGAACAGCTGGCTCAGGGAAATCAGCAGTAGGTCCTAACTGGCCCTGGGTCTGGGGAGGAAACAGTGGGATTAACTCAGCTCAAGGAGCTTTTCCAAGAGCCAAAGGGCGAATAAAGAGTGAATTTGTTGGCAGTGACCCTGCTCTGAAGGTTCAGGGACAGCTGGCTGGGTCCCAGCAGCACATGGACACCTCCTGGGAAAGAGAGATGCACAGCCTGGGTTCTTCTCCAGGAAACTATAAAAAAGGTGAAAAGCTGCGAGGGATATGGGGAAACCACTCTAGATCCCAGGAGAAACAGTGTGCAATGGGACCCTCAAACCAGCCCTGCTGAAATCATCTGACAGGGAGGCAGGAGGTAGGAGCAGCTGGGAGGGAGGAGGAGGAGGAGGAGGAGGAGGAGGAGGAAGAGGAAGAAATGACAATTCTGGAATTTCAGGGTCAGGACAATTTAAGCCGGCTGCACGGCTGCTCTGAGGGTGATTAATGCATCACAAGGTCTAGGGATGGAAAAAGTACTCAGGGCCTGCAGCCACCCCCCCAACCACTCTTAATTCAAGGCAGTCACTTGTCGAGCCTCACTCAAAGATGTCTCAAGAGCCAGGAGCTTCCTTGGAGAGCTCCAGCACATTGCACAACAGGGAGGTTTCCCCTGGCAGCCGGCCTGGCCATGGATGCTGAGCCAGCCGACGGCCCCTGCCTGCTTCGGTCCTGCTTCTGCCCAGGCGAGGACAGCCCTGCTCCTCCCCGTCGCAGCAGCTGTTGCGACAAAAGATATTGGATATCCCTCCCAGCCTGATCCGTGGGGGTTTTACCAGTTCAAGGTGATGTGGAGCCCCACCGGGTGAGCTGGGTGCTGGCTGCGGGGCTGGCAGCAGCTCCGTGGGCAGAGCATCACCCACCCACACCCCAGCTCAGCACCTCCACATGCCTGTTGGACCCTTCCCAGCTGGGACCAAGCTCCCCACACTGAGAAATCACACAGTAGCCAGGGCAAAGCCATCAGCCAAAGCCTAATACACTCCTTTTTGGTGTTTTTCAGCCCAGTGGCATGACCTGCAAGGCAGCAAACCCCGACCAGTGCCTGGGCCAGGTCCCTCCAAGTCCCTGCAGCTGGCACAGCTCCTGGCATTTGCACAGCTGGTTCTCTAACCAAATATTTGAATATTACCTCTTTTTTTATTATTATTAATTTTATGTGGCCTGGGGCAAGAACGAAAATAAACACAGTCCTTCCTGCTTTTTTCTCCCCACCACCCCCCGGCTCCGGCCGCACTTGCGTTTTGGCTCCGACAGCGCTCGCTGCAAACGGGGTTATGCAAACAGGCTCCGCATATTTCTCAGCGCCTGCGAGCTGCCATGAGGGCCACATAGCAAAGTTTAAAACTAAGCTTCAAATCTTTTTTTTTTTTTTTCCCCTTTTTCTTTATTTTTTAACCCTTCCTGGGGCCGGAGCCCCTTCAGCCCTCAATACTGCCTTTCTCTCACCATCAATGGGGCATTATGGCAGGGGAATTATTGAAAGCAGAACTCCCAGGCTTTACAATGGGAGCTCTGTGCAAGGCAAATATTGCACAATCTGTTTGCACGCCGCCGGCTTGGTGCCCTTCCCCCTCAGCAGCCCTGCTCACGCCTCAGCCTCCGGCCTGCCGAAACGGGACCTTAAAAATAAAAAATATGAAAGGTTTTTAATAAGTCCCCTCTCTCCTTCTTCAGAGCAAGACATTTGACCTAACAGGGCATCGGGGAGCTGAGCCCAGCCTCGAAAAAACACAGCGTGTTGCTCTCGCCTCTTAGATGTTTAAGGGTTTCCGCTTTCCCCAGCCAACGTGTGATGCATTTACTTTTTTATTGGCACGATGAAAGAGCCTAGGCAAGTCTGGAAAAGAAGGGAGCAGTCCCAGGAATGGAGAGAGCTTGTTATTTTGTCTAGAAGGGGAAAAAAAGGCTGAGAGGAGGGGGTGGTCAGGTAGTTCGTGGGGAGGGAAGGAAGGAGGCTGGAGGCATCGCTGGTCCCAAGCCCAGCAGAGGATGAGACTGGAGGTGAACGACTCTCCATTGGCTTTGGAAGCCTTCAGGAGGTCCTGGCTGTCCTGCTCGCAGCCCAGGGATGGATCATGGTGCTTTCCTGGTCTTCCTCTGCCATACACGCTCTTTGCCCCCCTGGTGCCTTATCCTCCAGGGATATCCCCAGGGACCGTCTCCCCTCCCTGGTGCACAGCAGGCAGGCAGCATTTCTCCCAGGCAGCACTGTGACCTGCCTCCTCCCCACCAGCCCCCAGAATCGCATTTTCCCACTCCAAGACTTCATTTTCCCCACCCCAAGCCCAGCACCTCCTTGCCTCTGGCCGCATGGACCCTGTGGGTAGAAGCTGATTTTCTAGCAGCAACCGCTGTGGTGAGACCTTGACCAGATTACAGGGACGGGGCTTGGTTTGGGGGAACTCAGAGGTTTTTGAACACACCATAATTTGCTCTCTGGAAGCTGAAGCCAGGGGAGGAGAAAACAGCAAATCTGCATCAGTTCTTGCTTATGCAACCCTCATCATTGTTAAAGGAACGAGGAGCGTTGCAGCAGCAGCCATGACATAGGGTGCCAAAGCCACAGGGGTAGCGCATTATGGGGGCAGAGAGGAAAGCATCAGCTGTCCCTCTGACAAGGGCTCGGCAGCACTGGTGGATGTTGTTCTTGGAGCCAAACGGCCTTTTTATTCAGTACCCTGCCCGTCTTTCATGCCATTTGCACAGTTGAAAATAATCATCATCATCAAAACGCACTTAAAAGCCGTAGCACAATATTGGAGTCTTTCCTAATGTAAACCATAGCCTCTAACAACACATGTTCGGCTTGGCCAGGGCTTGTTCCTGATCAAAACACTGATGCTCCCCTTCTTCCTCTCCCAGTCACACAGCACCAGCAAAATATGAAACACAAGCCCTAAGTATGAGCAGTTCATCTCTTAGGCTAAGGAATTTTTCTTCCGTTTTTGGTCACTGATGATAAAACTCAATGATTCTGCAAATTCTCTCGTGAAACAACTTCTACGCCTTCCTGCTCACATTTGTTTTCCTCCTTCCCCTTCATTCAGGAGACTTCAGTCCATCAGTTCCCCTTCCTTCATATAATATTCCTCCCCTCGCCTTTCCCCACCTCCCGGGAAACTGCAGCTCACCGCCTTCTCCTCTCCTCTCTCTAACGACTGGTGTGCTTGCTTTGAAGAACTGGAGAGGAGCCCATGGGTTTGGCACCGCTCCTTTCTTCCCATGCCTTATGGCAAGCTTTCCACGGCGCCTGGGTGCTCTCCCTCCTCATCCTGCCCCCCCCCCCCTTCCCAAACCCAAAATCCAGCCCCCCCTGGAAGCAAGGCACTCCCCGCTGCAGCCGCTGCAGTTTCCCAGTAGAGCCCTGGGGCTCGCGTGATGGCTGGCAGTCTGGCTGGAGAGTTCCCAGCTGATGTGAACCAGGGACGCATTGGGATGTGGATCCCCACAGTATTCGGGGAGGATGTCAGGAGAAGAAACTTGAGTCTGGCTTTGCAGGCAGGATGGGCTGGAGGCAAGGAATCTGCCTGCATGTGGCAGCGTTTAATGGAAAGCTAGAGAGCACACTGGGCAGATGGGTTTGCGCCCAGTCCCATCAGGCTCCCATGGCTCAACCTCCTGGTGAGGACACTGCTCTGCCCCCAACACACATACACACCTTCCAGAAGGACCAACCTTTGCTTAAAATAAAAATTTATAAAAAAAGAGTCAGCGGTACCCTGGCCTCTGAGGGTTCTCTTTGAAGCAGACAAGAATGTCCCAAGGTGGTGGAAGGAAGGATTTAAGCATTTAGCATGGCTGGTTTCTGGCAGTGCTGCCGTGTGACCCTGACATTGGCTTCCCCATCTTATTGATTTTGGACTCCCCCACCTTCATTCATCACACGATTTATCATGGGATACACAGAAACTCCTCAATCCTCAAAGTATGCAGCCTCACCCGGGCTGGGGAAGAAAGAGCAATTCTTCCCAGCACCCGCCTGGCAAACCACCCTCCATCCCATAGCCACACCGGGCTGCACCCTGGCACCTTCAGTAGAGCCCCCAGGCAGGTGAGGGCTGTTCCCCCCCTCACATGAGACAAGCGCCATCACTGCCCCCAGGGAGGCTGCTCCCCTGGGAGCAGCTACGGCAGGCAGGTGCCCAGGAATTCAGCATGCTCCTGGGTCCATGGGAGCAGCCCCAGCCCCTCCACCTCCTCCTAACGCCCCGCCGGGGGTCCTGGGTTCCCTCCCAAGCCACAGCACTGTGGGGGACTGGCCACCCCCTCCCCAGGGCTGGGCAGCCTCCTGGCTCCTGTCTGCCCTTCGCTTCCATCTCCCCTTTCAGGTGCAACCTCTTCAAAGGCAGCCAGTGGGTTTTGGCTGGCAGGAGATGCGACGGCCAGCGGGCAGGATGCCTGCCCAGAGCTCTGCCTGCCACCCCGAGCCAAAGCAGGAGCAGGAGGAGGATGAAGCCCAGCGCTCCCCAGCTTGGCTCGGCTGCCTGCCCCGGACAAGGAGCCCTTTCTCACCGGGGCAGCTCGCGGCAGGGCAGGGCAGGATGGCCTGAGCACCCTGCTTGTTTATAACCCCGGTTCAGCACAAGGAAAACACACCTGCCCGCGCCAGCCGGGCTCGCACCTGTAACCCATTAGAGCGAACAGCCGCCTGTTTACCCAGGACATGTTTCCTTAGCACCCTGGGGGGCTGGCACAGAGGGGCTGCTTCTCCCCCAGCACCAAGGGTTGTTTTCCATTTTGGCAGGAGAGGAAGGCGGAAAGCTCAGGAGGGGCATTTCAAAGGGTTTTGCATCAAGGCTGGCCACAACCGAGCCGCTGGAGCAGGAAGAGGGCAGGGAGCGCTGCTGGGCAGACCCCGGGCGCCTGTGGCTCTCCACTGCCCACCCTGTCCCGCAGGCAGCGGCAAGCCCTGGGCATGGGTGCTGGCAGCACCCGCTCCCACCGTCTCAAAAGGTCTCTGTTCTGCTGAGCGCTGGCTGGGGAGCAGTTCAGAACAGGCAAAGAGCCCAATTAGACACTGCATTACTTAATACAAAAGGTATCAATAATCCAGCAGGAGAGATGAGAGCTCCCTCTCGTCAAGGATGCCAAAAGCACAAATTGCCTTCTTGTAAGAGAAAGGCTTAATTTCCATAGAACATGACAGATTAAAGCGCGAGTGGGTGGGTCCACTCTTATTCATCAGCCTTCACTGCTAACAGGAGAGGGTGTGCTGCCTCCTTTGAAGTTTCTTCGAAGGCCCAGGGTGCCCACAGACGTATTAGCAGGGTGGAAAGAAAGATACGAAGGGATGGAGCTTTGAACGCTCACTTTCCCTTCTGCCCTGGGTTTGTAATGCATCAGCCTTGTTGCTGCTATTGCTTCCCAAGATGAGTCAAACCAGAAGGTCCTTGTTTAAACCCAGAGACCTGTCTGACTTCTGGACTTAAACCAGCAGAAAAGAGGTCCAGGATGACCATGCTGCTCCACCAGTCGTGCCCAAAGCCTGCCAGAGCTTCCTTTCCTAGTTGTGTAATGAGCTTCATCAGCGGAGAAATCTAGGAATAAACTTCAGAGCTTGGATTCCTCCCTCCCATCTGGGAAACAGAGCAAAATCATAACAAGAAAAAATAGTTTGTCAGCCGAGTTGACTGAGGAGCACACTGGAGTATTTCCCTCGAATGGAAAACTCCAGGAGTGATTCTTTGGGGGCAACACATTGCATCTGCAGCTCAGCTCTCCAGGGTGAGATCGATACATGGAAATAACTTCATTTCAAAGCAGAGGGGCCTGGAGCAGCCTCCTGTCAGAGCCATGGGTCAGGACGAGCCGTATTTACTCCATCGCAGGCAGCTGCCCACCAGGCACCAGAAAAACCACCAGATCAAGCAAAGAAACGTGGTTACCCAAACAGAAAGCATCACACCCAGCACTGGGGGACCTTGCTCGGAAACATGGCCACCAAGCAGCAGAAATGTGGGGAAGGGGTTGGAAGACGCTGGAAGCAAAGTCCTGAGCTGGTGCTGGGAGCTGGAGCTGAGCCATGGCATGTGCACCAGGACTCCAGTCGCACGCAAGGACAGCAGATAAATGTGCTCCGCAGACAGCGGATCTGGAGCGCCGTCCCCGTATTTCAAGCCCACCCATTACCATCGAGGGTTTTCTGCTCTCAGTTGCAGGCATAACTTACAGGGTGGTTGTTGGGAGGCTTAAAGTACCTATATCAATACTGCAGAGGGTGATTCATGATTATCTGCAGTAATCCAGAAGCTATACAAAATTGCTAATAATAGGTCTTCAAAACCGACATTTTAGTCAAGATAAAAAATGACTGGAACAAAATCCAATCATGCTTTGCTGAAACTATAAATGGAAAGGTATAACCCATATTCAGCTCCCCTAAACACCAAGCTAAACAAAAGCAGGGGATGTAGATCAGCCCCAGGATCCAAGTTAAAGCTTGGGGGTTGAGATCCCACCCTGGGAGAAGCTGATTCTCAAACAGGCTGAAAGCAGCTCCCAGTGCACTGGATGCCATAGGACTGGCTTAAATCTGGGATGACAGGGGGGATTTAGGAAGGGGGAGCATGAACACGGATTATGTAGCTGCCCTGACAGCACATGACAGGCTGTGGGCTGGCAACCACAGTGCTGCCAGAGCCAAGCCTCCAGCTGTGGCGATGCGGATGTGGGGCCCAGCAGGGTTCATGGTCCTGCCGAACACCATTTATTTAATGCTGCTGCGCGATCCGATGCACAGTTGCTAGGTGACCAGAGCTCAGGGCTGCACGGATAATGTGGGAACAGCTGTGCGGGTCAGCCCTGGTCCAGGTCCTCAGCATCAGGTCTCTGGGACACATCAGGATGTGGCTCCATCTCCAGGGAGTGGCATGAAGGATGGGACAAATATGGAGCTTGTCTGGGGGGATGCTGAGCATGGCTGGAGAGCCCGGCTGGGTCCATGCTGTCCTGCCCCGCAGCCCAAGATCTCTGCAGGCAGGGAGGGCACAGAGCCTTTCCCAGCCCCAGGTCCCAAAACTCCCTCTCCCTTGCAGTTCCCACACTCCTCCTGCCTCCAAATGCCTGCTTACCCTGTTGGGAAATCTCTTCTCACCCCGTCTGACTTGCACTGTTTCATCTGCCTACGGATCGGATAAGCTGATAAAATGTGCTGAACGCACCAAACGGAGCCTGTTCCCTCCATCCGCTCCCTGCCGCTGGCTCATCCAAACCAGAGCCACCGCATCCAAGGCCTTGAAAATCTCTTTTGCCATTAACACTGCAACACAGAGCAGCGTTTGCACGGCCAAAGTCAACATGAAATTTGCAAGGATTTTTGTGGTATTGAGGGCAACTTAACGACTGAAGCCCAAGGCAGATTTACTGTCACAATTTTCACCGAGGACTGTAAAATTCAGTGTGTTGCAAGCTGGTCATTAACATTGGCTTAAGGCTTTCACAGTTCTGGCTTGGGAAGTGGCAGCAAACATTTCTGCATGTTGCTGTGGGGCTACAGGTAAGCATGGGATCAGCTCTTCCCCACCAAACCCCATGGCCCCCTTGGTTTTGCCATAACCAGCCCCTCTTCCATCTTCACTGCCCTTCTCACGCCTCCCTCAGGGAGGTCTTTACAGTGAGTCCCAGGTGGGCAAGGAAAAATGGGGTTTAACCCCCTGGCAGCTCCTGGGAGCCTGACAGAGAAAGAGTCTTTCTTGCTTTTTTCCCTACCAAATCATGAGGCACTTCATACTGACCACTTAAATGAAACCAGACTGTTTAGTCCCAGCGATTACTCATAAGCAGCATCTAATTACTTCTAGTATTTAAAGAGAAAATAGAGGAATCTCCCTGGAATATAAACTCGGTGAAGAAGCTGCAGCTGCAAGAGGAGAGGCTGTTACCCGGGCACACACCCTCCTCCATATCACACTGCACAGCCGCACCCCACATCCCTGGCTCACGGGCACCCCGCAAAGCACCCAGGGGTGCAATCGTCCCTTTCTCTCCTCATACTTCTATCCATAGCAGCATAAGAAACAGAAGGGAGTGAGGGGATTTGCAAATATACACCCCAATATACCACATCCGTACATGCACTGGTGCGCACGTACGCTCCTGCAACAGAATGAGGGGTAAAACAAAGCCACGCTCCGTGGGAAAACAGCGGCTGGCTCTCCGGCCAGGCAGCCTGTCCTTCCCAGGGAGGCACGGCCAGCTCTCCCCGCCCGACGGTCTGCTTTCATCAGCAGATAAGATCAGAGGTTGGCAGAGCCACCCTCCTGTCTGATGCACTGCAGGCTCTTCCCATCCCAGTGACAGATGAAGTTTACAAGGGAGCTGGCTGGAGCTCCCGGCCGGAGATGCCGTCAAGCCCACACCCACTGCCCTCGCCTCCTGGGACTGGGGGAGGATGAGACTCCAGCTTGGAAACCTCCCAGAACACTTTAATCTTCTGTCTTGGACAGTGCCTCGAGCGGCTGTTCAGAAATGCGGGTTGTCCCTCTAGAAGCAGAATTGCAAAGATCATCTTGCGAGAAGCCCCATGCTCGCTGCCCACACAGTGCGGCAGGGGGATGCTGCAGACTGGGAGGCAGGCAGGAGAGGGAAGAGGCAGCGGGGACCACTGCTTTTCCCCAGGGAGGAAAGCCACAGGGGTCAGGAGCTGCAACAGATTCCCCATGAGGCCAGAACACAACAGGCAGCCCAAATGCACGGGCACGGAGGAGCCTGCAGCCTGTGCTGTGTGACATGGCCAGGGTGACCACTCGCCGACACCCTAAGGATGTCCCGGGCAGCCGAGGAGGAGCAGGAGCATCTTTCCTGCTTCGTACCGCTCCCAGGTGGTGCAGATGCTCCCACAGAACCCTTTGCAGTGGCAACAAGCTGCCTCCATCGAGCTTTGCCTGAGTTTGGGTGGCTCCTCCAGCAACCCCTGTCCTCGAGCCCCCAGCATCGTTGGAGCAGCAGGAGGTCATGCTGCCAGCTGGCCACGCAGCTCCCCAGTGATCACAAAGGGCAGTTACTGAGCAGCTCTCCATTTTTCCACAATTACTCTAAAACGTGGGTTTCACATTAGACCACCAACACGGAGCAAGGGCGAGGTTTCTTTCCCCGCCTGCTACAGAGATTTTGGGGAGTTCCCCCCTCTTTTGGCAACAGGAACAGCTTGCCGATGCCAGCACTGATGCTAACTAAATCTAGGCTGAAATAATAAGTCCCCAGCTCCTCAGTACCAGCATCCCACTTCCAGCCAGCACTCTCTCCCATCCAAGACTTCAGCAAGGACTTTCCAAGAGCCTCTGGTTGCCCAGCCCTGCTTAGCCTCCAAGGGGGACTGCTGTCCTCTGCTAGCTGGGGACATCTCTGGGTTTGTCCAGGGCCACCGCAGCACAGGATGGGACTTTGTCACCCTCTTGTGGCTTACAAGGGCTGGCAGGCTTGCTGTGGCTTTGAGGTGGCCACATCCAGGACCCCTGCTCCAGGGAAGGCAGGGGAGTGCCTGCAGCCTGCTCCACACTCCAGCACCCCTGCTTTGGCTTTTGCTCTCAGGGGCTTTGGAGAGGCTCTTCATCCCCAGAGGGTCAGCTCTCCCAGCTCTCCTGCCCTAGGAGTCGTGTGTCTCGAGAGCAATTTCTTGCCCATCTGGTTCAACACTGGCCAAGGAAGAGTTTCCCTCGATCGGGATGCCCCTGCTCTTCTTGTGCTCCCAGAAAGCCACTGAAAGCATCTGCGAGTCATTCAGATTGGGTTGCTTTAAGGCACTCCCTCCTTCCCAGTTTAGGTGGCTGGAAATCTCCCACCCAACTCCCAACCCACCCAAATCTCAGCTAGGAAATTAAGTCATACCAGCCTCTAAGACAGAGGGAGATTCATTCAGCTTTATCTGAAAGCCATTTCAAGTATGTCCAGATTCCTAATGAAACTTGGAAGAAAACCCAGAGATTAATAACAGTGCAGGGCTTTTATGGATAATGGTTTTTTTCTGTTTCCAAGAGAAACATATATATGTGCTTTGGTGGAATCGCTGAGTACATTTCTTGGCAGAAAAGCTAAAATAAATCCCTTTACTGCAAAAACCCTCGAGCAAGATAAGGCAAGAATCTGTTTGTAATTCCTGTGTATTGTTGTCATACACGGATAAACAGGCATCGTTGGCCATGCTGTCCCCTCAGCAAGGCAGTGAGGACAGGGACTAACACTGCTGCAGGAGCCCATCTCTGCTGTCCACATCGGCGCAGCTCCAAGCTTGGTCCTCTCCCATGTTACTTGTATGCAAGTGCGTGTGTACATGTTGTTCTTGTGTGAAACTTGAGCTTTTCTGGTACATCAAAGTCACATCCATCTGGAAAATGTGGCTGGAGCCAGAGTGGAGCTGCGTCCCACACCAGCAGAGGCAGAGTGCTCCACAGCCTGGCTGGGAAGCCCAGGAGGTGACAGGTTTGGCTACCAGGAGCACAAGCTTTCCATCCCGCCCACTCCCTTGTCTGGCAGGGACCAAGCAGAGTAGTCAGGTAATGGCTCAAAGGTGGTTCACCGAGTGCCTGCTCAGAGGACATCTGTTGGAAGAAGGGTTCGCCGGAGTCAAGAAGACGCTCAATATGAGTTATGCATCTTGCTCAACTTTATTAGTTTCTAACACTACTTATACAGAACCGATACACATGCATATTCGTAAAGCAGAAATATAATTGGTTAGTAGTCTCTAAATGCGCGCGGTTCTCACACCCCTAATTATCATGACTAAAATAAGCATTCTATCCATGTAGCTAATTGTGTTGCTGTGCTGCAGCCTTGTAGTTTGTTACTCCCTATCTTCCCGTACCGGTCCCTGTCTTTCTTGGCCCTGCACCTGCTTTCCCAGCAGCTGCAGCTTGTTACAGCCACGGCCTGTTGGCACAACATAATTACTCGGTCTCAGGATTCAAGAATAGCTCAGGGCTACCTTTCCTGTTAACTTCAGCACAGCAACTGCAGTACAATTCTGATTACGGGCCTATTCTAATACCAGGCCTGGATTGTGCAGATCTTCAGAGATTCTATGGCCACGCTTCTGCAGCCATTCTTCTACAGACATCCTTGTGCTGGGAGGAATGGGGCATCACCCACTGCTCTGCTTGAGTTGGCTCCCACACCACACACATGTTGTATCCCCTCAGAGCAAAATCCCCCATCATGAGAGGGAAAGCCACCTCGAAACAAACCCAGAGGGAGCGATGTCATCTGCCTGCGCTGGGTGAATCACCTCTCCTGCTGTGGCTGCCTGTCCCAGACAGGGCCATGGCGTTCGGCCTGCAGCCAGCCAGGCTGGCTTGGCATTCATGCTTTTGGACGATGAGGATGCTTAAGCAGGACCATTGCCCCAGACTTGGCTGCTCGTGCTGCAAACATGAGGAAGGGCTGGCGCCACCATGACATGAGGCAAGGTTTGTGCTGCCGAACAAGGGTAGACCCTCGTGGGGTATCACGTCGCTTGCAGGGTCTACCTTCAACCCGCAGCTGCTTGGCCAAGGGCTGCAGGTCATGGGGAAGTGGTGCTCTTCACAACCCTCCTCCTTCTGAGGCAAAACATCTAACAAGCAGGCTCTCCATGACTGCCCAGAGCGCTAATGCATCTGGCATCTGTCCACTCCCCTCCCTTAACCACTGTGACTTTTTCCATCTTCATAAGCAGGGAAAGCAATCACCATAACGAACGTCTCTAAAGCTCTCACCACGGCACTCGGGATGTGCTAAACGAAATAAACACACATCAAGAGCCCATTAATGGCACTCTCCCCGTGCCCAGCAGCCACAGTCAGGCAGGAGGGGGACCAAGAAGGGATGTTAATGTACAAAGCAGAAACCCTTGAAAAGAGAGAGCTGAATTACTACCTATTTTTTTCCTATTTTTTCCCCTGTTTTCAGATCACTGCATCTTCACCACTGGCACACAGCTGTGCCCACACCAGGACAGTGCTAGTAGGGGAGAGCAGTGGTACGTGCTGTGCACAGTGACACTCCTCGTGGTGTACCCTCCCCTGGGTGACCCATTGTGCCCAGCCATCCTGCCCTGGCAAGCTTGCCTCTCTTTCCCAGCCTCCCAGACACAACGCACAGGGGGATTTTGGAGCAAACTGGCTGGCCAAGAGTGGCAGTTATTGTCAAGGACTGTGGGGAAGAGACCTCTGGCTGGAGAGCAAATGCTCCAGGTCTGGTGGGAGCATGAGCAGGAGCCAGCTGTCCCAGGGTGAATTTATAGGATACAGCCATGCCAGTGGGACAGCTCACTGCTGAAAATCAAGGGGGTTTTCCTCTTCTCTCAGGCTCATATTGGGCCACTTAACCAGGAGCAAGAGTTTTGTTCTGGTCAGAACTGAGCCAAGAAATTTCAGGGTGCTGGAAAGGCACAAGCCACGGTGCAGGTCTATGGCTTGACCCCAGCACGAGCAGCCCCTGCCTCTTCCTGCTCCCTCCTTCCCCTCCTTTTCCTGCTGCGTAGCTTTTGACTTAAAGCAGCAAAGGATGCCCGACAGGAGAAAAATAATACCCCAGAGCTCTGGCTTGATGAATGCCAACACAGCCCCCTTCCCCTCTCCTCCCAGGTAGAGCTGCTGAAATCTGGATAAACACAGTGGAGCTGTTGTGGCTGTTGGTGTTGGCCATGCTGCGTTGTGAGGCTGCCAGGCCTTTTAACAGGGATACGCTTACAAACGAGAGTGAGAGCCTGGGGGAAAGCAGGGCTGGGATGGGGGCTGATTAATAATAACAGCCCTTCTGCTCGCTGCATTGATGTGTATTAGATCTACTACCAAAAAAATGAGAAATTAAATGGCTTAATGCTACTAGCTCTTCAGTGCCAGCGCTGAATAACTGCCACGCTAGTAGACACACAGGCAGTTATACACTTCCAATCTAAATTGTTAAAATTAAGCATATTGCAACCAAATTTTAATGTCACGTCTTCTGCTCGTTGGAGTTCTCAAATCTGTTCTTTCAGCTACCAAAATTAAAAGACTGCTTTATATTCTGCAGGCTTAGAGGTGACTTTTTTTCCCCACAATTAATTAGTTTGAAACTAACAGGGCTAAGTCACTATAAGTTTCAGTGATGGAGCTGTTGGGATATGTCTGTATATATTATTTTTTTTTCCACTTCCGAGCTGCTCCTTCTTATCTGGCAGCAGGCTGCCAGCGAGTGAGTCAATATTATTCAATGCCTGCCTGACAGCTTAGGTGAAATGATCTGACAACCACAAGCAAAGCCCCAGCAGCAAGTGGCCACATCACAGAAACCCCCTTCAGCCTTGGCTCTGTGGATCTGTTCCAGCTGTGGGGCCAAGGAGAAGGCAGGCGTGGGGACACAGCCCAGCTTTCCAGAGGGTCCAAAGGCTAAGCTGGAAGTGGTGGGGAGGGCTGTGCTGCACTGGGTTGGGTTCTCTCAACCCTGTTCTTCCACCTTGTGCGGAAATCCTATAAATGTAACACGGGAATTGAGTGTGATTTATAACCCCCACGTCCCCAAAGGCAGCATGGACCAGATGTTTCAAAGCTAGCTGCTGGTTTTGTCACTGGTAAAGAAGCACTGTGGGCTGGATTTTGCCTCCACAAATGCAGCTGGTTAATTGATTAATATGACTTGAACACCCAAGGCCCTGGAGGACACCTGCCACCAGGCTGGCATGGATGCCTAAACAACCCTAACCTTATTTGCAAAATTGTAGGCAGAAAGCTGCCCAAGCGAGGCTGAGCCACAGCAGGGCCATGTACACAAAACAATGCCATGATTCATCCGAGATTGCCATAACCCATCGCATTTCATCAGGATGCTGTGGCATTTAAAATGGCATTTCCTCCCATCTGCTGTGCATTAGCAGACAAAGAAAAAGGAGGAGGGGGAGAGAGAACAGCAAAACAAAGGGGGGAGAAAAAATGGGAATCCTGAGTCAGTTTGTTCGCAAAGCCCCTCCTTGTCCTTGCAAAGCCCGAGCCCACCCCGCCAGGCAGAGGGTAGGGAAACTGGCTTTGTCTCCAGCACTGCCCGGGGCCTGGCTGCAGCCCAGGACACGTTCCCCGGGAGGTGGTGAGAGATGCTGATATCAGCGGTGACTCAAACCCCCACAGAGCAGCACCTGGCAACCCTCCCTCCACACTCCCAGAGCTGCCAAACCAGGGGCACCAGTGAACAAATCCCCCCAGGCTAACCACTGTGGTGGCTTTACTTTTCCTTGGTCATTTCCTCTTCTCCATCTCTCCTCAGATTTTTCTCTGCTTCCTTGCTTCCTTCCCTGCCTCATCTTCCCTTGGAAATGAGAACCCCTTCCTCTGTCCCTATGTCTCCCTTCAGCGCTCACCTCTCCTCTCTCTGCCTGTGCTCCCACCTCCTCTCCCCACTGTCCCTTAACACCTTTCATCTCCATCCATCTCTTGCACACCCCCTGCTCTGACCCATCCCCACCTCTCCTGATACATCCCCTGCTCCGCTCAGCCCAGGTGGCACCCCCGGGGCACTTTTCAGGAGTGAGAAAGCTCGAAGCCCTCTTGGCTGGGCACTCAGAGCAGAGAAATTCAACTCAGCTTCTGAACTGGGCCATGAAGATTATCCTCCTAAATATGGCTTGCACTCTCAGCTGACAGTCTGGCTTGTGAGACACATCAGAGTTACCTGCTGGGGGTAACAAGGGTCCTGTCTGAATAATGGGCCATATATGATTTATTTAAAGAACAGCGTGCTCATGTTTATCTGAGGAGACCTTCATTGTTGACTTGAGGATGCACTAAATCCTTGAATGGGTGAAATAGGGAGTGTGCTAGTTGTCCAGGCATGAGATACGTTAATGTTGTTATCTTGAAGATATACTAGGTCCTTGAATGGGAATGTGCTAATTGTCCAGGTGCGAGATATGTTAATGAGTTCCCGGAACGTTAATGAATAGACATGAGTGACTTGTATAAAGAGGGGGCTGAAAGGTTCCCTTGGTGTGCATGACTTTGGTGGAGCGATCCCCCATGCACCCAGCGCTGCCGAATAAAGATAACCTCCGCTCACTCGAATATTGGTGACTTGATTCTTTCAATCATGTCCCTGGCCACCCATTGCACCCCTTGGCTGAGGGATCCTGCCCTGGAGCTGAGGCAGAAGGAGAACACGCCTGCAGCTCACGCTCTGGCTGGTATCAGCAGCCACAAAATGGGTCAGGCAAGGAGCTGCACCACCTGAGAAGCAGGCAGAGCACCTCTTCTGTTGTCCCTGGTCCACCACTGTGGTGTAACACCAGCAGCCGGAGGCAGAAATTTCCTTGGACAAACAGCCTGGGATCCTCCCATACCTAGACCCCACAGGTACCACCCTGCCATCCCTATGGATTTCAAAGTCGCTTCTTTCTGCGACCCCACAACAGGCATAAGCAACTCCACAGGCACCAAACAAAAAGGTCGGACCACGACGGGAGATGTCCCCCCCCCACACTGCTACAACACATGATATGCCGGAAGCTTATGGGTGGACAAAAACATTAAACTGAAGCTTGCAGAGCAGCAGTGTCCCTGCAAGCCCAAGGGTCCAGCAGATATGCCTAGAGGCTGTCAGCTCCCATTGGGCACAGTGGAGGAAGGACAGCACTCTCCAGCCTGCACGCACACTCCTTGAACCCGGGTTTGGCCCAGACACAAGCAGTCATTCAGAACAGAATAGGTGTGGACAAGTTTGACCCCAAGCAATCACGAAAGAGCATGTGAAAGCGGCAGCGAGCAAAGCTCTCAGCTTGTATGGCTGAGGGCAGGGATGGGGCTGTGCGGTTATTAGCAGTCTGAGCTGAGCTGGCTGCTCAATTACAGCTGTTTTATCCCCTGTCTGGATTTGAAACAGCTTCCTCCAATCTCTTCATGACTCAGTATCTTGGCATGGAGAACACATACCCGAGAGGTTAGCTTTTGAAATCCACCAGGGACATTTCACCTTCCTAAAATAAAGAGTGGGCAAAATATTTTCAACCTCCCTCAAAAAAATGCACACACACAAAAAATCACTCCTTAATAAGTGTATGTTGTTGGGTCTCAGCTGGCTTTGGGCTGGGGTAGATTTTCCTATTTATAATCATGCAGCTGTACTCTGACTGAATAGCTCTATTTATTATTTGGCATGTTTACTAACCACCTCAAATACCTTCTCTACCTGTAATTGTGGTGCAGCATACATGTTTGGTTTTTTTCAGATTTCTTCATTCAAGTGGGTTGTGTTACTCCCAGGCCCCGCACTGTGGTTTGCTAAGGGTATCCATGGTCTGAGGGAATGAAGCTTTGGACTCAAGTGACCCTGAACTGTAGCAGACCTACGAAGAGAGGGGAAAATGGAGTCAATTTTTCAAGCCATTTGTCCATGGGCACTCAGGGCTTTAACATACTCTATTTGCTTCTCTTGAGAGCAGTTTCTCCTGAATGCGTTTCCTCCCATCTATGCTCATCAATCTTCTTCACGTCCATGTTTTACTGAAATTGGTCAAAGCCAAACCCTTTATGCTTTCTAGTGTGTGCAAGTCCTGAGCCATTGTAGAGGAGAGGCCTTAAAATGCAGCAGAGCAGGGGCTTGTCGGACTTCTGGTACCCTAACGCTAGGGGAAACTAACGCACTCGGTTTCCCCATGCACCCTGTAAAGCATCATCCCTGGCCATGGAGAGAACAGAGAGCTCTGGAAAAGCTAGCCTTGTGGAAGACTCCCAGCCCAGACGCAGCACACTGCCGCCATTCCCTGCAGGACTTCGCTCCCTTCTGCCTGTAACATGAGCTGATGGGTCTGCCTGTATTACCCCACCTCTGAGAGCAGTCAGTATTCACCTGCCTTTCTCTCTCTGCTGGCATCCTCATGATTTGCAAATCTGCTCACCGATCTCCCAGCCCTCCTCCAGCATGTCCCATCCACCCTGCTTTCTGACCAACCTAAACAGTGCTATTGCAATTCCATGCACTACATAGGGCTCCTTTAATGGTACCACATTTGTTTAGAGAGCTTCATCGCCCAGGAGAGACCCTTAGCTTCTTTTTGCCTGAGGCCTGGGCAGCACCTCCTGTAATCACCAGGCTCCTGGTGGGATCAGAGAGAGATAGGGGCAGGGGAGGGTTGGTTCCATGTTAAGATTTGGGGGGTTTTTTGATAATCAAGGCAAACTAAGCACTTCCTGGAGGTGTAAAACCATTCCAGACCACATCAAAGTAGATTCAAATCTGTTCATCAATCTGTCTGCAGCAGGCAGCGCCCATTGTGTTGTGGACCACAGGGGCTGTATTTCCACCCAACTGCATTTTCAGAGGTGGGTGAAGTCAGCTTCCCGAGGCTGTGCCCCAGGCTGCCTGTCCACTCAGCCCTGGTCCACAGCCTCCTTGGGAGACAACCTTCACTGCTCTCTGCCCTCTCACCCTTATTCTCTGATTAGGAGAACCAGGTCTCCAAACCACACCACCAGCCAATCAGACCTTGTACCTCAGGTTGTCTCAGAGCAGTAGCAGTCTCCCTGGGCCAGCCGCCCCATCACGGCGTGTGCTGTGACCACGTTTACACCCAGCATCAATGACCGTTTGTGCAGGGGGAGGTCAGTCCCAGAAAGGACTAGCCAGGTCTGCATTTCATTTACAGGAGCTGTAAAACTGCCACCTGGCCACTGGCTTTACAGCTTTGGATGATGCTGGTGTCAAAGACATTTGGTGCACGAGCCAGATGGAGCCCTGCCAGTTTTTATATTTATATCTTGCCTATAAATACAAATAAAGGGTCTGTATTTTGAGTGAGCGACAGGCGCACCACGGACATTATTAAACCTTCCAAAAATAAACTTCTGCCAAAGTGAAGGGAGCCAGATTTTTCCTGGAAAGTATCAGCATGGGGCCGGGGGTGGTAACGGCACAGCCCCTCTGCCCCCGGGGCCCCTCTCCAACAGCTGCTCTGCATCAGCAGCTTCTTCTTCCCCCTCACCATTTGCTTGTTTTAGCCCCAAAAATGCCTCAGCAGCTCCTCAGAGCATCTTGATGTCCACTCAACAGTAAACCAGCCCTGAGGATTCATCTCTGGAGCACTGTACGAGCAAGGCCTCCATCTTCACGGCTGGAAAACTGAATGGATGTTACTGAACTATCACCGCCCTGCCCACCCGCCGTCGGTCAGCGGCCTGCCCCCCTCGCTGCCTCTCTCTTCGCCCCCGTTTCCCACCGGGGAGGGTGTAACGGATCCCGGGCCCAGGCACGGCCCACCACGAGGTCACCACGCCGCCCCGCACCACATTTCCCAGAGGGCCGCGCGGCGGAAGCGGAAGTGACGTCTCTCCGCGCAGCAAGCGGCGCCCCCAGGCTGCGCCGAGCGGGCCCGCCATGGCGGTGGACGGCCGCGGGGGGCGGGAGCTGCTCGCCCTCATCCACCAGCACCTGCTGCGCGGCGGCTACGCCCGGGCGGCCCGCGAGCTGCAGGCGCAGACCGGGCAGGTAACGGGCAGCAAGGCCCGGGCGGGGGGGCGGGCGGCGGGGTCTCGGGAGGCCGTACTCGGAGCTCGGGCCTCGGCGGGGCCGGAGGGCCCAGGCCGCCTGTGCTCCGTCACTGGGTGCCGAGCCCGCCGTGGGCCCGTGGCTCGGCGCTGCACCCCGCGGGCTGGCCTGGCCCGGCCAGGAGGGGTTTCCCCCGGTGCCGCGGGAGAAGGGCTGAGGCCGGCCGCCGGGTAAAGGCGTCCCGTAGCCGGGGAGCAGCTGCCTCCGAACACGTGCTGCTGCGGCGGGAGCCGCGCCGGGGCCGCCGAGGGGAGGACGCGGCCCTGGGTGCAGCGGGGGCTTCGCTGGGAGCCTGTGTGCGGGAGGGGCACGTTCCCGCTTTCCTGGGCATTTCTGGCAGGGATTGTGCCGTCTCAACTTGTTTGGTGGTCAGATCTTGAAACGGGGCCGAGGTCTGACTCGTGTTCCCTCTGCTTTCACAGAAATTGCTCCCTTCCCTCGCGACCTCTCTCGAGGACATCTTTACCCACTGGGAAAAGTAAGTCGATGGGGGAAATGACTATCAAATAGATTCCAGACTGTGTTAACATCCAGGCTGCATGGCACGTGTGATCTTTATTTGCTAGAATTTCCTGTTGTCAGAGTATTTCCGATGATAACTGTGCTCAGCAGACTTTCCTCTTAGCCTCTGGTTTCAGACCGATTCGTTTCAGATGTTAAAGATTACTTTGGTTTAAATTTTCCAGAGCTTGGAGATAAGCTGTTACTCTAGTTTTGCGCAGCCGATGCTGTTCTTGCTGGTTGGGTTTAGTACTGGAGTACTGTGGGGCTCAGGGTCATGCTTCACTGGAAAAAGTCTTTTCCCCAGTTCTGTTTCACTTTCTTTTTAAAGCCACGTGTTTTTCAGGAGTATTGACCCAAGAAGAGAGAATTTGAGCAGATGCTGAAATACCAAGGCTCTTACAGGGAATTAATCTTTGGCAGAGATGTGTATTTTCTGACTCAGAGGAAGTCTCTTGGTTTCAGCCTGTCCTTTCAAGCCCTTACATGTTCGGCCCCAATGCCTTCCCACGTGAAGGTCTGCAGCATGGAGCTTTCCCATCTGTGGGGTGCAATGACGTTTGCACCCACCACAGTGTGCACAGCTCGCTTTGGTTTGATGCTGGAGTGCAGCACTCGCCGCAGAGAGGTCTGGTGACAGCTACAGAGCTGGGTTATCAGGAAATCAGTGGAGCTGGGCTTCTGTGCCTGTGTGAGGAGTGCTAGAGTGAAGATGCTCCACAGTGTGGCCGTGCCAGCAGCCTCGGGAAGTGAGTGTTTGTTTCAAAGGTGTCTTCTGCTAGAGTGCCTCATGCCTTGGTGCTACCCTGATTCTTGATCTTGTGTCTCCATCATTTTCTTACTTGAGCAGGAGAAAGACTGGATCTAGGTGAGGGTGTAGAGGTATAGAAATAGGCTTGCAGTTCCTCCCTCTAACAATTTATTGCTCTCCTGGGTATTGATGATGACCTTTCTCTGCACTAGTTATCCTGGGTGCTACAGCAAACCCTTCCAGACACTTGCTTTTAAAGCCTGGGGGGGCAACAGTGTCCTTGAATCAGGTTTAATTCCTTTTTCTGTGGCATCACCCTTCTGTTGTCGCCCCACCCCAGAAGTATGCCATTTATTCCTGTTCCTCTCGAGCTATGCCTGGTTTGGAGTCAACATGAGGGATGTATTGACCCGTAGCTTTATCCAGAAGGTGCCCTGCCTGGCTGGAGTGCTCTCATGTGGTTGAGCTGTGACTCTTTCAGTCTTACTGCTTCATAGGCTTTTGGCCTGAACGTGTCTTTCCTCACTGCGCAGCGGCTCTTGCCCATCTGAGTGAGGCTGTCCTACGTGCCCTCCTTCCTTGGGAAACTTCCAAAGTGAACCCAACAGTTGAGATCTGCAGTTAATGAAGAGTGGCCTCCCTCCAGGGCTGCATTTACTCTTGGAGGATGCCGGAAGGGGATGGAAGGTTGCCTGGGGGCAGGGAGAAGTTGGACCTGCTCAGCCCCAGAAGCGGCCAGAGCCCTGCAGCCCTCCAGCCCTGTTGTAGGGCCAGTGCCTGCAGGCAGTGCTGTTTTCCCCTACATAGTACCCCTGAGCCACGTGTCACTCAACAAATTCTTACAGTGATCTGTGTTGTGCTGTCAACTACTACTGAATCAGGAAAGTGTTGCAGCATCATAGTTGCCTGTGTGGTTTGCCATATTATTTTATTAAAAGGGTTATCAGGGTAGTTAACAGAACTCTGTAATAGCAAATGTGCTTTCAGCTTAGCCTGCTTGCAAAAAACTTGCTGTTACAGCTGTGTTACTCAAACACTAATAGTAAGCACAATCTTTGCTGGACAAATTGTTAAATTAATCTTGTTTTTAAATCAGATGAACACATAAAATAAGCTGAACTGGCACAAAAGTGAGGGGTTTTATCGCCAGTAATTGTGTGTCTCAGGGCTCATAAGTATTGCATGTATGAATCACACAGATGTGTGCCCAGCCAATGTTATCCTCGGAATAAAGCAAAAGTATTTCAAGTGAAAACACAGGTACATTAAAGATAACTTTAGCCACATCATCTGTTCTGGCACAGATAGGATTTGGAGCCTGGAGACCTCTTTCTCCAGCTTAATGTTTTAACCCAATTGAACAGCTTAAGTGTTTAATGCTCATGTGTGGCCTCTTCCCTTGTTTCAACACATCATCTGTAGGTCCGGCCAATTCCTTTCTTAAATCTCTCTGCAATCTGACTTTTCTGTCCATTTGGCCTGTGAGCCCAAGTTCAAATGGCTTTTGCAGCCTTTAGATTTACTTTTGGCCTTGTGGAATACCAGGATCTGTTTGGGGATTACTGCCCTAACCCTGGGACTGCAGTTGTTGACTGTCTGGCTATAGCTGCCTCCTGGAGATGGAATTTGTTCTGTAGGATGCCTTTGCTCCATAGTGAACACCAGCCTGACCATATGCACTTTTAGTTTTCTGCTAAAGTGAGAAAGAGTCTGCCTAGGACGCGGGAAAAAAAAGTCTATGTTCAGTATCTTCTCGAGTATTGCAGGGATATACTGCCCTTGGGAGTCACGAGGAGGAGTGGAGATGTCCCTTGCAGGTTAGAGAAGTATTTCTCCCACCCCCTTAGGAGCTGTAGGGCAATGAAACTGCATGTCCTTAGGCTAGAGCCTGACCTGAGAGTGGATTAATAATTGTATTCCAATTTGTCCAAGATACTTTTTCTCCCATTTTGACACAAATTCTGTTCCCTCAGAACTCCATCAAATTCCAGGAGAAGAAAGGTGAGTGATGAGGAGGCAGCCATCCCAGAAAAGATCAGAGTTCCTGATCCTGTGAGCAGCTCTGAGAGCTCAGAAAAAGAAGATGATGAGAAGGAGAAGGCAAAAGCTGCGAATGGTAAGGGCCTTTCATTTCTCTGGTGTGGACAGAGTAGGACTGGAGGCTTTTGTAAGAGCAGCCTGACTTGCTTGGCTAAAGAAAATGCTTGTAAAGTGATGGCTATTCCCTTGTGCTCTCAGAAAAGTAAGACAACTAATTTAGCACCCCCTTCTCATGTGGAGTTTCTGAGGAGCATAAATACCTGCTGAAGCTAGAAAAAAAACCTGTTACAATTTATTGGGGAGGGATGGGTGTTGCTTGGATGAAGGCTTGGGAACCTAACGCTGCTCACTGTGGAGCACCTTCTAGTTGGTCCCAGGTGGGTGCTGGGCCAGCAAAGGCAGGCCTGTTTCATGGATGAAGGAAGGACTTGTTAGTTCGTCTGGAGAGCCAGTGCCTTCTATCTGAGGTGGGGATAAATCCCTAGTGCAGCTGATGTAGCAGGCATTGGCTTGCGTAGTCTAACAAAAACCCATGTGTCTTATAAATTTTGGGTCAGTCTCTCTGCTGTAGACCGGCCCTTGGAAACGTGCAGATCTTGCCAGGTTCCTTGCCTTGGTGGTGGGGAGAAGAGTGGGGTAAAGGAGCAAAGCACTTGCCTGTCACAAGGGCAGCAGTGGTGGTGTTGGGGTGGCTGTGGAGAAGGGACCTTACCCTGCCTGTTGGAGCCTTTCTGCAAACCAGAGGCCATCTTGATGTGAGGTGCGCTCACATGATTTCTCTTTGGCTCTCTCTTGTGCAGCAGCCAGCCTCTCTCTGGCCACAAACTCAGTAGTGAACGTAGAAAGCACTGAAGGTGATGATTCCTCGTCAGAAGACGAGACACCAGCTGGAAAAGGTGCAGTTACGGTAAGGCAGTTCTTTCCTAGCGTTTGAAGATTGATAGTACTCTTGAGGCCAGGACTGTCCGAGACTGGCATGTGTAGAATTGTGGCCTGGGGTGGCATTAATATTTAAATAACCCTACTATGCTGGCATAAGCCTTCTCTTAGATATCTGTCCCCCAAGTGCTTCCCTAAAGAGCTCTATGGCTTGCCCAGCTGCTGGATTGCTGTTTAAGGTATGTTGCGTCCAGTTTAGTCCCTCATCTGTCTGTAAGCTTCTAATTTATTTTGTTTCCTGTAGGTGACACCAGCTGTGGTGACTGGCAAAGCTGCTAACTCCTTGCGTTCTCCTAACAAACCGGCTGCCCCAGCAGGCAAAACAGCGGTGCTGCCTGCTGCAAACAGAACTGTGGTCTCAAATAAGCAGCAGCCCAATGTGCCAGCTGCGTCTGCAGCTCCAGCCAAGGCTGGGCAGAAACTGCCCAGTCCTGGGAAGCCCAGACAAACTGCAACAGCCGTGGCCAAAGTAGGTCAAAGCAAAGCACCGGTAATGACCAAAGTACCAGAAAGCAGCAGCAGCAGCAGCTCCTCGTCAGAGAGCGAGGAAGAAAAAGAGATGCCGACTGCAAAGGCCCCAGCCCCCAAAGTGGGTAAGGAGCCTTCGGGGTGTGGTAAATGCATGTGTGCTCCAGCTTTGCTGCGAATCAGGTCTGAGCCATGCCTTCAGCATGTTCCTTTCAGCTCCCTTGCTGGAAAGCTTGGTGACGCTCGTTCCTTGGGGAGGCTGTGAGAACACTGCAAAGCAGCCAGCTCCGGAGCTCTGTGGGATGAATCCAGCATGCTTGCTCCCATTTCAAGCAGCAGATTCTGTGCTAAGATGTCTGGCAGCACCTAGCACTACAGGGCTGGAGATAACAGTATAGCCTTTCTGGAGGAGATGCAGTGTTAATACTGCAGATGCTTTCAGCTGTTTGAAAAGGCACTGCAGCATCTTCTCTTTATTCCCAATTGCAAAGCGATTGGTTCTGGCTTTTGAAGTCTTTAGGGAAATCTTTTACTGCTTTGAAGTGTGTGCGTTGGGGGGGTGATGTGAGGAATAGATCATAGAAGCTCTGAAAATGGTCCTTCTCTTGGATCTTTTCCAGAGGAGGTCCAGCCAGGCTGGATGCCCCTGCAGGGAGCTATGTGTGGCTGGGCAGCTCCCCATAGGGTCAGAAGGTGGCCAGGAAGGATTTCCCATCTCTGCCTGCGCTCGGGGGAGTGATGCTTGTGGGCCAACATTTGTCTGGAGAAGCTGTTCCCAGCAGGCTACTGACGCTTTCAGCAGGGCTAGGCCCTCTTTTCTGCAAATCCCCTTAGCCCTTTTTGCTGCTTGTTTTGTTTTCCTCACTTCAAAAGCTGCATTAGCATCACACTCTGGGAGCTCAGAGCAGGCAGCAGCTGTGGCATCTCCTCGTTTGTGTTTCAGAGCTGAAGCAGGCAGCTGGGGCTGCTGAGAGCAGCAGTGAGGAATCAAGTGATGAGACATCCTCTGAGGAGGAACCTGCAACTCCAGCAGTCCAGGTAACCTTTCCAGCCCAGGTTCCTTGTCTCTACAAAATCACTTCTCTTCCCCTGAAGGAAAGTATTCTGACAAAACCGCATTTCTTGAGCGTGTAAGGTCCCCAAACCCAAGGCCAGAGAAATGTGCTGTGTGGCTGAGAGTCCCGCTAACCCCTGCCAGCTATTCCACTCCTGTTCCTTCTAGTGCTTGAAGTTGTGGGAGATCCTTTGAGCTGTAGGAGGTGATTGGTGTACAATTCCACAGATGTAGTCAGGCAGTTTATGGAGAAAGTGGCTTCTTGCAGGTACTCCACAGCCCGTGGATCTGAACAAGCCTGTCCTGGTCAAAGTTAGCAAGGTAGCATTGTTAAAAAAGATTCCACGCAGTTACAGCTCTTAATTGGTTTCTTCTAAAGTGTTTTCTGGTTCTCCTGTTCTGTTTTGTTCCCCCTGTTCCCAGGTAAAGCCAGCTGTGAAAAGTGCACCTGCTGCTCCAGTGTCCCTCAGGAAGAATGCACCGAGGCAAGTGGTGCAGGCACCAAACCAAGCCAAACCCGCATCCACAACGGTTCCTGGGCCTGCAAAGCCTGATGATACATCAGAGAGCAGTGACTCCTCAGACAGCGAAGATGAGGAACTTCCATCAATAACCCAGGTGTGTCTATCTGAGACTGTCTCTCTTTGCATGCTTTTCCAGGGCTAGGAATCGCAGTGAAAAGAAAATTTTGTAAATAAATGTAATATATAGCAAAGTCATCTTGGGGGTGGGAGGAAAGAGGCATGGGCTGTTTAAATCACCTCACTTCACTTTCTTTGTTCTGAGCTTTAATCAAGCCACTGTGCCTTTCTTAAACATTTCCGTCAGTACTTTTAAATAAAAAAAAAAAAACAAACCACCAGCAATTCTTTTCCCACCTGAAGAGGTAAATTGGCATGGTTGAATTTACCTCTCAGCTATAAATTGCCATAAATAGTGTCTTAATTTGTTGGAACTGTAGTGCAGCTTAGCTTCCCTGCTGTGGAGAGTACAAAATGCTGCAGTGTACTTCACTGGAGGGGACTGGTAGTATCAGCAGGCTGATGAAGAACGTCTGGTCCTGCTTTCTCATCTTGGGAGACTATCCCCACACAGCTAGATGAAAGGATGCCTTGTGTCATGCTAGCTGCTAATCTTCCTCCAGGTTTTGCCTTTCCCAGGGGGCTCTGAAATCTCTTCCCTTGATTATAGTCTGAGCAAATGAATTACACTGCTGAGGGATTTGCCTTGTTTTATGCTGTTCTTGTCTTGTCCAGACAAAGCCACCTCCAAAAACTCCCCAGGCCGTCCCACCCCGAGTGAAACCTACACCAGCAGCATCACCCTCTGGCAAAGTAGCTCCAGCAAAAACACTTCCAGCACCAAAACCAACAGTGCCAAAGCAGGCCAAAACCACACCGGGAAAGACTACTGCTCCCGTGAAGCCTGCTGAAGGTATGAAGTCAGAGGAGAGCTCTGACTCCTTGAGCAGTGAAGAGGAGGATCTCCCTGTGCCCATAAGCCAGAAGGTAAGTGATAGCACATTCAGCTCAGTGCCAGGGAATGGGATACGCAAGACAGTTGTTTAGCCCTTAAGTGCTACTACTGATCTCCTTGAACACCAGCAGCATGTAGTATGTTGCATCTCAGTCCCTTAGAGAGGAAGATCTTTCTTTCTACTTGGAAACAAATACAGCCCACCTCTTCTCACCTAGCTGTGGTGGTGTAACCTCTCTGATACCAACTGTTTCACCCCATGCCTGCCTTGCCCCTCTGGAGTGGGCCTGGTGTGCAGTTCACAGGTAGCTTGGACTTGGCTCTTCTGTGAGGGTTTGTTTAGACCTCTCTTGACAGAAGGACCGTGAACTCAGGCTTAGGTGGCTGAACTTGTAGGGAAACAAATCCCTTCCTGTGAGCATCCTTAAACATATTGTGTGACACCATTTGCATTAAGCTGCAGGGCCTTTCAGAAAGTGCCCTGAAAGCAGTGTTTTGGAGATGGCAGCTATTATCTGCAAGGGAAGAAGGGAAGCCGGGGGCAGAGCCTCACGTGTCCTTGCCAAGGAGGCTCTTTGTCAACACGTCCTTTCACTATTGACAGGCAAGAGCCAGAGAGGCTCTGCGTTTTTGTCTTCATAGCCTTGGTCTGCTAAGGTGGGTGGAGGGGGACGCATCTCCAACAGTTGGCTCTGTGCTGCTCTCTTCCTGCGTGACTATATGTGAAGATTCAGCTCTGGGCGGCAGGAGCAGCTATTCTGATAGCTGTGCCATAGAGTCCTACTGTAAAACCATCGAGACTTATTCATTGCAGCAGGGTTATAGGTGAAGGATGTGCCGGGGTAGGTTTGTTTCCCGCTGGCCAGCGTTGATTAGAAGCTGGCAGCAACAGGTAGCTGTCTTGCTGGTGGCTATTTAACCACTTCAGCATCTTTCCTCTTGCAAACTGGCGATTACCCCTCAACAGCCACAGTAAGCAAGAAAGAGCTTGTCATCGAGGGAGCTCTATTTTTGCCAAACAGGCTGTTTCTTCCCGTGTTAGTAGCCTACAGGCAGAGACCACGAGTGAAGCCTGAAGATAAACCATTAGGCTCAGCTGTTGTCCACAGTCCTGTCCTCCCAGTCAAACTCTTCTTAGCTCATCCTCACCATCTGCTACTTGGGCATATGCTAACCACTGAGTTACTGTATCCTGCAACTTCCTCTGGCTTCTGTGCAAGATCCAAACAGAACAGAGCGTTGGAAGCTGCTTCATCTTTCCCTGTGGGGGTGGATTAGCACAATTAAAATGAACATCATGCCTAAATTGAACTGCTTAATTGGTATGTTTACCCCTGAAGACTCAGGAATATTTAGTCAAAGAAGTTGACAAGGTGTTTGCATATTTTGGGGATGAAGGATGGTGATGGGGGACAGTCTGGATTGACCTTGAAGACGCTATGAGCTACTTTTCTTTTGGAACTGCTAATTCTGCTGTTTCCTCTTTCCTGGATGTTTTGGGCCAAAGATGGCACTGAAGCCCTTTATGGACAGGCTTTGGCTTCTGCTTACCAGGACTGGGTATGAGATGCACCTGCGTGTGTTGCGAACGTGTGTCTTCCTTGTGCATCCCAGGAAAACCTGTGCAGGCTGGACTGGTAAAAGTTGTGCCTGCAAGTTTTTATCTCTGACCACAGGCCCTGGTGGTGAGAAGCCAAATCTTCCAAGAGATGGAGGATCCCTTTCCCTCCCTGAACCTTGTCCCCACTCCCTTGCAGGTTTCATTTGTACGTTTGCTGTGTCACGACACAGAGATACTGGTCCCAGTCTTGATACGCTGGCAGTGCTTCTGCAGTGCACAGGCAGCTACGGAGTGTGATTGTTACAACACGCTCAGCGCACGTGGCTCAGCGTTGTTTCCCCCCCTTGTCATGCAGTGCTGCATGATGCAAATGGTCTCAGCAGAGTGGCAGTGGGTTGTGCGGGAGCTGAGTCATTACACTTGTACTGAGGTGCAGGCAGCTCTGGGTTTGGGGGCTGGAGAGGGAGCAGGAAAGATAATTTCCTCTTGAATTATTTCCCTCCCTTCTGAGTTACTTTGGTACCTATGACTCTTAAGTTGTCAGAAGCTCTCTGCCTGTGTTACCCTGCTCCCCAAGTGTAACTCAGCCTTGCTGCTGGCCGGATCCCACCTGGGGCCACGCCATAGGACATGGCGGCTGTCAGGCATCTGGCAGTGACCAAGGTGAGGTGGATGGAGGGATCTTGGCCTTTTCCCAGGAAGATCTGAGGAGTCCCAAGGCTCTGTAAAGCTTATGGTGGTTTCTCTGTGAATGTAGTTAAGTTCTTTCTGTGTCAGGATGCCTCTGTGTGGCAGCTCTTTCCCAATCTCTTGCTAAGTTAGGAAACAAAGCAGTCCTCATGCTGTGCATCTGAGTAGGGAGAGAAGCCAGTCCCATTGCTATGAAGGTCTTAAAAATGAGCGAGTGGGGCCTGATCTCAGTAGACTCTTCGCTTGCACGGCAGTGCTTGGGAGCAGAGATAGCACGTTCGAGTAAAGTGTGTGAATTCTTGTGTCTGCTTCAAGTAGTTCTCTCTTCAGCGTTGCAAATCTGGCCTCTCTCCTGGAGATAGTGACTCACTGGTATCAAAACAAAACAGACAAGTGAGGCTTGCAATCCCCCCTCCCCAAGTGCTTGTGGAGGTTTCTGTTTCTCTAAGCAGAGTCAAAATGTGCTTGGCTTCTTTGAAGAGCTGTTCTGTAATGGAATAAACATGCAGATGCTGTTGTCTGTTTAGTGTTTGGCTTGGAGATGATAAACACTGGCCCAGTGGCAGCCCTTGGTGGGGCAGTGCCAGGAAGCATGGTAAGATCCGTTTCCCTGGGAGGCTGCTAGGCTGGTGCTTTCGGTTCCCGGCCAGGAGCAGCCCCCAGGAGAGCTGGCACTGCTGAAGTCTTCCTGGTCCACTGCCGTGGGGTGGGAGGGTATCACTGTGTTAGCAGCGTGGCGGGGTTGGGAGAGGGGTATGACAGGGGCTGCATAGCCAGGCAGGAATCTCTCTCACCTTCTTGTGGGAGACCTGGAGACAGAGCCCTGGGGCAGGCTGCTGTCACATGCAGGTTGGATGCGGTCTGCCTGCCCTGGCGAGCGTGATGTACTCTTTGGCAGAGCAGCCTGGAGATGAGCGATGAGTAGAGTAAACTGAGTAGGTGCAGAGCACTGCGAGCCTGGAGAATATCTGCGGGTGGCAAAGTTACCAGATCTCTCGGCAAGCTCTCCTTCCGCCACCACAAGCCTTCAGCAGTGTGGTGGAGGGCTTATCTGCAGCCCTTGGCCCAAGCAGGGAGAGGGGCAGGGAAGAGGTAGTCTCACCTGGCAGTTGTGTATCTGGTGCTGTGAGAGCTGTGGCTTCCTAGTGCTGATACACCAGTTGCTTGTGCTAGTGGCTTGTGGCCTGTCCTGGGACATCATCACAGTGTTGGCACATGCTGTAGAAAGGCACAGTCCAAATGAGTTGCAGGGTTTTTTGTTGTCTGGAGATTTCTAAATTCTGAGACTTGTTGACAGATCAGTTTCCAAGGTGGGTCCCAATCTTGTCTTTGCCTGCCTTCTGTGTTCCCAAACGCTTGTTTCAGCCCCTGTGTTGAGCTCTCCAGCAGCTCTAGGATCTGATATTGTCTCTGAATCTTACAAGTGTTTTGGCACGAGGTTTCCCAGCTCCTGCTGATTCCTCAAGCTGCAGGGAGGTCATGCTTAAATAAGAGGCTTACTTGAAATGGGTGTCTTGGGGTTGCAGTGCTTCTTCCTGTCCAGCCAGTGTCTTGGGCTCAATAAGGAATTGCTGTTATGAGCTTATGAGCATTGTTATCTCTGCAGGCTCTTGTAAAACACACTCGGGCTTCCTGTCAGAAGCATATTGCTAAATGCAGTGGTATGTGTCTTCAGCAGCTCAATCCAGGCAGTAACTGAAGCCCCTTCCAATCTTGACACGCCAAGGTTGGAGTGAGTGTTAGTAACAGCTGTGTTAGGTTAAAACAAAACCCAGCTTGAGCTGAAACTGCACTTAAACTCCTAAACAACACCTGTATTAATACCACATTTCTGGGCTTGTGTTTCTTTGTTAAGAGGTTAACAGAACAGCCTGGGCCTCTTCCCAACCTGAGCCAGGCTGCCAAAGCTAGGCCGCCTGAAAAAGCAGTGGGAAGCATCTTGAAAACCCAAGCCTCAGAAAGTGGGAGCAGTGACTCGTCCGACAGTGAAGAGGAGTCCCCTGCAGCCCAGACAGAGCCTCCACAAGCTGGTAAGTCTTCTGATAGGGGCCAGGGCCCCTCACCTGCATCCTTGCGGGTTTACTTCTCTCCCTTGTACATAGAAATGCCCAGCCTGTTGTCATAGCTCCCGCTCTGTGGACAGTCACGGAGAGCAACTCTTTCTCAGTCTCTTATGACAATCTCTGATGCTTTTCCTGCAGTGGAAACCAATGCTGTACCCCAGTCAACAAATGTGAAGAAGGCACCAGCTCCAGCCCCAGCCCCTCCACCAGTGGACAGCAGCGATGATTCCAGCCAGGAGTCAGATTCAGAGGAGGAAATAGTCCCCCCTTCTCAGGTAAGGAGCCACTGACCGTGGATGCTTTTAGTCCTGCATGCTTAGGAGGTCTCAGGACTTGTGAGGTGGTAGTTGGGTGGGTGATGAGCAGTGCAGAGAGGAGCCCTCCCATTAGCTGGACCAGGTTTTCTTGGCAGCGGTGTCCCTGGGTCTCGCTGACCCTGGCTCTGGGTACACATCTCTGCCACAGCAAGCTTGCAGTGTGTGAGAGCAGTGGAGCATGTGAATGTTCTGGCAGGAATATGAATAGATGTATGAGCCCAGACCTCCTCTGGGACTCTGTCCCCTCTGGCCTACTCGAGGGAGTTAGACTGCAAAATTCTTGCAGGCAGAGTCTTTTCATGAGCTGGGTACCTCCAAGGCAACCCACCCCCTGGTTTCTCCCAAACCCCTGGGTGCAGCTGGAGCTCTCTGGACTCCCCTTCCACAGTCCTTGGGAGGCTGGATGGATCTGCCCTGAAGGGTAGCACAGTAGTCTTGCTTCTTTTAAGCTAGTGGGGCCAGACCCCTGCCTTGGAGAAGGGAGGTGGCCCCGTATCTGTGCCAAAGGCGCTGCTGAGTGTCATGGAGTCAATCCCAACTCTCTCACCTTGAGTCTGCTCACTGCTCTTTGTGTCTCCGTGCCAAGTCCCATAGGGCTGTGGCTGAGCTCCCTAGGGCCTGAGTTGCCTCTCTGTGAAGCTGGCTCGGGTGTTGCTGCTGAGCCCGAGAGAGAAACCACATGGAGAAATGTTGATTGAGGAATGTGGCTACCGTTCCTACATGGTGATGGCTTGGCTCGTGTGCTGAACCCAGGGCTTAGTGGCCAAGTGTACTTCTTGTCCTGCACATACGCATCCCCTGCCTGGCCAGCACCCTTGCTGGGAGAAGGGAATTACGTGCACTCAAGGAAACTCTTCCCCATGTTGGCCTGATGCTGTGGCCAGCGGAAAGGCTGTCTCCCCCCACGTGGCAGGCAGGCAGGCAGCCTGAGCAGCCCTTGATTAAAGCACGTTTATAGTACTAAGATTGTATAAAATAATGCAGTTGCTGTAACTTGAGCTTTGTGCAAGACGCTGAGCTCTCACGTCAGATCAGCGACTCTGCATGGTGGAACATTGCCTTCCTTTCTGAAGGCCAGATGTGTGAGAGAAATGTCAGCCCACAAAGGCCCAGCTTGTCAGAGATCTGGAGAGGGAGGGCTGCTCACGTAGCCTCGTTTGTAACACAAACCAGGAGGCTGAGCACTACATTGGTCTTGCTCCCTCCTCTGCTGGCATTTGTGTCTTGGACCTGATGTCAGTGTCTGAATTTCCATGACCCTGGCTCTTCTATTTTTAACCCCTCTTTACATTTAGTTTGATGGGAGCTTCCAAATGTGAGGCAATAAAATTGCTTCTTGTTAATTTGCTCTCTAATCTGTGGCTTACTTGTGGACCTGAAGGCAGATTTGCCCTGTGGTTGGTGTCTTTGCTTTATCTGTGTGCCAATTAACTCTCAATGTGTGATTTTTATAGTGTAGGAGACACCCTGCAATCCAAGTGCCTGCTTTGCAAAGTAGGGTTTGCAACTGCAGTCTTGCTGGTGCTGCAGTGGACAGGAATCTCTCAGCCTGCAAGCACATCACATTTTGCCTGCCTGCCCTCAGGATGTATGCCTTTGGGGCGCTGAGCTAATGCTTTAGGCTCAGAGGAGACAGAGCTGGCCTGTAAGGGGGGAAAAAAATAATCTCATCCTTTGTGCTGTGCTGAAAATGATGGAAGGGCTCAGGAGTTAGTGGTGAATTGGTGTATGCTTCTGTCTCTCTTCCTTCCGAGTTGTGCTCTATCCTAATTTTATTTCTCATTTCTTTTAGAGTCTGTCCCAGCAGAACGTCAAAGCAGCCAAGGTTTTGAGCACAGTGACTGCCAAGGCTAATGCCACACTGCCTTTGGGGAAGGGGATAAAAGCGCCTGCTGTCCCTCCAGTTAGCAGAGTGTCTGAGAACTTGAAAAGTGATGCGCTGGCAGAAGAGGTAATGATGGAGGAGACTAAAGTGGGGAGCTTCCCTGGGGAGAGTGGGCCAATGGGCCTTCTGGAATTTGAGACTGGTGCAGTGTCCCCAGCTGAGGAAGCGTGGTCATGGAAGAGGGGGGACGGGGGCTGCTCTATTTTAACCACTGTTACTGCACCATAAGGAGAGGCAGATGAGCAGAGGGTAGCTCTTGTGCCTGTCTTGTTCCTGCCTATCAGCTAGCAGGCTGGTTTCTTCCTTCTTTTATGATAGCAGTGCTCTGTACAGTTAGGAGTTCTCTGCTTGGCCACAGATGCCTGCTTCATCTGTGGGCCAGGGGGAGATGGGATTTCTGTGCCCTGTTTGAGAAGTTCTTGGGCTAACCTTGACACAGACTGAAGCAGTACGGCTGAAGAAAGGCTGAGGTGGTCCAAGCTCTTCTGCTCTGAGCTGCTTTGTATAGTTCATGGGCACGAGCAGTTCCTTTCAGATGCACTTTGTCTTTCTCACCCTAGGTCCCCACTCTTCCTTGCCTAAAGCAAACTGTTCCTGTGGGAAAAGCTTCTCCAGCTAACGCTGCCACCCCACAGGCTGCTTCACTTCTGGGAAGTCGCACTGCAAAGTCAAGGAAGCCAGGCCTGCAGCCAGCACAGGATGCCCAGCTGAGCCAGGCTGCCCTGCCCACCCAGGCAGAGGAGACCTCGAGCAGTAGCAGTTCCTCAGACAGCAGCGACAATGAGATGCCCAAGCAGCCCCCCAAACCTGGTCAGTTCTCCCAAAAAGATGTTCTCAGTGCTGCTGGCCAAGCCAGGGTGGGGACAGCATTTTGTTACACCATGGGAGGTGTGTCACTTTAACATGGTGGTTGGAGAGGGATTCCTCCTTTCCCACTTGGCAGAGCACTCCCCTTTCTTTGAAGGCAGAAGGCCTTTTGGTGGTGGCTGGGTGAGTGAGCTCAGTCCCAGGCAGCAGTGGTGAGTTTAATGGGATGAATTCTTCTCCTCCAGCAGGCTCACTGCAGAAACCAGGAGGGACGCAGCCAGCCCACAGCTCCTCCTTGGAGTCCAGTGAGGAGAAGGCAATGTCGCAGGTATAGTGCCTGAGCAGTCTGGGATCCTCTCAGGTCTTGCAATTAGCTCCTAAGTAGGACAGAGAGAGGACTGAATTCTCAGGCGTAGCAAACAGAGTGCTGGGTGGGTTTGCCAGCGCAGAAGTGGGGGCCCCCCAGTGCAGTGCTGTGAGCAGGGCCTTTTAGTGGGGGCAGAGAGAGGCTTTTGGACCTGGAATGCCTCCCCAGGCAACTGGGCCTTGTGTCCAGGGCTCATGGTGCCTTCCTCAGGAAAAGGGATGGAAAGAGGTGGTGCCTTGCAAGGGTTAAACCAGGAGAACTGGTGCACAGTGCCAACGGCAGCAGGATTTTTTCCCCAGTTTTATTTGTAACATAATCTGTGTCCAAGCCATTAAATTCCCTTTGTAAGTAACGTGCAGGGCGTGCAGCACATCTGCAGTGCATTAGCTGTGCTTGGGTGCATGCTAATGGCCAGGAGCCTAACCCAAGCCTGCTTTACTGGGCGAGAACAAAGAGGAGAACCTCTGGCCATCAGTTCTTGTGGCTGTCAGCTCACCTAGTGTCTCCCTGTGCTGGTCCTGGCAGCTGTGGCCTCTCTGCAGGGCTGGCTGAGCTGTATAGGGTCGCTCCGTGGGTGGCCAAAGGTGGGCCCTTCACTTGGAGGATGGGGGCAATAGCAGCAGAGACAGATCTGTGCGTCTGGCTGTGGGAGGCTGCTCTGCTGTGGATCCTCAGTGTCTCTGTGCTGTTTCAGTCCCTCCTGACAGGCTATATGGGCCTCTCCAAACCTCCAGCAGCACCCCAGGCACCAAAGACGGTTCCTCCCGAGTCTGTAGGCAAAGCCAGGCAAGGGAAAGCAGCCATGACTGCTGCAAACTCCCTCACCCAGGCCTCCGCGCAAGCAGCCCCAGCCAACAGCTCCAGCAGCTCCAGCAGCGACTCTGACACAGACATCGACCAGGTGGCTGCAAACCACAAAGCAGGTGGGTCTCCTTTGACAAGGTTGGAAGTCTGCTTTGCCCAGGAGCAAATCTCTGCTGGCATGAGAGGGTGACACTGGGACAGGGCCCGCTTCCCCAGTGTGTCTCCACCGCAGAGCCCCAGCGGCATGGAGTGCTGCTGCCTTCTGCTGGCTTCCCTCAGCCACGACACAGCCCTCTCCTGGAACACCCCTCCTGTGCTGGCTGGCTTGCAAGGCTCTGTGCTCTGTATCTTGGCCCTTTCCAGGTTCGGCTTTAACTGCAATAATTAATGCAATTAATGGGAGCAGGTAAGGCTCTCCCTGAAACTGATGCACACTGCATTGGTGTGCTGTGGTAGCGATGGCTTTTACAGAAGGTTGAACTGCTGAAGAACATCTATACGGTGCTGGTATTCAAGCCTCCCCTTGAGTCTTTCTGGGCTCTGTAGCATGTCTGGAGGGCAGAGAGGGGAAGCAAGTGGGAAGACCTATGGAGGAATTACATGTCCTGCTATTTCCCTGTTGTCCTAGTTTGTTGGCAAATTGTAAAACTCGGAGCTGGAAGCTGCTTCTGCTCTGGTGTGATCCTGGCACCTTCAGATGAGCTCTGGTCTGGCTGCGAGCTCTGGCCTGCTCTAGAGGCTCAAATGGGTCTCTTGGGTGCATCATTTAAGTCGTGCAGAGGGCTGTTGAGGAGGTCTGAACTATACGTAGGCTCAAGAAGGCCCAGGTGCTGAGCGGGTAAGCCATTCATTGTGTTGTGCCTTAACCCCAGCCAGCCACTAAGCGTGACGTAGCTGCTCACTCACTCTCCCGCTGGTGGGATGGGGAGGAAAATTGGCAAAAAGGTAAAACTTGTGGGTTGAGGTAACAACAATTTAATAATTGAAATCAAATGAAATGCAAAAATAATAATCATAATTGTAATGAAAAGGAGAGAGGGAAGGAGGAATAAAATCCAAAAGGAAAAAAACCCCAGTTGGTGATAAACAGTACAGGGCTTTGCCACCCGCTGAGCGATGCTGAGCCAGTCCCCAAGCAGTGATTGCCGACCCAGCCAACCCCCTCTAGTTTATACACTCAGCATGATGTTCTGTGGTATGGAATATTCCTTTGACTCATTCAGATCAGCTGTCCTGGCTGTGTCCTCTCCCAGTTCCTTGTGCCCTCCAGCCTTCTTGCTGGCAGGGCCTAAACAACTGAAAAGCCCTTGACTTCGTATAAGCATTACTTGGCAACAGCTAAAAAAATCAGTGTGTTATCAACATTATTCTCATACTAAACCCAGAACACAGCATTGTACCAGCTACTGAGAAGAAAATTAACTCTGTCCAAGCCAAAACCAGGATACATTGGTGACTGTTAACAGTGGTGGTGGTGTGGATACCCCCTCCACCTTGGGAAGTCCTTGACTTACTGGGGGTGGTGTTTCGGGGGAAGGACTGTTCTGTCTGTGCTCACCCATCTTGTGCTACAGTTTCCTCTAGTCAAACAGCCAAAGCTGTTGTGGCTGTTGTCATCAGATACTTGATCTCAGGCTGAGGCATCTTTCTCTGGTTCTGCTGTAGTAGGGATAGCCAGCAGGCTTTGCTTTTGGGAGGAGAACTGGATGCTCCTCTCTAAATACATATTTCCATCCTCCAGTAACTCCGTAGTCTATGTAATGAATGCTGCCTGAGCTGTCTTCTCTCTCTCATCCCTGTTTTTACAGAAAACAACCCTGCTCCAGGGCAGGAAGCCACAGGAGCCTCCAACAAAGAGAAGGTGGCAGGAAAAACGGAGCCAGGTCATGCCAGCCTCAAACCTTCCCCAGTCAAAGCCCTGGCTGTGAAAGAGAATGATGTTGGGGCAAAAGGGGTACAAGTGACCCCAGCATCACATGCACTGTTGTCCATCTCGCAGTCAGAGGAGCCAAGTTCAGGAAGCAAAACAGAGGTCACTACTGCCAGAGTTCCTGCAGTGCAAACACCGGAAGGGTTGGAAGTGAAGAAGAAGAAAAAGGAGAAAAAAGAAAAGAAGGAAAAGAAGAAACCTTCCTCCACAGAAGATAAGGCTGTGAAAGCATCTAAGAGCAAAGACAAAGAGAACAAGAAGCAGAAAACATCTCAGAAACGGAAACTGCCAGAAGAGGATGAGGCTGTTGGGCAGCCCAAGAAGAAGTGGAAAGCGCAGGCTAATGAAGAAGTACCCAAAAAGAAAAAGAAGAAAGCTGGTGACCTGGAGAAGCTGCCAGGCAGCAAGGAAAAGAAAAAATCGGCTAAAAGTAAGTATCCCTCACTTGGGGCTACATTTGCAGTAGGTTCTTGCAGCTGATGGCACGTTCAGACTCTGGTGCAGGGCCTTGTAAGTAGCACCTGCTTTCCTGTTAGCTTCATGCTTGGCTACCTCCTCCTTGGCCCACCCAAAGCCAATGCCAGATTTGTAACACCCCACTTCAGTGTTTTTCTGCAGTCTCCAGGATGCAAGCTGGGCTCTCCTACCCCTTTGTCCTTCATCTGGCACAGTGGGAACTGCGTTAATACTTACACTGATTCTTGCTGCTTGCAGAGCAAGCTGGTGTCCCCATTCATCATCTTTGGCATGACCTGTCCCTCCAGAACTTTCTTCTGTCCTGGCTGGAAGCAGCTGTCTAGCTGAGGGCTGGCAAAGGGTTGAGGTGAGGCTGCACTGAACCTCCTAAGGCTTCTTTGCCCCCCCGCGCTGGGCTTGAGAGAGGTCTTGGTGGTTGTAAGCTACGAGGCCTCTGTTCTGCCCACTGCGCTCTGCATGGTACCCCGCTCTGTCTGCAGTGCAGAACAGCTCTGCTAGCCCAGCTGGCTGCCCTGGCTCCTCTGTGGCCAACACAACACGTGCTAGCAGAGAGCTAAGGTGAAATGTGACTGGCAGAGGTCTCTGACATGCTATGGGCATGGCAGAGGAAGCCCAGCCTTCACATGTGTGGGGCTTCATGTTAGTCAGAGCTTCCTGAACGCTGCCCCTGCTGCCAGCCTCTTTTAAAGAGACCAGCCTTGAAATCTGTGTTGTCACCTGAAGTGTCAGCCACCACTGTTACCTGGGGAGCGACAGTGCCCCTTCCTGACCCCGCCTGATCAGTGTCTGTGCTGCAGCATGGCGAGCAGCTCATTCAGGAGATATGACTCAGGGCTGTTACTGCTGCTTTTAAACCCCTGGAGAAAAGAGGAGGATGGTACCAGCCTCCTGCTCCTTGCTCCCAGTTAGGGGTGTTTCCTGCCCCTCTTGTCTGCGTGCCTCTCTGTAAGGGTCTGTTTGCTGCCCTAATGCAAAGGCAGTTTTTAATTTGCAGCGTAGACTGCATTTGCAAATCAGAGCTGGTTCTGTGTTGGATCTTGTAGACTTTTTTTTTTTTTTTTTTTTTTTTAAAGGAGATGGAATGGGTGGGCCAGGTCTGCTGGGGTTTCTGTTCCGCAGAGGTGCAGCCCTTCATTTTGGGAGGCAGGCTTGTCCGTCAGCCCCTCTGTGGGCTGTTGCACGGGGGTGAGCTGGAGCTTCTTGGAGCAGTTGTGCTGAGCTGAACCTTGTGTCCATTCTGTGTTAGTAGCTCCCCTTGCTCTGATTTCTGGCATGTGCACAGCTATTCCAGCTGCAAAGCGGTTCCTTGAAATGGGTGGGCAGCAGGAGGTGGAAAGAAGGGGATCCTGTGTAGTTCTGCCCACATATGTGCATGAATGGTGGGATCAAACCACGCTGTCTCAGAGGTACTGGAGAAAAAGTCCTGGGAGCAGCTGCCTTGTAGTGAGGCTCTGCCCTCATCCAATTACTGTTCTAGAAAGCTTGCTCAGGTTCAGATGTGATGATAAAAAAACTTACTGGAGATGCTCCTACCACTCTGTGCTCCATCTCGGAGGTTAGCAATACCTGTCCCTCTCTTAGTTGACTTTTCTTTCCCTCTCCCAGAAAAAAAGACTGGAAAAGAAAAGAAGAAGAGCAAAAAGGTGTCTTCAGAAGGGGAGCCTATAGCAGATGGCTCTGTTGAGGTTCCCAAGAAGAAGAAGGTATGTGTAAGACCCTGGAAAGGGGTACCATGGGGAGAGTTGTTCTGAGCTGCGGTTGTTACGCTCATCCCTGCAGCATGCCAGGCTGGAGAGGAACAGAGCCATGTCCTGGCCTTTCTGGTAGTACAGAGGTGGCTGCAGTTAATTGTGGCTAGTCTTGACACACCATGACCTTTGGTTGCTTGGGATTGGGGTGTCTCGAAGAAGGGCTTGTTCCTGTATTGCTCCCCCAGAAGAGATCCCTTTCTCTGGAAGAGTCGAACCCAGGGGCCCTTTTGGTGGCAGAGAACCTGCCCAAGGAATAAGTGCTGCTCTTCAGCTGTCTGTTCATCTAGTTCTCAGCAGAAACTGGAACTCTTGAGGGCTTGGCAGGCTACTGCATCCCATCCCAAGAGCTAGGAAGCGGGGCAGAAGGGAGACTGTCAGATGTTCCTTGTAATGAATATGTCCCTGTAGGGGTGGTAGCCAAGACGCATCCGTGGCCTGTGACTTTGCTGGGTCTTTCATGTTTGTGGTACAGATGATACTGATTTATTTTTCACCCTTTTCTTTTTAGAAGAAGAAAACACCCAAGCCTGAAGGATTGTGAGAAGGTACATGGCCTGTGGGGACTATCAGTTGGTACCTCTGAACGGCAGTAACCTTGGCCAAATTCGGTACTCCTGAGCCACTCTTGGGACAACAGTGTGTCCTCTAAATGCTCACTGAGTCGGCCTGGCCTTAGATTAGAGGGCCAGGATGTGGAGTGCTGTAAGGAAAGTCATGCAGCAGTGTGCTGACTTCTTTGGATGTGTTTGACCTCAACTCTTTAGCTGCTGAGAAGTGGATGTCCAGCCTTGGACGTTGCTGTCCTCTGTCATCAGCAGAGATAAGCAGCCTCTGGCAGTGTCTGTCCCTGCTGACCACAGGGAGCTTGGAAAAGTAATGTGGATTAGACGGTGATGTAGACACCTGGAAATGGACCAGATGACTCTGCCCTTGCTCTGCTCAGCTGTAAGGCTGTTTATCCTCCTCCCCATCCCTAACTCTTTTAACTCCTCTCCCCAAAGGTACCGCATTCCTGTGATTAAGGATTTATGGGCGAAGATCAAACAGAAGAAAGGAAAAGGAAGCTCATCAGGAGAATTCCAACTTTTTTTTTTTAAAATAATAATTTATAAGTTCTTTTAACTATGACTTTTAGAGCAGAGCAGTGTAACTTTCTGCTGCCTCCTGCCCGGGCCCAGAGATGTGTTTGTTGTCCCTCCCAATGGCTCACTTGTTGCACAAGAACTGAAGGAGGCAGTTTGACCAGAGAGGAGCCAGCTTGCATAAACTGCTTTCCTCCTAGTTGATACCCAGCCATCTCTATCTTTCTCATCACAGAGCTATATTTTTAAGAGAAACTTTTACCTTTTTTTTTTTTTTTTTTTTTTTTTTCTTCTTTCACCTTCTGTGATTTGTGGTGTCGGTCTTTTTGCTACTATGGAAGAGAGCTCTGGGGTTTACTTTTTATTCTAACACTCACAGCAGTGACTATTGTGTCCCTGGATTGCACTGAACAGCTGTGTCCAGCAGCTGTTCTCAGCCAAGGTGGCATAATTTTTTGTGGGATTTTTTTATGGAATACAAAATAAAAAAAGAACGGTGAGATCTTTCTTCAGCTGCTTTCAAGGGAAGGGAGTTGACTGAGGCAGGGTAGATGCTGGGGCTGAGCCCAGGGCAGGGCTCAGTGTCTACCCAGTTCACAGAGACCACTTCAGGCCCTGGGGAAAAATCAGTTGCTTTCTGCTTCCTCCCCAGGGACAAGCAGATGCTGTTGTTCTTCTAGGATTGGTTTGTATGGGTTTTTTTAATTACTAAAGTGCTGTGTAGGGGCAGGTGCCGAGAATAGGTTTGGACATCACCCTGTTGCAGATCCAGCCTGCTGCCTTGCTGGCAGCTGCTACCCTGCACCTTGTACTGGGCTTGTACCTGGTTTCCTTGCTTCCTCCTAAAGGTTTAGGAGGCGAGGAAAAAAGGGACTGGATCCCCTTGTGCTCCTCCCTCCCATGCTGTACAGCCTTGCTGCAGGCTCTGCTGTTGAGGGCAGAGGGCTCTGGCTGCCCCCCTTGCACCTGCGCAACTGGGGTGCAGGAGGGACACTGCTCCCAGTACAGGGCGCAGCTCCCCAGCGCTGCGATACACGTAAAGGTGACTTCAGCCTCCCGTGCTGTGCTGGGAGATTGAACAAGTGATAGATGAGGAATATGCATGATCCTGGGTCAGGGCACAGATGTCCTAGTGTCTTTGCCGATTTTTTTATTCCCTTTTTTCTTAAAATTCATTTCATTTACACCAAGGACAGCTGCATGCTAGTGGCAGGGCAGTGCTTGCAAATAGGGTTGTTTACAAGGCTTTCTTATTCAAAAGTTTATTTGAAATTAGCTTGTGAGACATTTCTAAAGAAACTATCAGATATATCCAGAAAAACTTAAAAGTCCCTTTGACTCCAGGGTCAGCTTCTCTGCACACTTACCCACTGCTTCAGCTGTCCTCCAGCCTGAAGGCAGAAGGTGAACATGTTGCCTACAAAACTCAGCACAACAACCATCTACTCTAGTAATAACAGGGCTTTGGCCTACAGGGGTCAGTTAAGAAGCTGGTGGAGGTTGTTTTGCTGCTTTTAATGTTTATTCAGTGTAAGAAAGCATTAGTGTGCGTGCCACTGTCTGGGTGCTGTGGGATGCTGATGAGCAAAAGGGAACAGGATTTATGGGTCTGACATCATTGAAATAATTTTCCAGCCTGCTTTACCTACTCTCTGGGGGAACACTTTGTCTCTAGCACTGCTCCTGGTGGCAGCTAAGCCCCATCTGGTGCCTTACAGCAGGGGGGCACAGTCGATACCTCTAGGGACAGGGGTGTGCAGGGGTGCCCGCTGCTAATCTAATTGCCTTGGAAAAGCAGAAATGAAATAGAGAAAAAGAAATTTGAGCTGGGATGCTGAAGACAGGACAGGCAACAGCTGGCATCCTCTTCTATTAGGCTGTTTTAGGGGAAAGAGGAGGGAGTCATTAAGATGGGTCCAGGACTTCCCAAAGCCCAGACTGTTCTGCTGTGCCTCCATCACAACCTCCACCTCCCCTGCAGTGCTTTGGTGCGGCCTCGGCCTCCCCCAGCCCCCCCGACTCCTCTGCCCCAGCCCTAGGGTTTCCCCTTCCCAGTCCCATAACTCTGCTTGGACTCACCTTCCTACACAGCCAGCTTGACTGCCTCCGCCCCGGAGAAGATCATCTCCGGTTCCACAGTGGTAGCAGGGGTAGTGACTGCAGCATCATCTGCAGAGGGAGGGCAGGACATGGGTGCTGAACCCCTGGGGCTACCCCATCATGACCCCCCCTTCCAGGGCAGTGGGGCAGAGCCTGCACCCACCCAGTGAGCTGGGGGGTGGGGGGGGGCGGCCATAGAAAAGTTTGACTGCATGCCTCTGCTCTAGCTGCAGCTGCCCGAGGAGGGCTGGGGTTTTTAGGGTCCCCTCCAGCCTTAACGTGCGGGCATCAAAGAGGGCTGAGGGATGCTCTCTACAGCTTGGGCACCCTCCTGGCAGCTCTCTTCCCTAACCACAGGCAAAATGGGCGGCAGCACCCATGCGTGCTGCTCATTCCTCCCTGGTGACCTACCAGGGCAGTCCAGCTTTTCCCGAGTAGCGGTGCCCTCGATCCTGGTGCCATTTTTGTAGGAGCACCAGCAGTAGCCTGTGGAGGCATTGCACTGCTTGGGCAGGTAGTCGCCGTTCTCATCGCACTGCGGCTGGAAGTGACCCGGTTGGACACCCCCAGAACTGGCCTCCGCCTGGCACTTAGTTTGCACTAGGGCAGTAAAAACAAAGGGGAGACACTGTGAGCCCCCCAGGCCCTTCTGCCCGGCAGCCTCTGAGGGGTCTTTTTATCCAGAAGCAGTTAAATTAAAAGGCAAACAAGCCCCACCCCAGTGGCCTTTCTAAAGCTTTTGAGCTAGCCAGGGACGGACAGGGACAGTGGTGCTCCAGCTTTTCAGACATTTGCTCATCCCAAATGCCCTGCAGGCAGTGGCTCTGTGATGTCCTGAAGGCCACCAACCATTCCACATGGAATGAAGAAAGAGGTCCATGATCGGGGGACGGAGGGTTTGGCTTTGGGAAGCCCCATGCTGGCACCTCCTTGGGGGGGTGGTGATTGCTCCCAAACATCCAGTCCCAACCCTCCCCAGCTTGGCAGCCCCCACCACGATACCTTTCTTTGCTGCAGTTGTCTTGCGCCCCTTGGGCTTGGTGTTCTTGGCCATTTCAAACAGCAGCCACTTGTGCATCCAGGATTCAAAGGACTGCAACAGGAGGAGCCAGAATGTTAACCAGCAGGTGTGCACGCTTGTGCACCACGTGGGAGCCATGCTGCACCACATGGGAGCCATGCTGCAAGCTCCAGCTTGGGCCAAAGGTTGTGAGCACCACCACATTCCTTGAGGCAGGAGCAACCCAAGCCTGGTTCAAGCAGGACTTTGTTTTTCCAGGTGGTGATGCCTCACTGCTTCCCTGAAGTGGGGTGTTCCTAGAAGGGGAAGAGTAGGACAGCAGCAAGCACTGACCTTCCATTCCGCATCAGTCATGGTGGTCTTCAGGGTCTTCAGGTTGTCCACCATCATGTTGTACTTCAGCTCTGGGAACTTCTTCCTGGGGTCTGTTTGCTGCAGTGACCACCACAGTGAGACAAGGCAAAGAAAAACGAGTTGAGGGGGGGTGAAGCTCTGCTTGTATCGGCCAGATGGACTTTGCAGGAGGCCACGAGCTCCTACAGCTCGGAGCACTCAAGAGACCCCAGACCCAGCCGAGAGACAACAAGCTGGAAGCAGAGGGTCCCACGGCCTCCCGCAGCACAGGGGGCAGCTGTGGGATTGTTGGGGGAGCAGGGGACCTTACCAGCAGCAGGTGCTTCACTTGATCCTCAGTTTTGTTGCTGGCAGGAGCCATGGCCTCAAGAGAAAAGGGAAAGGGGCAGCATGAGCGCAAGGGCTGGCAGCGAGCCCCAAGGGCAGCAGGCAGCAGCTAGTGCCGAGCAGCGGTGGGCATCTCTTACCACGTCAGCAGTGGGATCGAGAGACGGGGCCCTCAGGGGCATGCTCATTATGGCTATCTTCGCACCCTTGGCTGGCTTGGCGCCTGCCGAGGAAGGAGTGGTGTGAGGAGCACTGGGGTGGGGGGCTCTGGGTAGGACCCATCCCCCCTCCCCAGCCAAACCCTCCCATGCTGGTGCCCGTGGTGCTACTGACTGGCAGGCAGCTTCCTCTGCAGTGCCTCCAGCTGCAGGGTCTGGGAGGTCTTGGTCAGCTTGCCGATCTGCCCGTTCTGCTGGTAGACGAAGTAGACGGTGACAGCCTGGCCGGCGATCAGCAGTGCCACCAGGATGGAGAGCGTGGAGAGGGCGGCTTTGCTGCCCAACGCAGACCTGCGTGCAGCACATGGAGAGGGAGCTCAGCCGCTGCAGGAGATGACCACGTACCCTGGATCACTGTGACCACGAAACCCCTGGGCGGGGGCTGCACCAGACAAAGGCAAATTCCCCTGTCGCAGGCATGCAGAAGTGAAATCTCAGCATGAAGGTCACTCCGCGTTGGGGAACCGAAACCCCCTGCAGGGGCAAGAGCGGGGGAGGCGGGGGAGGGGTACCCGAGGAGCATGTGGGCGCACGGGGGCTGCGGGCAGGGGGGCTGCCAGGGTATTTGGGGGCACGGCCTCGCTCTGGGTGTTTTGCAGGATGATGAAGCCACCTGAAGCCTTGGTGCTCCTGGAGGGCAGAGGACATACCCCATGGGATGCCCAACTACACTTAATTTTTAAAGTTTTGTGCAAAAAGCAAGGGTGTGGGGCACCGTGAGTGCAGAGGCAGGCCGGGCAGGTGGCTGGCGCAGTGCTGCCATCACACCGGGATGCCGAGGCAGGGCAAAGCCCAGCGCCATGCAGCCACCTGCCATGCTGCCACAGCCTCCCCAGGCCAGATCCTGCCCCACCGGGGTGAGCGGGGCACTGGAGGGGCGCAGCGGTGCCCCAGGGAGCCGCCAGCTGCCTCTGCTGCCCGATGAGGTGCAGGCACCCATGGGTGCTGCCCTGCTGCCGGTGCTGCTGCATTTATGTCAGGAGCTGGACCTGCCGTCCAGATGTCTGCCTGGCGACTGATGATGCCAGAGCTCCTGGCCTTCTGATTGGCTGGAAATATTTGGGGACTCCCCCAAGGGAGTTGGGAGATGAGGGCTGGTTGGGACATGGGGGGTGGCCTTACAAAGCTGGCTGGCGTCTGGGACTACGTTGTGTCCCTGCCTGCCCCATAGCCATCCTCTGGGCCGCCTGCCCCATAGCCACATCATCAGCCTGCCTGCCCCACGGCCCCACCTTGAGCCTGCCTGCCCCATAGCCATGCTGTTGCCCCATTCGCCCCATAGCCATGACCTGAACCTGTTGCTGTGCCCTCATCTGCCCCACAGCCACACTGCAAACCTACCCACCCATGCCATGCCACACCTCCATCTGCCCCAGAGATAGTGCCCCCCCTCGACCCCAGAGCCACCCCATGCCCCCACCCACCCCAGAGCCATCCCGTGCCCCTGCCTGCCCCACAGCCACGCTCCAGCCCCTCCCACCCTATAGCCACACCATGCCCCCCTTAGCTCCACAGTGCCCCATAGCCATAACATGACCCCCACCTTCTGCCCCATAGTCACTCTGTACCTCCTTGGCCCAACTGTATCCCTTTCTACCCCATGGCCACGCAACAGCCATGCTATTCCCCCTCTGCCCCACATCCCCGCTTTGGCCTCCTCATCCCCCCTTGACCCCACACCCCCATGCCCCCCATCACCTCTGAGTGTCCCTGGCATGGAACACGCTGCTGCCGTGGTCGGAGATGAGGTCCCGCTGCTCCTCGGCCATGGCTCTGCTGTCGGCACCCTGATGAGCAATGTGTGCCCCGAGTGCTGTCGCTGGAAATACCCCCCCAGGCCCCCACCCTACCCTGCCACCCCCGGGGCAGCGGGGGGGGAGCAGCAGAAAAAAGCCCCATTGGCTGCCGGCACCTCCATCACCTGTTGCCAGGCAGACATCTGCTTACCAGGTCTCTGGTCCAGAAATGATGCTGGATGTGGCTGTGAGCACTATGGCCAACTCGTGGGGCATCGCCTCCCACCCCACCGCCACAGGCTGGTCACAATGCCCAGCCTGGTGACACCCAGTGCCATGGGCCTGGGGGCTTTGGTAGGCCTGGGGGAATATGGGGTACAGGATGTGAAAAGGGGGATGTGGAGGTGGGAGGCAGCACGTGAGGAAGGGGGTGGGATGCAGAGGTGGGATGTCACAGGGAGGGCTCCCCACACCAAAGGCTGAGCAGGACCCTCTGTGGGCGCATGCTGTCAGGGTGCACCTCTCCTCACTCACCTCCGCCACCAAGGAAAAGCTGCACTTTGGTCCAGACCCCTCCTTGAGGGTCATTTTGGACCCCCCTGAGCGGGGGTGATCTGCCAGCACCTCTTGGGCTGCGGAAGTAACGATTAAAGGACCAAGTGTTTAAAGCTCCCCTCCCTCCTGCGGGACCCCCCTCGCCCTGTCTACAGCAACTTCAGGGGGCTGAACCCCCAAACCCAAGAACGCAGAAGCAGCCCCCCAAGGTGGACAACCCCCAAAGCACCAGTGGGAGTGGGGCAGTGTGGGTCCCCAGGCCACCCCACAGCCCTGCTAGCACTGTGTAGGCGAGAGCAGCCATCCACCCCCATAATGCTGATTTTCAGTTATTTTATACAAGGACCTGGGGCAGCCGGGGGCTAACACGCCCCCGATGCCAGCGCTGAGCCTTGGCCTTGCTAGGCACGCTGCACCCCCCATCTCCAGCATCAGGACCCAGCACAACCATGGCCAGCATCAGCCAAAAGTGAAACGCCGAGTGTGAAATTAAAAGCAACCCGCCCTGGCATCACCGGCGACCGCAGCCCAAGGGCCAGAGAGCGGTATGGCTGTGAGGGGCGAGCAGGGGCAGGTTTCTCCGTTGACTCCATCCCTTGCGTTCTCCATTGACTCCATCCCTTCTCCCCGGCCAGCCCTGGAGCCATCCCGGCCGGCAGGGGTGGCACAGCCAGCCTCCGGGGAGAGCAGGCTTAAGGAAGAATCTAAACGCTTTTCCAGAGAGCAGGGCAGGGTCTCCTGGCTGATGCTGTTTCTGGAGGAGAAGCAGGCGCTGATGGGACAATGCTCCGGCCTCCCAGGTGGGGAGTCACAGCCCCCCCTCGGGGCTCAGAGCCTGGTCACCCCAGGCTCAGGTGATCCAGCAGGGAAAGCCCCAGGGCACCCAGGGGTGCACAGATCCCCCTACCCAGGTGCCTCAGGCCACCTGCATCCCCAGCTCCTGCCTTCCTCCCCAGAGGCTATTTTGAAGACAAGTAACTGCTGCTTTTTAGGTGATGCTGCATTTAGAAACCATCCGAGGTGTTAAAACACATAAAACCCTTCCATAATGTTTTCATCTCTCCCCTCACTCTCAGGCCACGGTGGGCACCAGGAGTTTTGGGGGGATGCAGGTTTTTTCTCACAGCCCCATCCCTCAATCAGCACCTCTGGGGCTGCAAGACCACCACCCCACCCCCAGCCCTGGGGCCATGGTCCAGGCATGTTCCGTGACCAGCCTCGGTGCTGAGGGCAAGTAAGGAAAGTCTGAACGGGAACTTGGTGAGCAAAACACCCAGCGAATTATGGAGCTGGGCCCAACTCTGCAAACCGCAAACACAGGCGATAAACAAGGGGGTGGGAAAGAGCCCCAGCCCCACCACAGGCAGGCTGAGCCCCCAGCCCAGAGGGGGCCTGTCAGCACCAAATCAGCCCTCGCTCCGCACAGGCTTTTCCATTAACTTCTTCAGTACTTTCCCCACCACAAGCACTATGCACACACACAGCCTCTAAGCTGTTTTAAGTCTGTACGTTGATTTTCCTGGGAAGATGCAGACCATTTTCCGGAGCAGCTTTCAGCCTGCTTATCCCCCTCTCTTTCCTCCACAGCCTGAGGCTGGCACCCAGGCACAGCACGGGCTCATCAGCACCCTGTCACCCCCAAGGCTTCCTATTTGTGCATGTTTCGCGCCACCCATGAAAAACTTGACAAGCACCATTACAGGAGGCTGGGGAACCAGCCGCCTTCTGGTTGGAAAAGGAGCCATCTGGAGCAAGGAGAAGTTTCAGAACTCAGCCCAAATCTGCCTGTTCCATGGGGACCCTGACCCAAGCTGGCAGAGCGATTATTTCAGGCAGGGAGACGGAAATAACCCCACAGGCATTCATGTGAAGCCATTCATTACCAACCCAACCTCCGCCTCGCAGCTCGCAGCCCGCAGACCCTGCACAGACCGACATTTGGTGAACAAACCCACATCTCTCACTGCCTGTGGGACAACACCCCGGGCAGCACAGGATCAGCCCCGCCGGACAAACTCGAGGGGAACGGCTGAGCTGCAGGGCTCACCAGCAAACGCAGACCTGCCTCTGGGGTCTTCGTGGGCTGGGGATGCGCTGCAACCAGCGGGCAGCCCCGTGCCCTCGGCAGGACAAGCATCCCTGCTGGGGAGACACGCGGTAGGCAGCCACACGTGTCCCCCACCCACACAACTGGGGAGGCAACAGCCAGCCGCGGGGGCTTTGCAGGTGACGCAGTTCCTCGCTGCATCACGCAAGACAAGGCAGCCAGGTAGGGCAGGAACGGGGCAAGAGCCATGAAACCCATCGACACTGCTCAGCCAGCGGAGTTTTTCTGTCCAGCCAGCCCCAGGACGCATGCCGAGCAGCCCGCTCTGCGCAGGGATGCGTGTGGCTCTCTGGTTTCTCTTCCTCCTTCACCATTTCTCCCTTGGGGAGTTTCACATCGACGCAGGAAGTTGTTTCAAAGACGTCAGGTCGGCTAAGAAATAAAAGCCATTTTTGCTATTAATTGTGCAGCCAGCCCAGGGAACACCCTGCCCACGGCACAGCATGGTGAGGGCAAGTGGTAGGGACTGGGCTTACAGCAGCTCAGCTCCGACAGCCCTGCACACCCAGCAGAGCTCCTGCTTCCGAAAATTGAGGGCTAATAAAGCAAATCCACCTTCCTGCCCTGGGCAAAGCTCCCACCACCTGTGCAAACCCCAGCAAACCTCCCTGGGGGAGGATCCGCCAAGTAGGGCAGTGGAACTGCGTTCCTCCTACCTCAGGTTAGACAAAAAGGTCCCAGCTGGTGCTTCAGCAACCTCCTCTCCAGAGCCAAACAAGGCCAATGCCACTGCCAGGCTCAGCAGCCAGGTCCAAGCTGCCCGGAGGTCGGCCTGACCCTGCTGCAGCTGAAGAGCCGCTTCCCTTCTCACACCCTTAAAGCGGTACCGAGCAGGCACCTTCCCATTTCCACGTCTGTCCTTAAAAACAGCAGGGCTAAACGAGCCTGCACCAGGGTGGCTGTGCCCTGCCTTGGTGGGCCACAGAAGGGAGATGGAACTGAGCAGAAAACATCTCAAACTGCACCTAAAGGTACAAGTGGGGCCTGTGAAAATCATACCACTGCGAAGATCCTGTGTTGGATTTTATATTCCTGTACAGCTTTGCCCAAACATACCCTGTGCAGTAGCCACATTAATGTCACACGGGACAAAGTAACACATACCAGAACAGCAACAGGTTTCACTGTATATATGAAAAAAACACCCGACCAGGGCTGTTAGCATCACACCACACCTTCGCCTCCCTCTCCCCTGGGTTCCTCCGCCCAGTCCCCTCCTCAGTTCAGCTCCACGTTGGCTGAGCCACTGCTGGTTTCATGTTTTCAGCACCTTCTCCAGAGTTCAAAGAACACTTTTAAGTACAGGAAAAGAATGGCTTAAACTCCAAATAGCACACTCTCTCAAGACAGTAAGGGAAGTCTATTCTAAAGTTTTCCATGTCCACATATAAAATTACAAATAAAACACTACAGCTGTGCCAAGGGAAATGCTGGCTTAGGAATATCAATAGTCCAGGCAAAGATTTTTTCCACAGAAAGGGGAAGTTGTGTATTAAGCAACAGTTTGCAGAAACCCCAGCAGTAGTTAGCTTGCTTGCAAGCCCGGCTTTCTTCTACACAGCAAAGGCACCTCCAAAAAAGTCATGACTCACTTCAAAACCACAAGCATCCAAGTAGTTTTCACTGTGAAGACCGAGACACACCATGGCTTAAGACCAGACACCCGTGTTTCTTCTGCCATGAAACTCATCCCATTTTACTGTGAAAGAGCTAGGGCTCAACAACTGAAAACCAATCTTGACAGGAGCAACATTCCCTGGATCTATTCCAGGCTGAGTAACTGTACCAGAACAGAGACTGCTCTGAGAGGGGCGCGCCTCCAACACTACCATCAGCCAAAGCATCCTTTCCCGTGTGGGGAGGGAGGCTCAGGAGCAGGCAGGCGAAGGAAACCCCCGTGAAGCGTTTTAAGATGCAAAAGGGTGGGAAGGAGCCCACACGACGGTGGTGAGGTTCTCAGAGTTTGGGGTCTGGAGGCAGACTTTGCTCAACAGCCCAGGACATCAGACCACCACCTTCCAGCTTCATTTTATAGGTCACACATCACACATAGGACTATTCACATCTGCCATGTAACTGTGCTAAGAATCCTAAGGTTTTTCAACCACAACCATCACTTAAACCTCACCACAACTATTCCCAAACATTTCACCAGCTCCAGATGAGCTCACTCGCTCATGGCCAAGAGTTCCACTGAACTGAGGCAGCAAAGTGAGGCAAGTTGTATCTCCCTCTACAACAAACTCCTACCCACCGCGCCCCGTGCCGCAGGGGGATCACAGGGTAGCACAGGGCAGACCCCCATCAAAACAGCCACCACACTGCGCCAAGGCTGACATCACCACAGCACAGGAGGCATTCTGACCGTTCCATCTCTCTCAAAGAGGCTGTAGAAGCCAGTTATTTTAACCAGGAGCGTACAGAGTCCGCCAATCTTAAACTATGCTCAAGTATGCCCATCATACGTTCTCTTGGTCTAAAATCTTGCTACAGCAGAGGAAGCGACAGGAACAGCAGTGATTTTGAAGCCTGGAAAGCTAGGAAGAGAACACTGGCAAAGGTGGAAACGGGCATTTATTCCAGGTGATGGCAGCACATTCCATGGAGGTCAAACGCTGCAGGAAGCGCAGTGTGCCTAAGTGAGGAGTCATTTTTCTTAAATGCCTCTGGAAGTATAAATATATAAATTACAGCAGCCAAGGGAGCTGTAATTCTAGTGCTTTTAGAAGCTTTTCCCATGTATATTCAAGAGCGCCTTTGCTGCAGCAGTAACAACAACCCCAAGCCAACCAGAAGACCAGCTTCAGAGCACAAGCTGTTCATGGATGGAATTAAACTGAAGCCACTCAACTTCTAAGTACACCTCGGTAAGAAAACACAGTTGAGCAGAGGTTTAAAAGAGAGCTTTAATAATGAAAGGTGCAGCACTGTTTACAGACGACGTCCCCGGCGACCACCCTTCCTGCGAGTGCTGTCAGAGGGGATGGGGGTGACATCCTCTGTGTGGAGAAGAAAATCCAAAACAGAGTTACCTTCCACAGGTACCCCAAGAAACCAGCCAGACACAGCCACCCAGGCCCAAGTCACCCCAACATCCCACGGCTGCACCTCAGCAGGCAACCACCACAGGAGCCAGGCACAGGAGGAACAAACGCTCCACAGGAGTGAAGCTTGTGAATTTACACAGAGCTTTTGACGTTTAGGAAGCAAAAGTCCCCGTCTCCCATCCACTTACACATGCAGCCACAGCATTTCCAAAGAAACAGATGGTGCCTGATGTAATTTCCAGAGAAGCCATCACCACTGCTTCTTGTGACTCCCCTACAAAGTTTGGGACTTGCCCTCAAACAGCTGGAGGAACTCCATTATTACTGTGTTACAGTCTTAAATCAAGACCAACACACTCCAAGCGACTGAACAACTCTGGCACAAACGCTGTTACATCAGAGGAGCACCAGCATCCTGCTGCGCAGCTGGGGCTTATCATGCAGACAGAAACCTGGTTTCTGAAGTCTGCTCACACCACCTCCTGGTGAACCGCCAATATAAGAATGTTTAAATTAACCCGTATCTTCAGTGCTGTCAGACAGAGGCTAAGAAGAAGATCCCAAAGCTAAATCATCGTACCGAGTGGTATACATGCCTACAAAGCTCCTTTTACTACACAATCCCTCAAAACAGTTTTGGTTTGGTGCTTTTTTTTTTTTTTTAAAGTTGCAAGGCTCTGCACTGATATACCATGACTTATGTGTCTAGCTATCCACTTTCTCCATCACTCACCAATGCGGCCGATCTTCATTCCAGAGCGAGCCAGAGCTCTCAGGGCTGACTGGGCACCAGGTCCAGGAGTTTTGGTCCTGGGGGAGAGTGTCAAAACAAACAACCCCTTAAATTATTCAGAAGCTGAACACAGTTCACAAACAACTGACATTTAGAAAACCAGTTTTCCCATTCCAAAACATCCAGATTCCAGAACTCAACCTCCTCCTGTCCCCAGACCCAAACCATTCAGATCAGCCACCAGACAGGCACTTCACTCTCATTCCTAGGTAACACACACGAGTTTGACAGCACCTCCCCACCCACTACCAGGTAAGTATGAGCACACCCTAGCTCGAGTCAACTGAAGATGCCCGTTCAGGACAAGTTCCACGTGCTCAGTGAGGGATGACATCAGCCAGCCACCACACAAAGTGACAGACAGGCTCTGGGTGAATTTTAAAAGTCAAGTTCACAGGATACACCTACCTTACCAACTAAGGCAGTACAAAGGGATGTGGTACAACCTGGAAAAGTTCTAAGACTGGACACAACCCCTGGGAATGCTGAGCCCAGCCCCTCCAACGTACCGATTTCCACCAGTAGCACGCAGCTTGATGTGCAGGGCAGTGATGCCCAGTTCCTTGCACCGCTGGGCAACATCTTGGGCTGCCAGCATAGCTGCATAGGGAGAAGACTCATCTCTGTCCGCCTTCACCTTCATGCCACCAGTCACACGGCAGATGGTTTCCCTACAAAAGAGGAAGGTGACGTTCAGAAAGAAAAAAGCCCTTCCCTCTCTCCTCCCCACAAACCAGCTTCTGGATACAGACAGAACCCGGTACTTTGAATGTTACTGGATTAATAAGCTGCCATCCAGTACCTCAAACACAATATTTATCACAGAGGAGCACACAAAGCCACAGGGCTGCATTCACACATGCACACATGCCATGTCATCTTACAGCTCAGCAGAAGCTCAAGGACTTTGGTGGAACCTCTAGCCAAACCTAATTTTGGCTTTCAAAACCAAAGGAGCCAGGTACTACAGCAAGGTGATCATTGTTCACTACTCACTTGCCAGAGAGATCAGTCACATGGACAAAAGTGTCATTGAAGGAAGCAAAGATATGACAGACGCCAAACACATTTTCTCCTTCAGCAACCTGAGGTCCCAAGCTGATGACCTGCTCCTCCTTCTTCTCCTTGCCCTTACGAGGTGCCATTTCTGAACAACAAAAGAGAAGTATGAGTGATGGTGGATTTCTCAGCATTCTTTTACAGGATTTTATGAAATTCCCTGCTACTGCAACCTTTTACCAAGCAAGATAAATGAGTTACCATTGCCAAAACATAGGTAGCAATTCTGGGGTACAGGTAGAGTTCTTCGAACACCCAAGATTCCCAGCTTTGTTGTATGCTGGCAGACAGGTCACAACTGTTTAGCAGGGTCTGTTCTGCAGCACTTCGCAGCAGGAGCTGCCTAAGCCGTGCTTCATGGTGGCTGATGTCCCCAGGCACCACCACAGCACGGCAAGAGGGAGCCCCTTTCCTTGATAACCAACAACGCTGAGACATCCCCCTTGCTCAATTTTATGTATGACTTTACAGAAAGAACACACCTAACCGAACAATTAATGAAGACCCAGGTACTCTCATGAAGCTGACTCTGCAGACCTTTCAAGTACTTGCTTGGATCCTTCCACGTTACTGGTGTCCTAACCACATCCTTGGGACAAGCCCAGGTAACTCCTCTCCCTCTGAAGCCTACACCCAGCTATGGAAGACAGCAGACGGCACTTGCAGTGCTCGGTTAAGCGGCTGGGGACCCCGTGCATCTGCTCCTGAGCACAGGAAGACGGTTCCCTATTGCCCTCTCCTGCCAAATACCAGCTACAGCTGGCGCCTCGCACAAGAGAGAAGCCCAACAACTTCATTAAGCAAATCAGCCCAAGCATGACCTACTTTCACCCACACACACGGTCGTCCCGACGCCACAGAACACAGCACTGCGCACCAACCCCTCGGGCCAGGCTACGGGCCCCGCCGGCAGAGCCACTTCCCCCGCCCGGCACAGCCAGCCGAAGGTGCCCGGCCGCCACCGTCCCCAGCCGGGGTCCGTAAAGCCCGGCCACACCGAGCCGGCAGGCAGGGCAAGCTCGGAGCCGTGGGAGCTGTAACGGCGATGCTGGCCGCGGCACCGAACCCGCCGCTCTTCGGCGCTCACCTGAAGCCGCGCTGGGCGCAGCCCCGGCCGCTCAGGGCCCGGCGGGCGGAGGTTCGCGCTGCCACCGGGCCCGGGGGTGGGTCGGCCCACAGCCGCCTCCCGCAGCCTCGGCCGAGCGCAGAGCCACGGACCCGGCCTCCCCGCTCCTCCAGCCCGCCACTCCCAGCCGGGAGCGCCGGCCCTGCCCCGAGCACCCAGCTACGCCAGCCCCCGGCTCGCCCGCGGCCTAGCGCCCCGCTCCGCCAGGCGCGCCTCGCCCGCACCGGGCACGCCGCCCCGCGGAGCCCCGGGCCCGGGGAGACGGGCGGCGGGCGGGGAGGCCGCGGCGAGGCGCGGGCGGGCAGATGGCGGCGGATACGCCGCAGCCCCACGCTCACCTACCGTCTGCTCCGGCGGCCGCCGCTGGAAAGGAAGCGGCAGGTCGGGGGGCGGAGGTCACCGCCGCTCACCCGGAAGCGATGGCCGGAGGCGGCGGGGGGAGGCGGGGGGAGCGGCGTTCCCGGGTTCGCAGGCGCAGGGCTATGCCCCGCTCCCGCCCCCACCCCCGCCGCGAAGCCGGGAACGGCGCTGCCGAGGGCAAGCCGGGCCTCCCCTCCTCCCCCCCTAAGATGGCGCGGCCGCCCTCCCGGGTCCCTTCCCAAGATGGCGGCGCCTTCCTCACGGGGGTCCCTCCCCAAGATGGAGGCGGCAGCTGGCCGAGGGTCCCTCCCCAGGATGGCGGAAGCGTAATCCTGAAGCGGTTTAAAAAACAACCGGAGAAAAACCGGTGTAACGCCAGCACTCTGCCCGCTCGCGATACACTTCCCGGGCCTGACCCTGCCCTGCTTCCAGATGCCTTCCCCCCCGGTGCTGGGCCGCGTCCGGCGCTTCGCGCTCTGGGGAAGCAGAGAGCTCGGAGCGGGGCTGGGGGCGAGCCCGGGAGCCCACCCGTGGGTGCCTATGTGGGGAGGCTGACGGGCCGCCAGAGCTGCACCCAGGAACTGCGCTCTGAGCTCTGTGTCCGGCTGGAGGAGAAGCAGATGGGCGAGGGAGGGAGGGAGGCTCCCGGTAACGGCCCCGCTGGGGAGTCGTGCAGTCCAAAGGCCTGAAAACACCTGCGGGGAGCTGCTCAACTGACAGCCCTTGCCGCCGGCCCGCGGGAAACTTCTGACCCCCTTCTTGCAGCCACCAGCCCCGCAGCTCTGGGGTGCTGCGTGGTTTTGGGGGAGGATCCACGTGCCTAGCAAGGCCGATACCTTTCACAGTACTTTTTCCTTTCTCTGGCTGAGCATCCCTGGTCCCTCCAGGGTGCAAACCCCTCAGCTGCCACCTGGGAGAAGCGGTTGGGTTGGTAAGGCTCCCTGCTCGCCTGCACCCCCCTGTACTGGCCTTCTCTCCCAGGAGAGCTCTCTGCGCTCACGGGTGTCACCATAAAGCCTGTCTTGACCTCATGGGCAACCCTCACCTGCTCCTCTCTTCGTTCGTGGTTTGCCACTGTGTCAGGAACCTTCCTGTTTAAACATTGAAGGAGAGGCTTTTAAAATATACATTGGCGGGACTGCTGTAATTCCAGCCGGGGGCTCCAGTGACGCTGGCTGGCTTTGGCCTGATTGAAGGAAAGGGGAAGGAAGGAGTTACCAGCGGGCAAGTGCTGCAAGGTCGGCCTGCCTTAGGCCACGCGTGCCATGGTGGCTGTGGGTGACCCATCTGAGAAGGAGCTGTGGGAAGGGTGAAGGGTGCGCAGGCAGCCTGAGCCGGGCAGGGTGGATTCCTCCCCGAGAAGCTACATGTGCAGGGCAGGCTGCAATGATCCTCTGCGAGGCTTGCACCAGCCTACAGATGTTCCCCTGGGACAGATGCAAGCCAGAGGCAAGGAAACAGGCAAGCCTCCACTTATGGGGTAACAGGCTGAAATCACCAGTTAAGCTTCCAAAAAAAATAATAAATCAACCCAGCAGTTCAAAACCCAGTGCTGCCCTCTGTCCCGAAGCAGCTGGGAGGCAAGCTGCTCCCAGTCCCTCCAGGCTCTGTGCTGGATGAGGCTTTCTCCACTCCCTACAAATTCTTCCTTTTTGCTTCGCTTTGCACCAGTACTTGCATGTCTACAAGGGAACTGCCTGCCCTGCAGAATGTTCCTGGGGCTCGAATGCCAGCTGTGGCCGGGCTGCCCTAGCAGCCGAGTACAGAGCTGAGGACCTTCCCGGGCTGGGATGAGTGAGAAGGGAGGCACTCACAGGGGCTGCAAGGGCTGCGTCCTCCAGCCAGGCCAGGAAGGATGCTCAGGCCACGGTGGGGTCAGTGCCAGAGATGATATGTATTTGCTTTGAGAAATTCCCCCAGATTTAGTTCCTTAATGGGTAATTAAGATTCCAGCTGCTCCTCAGTAATAGCCTCTCCAGCCCATGGGAAACCCACAGACACAGTGACGCTGCAAGCAGATTTCGTAACTCAGCCAGTGACTAAACAAAAAGGGAGCCTGAGAGCGAAGGCAAATGGAAACACTGATCTCGACCTCTTCTCCTGCCGGGGCTTTGGCCTTGCTGTAAACTGGTCCTGGCTGAGAGAGGTCAGTGGCTAGTGACTGGCCCTGGCTCCAGGCTTCCTGCGAGGAGGAATGTTTGGCGCGCAAATACCACTTTCATGTCTGCATCTTGTTCCCATGATCCGTCAGACCAGTGGCCTTACTGGTGGCCTTGAAACGGAAACTGGAGCTGGAAGAGGCCAAAACTCTCCCTGCAGGCTGTCTGCGTGGTACAGAGCGGGGTCTGCGGTCAGGGTTCTCAGTTCCAGGTCCCTCAGAATGGGATCTTTCCTCTAGTCGCCCTGGAAAAGAGAAATTCAGGACCCTGAATGCAGCCATTCACAGGTTAAAAAAAAAAAAAAAAAAGGAAAAAAAAGAAAAAATTAAAAAAGAAGAAAAAAAGCAGCTTTTCCTATTGCTTTTAAGGCTGGTTTTAGTTTCAGAAAGGCAGTTTGTGCATGCACACATGTAAAATGATGTGTCGGAAACAGGCGTAAGAAGATTATAAAAGAAATCTCCAACACTGAAGTTAAAGCACTTTAAGGAATTGGCAGAGACTTCAAGAGCCGGTTTCTGGTCCTAATGAAGTCAGTGGAAGGGCTGCCATGGACTTCAAGGGGACCATAATTTGGCTGTAACTCAGCAGGGAGCTGAAAGTGTTGATTAATAAATTGGAGACAACGCGGAGGAAAGCCGCTGAACTTCTATCCGACAGATGCACTGAAGAAGAGCCTGTAAGTTAAAGCATGCAGGAAAGGAACTGGTTTCCTTTGTGTTTGCAAACAGAAGATAGGGGGAAAAAAAGCCAAAAAAAAAGCTACCTGATACTCATGTAAAATAGTAGAGCTGGCATTAATAAATACCAATGCCTTTCTGAGCAGCCTTCTGTTTCAAATGAGTAGGTCATTCTTTAAAAAAAAACAAAAAACTATTAGCAAATGCCAGACCAAGAATTCAACAAATTCCTTTTTCTCCGAAGTAATTATTAAGTGGAAAACTTTACTGCTGGAGATTGTGGATTCTGCAGATTGTCCTCAGAGTTTGGTGCGTGCCTTTGATTACTCATTGCTGGCTTTTTGCTCAATGATTTGTGCATGAGTCTCCTCTGCTAAAACTCTGACGGAGGTTAGCATGGCCTCAGAAAGTGTTCCCGGTGGAGATATATTTTCAGGCTGAGTTTGCAAATCATTTAAGGCTGAAAAAAAATCTCTTTAATACCCTTCACAGCAGTTTGCAGTTGAAAAACTTCCTGTTTGTCCCTTTTTGTTTTCTGAGCTTTCAAGTAACTTTGGCGTAGGCAAGATACTCAGAAATCTTCAGAGAAAAGGCTTGTGAGGGAAGCAAATGTTTAAGGATAAAAAGTCTTAACTTCAATGAACGCTTCAGTGTGTTAGAAAATTTGCAGCCATAATTGTCTGTAATTCTTTGTGCTCCTTCCCTACGATTTCCTTTCTTCTTTTCTTTTTGTTTATCTGCCCGTTACATTTGATTGAAATTGCTTCCTCGACTCCCGTCGAGTGGGAAGCTCTCCCAGAGCACGCCGCTAAACCCAAACCCAGCAGACCTGCTGCCACATCTCATCCCTGCGGGCTGGACGTGAAATCTGGCAGGGTCTCCTCCGAGCATCCCTTCTCATGCAGGTGGTGAGCCGGAGCCAGGCAGCTCTTGCTGGCAGCTAACCTGGGCTCCCCTCCCTGGACCCGAGCGTGTCTCCGCACGCCGGCAGAGCCCCTGGCAGCCTCCGCAGGGAGGGCAGGGGCAGGAGGAGAGCAGCTGAGCCGCGTTAAGCTCGTTTTTCCCCCCTCTGAGGAATGAAGGGAATTTTGTGTGTGTGCATGCAAGTCGGGGGGCAGCCAGCCCGTGACTCGGACGCGTACCTTGAGCTTTTCTTGGGGTCAGGGTGGAATAGCTGAACCGAGGTGATGTACGGGCACTCGGAAATCACACCCGGGTCCTGCGGGTGGAGAGGAGGATGGGGACAAGCTCAGGCTTAACTGGCTTCGAAGAGCTGAAGCGAAGGGTGCACACCTTCCGGGAGCAAGGTGAAAGGGCTCCGCGGGAGGCATCAGCCTGACCCCCCAGTTACACCCAACAGGCTACCTGGGCCTCTCCCTTCGGGACACCCCGCCGCGCTCGCCCCGGGGAACAGCCGCGGGAGCAGGGACCCGGTGGGAGCGCCGCCGGGCGGATCCGCGCTCGCGCCCCAGGCCCGGGGGCATCAGAGCCCTCCCGTCGGGAGATTACCGGGACCGGGCTGGGCTCTGCTCGCGGGGCCGAGGAGCTGCGTTAGGCGGGGGCTGTGGGGAAGGGCAGCCCCGGGCGGGGCCGGGCCCGCCGGCCGCGGGGATGCCGCCGCCATCCCGCCCTCCCCAGCCCCGCTCCACCAGCCCCCGCCGCCGCCCGGGCGGGGAGCCCAGCGCGGGCCCCGGGGCGGCGCTGCCGGGCCGGGGCCTGGCGGGGGGCGGCAGGGGGCGGCGCCTGGCCGGGGCGGCGGGCGGGACGCGCCGAGCGGGGCCGGGCCCGGCGGAGCCGAGCCGAGCCGAGCGGAGCGGAGCGGGCGGCGGTGGCGGCCTGGCGGAGCGGCGCGGCGCGGGCCCGGCCGGGCGGGCAGGTACGGGCCGAGCGGGGCGGGAGGCGGCGGCGCAGACAAAGGGCGGCGGCAGCGCGGGCCGGGACCCGCCGGGCCTCGCACCGCCGCCGGGCCGGGCTGGGAGCTGGGCCGGGGGAACCGGGCCCCGCCGCCCTTGTCGCCACCCCGGCCCCCCCCGGGCACGGCGGCTCTCCCCCCGTGCCGCCCCTCCCGTCCCCTCGGCAGGTCGCTGCGGCGCTCCCGGTGCCCCTCGGGAGGAGCCGGCCGGCGCCGGGGCTCCGGCGGGGCCTGCCCGGGGCGACAGAGCCAGGGGTCCGGCGCAGGAGCCCACCTCGGCCCGGGCAGCCCCGCGAGCCCTCGGCTCGGGCACCTCCGCCCCGCCGCGTGCCCCCGCCGCCCCCCTCGGCTGTGCGGCTCGGGGGGCTCGGGAGAGCGGCACGGGGGTGCCCTCGCCCGCCGCTGCCCGGGCATCCCAGCGCGGCGCGGGGCAGCGGGCGGGGCCGCCGGGGGGGCGAGGCCGGGCTGCGGCGGGCACCCGGGACGCGGGTTCGAGGCCTGCGGCCGCCCCGGGCTGGGCCAGGGGGCGCGGGGGACCGGTCACAGACAGCGGAGGGCTGGGGGAAGCCGGAGGGCCGGTTCCGTGGCGCCCGCCTGCTGGCTGGAGTCCCCGTGAGGCACCTTGTCGCCCCTCTGGAACAGGTCCTGGCGCGCACCCCGCCACGCTGAGCTCCCGGGCCTCTCCTGCCTGGCTGTATTGATGGTTTCCCCCCAGGTCCTTGGGGTTTTGCCTTCAGCGCTGCACAGCAGCCTGTCCCCTGCCGACAGTGGCAGCCGGTGATGCCCGGCGGTGCGGCTGCCAGCTCGGCCACCTTTCGGCATCGCTCGCAAGGCTTTGCTTCCCATCGAGGCTGGCGCTTGCTCCCAGCACTGCGATCGCATCCCAGCGCCGGGGCTCTCCCTTCCCGCGGTCCCAGCCGGCTGCTGCCGCAGCACGCCATGGGGCTGCTCTTCTTCCCGCTACCGGTGCTCGCAGGGTTGGGAAGCCGGTGCCTTGCAATGCCCCTTTGTCACCGACATCCTTGAAACAGCAGCTCTTCCTGCAGTAAAGCAGCATCTTTGTTACTCTGATCTCGAGAGTGTTTTTTACCGGGGCTGGGCTGGCGCAGATGAGGAGACAGGCAGCCCCGTGCTTGCTCCTGTCAGCTGTACATGGGGACCACGGCCGAGGAAGTTGTCCTTTTCCAAATAAAACAACCAGGATGAATTCAATAGGAAATAAGTTCCTTGCTTCTGAGTGAACTTGCCGTGGGTGGAGAAGAAGGAAATTAAACAATAGAAAAAACGTGGAGGGCTTTATGTGCAGGAAAAAAACTCTTCAACTTTGCTGGCCTCTGGCGGGATGGCCGAGCATCTTCCCTTCACCTATATTGGTGTTCCTTTTTGGCAAGGACAGTGAAGGCAAAGCTTGTGTTTCACAACACCCCTCTGTGTCTGGAGCATCCGTGCATGGGTATGGGGAAGCCAGGGCCTCCCACATTACTGTCCTGCTGGTCCCCAAGCTACCTGCCATGGTCATCTCACCCAGCCCTGGTGTGTGCCATGCCGCGCCGCCAGCTGCAGCCCGCACATTCCTCCCTTCCAACCTGGAGCCGACAGCACGGGGCATGGGCGCTGACGGGAAAGCTCACACACATGAAGCTTTTCCCGCTTCCTGTGCCTTTGGGAAGGTGGCGGGTCTGGTCTGGTTGTGTTTGGGTGGGGATGGAAAACCCATCCCAGCCAGGCAGACTATTACAGGTTGGTTTGGGTTTTTTCCCACTTTTCTTTCTATACGGTGCTGTCAGTGCTCTAGAACAGGACTATTTAATGCACTGTTGGTGGTAATTTAAACAGAAGAAAAAAGACAGCTCACAAGTCAAAAACTGGGCTGGAATGAAGCGGGAATGATTAATGTTTTTTTCAGTAGCGTGTCACTGTGAAGTATGGTGTGGCCGAGCGTGTCACTGCTGCAGTGTCACCAGCACTGCCTGCCCCTCTCCACCTGCAGGCTTTTATAACTAGGCTTGATTCTGGGAGCATCTCCAGGTGCCTGGCCCGGGGACAGAGGGCTGTGGTCCCACCAAATGCCCCATTTCAGGGGCTTCTGGCTGGGCGCTGAAAATGGAGCTGCTTTCTTGGCTGTTTGTGCTCCGGGACAGGGTTATGGAAGGCTTTGCTTAAAAGTTTTGGGGTTTTTTTTTGTGGAATTCTACCTTCTAGATGTACCTTATAGAGTTGTTGGGTTTTGGCTGTTGAGGTAGAGCCTGCTAGAATGAGGTTGGGGCTCAAGACAGAGAGAGAAGTAAAATATTAAGCTTCTATACCTTGCGGTTGTTTTGTGGCCGTGGAGGACTAGGATTCCCAGCCTATCTCACCGATGTTTCCAGCCCTGCTCTTGAAGGCACTTAGGACCTCAGGACTGCCCTTGGCTTCCTTGCCTATTTTTGGCCAAAGCGCATTTATACAATGTGCCATTGGCATCTGTGTGCTGGTGGCTTTGAAGCCTGAGACGGGGGAAGGAGGACCCGGGTGGAAGGTAAGCGTGATGCTTTCTTGGAGACCACCTCACAAACCTTGGGGGCTGTGACAACTCAGTCCCCAAGTGCCCATGGGAGATGGTGCCCGCTGCACCTGCCCTCTGTTCCTGTCCCCAGGTGTGGAGTAGCAGGGCAGCACTCGTGCCAGGATCCCTGGAAGGGCTCGGTGAGTCACACGGTGCGGACGTGGGGAGAAGGCGGCCTGTAGCTTATGATTCATGTTGTTGCAAAAGCCACCGACTGTAATGGCAGAGCTTGCAGAAGACAAATCAATATCAAGCCGTAAATCCCCCACGTGACTGCCGGCTGGGTGGTGAGGTGGCTGGGGTTGGGAGCACCTTGGTTGCTGCGTCTTCCCCAAAAGCAGTGGGACCCTGCTGCAGCTCTGTCTGGGGAAGAGGACAAGATCCTTGGTGCTACCTTCAGGTGGCATGAGCCTTCCTGGAGGGGTTTAGGAAGGTCCAGAGATACTGAAATGTGGGGTATCCTGGGAGGAGCTGCCTGGGTATTTATGTGAGGGGATGCCTGGAGTTCAGCCCTCCTGCTGGCCTGATCCAAAGCCAAGGAGATGCAGGTTGTTTTGGGATACTGAGACTCTCTCCCAGGGGCTCTTCCCTATTGTGCCCCTTCTGCCAGGGAGCCCGAAATATCTTGGAAATCTCATTGCTGACGTAAAGCAGGGAAGAAGTGTTTTCTGTCTGTCTGGGCTTGGGCATGGTGAGGGTTGGATGTACGGCGAGGGGTATCCCTCTCAGCTCCCACTGCTGCATGGGGAGATGTGTGACTTGCCTGATGGCTCTGCGTATGGTCTGGAAGGATGACAGCCCCTAGGATGTCCCAGCTCCTCAGGGTGGCCTGCTGCTACCTTGGCTCTGCCTCCCGTGCCTTGGCCTCAGCAAAAAACAAATGCTTTCCAGCTACTTGACAGCATCTCGCCGAGGATCCCCCCTCTGTCCCGAGCACAGTCTGCTTCTCCACAGCCTTATACAGCCCTGCAGCCCCAGGGCTTGGAGCCTGAAGTGGTGTTATCAGCTTAAAAAAAAAAAAGGGATGCATTAAAAAGTGTTAATGGCACAATCCTGAAATACGGCTGCAAAATTCTATCGATGCCTGAAGTCTAAACATATGGCTCAGGCCATTTTACATCTCCTCGAGCAGCCTTGATTCATCCCTTGGCTGTGCTGGTGCACTGCTGGCCTCATGGATTTATGTCCGAGAGTGGGATTGGGGCCAGGAGGGAAGGAGGCTGTGTGTGGTACCCAGGATGGGGATGCTTTGCTTGATGGCTGGGTGGGGATGTGGGAGCCTACCTGAGTGGGGAATGTACCCAGTTAGAGAGGCCAAGAGTGGTGCAGTCCCCTGGCCCAACGGACCGGTGGGAGCGGCACATGTTACCGGTGGTTTATTAACTCTCACTGGCTGAAAGCATGAGCTGGGGGCAGGGAAGTGGGGCAGGCAGTGTGGTGCTGGAATGGAGGTGCTGGTGGGGCATCAGAGGTTGGTTCCTTGAGCGTTTGCTTTGCTTGGAGCCCTGCAGAGGAGGAGGAGAGGACAGGGCTGATGTAGCCTGGGAGCAGGTAAACTAAAGCAACAGGCTTCCTGTGGACGTACTGCTTGGTTCGTGCAAGCTCAGACGTGGATCTGGAAATAGGGGAGGCAAGAGGCAGCTTGGGTGCCAGCAGCCCTGATGCTGTGCTTGCAGGGGGCAAGTATGGGCTTTACCAGCGGTGTCTTAGAGGGTGAAAACAAAACAGATCTTGCGAGTGTCTCCTGTGCTCTGCGCCTGTTCCTGCTCTCTGCACTTCCCCTGGACTGGCCGGCATTGCAGCCTCTGGTGCTTTTTTTAAGGGTGTCAAAGTTTGCGTGCAGAAGAAATGTCTTTTATTAGCCTAACTAATGCCTTTAGGAAAAAAACAGATGTGCTCTTGGGCTCGAGGAATGCCTGCGCGTCCAAAATGTGTCGTTTTTTCCAACAGTGTCCATTGGTCTAATAAAAGATCTGACCTCCGCCTGGCCTGGCCATGACCTTGGAGCGTGCCGGCCCCGGGAGCATCCCACCCATGCGTCAGCGTGTGCTGCCTGGCCCTTCCCGAAAGGACCTGCCAGCCCAGGAGCTGTTGCTGGAGCACAACTACGCTCATGGCAGGCACTTACCTGACTTATAATTCAATACTGGCTGCAAGCACCCAGCCCCGTGGGTGCACTGGGCTCCCAGGAGGGTCTGTCCTGGGAGACTGCAGGGAAGCAGAGGTCGACTGTGGCTCAGCAAAGCTTTGGGACGTCAGGCAGGATGGATGTGGTCTGGCAGGAGCATCCTCAGGAGCCCCTGGGAGGAGGGGGCAGCTTGTGCAGTGCTCCATCCTTGCAGGGATTTCTCCTGAATGCAGGCACCAGGGGGTTGGTTGCCCTCCGTGAGCTGGTTCATGCTGTGGTTTTATGGATGCTGCTTTGCAAAAGTGCCATTTTGGGGCCGAGTTGGCACTTGGCAGAGCAGCCTCCGCTCCCCAGTACAGCTGGCAGTTCTTCTGTGGTGGGGTGAATCTGCTCTCCTGCTGACTTCAAATTCCCTGTAATGGGAAGCTGTCAAGAAAATGAAGCAGCTGGCCTGTCCCGTGGGGCTTGCAGTGCTGCCGTGGCTGGCAGGGGAAATCGCTGTTGCCCCGCAGCTCTCCAGTCCAGCATCACCCTCACACTCATGGCAGGATCAGCATCTCTGCTGGGAAAATCTGGCCAAAGTGTCAGAGCCATGGCGTTGAGGGATTTTCAGTCAGTGTGGTTTTTTGGGTAGGAGTTCTCATGCAACCTGCTGGCGAGAGTGCTGGCTGTTGCTCCAGTGAATTATAAAAACTCACGGGGAGATTATTTTCCCCTTGCCCTTTTCCATTTTAAAATACTTGGGATTCAGGCCCTGCTTATCCCAAAAGGCTCTCAGGTGTTTGGAGAGCCACAGGGACCTACACGGCACATTTCAAAGCAGGAAAACCCAATTCATTGAGTGGATTTTTCCCCTCCTGCGAACCCACTTAAAATTCATGGAGAGTTTTGTCAGTAAGAACCTGTTTCAATTAACAGACAAAAGAAACTCTCCTCGTTAAGCGCCTCTTTCAATTAAGGTTTGGGAGAATTCCCCCAGCTCCGAGGAAGCGAGGCTGTTCCTGAGGTTTCAAGGGCAAAAAATATCCGTGAGGAGTCACCTGTGAAGGGCTCCAGCTTGTTTTTTTGAGAGGCAGTGGCATGACCCGAACCGTAACCTGGCCCTGGGGTGTCAGGTTTGGTTGGGATGGTGTTGGGGACCATTGGTGCCAGGGGGTCAGCTGCCCAGCCCAGCATCCCTTGGGCACAGGAAAGCTAATGACTGCTGCTAATTGCTGGCCTAGTTTACCGAGGAGGCTGATTTCATGCAGGTGTTTGAGACAGACGTGTGGGAGCGCGGAGAGGTGCTTTTCCAGATCAGGGTGCTGAAGACAAGGGAGGGTGGCAGCCACCGGTGCCCAAGGATCAGAAATGGGGTGGCCTCCATAGGGGGTTCCCCTGTACAGCCTCACTGGCAGGGGGCTGCAGCACCTCAGGGCTGGGGGTTAGCAGGGGCAGTACCTGGGGAGTGGGCTTGTGACGTGGGGTTTGCTAGAGCTGGTCTTAGAAGCCCTGCCAGTTGGGCTTGCCAGCTGCTCTGCCATAGAAGAAGTTTTAATCACGGGCTTCCAGAAACATCACCCAGTTCTTTGGGAGTTTGGGTGGGGTTTTTTTTTCCATCCGTTCAAGGTTTTTCTCCCCTAAAAATTCAGCAAATGTTTGCAGCGATTTGCTGCACACCGAACCTTCCTTTCCATCCCTTTGCAGGGAAAGGACCATTTTCATGATTGGTTTTTTGAAGAAAACTTGAGAAAAACATTACTTTTATCTTTTCCAGTAAAACTGAAGTGCTAGCACAGCCTTCTGGGTAAAAAACATCTTTTCCAGAGCTAGGTGCTTTGGCCAAAAATAACTTTTTTTAAGTGAACATCTTTGATGGCTTTCACTGGGCTCATCGCTCACCTTGGTTTCTTTCGCGCAGGAGGCATGTGGTGGGCAGCCGGAGCCGGAGGTTTATTTCCAGAAGGGAGCGAGGTGTTGAGGGGAAACTTGGTCCATCAGCAGCAGTCCGGGTGGATGCTCTGATTGCTCAGTTCTGGCCGGGCTTTATAAGTCAGATCTTTAGAAAAGTGCTGAGAAAAAGAGGATTTTCCTGCCGAATTCCTTCTGGGGTGCAAATGCTCTAGACCTTGAATAATTTTGGGATAAATTTTCCTGATACTCCCCCGTGTTTCCTCCTGTCCAGCCTATGCACAGAAGGGAGAAGCCAAGCTGGGTGGGTTTGGGGTGGGAGTAGTGCCAGTGGCTGCCTGTCCTTGCCTATCCCAAGGGCAGCTGCCCGGGCTGCTGTTGTCCTCCTTTAATTTTGCACCTTTAGGGCACCGGGGAAATGCCAGTGTCCTTAGGAAAGCGGTGCTGTGTCTGTCCCCCTGACAGCAGCAGGGTGTTCTCCCTGGCATATTGTAACTACTGTCTGCAAAGTGCTTAAGCAGCCCGTATAATCTACGGCTAAGACGCTCCTTATCTGGCGTTATAAAACCGCGCGGGCGGCCTCAGTGAGAACGCGTGGCCAGGACGAGCTCACTTCTGCTTGTTTCTGTCCTTCTGCTCGTTTTCCCCTCTCTGTCTGCTCCACATCCCTCTCCCCTGCCCGGACACCCTGGGTTTGCAGCCTGGCAGGAGGCAGCTGGGTGTCCATGCAGCTCATCCCTCTGTCTGTGTCTCTGGGCCCATCCTGAAGGCTTGCCCTGGCTACCAGTAAGTGGGGTTGCCAGTAGAATTCCACAGTTTTGCAGCGGTTGGAGCTTTTGTGCTGGGTTCCTCTCCCTGGGCAGCTGGGATGAAGATCCCCTCTGGTACAGGGTTTCAGTCCCTCCTTGAGCATCTCTGTGGGATGCACAGGGGGCTGTGACCTTCTGCCTCCTGTGCTTTGATACCGGTGTGCATCATCACATCACCATGCACTGAAGCAAAGGAGTTCATCGCCTCCTGATTGTGCCTTCTCTGGCCGGTGGATCCAACCCTGGCTGGGGTGGGAGGTGATGGGGACAGGGGCAGGCAGTGGTCCTTTGTGCCTTGTGATGGCTCTTCTCCCCTGCAGTACTCCTAGCTCTTTGCAGATATTTCCAGTTGCAGTTGGGACCGCTGCCGTTCAGTGTTGATAAAGGCAGCGGTGCAGAGACAGGTGTTTAAAGGCAGGTTTTTCATGCCAGTTATTTTTTCATTTTCAAAGCAAGCTCCCCTGTCTTAAGCTCACAGTTGTCTCGAATAATATGGTGGCATTAATCTCTTCTCTAAGGATGTGCTTAGCTCAGTGGTTTTAGACCTGCAGCCCTCTAAATATTACCTGCAGAGTGAAGGGGATTCCCTCTAGAGGGAACTTAAACCTATTAATAATAATTCAGCTGCCTTTTGTGCATCTTTTACAGGTAGTTGTGATTTCTGGGGCTGCAGGGCACCAGTTAATGATTGCTGAGGATGCACGAGGTATGGAAGACAGCAGGCATGGTGGGCTGAGTGCTGTCACCCCACTGCAGACCTGGGTCCTGGCCTGGCTGAACTTAGACCTTCCAGTAGCCTTTTGCCATCAAATGTGCAAGTGGGAGACAGAGCAGATGCGTCAGTGGGGCTGAGCCAGCCGTATCCCCTGTGGCGGTCAGATATGGGAAGGGAAGCATTGGAGCGAGCAGAAGTGATTGCAAATCGCTGAGCTGGGCGATGCAGTTTAGCATCCTGCCTCTAAATCCTCCTCCATCCAGGCTTAACCCCCAGGGCTGGCTTACGTGGTGGAGGAGTAGAGATGGTGTGGCTGGGACAAGGTGATTACCCAGCGGTGCTGGTGTGGGGGGCTCTTCTGTGGCGATGAGGGGGTGAGGAGAGGTGCCCACCCGAAGGGTGCCAGTGGAAGAGGAGCCAGATAACCCATCTGGCTGTGGTGTTTAAGACGTGGCCCAGTCTCTATGGGCTGAATCTTGGGGGCCTGTGAGCTCCTGGAGTCAGGGTTTGGGGTCCTTGTGCATGCAGGGTCTTGGGGTCCCTTCTTCATGGAGGTGGATGCTTGCTCCCTCCCTCGCAGCCCTTTCCAAAGTGATGTGTGGGAGACACATGAGCAATTTCTTGCCGTGTCACATCTGCGGTTTTGAGCTTACCTCCCATCCCTGGGCCATGGGGTTGGGACACTTGATTTATCTGACAGCCAGGACTTGTGAACTGCCTGATCTTCACTGCTTGCACCTGTGGCCAGACCTATTGCAACCCCCAATAAATCAAATCCTGCTGTGGTTGTCTGCTGGGACTGCCAGCCCTTCCCTCTCCTCCGGATCTGCTTGCACTTCCTTGCTTATATTTAATCCTCCCATTGCATCCCTGCAAAATTCCAGCGGAGGTTAAAGGAAGAGCGCTGAAAGCCACTGACAGAGATGGTTTCATCCTCTCTTATCCCCTCCTGTGCCCCTCTGGCTTTCTGGGATGCAGTGGTTCCCTGGGGAGTGTTTGTGGCCAATAACTCTGGCCAGGGGAAACTGCAGCCCCCAAACTGCACTGGGGGGTGGATTTAGAAAAGCTTTTCAACCATTTTCCCCTTCTTCCTGCAGCTGTCTTAGATTTGAAGTGCTGATATAGTAAAGGGCTTCCCCAGCCATCGGTTACGTTCCCTGCCTGCCCTGGGGTCAGATCCGGCCCTGCAGGGTGCTCCGGGCTCCCAGCTGTGCCAGGGAAGCCGCTTGGATGCTGATTGTGTTTGTCAGGGCAGCCAGATTAAGAGTGTTGTGTCTAAGCCTCCTCACGGAGCCTCCTCTCTAGTGGAGCCTGGGCCAGGGCTTTGCTCAGAAACCTACCAAAGAGCGTTTTCTGGGGCTTTTTCTTCTGCGGTCCTTGATGTGCGGCTGTGGCTGAGCAGCCGTCTGTGTGATGGGAGCCTGCCGGTGCTGTACGGTGTTTCTGGGAGCCTGAGGTCCACATGTGATACTGGTGCTGACGTTTCCAGCTGTTGGCCTTTTAAATAACCACTGTGGTTTTAAAAGGCACCTGAGCAGCTCTAAAAATCAGGTTAAAAAGAAGTCTGACCCTGGCTCTCACCCTGCCAGCTCTTGTGTGTTATTTTTTTTTTCTATTTTACCATCCTGTTTCCCTTTTTTTTTTTTTTTTTTAGAAAAGCTGTTGTTGTTGAGAACTCTTTTGTGCTCTTGGACCTAAACCTTCTCTGGCGTGGAGCTGTCGGCTCTCCCACTACTGCGGGGCTGTGCAGGGGTTTGCTGGGCAGTGTGCAGCCAGCACCCGCTTGCACAGGGAAAGCTCTGAGTAGGAGCATCCCCACCCCACACAGCATCACCCTGAATCCCTCAGCATCCTCGCCATGGAGGGTTTGCTCTGGCAGCGAACCAGCAGGGCAGGATTCCTGCCTGCTTTCTGCCTTGGTGGCAGGTTTGTGGGCTGGGATGCTGCCTGCCCCAGTCCCTGCTCACACCTGGCTGCTCTGGGGCTCTGGTGCTGCCCCCTGCCCAGGCAGGTGTTGCCTTTGTGTTTTGACGCAGCAGCCTCCCTCCTTGGGGAGAGTCAGCCAGCATCTGCCCAGAAATGCTGTCTCCGAAGCCTGATCATTAAGTACTGTAATTAAAACCTCTCAGAAGAGGATGGACTAACAAAGCCCCCTTGGCAATGGCAAGTGATGTAGGTGTGGGGCCCCGTTGCTGTCTGCTCGGTCTCTTGGAGGGTGGTGCAGTGATGGACACATGGTCCCTGCCCATCAGCCACTGGCTCCAGCACTTGGCATCAAACCCACTAGTTGTCACTTGCCTGCCCATCAGCATGGGAATGCGGCTGCCAGCGCCCACCACTCCTGAAAGATGAAAAAAAACCGGAAGGGGAGCAGGATGGCATGGCTAAGATGCTTGATAATGTGGTCGCGGCTCTCTGCATCACTAAGGATGGTACCCAGTCAGGGGAGCCCCCCTCTGCACAGGCACATCCCTAAATTCAGCGTCCACGTGTGCTTCTTGTTTCAGACCTGGAGAAGCGCCCTGCCCTGAAAGCCCAGCTGGGGTGTAATCCTGGGGATGATGAAGGTCCAAGCCCACTGGAGGGGAGGAAGGAGTGAGCGGAGACAGGGCACACCTAAGGGGGCTGAGGAGCAAAGGCGCATCCTCTTTTGGTCCTGCCTGGAGATCATCCATGTGCATAAAGATAAATTGCAAATCAATAAAACCAGGTGCTCCACTGTGCCTGGCACAGCTGGCAGCGGGGGTTGCCAGTGAGCGGCAGAGATGGTGATGGAGACTGGCTGCCGGTGGTGTGCACGGCGGCCTGGGTGAAGCAGTGCCATGCTGGCAGGGTTGGGAAGCGGGGCCTGGAGCGGGGCTTACTGCAGGGAAGGGCAAGGATGACAGGATTACACTGCCAAGCCCTAGCCTGTAATCCACGGTGCCGTTCAGCCGGCCGCGTTTAATCCCGTTACGTGCCCCGGCTGATGTCTGTAGGGCAGGTACTCGGCCACGGTGCCAGCGGAGGAGCAGGGACTCCTGCCCTTGTCTCCGGGGCTGGTGGTGAGTTTGAGGACAGTGCTGTGAGCTGCTGTGCCAACACTTTTTTTCCTTAAACACACTGGCTACATCAGTGACCTGCCTTGGGTGGCTTCACCTCCTGGCAAGCAGTGCCCATCTTTTTATTTTTTTTCTTTCTTTTCTTTTAAATGAACCTTTTACAGGGAAGGGTAGAATATTCCCAAGGTCCCTTCAGCTCCACGTGGGCACTCCCACGTGCCCGTCTCAGTGACCTTGGCTGGCGGCTCCCAGCTTGGCCTCGTGCCGCCTGGCTGGCTGGCAGCCCGTGTCCCTCGCTGGCAGCCAGGCTGGGTGATGCAGGGCTCACAGCCCCCACACCCCTGTTCTCCCCACTGCATCCTGGCTCCCGCTGGGCAAACAGGAGGAGCAGGGCTGCTTCTCCGGCTGCTCGGTGTGACTGGGACTCGTGGGGGACTGGGAGCTCCCCTCCGGAGCACCCTGGTGATGCTGCCGTGCCCCAGGCACAGGCCACAGCTGGGGTCCCACAGCACGTGCTGCACTCCCGCCCTATCCCTGGCATCGTCAGGAGCTCACAGCGCTCTTGCAGCAAGCCCTGGCGTGCCAGCGAGCTCGCCGAGGGATCTGCCAGGACCGCCGTGTTGGCGTGGATAAAAGCGGTGGTGTTGGTACCAACGCTGTCCCTCCCCGCTCATCCCTCCTCTCTCTCGCAGGGTGCCGTGTGGAGCGGGGGAACCAGGGCGCCCCAGGGAGCCGCCATGCCCGTGCACCCACCGCAAGCTGTGCCGAGGCCGCCCGCCGCCCCCTCCCCGCACTGAGGCCGTGGGGCTGCTGCTGCTCCCACCGGCACCACCACAGGGATTTCGGCTCGGCAAGGGGACTCTCGGTGCGTCTGCCATGGTGACATGAAGCGGACGGCGAGGGACGCCAGACTGCTGGAGGGGAGAGAGTCTGCACAGGCGGCCTGCTAGTATATTTTTAATTTATTAGTAGTATTCGATTTTATTTTAGCTTTTTTTTTTTTGCTTGGGTAGTTGCTTCTTCCCCTCCCCGGGGCTCGCAAGAGGACGGGGTGGGCAGGGGAGAGGGGCCCCAGCTCGCCCTGCGGATGCAAGGATGACTGTGCTGGCCAGGGCCCGGCGGGGTATCTGGCAGCTCTCTCCGCAGGTGGTGTTGCTCGTGCTCTTTGCCTTATGCCTGCTCAGTGTTTTTGTCTCTGCGTATTATTTATATGGGTGGAAAAGGGGCTTGGAGCCCTCTGGGGACGTGGCAGGGCCGGACTGCGACGAGCCCAAGGTTGCCCCTTCCCGCTTGCTGCCACTGAAGACCCTCAAGGTGGCTGACTCCTCCCGCACAGACCCCTTGGTGCTGGTCTTCGTGGAGAGCCTCTACTCCCAGCTGGGCCAGGAGATCGTGGCCATTTTGGAGTCGAGCCGCTTCAAATACAGGACGGAGATTGCCCCGGGGAAGGGGGACATGCCCACGCTGACCGACAAGGACCGGGGACGCTTTGCACTCATCATCTATGAGAACATCCTCAAGTATGTCAACCTGGACGCCTGGAATCGGGAGCTGCTGGACAAGTACTGTGTGGAGTACGGTGTGGGCATCATCGGCTTCTTCAAGGTAATGGGGTGTCCAGAGTGAACTGAGGCCCCGTGGCCCGGCCCAGCCAGAGCAGGGGGTTCTGGGGTCTTGCTGCCTTGCAGGGACTTTGCCTTCCCCTTGCTTTCTGCAAGCAGCCTGAGTTGGTGTGGAGCTGGCCCACAGCCTGGCATGGGCTTCTAGCAGAGGCACTGTCTTAGCCCTCTCCCCGTGGAAGGGCTGTGTGGCCCCTGGGTGTTCTGGGACTGAAAACCACACCTCTGGGATCAGGCCAGTTGCTTTTAGCATCCTGTTTCCCAGCAGCGACCCTTGCTGGCGTTCGCCAAAAGCATGAGCAGGTATTTTGCTCTGCACTCCCCTGCCCTTGTCTTGCCCAGGGCTTGTGGCCCCAGGGCGCTTTGCGTGTTGGATACGAGCAGGATTGAGCATGAGAGGGGGGCGAGGGCACCCCATGCTCGGGAGGGGGAGGAGGGAAATCCGGCAGCCGGGTCAGTGTGGGTGGTGAGCCACATTGCCCCGTGCTGTGGCTGTTGGTGCCCCTGGTGAGCCCCTGCCCGTTCAGCCAGTCTGGGCACTTGTCCCCAGTGTCCCGTCTCCTCTAGCCCTCTTCTCCCCCATGCAGGCCAACGAGAACAGCCTGCTGAGTGCCCAGTTGAAGGGCTTCCCCCTCTTCCTCCACTCCAACCTGGCGCTGAAGGACTGCAGCATCAACCCCAAGTCACCCTTGCTGTACATCACACGCCCCAGCGAGGTGGAGAAAGGCGTGCTCCCCGGGGAGGACTGGACTGTCTTCCAGTCCAACCACTCCACCTACGAGCCCGTCCTCTTGGCCAAAACCAAGTCGGCCGAATCCATCCCGCACATGAGTGTGGACGCAGCGCTGCACACCACCGTGATGCAGGACCTGGGCCTCCACGATGGCATCCAGAGGGTGCTCTTTGGCAACAACCTCAACTTCTGGCTGCACAAGCTGGTCTTCGTGGACTCTGTCTCCTTCCTGACAGGCAAGAGGCTCTCCCTGCCCCTCGACCGCTACATCCTGGTGGACATTGATGACATCTTTGTGGGCAAGGAGGGCACGCGCATGAAGGTGGAAGATGTCAAGGTGCGGCTGTGACGTCCTGGCTGGGTGGGCAGGGGATGTGTGGGGCTGGGCACTTGTGCCTGCTCTGGGATGCTCCAGGGATGAGCTTTGCTGCCCGCAGAGTATCCCCTGGTCCCCTGCAAAGCTCTTGGGAGCACGGGTCCTCGCCCTGGCGTGGCAGCCATCCCTGCGGCCAGATGCTGAGGACGTCTTGCTTTCTCTCTCACTCTCTCAGGCGCTGTTTGACACGCAGAATGAGCTGCGCACCCACATCCCGAACTTCACCTTCAACTTGGGATACTCAGGGAAATTCTTCCACACGGGTGAGGAGAACGAGGGCATCGCTTTGTGTGTTTGTGGCATATGGCTGGTGTTGGGACACAAACCAGTGCTCAGAGGGGCCAACATTGGGGCTGCGGGAGGGTCCTCAGGCATCCCACCCTGCTGCTCCCCATCACTCAATCACTGAGAGGGGCTCCCCCTCCCTCTGCCCCGACTGCTTGCGAGTGGCTCTGCATGCCCAGTGGCGACGGCGAGCGTTGTGCCCCCAGGTACCGATGCCGAGGACGAAGGCGATGACCTGCTGCTCTCCTACGTGAGGGAGTTCTGGTGGTTCCCCCACATGTGGAGCCACATGCAGCCTCACCTCTTCCACAACCAGTCGGTTCTTGCTGAGCAGATGACCTTAAACAAGAAATTCGCTGTCGTGAGTAAGATGCCGCCGGTGGGGGTGCTCATGGTGGGGGGAGGATGGGAGAAGGGTGGTGAAGAGTCTTGCCAGGGGACCCGGGTGATGGTCTCTGCTTGCTGGACCAAAGGGACCTGGTGACATTAAGTCATGTCGCCCATGTTGCAGCCAGACGGGTAAAGTCATTTATACTCTAGTACCTGGAGCGGAAGGATTTACCTGCACCAGCCAACTCGCTGCTGCGGCGGGGAGCTGCCCCGCTGCCTGTTCGAGGGGAGGGGTCATGTGTGCATTGCGGCTGTGCCCCCCTGGCCCGGCACCGTGGAGGGAGCGGCAGCCCAGTCCAGGGGGATGCGGGCTGGGTGCTCAGCCGCGTGCGGTTTCGTGCTGTGCTGGGCAGTGGTGCAGGATCCTGGAGCTGGGGCCACGCGCTGGGTGGCTTTGGCTGATGGAAACTCCCTCTGCAGGCTGAGCTGCTGGGGACATGTTTTGTTATAAGGGCAGGCTCTGCCCTTCAGTTTGGTAAGGGGTTGTCCACCCTCTTGGACTGTCCTTCACGTGTCTTGATAAAGCCAGCGTTGAGAATGGGTCATACTGGGATTGACTGGTTTGCTCACAGCTGTCTTGAATCCAAATGAGTAAAGCCAGGCCCAGTAATAATAATTGGATCCTGTGGCCTAAGAGAGGGGTCTTCAGGCTAACTTGAATGCCTTGTTTGGTAATTAGAGTTGCTTAATTAGAGAGAGACCAGACCATTCCTACTTGGGAAGGGCGGTTGTCCAGCTCAGAATTTCCAGGAAGTTTTGTATCTACCGATACAAACCGCTTCACCGTTCTGTATGGATATATCTTCTCGTTCTCCACAGAAGAGCTTTGCTGCTGCTGTTTTGTTGGTGACAGCAGAAATGGCAGGGATGAGGATGGTCCTTGTGAAGCAGAGGAGGGATTGCCCACCGGGCATCTCTGCTCCTGGGCTCCTTTTCATGGAGACAGCCCTGGTTAGGAGATGATGTGTGGGCACAGCCCTGCCCTGGTTGCTCTCCAGAGGCACAAATAGACAATTTGTAGTTTGGAACGGGCAGTCCCATGGGGAGAGCTTGGTTTGGGATGTTGTGGTTCTGGGGTCTCCACCATCACCCACTCCCTGCTCTCTTCTCTGCAGGAGCACGGCATCCCCACTGACATGGGGTATGCCGTGGCCCCCCACCACTCGGGCGTGTACCCTGTCCATGTGCAGTTGTACGAAGCTTGGAAGCAGGTTTGGTCAATCAAAGTGACGAGCACGGAGGAGTACCCCCACCTGAAACCTGCTCGCTATCGCCGTGGCTTCATCCACAATGGCATCATGGTATGTGGCCAGGCTTTATCTCTGGTTCTTCTCTCCTCTTGCCTCCCCCCACCAAACCCCAGAACCTCAGGGGGTGATTTCTGGGCAGCTCAGATTATTTGATTTAAGGGAGCTGTGCCCTCTGCTCGTCCTGCATAGAGGAAGCTTGTGTGAGGACAATTTTTGGCTTCTCCATCTGTCCACCTCCATCCCTTGTGGATAGCAGTGTTCAAGTCAAAGGTGGTGAGGGGCAGTGGAGCGGTCCTGACCTCAGAGCGGTTGAGGACCCCCTTTTCGTTTGTGAGGAGAAGGGGATCCAGCCCTAGATGCCTGGAAGAGGCTGTGTGGCTGTTCCGTTGTCCTGGCTCCTGTGCCTGCTCCATCTGTATCTTTCTTCTATCCCAGGTACTCCCCCGGCAAACCTGTGGCCTCTTCACGCACACCATTTTCTACAACGAATACCCCGGTGGCTCCAGTGAGCTGGACAAAATCATCAATGGGGGTGAACTGTTCCTGACCGTGCTCCTCAACCCTGTGAGTCCTGCCGTCCAGCTGCCCGGGGACAGGTGGACAGGCATCGCTTGCAGAGCTGTCCCCCGGCGCTGCTGTGGGAGTTGTCCCTGATGTCCTCAGCCAGGGTGGGAGCCGTTTGCATGGGACAGCTGCCAGGTGAGGCTCTGCTAGTCCCTGCTCTGTCCTCTCTGCTTCAGATCAGCATCTTCATGACCCATCTGTCCAATTATGGCAACGACCGCCTGGGCTTGTACACCTTCAAGCACCTGGTCCGCTTCCTCAACTCTTGGACCAACTTGAAGCTGCAGACGTTACCACCCGTGCAGCTGGCACAGAAATACTTCCAGATCTTCTCCGAGGAGAAGGACCCTCTGTGGCAGGTACCCTCCGTGCCTAGAATGGGCAGAGCAGCCCTGTTTCTTGTGCTGGGAGAGGGACGTGGGGTATAGCTGGCCCTCCTCTGAGCTACTCGGGTCCCTTCCAACCTGGATTTCCCTCTGATCACCTGCGTAAGCAGCAGTTTTTCACCTCTCTGTGGTTCTGCGGCAGTGCCAGGAAAGTTTGCCCCGTAGATGTGGAGATAAGCCTGGTCTTCACCCTGCCCGCTGAGCAGTGTGGCCTCCCTGTGTGTCTGCTCAGGTTGGAGGGGGCTGAGCAGTGGTGCACGGTCCCGTCCGGGCTGCCCTGTCTCTAATACTCCCTCCTGCGTTTCAGGATCCCTGTGAAGACAAACGTCACAAAGACATTTGGTCCAAAGAAAAGACCTGTGACCGATTCCCAAAGCTTCTCATAATTGGGCCTCAAAAAACAGGTGCTTCCCTTCACCCTCGGTGCTGTGAGCATGCTGGGGGACTTGCCAAGTCCCCTCCACACCCCAGAGAGCCTCTCTCAGCCCTCCTGCCCTGAGGCAGAGCTTGGAGGGAGGTTTGGCCCAAGTCAGCTCTCGCTTTCTGTCTGTCTGAAGGAACAACTGCCCTTTATCTCTTCTTGGGGATGCACCCGGACCTGAGCAGCAACTACCCCAGCTCGGAGACCTTCGAGGAGATACAGTTCTTCAACGGACACAACTATCACAAGGGCATTGACTGGTAGGTCTTCGTGTTGCAGGGGCTGAGCTGGGAGCACCAGTTTCTTCAGGAACAGGAGCAGCGGTGCTGTGGGGTTTCCCGTTGGCCTTGTAACTGCCGGGCTCTTGGTGGAGGGCACCTGGGTGCTGCGAGGTTGGATGAATCCCACACAGGCTTTGCCCTGTGCCTTCAGGCCATCGTACCACCATGGCCTGTCCCCGAGATGTTGTCCGTAAGGCAAAGGCCGCTTGCCAGGACTCAGAAGTGCCCTTGGCAGAAAAGCCAGACTTGTGTGCATCTGCTACCCCCTGGTTTCAGGGTCTGCCTGGGGAATCTAGTGAGGTCTAGCCCTCCAGAATGGTTTGAGGGGGTTGTGAAGCCCCAGGCAGCATGTCAGACCTGGAGGGACTCTGCAGGTTTAGTGCTTGGTACAGTGTCTGAGATGTCACCTGCAAGGGTGGGTGCCAGGGACATCTGGTAGCGCCTGCCTTACAGTGTGCCTCCCCCAGGTACATGGAGTTCTTCCCCATCCCCTCCAACACCACCTCTGACTTCTACTTCGAGAAAAGTGCCAACTACTTTGACTCTGAAGTGGCTCCCCGGCGAGCTGCGGCCCTGCTCTCCAAGGCCAAAGTCATCACCATCCTCATCAATCCTGCAGATCGAGCCTACTCCTGGTATCAGGTGAGCCGCCCATCTCTGCCTGTCCCCCAGCTTGGATCCTTGGGGCAAAGGGTTTCCCTCCATCAGCTTGGTTTGGGAGGCGGGATGGCTGTGGACACCACGTTTTTTGGCTGAACAAGATGCGTGAGGACGTGGCACGGTGGCCTGGGAGCCACGGTGCCTTGTGGGCAGCCCAGGATTTGGCTTGCCCCAGGAACAAACCTGCCTTGCTCCTGCCTGACAGCACCAGCGAGCTCACGATGACCCAGTTGCCCTGAAATACACCTTCCACGAGGTGATCACGGCGGGACCCGAGGCTGCTCCAAGGCTCCGGACCCTGCAGAATCGCTGCCTGGTGCCAGGCTGGTACGCCACCCACATCGAGCGCTGGCTGAACAGCTACCATGCCAACCAGGTAGGGATGGGAGCACCCTGCTCCTACAGCGGCAGCACCCCTGGGGAGCCCCCCTCACCCAGGGATGCAGGGGGAAGAGAGCTTGGGTCCAAAGTCAGCTGTGAGGATGCTCGCATGGGAGCTGCTGTTCTTATACCCTAAAAACCACAGGGGAAGGGTGACAGTACTCCGAGAAGGGGCAGAGGGGATGTACTGTGCAAGAAGGAAGCCCTGGCTGAATGAGGTTGGTAATGGGCGATGCATGAAGATGTCCTTGTGCCAGTCCTTTGGCAAAACAGGGTTGAAAGGGAGCCGTGGGGTGGAGGGCGGTGGGTGGCTCTACAGGGGCACCCACCACTCGCCTGCCACTCCTGGCCACAGACCCCCGCAGGGCTGCTCTGTCTGGTGTTGCTGCGGCATTGAAGCAGAACAAAAGTGGCAGGCAAAGCTGCCCGTGGTTTGAACTGTCTGCAGGGGAAATGGCAGCTGGATGCCAGCCCTGCTGTGACCGGCACAGTGCAGCACTGCTGGCAGTATACGGGCTCGGTCCCCGAATGATTTTTCCACCGTCATTTAACCTTATGAACTCTATTAGTTGTCTTCTGCTGGGGGAATTGCTATAATGCAGTCCTGGCTGGCTGCGGGTTGGGCAGCCCTGAGCTGAAGCTTTGATGTTATCCTGGATGGATCCTGGCTCTGGCTTTTATTTGCATTTCATTTTCCAACGCACAGTGTAAGTGAATGCTGGGGCACGTTAGCATTCAAAAGTGGACCCTGTGCGGGCTGGTGGCACATTTCGTTCCATGATGGCAAAAAGTGTGGCGAGGGCATCATTGTGCCCCAGGAGAGCAGGGCTGGGAGCCAGTGGCACCTCACTTCCCTGCTTTGCTCCTTGCAGATCCTGGTCCTGGACGGCAAGCTGCTCCGAACGGAACCCGCCAAAGTGATGGAGACGGTCCAGAAATTCCTCGGTGTGACCAACTTCATTGATTATCACAAGACCCTGGCGTGAGTCCTTTCCCAAACTTCTTCCTCCAACCTGGCATTGCTCCTGGGGCGGTGGGTTGCCTGGGGCAGCCCCCAGCACTGGGGCTCACCGCAGAGCTGCTGCTGGTTTTGATGAGACCAGGGTTTCACCTGAGGCTGGAACAGCAGCTCCCCGTTGCTGTGACCTACACTGGGGTAGCTGCAGTCAGAAATACCATTCAGCCAGCACCCCACTTTGCTGTGCTTGTCCAGACACCACGGTGGGGACAGTGGTGTCATTCTGGGCAGCCCAGGAGCAACTCTGTTGCAGTTCAGGGCTGCATTTGTGCCACATGTGACAGTGTTGAGCCCTGACACCTTGGCTCCTCGTGCACGCAATGCAGAGAGCAGTTTTTGCTGCTGGCTGTGTGGCACCTCTGCAGGTGTCACCTTGCTCAGAACCTTCCAAACATTAGAGTCCACCGGGGGAAGCAAGAGTCTCCAGAGCTCCTAGAAAAATATTAATTTACCTCTGTGCAGGCTTGCTTGTATACGTAGCTGCTCTGAGTCTGCACCCAGGTGCTGTGAGGCTCTTGAGGGCATCCAGGGCCAAAGGTGCCACAGAAAATAATGAACCCACACAGACGCCTGTGCTCCCTCAGCAGGGCAGCGTGGTGACGAACGAACCTTGGCGGGCCGCTTATTGTGCGGCTGCACGGGGAGCCTGTTGTGCCAGGGGGTCGATAATGAGATGTTAGCTGGGCTGCGGATTAAAAAGAGGTGGAGAAGCGGCCCTGAGCAGGGCTGAGCAGCAGCAGGGCTTGTTGGGCGGTGCGGTTGCCTGTGGAAGGTGTGCAGGGGCAAGAGGAGCGAGGCAGAGCTCTCACTTCACAGGTTTGATCCAAAGAAAGGATTCTGGTGTCAGCTTCTGGATGGAGGGAAAACAAAATGCTTGGGAAAGAGCAAAGGGAGGAAGTACCCCGAGATGGATTCAGATGTGAGTATGTGGAAAGGTCCCGAGGCGGGGCAAGGGGCCATGCCGGGGCGGTGGGCTCAGAGCTGGTCCCCCTGACCCTTCTCTCTGTTCTCCCATTGCAGTCACGCACCTTCCTGCGGGACTATTACAGGGACCATAACATCGAGCTCTCCAAGCTCCTGTACAAAATGGGGCAGACGCTGCCCACCTGGCTGCGGGAGGAGCTGCAGAGCACCAGGTAGCTGCTGCCCACCGCCCGCCCAGCGATCCCTGAGCGGGGCCAGCCCCTGCAGCCGGCGGGACCTTCCTCAGCAATACCTGGCCGCCGCCTTGGAGGGGACCCCCGGGAGCAGACCCCCGGGAGCAGACCCCCGGGAGCGGATGGCTGCGCCAAGAGGCTGCCTAAGCAGCAGCCTGGTGCTGCTGTCCCTGCCCTGTCACCTCTCCGCCTACCCCGCACCCATTTCTCTTCCATTTTATTTTTCCTTTTTAATCCCTGGGCCTGTTGGCGAGGTCCCTTCCCGCCTTGCTCTGACATGGGGAAGTGGCACAAATTCCCCCTTTCTTTGCCCAAAATGGGCTCCAACTCCTCTGGGCCCAAGGGCAGCAGCAGAGCCGTCCCTCACCTCCTGATCCAAGGGTGGAGGAGCGTCTCTGCGCATGCTGGAGGTGACTTTGCTGAGCTGGAGCAGAGGAATGGATCTGGTGGAGACCCAAGGCACAGAGGGACCCAGGCCCACTCCTGCCATCAGCTCCATGACAGAAAACAGGAGAGTTTGCTGGATTCCCCTGATGCTTACTTGGAAAAGCTGCGAACAAGGTGGATTTTTCTTTCAGAGACTCAGGCACAATTTCTTTTGTCATCTCCATTAGTTTTCAAGCTCCTCAACCTCTTGCTCCGCTGGCCAAGCAGGAGAAGGGGCTGGTGTGCTGCCCCCAGTGCACTCCTGTCCCCCCAAGCCCACCCTGCAACCTTGTACACGCGTGGTGTTTCCTGTGGTAAAGCTGAGCGGTGCCCGGCGTCCCCTGGCATGGAGCTGAGCCAACCCTCGGGGACAGGGCAGACGTTGGGATAATGGCAATCAGAAGGATGCTGAGAACTTCAAACCTCTTGAATATTAAAAGTGAAAGTATTTTAATAATGTTGGGGTGCAGGGGAGGGTGGGGGTGGTGTCATTTGGTTCCCATTTTGCAGGGTGTTGTTTTTCTTCGGTACCAGAATTTGTACCTAGACCCCGAGGGTTTTACGTGGTCGATTCGGTTGTTACACGTGACGTGGACGAAGGTCAGTGGGGAAACGTGGGACGGTTTCCCAGCCATAGATGCGTCTATACCGGTGGTGCCGTACAGAGCTGCAGCCCTGGCTCTGCCGCTCCCGCGCTCCGTCCTGTCCCCTGGGTTTTGCTGCCAGGGCTGGCAGATGAGACTGGGCCATCACGGGTTTACTGGGATAAAGGCCCAAATTTCCCCTTGGCTGGAGCTGCTCCGCAGGGCGTGGGATGGCAGTGGTTGCCGCAGGAGGTGGACACGGTACCCTGGATGCCTCCTTCGCCACCGGTGCGGGGCCCGGACGGCGTGGGGGGATGCAGCGTTACGCCCTGGGTGACAGAGGGTCCCCGCTGGCAGCGCGTGTTCCCACCCGGTTATTTTTGCAGCAGCCCCTGTAGCTGTGCGTGGGGCCGTGGGGGGCTGCACATGCCCCTTGCCCCTCGGGGGGGTTACACTGGGAGGGGCTCCTGGGCGCTGGTGTAAAGTCCTGTTGAACCAACTGCTAATAAACGGGGGGCTCTGGTTTTACTTGCTGGTTGTTGCCTGTTTCTCTCCTCCCTGGCACGATCCGGTCCTCCCCCCGGGGGCCCCATCTGCCTTTGGGGGCTTTTGGGCCCATCTTTGGGGGGCTTTGGGGAGGAAGGGGGGTGGGGGGTGGGAGCAGCCCTTCGTGCACGAGGTGGCAGCAGCTGTCTAGTCCTGGCTCTGGCCACGCTGCACAGCTGCCCGCAGCCTCGTGTTCCCGGGACAGCATCCAGCGCCGGCTGCGTTAGCGGTGGCGCAGGGATTTGGGGGGGAAGAGGGGGGATCCTGCTCGCCTTCCCCCCCTCGCCCGATTAGCCGGTCCCTGCTTGCCAGAGCCTGCCCGCCTGTCTGCTGCCTCCCCGCCGCCTTCCGCAGCCTGGCCCCTGCGAAGTGCTGGAGGAAACGAAGACGGAGCCTAATTAATCCCAGCCGGATTTGTTTGAACCTGTCGGAGTGACAAACGATGTGCGGTGCCGCAGGAGCTGCTGGACGGAGGAGAGGGGGCTGCAAGGGGAGAGCTGTGGGCTGCCTGCCTGGACAAGGAGGCTTTGAATTTTTGGCTGCGCTGGAACAAAGCCAAGCCAGGCACCCTACCAGCCCCTTAGGCACGGTTCCCTTCCTGGTGTCCCCGAGCCCAGGAGAGAGCGGTGGGGCTGTTCCCTGGCCCCCATCGTCCCCATCCAGCCCTGGGTTATGGGCCCCTGGCTGCCCCAGGTGGGACCAGCTGCTGCCCAGCTTAGCCTTGAGTTAATTGCTTATTAATTAACAGGGCCAGAAGTACAGCTCAGCCCCATGTGATGGTCCTTGGTTGCCCTGGAGGATGAGGAGTGCTCTGCCCTCCCATGGCCTCAGGAGAGCCGTGGGGGAGGAAGGTCTGTCCCTCTCACCCATGGCCTGCCTTGGCACTGGTCCTGTTTTCTAGCTTCTGTGTCTGCCGAAAACATGCAACCTTGGTGAAATCTGCACCGGGCTGGGCATGGGACAGGGGCCGGGTGGCTGTGGCTGGCAGGGCCTCAGGGGGAGTGGGACCCCTGGCCAGCATCCACACTCTGGGCTCGAACCCTCCATGGCCCTGAGCAGCTCCCCTTCTGTGGCTGGGGGCTGCTGGGGCTGCACTTGCTGTGGCCTCATCCTGCAGATGCGCTGGAGAGCCCAAAGCAGCCCCAAGCAATTAACTCAAGCAATTGTTTATTGCCCCTGGGGGCTGCATGGAGTAGCAGGTGGGAGGCAGCAGCTTCCTGGGCATCCTGAAGGTCACAGGGCTGAGCTTGAGGCTGCTCCAAGCCCCCTGCAGCCCCAGCCTGCCGGCGGGACTGTGGTGGCCATGGCAAGGGCTGGCTTTCCTGCCCATGATGTGTCGCTGCAGGGTCAGGTCCAGCCCTGCACCTCAATTCATCCTGCGGCCATGCCCTGACACATCCCTTGTCCACGTCCTGATATATCCCATGTCCGTGCCCCAACACATCCTGCATCCTCCCTGGCTGCTTGGGGATGTGCTGGTCAATCCCCACTGCAGGCAGCTGCAGGAGGGACGTGGAGCCTGGGCTGCTGTTTGCATGGGGTCAGAATTATTTCAATCAAAAAATGTCTATACTATGGTTTTACGTTGGAGAAATCTCACTGTGACCCTCCCCACCAAGCTAACCACCTCCTCTTTCTGCTCCCCCAGAAGAGGTACGTGAAAGGGGCCAAGTCTGGCAAGTACTAATCCGTCCAAGACCTTGGCTCTGGAAACCTAGCGAGGGAGTCAGGAAGGGCCTTGGAAACGGCTTTCACGGGGAGAAGCAAGGGTGGGTTTGCACCCTATAAATAACAGAGATCGCTGACCGCGGAGGAGCCCCTTACTCCCCAGGGAAAGGCATCCCCAGACCAGATGGCTGGAGGTTAAAACCAGATGATGCAAATATTTCACACCACGGCAGGATTGCGAAAGCAGTGATGCCTTTGCCTTCTTCCACAAGTCTTCCCTCCAGGCCGGGGACCTCCTCCCAGGGGATATTGTCATGGATGTGGGGTGTGGGTGTGACATACCAGGACTCGGTGGATGGGGAGGTGGCAGAGTTGCTGCTGGTGGGGCCCTGGCTGTGGTCAGGCTCCTGCTGGGATGATGGATGATCTGATCTCCTGGAAGGTCAGCTTTGGGGCAGCCGAAAGCCTCCTGAGACCCTGCAATGTCACCCAGCAGTGCTGTGTGCTGGGAGAGGACGGTGGCCGAGCCGGCCCTGCCAGAGGGCTGTGTGCTTTTGCATGACCCCTGCGGCTGCTGGGACATGACCTTGGCTCTCCAGCCCTGGCACTCACTGCATCCTTGTCGTGGGACCTGTGACCAGAGCAGGGACAAAGACTCTAGGCAGGGAGGGAGGGAATTGTGCAAGGCACCAAGTCCTTGAATAAGAGCCATGCAAAATATTTCTCCCAATGTCTCCCGTGATTTTGAAGTGACGTATTTACAATTTGCGATAAAATAACGCTAAATTCTGGTCCCTGAAAAATGTCAATGTGTTTTTATTATATGTTCATCTACCCCTGGATTACAACGCTGATAGAAATCTTTTTGTAGCAATTGCACCTTTTCCTGTAAAGATTTATAGACCTTGTTTTGAAGATACAGATGTATAGAATGTCTTCTATGCATTAGAAGACATTTATATACAAGATATTTACAACGCCTAAGACTGTAAATATGAGTCGCCTATTTAAATGTCACAGCCTAAATCAGAAAACGCTGGAGATGTAAAATAGATCTGAAATGTCAAAGGACAGATGATAAAAAGATGTTTCTTCCACCCAAGAAAATTGTCTTGTAACCACTTCCTATTAATCCTGGCTTTCCGGTGGCTGTAGTTAACCCAGTTCTGTGAGTTTTTGAGACAGACACGGTGGTGAGCAGCTTGGGGCTGTGACCCTGGGGAGCTCTGCTGGGAGCCGGACCCCCCCAGCCCGACAAAGCTCCTGGGCTGATGCCCCCCCTTAGCATTCCCCTCATCCCAGCAACACGTCCCCCCTCTCTCCCCACCTGCTGCCTCCCCCCAGCTCCATCCTGATCCCGCCGCCCTCCTGCAAGGCGCCTTTGTCCCTTCCTGCGCCGTTTATTATTAAAACCAGGTGTCGGAGCAGCTCCAAGCCTGGGGGGAGCTGGAGCTGCTTCCCAGGGGTCTCGGGTCAGGGAAGCGGCAGGTTGTCCCCCCACAAAGGGGCTGCGGGGGGTGTGTGTGTGTGAACTGGGGGTCAACTCCAGCTCCCCAAGGAACAGGACTCTCTGGGGACCTGGTGCTCAGTGGCTCTCGCAGCCAGAGCTGGTGGAGTCAGTGATGAAGGGATGTCCTGATGGCTCCTGATGCAAGAGCTGCTGGCTGGCAAAGCTAGAACCGGGGCGGGGGGGGGGGGGTGGTGGTGGTGTTACATGAGTGGAAAAAGATAGGGGCTGATAAGGTGGTTCTGGTTTAATAATGCAGGGGACAGCTGGGAGGCAGGCGGAGCGGGGCCAGGCTGGGAGGCTCAGGGCAGCTTTAGGCTGAGGAAGGGCTGCGAGGTGATGCTGAGCCCTGGAGAAAAGCCAAAGCAGACATCAAGCAAGGTTCCAGGCGCTGAGGGTATACAAAGGGTGACAAGATGCGGGTGGCTCTATCTGACCTGGCAGCTTTTCATTCAGCAAACCCAGTTTCTAGCCACGTAAATGCAGATGTAACTTCTCTGGGCTCAGGGAGTGACAAAAATTATGCTGGTACCAGCACATTCCCACTGCCGAGGGACTGGCACTGCTGGGGAGGTGTAATTCAACCCACATAATATATAGGCTTCAACCATTTTAATAGTTTTCCTCCTCTTTTTAAGCCTTGCAACGACTCGGCACTGTTTGCTGGTGCAAAGCAAGCCGTGGGCTGCTTGCCTCTCCCCTGCCCGTTGGCCCCAGACAGGGATGCTGCCTTCTCCAAAGACCTCAGCACTGCCCAGAGCTGCTGCAGCATCCCCCTGTCCTCGTTCCTTCCCGGGACCATGCCTATGGCCCCTTTGCAGGGCACTTGGGGAGTGAGAGAGGAGAAACCGGGGAGCCAGGGCTGCTAGAGGGGCTTTCCAGCTTCAGGTGCAGAGGAGGGAAATGTTAAAGGGTTTCTCAGTGTTTCACAGCTTGCTTGAATTTCACCACTGGTCCCTACCCACGCACTGCGGGGGCAATGCTGCTGGAGCCACTGGGGCTTGGAGAGCCGTGATGTGGGTCCCAGCATCCAGGCAGCTGGGGAAGGGTGCTCAGGGGTGTCTTCCCCCTTTGCATGGAGACGGCAGAGGGCCCACCACAGCCCCCATCTTCCCAGCCCTTCCTCTGCAGCCAGCACAAGCAGCCCAGCCCTGCTGACCACCCAGGTGTACTGGGCTCACCGCAGCCACCCTGGGACCCTCCAGCTCCTCGTCCTTCCCTGCCACCCCCACCCACCCACCCTTGCCTGGGTTTGCCGGGGCGCTTTCCCCACACCGACCCTTCCACGCAGGGCATCGCTCCATCCTCCCCTACCTTGAGTCCCCTAGGGCTGGTGACCACACAGGTGCTGTGCAGCCAGGCGGCAGTGCCACAGCCAGACCCTGCAGCAGAGAGGGGACAGGCTGGTCCCTGTCCACGTGCAATGCCACTGCCACACACGCGCATGCTCCCCTGCAACACACCATCCCCAGGGCCTCTGGGGAGATGCTCTGACGGCCCATCCTGCCTGCATGGGCTCACGGGGGGAACAGGGAGCCAGGCAGGAGGATGATGATGCCGGCAGCTGTGAGAGCCAGGCTGTCTCCCTGGTCTGCTCCACGTGTTGTGCTGGGGAGAGGCCCTGGGCACCCAGCTCACAGCTGCTCGCAGCTCCCAAACCCCTCCATCTCCTCCTCAGCCCCAGAAAAAAAGGAGGGTGAGAGTGGGACCACCCTTGCCTGCAGCCTGCTTACTGAGGGCGGCGGGGACAGCAGCTGCCCCCTTATTTCAGCAGCGCTGGGAGAGCGATTTCTGGGCTCCTCCTCGACACGGATTCACAGCCGCCGGCACTGGCTGGTGTGCCGGAGTGTGCAGTGCTATCGGCACGGAGATGAGACCTGCTGGCTCTTGCAGCAGATGTCCGGGGGGGTCCCAGCTGCGTACCCCCGTGCAGGTGAGCAGGTTGTTCCTGGGGTCCCATCAGCCAGGATGGACTGGGAGGGAGCCCTGCAGTGCAAAGGCCGGTGCAGTCCATGGGTGCACAGGGGCCTTTGTGGGGGGCTTGCAGTGGGGATGGGGTGAGGAGCAGCACGGTGAGCCAGACCCCTGCTCCAGGCTGCCACCGGGGTCTCTTCCCTGGGCCACACACATCCACATGGATATTTATACAGGATGGGAGTGGAGCATCCAGCCCCACACGGCCATGTGCCTCCCCGTGTGCTCCCCCCCAAAAGCCACACAGACCCAACACGAATCAAATGCCTCAGAATGAGCCAGCATAAATATTTTATGGTAAATTACCAAGGCTAATAATTATAAAAATCTGTACTTATGACCCAGAGCCAGGGAAAGATTTCCAAGCAGCTGGTGACCACATGGGTGACAGTCCCCTCCTGCTCCTCGACTGGGCTGACGGACCCCTCCCCATGCATGGGGACCAGCCTAGGGGTAGAGAGCGGGGGGGGGTCTGGGGGTGGGTGTACTCCCCTGGTTGTGGTGCTGGGGTTGCTGGGGGGGTTCTGTGAAGCCACATGGAAGGGCTAGAGACAGGATTTCCCACCATGGTGATTGCGCTGCTGGGGTTTGGGGGACAGCAGGGGGGTGGGGGGTGGGGGGTGGGGCTTGGCTTCCTGCCCACACAGCCCCACTCTGGGGGCCCACGTTATCTTATCTCTGAAGGAGTTGGGGAAGACAGCATTGCAACTGGCAGGGGAGAGGCTGGGGTGGACGAAGGAGAGAGGACAAGGAGGGATGGCCCTGGCTGGCTGTGGGGTGGGTTTGTTTTACCCATTTGACTGCTCAGAGGTGATTTTTGGGATGCAGCCATCCCTCCTCAGCCAGCAGGAGCCAGACCTGCCCTCGGCCTCCGGCTCTGCCTATCCCGGGGACTGTGGGGATGAGACAGTCCTGGGGGGGGAATGTCTTAGACCTGGCTACACGCTTGGGGCTGGACGAGGCACGTGCCAGGCGAGCATCCCCATCCCTGCCCTGATGGGGACCACAGCCCAGGGAGGGGACCCAGCAGAGGGTGTGGGAAGCTCTTGCCGTTGCTTTCCCTCCTTTCTCCTCCTCCGAGCATTAGTTGGGATGAGCACAGCGAGTGTGGTCACACACACCCCGGCATCACTTAGTCCCTTCCCTCTCCTTGCAGACCCTCGTGTGACTGTCCCCATCGCAGCTCTCCACAGCTCCTCTTCATCACCCTGGCCACTGCTGTGGCCCCATCTCCCTCCAGAGCAGCTGGAAGGAGGAGAGATTTGGGCAGCCTGACCCCACTCATTGCTTCCCCTTTCCCCCCGCCTTTTTCCCTTCCTCCCTGCCATGATTCAGAGAAAAAAACTGGCTGGATTTCGGGTCAGCACCTGGCTCTCCTCCGGGTTAATGACTCAGTCGACAGCAGCGGCATCCACAGTGCTGGCCCCGCTTGGCTCCACTCGCCCAGCTTCAGCAACAATGATGTTGGCCTTGAGCAAGCTTTTGCAGAGCAGCGGCTCCCTGCGCACCCGGCAGGGATTGACTTAGGCAGTGACCAGTGGAACAGGGAGGGAGAAGCAGGGAGGGAGTGAAGGGGGCCAGCCATCGCTTGTCCCCAGCTGGGGCACTTAGGAGTGTTTGGTGAACACCTGCACGCACCGAGGGCTGAAGGGGTTGTTGCTGGAAGCGGGTAGATGTTACCAGCCAGCCCCAGATCTCTGCAGGTGGGTGCGAGCATCCCACCCACACCCCCTTGGTGCTAAGCAGCTTCGGGGGGAGCACCCAGCCCCTCCACTGCCTGGGGGTCTGAGAAGGGCTGGGGATGCCCTGTCTCACCCAAAAGCTTTGATCTGCTCCTTGGGGGATACGGCTCCCGGCCCCTTGCGACCATTACCCCCCATCCCCTGGGATGCTCAGGTGAGCTGACCCACTCTCAGCCCTTCCTCTGTGTTACTGGGAGACGTGCGCAGGCGGCGGCAGCCCTTGGCTGAGCGCGGACCTTGGCTTCCAGCAATCAACAGGAAATGGGAGATGGATTTCTCGGCAAACTGGGCTTTCCATAAACAGTCTGAGGGGCCGACCAGCGTCGGCGGGAGCAGCACAGAGCCAGGGCCGGGCTTTACAGCTGTTTATCACATTTTTCTGCTTTCGTTTCCTCCCCAGCTCGGCAGCTCGGGGTTCGTTTTCTCCAATGTGCAAGTTGAGCACTGTCAGATGGGCTGCTGCCATTCCCAACCTGATGCACCCATGATGCTCCCACGGGAGCAGGATCAGGACAGCCAGCATCCCATGGGTCCTGTGCCCCACTCAACCTGGGTGCGAGGTGCCAGAATCCACCCCAAATCCTTTCCAAATCTTAAATCCAGCTCCCATCAGGCCCCCTTTGCTTTGGAGCACATAACCCAGCTCTGCGGCATCAGGGGTCTCTGCCCCAGGCCAGCCGTTAGCTAACCAGACCTCACCGGCACACAAGCCTCCAATTTCTCGGCAATCAGGACTTAAGAAAATACAAACTGACCCTGAGAGGTGAGAGAGGACTGGGGGAGGCAATGCTGGGCTTTCCGCCTGCTTCTCATTAGCAGCTGCTTGTTCAGCGCCGTCCCCACTCCCGCGTCCCACCCTGGGGAGCTCGGCAGCTCCGGCATTTCCCAGTGATGGTTTGCCTGTCTCAGACAACCACAAGATGAGAGATTTAGTTGTAGAACATCCCTCCATCCATCTGTCCATCCCTCCCAGCAGGACAGAGCTGCCTCATACCCGTGCATCCTCTGCGACCTACGCCGGCATCCTGGGGCACTGATCCTGACTCGGGGGCTGCCCCCGTCCCCATCCCCATGCACAGCCTGCCCCGGGGGACAGCCGGGGCTGTGTTTTCGGGTGGTGGAGGTTGGTGCAGGGTGGTGGGGTCAGCCGGTGGCATGGGCCCCGTTTGCTGAGCCGAACAAAGGGGCTTTCTTTCAGCTGGGGCTCGGGGGGGAGCACGGCCTGTCTGGAAACGAAGCCGCCTGCGTCAGAGGCAGACAGCGGCCGGACGGGGGGTTCTTCCAGAGGGCAGGAAAAGCGGCGGCAGCGGCAGCGGGGCTGTGCCAGAGCCCCCGGGGGAGCTGCTGCTGGGAGCTCTGCAGAGGAGACACCTCGGGACCCTGATGCCCCTAGCCCCAGGCTGCCCACAGCCATTGCCAGGAGGACGCTGGGTGCCCTGGGGCCGATGCGTGGCTGCTCTCCTCATCCCATGATGCCACCATGATGCCAGCGGTGCCGCCAGTGTACCCCACAAGCCAAGCAACCCCCAGCTTCGCAAAATATTTTTATTTTTTGGCTCTGAAAGGCACAAAAATGCTCCATGGAAAGGTGGGAGCAGGCACACAGGCAGACGTTAAAGCAAAGAGTGAGAGACCTGGCACAACACCAATTTTGGCAGGTCAGTGTTGCTGGCAAGTGCCAGCTCCCGTCTCCTCCCCACAATGCCAGGTACAGCCAAAACCTTCCCACAAAAGTCAGCTGTGTGACCGACCAACACACAAGCAGCTCTGTGCAGCCGTACAGGCGTTGCTGGCGTGGCCATCCGTGCATGTTTTGGCACCAAAACGCACATCCTATTTCCATGTGATGGATGTGCAAGAAAATGTGCTTGCCGGTGTAGAGGGGATGTGGATGGTGGGATGGGGTCGGGAGCAGGGCTGGCAAGGGAGGCAGGGTGCTCAGATATGGGGCTGGCCAAGGAGAAATATTGCCTGGAAACGGGCTTGGCTGGACCGGGGCTGTGTTTGGGAGGAAAGCTGGTATGTGGGTGTGTTAGTGCGTGAGGACGTTGGGCTGGGGAGTGTGTTGAAACAGAAGGGTTTGATTTTTTCATTTGAAATGGCTTTTCTGGTCTCTTGGGATATAAAACGAAACGTTACCAAAGGGAAGAAAAAAAGAAAAGGGAAAAAATCAGCACTAACTGTTCCTTTCCACCACGAAAAATCTCCTTTGCTGTCACATTTTTTGCTTGCTTGTTTGTTTTTCAGCCTGGGTGTGAAGCTGTGCCTCAGAGGCTCACATGTCCCTGTGCTTGTGCTGTGGCTTTGCCACCCCCAGGCTGCCAGGAGGGGATGGTCTTTGAGAAGCCACGCTGCGGGGATGCTCCTGGCCAGGGATGTCCCGGCATGCGGGATGACAACAGTCACATTACCCAGCCTTTGGAGGAAGGAAGAAACCTCATGGATGTAGCGCAGTGCCCAAATGTTACAGGAGTGCAACCAAACAGTACCTGATCCTGCAGCGAGGGATGCTCATGCCAGGGGGCTGCACGTGGGTGCCCCCAGCCCTGCATCCCTGTCCTCAGCAGGAGCAAGGGGCAGCTGGCACAGGCGTGGGGGGGGATGCTCCAGTTTATTCATGCCATCATGCTTGACCTGGTATGACAGCATGGTTGTGTGGTGGGAAGCTCCTGCAGGGTTCGCTTTTGCAGCCATAAATCAGAAGAGCAGCTTGTCCATGGGCCAGCTCTCCCGGGGAAGGATGCTTCCATCCATGCAGGGCTTTCAGGGCTCCACCCCGGCCCCTCCGCGGGTACGGGCACAGGCAAGGGCTGTGGGTGTCAGAGGTGCTAAGCCATGTGTGGGTCCCTGGCACAGCCTGTGCTCCTGCCTGCCCTGCCTGTGCCGGCACAGCCGCCAAGAAGTATTTGGATCCATATTCCTATTCCCACAGAATTTACCCCCTGGATTCCCACTTTTTATTCTTTCTGGCAGTATTTGGTTTGATTTGTCCTTGGTGAGGTGTTGGAGCCTGTGGGGCAGCGTGGCTGGAGGCATCCCAGCTGTAGCTGCTGCTACCCCACACTGGCCACCACATCCCCCACGCAGCTCTCCCAGTCCCCTCTCACGGTGCAAGCGGCACCCAGGGGTGCAGATGCCAACACCCCCCTCCCCCCGGGAGGGCACTGGGCCAGCCTGCTCCAGGCATTGCCCCGTCTCCACCACTTCCCAGCTCCCCGCCAGCTCCAGGAGTGCCCTGAGCCCCAGACCCCACTGATTAGAGACATTTAACATTCCTCCTAACGCCAAAGGGATATTTTATCAGCAGGTTTTTTTTCCTGCAGACTATTTTCTTTTCATGAAAACATTAAATGGCCTGAGAGATAAGGAGCAAATTTATAGCAGTTCACACCGAAGCAGCCAAGACATTGGCAAGGAAAAAATGCCTTCCCTCCTGCTACCCGCCTTCCCTCGCATGCTCCCCACCCCGACCGCTTCCTCTCATTCTCTCCAAATTCTCTTGACTCCCACGACAAACGCAGCCATCCCGTCCCGGCTTTTCCTGCCCTGTGGCAGTGCTCGATGCGAGGTTGCCCACCGAGGGGGGGCTGTGGCATGAAGAGGTGCCAGCATAGTCCTGCTCACCATTGCCCTGGGGATGCTTGCAAGGACTGCCTGCTCCTGGGGTGATGCAGCCTCGTGTCCAGAAGCCCTGGCACGAAGATGGATCCAGGCTGTGCAAAGCCTGCCTCGCCTTTAAAAATGAGCCAGTCTAAAATTGGGTTGGTGTTAACTGTGGGTCTGGGCAAGACCTGCAAGCCCTCCCCTTCCCTCCCCCAATAAAGCATCCCTTGTTCCATCCCTGCTTCTGGGAGCTGCTCAGCAAACCAGTCCCGGGGCTCACAGACCTGTAATGTTTAACTTACCAAAATCTGCAATAAATTTTCCTAGCGGCCCCCAATCAGCTGGCCCCCATCCGCCGGCGCTGCAGGTTTATGAGCTCTGAAGAGCTATAAAGGCCTTTTACTGGCTGCGTTTTTTATTTCAAATTAGAGTGTGACTGGATAAACACCGGACAAAGTACTGATTTACCGGGCAACCCTGCACAGTGCAGAGCTGGGGGCTCTGGGACAGGCTGAACTGTGGTCCCGTGGGATGGACAACATGTCCTTCACCCTGGCCGAGCTGGACTGATGCCTTTGCCACCCCGGCTGGCCAAAAACCCGAGGGCTGGAGAAGGGGAACCTGCTTCAGGAGCCCCAGGGGGTGCCAGGGCAGGTGGTGGGCTCTACCGAAGGGCCCCAGTGCTGAAGGAGCCACCCAATCTGGCCAAAACAGAGCACATCAGTGGTCCCCTCTGTCTCAGCCCCTGCTTGGAGATTTGACACCAGTTGATGTCCTCTCCTGCCCAGAAGGTTGAAGCCAATGTCTCTTCTATGGGAATAAGGGAGGGATGCAATGCTAGCTACACCAGATGTCCCCATCCCACGTTGAGGTGGCCAGTGGTGAGCAGTGCCAGCCATCCTCTGTTCTAGGGACCTGGAGGTGTCCCTTACCTGCTTGCAAAAGCTGTGTCACCCTTTTGGACAGGCACCATGGTTTGAACCCGGGTGCCACGAAGGGAGATGGAGTGGGAAAATGGGTGAACAGCATGAGGGTACGCAACATGGATATTTTCCATCCCTTCCCTGATGGCACCTTGCCTGCTTGCTGCTCCCAGGGATAGTCTTGTGTCCTCAGGGTGCAGGCAGGGAGGGACCACATTGCCAACCCTCCTCAGCCCCTCTCTGCCACTGTTAGTCACAGATCTGTGGGGACCATGGGGCTCTGCCGTGTCCCCGGGACAGGACAGCTGTTTGGGGTCTCAGACCCCCAGGCACGGTGGGGCCAGTTCCCCCCACCTCGGAACAGGGACATGCCACATGTTCTGAAAACAGGGACCCCCTTTCCTGGCCTTGAGTCTGGGGGGTTGGCTGCTCTTTTGGAGGGACAAAATCATGCAGGGGGGTGATCCCAGTGAAGCCAAGAAGTTTTCCAGCCTGTAATTAAGGGTTCCCCCCCTGACCCCTGCAGGGAGGGGTGCCGGGGCAGAGGGGACACTTGCTGCCGCCTGCAGCCCCCCAGGACAGGCACTGTGCCCCAGAGCCGAGCGTGGGGCTGTGCTCCCAGCCGCCGCGAGCGCTTGAAGAATATAGGTGGTTAATGCCTTCAGCATGTATGAAATATCCCATATGCTGGGAAACAAAAGGGGCTCTGTGCTATTAAAGTTTCATTTCCCCACTCCCCTCCTCCCGCCCCTCTCCCCCTGTACACCCTGCCCTGCGCAGCGCGGCTGGAGGAGAGCAGGCGAGGAGACCTGGGCGCTGCTGGCCCCCAGCTCCCAGCCAGGACCCCGGGCTCTGGGCACGGCGGGGGGAGTGTGGGCTTGATACCCCCCCCCCCCCCCCCCCCCGGCCCAGCTGGAGCACATGGAGAGCAGAAAGCTTTGCTTCCCCACGGGAGAAAAAGGAAGGGGAAAGAGGTGAGCATGGCGAGTACGAGCATCCCCGGGCTTAGCGGGGTTGCCCTGGGCTCCGTGGCCGTCCCAGCAGGATGCTGGCCGGGGATGGCACTAAGTGCCTGCGGGGGCAGAGCGACATTGCAGGACATGCTCTGGCACGAGCATCGGCAGACTCCAGGACAGAGGGGCCTCCCAGCAGAGCAGAGGGTGGAGGTGGGCTTCCCCAAGACCCCTGGCATGTTTTCCCCAGGATGGGGGCTCTCTTGGCTCCTCGATCCCGTGCGGGATGGGGTGCCTCCTTGCCAGCCTCCAGCCTGCCCTCGGCCGGGAGGGCTGGGGATTTGGAGGGCGGGAGCAGACCTTTTCCCTAGGACCCCCTGGAACCACCGGGAATAGGATGAGCTGCTGTGGAACTGTGCTGGAGAGAAGAGACGAGACGGGGAAAGGAGGAGGAGAGCAGCACCGGGCGGGGGGCTTGGTGGCATCAGAGCCAGCCCAGGGAGGCAGCCCTGTGCCCTGGGGGGACCCCGGCACCCCATCGGTGTCTCCTCACAGGGACAGCCCTTCATCCTGGCTGGTCCCCTGGGGGTCTGCAGGGTTTGGCTCTAGCAGCTCCCAGGGCTGCTGGCACTGGTCCCCTGGGCTCCTGAAGGGGTTAAGAGAAGAGAGGAAAAGCAGAGAAAGAAAACAGAGGGTTGGGAGAGAGCAGCTCGGTCAGGGGGCTGTTTGCACTGGCTTGGATGTGTCCTCAGCGTGTTTATTCCTACTGCACAAGCACTTTTGCCAGAACGAGAGCCAGACTGCTGAGCATGCTGCGCACACACATATACGCTGCTGCTGTCGCCATGCATGCACAGCCCCATCCTAAAATGCTTCCCCAGTTGCACCCTTCCTCTTCCACCTCCTGCCCATTTCCCCCTGCATTACAAAATGCATGGGGACCCCTCTGAGTAGCGATGGTTGGTGGCTGTGCCCTGGCCTCGGGGACCCCCAGAGCCCAGCCCCTGCTCTCCTGCCTCGCCTGTCCCTACCCTGCCTGTGCTGGCTGGGCTTGCAGCCTTGGGCGAGCCAGATGGGAGCAAACCTCGTGTCCCAAGGCCACCAGCCTGCTGTGCTGCTGGGGCCAAGGCCTGGGAACGGGCATGTGCTGGGGTTTGGCTGCTTTCCTGGGCTGGAAAGAAAACACCTCCCTCCCTGGGATGCTCTTTGTTTCCCATGGACTGACCCGAGTGCTGCCTGTGGGGCTGAGAGGGGCCAGACCCTGCACTCGGCTGTGCTCAGTCACTGTCTTCTCACTGTGCTGCTAAAATGTCCTTTATCTGAGCCCTGGCAGTCCCCAGGCTGTGTGCAGCTATCTCTACTCTCAGGTCCCATCCTGCCTCTCTGGGATTAGAGCTGGGGACCAAGGGACCGGTCAGGGCTGCAGCTGTAGGAGCTGAAGGGGACCTGCTCCCCCTCTCTTACCAGCATGGTCCTGTTCCCCATCTGCCTCCTCAAGGCTTTAGGGTTTCAGGGATGCCTGGAGGGGGAGGTCACTGCTGGGAGAACAGAGCTGCTGGTGCTCGGTAAACCTTGGCTGAGCCTGCAGCTCTGCCGCTGACCTTGCATCTATGCGTGGGCAGGTCGCACGCTGTGATCCCCGCAGCCCTGGGTCGTGGTCCCTTGTTTGTCTGCTCAGGGGGAGATGGTGGGGCTGCAACAGTGGCAATCACGGCTGTGAAATCAGGCAGTGGCTCATGCTGCGCTGGCCCCCAGGATGGTCCAGGAAGCTCCGCAGCCCCTGGGCCCTGGGAGGCTGCGATGCTCTGTCTGCCGGTTGTCCCAGCTTGGGCAGCCCTGAATGCACAGGGGTTGATTAAACTGGCTTTTTCAGCCCCTGTGGGTTTAGTTAATGGGTCCTATTTTAAATCTGGTAAGGCTGAGCTCCCTGGGGCTAACGGCTGCAGGATGAGCCCTAACCCCGCTGCAGGACAAGTCCTAACCCCGCTGTGGGATAAGTCCCAACCCCGCTGCAGGAGGCTGGCCTGCCCTCCCCACCCAGGCAGGCTTTTGGCACAACAGACAAGCACCCTGACAGCTGGGGGGGACCCCATCCCCACTGTGCTCACCTGCAGTACCGGGATTTAATTTAATTAGTGAGCATTCGTCATCACTCCCCAGAAAACGTTCAGTGGTATCACTTGGGAAAGGCATGAAGGCGCAGTCGTGCCAGCCCTCCCTCCAGCATCTGCTGCTGGAGCTCCATGGAGAAATCTGGGTGTGGGACCTGCTGTGCCGGCGAGCCGGTGGCTGCACAGGCAGAGCTGATCCCGTGTGATGGGTAATGAAGACGAGCTGCCCGGGGCAGGCAGGGATGTGGGGAGCCTGGGAGCCCGGGAACTGCCGGTACCCAGCTTGCCGAGCCGGCTCACTCTGGCATGGCCGGGCTCTGCTTTGCATCCGCTGTGGTACCAGCCATGGGAGAGCCATGCCAGGCTGCCAGCCAGGCTGCTGGACCCAAACCAGTGTGAGTCTCCTTGCCCTGCCTCCTCCCGGATGGCTGCCTCCGCTTTGTGTGTCCCAGGGGCTGGAAGGAGCCCCAGGTTCACCACTCAGCCCTGAGCAGGTTTATAGCAGCGGGGACAGGCTTCCCTGCCTCGGCTGCCACCAGCCCTGAGCTTAGTCTTTAAAGCTGTCCTCTCTCTCAGACGTCCCTGCTTTTTACATCTTATTTCATCTTTGACAAGGCAGAGCTTCAATTTCATCCCTGGCTTCCCACAGCTGATGGCCCTGTGTCCCTAAGCAGCAGCTGGCCAGGGGTCACTGGGGACAGCCACCCGTCTCAGTGGCACCTTGGGTTTGCACTGGGCTGCAGCTGGTGGGGCCTGGGGTCTGCAGCACGTGGCAATCTTGCTGCTTTGCTCCCCGAAACTGCACTGAGAAGAGCTCGGGGCAGCTGTGACAGCCGTGCTGGGGCTGTCCTCACCCCCAGGAACGCAGCAGCTGAAGCTGAAGTCAGTGTCCGAGAGAAGCAAAGGGCAGGACAGGCTGGGACCTGCCCCACGCAGGGCTGTGCTGTGCAGCCGGGGCACAGGCGGCTCCTGAGGTGGTCTGGATGGCACCCCCCAGGTCAGATGCCCCCCTTAGGGATGAGGGGAGGGGGTCAGGTGACTTCTGAATCCAGCCAGGAGGGCTGAGCAGGGTCAGTGTTGCTTAGCTGGAGTGCACAGGTGATGTTCAATGGATGTAAGTCTCAGTGGAGCACTGGAGTTTGCTGGACCCCCGCCTCCCGCAGCCTGGGGCCAGGAGGTGGTCTGAGCAGGGGAGGAAGGGAGCAGGTTTGCTGGGTGCTGTAACCTGACCAAAAGCATTCCTGGGAGCTGGGGCGGTGGAGCGGCTGCAAACACCCGCCCGGGCTTGGTATGGGATGTTTGTCCTGGGATGCAAAACACATTTCACCCAAGCCCAGCCCAGCTGACACCATGCTGCCCGCAAAGGGCCAGGCATCCCCCTCCCCAGCCTCCTGTCCTCCTCCCCAGCCCGCTGTCAGCTGCCGCAGTGCTGGGGAGCAGAGAGGTGAGCTACCCAGGGCGACTCCTGTCCTCCCTGGATGTGGAGGGCCAAAACCAGGACCTACGTGAGGAATCAGGCAGCGGTGCAAAGGGATGCAGAGCAGCACAAGGGGGTGCAGAGCAGCCCCTACAGTCTCGTCCAGTCCTTGCTTCCAGCGTGGGGTGGAGGAGGAAAGGACATGGTCCAGCTGTCCAGGATGCCACTATCCTCCTCTTCCTTGCTCTCCTCACTGCTTAATCAGGACAATTCCTCTGGTGTCCCGCAGCCCCCGTGCTGTCCTGGAGCATTTCTACTGCTGCTTCTCCCCACCAGCTGTGGGCAAGGGATGAGGGCGCAGCTCAGTGTGGGCACCTGCGTGCCGAGACTGGCAGCCCATGTCTCCACAGGCAGGCTGGGGTGTCAGGGACTGCGGGGGCTGCATGGGGACAGGCACTCAGGAATGTTGTTTTTTCCATCCTGGTTTCCATCAAGGTAGTAAATCAGCACTGCAAAAGGCTTTTGTTTTCCACAGCATGCTGCTGGCTGCTATGCCTGCCAGCCCCTGCCTCGCCTGCAGGAGCCAGGATGCGGCCATCCTTGCCCGCAATCCCAGGGCTTGCTCTAGGTACGGAGTCTGTCCTGGCCTGGGGAGGCTGGGGACCTGTCATGCCAAGGGAAGCAATCACATCACATCACAGTTTACTTGTGCCACTTTTCTGGGCCTTAGACCCCCACAGAGAGCCCTCGGCCCCCCAAGGAGTAGGCTTCCCTCCATCCATCCTGCACAGCCCAGCCGCATCCCTCCCTGCTGGAAGCGGTCCTGCTTTCCCATGGAAGGATGTTGGGGTGGCATGGAGTGACACCGAGATGTCCCCAGCCCTTTGGGGTTTAGTGATGGGGTCTTTGTGCAGGGGGGGCAGTTCAGCCATGCCTCTCCCTGGTACACAGCTCAGCAGCACGTCCTGGCCAGGTACCCAGGGGCCTGGGGGGGGATATTGGATTGCAGCAGATGGGAGAGTGTCTGGGCACAGGGTGGCCCAGGCGTGGCTCCAAATGCTGCTAGATGACAGCTAAACCTCAAAGACATCTCCCGTATCATCTGCAAAGGCAGCGCTCCCTTAAAGAAACACGGGGCCCCCCAGGGACATGTGGTTGCCCCTTGGGGATGCAGCTGACCCAGGGGATGCAGCTGGCCCAGGGGATGCAACTGGCCCAGGGTTCTCGCCCTGTGCAGTGCCACAAGGCGAAGGTGCCACGGGGGGGGAAGGTGCCCAGCTCCCCCAGGGGGACATTCAGCTGCTGGCACAGGAAAGGTGTGAAGATCCCGAGATGTATACGTCGTGGCTGGGCTATTTTGGAAAGGGACAGAGCTGATCTTGTGACTGGAGCTGGGGACTGGAAGTCTGGACATCAGGGTCCTGCCTGAGTGACAGCGACCTGCTGCTTGACCTCGAGGAAACCTGAGAGCCCCCACTGCTCTGAGGACAGCTTTCGCACCCCTTCCCACCCCGTCCCAGCTTGTTTAACGATGATGAAAACCAAGCGCTGGGCAGCGACATGGCTGGGGACAACACAGGAAACCAGGGACAGAGCCCAGGCTTGGGTGCAGATCCAGCCCCAACTCTATGGCATCCCTGTGGTTGGGCCACCCACGGTCCCCAGGGCTGTCCTGGAGGTGCACCCCATCTTTTTACAGCTGTGCCACCTTCTGCCTCTGTGCTGTGGCTGGGACAGGACCAGCCCAGGCACTGTGGTCCCCCAGGTCCCCCAGGCAGGTGTCGGGAGCAGATGGAGATGAAGACTTTCTGCAGACCCTGTCTCCCCTGGGCTCATCAGCCTGAATGCCAGCAACGCCTGCCAAAAATATTTGTGTGGGAGTTAACTAAGTTAACTTTAGTTTTCCTTTTTTCAATGGCAGGGGGGTGGCAGGGTGTGAGAAAGGCAGGTGGCGGGGCTGTGCATCACCCGCCAGCAAGTGGTGGGCAGGGAAAGAAGCTGAGCAAAAGGTCTCCCGGCTGCCAGATTTCAGCACTTTGTGAATTGAATAGTTTTTTATTATTATTCCCTCCCCTGGCACCATTTTGCAGCTTCTCGTAGGGACTCACTGCTGCTGGGGAGCATGAGGTGCTTCCCTGGGTGGGGGACAGTAGGCAGCTGATTGTTGGGGCTTTGAGCTGGGCACTGGTGCCTGACTCAAGCATCCCTTACCTGCTGGTTTGGTGCTGCACCCCTGAAGTGGTCCCCAGAATGAACCTCACACTCCTTTACAGCCTCATCTTGCAGGCAGGGGTCTGCACAGGTGGGCTGTTATCTCAGCCTGATTTTGTGGACGTGGCTGGTAATGCTGCTCCTCTTTGCTGGTGCAATGATGCATCCGGGGCATTTATACCCATCCTACCCAGCCGGTCTTGGAGCAGACAGGATCAGCCCCGCAGCTTTTGTAAAGCTGCATGTTACCCATAAATACTCCCTTCCTCTGCTGCTTGCAGAGCCCAAGAGCTGTGTCCCCCAGGGAGGTGGCTACCCTGCCAGCAGCTCTGCCACCGCACCCCCGCCACCGTGCCGGGCTCAGACTGGCCCCCAGCGAGGCAGAAGACGTGTGACTCGGTATTTCGGTGGCGTGGGTGGCCCCATCCCAGCAGCATGTCCTCGGGGAACGCCGTCACTCGGGTCTCGCCAAAGAGGGGTTTGTCTGGGGAGCGCCAGGACCGTGGACGCCCTCCCCGGGGTATGCCCATCTGCAGAAAGCGCTCCGGAAATGGAAGGGGGTGGCTTTGGGAGGTGGTTTTCAGAGTGGTACGGGCTCATCCAGCGAACTGCCGAGGCAGCTCCGGTGTAGGATGGACAGGAGTCGTGCTGCCTGAGAAACCTTCTCCCTAAGGATGGGGCAAGGGAGTGGGGAAACGGCAGAGTCGTTCTGAGAGGATCTCTGCTGACCGGGCTGGGCTGGGGCTATTTTCAGCAACTTTCTCTTTGTCCTCATTTGAGATAAGCCAGCCCCCTCCAGCTCCTAAAACTTGCCATGTTTCTAAGGAAAGATGTGGGTGGCTTCCCGCAACTATTGGGGCCCCGAATTACGTAAAGAGCAGGGTGAGATTCCTTTTTTAGAGAGAGACATTGAAATTTTCCCTCCAGGATCTCTTTGCAAATCCATACTGAATAATTGCATTAGAGCAAGGCGGGAGGAAGGGTTTCAGAAAGGGCAGAAGATTTCCTTTGGGCATTCTCAAAAAAATGCAGCCTTGCATTTGGGAAATGCCTGAGTGCCTGTTCAGCAGCAAAGTTTTCACTGGCTGTTTTCAAACCTGCCTTCATTTCCAAAATAACTTTCCTAAGGATGGGAAAAGTTTTGAGGAGAAGCTATGCGAGCCCCAGATGGAGCTGCAGGTCGTATTCCTGCCTGAGCTCAGCCTGTGGTGTTGAACCTGGTGCATCTTCTTATCTCACTGAAAAACTTTGCAATAACTCAGGGAGGGGGTTGGGTTGAACAGAAGCCTCTTTTCCTCCTTGGCTAGCTGTTAGGCTGGGAAATCCACCACGGTCCATGTGCTGTGGGTCTCCTGGCCGCAGTGATGCTCAGTGGGTGCTTCACTGGGACCCAGCCTTGCAGCGAGCGGGGGTGGGTGACGCTGCGCTGAGTGGCTGTGGAGGACTCACAGCGCAGGAATTTCCCCCGTATGCTGTAATCTGTATCCTGTCCTGGGAGTGATGACATCCCCCTCTCCCAGCTGATACCTCGCCTCTCGGCTGTGTTGGTGCGTGCATTTGTCATTCAGAAAGATTTATGCTCGGCAGAAGGGAAGCAGGTCTGTCTGCGCTTGTCCCAGTGCCGTGTGAGTCACTCAATGGTTAAACACAGCTTTGTTAGCTGGATGCTGGGAATTTCTCTTTCCAGGGGATGGAGGTGGGAGCCAGGGCTCCTGCTAACCCTGAGCAAACTCTTACGCAGGGAATGGGTTTCTTCCTTAAATGCTCCCACCTTCTGAGCAGCAACTGTCCCCCAGCACTGGCCACAAACAAGGGTGTCCACAGCCACCCCTGGGCTGCAAAAGCAAAGGGAGTTGGGCATCGGGCTCTGGGGAGGATGGATGGGCAAGGGGGCTGGGGTAGGGGGCATTTCCAAATGATCTGTTAGGGAGTGTTTGCATCTCAGGGGTCCCTCTTCACGGGGAGCAGTGCTATGGCTGGAGCCCAGACTGGGGACACTGGGAGCTGCTTTGCTAGCTGTGGCCAGAGGAAATCAGTGCATGAACAAGCATCCTCAATGCTCCCCCTCCTTCCTTTGCACAGGTCCTTGGACACTGCTCCTCTGTGTGCCTGCCTAGAAAAGAGAAATTCCTACAAAATCCTCCTTGCTGATGTGTCTTCTCTGGGCAGAACCCTACAGCTGGGTCTCTGAAAGCTGCCTGCTCCTGTGGCATCGTGCCTGGTCCTACTGCCTGCAAGAGGAGTAAAGCTGGGCTCGTGCCCAGCACGTGGCCATCTTCCCTCTTGGACACTGCCCATGCTCTGAGGGACACTGCCAGGGAGGAGCCAGCCCCCTGGCCATGCGGAGCTGGTCTGAAAGTCCATGGAGTGCCGGTGAAGGAGAGCTGCAAAGATGCTGAAGGCAAGGCTACGGCAGCCCTGTCTGCAAACCCAGCCTGGCTGCCCCACACCCAGCGAGGCTGTGCAAAAATCCCGTGTCTGTGGGGCGGCCAAAGGGGACCCCGAGGGGGACACTGTCTGCTGGCAGGAGAGGGGGAGCAGAGGGGAGCAGAGGTGCCATCAGTTCCGGGATGCCCCTGCCTTTGAGCCGGTCAAGCAAGAGGGATGTTCAGGGCCACTGGGAGGGAAGGCAAGCAGGAGCTGCCGGTGGGGGCCTGGGGGGCTCGGTGGGGACATACCGGGTCCCACGTTGGATGGCAGCAACCTGGCCTTGGTGGCTGAGCCCACAGGCCCCCCAGAATGCTCCAGCTCTGCCTCAGAGCTGCCCCCCACAGCAGCCAGCCCCACGGCCGACCCTAGCCAGGAGTGGAAAGTGGTGAAGATCCAACAGGTCCTCATCAACCCTGCCAGCAAGCCAAGGAAAGTGGGTAAGAGAAACCCCCTTTGGCCACCCCCCCTTCCCAAAAAGTGCTGCTGTGCTGCTGGGGCCAGGGCTGCTGCTGCCTGGCATGGTGGTGGGAATGCCTGGCTCTTCCCAGGGCCTCCGCTGGATTAGACGTTCCAGGCTCCCGGCCCAGCCGCTGGGACTTTTTTAGCCTGAGATGATCTCTCTGGCCTTAAAAATAAGGAGGAATCTGTGGCTTTTCTCAGGAGGGGGGTGGGAAGACGGTGGGAGGGTTCCTGTGATCTCCGAGTTCAACCAAACCCCAAGTGGGGCACAAGAGGGGTGGGCTTCCCGCCCCTCATCCTGGCCGTGGGGCTTGCCAGGACTCTGCAAAGGGGGGGTGATGAGGGCCAGCTCCTGGGGTGCTGCCTGGGACAGGGACATCTCAGTTGGGGTGGGGATGGACAAGCATTCATTACGTGGCTTGGGGCCATCCATCTCTTTTCAGCCCCTGGTTTAAAAATTAAGCACTTTATTTCAGGCTGGTTGCTTCCTACAATGCTCTCTGCCGTCGCCTCGCTTCACAGCCCTGTTTCGCAGCCGTTCCTCTCTGCCCATGACTGTCCCTTCAGCCATGGTGACACAAGCACAGGCACATATCTAGGGTTACTGTGGCCGCTCCCACTCCTGGACCTCCCCACCCAGGGGAGATGCTCCCACAGGATTAGACTCATCCTTTTACAGGCATTAGACCCATTTTTAAACCCTGTTTCCGCCCTTCTTTCTATTTTCCTCCTGCCCAGCTGTTATCTCAGCTGCCACGCGGCGCCAAGGCAGGTGTGTCACTGTCCCCATGGGATGGTGTTATCAGATGCTGCTGCTCTGCTCAGAGCCTGGTTTTCCCCAAGTAGCTCCCAGGATGAGGAGGGACGGCACCGGCTGGGGATGCTCAGCATGAATCTGGTGTCCAGAATCCATCCCCTCGCCTTTTTGGGGTGTCAGACATCCTCAAAACCAGCAGCTCCCTGGATGGGACAAGGGCTGGGAAGCTCAGCCAAGCCCTTTGGCTCACTGCTGCCCCAGCAGCTCGCTCGGCCGTACGGGCGTCGTGTTTCAGGGCTCAGCACACAAACCAGATGGACCCAAATAGTCTTCCCATTTCTCACTCTGCTCTGGGATGGCAGATCTGTGGCAGGGAAAGGTCAGGCCTGATTCTGTCCAGGCTCAGCATTTTCCTAACCCGCACCGCCATCCAGCACTTTTGCTGCCAGCCTGGAATTTTAAAGTAACTCAACAGGTTTGTTGGAAAGAGTTTGTCTGTCCCGTTTCCTCCCCCTCCAAGTGAGATCACCACCAGCCACTGCCTGCGGGATCCGTCGTCAGACTTTCCAGAGCCTCCGGGCAGGATGTCACTGAGGGTCCTGAGCACCGGGAGGAGCGCCAGAACCTTGCAAAAACCCTGCAGGTTTGCAAAGGAGAGGTTTAATTCAGAGCAGGGACAGCGGCAGAGGGAAGGAAGGGCAGGTCCCCGTGCAGGTGGCATTGGGGCTGCCTCTGCAGCAGGATGTTTGTAGGAGCATCCCCAGGAGATGTCAGGGATTTGCTCCTCTTTTCCTTAGCTGGTCCTGGGTGCGGGAACCCCCAACCCCATGGAGCTCTTGCAAGAGAAAGAGGTGCATCCACCCACCCCCACAACTGTGTAGGGGTGGCCCTGAGAGCCGGGAGCCAAGCGGGTGCCCCCTGAGCGCTGCAGACCCACCCAGGCAGGTCCCAGGTTCCCCTTTGGTCCCCATCCAGCAGCCCAAGGCCAGGCTGGCTGCTCCCAAATATCTGGCACAGCGGCCCAGGCTGGTTGGCACCTCTCGGGGCAGGCTGGGGAGCGCAGGAGCCCCGGGTAGAGGCAGCAGCTGGGAGATGCAGGAGGCAGGACTGGTTTCTCTGTCTGGTGTGCAAATAAACGGAAGGTTTCACACCCCGGGGGCTGCTGAGCCAGCGCCAGTCTCCCTCAAAAACCAGAAAAGCACAAAAAAGCAAAGAGGGACAGGCAGAAAGGAAATTAGAAAAGCAAAAAATAAGGCCAAGAGCTCATCCTGTGGTGTGGACAGGCAAGGGAAGGGGGTGAGGCTGGTCCCACCTGCAGCAGTGCCTGGGAGCTCTGCAGCCAGCAAGGACTCTGCAGCCCCAGCAGGAGCAGGGTGGTGGAGGTGCAAGGTGATACTGGTTCCCCAGGAATCATCCATCCCAGGGCTGTGGTCCCCTTGTCACTGGGAGCAGACCACTCCTGGCAGAGGGCTTTTGGTGCTCTTCCCGGAGGGTCCCCAGGGTGGTAACACCAGTGCTAGATTTTTGCCCTGTTCCAAGCGCCCCAACCCTTTCAGCACTGGGGAAACTGGCAGCAAGGGGAGATCCTGCTCCCCTGCCAGCCTCTGAAACGTAAGGTGCTGCAGGTCCCCAGCAGTGCTGGGAGGAGGGAAAGGGGGTGAGGGCTGAGTAAGGGGATGCCCCAGGCTGGGTAAAGGGGATGCACAGGTCTGGGTGAGGGGGATGCACAGGTCTGGATAAGGTGATGCATAGGTCTGGGTAGGGGGATGCTCCGGGCTGGATAAGGGGATGCTCCAGGCTGGGTAGGGGGATGCACAGGGCTGGGTAGGGGGATGCTCCGGGCTGGATGAGGGGATGCTCTGAGCTGGAAAAGGGGATGCTCCAGGCTGGGCAGGGGGATGCACAGGGCTGGGTAGGGGGATGCCCCGCCTGCTCCCACCCTGGCAGCGGGCTCAGGGCAGACCCAGCCGGGACGGGAAGCGGCAGAGCAGGGCCGCGGGGGGCAGCCGGGGCGGCGGGGCGGCTGCCGGTGCCGCCGGGGAGGGGGACCCGTCCCGTCCGGTCGGGCGGGCGCGGCGGGCAGGGGCAGGGCCGGCGGGACCCGCCACCCCCCGGCCCCGGCCCCCGCCCGCCGCCCCCCTGGGCCCGCTCCGAGGGCGGAGCTGCCGCAACTTTCCTGCCCGCCGCCTCCTCCCCGGTGCAGTCGGGCTGCGAGGGGCGGCGGCGGCACCGGCACCGGCACCGGCACCGCGGGTAGGGCCGGGGCTGGGGAGGCGGGGGCTGCCCCCGGGCGGGGCTGCGGGGCTGGGGCGGCCGGGGCAGGGGCCGGGGGACGAGGGGTGCCAGTGCACAAGCGGGGGGCGGGGGGGCGGAGGGCAGCAGGGGGTGCCAGGGGGGTACCGTGTTTGGGGATGTCCGGGGGTGGCGGGGGCTGGCAGTGCACGGGGGGTGCTGGGGGTGCATGGGGGTCTGGGGGTGTATGGAGGTGGCAGGGGAGCATGGGGGCCTGGAACCCCCCGAGGGGTGCCGGTTGTGGGCAAAGGGCAGGCGAGCGGGGCAGGCAGCATTTCTTTCTCTATAAATAAGCCGGGTGGGTGCCGGTTCCCTCTGCCCACCCTCGGAGGTCCGGCGCTGGGGGACGTGGGGGGCTCGGCAGCGTGGCACCTTCCAGCTCTGCAGAGCCTCTTCCCAAGGCAATGTCCCCTGACCCCTGCGACTGGGACGTGATCTCCCCTGGCCGTGCCACCCGGTGCTGGAGACACGAGGTCTGTCCCTGGGGCTGGCAGCCAGCAGGATGGATCCCTCGGGGGTTGTGCAAGGGACAGACGAAGGCCCCGTTTCATCCCACTGCCCTCCCTGCTCCGTCCATCCCATGGGGACAAGCCAAGCCAGATGACCTTCTCTTGCCAAGCCAGCGCCTCTGGCTCGTGGCACCAGCCTGGCAGGGCTGTCACCGGGGCCCCACCGCCTGGGATGTGTCGCAGCAAATCCAAGCACCAGCAGGCACAGCAGGGCTGGGACTCACTTGCCAGCCAGTATCGGGTCCCCATACTACCTGGTGGTGGGATGGGCTGGCTTTGCTGCGCTCTGGGCAGATGGATGGCAGAGCAGCCTGGAGGAAGTCTGTCAGGTTCCAGCCTTCTTTTGCAAAGCTAAAAGCTTAATTTTGGCTGGCTGGGGGAAGGTGCTGCCTCCACTTTTGCAGTAGCAGCAGCCTGTTCTTCCCCGTTGCGGATGCATGCAGGGCTGGGGCTGCTCACTGCATCCTCTCGGCTTGACGAGCCTGGGGAAGTGGGGCTGGGGCAGGGGCAGCCAGCCTCCATTCAATATTAATGCCCCCAGCCCCATCTCTTCCTCCCCCACATGGGAGATGGGTGCCCCAGGGCTTGCTGCTTGGAGACTGTGGGGCCATTTCCAGCAGGATTTGGGTGCTGAGCACTAGGCAAGGCAGGGGCACAGCTGCAAGCCGGGAGGAGCTTGGGGAGGCAAACAGCTCCAAATCCGGCAAAGCCCTTGCAAACAGAGCACAGGGAAAACTTGCAAGCGCATCGAATTTTCTCGCTGTGCCAGATTTTGTCACTGGCAAAGGCGCCCGCAAGGAGAGGCCCAGCACAGCGCGTCCTGCCAGGCAGGCGAGGTTGCCCCCACCACAGCACCCACTGCCTGAGCCAGGGATTTTTGGGTCTGGAGGGGTAGCATGGATAAAAACTTTATGGAGGTTTTATATCTGGGGTATAAGAGAGTTGGAAGCTGGGAACGAGGCAGAAAATTGTTGTCTTTTCATCCATGTGTTTGAATGGTATCTGTTCCTAGCTAGCTCAACTGCATGTCTGCGCTACCCTCCTTGTTTTCCTAGCAGCAGATTATTTGGGATAACTGTGAGCGGGAGGGAAGCGCAGACTTAAATGTGTGTGAGTTAGTGCACATTGCAAAAAATCCTGCACAGCTGTAGTTGGGGCAAAAGGCCAGTTGGCTTCTCTGCCAAAAAACCTGCTTACATTTCCTCAGTGTCCAAAGCCCTCAGTGTTTGGGTGAAAACACTGGATTACCCTCCCCAGCACCGCCTGGCTTTAGATTTGCATTTGGGTTTGTGGCAGGGAGGTGGCACGGTGGCATGCATCCCTCTGGAAATGGGTTTGTCTTGGTTTAATTCTTGGTTTTGCTGGTGGGATTTTGCCAGAAAGAGGCACCGTTTGAGTTGACCCACAGCAGCCCAAGAAACATTCGGAAAAGGGGAAAGGTTCCTGCTCATTATGGATCACAGCTGCTGCACTGTGCGAAGGTGGATTTGGGGTTTCTGGTCCGTGCTCTGCCTGGCCCTGGACAGCCCTGGAGCTGGGGGGGGGGGGGGGGGGGCAGCGGGACACCCTGAGCATCCTCCTGTGAACTTGCCAAGGTGGGCTGCAGCACTGGGATGGCTGAGCATCCAGACCAGAAGCAGGCTAGGGACAGAGCCCAAACTAAAGATTTTGCAGTCGCCTGCCAGCCCTGAGGCCAAGATTTCACATGGCTTGTTTCATCCTGCTGGCCCTACGGGGACTCTGGTATCTTCGGGCTTCTCCATGCAAGGGCTTCTCACCACCATGCCTGATGCTCAGCCACCCACACCTGCAAGGTGACAGCTTCCAAGTCATTGTTTTTCTTCTTGTGACATCCCAGCCACATCAAGACCAGCAGCTTCCACTGAATCTGTCAGCCTCAGAGAGCCCTGGGTATCTCCTCTCCCTGCAATTTGGGGCCCAATCCTCATGTCATGCCAGCTCTTGAAGTCCATGGCAGGTCAGGGCGGGACACAAGGAGGGTCTGATACATCTTTTGCCATCATTGGGGGTGGGATGGTGACTCCAGCCTTTCCTGGCTGGACTTCAGATGCTCTACAGTAGTGCTGTGGGGCGGGACCCATCCTTTGCACGGAAAGCTGAGCTGGAAGGAATTGTTTTTCCCCAATCTGGCCAGGAAGGGAGAGCAACAGAAATGCCTTTCATCACCTTCGTCATCCTCACTCTGGAGGAGAAAGCACAGTACTTGCTGCAGGAAGGATGACTGACAGCTTGGTAAGAAGCTGTTAAGCCCTATACTTGGGGGATGTTGCTGGAAGTCACCCCATGAGCAATGGCAAACCTATAGAGCAAGTGCCTATATAAATATATAGATAGAGATCTATAGGCTTCTCTGGCCAGAGCTGGAGTGTATTGCACTGAATTAGCACTCCGGGGCTGTTGGCCGGCTGCTCATGTGCAGGAGTCCAGCAGTCCTGTGAGGAACAGGGAGCATCTCCTTCCTCAGCATCCCTGGACCAGAGGGCTGGGGGCTGCCAGGGGACCCCCAACACGGGGATACAGCAGCGGAGAGGGCTGGCGTGGCTGGATTCATTGTTCTTGGAAGAAGCCAGGACATTTGGGGAGGGGAGACATTTCCTTCCCGAAGGGCAGTGTGGTGGCGAGCCGGTGTGTGGCGTGGAAAGGAAGGAAGAGTGGAAGAGCGCAAGAAGTGCCGGTTATCCTTCGGATTTTGGGCTGGACTGGCGTTAATGGGTGGAAGACAGTTTCCAGTGCTGCACAAGCTCCTGGCACCCTCAGCCTTGCACAGTTTTGCTTTCACCTCCTCCCTGTGCTGCTTGGGCTGCCTTAGGCCCTGTGCCCCTCCTTCTCCTCCACAGCACCTGGATGTTTTCATCAGGAAGGAAGCACCCAGCCGGAGCCCGCCCAAGGCTCCCTGGCTGGCAGGGAAGGATGAAGGGATGTTCCCTCCATCTGGGAGGGGAGCGAGGGGTGCAGGAGCCACCCCGGGTGACAGGGTCCCTCGGGCCACCATGGTAGATGACTAAAGGCTCTTGCACCAGGTCAGATATGCTGATCCCACGGCTCAGGCTGGAGCAGAGAAGGGAGGGAGGTGGTCTCTGTCCTTTTGTTGGGGATGGTACGTCACCCCCGGTTGATTAGTGATGAGCCACATTTGCAATGGTGCCTGCGTCCATCTGTCCGTCCGTCTGTCCACTGGGCTGTGTGTGGCTGTGCAAGCAGGGCAGTGTTCAGGTTGGCCTCTGCAATTTCCTCTGGCCTGCTGGAGGCTTTGGTGCTTTCCATCTGTGAGAGAAAAATGGCATGTGAAGAGAATTTCTTACCCCCAGCATCCCCATTAGTATCCCGAGAGATTCATTTCCAGCAGAGAATGGTGGGTACCAGGTAGGCAGGTGCAGAGGGGCTGCTGGAAGAGAGTAGGAGATGGGGTGCCACAAGGCAATGCTGAGAATGGTTGCCAGGCGGGGGATTTCAGGTGGGGGCTCCCACCCTTTAGCACACCCTGGCCCAGGGGGATGCCTGTGCCCAGGGTGGCAGCAAGGGATGGGGATACCTGGGGGCAAAATCCTGGCGGAGAGATCCCGGCACTGATCCTGGCTACACAGGAGTGTATCCGGCGGCTAGTCCAAGCAGGAACTGGCTGGCCAGGAGCTGAGTCATCCCTCCAGCACAGACAAGATCCCCCAGGGCCCCTCCGTTGCTGTTAAAAGGCAGTAGCAAGAGTGAGAGGCTGCGAAATGGCTCCGCCGAGAGCTCGGCTTCTTAGGCGGCCTCGGCCTCCAAGGAAGCAGGGATGCTCGGCTAGGAGCATGAAATTTGCAGACATCTGGAGCCTGTGGCTTGTTTCTCAACAGCTCCTTGGCCGTATTTCTCCTCCTTTTCGGAGATAAAGGCGGTGAGGGTGACCCCGCGGAGTGGGAGCTGTGGTGCTGGCTGCCCTCCAGCCAGCCCGGCCGGAGGAAACCGCGGCCCCGCTCTGTGCTGCCGCCAAAGCAAATAGAAATGGGGCATTAAACAATACCGGGCGCTAACCGGGGGAGATGTTGGCCGCCGGCGTCGCCACTGCGGACAGGCTCCTTGTCTCCAGGAGAGAGTTTCCACTGGCATCTCTGCCTTCTCTCCACCGTGCACAGCCAAAACCCTCCTGTCGGGCAGCCTGAAGGCTTCATCCACTCTCCTCCTCCTCTCTAGCCACTTGGGGGAGGCAGGGCCATCCTGCACGCTTTGGTGGTGCTGGGGCCGGGGCTGGGACTTGCTGGGTGCTGAGGGAGGCAGGAGGGATGAATGGTGAGGAAGAGGAGATACCCAGTTTGCAGCAGCCCTCCCGCTTTACTGTGGGCTTGCTGGAAGTGTTTGGCTTAGTCATCCATCCCTTCCCTCGCTGCTAGGCTGAGCCACTGCTGAAAATATCCTGGAAGGCTCCCAAGCGGCACAGAAGGCAAGAAAATGAGAAACACATGAAGGAAGGGAAGAAGGGAAGGGATGGGAAGGGAAGGGGAGCGGGTGCTGGCAATGCCTGGGGGAGCGAGGCTCGGGGCCGGCAGCCCTGGCCACCCACCTCCTGGCCAGAGCTGGAGTGGGAACACCCCATCACAGCCACCCCGGCATCACCTGGGGAGGGGGCTGCACCCCTGGCCGGTACTGGGGCAGTGCCGGTGCTCCGCACTGGTGTCTGTCCCCAAGCAGTGGCCTCGGCAGGGCTGGGGCACTGCCCTTCCCGCGGGTGCTTCAGGGTGAGCTTGTAGGAAATTGCTCACCCTGAGAAAATGCGTTCCTGGCAGCTCCACATCCTTTTGGCCTTCGGGAAGGGCTGGTGCCCTGACCTCCTGGCCAGCACACGAGAGGCGCAGCAGCACTCTGGCTGCTTGCTGCGGGGCTTTCTCCTGGCTTTTAGCACTTTGCTTTTAGCACTTGTGTAGGCTCCCGAGGCATGAGGTTGGCTCCTTGCTGTGGGCTGTGTCTGTGTCCGGCAGGTCAGGATCTGCACAGCTTCTGTCGGCTGCTGCCATCTCGTGTTGCTCCATCAATCAGTCCCCAGATGGGGCTGGCCACCGGTCTTGCCATGAGGTTATGGCGGGCTGGCATCTTCTGGCTGACACTGGGTTTGTTTCCTGCCCTGTTTGGGGCTGAGCGTGCCGGGATTCAGGGCAAGGGGCTGGGGAACGCGAGCTGACCCCTTCCCTGCCCACCGCCTCTTTGAGCCAGGGGCCAAAACCATGCGAGCTGCAACCTAAGACCTGCTGAAACCCTTGGAGAAATTCCTTTCCCATATGGTCACCACAGTGGGCTTGCAGAACCCAGTCAAAATACAGGGCGGGATGGGAGAAAAGGTCCTGTGTGCCCCTGGGTGTCCCCTGGGCTTTGCCATCTGTCCCTCCAGCATGCAGAGCTGCAGCTCAGCATCTTGGCGGGGGCTGCGCTGGGTCCCCATCACCCTTGGACTACGATATCCCCCCTGGGTACCCCAGCCCTGGAGTATCACTCCTGCCTTCACCCAGCTGCTGGGGAAGAAGGGGTTGGGATGCTGGGGGATACCTGGAGGAAGGGCTGCCAGTGCTGGCGTGGAGGGCTAAAATCCCACGTCCCCTCTGAGTCCCCCTAACTGCCCTCTCCCCTCTGCCCAGGTCTCTCCCGTAGCGCCAGCCTCTCTGAGAAGGAGCTGAAGGAGGCAAAGGCACGGAGCCGGCGGATCGCGGTGCAGCTCACCACGGCACCCAGCCCCAGCTCCAAGGGCGTCCTGCTCTTCAACCGCCGCAAGCAGCGCGTCGATGGGCTCGCCGGGGCTGGGCATGGTGGGGGCCTGCCGCTGAGCCCCGCACCCCAGCCTCAGCAAGCAGCCATGGAGGAGGGCGAGGGGCCTGGGATGAAGCCGGAGCCTGAGCAGCCCAGTGCGCCAGGAGAGGGGCTGCAGGCAAACGCCTCCCCGTGTCGGGAGCTGCCTGCTGATGTCCAGCAGGTCCCGCTTAGTGTCTACCTGAAGGAGAACATGGCATCAGCCACCACCAATGGCATGCAGGAGAGGGTGGCCAGTGGGATGGAGAGTGGGGGGGAGGGGCTCAGGGATGCGGGAGCCCCTGCGGGGCCAAGCACAGTGGCTCTTGCCCTGCCGCAGAGCCCCGAGGAAGGGAAGAACAGCGAGGTGCCTGGCAAGGTGCCCAGTGCACCGGTGGGGACAGCCACAGGGGTGGCATCCCCAGCTGGCCAGCGGCAGAACGGGACGCAGGGCCGGCAGTACTATGAGGTCCATCTCACCCTGGCCAAGCCCAAGCCAGTGAAGAACCGGACGGCCAGACCCTTTGGCACCCAGGCACCCCGCACCAGTGGCCAGCCCACAGAGGGACCCCCTGCTGCCGAGCTGCCCCCACCGCCCACCTACGCAGAGACGCTGAGCAGCCCCCCGCCGCTCACCCGTGTCCGCTCACCCCCTGCCTACTCAGCCCTGTACCCACCCCGGGAGCAGAAGGTGCTGCCAGGTCCCCCCATGGGCTGTGGGGTGAGCGGACCAAACCCTCTGCCCAAAACGGGGATCCTGGAGGAGTCAGCCGCCCGGAGAGCTGGCAAAAAGTCCATGTTCACCTTTGTTGAGAAGCCAAAGCTGGGCCCCAACCCTGATCTCTTGGACCTGGTTCAGAGTGCAGACAGCAGGAAGAAGCAGAAGGACCAGGGGGAGCCCGGTGCTGAGGATGAGCCCTTCGCCCTCGGGGCTGAAGCTGCCAACTTTGTCCCCAACAGCGCAGCCAGGGGTGAGCAGCACATCCCGCCAGCTGATGATGCTCCAGCATGGTCCTCCTGCCTCAAGTCTCCCACCATCCAGCCCAAGCCGAAGCCGCAGCCCAGCCACAACCTCAGTGAAGCGAGAGGGAAGGGGGCCGAGCTCTTTGCCCGCCGGCAGTCCAGGATGGAGAAGTTTATCATTGAGGCTCCCTCCCAGCCAGAGCTGCTGCGGTCCCCATCACCCACGATGTCCCTGCCTCCCTCCTGGAAATACGATGCCAGTGCTTGCCTGTCACCCATGGTCTCCAGACACCCCTCCAAGAGTCCCTCCAGACCCTCCAAAACCCCCCCAGCTTCTCTGTACAGCAGCAACCTGATGGAGAACGAGGTCTCCCAGAAGGAGCTGGAGATCTCCAAGCACCAGCCCTACCAGCTCCAGTCTTCGCTCTTCATCCTCTCTCCATCCAAGAGTCCGGCGAGGTCCATGCCCCGGGAGATGCCTCCACCCAGACCCTCTCTTCCTGATGCCTACTCCTACCCCCAGCAAACCTCCTGCCCGACCTCTCCGTTGCCTCCTTCCCCTGTCTGGCATCCTCCCGCTGTGCCCAGTGCCGGCCAGACCACCTCCAGCCCCTTTCCTGGCACCACCGGGGCTCTGGCCCTGAATCACAGCGGCCATGTTGGTCCTGGAGCCCCGACCGAGGTGCTGCTGGCCTCCCCATGCCGCCTGCTGCCACCCCGAGCGAAGGGAGGCTTCCAGGCACCCAGACCCTCCTACTCCACCAGGAATGCCGGCATCGAGCCGCAGGTGTGGAAACCTTCTTTTTATTACAAGTAGTGGTGGCAGAGAGAAAAACATGGGGGTTTTAGGCTTCTCTGCACTGGCCGAGTCCTCCCTAACTGCTCACAGGTGTGCCATAAGCCAAACCAACCACAGAAAAGAGGGGAAAAAGAAATAGAAAAAAGAAGTAGCTGGGAGGCTGCAGTGCTGGGACAGTGGATAGAGGGGGCATAGAGCCCGCGGGATCCCAAAGAGCCATCTGGAGCCTGCCCGTCCTGTGGGGCTGCCAGCATTTTCTCTCTTCTCTCACCTGGAAACTGTATGGAGCATCGCATCGCTGGCTCCGTCCTTTCCTCGCCTCCTGCCTTTCCAGCTCCCGCAGCCAGCCACTGCCGGCTCTGCCCGCTGACCCGCAGCCCCTCTGTCCTGCCGGCTCCTATCGGCCTCCTACCAAAGCAAACCCGGAGGGGACACCTCGCCTTTCTGCCTCACTGTGCCTGCTCCTCTCTCTTTTGCTGCTCCTTTGGGATCTGTCCTCGTTTTCTTCCACACTGTGGAGGAAGAGCCGCATCCCCGGGGGAATGGCAGAGCGCCGTGGTGCCGGGACCAGGGACAGTGCGAGGTCCCTGTCCCTTCCCAAGCTCAGTGCTGGAGCTGGGGGCAGGCAGCGCTGCTGGCACGACCGGGAGAGAGGGATGTGCCAGGCAGAGGAGGGCAGGGCTGGCTGATGCTTGGCCTGATGCTCGTGGTCCAGCTGTGCCTCTGTCATCCCTCGCTCCCACCACTCCCCTCGTGGTAATGAGTTGCCTTTCGACTATGCTTTTATTTCTCCTGCATTTTTCTCCCTGTCCCCCCCCTTTCTGAATACACTCTCTGCGCTGTCAGACCTGGCTCTTCTCTTTCCTGCTGGCTGGGGAGCAGCTGCTGGGCGATGGACCCCTGGGGCAGCACGGGGGGTCTCTGTGCATCACCCGGAGGGAGACTTTGGAAAGCCGCAGGTAGTGAGAGGCCCAGGGTGATATTCTGGGCAAGGATGATTAATTGCAGGCTCAGCCTGACCCAACTTCCTTGGCCGGTGATGGGGTGCAGAGGCAAATGCATTTCTGGGGAGCCCTTGCAGGGGGTGCAATGCGTGAGAATACATCCCCAGTTCCTGTGGGGCTGAGCCAGCACGAAGCTTGCCCCAGCACCAATCCTGCTCCTGTCCCTCTGCTCTCCCCCCTTCACCCCCCCCAGCAGTGCCGGCACTAACCCGCTGTCTGTCCCCCTCCAGGAAAGGCGGCCGTCCCTCCCCGCCTCGCCCACCTGGACGCCCCGGCTGGTGTGGCGCCCGGGCAGCCTGGACGGCTGGGCCAGCCCGGCCTCGGTGCCCGAGCTGGATGAGGGACCCCCTACGTCCCCTCCATGGAGCGAGAGGTCCCTGTCCCCACTGCGGCAGGACGCCGACCCCCGGGCCAGCCGGCAGATGCAAGCGCGGCTCGCCAGGAACATCATCAACGCTGCCCGGAGGAAGAGCTCCTGTCCCAAAGCCGTGGGGCCGGAGGGCTTCCGGCCCTTCACCCCCATCCCTGCCGGCCCCCCCAGTCTGCCCCAGTCCCCCTGGCCAGCGCGGCCGGAGGGCTGCAGAGCCATGGCACTGCAGGCTGCCAGCAGTGTGCCGGGGAGCCTGGGCAGCCCCTCACCCACCCACAAAAGCCCCCTGCGATCGCCCCGGGCGGACAGCCCCCAGTTCTGTGCTTCCCCTGGGATGCCCCGAGCTGCCTGGGCAGAGGGGCGCCGGCTCGTGCTGCCACCCAGCATGTCCTCCTGCCCCATCCCCCGGCTGTCCCCCAGCCCCAAGAGCCCCTTGCCATCCCCCGTGGTGGGCGGGCGGGCCCTGGCCAAGCGCTGCACCTCGCGGTCCCCAACGGACTCGGACGTCTCCCTTGACTCCGAAGACTCGGGGACCAAGAGCCCGGGCATCCACAGCTTCAACCTCTGCCCCCGGGGCTGGACCAGTAGCCTGCGGCTGAAGCCAGGGGGGCTGCCCTCAGGGGCCCCCTGCACCTCCTAGACGAGCCATCTCTGGCCAGCCCACCCTCTCCCCAGCCCCACCAGCCCAGGTGATGCCACCCACAGATCCCCACCGGGAAGACCCCAACCCTCAGGGCTGAGGTCTCCAAAACCCCGTATCCTCAGTCCCCGGAGGAGCTGCCACAGCCCCTTGGCATGCCAGCAGGGTCAGGTGCCTCCTGCCTGCCTGCCATCCCATGCCCCCGCTCTATTTTTACCACCTTAACCTTTTGGGGCAGGACTGCATGGTCAGCAGGCAGAGCAGGCAGAGCAGGCAGAGCAGGCAGCATGGGGGGAGCCAGCCCCCAGCACAGCCCCCTCCCTCTGCAGCCCCTGCCCGCCAGCTGGCCCCATGCCACACAGCCACAATGGGGATGGACTTGGCGGTCCCCCGTGAGCCCTCTGCCCCCAGTACCAAGGTGTCATCCCAGGGTGTCACCGCAGCTCTGTTTGCTGCTGCCCGGGGCGTCGTGGTGTACCTGGCAGGGGTGGACAGCACCAAGTGCATGCCATGGCCAGGCACCCTCTCCCAGCCTCCAGATCTGGATGGTTGCAATTGGAACCAGCTTTCAGAGAGGAAAAGTTAATGTTGTATTCCAGCCCCTCAGTTCTTCATTGCTTTTTTTTTTTTTTTTTTTTTACTTTTGACCTCTTCTCAAAGAAATTCCCCCAAATCCTTCCTTGGTGACCAAAAAGAGAGCCAAAGTTATTTATTGCCACATCAAGGGGACCGTTTACAGGTGCCCTCCCACCCTGCCCAAGCTAAAAGGGACAGCCCTATCCCATTACCATGTCACTGTCCCCATCCCCAGGCTTACCCCATCCCTGTCCCCACTCCTATGGGCTGGAGGGGAGGGACACACAGGGACCAGTCGGTGCTGTGGTAGCCAGGGCGGGTGGGAGGTGGGGAGCTCTTGGGGAGCTGAAGGAAGTGGTACAGGTTGCAGAAGGTTTGAAGAAGGTGTCAGTGCAGGAGACAATGCTTAGAGTGTCTCAGGGACGAGCTGCTGTCCCCATGGGGAGCCCTGCAAGGGGCTGGGGGGTGGGCAGAGGCACCTCTGAGGGCAGCAGTGTCAGAGGAAGGTTTGGGGCGGGGGAGCGATGGGGAGAGGAGGGCATCAGGGTGGACACAGTTATGTGGCAGAGCCTGGGGAGAGCAGCGGGTGTCCAGGGAGGGAAATGGGTCCCCAAAACACTTGTCACACCCCGGAGTGAGCAGGAGCTGGCTGGGGTGCCAAGAGGTGCTATGGCAGTGACCGTAGCCACCCACCCAGAGGACACAGCCTTGGTGCCAGTAAGACCAACACCAGGAAGGGAGGATGCATTTGTGCTGCCAGGGCTCTGGCATGTTCCCTGTTCAGGGAGCCCCTGTCACCCCTTCCCTTTCCGCAGGACACACTGTTGGAGCCAGCCCATCCCTGTTCCCCAGGTTCCCGCACCCCACAGCCTGCTCTTCCCGGGACACAGACTCCCCCTCACTCCACCAGGCACCACGACTCGCCTTTGCCACACACTTGTATACCCAGCTCAGAAATAAACTGCCATTATCCCACCCGGCCTGGCCCTGATCCATTCCCGAGGTGGCCTGGGCACATGTGGCATGTGGCCACCTCCTGCTGCTGCTGCACAGCCACCATTCTAGTCCCTGAGTGTCAGCCCTGCTCCGTGCCAGGGCAACAGCATCCCTATCCCCAAGGGTCAGCCCTGCTCCGTGCTGGGGTGACGGCATCCCGGTCCCCAAGGGTCAGCCCTGCTCCGCCCCCTTTCTCAGCCAGAAATAACTGCTGTCCTGGGACAGACCTTGGCATCTGGGCTGGAGCCCAGCACGGGTTGGGGCGAGCAGCAGGGAGCCCAGGGGTGCCGCAGAGGGCCAGTCAGGGCCACCGAGCACTGGTGGCTGCAGCTTGTCTTTGGCCTCATCCTCTGTGCAGCAGGAGAGCATCTTTAGTCCCCAGCGTCTGAGGCGTCCCCTGGCCAGGTAGGTGAGGTGAGGTCCCAGGCTGCGGTCAGTGGGTTGACGGGTGGGTACACTGGGCTTGGGGATGTCCCAGCCTTGGTGGTGGGGACATTCACTACCGGGGGGGTCAGGGTATGGTCACCCCGGAGGGGGGTCAAGGGAAGGATGGGGCACAGGTCCCAGGCTCACCATGTGGATGGTGAATGTTGATCTCAGAGCTGGCAGGGAGCTGCATGCCAGGCACCTGCGGCCCCACGGGCCCCCCTGCTCCCCAGGGATCTTAGGGGAAGATGCACAGCATCAGGCTGAGCTGAGGGATGCCAGATGCACTGAACAGGGCCAAGCCACCACCCTGCTCCTTGTGCTTGCTGAGCCAAACACCTCAGCAGTGCAGGAGGGTGCTGCTGAGGGTGGGCAGCCCGGGGGGCTCAGGGCTGGTCTCCCGCCCTCTCCCTGCAAAGGAGCAACCCAGCCCAGCAGCCCTGCACCCGGTCTCGTCTTGCCGCTGGCCAGGCTCCCCAGGTCCCCAGCAGGGTCAGCATTGCAGCTCCTGCACCCTCAGGGCCAGCAGCTGAAAATAGCTATGTGGAGGCGGGGGTGCTGGTGGGGTGGCAGCCAGGGCCCCTGCTTGCCCAGCAGGCGGCAGGCAGTGGGTGCTGCTCCGAGGGGGCTCAGGACACGAGGACACCAGCTTGCTGCAGACAAGGATAGAGCTGAGGACATTTTCTGGCTTAAAGAAAGGCAGAGAGGAAAGATGACAAGGCAAGGGCTGAGTGGCAGCATGCTTGCAACATCTCCCTACATCCACTGAAGAGAACGGAGAGCAGCACAGAGATGATGCTGTTGAGGGGAGATGCTCAGGGACGATGCTGGCCAGGGAAGATGCTCAGCCAAAGCCTGGCCTCTCCCCATGGCATGCCTGGGGCTGATGCATCCCCACGTTTGGTGTCACCCTAAGACTGCCTCTCTCTTCCATCCAGGCAGGCTTCACCCCCCTCCCACAGAGCTGCCCCAGGAGCACGGCAGCAAGTGATGACCATCATGAGACCGGGCCCTGAAGCCGGTAAGGGAGAGCCAGGAGTGCTGCCAGCCCCAGGGCAGCACTGCCTGCCCTGCCCAGGGGCCAGACCCAGCTCTGGTTGAGGCCACTGGCCCTGCTCCCCAGGGACCCTGTGCCTTTCTTGGTCCCATCTTACGCTACAGCCCCAAGGGGCGGCAACTGCATGTCAAAGGCTGGAGGGGTCCGTGCACAGGGGCAGTGGAGGCTGGTTGAGCCTCTGGGGCTGAGATGATTCCCTGAGAAATCCCCCCACTGAGGAAATACCAGTGCCTGGCACAGCTCCCGGTGAGGGTGCATGGCTGAGCTGTGCAAGTGGGACCTCAATGAGGAGACCCACAGTCCTTGCGCTGGGCATGGGGGTCCCCAGCACTGCAGCAGCCTCAGCTGTGGCTGTGCTCTTCCCTGGGCTCCCCAGAGCCCCAGCTGGACCTGGGCAAGAAGGTGAGCACATCGCAGGACCTGATGATTGAGGAGCTCTCCCTGCGGAACAACCGTGGCTCCCAGCTCTTCCAGCAGCGCCAGAGGCGGATGCAGCGCTTCATCATTGAGCATCCCAGCAACTCCAGGGAGGTGGGTCTGCAGCTCATCCCTCGGCTCCGAGCGGGAGCGCCATGCCCTGTCTCTCACAGCCTTTGCAGGGAAGCAATTCCTGGCAGGGCTGGGAGTCTCTCAGCAGGGCAGCCGTGCTCAGCTGCCTGCTACACTGAGATGGAGGGAGAGATGGCTTGGTGGCCTGGGCATCAAGATAGGCAAGCATCAGGTTCAGCACCCACCAAAGAACACGGGGATGGCGCCAGTCCTCCTCTGCACCTGCTAACCCCTCTCCTCACCTCCTGCAGCTCCCAGGGCCGGGAGCGGGTGGCTCATACTGCACCAAGAAAGGTGACGTGGACGGAACTGCAAATGAGTGGATGGTGAGTAGGTGGAGGAAGCTCCAAAGTACTTTTGACAGCCTCCTGAGTCCTGACCAGGGCAGGGGGAGCTCCCCATGCCCACTTGCCCACTGACTCTCCCCTCTGCAGGCAGGGGAGGATGCTGGGGACCAGCAGAATTATCACTCTGAGCTCCACGTGGCAGCATCACCCCAGGGCAGCCCCCCTGAAGTGCCCAAGAAGACAGAGAAAGTCTTGCAGATGAGCAAAGTCCTCAACCCTGACGCTCTGGCCCCAGGTAAATGCCACCTACACCCCAAAGCCAACACCATGGTAACGGCAGGAACACAGGGCTGGAGGCAGCAAACTGCTGCCTGCCGAGGGGTCCTCCCCAAAATCCTCCCTCAGAGTTTTTAATGTATATAAACGCATAACATATATTCGTTATATATATGTAATCCTGCCCCCAGCAGCAGGTCTTCCGTGGCCATGCGAAGGCAGGGCTGTTCCCAGCCCCCTCTCCCCTGCTCGGCACATTGCCCCAGCCCAGCCGAGGCCACAGCAGCCCACACCATCCCTCCCCCTGTGCAGGGTACTCGAGCCCCCTCAAAGAAGTTCCCCCAGAGAAGTTCAACATCACCGCCATCCCCAAGGGCTACCGCTCCCCGTGGCACGAGCTCCTCGGTGACAAGGACAATGCTGTGCACAGTGAGAACCAGCTGCCCATGAGACCCTCTCCATGGGACTTCAGGAGCTTCAACAGGTAATCCTGGCTGAGCAGGCACCGACACCCTGTCCACCCCTTGGCCAAACCCCTCATCCTCGAGAAGCACCTACCGTCCTGCCAGGGAAACGCAATGATCCATGCCCTCTTTATACGCCACAGGGGAGCAGAAAGTGTTCAGGTGGCTCTTTTCCAGCTCAGGAGCTCCTCCATGGCTCCTCTGCAAAGGTCGCTACCTCCAGCAGCTCCCCAGATCTCCCCTCAGCTCCACCACTTGGCTTGCACAGCCCTAAGCGGCTTGATCGCACTGGGTAACCACAGGGATGAAACCTGGGAGGACTAAATCTCACACACATGGTCCTGGAGAAGGAATTGTTGCTGTTCCCAGCTGGGCTCAGCTCTGGGCTGGGTGGAGGAATGACACAGATAGTGCCAAGTCTCTCTCCTGGTTTCCTTAAGGTATCCAAGCAGCTGCTGGAAGTGGTGGGGGTATAAGGTTAATCTTCCCACAGGGTGCCAAGAGGTCACCAGATTCCTTCCAAGCACCTGCTTGAGACCGAAGTCTCCAGGCTGGGGCATTTCTGGTGGCTCAGGCTGGCAAGCTCCATGCCCTGTGGCTGCTTCCAATGGAGCATGGTGGATGCCTCCTTGCACCTCCAAATTACACCCAGATCAAGGCTGGGACCCTGGAACAGAGATTGCCAAGGAAAATCTCCTTTCTGGAAAGGTGTTTGGTGGGATCCAGGGGATGGGACCTGATGGCAGTGAAGCACCAGCAGCCCAAGGCAGAATAATGAGAACTGAACTTGTAAGCTGAACATCATGCCGGGCAATCTGCAAACCGAGGTCCTGGCTCTCCTCCTCACTGAAAGCCTCTTTCATGAGGATGAAAGTCCACTAGCCATGGTGGCCTGGCCAAAGCCACCTTCCAGTAGGCAAGCTCTCAGCGGAGCTCCCTACAAGGCACAGCACTGCTCCCCATCAGACCAGCTGCCATGGAGCTGGGCCTCTGCAGGTGGCAGCTTTCCTGCGCCCACACCAGGGTCGGATTTAAGTTGTGGGGGACGCAACTGCTGTGCTTTGAATGCTTGGCAGAAGGGGCTGTGGGGGACTACAACCCCTCCGCATGGGAACGGCGTCCCAGATGGTCCCACCATCCCTTTGCTGCTCTCCTCTCCCTCAGCCCCCCGGCTCTGCTGAGCAGCCTTGGTGAGATGCACAGCACAAGGCTGCCGCACACCCAGCCCCCATTCCCCCTTCCATACCAGTGAAAGCACGACATCCCACTGGTTCTGCACTGGAGTAGGGCTGAGGGGGAGAGAAAGGAGGTGGCAGGGTTAACAGAAGGGACAAAACCCCACGGGCAGGCACAGGCAAGCCGAGGAAGCAAAGGGGCTGTATTAGCTATTCGCTCAGGGTCTCCCTCCCAGTACTCAGCCATCATGAGCCTTCCCGGCGTAGTAACATCCGAGGAGGTGCCACAGGGGGAGAGCAAGGAGCTGCTGCAGACACTTGGCTCTTTTCTTTCAATATTTAGCCATGTTCCTGCCTCAATATTTATTTATGGACAGGGACTGAAGCAAGGGCATGTTTCTGAATAATGCTTTACCCTGTACAATTTCTCCCTTCTCACATGCGCCTTTTCTATTTAAAGTCTTGAACTGTTATTTAATACAGATGGATGCTAATTTAACACCAAGCCTCTTGCCACCTCCTCTAATTCTTCACTGAGGCATGAAGATTCAGAGAGCCAATCTGCTTCTAACTGGGCTTCTCATGATCTTGCAAGCTGTTGGCTTTTAAATCACTTCTCAGTTCATCAAGTACTAGACTGCAGAAAAACAAGTTTTTTGGAACAAATCGGCTAGTAAAATGCCAGTGATCTTGCCTAAAGCTAGGTGAATCCCAGCACAGCCCACATGGGTCACAGGGCAAAGGCAAGCTCACCATCTCAACAGCAACTCTGTTAACGCAGACTGATTTATTCCCAAGTTTAAACGTGCAGGCTGCAGTGCAAAGACCTTTGGCCACCTTGCTAAGGTGCGCTGCCTTAACAGAGAGTGAAAACCAAGCTTTGAAAGACTGTCTTTTCCCAGAAGGGAGAAAGTTTCCGGAATAAACCTCTCATTTACCTCTCCCCCCCTTATTTCTCCTCTGTTGCAAAACAGTGCCACGTTACTCATGTTCAAGCAGCACTTCCCAAAGCAAACACTCCCAGCTATGCCTCATTGATAGCTCAGGCTCCATGTGCTGCTCCAAAACCAACATTCTTGGCTTTTCGGGGGCTGGCACTCTGTTCCTGGTCCCTTTTCACATTTCTCCAGAAAGGGATGACAGCTCTTGCCCCCGCACTGCTCCTCCTGTTAGTCATAGTTCAAGAGAAGCTGTCCCAAAAGGCAGACTGGAGCTAGGGCCAAGAGAAAGACATTTGCCGCACATGTGCTAGAGCGATCAGGAGGCAGCACCACCAGCCTCAGCCCTCTGCAGAACACATTAGCTGTGGACAAGTCACTTTCTAAAGACCAGGGTGTTTGTCACTGTCACCTGCTCTCTTAATCTAGCCCCTTTCACGTGCACCACACCTCTACTGCTGTTGGTGGAGCCCATCAAGAGAGACTACGGTGAAGGTAACAACATGCTTCCTCCCTCCCCTGCAGGGCAACCGACGCTCAGGCACCAAACCCCACTCTCCAGGCTTGCCAGAGCTTGAGTTGAGGTTGGCTCTGTACAGGAGAAGAGCCTCACTGAGCCAGCAGAGGCTCTAACAGTGTCCCAAGGAGGAAGAGGAGGGTTGTCATTTGCTATAAGCATGGCCAGGTTGCTGCTGGGCTCAGTCAGTAAATCCAGACCTGCTTTTTTTATCATTTTCACAACACGCACAACCTCTCCGCCTGCTGTGCTAAGTGTCTCCCACTTCTTGTGCTGCAGGAATCCCACCCCATTTGACAGAGCACTGGTCGGCGACCTGTTCTCCATGCCTGCCACAGAGCTGGATAACCTGAGCGCTCTGGAGGTGATTTCCCACAGACGTAACTTCAACAGAGTGCCACAGGGCTGGGCGCGGATTCTGCCAGAAAGTGATGAGCTGTAGTACATGTCTCCCTTCCCCATCGCCACGGATGCTTTTCTCGCTAGACTCAAACATACTTCGCACGGTAGGGGAGAGGGGAGTAAGTATTCTCTGTGGAAGCTAAGCTAGTGGTCTCGGGTTGTCATCTTCTTCAGCAGGATTTGAACAAGCTCAAGTCTGGGACCATTTTGAATTCCCCTTATACCAGCCACTGTCACAAGGGCATTTAGTGCTAAGCTAACCAGCCAAGTTCTCATCGTTAACACAGGCAGATCCCTGTAAGCTCCCGTACAAAACATCCCATACAGCCTGTCCTCTTCCCGGCCTCATGGAAAATGGCAGGACCACCAGCTGTACCACACTAAGCTGTCTCACTGCTTTTTCACTGACACACAAGACCTGCTCCAACAGCTGAGGCCTTTGCAAGGAAATTCCATCTTCAGGGCAACTCTACATCAGTCATTCCAGTCAGGACAGCGAGAGGAGGTGATAATTGAAGAGCAGCAACAGAACAAGTTACCAGAGGCATTGGCATGTTAAAAAGCAGTTACCTTGGGCTTGGCTGGACAACAGAAACTAATGAGGAGCTGGGAATCTGCCTGTTTACCAACACAACCATACAGGAGAGGAACACTGGGAGTTGAAACTTGTGCTCTGTTTTCCACAAGCTAGTGGCTAGCACTTGGCAGCTGATATTTTCCCCTTCCTACTGTTATTTGCATGCCTTGCTTAAAGATCTAAGTTTTTTGACTGACTTAAGCCAGATTTGCTTCATATAGTTGGTCATCAAGGATCAGGCTCTGTCTGAACCTGCTGCACTGCAGAATTGCACCAGTCTGAAGATATTTGCCAGGGTATTCTGGTAACTTCAGCATCAGCGGGAAGGAAAAGCAGTGCAGCCGTGACTCCAGAGCAAGCACGGGCTTCCCCATCAACGTGAAAATCAGACCTGAGGATTCACCTACACAAACGTTTTCAGCAGTGACACACAGTGGGACACGCAGCTAACAGTCTATAGGACAGTTGTCAGAACATCTAGCAAACCCAGCTAACAAAAATCTCTACCTTAACAGAGGCTTTCTACAACGGCTTTTGTCATGTTCTTAATGTTACCCTAATTTAATCTTGCAAAAGCAGGAGCATCAGCATAAAAGATTCTTTTCTAATCACTATGGTTAAATCAGAAAAGTAAATTTCGTGGTAAAAATGCAGTTAATAGCTGCTTTACTTGTAAGCATATTTGTAATGCTGTGCAGACAGATGCACAGAGCAAATCCCACAGAGGAATTCTGCTGCCATAAGCCACCATTCAGGCAGGAAGCTTTCATTGCTCTGTTCTACCCACAGAAGCAGGAGGCAACAAGCAAATGGAAAGAAAATTAAGTTTTGTTCCTTAAACATTAAACATTTACGATGCTCAACTGATGTCCTGTTCCAAACCCACCTTTCTCCTCTTTGTCCATCAGCTGAAGAACCCATGTACCCCTGGGGACCTGGCTGGAAACAATAAATAAATTGCAATAACGGAAAGCCTGTCTGCATTTGAGATCTGTCTGCACAGCACTCATGGCCCCAGCCAAAGAGACTTGGACCCAGAGCAGTGGCAAATGCTGCAGCCCCCACGCACCAGCAGGCCTCTGCCCGTCCTCCAACACTGCCCTAGGATGGCTCCCACCTGACAAATGCTAAGCTAATTACCTGTGCCCAAAGCAGGTAATTTCTCTGGAGAAAGCCAGCCTGCCTGCCAGCCCTTTGTGCCACATGTGCTATGCCACCTCCAACAGCCTGGCAGGGCTGGCAGCACCAGCGGGACCCAGTGGCATTATACAGCACATAGACCTGCTGTCATTGCCCACTCTGCACCCTGGCTTCAGCAGCAGCCAAATAAAAATGAAAGTCCTCAGACACTGTGCTCCAGGAAGCAGTCTAAGCAAAGCATTGAAAAATTCAAATATTTTAATGTATTTTTTTTAAAACAAGCAAATGAAGCTTCAGAACAGGTCTCATCATGTTTTGCTTACAGAAAGATGTCCACAGATCCACTGCGTGAAAGCAGCTGACATACAGATAAACTTAAAATCCTTCAGCCACGTGCACATAGATCTTACTCAACAGTAGGCTCCATGCAGGACATGGTTGCTCCTGGGCAATCACTATAGTTGGGGCACAGAAAGAAAAGTTTCAGGTCTTAAAATAGGATGAAGCGGGATCCATCTCACAGTTTAAGAGGAGACTGCATCCACAGGCCTCAAAAGCCCCAACCATGCACCAAATATACCCCAGACAAGCTTGCAGCTGCACTGCATCCTCCCCCTGCAGCTGTCAGCACACAAGCCCAGCCTCCGGGGCCACAGAGGGGCCTTCGCTGGGCTAGAACTGGCCACTGCATGTCCTGCCTGCACTACCTGGGGCCTGCTCACATGACTTAACACTTGTCTTGCTCAGGATGTACAGGATCAGAAATGAAGCAACAAAAAGGGTTTGCTTTTGGTTTTTTGAACAGGAAGTCAAAAAAAAAAGGAGGGAGAAAAATTCTGTGGCAATAGTAAAGCAAAGCCATGGGTTCGGCATGTCTGATAAGCTTGTTTTTCAGCTCTTATTCAGTCCTGGTTTAATATCTCATTAAAATAATAAGTCATTAGTTACATGACAGAGAAGAGTCTCTGGTTACATTTAAATAGTCCACAGTGTTCAGACTGAAGATATCAAATGGGCTTGAAAAGGGGGTTGGTTTTGGTTTTCCAGAAGTTTATTTCAAAAGTGTGCAAACAGGATACACTGAGAGCACTGTAATTCTGGTACAGCTGATCCACAGACCCTTAACAGCCCTTCTGTCTGCCCCCCTGCCCCGCCCCCAACACTAAATGAAAGACCTGGGATGTATCAACAATCTGATTAGCTAGCACAGACATGGAGCTCAGCTTGCCCAGTGTCTGCAAGCAGGGAAATAAGGCTTCTCTAGCTCACCCACAGCTCAACATACGGTGCTACCATGGTAACTAGAAAATAACATGTACTTAAACGATGACGGTGGCACGACGTGCTAGGGACTGCTGTGCTTTCCCGCGTGGGCACCCATCCTCTGGGGATCTTGAGACGGGTAGTGAATGGGGCCTGGGGCTCTCATGAAGGGAGGCGGGGGCCCCATGGCATGGAACATGTGTGGTCCAAAACCTGCAGAAACAATGTTGGCAGCTTCAGACAGAGGAACAGAACAACCAATGCACAGGAACTGCTGCTTGAAACTACTCACAGATAACAGCTGGCTTACACCTATGCCTTAGAAAGGTGCACATCTTCCATGAATCTTCAAATCCCCAAACTCCTCCTCCTCTTGCCAGTACAACTGGAAGCAATCCCTACCCAACATACAACCTTACTCACAGATAAAAGCTGGTAGGGGGGACTGGACACGCATCTGTAATGCCAGTCTAAATGCTTCCTACTGAACTGTGGAGCAAAGCAAATATATCCACAGGAGTCTGATGTCCCATGAAAAAAAAAACCCAAAAACAGAGGGCCTCCATACAGATATATATACACACAGCCAAACAGGCTGGCATTCAACCAGCTGCAAAATTAACCTTTAAAGTTCAGGTTAATGTGGCATTTACACAGCCAGCAAAAGCACTGAGCAGGTCTCAGTACCAGTAACAGGGCTTTCTGACATGCCTGAGAGTTTGCAAGTGAATACATACCACAGCAGGCAGCTCAGTTTAATCAAACTGTGCTGACAGCTCATTTCAGATCATCAGTTTACACTGTACGATCAGGGAACGAGGAAAATCAACTCAGGGCATGCCTCAGTGCTACAACACTGAGGCCGAGTAAGAGGACTAGAAAGTCTAACACCAAGTCAGACACCCCCACTTGAAGGCGAAACACAAGTACCTGGAGGTGGTGGCGGAGCAATGCCAGGAGGAGGTGGCAAGGCAATGTTAACCACAGCCGGAGGGCCACTTGGAGGTAGGTTGAAGTAATTTGCAGAAGCCTCCTCTTCTGCAGCTGGAGGAGGGGGGAGAGCTGCAGAAAAAGTACATGGTGGTTATGAAAAGTCTCTGTCAAGATAAGCTTGTATGGTGGTGTAAGCCTTCAGTGAGGAGGCACAATCAGTTCTTCCACAAGGGCAAACTGTTGCTACTATTGCACATATGAACCAGAGTGAGAAGCAGGACCACACTGAAACTCCAGAACCAGTCACCATTTTTCTTCACCCAAAACCAGCCTTGCTTTTTCAATCATACAATACTCAGTGGATTAGGAAAACATTAACCAAGCCTTAAAAAGCATGGGTTGCCAGTATCTCAGACCTCAGTCACTTTAACTCAGCTTTAACTTTTCATTCACCACATAAAGAACTCCCTTCATCATCAAGAATTTGCTTCTAGATAAAGTTTGCCTTCCATCCCTGCTGGATCTGCTGCAAACCTACTACTACTACAGTAGTAACTGCCTGCTCTGGGCTCACCAGTGCCTCTACTGTCCTGAGCAATGTTACAGTTCTCAAAGGTTTAACATCAGCCCCTCTCATGGAAGCAGGTGAGGTCAGCATTAAGTTTCAGAGATTAAACCAGCTCACTTACCTCCGGGAAGTCCTGGAACTGGCTCCAGCTTTATCCCAGATTCTGTAGTACCTTCCTTGTCCTTTTCTTTTCCTCTTGCTGCCTGGGACCTAAAACCAAATAAAAAGTTTGAGAACAAGGATGAGAAAATGCAGGATAAGCAGATATTCATACTACAATAGTTTCACATTATCTAATCTGCACCCGTTGCTTCAGGCCAAAGATGAAAAATTCACAGAACAGAGACAGCTGGTACAAAGTGTGCAAACAGTGCTTACAGGAGACAGATTAGAAGTAAAACTACAGAAACTCATGCACAGCCCTTAACCAGGAAATCCTCTACACAATTGTGTAATCTCCAACCCAGATCCCACTGCTGAAAGAAAATCAAACTGTAAAAGGACCCCAACTATTTACCAAATCAGTATCTACTCCAGCGTAATATCCAATCCTGCTCGTCAACATTGCACAAGGAGAGAAGAACCTTGTGGCAGTATCCTCAAGGCTTCCTCCCTGCCGTACTCACCTTCCCCATTTGACATTGAGCCTGCGTCCATTGACAATGAGTTTGTTGAAGGATTTCTCAGCAGCCACTTCCGCAGCTTGCCGGGTGGCAAACTGGATGAAAGCACACTGTTGCCTCTGCACTACAGTTATGGTCCGAATCTCCCCAAACTGGTAGAAGTGATTTCTGTGTCAGGGGAAAAAAAAAATTATTATGAAACACTACTCCTCCTAGCTGCAGGGTGCACAGCGGAGGAGGATCTCATCACATGTTGAAACAGATATGCTCAGATCCTTTCTTTTCTCTGTCTCCAGTTCAGACTAACTGTGACAAATTAGATCTCTTGTCCCTCTGTGCAATTAAGGAGCAATAAAAACTGCAGCAGCTTTTCTCAGCAGCTAGCTAGAGGGAGGCTGTGGGACTTTCTTGTCAAAAGGGTAACAGAGTAACCCCAACAGCTCAGAAGGATGACTCATCTTTAAAGAGAGAAATTTTAATCAAAGCATCTGAAGTGTGCCTGGTTATCTGTTCTCCAACAAGCTGGCACTCCTCTGCACTTCCCCACCAACCAGTCCCCATTAAGGAAAAACTAAAAGCCAGATTTATTTTTTTCCTTGCAAGAGAGATTTCCTCACTTGAAGATGAGCAGTAATCAAACTGTCAAATAAAAAGCCAAGGGCAATACAAATTCACCAACTCACCTGAGATCTGATTCAGTGATAGTATCTCCAAGCCCTCCAACATACAGTGTAGTAATAGTCTTGTCATCAGGGGGGTCTAGACGAGGCATGGTTGATGCTCGTTTCAGAAGTTTATCAGCCACAGGATCATTAATTCCATAGTAACGATCTTTGATGTTCTGATCAGCCAGAGGATCATCTGGATCTGTAGGTTTCTCATGTCTAAGGTTCAGCAAACACAGCATTTCACACCACCAGTCGTAGCTGCATCAGATTATGACTGTATCTGCTGCCTTCCCTTCTCAAGGCCTCTTTTTATATGCTTAACCCTAGTCACATAACATCCCAAAATGGAACAAAAAGCCATGAGAACTTAAACTGCAGCCAGGACTGCCTCAAGTTCTGAATGAATGGCACTTCTGACAGCTCAGCATTCAACGCTACAAAACACAAGAGCTTGATTTCAAACAGCCTCTTGTTGAAATACAAAGATCTCTGATTGAGGGGACTGACACCACAAGGGGAAAAAATGAACTACGCAAGAGAAGAGATGTAGTCACTGCTTCAGCAAAACACTACACAAGACCACACAGCTAATTCCTCACAAACACGCCACAACAAAGATTCATTCACTGGCCCTGCATGTCAACTGAAAGCACGTTTCACGCTGACCCCAATTGCAGTGCTACCTCTCCTGTCCACTGCAGCGCTTCCTGTTCCTCAAACCCCAAGAGCAGCTGTCTCTGACCCCAGTGAACAGATTCACTGTTTAAGCTGTATCTGTACCTGTAGGGACACTCTTCTCCTCTCTTGCATTCTCCTTTTACCCAGAACGAACAGATGTGAGGACGGTTACGTTTATAGTAAGGCGTGGTCCGAGCCAGCTTCAACAGCATATCGCTGGTAGAAGTAGCTTTTCCTAGTGCACCAACTGGTCTAGTGCCATCAGAATTGGATATCTAAACAGCAGTTAAACCACAAATAATTATGTATATATCACCATTGAAAACTGATGCACAGAATCAGAGCAAGAAAATGATTTTAAGATAAGCTAGGTCATTCTTCCCGTTTCCTCCCCCATACACATCCACACACAGAAAGCATGATTAGAACTACACTTTCTTACCTCCCGTTCCATGTTCTGGGTGTAGTACTCTTTATTGACATCAGACTTAGGCATTTCATCCTTAAGGGAAAGTCCTGCATCCCGGACTTGAATAGGCAAACCTAGAATGAAACAACAAATCTGTATGAAGCACAAGCTGAAAGAGCAGAAATAGTTATTGCAGTCTTCATTAGCCAGACATAACTCATCTACTACTCAGGTATACCACGCTGCCCCTGAACCTCAGAAGAGATGTGGTCAAGACCTGTTCCTTTCGAAGACTGTCCAGACAACCATGCCAATTACATGCACACATTTAAAGACATTTCATCAACTTTCATTTCAGAGGCAAGCAGACCACCTTCTTCTCTTGGTGTACATTTTTTGGTACACACCATATTCCAGGTCAAGTAGACAGGTCTGACAGACATTCTTCAGCTTGCTGCATGTCTGGCATACTTCTGTTTTCTTGAAACGCATACGAACACCAGGGCACCAGCGGAACACTGTGAAAGGCCTGGCACAAATCTGGAAGACAGAAAGTCAACACTTGTATCACCATCATGCAGCAATGAAGGTTATTACATGGAAACGTGACATCCAAACACATCTGATTTCTTTAAACCATAAATACAACTTCTTCATCTTAGTGCAAAGATTCAGACCTCAAGAAATATTTGTTTCTACTTGGTGCCTTACTTTGACAGAAGAAAGTTTTAGGAAGGTGTTTTTTTCTTGTTGTTTTTCTGATTTATTACAGTAACACAAATGCTGAAAGCAGACCTACACCAAGTAAAAACAAATTCTCCTCCATTCCAGGTGATGTCAGTATAGAGCTACTGCAGATAAATTATCAATTATGTGTAAATCAGTCACGAACATAGCAGCAAGCCCAGTGAGAGGGTTTTTGAGACTTTTGGTCCAGAAGAAGACTACCGCTCTCTCTTATCTGGTAGAGCGATGATCTGCTTCTGTTGCATGTACAGTCTGAGGAAGGGAAGCAAGATTTCAACACATACCTTTTCCCTTCCTCAGATGACAATTGATAAAAAGGGGCAAAAAAACTCCTTTAATTTCCCCTCAGTCAAGACAACACTAAATATTTCATGCTCTCTCAGAAATGGAAGTGGCTTATTTCTTAGACAATACAAACCACCACACAGCCACAAATAACATATTCATAGCAAAACCTAAATTCCAGTTATGCACCACTTACAAGTAAAAACAAACTTGCAAGAGAACATATGAGATCACGTAAAATGCTGAAATACCTCCAAATATAGTACAATATTTGCAAAAACTAATTCCGATAAACATGAGCAAATCCTAAGTCTGTCTGAAGAGTCTTCAGTAATTTTACTGTTTTAAGACCAACTGACTTTGTCTAACAAAGCGCACAGTAGGCTGACCTAAAAATGTATGTGGTTACATAAACATTTTAAGTTGTTAACCCAGACAAGCACTTTTCTGAAGCTGACAGGCTTTTTAATGTTAAAATGTATTATTCCTAGATGTGTGCCAATTTAGATGTTCTTTCTTCAAAAGACAACAAACATACCTTGCATTCTTTTCCATATTTTTCCTTGGTCTGAAATATAATTAAAAAAAATAAAACAAAATATGAAATATCATCAATTCAACATAAAACATATCACTGATGTTACAGCACAGTGGTTTTCTCCTAATTATGCTGCATTTAGACTCACCCACTCTTGTGTTTTGGGTTTACACCTTGGAAGGTCAACAGGACAAAAAATCCTAAAAAACTCTCAATCCATTTCTGTTTTAGAAACATTCATTAAGACACAGTATTGCAAGTCCCACCTCATGTAGTGATGAAAAGAGAAAATTAAATGGAATATTAATAGCTATTTTTAAACAAAGATGATGTTACAGGAAATAGGTCCATGAAAATAAGCAGGCTTTGAAATATTACCTATACCAGCATTAGGGTTATGTTTCACAAAAAATATCATCACCTTTCAGCAAACTTGGTGGAATGGAAACGTGAAGGGAAGATAACGTAAATGTAGGTCATACACAACTGGACTGAGCACAGAGAAAAGCAACATAAAATGGACTGACTCACCCTGCACAGAGGAAACCAAGGTAAACAAGGACTGAAACTACCGTCGGACAGCCTTCATAAAACAGTTTCAACTTATTTTTACAGGTGCATATTCTTCACATTTTAGAAATTTTACAAAGCTATTTAATGTTTCAGCAGCTCACTGTTCTCCATGTCACACGATTTACCAGTACTAAAGCTTTGTTTTCTAGTATTTCCTGCACTCTAGACACTGGACTGTTACCATATAGCTCTCCTTTTTGACTGATCTATTCTTAAGTCACATACCTAATGCCATGATAACACATACCAACAATGGCTGGAACAAAATCCTGTTGTGCAGAACCATCTAATTAGCAGTGCGTGCCCACCTCAGCATCTCCTCCTGTAGCCAGGCTAATTTTAGTCCCTGAAACCCAACAGTTCTAGGGCCACCACAGAAGAAAAGACTGCATGGTCAAACAGGCACATACCATTCGAATATATGGGTTTTCTCCAAGACATGTCTGGCACAGAATAGGGAAATCCTGAATAGAGCAAAAAGAAAGAAAATCAGAAATTTGCAACAAACTCTATCACCACAGCCGCATTCAAATCACATTTGAATTAACATTATCAAGTTAAACTAATCAGACCGTTTGAAAGATCCAAAAAGCCTCATTCAAAAGTCCCTGGGAGAGCTGCAAGCCATAACCCGAGGCCTGTACTATGAAAGAACTGCCAGCTAGCAGCTATTCCAGTCTTTAGTAAAGCTTAAAACAACAAACAAGCCAAAACCGTGCTCTTGACATCTTAACTCTTCAGCGACCTGACTGCAGCAGATGACCCCCCCCACCCTCCCCCCCCAACTATCCCTCAGCATCTATTGTTTGCCCTGGGCCCACCCAGGAAAGGCCTCAGCTCTACGGAACGCAGCCAGGGGCGCACGACGGCCCAGCTCAGCCCTCCCAGCTACCGGACACCCCAACCCCCGGCAGGGAAACGACGGGGGAGCGGGGAGGTGGGCTGCGCCCAGAACCGAACGTTTCCTTTCCCAGCCAGCGCTGCCCATAAGAAGCGCCCAGGTCACCGCGGCAGCCCCTTCCCGGCCGAGGGGACCCGCAGGGACACAGCTCCCCGGGGCCACCGCCCCGCGCCACCTCGCCTTACGGCCTTGCCGCCCCCACCCGCTCCCTCACGGCAGCGGAGGACCCCGCCGGCAGAGGCCCGCCCCGCTTCTCCCCAGCCGTTCCCCGGACTCACCGCGTCCTCCCAGTTCTGCCGGTTGTAGGTGTTGGAGCCCAGCGATGTCGACATGGCGGCTGGGCCCCGCTCGGCTCCGCTCCCTTCCCCTCAGCCGCCGGAAGCCCTCGCGCCGCTCCGCCTCGATCCCGGCAGGCGGCGGCAGCCGGAAGTGACATCACTTCCGCTAGCGACGTGCGGCGGCGGGATCAGCAGCGCGCCGCGGGTCAGGGGGCGCGCTAGGCACGCTGAACCATAGAGCTGGGCTAGAAGGGCGGGAATGGCCGGGGCGGGTGAAACTGCCGGGAACATTGCGGGGGGGGGTGACGGGCAAGACCACTGGGGAATTTTATTTTATAATCAACCACAAAGTAAGACCCAGCGCAAAGAATCCGAGAGCCACGTTTGCTTTATTGAAGGTCACTACACGACGTCAAGCATAAGGCAACAGCCGCCTGTCGGGAAGGGGCAGACGGAGGGGCACGCGCCAGGGAGCAGGGACATGCCGACACCTTTCCTGTCGCCTACAAGCACCTACGGGAAGGGAAAAAAACAACTCACCGAGCTAATTAGACCTCTCAGAATACCATGAATCAATGCACCTTTTTATTCCTAGTGAGAAAGGCCCAGCTCGCCCCTGGAAAGCTTGTTTCCCTATTAGTGTCACAAGTATAGCGCCTGTTTCGGCTACTGGAGAGGAAAAGTGGCGGCCAAAGGTTAAGTGCTCTGTTACCTGGACAGGTAAAGCCGCAGCAGGGGCTAGCACTACACATTCACTACGAACTACAAGTCTTAAACTCATGCTGTACATCTGCGCGTCACCTACGTGAAGTTGTAAACAGGACGCCTCGCTGCTCAGAGACCTGCTGCAGGATCTAGGCTGCAAGGTGCATGCCACCCCGGGCACACTGAGGTTCCTCGCACCAAGGGAGAGGTTTTTGGGTACTGCACCACCTCCCCCAAGAGCAGGCAGTCACATCCCGCCCGGCCGAGCAGAGGATGCGCAGACCCAGGCTGGCAGAACCATAGCACAAGTGTCTCCGGCTGCTATTCACACCCTTCGCAGCATGACAGCACATCAAAGCCCATCACAAATGTTTAACAAAGGTCAGTGTCTGAACTGGGAATGCACTGCAGGAAGAGAGATCTCACCTGCTTGCACTAAGCTATGCAGTAACTAGTAATTCAGTGCCCTGCATACGCTGCTATTAATTACTGATTTTAGCTTGGACTACAGCCAAATTACACCCTAGAAGAGTTACCTAACAGTACAGTGTATGCTAGTTAACATATAACTGTCCTTCCACCTTTATACCTCCCTGCCACCCACCCTAACAGGAAAAAAGAGTATGAACTCAAACAGCTTCTGTATTTTTATGTATACCAGGCCTAATCGTAACTCTCCAGGTTTCATACTCTGATCACTACCCCTATTAACACAGGTTTACTGGTGTGAAGACTGCCAGGCAGCCTCTGGAGCATGCCTGCCTCAGTCAAGAGCTGTAGCAGAACCTGAATTCCCAGCTTGGAGCGCATCATGCCATCACATCAACCTGCACAACAGCAGGCTGACAGCAAGCTCAGCTGCCAGTCAAATCCATGAACACTACAATACACTACAGTTTGAGTTTAAATGCAAACTGATCATGTCCTTTGTGATAACAGATCTATCACCTCGGCTAAGCAAGCTATGTATGCCAGAGTGGCAGCATTCTATGTCCCAATCCCCCACAGCTGAAGTATTCTATGAGGAAGCAGAAAACCAAAAGCAAGCATCGTGCTGCTGCCAGTAACTTGCCAATAACACAGCAGACACGGCCACCTCTTAAAATGTTTGTCTGGGAAGGACATAGCTCTGCGTGCAAAGAAGTTGTTCACTATTGAGCATGTAACGTCAGGTTTGTGGGCTGACATGAAGAAATAAACAATATGGGTTTTCTCGTGTTGATAAAACCAAATTCAGCCAGGTGTAGTGCAAATCTGGAGAAAGCGAGATCTTTCTCTGTGTTGAAACACGTGCTGCGAGTTAAACTAGCCCGTGGCGGTGTGGGGAAGCAGAGCGGTAGTTAGTGGGCACTACAACAAGAAGAGAGAGAACAAACCATCCCAAACCACGGCACCTCAACCACCTCCTCACGACCCGGCCGGGGCCTGTGGCACACACCCACACATCACAAAGGAGCTCTCACAGAACATTTCACCAGGTGCTTTCTTCACTGTGACAGTCCATCCTGCAGCCAGCTGTCAGGGCGCAAGCATTGGGAGCGTTTATGGGAGCACTGGACCGAGGCTGAGCTCCACATGATGGGTGAGCCAGATGACCTCTGAGGCATGATCACCTTCCTCGCTGGGCCGGATTGGAGCAGCGAGGTTTTTAAACTCGTGCTTCATCTTGAAACTCACGGTCACTTCGCCCTCTTCTTTCTGTGGGGTGACCTTGATGAAAACGCCTACCTTATTGGCTTTTCTGAAGGCAATAACACTGCAAGGCAGAACACAAAAGAATGCTGGGTCAGCCAAATTTTCAAGCAGTAGTTCTGAGAGATTTGTTCTGACACCATGTGAGAGAGAGACTCAGTTTATGGCTGAATATGCCCTGCCAGAACAGCTGCCCTGGTTTCTGGTTTCTAGCTTAGTCCCTGCTGCTCTTTTTGCAGGAGGCCCACAACCCTTTCTGCCTCATGATCAGAACATCAGCACCCGCTTTATGCTGACAGCTGCTGACACATCTGTCAAACAGAACATGCTTGCTTTGTCCATGGGAGTTATGTACACAGCTGTGCAACAGTGAAGGACCATGGTACACAGGTCAAGTTGCTCTGTAAGAGGCTGCAGCAGAACATATTCCATTGTGAAGGCTGGAGGCAACTCTGTCACACACCCTGGTGTGTAGTTCTCACTGCTACCATGAACCCTCTGCTTGCAAAACAAAAGGATCACACAGAGTATTCCTGGGGAGAATTAGTACCACCACCTACAACTCAACTGCTGTAACGGCACACCTTGCCTCAAAGGGAAGAAAAGACTCCTGAACAGTCTAAACCACAAAAAGAAAGATCTCCATTGCTGATCTCTGACCCACCAAAAAACCCCACCACCCCACCCAAGAAAACATGAAAAAAAACCCCAACAAAACACACTAAAGACAGAGAGAAGAGCAAGTTCCTTGGCTGAAGTGCCAAGTGTTTAAGGGACACAATCCCCGCAGGACAGAGAACACTCACTCAGGGTCATCCTGAAAGTCTTGAGGCTCTGCCAGTTCATCATATTCTGCTGCAGCATCTTTGCCAGCCAGAATAAGCTCCTTGGGAGGAACAGCCACCTGAAACAGAACACAAAGAGAAGAAGCCTTTCAGCACTGATCATCACCTATGCTGCAACCAGGAGAGCACCCTCCCCTTCTGAGGGCTGCTTTACTACAGTTTAACGGAAAAGCGAATCACCCTCAGCTTTCCTCCAGTACCACCTGGTTACCACTCGGCCAGTGAAAGACTGTTATTTCTCCCTTGGGTTCTGGGTCTCAATGAACAGTCAGCATTTCAAAATACTTTATGAATTGATGTTTACATTGGTAACAGTCATTTAAGCTCCAAGGAGGAAAATGCAACACAGTCAGCAGGGACTGAAGGACATATGAAAAGTAGGACCTGTGGAAGGATAAGCGGGAGTAGTAAGCCTTTGAAGAGGCTTAGGCTCACACAACAGAAGGGTACAATACCTTGGCAGTGCTGTTGATATTGTCAGGGTCTCCCTCCTCACACTCCAGCAGTGTGACATGCGTGATGTTCTCTACTGGATTGGTCAGAGTCAGAAGGACTTGGCTCTCCTGGGGAGATTCAGGAATCACAGTTCAAAGAGCAATTATTCTAAAATTCATCATTACTGTTAGCACCTCCATCTTCTGTGACTGATCAACACCTTCAAAAATTGCATCACATACACTTAAGGGATGGATAGCTAACACCCCCAGTCTGCAGGAAACGTGCCAATGCCATGCAGCACTCTCTTAACAGAAGAAATACACATCTTTGGAATGTAGCCAAGATCAACCCCACACCTTTTATTCTTCAGGTACTGGCATGTGCTTGGGATGCCAGACGTCACATTGCATGGTAATCTACTCCCGCAGAGTGGTAAGTACATGCAGTGTTACTCTGACTACTCCCTTAAAGCTTGCACCCTCTCTAAACAGAGCGAGCAAACCCCTCAGGGAACAATCATCACATCATGTCATCTTCCAAAAACATCCCACATTTACACCTCCCGGCTATGCCTCACCCTAAGAGTGTCTGGAAAAACTACTGACCTTCATGTAGCGCAGGTTGGGAATAGACATGATTCTCACTTCAGGGATATAGTTACTACAAAAAGAACAAAGCAAGTGACCGTGATTGACTGTGTTGCTGCCTATAACCTACTTCTTGAAGGAGGATGTATTCACAGACATCCAACTCATTTGATACTATCAGAGCGTAGCTTATGTCAAACAGAAAAATGAAGTGCCCTTTTGCTATATAAGCTTAATCCTACAAATTCCTACTACAGTGTGGGACTGTCACAGCATGCAATGTTTTTTTCAAACTGCTGAAATCTTTAGTAGATCAGGACACAAACCTATTACAGATAAGCTAAATGTATTTAAAAATGGGATTACACCATCCTAAGAAATGACACACCCATACAAGAAGTCAAATCAAAGAGTACAAAAGAAATTAAAATAGAAGGCATTAAGCAAGCACAGATAAGCAGTTGTTCTCCCCAGTCCCTATATCTTACTTACACAGCAACCAGCTGGATCTTGAATTTGATAGATGTTGGATTGAATTCTGGTTTGCTCAGGTTATGTTCACATTTCTAGAGACAAAAATATTTTTGTTAGCACCAAAAGACAGCATGCAGTCAGACACTGAAAAATCAGAGTTGTGAGCACCGTGCCACTTGCCACAACATTACCAGCCTTTAGCACAGTGCACATAAAAAAATACTTGGAGTTCGTGTAGCCATCATTGTGTCAAGTTATTGATACTCAGAAAATGTCATACCCAGCACTACCAGCGCAATCTCAAAAACATGACAGCTGGAACCTGACTTAAAAAACATTTGGACACTCAGTGGCTGCAGCTGGAAGAAGGCACAAATACCTGCAAGCCCTTTGACTTATGCTCCCAGAATCCATAAAAAAACCCAAACTGTTGGAACTCAAGACTGATCTCATAAGCTACTCTTCATATACAGGCTCAGCCAGACATTACTTATTTCTGAGAAAATATTCTGCATTTGCAAAGCATTCTGCATCTTAAATACAAGAATTTTGCTCTGTTACTCTGGGAGCTAGGTAAATATTCCTGTTTCATTGAGAAAGCAAACAGCTTTTTAAAGACCGTGTAGTTAAACCAGCTTTGATTTAGTTCTTGCTTGTCTTCACTTCCCAACTTTCCGTTTTTATTCTCTGAAATACCCTCTTTCTGCCTTCACTCTAAGGACAATCTTCAGTATTCTGCACTGCCTCTCACTAATATTTTGTTTGCTGACTTGATTTTTGTCTTTAGCAATAGCAGAATATTTTTTTAATTCCAACTATAGTGGCAGCCTTCTATGATTCCTTGGCTAAGCAGAGCACAAAGACCCTGATGTAAATCCACCTTTGTATCTTTGTGTACCTTTGATGATGTTGTCCCCCTTTCATAATCTTTATCACATCAGAGATGGGACAGCCTCCCTCATCTCCTAGTGCTGTTACCAGTAATTTGGTTGAGAACTTTCAACAACTAGAAGAATTTGAGCAGTTTCTTTTAAAAAGAAATACACAGCCCATTTCCCACAACCCAAGTTCTACAAACATGAAAAAAGACTTTTTAATATTTAATTACCTACCCGACAGCGCAGCGAACGTTTGATCAGGAGGTGCTTATGACGTGGGTAGAGCTGGGAAGCGCAAATCGGCTGGAAGTCAGGCTGCAGCAGACGCTGACGCAGAGTCGTCACTGGGTACACAACAGAAAGCAAGACAAATTATGTCTCATCCAGGCATGGAAACTCGAGCTAGATTCTACACACTCACTGGCCTAAGAGCAAGCGTGCCTCGCACTGTATGCCGACATGCTAATTTCACCTGCACCCAATAGTTCAGAAGCCACTGGCAAGTATCATTGTTTATAGCAGTGAATGAATGAATGGAAGGCAAGAGCTGTATAAAGGGCTGCCCTGATGGGGCACAGTAACACAACTGCAACATCAGTGCCAGCCCAGGAGAAACAAGGCACCCTGATCTCTATTCAAAGCTCAGCTGGGGCAGAAACAGAATTTTGTAATCATCTAGAAAATAAGTTCTTTTCCTCCCCAAGGGAAAATAAGTTTTCATAGCTTTGTTACGTTCACAGCTGGGTGCTGCACAAGTACAATACACAGCTTCTCAGCAAGGAGTTTGCAGAACTTGGACTCACGCATAGAATTAGTGACTACATAGTTCCCAAGGCAAGGAACTTCCAGCAGCCAAAATTTCCCATACTTTTCCCAAAAAAACCAGGCTCCTCACTCTTCCCAGTGTTCAAGATGCAGTGAGCCACCTGGCACCATTTCCCTCACTGCGGGGAACCATGAAAGTTGTCTGCTTTACCAGCATCATACTCTCACAATGCTGACAGTCTCATGAGAAAAGGAGACCAAGATGATCTACCCCCTTCCATAAACCCTTCATGAATGAATTAATATTGGCGGATTTTATAGGCCTGCAGGACCACCGAGAACATCTGTCCTACTTAAAGCCACCTCAGCAGGAAGTCCACATTGCATCCTGTATCTGCTCTTTTATCCCATTCACTCCCAAGTTGGATTGATCAATTTACAATATTTGCTGATTAAATCATGAGCCAGCTAAATAACTGGCAAGTGTACGCAAGCTGGTCCAAGCTGATGTCAAAGTAATGCGCAATTGTTACTTAACAGGCCAGTTTTGGTTCCAACTCCCCCAGCAGCTCAGCTACTTCCTTAATTCCTGCTATTATTTGAAAAAGGAATCAGCTCTTTTCTCCATCCAAAAGTTGACACTTGACATGCAAAGAAAGTAAGGTCAGCAAGAAAATGAAATAATTGTTAAGAGGCTTGATGTATTTAGCTCTGAGCTTTCCATGTACAACATGAAGTTGAGGCTGCATTCAAAGTTACCATCTAGTCACAAATTCCCCACCGTTTCAATCCCAGCATAAAAATTACTAAAATCTCAGGCCATTAGGAACCCCATGGACAAGTTTCAAGGCACTGCTCATGTTACAAAATGCAAGGGCAAAAGGTGACAGAATATTATGGTGTTACCTTCTGTCAGATTGATTGGCCTTGTGTAGTAATCCTCAGGAAGAGGTTCCACTTCTTCCACTGCATCAGCTGGCTCAATCTTGATCTCCTTCTGGTCCTCTCCTTCTTTCAGGCTGAAGCAAAACGAGAGACAACTCGGTCATAAAATATGGCACACATGCTTTGGTGGACAGCAACAGCAGGGACTGCATTGTAACACAGAAGGCAGTGAGAGCTGAGACTGCAAGACAATAGCAACTGCACAAAGATGTGAGCAATCACTTTTTTCTGAGGAGAAAGTAAAACATCTAGAGCTGCTGCACAGAGATGCCTGAGGATTTGACATCTCTCTAAAGCTCCAAAGAAGAAAGCTCCTTTCACTGCTATCTGCTAATACGTTTGTCATCTTTCTGAAGTTGCTCTCTTGCCTACACCTCCTATCCTTCCCACAAAGGTAACCCCAATCCTGAGACTCACGAGAGTCCAGCAAGGGCGCTGATCGGTGCTCCTGGCCTCTGGCGTTGAAGCCTGGTTCCAAGGCCATATTTGTCCTACAAGGAAAAAAGGAACTGTCAGTTTCAGGTTTGCTTCCTGCCAGGACAAAAAGACCTACTGCAAACTCATCCTCTGAGCTGCATGATAAGCATAGGGAGACAAGCAAAGGAAAGCAAACAGGGGAAGGTATTCAATGCCTTCCAAGATATTTTTTTTCTGCTCAAAATGTTAGTAAGGAGAAAACAATTGCCACTGCACTGCAGACGGGGAGAGACAGATGTATGCAGCTCCTGCTTACAAAGCTTTTGCTCTTTCCTTAAGTCACCAGCTTGCACTACTGACACACTTCCCCTTGATCTTCTCTTCAGAGCAACTGCATGTCAGGTAGTACAGAATGAGAGCTCAGCTACCAAAAGAACTGGGCTGACATGGGTATGCATCCATCTGAAACACTCTGCAGCACTGCTAGAAGCAGCTGGAAGGTTCAATCTCCTGCAGACCTCATTGCCTACAGGTCTCTCTTACCAGGCACCACCAGCTGGCAGGAATAGCTGAGCTACTCCTCAGCTTTCTACAGCTGAACTGTACACAGCGTGCTTGGAGGCAGAGATCTTTCTGGGCAGGACTGAAAATCTGAATTCTCACCAAACAAGAAATCTGAGCATCAGCCTACCCTGGTGATTTTTCAAGGATCAGATTAATGTAGTGCCATTTGCTTCAGGCAGACAGACGGCTGTGTCTCAGCCCAGCTCTGTGAAGGACTGCTTTTCAAGTGTACATTACTTACCTGAAGACACTGCCTTGTTTGTAAACTAACAAAGATAATTTTTTTGTAAGTTACCCTCTAACTAACTAGCCTTCATGTGCATTTGTTCTAGACACAGCCCAGTTAGAGGCCCTGAGGCAAGATGAAGAGTAGGATCTGTTACTCCCCTTCAGTTGGTACCATGAGACCTTTAACACCAGCAGAAACTGTGAAAAGACTTACCACTACGTGTATAGTGTGTTGCTGTGGAGAGCCCCCAAAATAGCAGCAGGTAGCAACGGAGACAAAAAATGCAGCCATAAGACACAAGCAAGGGCACAAAGCAAGCACAGTTAATTGAGAAGTAGCAAGCATATGCAGAGTCACCCAGCTAAACAAAGTAAGCATTTACCTGCCAGTTACAATAAACAAGTCATTCAAGTCACAACCAAGTCTTAAGGTTAATTTCAGTTGAGATTTCATGCAGAAAAGTGCCAGACAATCCCAATCCTAACTGTTACTGAGCTGTGGTATGCAACTGTCCTAAGAAAGAGCTACTCCTGCTATCGTGACTTGGCTGCACTGCGTTTCACTGCTGGATAACATGTTCTTTTGCATGGCAAGTGTAAACCCTTCGGGCATTATCAGAGAGCACTGTGAGAGAGAGAGGCAGTGTAATACACAATAACGGATGTAAAACTACTTGTCCCTAAAGAAACCCATGTGCCCTAGCAAATTTATTCACGTTGTTCTCGATAAAAAGAAGCTGAGCAGCCCTACTGCGCTATCAACTAATTAATTTTCCACGCTGAGGCTGTTGTGTATCACTTTTCCTGCTCTGAGAGCACAGTACTCCCAGCTCACCGAAAAGGCTAGGGGCACGTAGCTGCGGCGTCGCATCAGCTTCTTCCGGTCCCGCTCGATCTTCTCTTTCTGAGCCAGCTGCTGGTAGTACTCAACCAGTTTGTTAATCTGGAGGGATGAAAAGGAACAGATACCCAGTGAAAGGGGAACAAATACCAGATCAGCTGCATTATTTTCTTGTGAACAAGCTGGGGTTCCTGCTACTTGTTTCACTCTGCTCCTAGCACTAGCTGCATTTTGAATTATATATGTTACAGAAGCCTGTGCGTCTTAACATAGCTTAACCCACACTGTGGGCAACAAACTGAACTGCCTTTGGGAATGATGTCTGTCAGAGAGCAGCGTTCAATTATCACTTTGCAGTTAGGCAACTGAGACTTTCTTTGTGCATTTGCCACGACTGGACAGAGTAATATCATACAGCCAAAACTGAGCAATTTGGATTAGCGGAGCAAACAGTATCTTTCCCCCCACTGAGGCTGATTGTATTTAGTGGAGAGCCTTAACTGATGACAGGGAAGGGTAGTAAAGGTGCAGTTCTGTTTTCCAGATCCCAGACACACTCTTGATCGGAAAACAGCTTTTTTCACATACATACGCAGCATATTCACTGGTGTCGTTTTAACAGCACCATTAGGTATGACGTTTTCAACTGAGTTTCTTCTGAAAAGGAGATTTTATACTGTGATATCCACAGGAGAGCCTCTAAGAGGCCTTCCTTCCATTGAATTCAGTCAAGGTGGAGATTAGGAACTGCAACTGGTATCTAAAGGATTATACAGATGCAGAAAAAGTGATTGAGAGGGCCTGGTGCCTCTAACAGCTTTTTCTAGCTGATGCATCTCAGCCTAAGCATGACCCTCCCCCTCACTCACCCTCTGCGTGTGAGGATTCTCCGGCTCCTGCCAGCCACCACTAGCTGCATGAAAAAGAGAAAAAAACAAGTCCTCAGGAGATTTCCAGACTCCACATAGAAATCACATCTAACACACAACTACCTTGGTTCTACTCGTGCAATGACATTCCCTATTTTTGCTACACTTACCATTGCAATTCTGTAAGTTCATGCCTGCACAAATATACACATCTGAAAGCTTTTCACAGGCAAGTTTGGCCTGAAGGACCTTCATCAGCTTTTATACTGTGTTTTTAAACAACTGCTGTTCGAGAGATACTCAGAACAGCACCTAGAAGTCACTTCAGCAGCAGGTACGTGAGCATACAAGAATGGTCTCTTTATTAGTGGCTGCCCACATCTCTGCAATTTCAGCTCCCAGACTTCAGTCACATCAACACCAGAAATCAGAAGATCTGCTTGGTCTACTCAGTCCCGTTTCTGGAGCCTGACAGATATTTTTCTGCACACCTTACGCACCAAGAAATAGATGAAAGCTTTATTCCAGTGCTGTCATGAAAAGAAAAACCAAGTACAAACACTGACAAGCAACTCTGGAATAAGCCAAAGTAAACAAAAGTGATGGAAAATAAATTAAGATATTTATGCTGTCAGACTGAGTGGCTTCAAAGACTCTGAATGTACACAAACAAGATCCCAGCTATGGGGACAGCACACCAACTAAGAGCCCCTCAACTGACAGCTTTCTCACTAGTCAAGTAACACAAGCATGGAAGTGGGTCACATGTTCCACTAACTCATCTCAGCTCTTCAGAGGAGACTTCAGCAACAAACCATTTTCCTGTGGATTTCCAACCGTGACTCAAAACCTTGGCAGATATTACATACATCGTATGGACAGAAACTAATTTTATTATCTATTACCTTCAAAACACACACTGGGCTCCTGCTATTATTCGGGTTTCTGCCTTTGACTGTCACTTACCAACAGACTTGTCTGCCATGCCAACATCCCGGGAAGTCCAGCGGCAAAATCCACAAGCCAAATAATATGCTTTCTTCATGGTAGTCTTGGCCGGGTCATCAGGAAGTGGAGCAGGAATGCTCGTGGCCCGAGTGGAAAGGGTATGCATGCAGCAGGGGCAGTCAAAGCAGTTAGCACACCTGTAAAGATGAAGGCCTATAAGACAGTGCTCTGAAAAAAGTCCCAGACCAAGGAAAATGCTCTCCACAAGCAAATCCAAGATTAAACCAATGGACCTTTTCGTCTTATGCAACAGCATTAGGGAAAATGGGCAACAGAGCCATCAACAGGAACAGGAGGGATTCAGAGTCAACAGAACAATGGCAACAGTGAGAAATACTGGGTGATACTAAGAAACCCTTTCTATTAGGGGAGCAGGTCATCACAAAAACTAAAATGTGAAAAACACATGATACCTCATGGAAAGACACTTATTCCCCAGAACAAACTAAAAAGAAACAAGAAGTGATGGAATTTTTTAAGACTTTCAGATACATACAGCCAGGTGTCAATTAAGGAGAGAGCTGTTTAAAATAGGGAGTCTTGATGAAAAAGTCAGAACAACCTTACCTATTCTTTTTCAGTTTGGCTTCAGCTGAAGGCATGTTTTCCAGGCAGCTGGGGCAGTAGTGAGAGTCCACCTGATGAACAAGACAGTCACATCACACTTCTTGACACGCATTTGTCTAGACAACATGCTGGCAGCAGCCTGAAACTCTGCCCCACAATTTAATGAGGCTTTGTGTCTGGCAAGACAGGTGAAGCCAGGGAAGACTCTACAGATTTTTTGGTACATGGAATCTCAGCCCCTGTCAGCCAGATTTTGGTCTTCAATAATATAAGTCAGAAGGTTCCTTAAGTCAGGATAAATTAAACAACTATGCCTAGTAAATGGGAAAAGGACAACCAGGCAGGTGTTGACCTTTTGCAGTTACCAGAATTTCATTTTTCAGCTTGAACGACTGCTTTTAGTATGTTATTTTCCATTTATATCTAAATAGATTCTGCCCCTAGTCAGATATATACACATTTCAGAAAACGCTTGTATCTGTCTGCTGTCAGAAATTAATTTTGTCAATTAAAACAACAGGAGCAAGAAGGCCGTCCCCTTCGTGAAGAGAAAAACACACCAGTTATTAAACGTGGAAACGCACAATGACTACATTCATCACACTAAAGTGAATTAATGATGGATGCAGCCTGGTGAGAAATCTATTTTCTACTCTCCAGAGGCTTTAACATTTGTGCAGAGATACCTCTTCTGAGGTCTGGGTTGCACGGTCATTCTTCTCAGGCTTTTCAAACCTATCATAATTCCTTCATTCACCCAGAGTTCCACCAAATCAGTTTAATATCAGTTTTATTACGAGGACTGTGAAATGACATGAGCAGCCCCAGGATGAAGGCTTGCCCGTGTTCTGCTCCGCACAAAAGCAGCGGTCCTGGCAGGCCCCACGCACCAGGCTATGGCTCTGGCCTGATGCTAATCTACAGCTTCAGGCTCCAGCCACTCGGGACAAAGAGCCAGCCCTCCGCACCAGAGATCCCACTGGATAACGTGGGGAAAAGGCCTGTTCGGGGGTAAATGCAGTCACAGCCAACGCTCCCAGCCCCGTCTCCATTCTCACAATGGGCGCGACGCCCCCTGGCCTGAGCACGCAGCCTTGCCAGAGCCCGGGGGTGCTGCTGTGGCGGCGGCGAAGGCCAACGCACCCAGCCAGGCTGCGGGCCGCCCACGGGCCCCCACGCTGCGGGGCAGGGCCGGCCCCAACGGAGCCCCCGGCCCTGCTCGGCCTTCGCCCCAGGCCGGGCCGCACGGCGGGGTGTGGGGCGGCGGGCGTCCCTGACGCTCCCCGCCCGCGCCCGGCCTGGATACGTGTGGGAAGGGAGTCCTGGGCCGCCACAGGGAAATGTGTGTGGGTAGGGGGGCTCGTCCACCCCTGCCAGGCCCCGCGGCGGGGCGGAGACCCCCTGAAGCCCCGGGCGGGCCCCGCTGTGGGGCACATCCCCTCCGAGGGAAAGCCGCCCCTCACGGCAGCTCCCACCGCTGGTGCGCATGCCTCAGCCAATCACAGCCCGAATTCCCTCGACTGACAGGCGTGCGAAGCCAATCCAGCGCAAGGCACCGCCCCTTCCCTCATCCGCGGCCAATCACCCCACTCCATGGTAGCACCGCTGCGCCGCCGTACCAACCAATAGCAAGGCACAGACGAGTGAGCGGCTCGAGAGCCACCCAACCGATGCGCGCAGAGCGGGCAACGTCCCGCCCCGTCCCACCCGGGCTGCCGGCACGGCGCGGCCCGGCCGCCGTTACCTCGTGCGAGACGCACTCCAGGGAGCGGAGCTCGCTGCAGTACCGGCAGAAGTACAGCTGCGATAGCGGCGCCCGCATCTCCTTCTCGCCACGCACCAGGTACAGCACCCGCTCCGACTGCAGCAGCGACGCCATCTTGGGAGGAGGGCGGCCGCCGCCGCGCTGCCGCCGTCAAACGTCACCGCCAGACGTCACGCGCCGCCCTACTCACGTGACCCCCGGCGGGCCGGGGCGGTGCCGCGTGTCCTGCCCGGTGCCCGCCCCGCCGGGCCGTGAGGGAGCGGCCGGGCCCAGCCCGGTGCCCGCAGCGAGGCCCCGGACCGCCCTGCGCTGGGAGCCGCCGGGGCCGCCCGCCTGTGGCGCTTCGCACATCCCCGCGCTGCCGCTAGCGCGTTTCTGCGCTCCCCTCCCCGTTCCCTCTCCCCGAGCTTGCTCCGCTGCCCGCGCTCCCCCCGAACCCACATGGGGCCAGCCTTCTTCATCCCCAAAGGTGGTTTCTCTTCCCCCGTCGCTGAGGCAGGATCCCGGCAGAAACAACCGCCCCGGTGCCGTGGGGTCAGCAGCACAGCGCCAGGGCCCGCTACGGTGTCCCGAGCCCACAGCCTGCAGCAGCAAAGCGCCCCCGGCCTGCCCCTGGGCACGCTGTGCGAGCCCGTCAGGGGCCCGGCATCACTGCTCGGCCTGTGACACTGCTGCCCCATCCTCACCCTACGCCTGTCCCTGCACAGCACCGGCTGCCAGCCCGGCCTCTGCCCGCCGCCTGCCCCTGCGGCTCCGGAGGAAACCCCTGCCCTCGAGGATCTGCCGCCGTTCCTCATAAAAACCCACGTGCTTTTTATCCAACAGCAGCAGCTGGAGGGGGATGCACTGTTGGGAAGGCAGGGAGCGTTGCCTAAATTCCCAATTTAACTGTATGTTAAAAAAAAAGTATGTACACAAAATTTAGGTCATTCTGACCCACTCTTCCAAGTCGTCAAATGACCCACCCTGTCAAGTTGTCAAAGCTGATGAATGAAGGGAGTTTCCCTGGTTACGATTTTCAGTAACAGGAGGAAGCTGCCTGCCGGTGCGCTGCTCCCAGGGCAGCGGAGAACTGTGTGCTGGGAGGCCAGGGGTGTCTGAGAGCAGAGGAATCCGGCAGTTTTCCCCAGGAAAAACAGGGGTGAAGGGTGCAGAGTGTGGGCCCCGCTGTGGGTGACTCCAGGCTTGTGTCCCGGTGGGATAATCTGAGCATCCCACCTTGCTTTCTGGGGCCGGCCAGGAATAGCTGCTGCTGGCTTTGCCCTTAAGCATCATGAGCGGAGCAGAATATTCCACTGGGCAGTGGATGCGCCGTTCCCAGCTGGGCTGAGGTCTGCTGCCTCCCTAGAGACGCTCTGCACCCGCGTCTCTCTAAATCAGTCCTGCCCTGAAGCCCCGGGGAGCGCTGGCTGGCACCTCACTGCTGGGGTTTTCGGTGGTTTTACTTTTCTCTCTTGCCCCGGGCCTCGGAGGCAAGTGGGCACATGTGAGCCCTGCTGGTGGTGAGGCGGGAGGGGAACAAGTGAGAGGAAAAGCCCTTCATTAAGCTGTTAGGCTGGGAAACATCCCCCCCCCCCCCCCCCCCCCGTGCCTCCCTGGCTCCTGAGACCTTCGGGTTTGCTCCAAGTGGCCTTTACCCGGTGGGACCCCGTCCTGGAGGACCATGAGCCGCAGTCCTTTATCCTGGTGCAGGAAAAAGATCCTGCCTGCCCGCCCTCCCTTCTCCCGGCCCCCCTCCCCTGCCGCCCCCCGCGGGCCGGGCCGGGCCGGGCCGGGCGGGGCCAGGCGGACGCTCCCTCCCCCGGCGGGGTCCTGCCGCTGCCGCCGCCTCTCGCCGGAGCCGGAGCCGGAGCCGGGCAGCGCCGCAGGTAGCGGGGCGCGGGCAGGGCATGCAGGCAGCGCAGGGCGGGCAGGGCAGGCATGCTGCCGCCGCCTCCCCCCAGCGGCGGGGGCTTGTGCCCCACCGGCCCGCCGGAGCCTGGGGCAGTTGCGGGCGGGACGGGGAGGGGGTTCAGCCCGGTGCTGTCGGTCGCATCACGCAGCTGCCCGGAGCCCCGTCCCGGCCGAGGGCATTTGCGGGACCCGGGGGGTGCAGCCCGGCCCCTCAGCCCGGAGCTCTGCTGCTAATTAAGACGTTAACTCCGTGACTTAGCAGCTGGCACCTCGGGGGTGGGGGGGTGGGCGGGAGGTGCGAGGCTCCCCTGAAGCCGGGGGGCTCCAGCAGCCCTGCTTCCACCGTTTCCCCACCCGATGACCCCTCGTGAGTGACCAGTGGGGCGCCTGGTTGTGACTTTGCTTTATCAGCTCCTTTAACTGACGTGCGGAATTAGACTCTATAACTCGAAAGTTATAAAGTAGGTATGTTTATTGCGCGCAGATGCACGGGGGATCGCTCCTCCACAAGCGTGCATACCCGAAGTGACGAACCATCCCACATTTATACAATGAAACAAATGAATATTCAATTAGCGCCTATACATATGTTACCTAAACCCCGCTTCGTATGTTAATTAGCTTATCAGTCCGTTTCCTGGAATGTGGTGGTCTTGCAGGTTTGTAGGTGATTCATGTTCTTGTGACCATCCAATCTTCTCCAGCAAGGAGACTTAGCACTCCCTTCCTCTAGATAGCATTTGAATGTCTCTCATCTTCTCTCATTCTCTTTTAAATAGCCCCTTTTGTTAGAGAAAGAAGGGCAGGCGTCTCCCCGTCTCCCCTTTGTTAGAGGAAGAAGGGCAGGCGTCTCCTCAAAAACTGTAGTTGTCTCCTCAGAGCTGTGTGCCTATGTGATCAGACACCGCACCCATGACTAGTCACCATACCCACATTTCTGAGTAGACATATACAATCACAGTCGGTGTTAAGCGTCCCCATTTCACACTATTTCTCCATATCAATCCCCCCTTTTTATTAAATTAAGTAAATTCTTTTACTTAAGCAGTCTTCCCGAATGATATAAAGCATCATACATAAGTGTTACCCTTTTAAACACTCTCCAGACCCACAAATATAACATAACATAATGGTTAGTATTAAGGAAATTCCTAAACTGATCAATAAGATCACAATGGGGTGTACCATAGTGTTAAGAATTCCTGTTGCAGAAGGTGACCAGCCAAAGAGAGTATCCCACCAATTATGGTTTCCATCCTGTTCTACCTTTTTTAAAACTTTCTTGATCCCCTCTACATCATGATGGATCATAAGAAGAGTTTCATGTCCCTTTTCTTTGGTTTCTTTCAGTATACGTTGTAAATCTGCATGTTTTAATAGTTCTTTTATACTACTTATATTTAGTCCTATGGGGGTAGGAATTATCATCTGTGATAGGGTAAAGTTGGATTTTAAGAATTGATGAGACACTACTGGGGCTGAGTAACTAAAATCGCATCCTGTTATAGTAGTGAAATTATAAATACAATAATTTGAATATTGTGCAGTCTCCTTTACCTCCCCATCTATGGTTATTGTGTTACATCTAGTTCTCAAACATGCACATCCCTTCCCTGCATATATAATTACTGTTTTCAAGTTTGCATTTGGTCTGGCCTGGAAATGGCATATTTTCTGATCTGTATCTAAACAAGTATCCTGAGCCATTATAGTATTGCTTTCACAGAGGAAGCCCTGCTGTTCTCGCATAATACAAGATTCTAAATCTACTGGTTTGCCACTTGTCGCCTATCTTTCTGGCCCATGTTCTATGTTCAAAAGGATATTTTCCTAGGCATATTATAAAGATGGGCTCGGTTAAGGTAAAATTGTGCCAGCATTCCCGTGAATTAAAGCACATGGTTGTATTTAGAAGGGTAAATTCCTTATCTACCTTTCTGACATTAATCAGGGTGTCTCCTGAAATCTTGGTGTTATCTTTTTCATTATATGTTTGACACCCTACTTTTATCCTATCTCCTAATTTTCCCCATAATCGGTCGACTTTGTGTACATCCTCCCGATCCCATTGATTCCTTTGGTACACCTCACTTTCAGAAAAAAACACCATAGCTAATTTCGTCTTTGAGTCCACCTTTCCCATTATTCCAGTGTGTTTTTTCCGGGCATGATTCCAAGGCCAGTTATCAGGCTCTTGGTTGTAGGCAAGAGAGAGGGTACAAAAAAACACAAATGGTTTAAACCCACTATTGATCATTTTAAGAACGTTCCTCACATATACATATAAAATCTGTTTTGATCAAAAATATCTTTGTTTGAGTTGGGGCTTACCGATAACAAGTTGGGAAAGACTGGCCACTGGCTTAGTCCCAGACTCTTCTGTTCTATATTGTTTGTTGTGGTGCCCTTCCCATATGGTGGATCCACAACCGCTCAGGTTCACTTACTTGCCACCCACATTGTTCCCATTTGTCCGAGTAAATTTGAGTTTCAGTTCTTTTTTATCTGGGGTTACTCTCCACGAAGTTGCAGGGGCTTTCTTGATCCGGGTATGGTGAATCCAAGAATTCTGTCCCTCAACCTTGATTGCGGTGTAGGTGGTGAGTAGGACTTGAAAAGGTCCGGTCCACTGTGGTTCCAGGGTTTTATCTGCAAAACACTTAACGTATACATAGTCCCCTGGTTGTATATCGTGAACAGGTCCATCCAGACCCCTACTGCGTGTTCCCATCACATGCTTCTCAATTCTTATTAATTGTTTGTTTAGTGCCACCATATAGGAAGTCATTGTTTCTTCACCAATCTGTGAAGACGTCCCCTTTTGTACCCCATAGGGTCATCCATATAAAATTTCAAATGGGCTAAGCCCCTCTTTTGCTCTTGGTCTAGTTCGAATCCATGTAAGAGCTAATGGCAAAGACTGGGGCCAAGTTAGATTTGTTTCTTGGCCTAGCTTGACAATCTGTTGTTTGATTAGATGGTTCATCTTTTCCACCTGGCCACTTGATTGTGGTCGGTATGGGGTATGTAATTGCCAATCTATTCCTAGATGGTGGCTGATCTGTTGCACTATTCTGGACACAAAATGTGGTCCTCTATCCGAGGACATTACCGCTGGGACTCCAAACCTAGGTATTATCTCTTGGAGCAGTATTTTGGTCACTTCCCAGGCTTTAGCAGTTCTGCACGGGAAGGCTTCTGGCCAACCTGAAAAGGTATCTGTTAGTACCAATAAATATCGATACCCCCCTTTTTTTGGAAGTTCCGAGAAATCAATCTGCCAATGTTGCCCTGGAACATTTCCTTTCCCAATTTTTCCCAACTTTGGCCCCTTGGTAATCTTAGGATTAGTCTGGAGACAAAGATCACATTGTTGGGTTACTTGTCTAATAGTAGTATACAAATTTCGTGCTATTATGTTTTTAGTGAGATCCTTATATAGAGCTTCTGCCCCCCAGTGCCTTTTTCTATGTTCTTCCCGAACTACTGACCATACCATGTAGGAAGGAATCACTATTCTCCCATGTGAGATTACAGCCCACCCTTCCTCATTATATGATCCCTCTAGGTCAGAAATCAGTTTGCGATCTTCTTTAGTATAGTCTGGTTTACCTTCTAGAGATATTTGTCCATCGGGTATTAGCGCACCCTCTACCTTGATTGCTTTTCTGGCTGCCTGTTTTGCTTCCCTGTCCGCCAGTTCATTTCCTCTTTCTAATTCTGTGCTCACTTTCTGGTGTGCCTTGATGTGCATAATTGCCACCCTTTCAGGAAGCTGGACCGCATTTAGGAGTTTCAAAATTTCTTCCGCATGTTTGATGATTTTTCCTTGGGAGTTTAACAGTCCCCTTTCTTTCCATATTGCTCCATGAGCATGTACCACTCCAAAGGCATATTTAGAATCAGTCCAAATATTTATAGGTTTTCCCTGAGCTCTCTCCAGAGCTCGAGTAAGGGTTATGATTTCAGCCTTCTGTGCCGAAGTGTCAGCTGGTAGCGGTCCCGATTCTATCACTTCTTCAGAGGTTGTAACAGCATATCCAGAATGTCGCTTTCTATTCAGCATATAGCTGCTCCCATCTGTGAACCAATGTTCAGCTCCATTAATAGGAACATCCTTGAGATCTGTCCTACTAGAATAAGTGGCTTCGATTGTTTCTAGACAGTCATGATCGACTGATTCGCCAACATTCCCATTAAGAAATGAGGCCGGATTGACGATGTTTGTAGTCACGATCTCAACATCATCTTGTTCCACCATTATGGCCTGGTATTTTAGGAATCTCTGTGGGGAGAGCCAATGCCCCCCTTTTGTTTCAAGGACTGCAGACACTGTGTGGGATACTAAGACAGTCATTTTCTGGCCCAAGGTAAACTTCCAGGCCTCCTGGATGTTTAGGATGACAGCTGCTACTGCTCTCAGGCAACCAGGCCACCCTTTTGCAGTGGCATCCAGCTGTTTAGAGAAGTATGCCACTGCCCGTCTGTATGGTCCCTAATCTTGTGCCAGTATTCCTAATGCCATTCCCTGTTTCTCATGGGAAAATAGGAAAAATGGCTTACTCACATCAGGAAGTCCTAGTGCTGGTGCCGACATCAAGGCTTTCTTCAGTTCATGGAAAGCTCTGTCTGATTCAGCATCCCACTGAAGATCCTTCTGATTAGCTGCTATCAGGGAATATAATGGTTTAACAAGCAAGCCATAATTACATATCCAAAGCCTGCACCATCCTGTCATTCCCAGAAATGTCTGCAGTTCCTTTACAGTTCGTGGTCGGGGGGCTTGGCATATGGCTTCTTTTCGGGCCTTCCCTAGGACCCGTTGTCCGGCACTGATCTCGTACCTTAGGTATGTGACTTGTTGTAACACCACCTGTGCCTTCTTCTTCTAAAACTGTGAACCAAGCTAGGTCAGGTGTCAGGGTGGTTAGTAAGGTATAGGGGTTAGCTACTACAGGATACAGACCCTCTGTTATTTTGTTAATGGCCCTTAAATCTTGAACTATCCTATAAGACCCATCAGGTTTTTTAACTGGGAGGATAGGTGTGTTAAATTCTGACTCACATTCTTTTAGTAGTTTTAATTCTATGAATCGCTCTATATTTGGACGAATTCCTTCCCTATCTTCCCTTTTCAGTGGGTATTGTTTAATTCTTATCGCACCCTGTCCTTCCTTTAATTTTACTATAACAGGTGATGCATTCTTGGCACGTCCCAGTATGTCAATTGCCCATACTCCGGGATATACCTGATCAATAATTCTGGTATCAATTTCCCTTTTTATAGGAGTACTGGCCAAAGATAGGCTCATAACCTGTATGTATTGGTGATCATTTACTTCCAGAGTAACTTCCCCTTTTTTAAATTTGATTGTTGCCTCCAATTGTTCTAATAAGTCCCTACCAAGAAGGGCCTTTGGGGAATTTGGCATTCTTGTTTGTTTTCTTAGTTTGTACTTTAAAGGTTTCAGGATGTTTTCCTGGTGGCCAGCAGCTCCCACAACTGTAACAAATAATTATTTTTTTACTGAAGTTCAACAAATAAGTTGGTTTCGTATTCACTAAAATTCCACCTCATACCCATTCCCTGCCCTAAAGGGCAGTTACGGGTCCTGTTGTACTGCAAATGCTGCAGCAATTGGGGTGACATTGTCAGGTCCTTCTGCTCAATTGTCAGCAACAGCAATCCCCTCCTCCCCACCATCAGGAGGATTCGGGGCAGGAGATGCTGTTCCTGCTCTGCAGGTTACACAGGCCTGCCTCTGCAGCAGCATTTCTGCTTTAACTCTTTCTTACCCTGAATGCAAATCTGCTACTTGTTGCTTTAAGTCTGTGTTATTACATATCAGCCTTCGCAGGCAAACAGCAAACACCCTGCCATGCATCCAGCGTGACTCAGTCGCACCTTCGAGGGGGTACGGGGGTTTGTACAAACTCACCCCAATACTTTAACACTTTCACAAGGTCTTTGATTCTCCACCCACCCCCGCCTCAGGTTTTACATACATTAGTACAAGTTTTTATCTTACAACGTGTTTCATTCTAGTTGCTCCACAGAAGGAACCGCAACCTGAGCTTTTAAACACAAAAATTTCAACAAGAACATCTTTCTAGTTTAGGTCTTAGGGGTTTTTCCTATCCTTTTCTAGAGCCATAATCAAAGATCAGGTGATGTTAATCCCTCACTCTTTCTAGTGTTAGTACCATAGGATCCCGAGGGGGTACTAATCCACAGTCCTTTTGCCACTCAGGTTTGTCCTGGAGGACGAAGAACATGTCTGTATACGATACTTCGTCCCATTTTCCCTCTCTCCTCAGAAACAACATTAATTGCAGGAGAGTGTTATAATCTAACGTTCCTCCCTCCTGAGGCCATTTCGCATCACTCCAATTTATACAAAAGCCACCACTGATTACAATATTTAATCAATTTCCTTCTATTTTCGGTACCACCATGTCCTACGATATCACTCCAATGTTTTAATATACAACCCAAGGGCGATTTTTCACAGGGCTTACTCCCTCCATTTCCCATTTTACAATTTTAATTACTTTGTTTTTCTCCGGCCGCCTTAGCCACCCAAGGTCGGAAACGCGGATAGAGCTCCTTACTCGTATTGCACTCAAACGCGTGTCTCAAGCACTCTTGCACTCACACTCAGTCAAAATAATTAAGCTATACACGGAAAATCAAAATGCGCATCTCAATCACACCATTCACACTCTCCGGGCAGCCCTCAGTCACACAAGCAGTATGTTATACGGTACCGTGCACTTATGTACAACTTTTAGGAACACTGACAGTTCACAAAGTATGCATTTCAATGAACAATTGCCAAAAAACAAACAACAAACAAAAAACCACATTTTTCCTGGTCTTAAGCAGAGTGTTAAGTTTTCCGCTATTTGCCACGAATTACCAGAATATTATTATTTTTCAACATACACTTCATAACTCCAAGTTTTGAACATGTAACAAGACAACACACAGAACAAACAAGACACAGAGCGCTATTTCAGTTGTTATATTCTAGGAATTCCCCAATTCTTAAGACAACCCAATGGAAGTTTTTAGCTTCCCCCTTTTTTCCTACGCAAAAGTTTCCCTTTTACTTTTGCTAAGAGGTCCCTCTTGTTCCTGTGAGATTCCGCCTTATTCCGTCCCGCCCCCCGCTTTCCGTCACGAGGCCTCCGGGCTTTTAGGAATGGCAGTAACCTCGGGTTTGCTCGATCTGCCCTCAAGATCGCTAGCGGCCACCCCTTGGTCAGCAAACCCCCTCCCAAGGTACCTTTCCTCCTGGGGACTACGCTGCGCGCCGGACGTCTCCGTGCGTCTCACCAGCCGCCCCGTTACTAAACATACCGTTTTATCCGCGGATCCAGGGTTTCTCTTCTGCTCCCGGGTGAACAGCTGAGAAGAGGAGGCTCCTCCGAGGAAATCTCCCGGGGCGCGCCTAGGAGCGTCCGCTCCGCAGCTGGTCCCTCAGCCGAGCAGAAATCCTCCTGCCTGGCTCGCCAAACTGACGTGCGGAATTAGACTCTATAACTCGAAAGTTATAAAGTAGGTATGTTTATTGCGCGCAGATGCACGGGGGATCGCTCCTCCACAAGCGTGCATACCAGAAGTGACGAACCATCCCACATTTATACAATGAAACAAATGAATATTCAATTAGCGCCTATACATATGTTACCTAAACCCCGCTTCGTATGTTAATTAGCTTATCAGTCCGTTTCCTGGAATGTGGTGGTCTTGCAGGTTTGTAGGTGATTCATGTTCTTGTGACCATCCAATCTTCTCCAGCAAGGAGACTTAGCACTCCCTTCCTCTAGATAGCATTTGAATGTCTCTCATCTTCTCTCATTCTCTTTTAAATAGCCCCTTTTGTTAGAGAAAGAAGGGCAGGCGTCTCCCCGTCTCCCCTTTGTTAGAGGAAGAAGGGCAGGCGTCTCCTCAAAAACTGTAGTTGTCTCCTCAGAGCTGTGTGCCTATGTGATCAGACACCGCACCCATGACTAGTCACCATACCCACATTTCTGAGTAGACATATACAATCACAGTCGGTGTTAAGCGTCCCCATTTCACACTATTTCTCCATATCATAACAACAGTAGCAATTAATAGGGAAGTTTTTTCCCTGGGCTTTTATCCAGCTACATCAAAGCACTCTATAAATCCTGGGGCTTCTCGAAGGAGGAGGCTGGATGTGACCGTTGGCATCTCACTGGAGAGAGCAGCGGGGTGCACCGTGATGGGGGTGTTCTGGCTATGGGAGGGATGGAGGGGGCTGCCCCATCACCTCTCTGCCTCTCTTGCAGGATGGACTTCTCTGACTCTGCGAGTCCTGCCGCCCTCCCCAAGCACACCCTGGACATCTGGGTCATTGTCTTGATCATCCTGGCCACCATCCTTATCATGACAGCCCTGGTGCTCTGCCCAGCCACCGCTGTCATCATCTACCGGGTACGGACTCATCCCATGCGCAATGGCATCGTGTGAGGCAGAGGCAACGAGGGACAGATGGCTTGCTGGTCGGGTGGCCACAGCTGTGAGAGATGCGTGACTTTGTGGATGTGTCCAGCTAGAAAAAACTCGCTCCCATGAGGTAGGCAGGCTGGTCTTACCTTCACTGGTGACCCTGTCTCCTTCCAGGCAAGTAGCAAGGAGTGGAAATGCCTGGCAAAGTTACTTCTTCTCTGGAGTCCCAGCTGTCAGGGTGGTCAGGAGAGAAGGGTCAAAGCAAGATGGATGTGGCTTCTTCTTGTGGGTTCAGAGACTCGGCTAAAAGCATCAGTAACAGACAGAGGCAGTCCTGGCAGCACAGCAGACATGCAGCTGGCACCGGCTTCTCCTCTATCAGATATCTGCTGAAATTGTAGGAAGACCCTATGGGGCGCTTGGTTCTTCTGGGTCTCGTGGAGCACAGGAGGGTGGGCAGCCCCTGCCAGCCTGCCTGCCCGCAGGCCAGCTGTGCTCGGCGCTCCTTCCGATGGCAAGGCCCCCCAGCACACTGACCCCGTTGCAGGGGTCTGTGCTCCCCTCGCCTGGGCCAGCAAAGCAGGAGGAGCAGAGGGGTTTGTGCCCAGGCAGTGGCAAGGGACTATGCAAGCTCTTACATTGCCCTTTGCTGTGAAATAAATGGACTTTATTCTACACATGGGCGTTTCGTGCAGATCTGTCCAGATGGTGTCTGGGGAGATACCTTGCAGCATTTCCAGGAGCCCTCCCTGTGCTGACATCCTGCGCTGCCTTGGCTCAAGGTCCCTAGGGCTCTGGCCCAGCCTTTTATCCCAGTGGCAACAGCCCCGCAGGAGGCACATTTGCCAGACCAGCCCCACACTCTGGAGGTGCAAATCCGAATCTGGCTGTGATAGCAGCAGCAACTATCAGTCAGCGAGCGGGAAGGATCCCCTGGATCTTTCTGACAGCAGCAATGACTGCTTTTCTCCCGCTCAGCTGACCAGCTTTGCTCCCTGCCACAAGCCTCACACTGAGCTCTAGTGTGTGGCAGGAGTCCTGGGGCTGAAACAGCGTCCTGGTGACTCACGGTGAGAAAGGTCATGAATAATGAGATGAATCAGGCTGGGATATAGGGAAATGTTATGGTGATGCTGGTGGGAATTGTTTAAATCCCATTTTGACTAAATGGCTTTTAGTCAATTTAGAAAGAGCAACCAGCCCTGCAGTGTTGGAAACCCTTCATGCCATCCCCGTGCAGCTTGATCCGTGACAGCCGGTATTGGGTTTGCTTTTGGTGTTGGGGCAGGCGATTCCCAGGGGAGGAGGATTTTGGGCTAACGCCTCCCTCCCCAGGGAGGGAGCCCAGCACCCGGACGCAGCTCCCCGGGAACGGAAACGCCTGCGCTGGAGCTGTGGGCTGCGGTTGTACTAGGGAAGGAGCAGACACGTATTCCTTGCCTGGCCCCAAAATAAATTTCTGTTTTGAGCCATCGCCTCTCTCTCCCCCCTCTCAAGTTGCAGAACTTGAAGCAAATAAACAGAGTTATTTTTCTTTTGTTCCCTCTCTCTCCCTCCCTCGCTGGCATGCATGGTGGCTGCAGCTGGAGGAGATCATAGCTGTGCTGGGTGGGAGCAGCCCCAGCTCTGCCTCCCCGCTGCACTCCACCCCGGCATCCCTTCCCTGGGGACACCGAACTGGAGCTGAACATCTTCGCTATGCGAGGAATAGGGAAGAAGCCACAAATACTAGAGAGGTTTGAGAAGGAGGCCTGATCTGGAGCAAAACACCTGAGGAAAAGCATGCAAACCCCCCAGTCCCTGCAGCCATGCCCAGTGGCTGTTCCCACCTCCCCCTGCCCCTTGTCATGAGCAACCGGGGTGTGTGAGAGGTTTCCTTTCATGGTAGGAGTTTTCTGGGAAGTTTCAAGCCTGTGGCAAACATTTCCAGGAAAGGCATTGCAAAGCCTTGGAAAGACAGGTTTACTCCTGACAACAAACGGCACGGAGCAAAATGGCAGTGGGGGGAGAGCAGAGAGAAGCCGGGACATTCTTAAAGCATGAAAATCGAGGGGGATGGAGTTAGACTGATGAGTTGGAAATTCCTCCTCCACGACTGAGCAAGATGAGCAAATCCCCCCGTGGCCCTGGCTTCAGTGCCTGAACAGTGCTGAGGCTCGGAGGCAGCGTTTTCCTGCCCACTGGGGAACGGGTCCTGCAGCGGTGACGCTGCGGCAGGCAGGCGCGATGCGGGTGATTCAGCATCTGCCGGGATGCTTCCCTGCCAGCGCCAGCGGGTGCTGGAGTGTGGTGGGAGCCGGCTGCCAAGCCGCGGGGACTGCTGCTGGGAGAGGCAGATGCTGGAATCCCCAGCAGGGAGGAGGTGATGCAGGGTGCTGGCTCTCACCTCGCCTCTGGGCAGCGATGAGCCATGCCAGGGATGCAAGCACCCTGTTTGGATGCCTTATCCCTGCTGGACAGGACATCGCAGACCCTGTGGCTCATCTGGAAAGTTGTGGGGAGCCCCAGCAGAAATGGTGTAGTAGGAGCTGACCCTGAACGTCGTGGGTGCTCTGAGGGAAGTGTCACTGGGAGCAACTCTTGATACAGGACCCAAACACAAGCCCCGTGGCCCCAAAGAGAGGCTCATGGGGTCCCAAACCACCCTCTGCACTCCAGGCTGCAGTGGGGTCTCCAGGATCACATCGCAAACATCATGACCAGTGGGTTGGTCCTTCCCCAGCCTCAAGGAGGAACAAATCTCTGCGGAGTCAGAGCACTCGGTGGGCTCCTCATGCTGGAGGGGAGGGCAGCAGCACTCAGCAGCCACCCATCTCCCCTCCACTGCTTGGCAGCAGGAGGTCCTGTGTGCCTCTGTCCCCCTTGGGTGGGGGGCAACGGCCCAGGGGCATTTGCAGGGGGCAGATGTTTGCCTGGGGGAGGAAGGGATGGGGATGCCAAAGGGGACAGCACCTGCAGCCATAGCCTGGGGGTGCGGAGACACTTGGGGAGCAGGGGTCTCTACTCCAAACGGAGCACCATGCCCAGCGGGGAGGCTGTGGCAAACACACAGGTGGGAGCACAGGGGCTGGCGCAGGGCTGTGGAGCTGTGCAGGCAGCAGCGCGAGGGAAGCCTGGTGCGCGGGGAGCTGGGGCCTCTCGCCTGACAGAGCTTGTTTTGCTTTCGCCTCCTGTTGCACACCTAGAACAAAAGTTCAGAGGTTGCCCCAGGATTGATGCCGTGCCAGGCTGCCAAAGGGAAAGCAGCGCTGCTGCCAGCCAGGGCAGTGCTGCCTGCTGCTGCCTGAGCTCCTCGCTGCCCTCCCTGGCGCACTGCTGGCGCTGTCCCTGTCACTCTGCATGGAAGAAGCTCCTCACTTGGCTCTTGAACAACCCCAGCCAGCAGCAGTATGTGGTCCCCATCGCTGCTTTCAAGTTCCCTGTGCTCACCACAGCCCTGCAGCCTGGCACAAGGTCTCTGCAGCCCCCAGCCTGTGGCCTGGGGACAGCCGGGGAGACTGGTGGCAGTGGCAGCATGGTGGCCAGGGGGCTGGAAGCGCCTGGCCTTCCGCTCCCAGTCTCCTGCCAAACATCTGCAGCAGGCGGGGACTGGCTCCAGCTCAGCTGTTGTGGAAAAATAACCAAGGAGGGAGGATCATGCGAGGGTCAGCCCGCCCAGCATGCCTGCCATTTGGGATGGGGGACCCCAGCCCAGCAGGGCAGAGCAGCATGCTGCCCTTGGAGAGTCTTGCTGGAGCCCCTGGCACCCTCAGCTCTCCCATGCTGCCTCTGACATGGTATGGCATGGCAGGGACACTGGGTGACATGCCTAGGGTCCCGTGGAAGCTCAGTGGCAGAGATGGGGTCCATCAACTGTGGCTCATTAAATCCTTCCCTGTTCCCTGCCTCTGCCAAGGCTGATTTGGTGCCTAGACCCAAGGAGGGGTGACTTGGAGAAACAGGTCCCTTATTTTTATTTTGGTTTTAGGAAAACAGTGCAAGAGTGGCTCAGCCTTTCCTGTGCATGGCAGGGATCCAGGATATGTGGAAGGGACACAACCACACTGTGCCACCACTGCATGGGCCACACTGCTCCTCCCAGCCCTCAAGTCCCTATTAATCACGGGAAAGTCACCAAAGCTCAACGCAGGCAATTAGGGGATATAATTAGAAACGGGTGGCTGTTCTCATGGTGGGAACTCGCAGGGCAGGGAGTGCAGCCCTGAGCAGCTCCTTGGCTTAGTCCCAGCTCAGTCCCAGGAGGTGGCTTGAGCCCTGGCTGGGGTCAGCAGTGTGAGCTGGCTGGGGAGTGTGGTACCATGCTGGGCACACACTAGTCCCTGTCAGGTTCAGGTTGCAGTGAAGTGCAAGCAGTGTGTTGGCCAGGAGTTGCACCCCTATGGCCCCGTGGCCCTAAATCTCCCCAGAGCCTGGGAAGTGGGTGGGGAGGGTCGAGCCCCTGGTTTTGGCTTCCACAGGCTCCCTGGTTTTGGCAAGGAGCTGCCTCATGCCACCCACAGCCACATCCATGAGGGGTGACCAGGGCACCCCTGTGGCCAGCCCAGCTGTTGGCACATTGTGCTGGGCTCTGGGCAGTCCTCAGGCAGCGGCTGAGCATTTCAGGGGGTTGCCCAGGCCTGGGCGAGCACCCCACACCACTTGGGGACCCATGTCAGGGCCACTAAGCCACTTCTCCAATAGAAGTGCAGGTTTAAAGTTTTGGGAAATGCTGCCTGTGACAGAGTGACCCACAGCTCCCCTGCTCCATGGGATCCCCAGGTGCCTGGGGGACATACCTGACCCTCAGCCTTTCCATGCCAGCTGAGGTTGCACTTGGAGCCCAACAACATCAGCCTTTCCCAGGACATGGCGTTTCTGCTGGTGAAGGACATGGGATGGGAGATTGCTCCCAGCCCGCCCCAAGCCCACAGTCCTCTGTTTCTTTTCCCTGGCGGCATCTCCGGCAGCCGGCTCGGTGACAGCGCCCTGGCAGAGCTGGCCCTGCTTTCTAGTAAAGCCAAGCCTGGTGCTGGCACCCATGGTCCTCCTGGGACCCACCCGCTGCCACCCCATCCTGCCCTCTTGTCCCAGACCAGCTCCCATCCCAAACCGCAGCCCCTCTCCAGCCAGTTCATTCTCCCATCAAATAAATTTTTTGCAGGATTTCAGGGAATTTACACCTCACCATGGCTATTTCTCTTGGAGCCAGCCCAGGGTAAATGTTTACATTCCCCGGGTATGCAAACAGGGCCCTGGAACCTCCTGCCCCTGGGGACACGAAGGGCTAAGGGACAGCCGTGCCCTGCCCTTGGCCACAGTGGGGTCACCATGGGGCTACAGCCCCCCAACCCCAGCACAGCTCCCGCGGGAGGGACCCTTACTCCAGAGATACTCCTAGGAGCACCCTAATGTGCAGAGAGGAGCTTGCTCAGCCCTTCCCCAGCCCTGAGCAGCACAGCCGTGGGAGGGGAGGCTGGCGGACCCCAGCCTCCCAGGGGATGCTGCTGGGGCGTTCGGTCCCTGCTCCTGGGGTCCCAGCACCCCGCTCCGGGGTGGATGTCACCGCCGGGCAGGGTGGGGACACTGCCCGGCCCCTCTCCCACCCTGGCGGGTTTTTAATCTCCAGGTCCTTGGCTCATGTAACATGTTGCGTAAACCCTGGGCACACGCGTCTGCCCCGTGCGCTCGCGGGTGTCCCCAGGCCCCTGCCAGGCCGAGGTGCCAGCATGGCACTGCCACCCCCTCCGCCCCCGGCCCCCCCGCCGGCGCCGGCTCCGTCCCAGGGCCCACACGGTTAACGCAGCCCTCGGCCCGTCCTTCCTCCGGCGATTGGCTCCCCCCGCGCAGCCCCGCAGCTATTTCTCGGCTGCCGGGCTCGGAGGTGGCAGAAGGGACCGGGAGCGGTGTCCCCCCGTCCCGCCGCTCACCCCCGGGGCTGTGAGGAGGGTGCCCGCACCCCGCACCCGCCCCGGCCATGGGGCGCTGGTCCCGCAGCGCCTGGATTTTGCCCCTTTTCTTGGCTGGGCTCGTCCAGCCGGGGCAGAGCCAGGAGAGGGAGAAGGTAAGGGGGGGGGAAGACACCCCCGTGGGGGCTGGGGGGAGGGGGGAATGTGGCACCTTGGGGACCTGCCTGTCCCCGAGGCTGGCTGCAGAACTCCCAGGGGCAGGAGTGGGGCACGGTGGCCCTGTGACACCCCCCACCCCCCCCACCCCCCTATCCTGGTCCCTGGATCGCGGGGGTGTGTGTGTGTCTTTTTCTGAGCTAGTTCTTGCAAAGGGGGAATTGCCGTCCTGGGGCTGGGGAACAGAGGGGGACAGCGTGGGTGCCCCCCGCCGTGACTCCCATAGGGGCTGAACACGGGGGTTTGTTCCATGCGGTGTCCAGGGGGGTACACGCCCGTGTTTGGGGGGGTGCAGGGGCCGCTGTAACCCCCCAACCCGGCTTGGCACCCCAGCCCCGCCTGCCCCCCACGCCGCAGGGCGAGGCAGAGCCCTGCCGCCGGGATCCGGCCGCCCCCCCCCCGCCCCGGCACAGCCCCTCTGGCTCTGCTCCTGTCACCTCGCTAAATAGCCCCTTGGTGGCACTTGGGTGAGCCTGGGTCCCCTTATGGGAACTGGAGATGGGCTTCCCTGGGTTAACCCCTGCAGCGCTGCAAGCAGAGGCCGCTGCACCCCAGCTCTTCCCTTCACGGGTCGCATCCAGCCCCGGTCCCTGCCTTGCCTGGGCTCAGCTTGGCCACGGAGCAGCAGCTGGAGCCGCTCCCGGGCACCCCGGCTGCCCCTGCCCCGGAGGGGTGGCGGGGTCCTGCCACCCGTGGCCCCGGGGAGGCTGGGGCTGGTCGCCCCCCCCCCGTGCTGGTCACGCTAGCTCAGGCTGTTTTCCAGCCTCTCGCCTTCCTGCCTGATCCTGGCCGGGTAAACATCCCTCCAGCTGCGGCCAGCCCCGCTGGGTGGGTGTGCACACGCATGTGCATGCACAAGCCAGCCTGTCCCACCACCGTGACCTTGGCGTGCTGGAGTCTGGCTGCTGCCAGCAGCATTCGGGGCAGGAGGCACAACACTGGTAGCTGCCATCCCAGCCAGTGCAAGGGCCGGACCTGCTGCTCCAGTGGGTGTGGGCAGCTGTGGGGTGGGTGAATGAGGCAGCTGGCAGCCCCCAGCCCGGTCCCATGGGGTGCTCCTTGCTCCACAGGTGAAATGCTACGGCTCGGTGCAGGGCACCATCTATGACTACGGGGCCCTGACCATCGACGGGGACGAGTATGTCCCATTTAGGAACTACGCAGGGAAGATGGTGCTCTTCGTCAACGTGGCCACGTACTGAGGCCTCACCCTGCAGTACCTTGGTAAGGGTCCCGTGGGGCACAGGCACCCCGGAGGGACAGCACAGGCAGCTGAGGGTGGCATCACCCAGGCATGTGGCCCTTGGCAGGTCCCCATGGTCCATCCTGCGCTGGGGAGCTGGGGGAAGGTCTAACACCTGCACCCCAGGACCTGGCATGGCCAAGGATGCTCCAAGGGGGTTAGTGTGGGGGTAAGCCCGGTCCCCTGCTAACCCATCCCTGGCTCTGCTTGCATGCAGAACTGAATGCACTACAAAATGAGCTGGGGCCCTACGGGCTTGTCGTCCTGGGCTTCCCCTCCAACCAATTTGGGAAGCAGGAACCTGGCCAAAATTCGGAGATCCTCCCTGCGCTGAAGTGAGTACTACGGTGGGGGCTGTGGGGGACCTGCCTGCCCCGGCTGTGCGGGGGTCCCTAGCCAGGCAGTGGGTGCGCAGGCTGCAGCTTCTGCTGGCTGTGGCCCCTGAAAGCATGGGGTTTGGGGTTCCCCCACTACCCCCGTACAGCACCAAGAGCTGCCTGTTGCACAACCGCTCTGCCTGCTCTCCCCTTGCAGGTATGTCCGGCCAGGGGGTGGTTTTGTCCCCAACTTCCAGCTCTTCCAGAAAGGGGACGTGAATGGGGCCAAGGAGCAGAAAGTCTACACCTTCCTGAAGGTGGGTGCCATGGCAAGGGGGGATAAGAGGGCAGCACCCAGCTTGGTTTTTGGACAAGGCAGTGATGCACTGGCCCTCTGTTGCAGAACGCCTGTCCTCCAGTGGCAGAGGAGTTTGGGAACCCCAAGAACCTCTTCTGGGAGCCTCTGCGGAACCATGATATCAAGTGGAACTTTGAGAAGTTCCTGGTGGGCCCCGATGGTGTGCCTGTCATGCGCTGGTACCACCGTGCCAACATTGCTGTTGTGAAGAACGACATCATCGCCTACATGAGGGAGCAACAGCAGCAGCAGCAGCAGCAACAGCAGGAGGAACAGTAGAGGCTAGGGTTGCCAGCCTGATGGGTAGCTTCTCGCCCCTGCTGGCATCCCCCCTACCCCAGCTGCTTTGGGGCTGCTCCCCTTCCAATCTCCTCCCAGGATGCTCCCCAAGCAACAGGAGCTGGATGCTGAGCCAGCACGCTGCCCCCTCCATCACTCCCATCTCTGGCACCCCCCAGCCAGCATGCTGGGCTGGGTAACCCAGTGGCAGAGACATCGGTGATGGGAGGGGGGGATGTGTCCCACCTTCACCCCCAGCAGTGACATCTCCTCCTGGTCCCCAGCTTGCCCCCTGCTCTGCCATCTGCCTTGCTGGGCAGTGGGAGGATGCAGGGGCCAGCCACCCCCAGAGCAGAGGACCACCTCTCCATGAAGACCTGGCCTGAAAGCCCCCGGTGTGGGGCGGGCCTGGCCTGATCCTGCCATGCACGGAGCAGCTCTTCAGTGCATTCAAGCTGCCCGTGGTCCTGGCATAGAGACGTGCTCCTCTCCCAGCTGGGGGCAGCCGGCTTCTCACCCCCCCACCACAGAAACGCCAAATAAAGGCTCTGCAAATGCGCAGACCCACTTCTTGGCCATGGGTCAGGGGGAAAGAGTGGGGGGCACAGCAGCCAGCCTGGGCATAGCAGCAGGGAGGGATGGCTCACAGCTGGAGAAATGCCATTTTCTTGCAGTGCAGCTGCAAACATAGATTTATCAGCACAGGCCAGAACTGGGGGAGAGGACGTGGTGGGGTAGCATCAGTGCAGAGCACAAGGGGCTGCAAGGAGGGACCAGCCCCCAGCTGGGGTGCCATGGCTCCTGCGGTCACGCACATGACAGCCACGCTTACAGAAAGAGGGTGGTGGTTTCTTGTTTTGTTTTTTTTTTACCCTGCAGACTTGTTTTCCTGGAGCAAGATTTGCTCTGTGCAATTTGAAAGTGGTACAGGGAAATGCAGAGCGGGGAGCAGGGGTTTCCCTGCCCTGGCAAAGGCTGGGGGGAGGAGGTGGGGGGCATGCACTTGGGGCAACAGATGCTGGGGTGCTCACACAAGTGCTAGGTTCACCTTGTGCTCGCTCTGGCCCCACAGCTATACCTGAGCATGGGGGACCAGCAGCCCTGGCATCCCTCCCAGGCCCCACACAGAGGGTGCCCCCCAGGAGTGGCAGCCTTCAGGATAAAACCAGAGAGACTCAGCTACACTTCAGTCCTTAAATAAATACAAAGACACCAACCACCATCAGGCCGGGCCATGGCTGCAGGAGGCACCGGCCTGGGAACACAGGTGCTCCCACTGCGGGGAGAGTCCCTGCCGTGACCCGCTCCTCCAGGGCTGAACCAAAGCCCCGGCACTAGGGCAGCTCCTGGGAAATGCCAGCTCCTCTTCTCTGAAGACCTGGCTCAGGTCCACAGCGATGCCAGGCCTGATGCCTCACGAGGAAGGGGATGGCTGTAGGGGACTGACCCTGCATTGGCCACCACCACGATGGCACCTCCAGTCTCTCCTTCACACCTTCCTTGTGGGGATGCACTGCCGAACCGTCCAGGCCAGGGATGCGGCCACGTCCCCCACATGTCCGTGCACAGGCATAGGCAGCCGGAGGAAGCTTCTAGATATATACACACGGGCACACACACACACCCTACTCCTCTTCTGCTGGTAGCGCAGCACAGCCGGTCCTTGGCATTAGGGCAATCTGGGACCTGCCTGTTCTGAGACACAAGAGAGGGGTGGCATGGGGTGAGTGTGGCTCTTTGTGCCCAGACGAGCCCCACAGGAGGGGATGCCAGCCATGGGATGGCCGTGACCCCCAAGCACTGACTGCCATAACGCCATGAGCTGCTGGGGCTTGCACCTGTCTTCAAATGCTGTGGGGTGGGTGGCGGGGGATGCAGCAGTGACTAATCCTATGGCAGAACCATCCCCTCAGCTGAGCAGAGGTGGGGGCTGAAGGGAAATGGCCACTGCCTGGCAAGCTGCCCCCCCATCCCTCCCACATACGTTTGGCCAACCGCCCAGGGTCTCAGGGCGAAGGACAGAGGCAGTCTCCTCCCCGAGGGTCTGAGCCTTACCCAAGTCCTTGGGGACCTGTTTCACCCCAGCCACTGCTTGGGCGTTCTGGCTGCGAGCCATGGCACAGGGCGGGCGCCAAGGGTACTCAGGCTGCAGGAGGAGAAGGAACAGAATTACCAGGGATGCAAAACATGAGGCTGTGCTCCGTGTTCAGTTGCTGGGGTGTGAGGAAGAGGAGGAGGAGGGGGAGGAAGAGGACTGAGTATTCATGTGCCAACAGGACATGTGCTTAGCTCCCTGCTTGGTGACTCGGTGGCCCTGGAGGAGCCACTCGCTCAGCAGCGAGCCCCAGACCTGCTCCCCCTCACGCTGGTACAGGTAGATACTCACTGGGGAAAAGTGGTGGAAGTTTTGTCCTGGTGTGTGCTCGCCTGGCATCGCTGGTGGGTATCGGATCTGCTGCCACTCTTCGAAGCCGTGGTACATGGGGTGAGCCATGGGGGGACTGTACTGGTACTGGTACATGGGGCAGGCAGGGGGCAGCGGCCCCGGCAGTGGCTCAGGGTGCAGCCTCTCTCCAGAAGCCTGCGAGGAGCCAAGGGAGATGCTGAGGAGACCCCCAAGGGCAGCCCACCACCACCCCCCATCGCCTGGCTTGGAGCTGCCCCCACAATGGGAGTCAATGGGCTGGGGCCAGGCCTGCAGCCCCCAGCCCCTCCACCTGTTCAGTTTTTCAAAAAAACCCAGGTTTTCCCCCCATTCCCACCTGTTTATGCTGCTTCAGCAGCTTTTTCAGCTTCTCCTTCTCTTCCTTCTCCCTCTGGCAGTCGTCCTTGGAGGCTCGCAGCTGGGAGCAAGAGGTGTTAGTGCAGAGCCCACCCTGCCACCTCCTGTGTCTGTGGGGCGAGGGTTGCTGCAGTGTCCTGCAGTAATGTCTGCACTGGTTCCCACCCTTTCAGACCCCCAGGCGAGGTGCAGAAGGAAGATGCAAGTGAAAGGTGATGCTCTGGCAGGGACAAGCAGCAGCAAAAACACCTCTCTGGCCTTTCTGTCCCCCTCAGCCCCTGCTCTGAGATGGGTATGGGGGCTGTGATGCTGGGGACAAGCACCTCTGGCACACCTGGGGCAGACAAAGGGCTCCCCGAGTGCTGCTGGTTGCACCCAGAACTGCTCACCTGGTTGTTGGAGAGGACCAGCTGCTTCTGCAGCTTTTCCAGCTGCTGCTTCAGCTCTTCCTTTTCCTCGTTCATCCTCTCCCTGTCACTCCGCTCCCGCTGGAAGTCCTCCTCGAAAATTTTCACCTGGCAGAAGGGAAGGATGCACCTGGCTGAGGGTGGACCCCCCCCCCCCCCGCCCCAAGCACCCCTGTCACTGTCATCATCCCTGACCCCACCAGCTATGCCAAGCCCCAGGCACATAGGTTGGCATGATGGCCCATGGCTGTGTCCTTCCAGCTGAAGGTCTCAAGGATGCTGAGCTCAGCTCCCCCACTCCCCACCACTGCAGCACTGACACCCACCAGGGCTGCTGGGCTGCTCCTGGCCACACAGGCTCTGCCAGGGAAGCCCACAACAGGTAGCTCCCTCCCTTCCTCCAGTAGCTTCATGCCCTGCCCTACCTGCTGCTTGAGCAGCTCATTCTGGGTCAGCAGCTCCTGCTGCGGCATCTTCCCCACCAGCTCCATGGCACTGGTGAAGATGGGTGGCGGAGAAGCCTGAACGTTCAGGGCCTCCTCTAGTGCCTAGAGAGGAAGAGGAGGGGGAGTCAGAGTAAGGAGGGAGAGGAGGGGGAGTCAGAGTAAGGCACTGTGCCCGCATCTCCGCAGGACCATGGGCATATGCCCAGCGTGGGAAGTGGGTGTTAAATGGGCAAACAGCAAGAGGGACTACAGACCCCTCCACCCCCAGCCCAAACCCCCTTTTCTGGGAGCCTAGAGGCATGTGGTGGGCATTGTCTGACAAGAGCTTCTGCCTGGGCAAAGAGCTGGGCAGGAGGGAGTTGATCAGGGTCAGTTTTGGATTTGAGAGAGAAAAGGCTGGAGAACATAAAAGACATTTTGCAAGGAGGGGTTGCACCCTGGCCCCCACCTTGTTCAGCCTCTGGATCTCCTTTTCCTGGTATTCCCGCTGCCTGGTGACTGGAGCCAGCTGCTCCTGCAGGAACCGCATCCTCTGTTGCAGGTCCCTCACCTCCATGGCCAGCCTCTCCTTCTCTGCCTGCAGGACCCAGAGGGCAGATCAGCCAGGGCAGGGCGATAGGGCCAGCAGCTCCCCACCACCCTTCCCCAAGGGACTTGCCTCCTCTGTTTCGATCCGGGACTTGGCCAGGAGCAGCTTGCGGTCAAAATCCCGTTGCTTTTGCTCCCGCTCTGACTCCAGCTCGGTCACTGCCCTGCGGGCATCGGCCAGCTCCTGGTGCAGGTCTGTGACCTGCCAGGAGGGAGCGGGGATGTTGGCCTGCCTGAGGGACTCATGCTGGGGGGAAGGAGGAGCAGCCAGACCCAAAACCTTCCCCTGCACCTGGTCTCCTCCAGGACCCCCAGCCAGCACCCAGCAGAGATGCGCTCCCCAAGCACCCAGCCCTACCTTCTGTTCATACTTCTGCTTCATGGCTCGGAAGTGTTGATCCCATTGCTTATTCACCTCCAGCAGCTGCGGACAGAGACGCATAGCTGAATGAGAGCCCAACCCCTGCCCCGAGCCAGCCATGGCAGTCCCCAGCAGCCTCCCATTGCAAAAGCACCTCAGGGACCAGCTGGACGGAGATCCCAGCTCCAGCAGCACTTCCCTGCAGCTCCACAGCCCTGCCCCAGTCTCCCTGTGCGGTCCCAGCCACAAGCCCCCGCTGCCCGCTTCCCCCCTCCTTGGTGGTGCCTCCCTCCCAGCTTGGTCCTCACCTCCCTGCGCTGGTGCTCCAGGATCTTCACCTTCTTCTCCTTGGCCTCCAGCTCTCCTCTGCCCGGCGCCTTCTCCACCGTGGCCCCGCTCTGCTGGACGCGCACGTGGGGGACGGGACCCTCAGGGCTTTTGTGGAGCCTGTGCCCGAGGCTGGCTAAACTCGAGCCGGTTCCCCTCCCATGGCCTCCCCCATCCCCTTGAGACCCTGAGAAATCCTGCTGGTCATACTGGGACAAACTGGGGGCTCAATTAAAATGAGGCCACCTTTGCTGATGTGTCAGCAGCGGGCTCCCTGCCTCCTTCCCAGCCCTCTCTGAGGGCGATGCTGCCTCCTCACCTGCTGCAGCTCAGCAGCTTCCCTCTTCCCACTGTCCTGGCTGCTCAGTGTCACCATCCTCCGGAGCTCCTGGTTCTCACACCTGCAGGCAGGGAGGGATGGGTCAGCAGGAAGAACCCAAGGCAGCGACATCCCACTCCCCAGCAACCACCCCCACCTGAGCTTCTCCAGCGCCTGGTTTCTCTGCTCCAGGTCCCGCTCCAGCTTGGTTCGCAGCTCCTTGTTCTCAGTGTGCAGCGTCTCACACAGTGTCTGGGGGGAAAACGCCGGCAGCATGAGGACTGTGGCCAGCCCCAGCAGCCTGCCTGGCCACCCACCTTCCACCATGCCACTTGGCATGGAGGTGGGTGTCCACCTTGGGGTGAGGCTAGCCCTCACTCACCTGCAGGAACGATGTTCTCTGCTCGTTCTTGTGCACCTTGGAGGCCAGGCGCTTGAGCTCAGAGGCCATGTAGCCCATGCGCACGAAGACCTGGTCCTTGCTGGCCTCCTTGGCACAGCCGCTCAGTGTGTTCTCGAGCTGCTGCAGCTGGGGCAGCAGGTTGGCATCCTCATTTGGTGGCTGCTCCAAGTCCTGGGGATGGGGAAGGGATGAAGCATGGTCATATCAGTTCAAGAAGCATCACAAAGTTCCCTCTCAGGGCAGGTCAGCCTCATCTCCCATCCAGAGCTGTGGTGGGCAGCTGGGTCAGCACCAAGACACTCTGCAACAGCCCTCGGTACACTGAAAAATTTGTGTCAGCTTTGTGAAGGTTTGATTCCCAGCCACCGGACAAGGGACACCAAGTGCCCAGGTGGAGGGGGACATTACAGCAGCACCCCCAGTCCATGCAGTCCTTGTGCCCCTCAGCAGCAGCTGGAGCAGAACACCCTCCTGGCTCGTTCATAGTAACGGAGGCATCTCTACCCCTGGCTGCTTTCCCCCTCAAGCCCTCCCAGCTGGCACCACCAAGACAAGAAATCCCAGCTCCTGTCTGGACAGAGACTGTCCTTTCCACGGACTCCCCAGTGTGCACTGGGAGCAGAGGTTTCCTACATGAGGGGTGGTCTTAGCCAAGTCCCCATCTTCTCCTTCCTCCTGTCCTCCCTCTGCAGATCCCCTGCCTGTGGCTCCCCTGCTGCTGCAGCATGCCAGGTGCCAGGAACCCAGGATCTTTGGCAAGCAGCAGCCAGGAGGGTGATGCACAGGACTTAAATGCTGGCTAGGAGAGCCCAGGTGAGGGCACACCCCCACCCACACATGAAGGGTGTCCCCAACAGGCTTGTCCTCCTCTGGTGTGGCTGGTTAACTCCTCCATTGCCCAGGAGACACTGCTGGCACAACAAAGCCTGGCTGGCACATGCCACGTTGCTGGGGAGGAGATGGGGATGTGCTGGCACACCTTCACCTGCTCTGCTCCCAGCCCCGCTGACTCAGCTTGCCACCCATGGGAATGCCCCAGGAAGCACCACATGGGGCCAGGAGTCCAGTGTGTCCCTGGCACCCCAAGTTTACAGCCCCAAAACTGCCACGGGAGGGTGTGTGCAGGGCACAGCATGGCCGGTTGGCGAGGGCAGGCAGTGAGGACCTGAGCGATCCTGGGTGCAAGCACGGGACTAGCACTTGACTCAGATGCAAGCAGCCAATTGCCAAGCAGATGCCACCCCATCCTCCACCACCCCACAGCTGCACCCCAGGAGGGTCCAACAAGACTCAACCCCTCCTGGAGCCTTTCTGTCCCAGGATGTGCACCAACAGCACGTCCCCTTACTGGCACCATGCGGTACAAGCTGACCCTCTTGGGCTCCCCAGTCCCGCTTCCCCTCCCTTCCAGCACACACAAAAAGCCAAAGCAGTATGGGACAGGGCAGTGCCAGCCAGGGAGACATTCAGGTGGCAGCAAACGGAACACATGGAAGTGCCTTGGCTGGGGCAGACCCTGTCAGCAGCAACAGGGCTTTGAGATCTGGTCCTCCCACCCAGTGTGGGCATCAGAAGGGGAGTGTCAGAGCATTGATGACAGCTCCTGGAGTTGTCACAGCCCTTATCATCACTGCCACGTGGCATCTGGAGACACCAGTGTCTCCATCTGACTGGGGCTGCTTTGCTGGCCCATGCCCAGGCAGCCTGGCCAGGTCACTGGTACTGGGGAGCCCTTGCCCTTGGAGAGCAGCCTGCACATTGTCCCTTCTCCTTGCCTTGGCCAGACAAGAGGAGTGGTACATGCTGGGGCACACATGCTGTCACTCCTGAGCCCTCCGGCCCCAGCGAGGCATGGGGAGGAGCAGCCACAGGGCTGGGCTCTGTGGTTCTCTCCTGCCTGCAGACCAGCCATGTCCCCTCACCTTCATCACTGGCAGAGGCTGGCCACTGCAGCACAAGCACTGTCCTGGGGGGGTGTACGTGGGGCTGGCTCTGCTCCTCTGGGAATGCTTGGGTGCAGTTTATCCCATCTCTAGAGTCTGCCCAAGGGCTGCCCTGACACGGGTCCCCCAGCCCTACCTGTGCCTGCCAGCAGTGACGCCACTGGGAACACTGCTGCCCATCCGCACACCCTCCCACACCCCCAGCACCACCACCACACCACATCTCCACCAGCCCCCCAACCAAATCCCACAGGCACCAGGGCCACTCACCACTCTCCCGCTCTCCTGAGGAAAGCCCTGCGCTTCAACAGCAACGATCTCGAACTCCGAAGAGGATCCCTGCAAGGGGAAGCAGCCAGGTCAGGTCTCCCTGGGGAAAGGCAACCCAGGATGCTCACTGCACGAGGGCAGGGACTGCCAGGATGGGAGCAGAGCAGGCAAACCTGATGCCTCCCTTCAGATTTATTCCCATTTCTAGTGGCTAAATGCTGCCTCCTTTTGCTTTCATAGAATCATAGAATGGTTTGGGTTGGAAGGGACTTTAAAGACCATCTAGTTCCAACCCCTCTGCCACGGGCAGACACCTTCCACTAGACCAGTTTGCTCAAAGCCCCATCCAGCCTGGCCTTGAACCCTTCCAGGGATGCGGCATCCACAGCTTCTCTGGCCAACCTGTTCCAGTGTCTCACCACCCTCACTGTAAATAATTTCTTCCTAATATCCAATCTAAATCTACCCTCTTTCAGTTTAACTAGATGGAGAGCCTCTCCCTCCCACCATGCCAGCACCAGCTCTCAAATTCACCAGACTCACACTTGGAGGAGATTTCCGTGCTTCCGTGTCCGGCTGGGCGCTGCCTGGGGCAGGCTGTGTGGAGCTGGGATCTGGGCCGATGGCTGCGGAGAGGGGAGAGGATGTAGCTATGAGCCTTTTGGAGAGGAGGGCTTCTCCCTGCCTGGTGCAGGGGATGCAGAGAGTAGACACCCTGCAAGGTCAGGCACTGATGGATGGTTTCTATGCCAGCTATGGGGATGGGACAGAAACCTCCCTCCAGAAGGGAGGACAACAGTGGTCTGATACATTCCAGAGATGACAGAGCTGAAAGAAACCTTTATGAAAGTCTCCTTTACACCCTCCTCTTCCTTCCCCTGAGCCATCAGGTTATTTCTCCCCTGCAAGCCTTGCATCTCTTACCTCCAGTTTCTAGCAGGTCCTCCAAGGAAGAAGATGCTATCAGCATTTTGTTGTCCTTCACAAGGTCCTCTGCCTTCTGCCGCAGCTTGGATGCCTCCACCTGGGACTCCTCCAGCAGCTCTCCTGTTGTGGGCAACAGAAGGATGCTCACCCTCCTTCCCCAAGCACCTGTCCCGCAGCAGCCACATCCACCAACACCAAGCTCTGCTGGGTGAAGAAGTGCCTAGCATGGTCCTTCTCTGTCCAGACACAATGGACCCAACGACGAAGCTATATAAGTGGCTCACTGGCTGCAGAGTCCGTCACGCTGACGCACAGATGACAGGAGGCATAAGGGCAGCACTGGATTGCTTAGAGGTCTCCTCCGCTTCCCAGAAGAGATGAGTTTAAGCCTAGGTGGTGGACCCAGGGGTCCAGCCTGCCTGCTGTGGGGTCTGGCACCAGCAATGCAATCCTCTCCCCACCCCAGGTGGCTGCTCCCACACCAGCGGGTCCCAAGTCCCAGGTAAGAGCATGGTGACACGACGGGCATCATGAGGCAGGTGGAAATTCAGCTGCAGAAGCAGGACTCGAAAGCAGAAGCTCGGTCACGAGACCAAAAGCAAAACCAGGGGTGGGTGGGGGAAGGCGGCCAAGGACAAGAAAGGGGGTGGCACAACTCAGCTGGAGTGTTTCAATGCTGGCACATCTCTGCCACTGCAGGGAGCACCCAACACCAAGGTCTTTGAGCAGCACTTCAGAAAAGCCCCTGACCTGACAGGGGTTGCGGGAGGTGGAGGCTTTCATCAAAAGCAGAACAGATCCCAGCATCTGTGACCTGGGGCTGAAGGACTCCAAGTAGTTGACCTTGCCCCATCACTTGCCTTCTTTTTCCAGCCATTTATCCCACCATAAAGCACCCCAGCAGCTCAGCAAAAGTCTTGCTCCCTTTGCAATCCCGTGTGAAAAAGCCCAGATATCCTGCTTGACCTCCCAGGACAGGGAAAGCTTTACTGCTGCCCCAGTGCCGAGACCCCCAGCTTCTTACAGAACCCCTAGTAAGTAGAGAAAGAAACCCCCAGGCTCAGTGTGCACAGGCTGAGCTGCCCCAAAGGTGAACCTCATCCCCCAGCCACGCAGCAGTTACCGATAGACTTGATCCCCTGCATCTTCTCCTTCAGCCGGGTGTTCTCTTCCACCAGCCGCTCAAAGGCCGTGGATCCATTCTCCTCTGAGCCCCCACCAGGGTCATAGATGCGGTAAGGTCCTCTCCCTTCCATGCCTGCCATTCAGTCGCCTACCTCCCAGCTGAGCATCCCTGCAAGGCAATGGAGCACAGCGTCACCTTCCTCCGGCTCCAGACGATGCTGCAGTCCCCTGGTCCCAACCAGGGAGGGGGTCTGGGGTGCTGTGCCAGCACAGGCAGCACTGCCTCACTGCTCGCCAGCCAACGAAGAAGTGTCCCAGGTGAAGGCACTTCCCCTCCCCAACCCTGTGTGGGGTGAATGTGCTGGGGTGACTCATGGCCATGAGAAATGTCATGCGAAAAGGCATCACCAGCAGCCGGGGCTGGCTCTCATCCCTGTAGGGCACAGGAGTCTCCAAAGAGGTTGCAGCTGCCTGCCACTGCAGCCCAGGAGCATCCAGCCAGCAGCATGGACCCGGGCACTGTGACCAGGGCATCCTGCTCACCACAGAATATTTCTGGGGGGCTGAAAGGGTTCTGGGGCAGTGTTTGGAGGGGGGAGGGGGCAGCATCTGCAGCTCCAAAAAGCCTTAACCTGCAGCCAGCAGGTGGTTTGGGCAGCAGCAGGGGTGATGAGTCCCAGCACCCAGGCAGGGGCCTGCTCTTCCCTCCAGCTTAGCCACAAAAAACAGCTGTCAATGGCATACGCAGGCTGCGAGCAAAGTATGAGCTGAAGAACTACCCGCATGCAGCATCTATTTGCTTTTTTAATTACTTGCATCTGCGGGTGCCCTAGAGCCTGAGGTCTAGCCTAGGGACACCTGGGCAGGATCTTGGCTCCAGGTCTCACCCATCTCCTGGGGGTGATAAAGCAGCTGCTGTGAATCACAGAACAACTTATCAAAAATATCCCCCCCTGCTTCCCCAAGCTACCTTGTTATACAGTGGAGCAGCACAGCAGCTGAGATGGCCCCAGGGGATGATGCCAGGGGGAGCTGGGGTGCTGCCTGGAGGGACCCCCAAGAGCTCTTCCACCCAGCCAAGGCAAATGGGTGCTCACGAGTGGGAGGGAGCCGACGGGGGGCATTTTGAAAGGGGAAGGGGGGTAGCCCATACCCGAAACCATCTCAACCTCAAACTAATGCTCATGCCGCAGGCGATCTGGGCTGATCACCAGTTTAGATGACCTGCCTGCCAGGGAGCGGCTGGGACTTTCCAGATGACAACTGCCACCTGGCATCATCTGCAACTAGAGCGGCAATTAACATCCACCTCAGCAGCAGGTAATTACACATGGCCTCAGCAGCACTCTGCTTTTGGGAGATGCAACCCTCAGTAGGTCTCACCGTCCCCCTGCTCTGTGGGGGCTGCCAAGCCCCCCCATCGCCTGTGTCCCCTTCTGGGGGGCCAGCACCCCATCCCAAGCAGCTGGAGATGGTGAGCACTGGGTGAGCCCAGCTGCAGCACAGGGTGGGCTGAGCAGCAGCTATTTCTGGAGCCCACGGCAGCTGACGGGAAACTGCAGGAGAACCGGGGCAGTTTCTGTGCCACGGATCCTGGTGTCGGGCAGCATCGCTGCAGCCGGTATGAAATTCCCTCCAGCCCCCAGCCACGGGATGGGGAAAACTCCCAGTAGAGACCTGCTGGCGGGCAGGACAGAGCACAGCATGGTGGCATGCATGTGGCCCAGGGACCAGATGGCACCTCCTCTGCAGGGAAACACTATCACCTGTGGCCATACTACCTGCCTGGCCAGCCTGGTGGAGGACAGGGACAGTGTCACAGGCAGACTGGGGACTTGAGCCTGTTTCTCACTGGTGTCCAGTCACCACACACTGCTCCAGATCCCAACCCTGAAGCTCTGTGAGGAACTGGTGAACAAAGTGGTCTTGCAGTGAGCACCTTGCGGGGCATCCGTGTCCTCCAGTGGGACGAACCCAGGTGTGGGTTGAGGAACGTGGGGACAAGCTGCCCCCTCACGTGGCATCCCTTCCCCAGCCCCCATTTTCTTGCACTTCAGACCCCCAGCCAGGAGGTTTTCTGCCTTGCCCCACAGCACCCACAGGAGGTCCCCTGCACAAAACACTCAAGTCCCAGGCAGCTGCACTGACCACCCACCCTGCTGACCCGCAGAGCTCACTCATGGCAATCCCATGTTCTTCCAGCTGGACGGAGCCACCGAAAGCCCCTGCTGTTCCCAGTTCTCAAGGTTTTATCAAGGATTTTTCTACCCAAGATCTGCACCCCACCAGCAGAGGGGTCATGGGAGCTGTTTTCAAACAGCAGCCAGGGAGAGGAACTGAACTATCTCTAGCTGACAGAAGCACAGACAAGCCACTAATTCACCAGCAAGCAAGACCCAGCAATGGGAAAGGGTTTCCGCAGCATCCAAGCCCATTGCTGGCATCAGGGCAGGTTTGCCTAGGGTGGAGGAACAGCCCCATTTCTGCAAGGGCTGCTGGCACTGAGCTGTCACCCTGGGGACAGGACCCTGGACCAGGTCACTATTCCCAGTCCTGGTTTGTTGGTTTGGGTTTGTTTTTTTTTTCCTTAGGAGTTCTGAAAGTTTTGCAGTGAGATTTTTTTTTTTTTTTTTGCACTGAAAAAAAAATATCTCATGTTTCAATAAAAACACCAGGGGAGAGAGAGGACTACAGACCAGCACCTAACAGTGGTCAGAAACGCAAAGAAAACATGACTACCACAAACTCCAGAAGAAACCGCTGAACCACCAGAAAACACTTTTTGCCAATCAACAGTTTCTAAACTAATCTGATGGTATTTCACAGCCCCAGGGGTTGAGGGCCAGCCACTGACCATAGCTGCCCAGCTGTAGCTCACCAGCTCCATATCCAGGCACCGGGAGAGGCTGCCAGATGCCATGGTCGCCTGTGGGCGTTGCTGGTTGCAAGCAAGGCACCGAGACCTTTAGGTAGTAAATTTTTATGACAACTCGGCAAAAGGAGAGAATGAGAGAGCAAGCAGGCAGGGGAGACTCCCAGGTGAAGATGAAAGCAGGGTGGTATTTAAATAGCTGTGCTGCGGCTTGAGAGCGAGCTGGAGCCACGTAGCCATGGCCAGGCTGGTCCCTGCTGTCACCCAGGAAGATGTGCATCACCGCCTCAGCCACCAGCACCGCAGACATCACTGCGCCAGCCACGCAGAAGTGGCAGGAGGAAACGATCCCCGTTTTAAAATTTCCGAACAGCTGAGGACACTAAGGCGGAGGATGCAAATCCTGCGCAGAGTGGGCTGGCATTCTGGAGGCTTGCTTTCGGCAGCGAGCCCTGGGGTGGAGACCAGCCTCTCGAAGCCATAGGTTTGGCAGCCCATCAAATCCCATCCTGCAATCCACGGTGGGGGCTTGGCCCAGCCCTTAGGAGAGCGGGGTTTTCCTTACCCCATCGTGCAACATTCCCAGGAAGTCTCCTCCCCACCAGGATCGCATGAATAAATCCCTGCAGACTGCCAGCGTCATTTTCCCATGACCAGAGCTGCCAGGCCCCTGGCATCCCTCCTCCTCCTCGGAAAACCAAAAGCCACTCAGACAGACCTTATGGAGGGATTCTTTTTGTTTGATCACCTTACTGGAAAGAAAATGCCACAGCCACCAGCCCCTTTCCTTTTCCTCTGCAAAGTTCCAGGAGCTCCCCAGACCAAGGAGAACCATTCCTGGGCTACTGGGCTGGTCTTATTTGCAGGGAAGCAAAAGCAGAGCTGCCTTTAAGAGGAAGCAATAATAAGGAGACTTTCTGGGCACTGCAGTCCATTGTGCTGGGAGTAATAAAAGAGGAAAGCAGACATTGCAAGGCTCAGTTCTCAAAGGGAAAGGTCTGAACCTCCACTTGTAGCATTTTGCTTCCCAGCCTGGCTAGCTGCAGGGAAAGGGTGGGAAAGGCAGAAGCCCCATCCAAAATGCAGCAGATGTTACAGATGTCCTCTGGCCAGAAATCCCACCCTTGTCTGAGAAACCCACCTCCCAGAGGCTTCTCAAAACAACCTGCTTCCGATGAGGTTGCTCACAAGGAAAATAACACATTTCCACATTTGGAGCCAGGTTTACAAACACGGGTAACCACACACAGCTGCAGAGCTTGCCATGGATCCGAGCTCCAGCGCAGGCAGGACGGGAAGCCAGACCTGGTGGTGGTGCTTCTCTGGGCAACATGGTGATGTTTTACACAATACCCTGTCTTCTGCTGCAAAGACATCTCTCTTCATGCTGCCTGTTCTGCTTCCTCCCCCCTGCAGAGCTCAGTAGCATCATGGCTGCTCATCACAGCACTCAAAAGCAGAGCAAGGCACAGCCACCCCTGTCCCTGCAGCTCCAGCGCAACCCGGGCTACTCCTGACCAACCTGGTACGCTTCGGCCAGACAACAACCAAGCAGCAGAAGATAGTGGCATTGCAAACCACACCAGCAAAGCTACCTCTGTCACCCAAAGCGTAAGAACTGTTGCTTTAAAACAAGATCTGCAATGCCACAGGAGTAGATGGTTCAGCTTTACCCACCCACGACTGTTTTGTACCAGCTGCTGGCAAGCAATGACCCATGGCCCTGTGCTAAATAGGTCTGTCTGGTGGAGGTCAGGCTGAAAGGGCGTTGTGGGATTTTCTTGCAGAGCCAGGAACGATGCCAAAGGCTGCAAAAAGCCTCTCCTCTTTTCCTCTTGCTTACTTCACCTCGTCACAGAGATGGCTCTCAAGGATGTGCCTGGCTGGCGCCTTCCTGCCTCCTGGACTTGCCCCAGCGCCCGAAGTCCAGTCTCCCAGCTCCAGCACGCTTCAGCTGACTTTGCCAGTGCTGTCAATGAAGTCTGCACTCCAAAAGAGCTTGTGGCAGCAGAACAGCTCTTACTCACCCAAGCAGATGGAAATAACAAGCAGAAGGGGAAAGGCTGCCTTGGCTTCCCTGATACCGGGAGCAGCCCGTAGTACCCAGAGGCACCGGGAGCAGGACAGCCAGATCCCTGAGAGGCTGCACATCCCACCACGGCCCATCTGAAGCTGTTCTCACCCAGCAGCAGGGCTGACAGGCTGCATCTTTTTTCACTCTACCCTCAGTAGGGGCCTTAGCCTGGACTCGATGCAGGGGAGATGGGGCGGCAAGCTATGCACCCGCCTCCAGCAGCTGGGGATGCTGCTAGCCCTGTGCTGGCTATGCCAGCCTCCGGACCCACGGCCGAGGCGGACCCGCACCGCTGGGCCAGCGGCAGGATGGGGACGAAAGGCCCGCAGCGGTCGGGGAGCAGCAGCGGCTGGAGGCCCCTTGGGGCCGCGGCCCCCGGCCGGGACCCACGCACAGCGCCCGCACAGCCAGCGGGCAGTGCCTGGGCCCGGGGAAACGCCGGCCGGGCCGGGGGGCAGCACCCCGAGCCCGCCTAGGCCGGGGACACCCCCGATACCCCCCGAACCCCTCTCCTCCCCCGGGCCGCCCTGCCGCCACCCGCCCCTTCGGGAGCGGCGAGGGGAGTCGGTAGCACCTGCCCTGCCGCGGGACAGGGGAAACTAAGGCACGGTACGACTATCGCGACCCGGCCCGGCCCCGGAGCAGACCCTCAAGGGACGGCGCGGTCCTGACCCCCTCCAGAGTTTCCCCACCACCACCCGCGCACGCCGAGAGCCCCAGAACCGGCCGGGCACGGGCAACACGCAGCCCCTAGCCCCGCCAACCCCACCCTACCCCGCCACTGGACCCTGCCCTGGGGCGGCGCGACCACCCCCACTCCCTCCCTGAGGGCAGCGGACCCGCAGGCCCCCGCACCCCCCGAGCTCACCTGCCGGGGCCGGGGCCGCTCCGCTCCGTCGCCAACACGGGAAGAAGCGGGCAGCTGGGGGTGGTCGGCGGTTCCGCCCCTGGGAAATTCCCAGCCTGACGGACAGGCGCCGCAGCCAATCGGCGCGGAGCGGAGGGTATAAAGAGGGAGGCGGGAGGGAGCGCCAGGGTAGGGTGTTGTGTGATGGCGGGCGGGCGGTCTCTGTGTCGCGGGCGTCTTCGAGTTCCGTGGGGCTGCCTGCGTTCCTGTGGGCCCGCCGGGCGTGGGGGGCCCCGAGGGGCGGAAAGAGCCGGCCTGCCTCCTCCTCGGGGTGGGGATTGGGCTTGTTGGGGAGTGGCGAGCCTGAGCCCGCAGCGGCTCCTCTGGCTTATCGAGAGACAAAATGGCGGGGCCGAGGGGAGGGCAGGGCAGGGCCGCGGCGCCGTCCCGCTGGGGCGCGGGGGAGCCGCCTTGCACCCCTGGTGCCGCTCGGGGGGGGGCAGGGATAGCCGAGGGCAGGCTGTGCTGAGGGGGCCCTGGCCCTCGGCCGCTGTGGCAGCCCCAGGCGCTCCCCGGTGCCCAGGGAAGCAGGCTGGTGTGCTCCTGCGGGCCTGCTGAGGCTTACCAGATCTTCCTCTTCGGCAGCTGAGGCGAGGGGAGCTTGCCATGGAGTCTTGCATTCCTTGAGTTAATGTTACACCAGGAAATCGCACCCCTAGCTGGAGTGTTTATTATAAGGGATCCTTTTCCTCTGTGCTGCTGCATTGATTGTTGTGCGTTCATGTATAAAAATGGGCCGGAAGATTGAGAACCACAGGGAGTGCCTTCTGGTTTCGTGGATTTCTTTGGGATTTGCTCCACAGCTATCTGATTTTCTTTCTTGTTTTGGTTTTGCCACAAGGAAGGTATATTTTATATATAACTCTATACATAAACCCAACAAACCAGAAGCAAAGACAGCCTCTGTGAGCAGATGTGCTGCTTGCTCTTTGTCTGTACTGACATTCCCTCCTTGGGTGGCCGCTGCTGGGCTTGCGGAGGTGGCCTTTGCTGGTGTTCGTGCTGTTTCTGGCTGTCCCAGCCCTGTTCAGACAGTTCCGCTGCTGCTCAGTGACTTGTTGTTTTGGGTTGTAAAAATAATAATAAAAACCCCCATACACGCCAAAAACCAAAAAACCCTGAACTCCTTTCTCTGACCGCCCTTCAGCCAGGGTGTTGCCCTGGCAGCCCAGCTGGGTTATGAGGCAGCTCGATGGGTGCTGGGACTCCGATGTGCTCTTCAGCTGTTCTTGTGTCCAAGGTCTCAACAGGGGATGAGGCAGCAGGACCCCACGCATAGGCAAGGTCTTCCTTTTTGTTCCCTGAAGGGCTTGTTTTATTCCAGAGCCCCAGCGCTAATTTGTAAACCCTCAGAAAGCCTGCCTTCAGAGCTAAACGCAGTCCCACAGAAGCAAAAAGCACCTTGTTTATAAGACAATGTCTCAGTCCGCAAAAAATAGCCAAACCCCGCTCCATCCCTGTGAGGACGGAAGCAGGGGTGGCATGGTTTGGCTTTGCGGTGCTCTGGGCTGACAGCTGAAAAGCAGCCTGCGTTCCCCTTGCTCCATCTTGGGCATGCCCCCCACCGAAAAATCCATCGCGCTACTCACCTGGCTGGGTTGTGGAGGGGCTCAGGGGGTGAGAGCCCTTTGGGCCAGGCGCTGTCTAGCTGCAATCCCCAAATGCAGGCAAGGCTGGCCCAGCTGAGCTTACTTTTAGGCATGGAGAAGGGGAATTCCCCGTGATGGAGATCCCAGACAGCCTTTGCGTGGTTTTGATAGGGAGCCAGGCACTGCTTAAAGGGCTCTCCTGTGCCATTCCTTACAGGGACCGCCAAGCCGTGTCAAGTATTAGTCAGAAAAAAGGGGGGTGGGTGGGGGGTGGGGAATTGTCGTGGAGGCTGTGATTCAGTTTTGGACAACTGGAGAGCACGATTACATCATTCTTGCCTGGTTTCTGAGTGACTTTACTGTGTTTGCAAACATGTGCTTCTCCCCAGGGTAGCCGGTGTGTCTTGCGAGAGGCATTGTCATTGTGCCTTGTGGGTTCCTACTGCATTCTTGTCCATCTCTGGACTCGGAACAGGATGTGTCTTCTTGGGGGAGTGGGAAAGAGCTGGCTCTGCCAGTGGAGCCGGACAGGTGATGGTGTGCCAGGGTTGCAGGTAGTCCCTGGAAACCATCTGTCGCGACGGAGGGAAGACACAGTCACTCAATATGAGTGATCAGCAGACTTCCTTTATTGTCTCTTACAGTCACCTTTTATGCCTTCTTATAATTAGCTCATACATATTACAAAAGTTAAGCTCATTATTGGTTAGTTGCCTAAATACCAAGCCTGCCCCTAGTTTCTCTTCTGTAGTTATCTGTTCCCACCTGCAACATTCTTTTCCCACCAAAATCTTCCTGTTATTGTGTAACAAGGACAGCCAAAGACAGTGTATTTTGCTTTACTTCAGATAAGCTGAGAGCGATGTGCATTTTTGTCCAGCCAGCTGGACTATGTCTATGTGACCCTTTTCAGCTAGCCAGTTATCCACAACCATCCACCAGGACAAGTGATGGTCAGAACCAAGGAGCCAGCTGGTGCTGGCATAAACACGAAGGATTTAAGTGTTTCTCTTTTACAGAGGTTGATTTTATCTCCCCAGCTCCTCGCTAGTAGACACAGAGTTGTACCTGGCAGGTTTTTAGTCTACACTTGCCAGGCATGAACTGCAAGGCCTTGAAAAGCATCCTGCTTTCGTCCAGCTGCTTTGGGTGGTAGGAGCGTGGGTGCTTGGCAGGAGGGGTGAGGAGCTGGGGGGTCTGGGGCCTGCCTGTACCCTGGCTACCCGTGGAGGTGGTCAGTTGGTGGTGTGCTCTCACCCAATGCCTCTCCACCTCTCCAGCCAGCTGCTCTTTGTGTTTCTACCTGAAATTGCCAGCTAGGGCTGGCCCAAATGCCAGGACAAACTTTACTATGAAAACCAAAGGTCCTGTTAGTCCTTCCTCATACCTTTGGTCCCGCTGTGCTCCCAGGGGAGAAAACTCACCTGATGGCAGCTGTGATTCATGAGCATGCCTGCGTGGCTGTGACGACGTGTTCATAGCTGACACTTTTATGTACTAGGGTTTTTTTTTTGGCGTGGAGAATTGGGTTCAGCACCTTCAGTGGAGGCTTGTTCACATGAAGGCACCCTTGATTGCTTCCATGTTTGTGGCCGCGCTGCAGGAAACGGGGTAAGAAGGAGCGCAGGCCGTGGGTGAGGGTGGCGGAGCTCTCCTGCCCTCTGCTCCTGCTTGTTTCGGATCAGGTCTACCTTCCTTTGGGATGACCTCACTCAGAGGTGAGCAAGGTGGACCTTCTCCATGTCCAGTGGTGCGAATCCCGACTGGAAGTGGCCCAGTAGTCTGAGGCAGCCGGGAAATTCACCTGTCCTCAGTGTGGCAGGGTGAACAGGGTGCATTTGAACCCTGATGTGGAGATGGGCCCAGCCAGGGCCGGGCTTTCACGGGCAGCTGTCCCGAGGAGCTGGTCCTAGAGCAAGGCAGGAGCAGAGGGGCAGCTGCAGAGCAGGTGATGGGTGCAGCTGGTTTGGCACGTCACCCTGGGGCTGCTCGTGGGATTAGCTCTGCAAGGGGCTGTTGGGTGGTGCTGGTGGGTGCCTCTTGGCATCAGCAGTGGGTTTTGCTGGGAGCTGCTGCTGGTGCTGCATGGATTGAATGTGTCCCGGTGCTCCGGTGAAGGGAAGCAGAAGGCCGACAGTGACACTGTGAGAGTGGGGAGGAAGCTCTGGCCACAAGAGGGGATTTCCAGAACATTGTGATCTGCTGTCTATGCAAATCAGGAACTCAAATTAACCTGGCAGGATGGGAGGGCTCTGGGATGGAGGGCAAGGAGAGGCAGGGGATGGAACGTGGAAGGGATCAGGGTAGGTGAGGGATTGGCAGATGGATGGAAAAGGGAGGTGCTGGGGAGCAGCCTCACTCCCCCAGACCTCCCGCAGCACCTTGCCTTCGCATGGAGTAGCAGTTCCGCAGTGGCTCTCCAGGGCTGCTTTTGCTTTGCTGGGCTTATCCTCTCACTGAATGAGAGCTCCCTTCTCCCTCTGCCTTCGGCATGTGAGGCAAGGCTCAGCATCACCTGCTTTGCAGGAGATCACCACCTCCTGACTTCCTCCACTGCCTCAGCATCCTCCACCTCCCTCCTCCACAGTCAGCAGGGGATGGGTTATGGTGCGACCCGGTGCAGTTCCACAGTGGATATGCCAAGAGCTGTGAGAACTGGATCTGGGAGTGCTCAGAGGATTTCCTTGTGTGCTTTGAATTATCTGGAGTCCCAATTTGCAAGATCAGCAACAGGCACAGAGGAGATTTCTCCTCTACCTCTGTCCCCAGGCCATGTCTCTTCCAGTTGCAATGCCCGGGAAAAGGGCTCATCAGTAGTTGTCATGCCCTGGAAAGCTGGCTCCAGGGGTGACGGTGTGGGGAGAGCAGCTATTGTGGGCTCAGCCCTTTTCCCAGCCTTAGCCCACTGTGGGGAACAGGCTGCCCAGTGAGCAGCTCATGGATGTGAGGGGCAAGGCTGCTTCTTCCTCCTTTGGCTTGGGAAGAGGAAGAACTGGAGAAGAAACTTCTGCTGGCTCCCAAGACTGGGTTTTTCCCCCTCTGGGGGAAGGGGAGGATGGTTGGTGGGATGGAAGTGGCTTGCTGATATTGCAGTGTTGGGCCAAGGACCAAGATCAACACCCCACACTCTCTGCAACGTATGTGGCTCCTCCCAGGGTCTGGTGGTAAAGAGGATCTGCAGTGGCCCCTGGAGCTGACTCAGAGGGAGAGGTCTGACCCTCTGCACACCAAACATGGGCTCGTGGGGTTTTCTGGATGTCGCAACTGGTGAAATCTGGTGTCGGCTTTGCCTGGAAGTGAGTTGTTGCCCCTGACATTGCTGGTCAACGTGCAAAACAGCTGTGTGCCAGGTGCTGGTGTGTAAATCCCAGACCCTGCCAGCAGCCCTGAGGGCTGATGCGTGTGTGGCCAGCGCAGACCTGCCTCCAGTCCTTACTTTGCTCACAGCCTGTCTAATTCTTCCCTTTTTTTGTGCCCATTGCTTTGTCCTCCCCTTTTCTTTCCCTGCCTTCTTTGAACCACTTGCCTTCAGAGGCTAGGCATGAGATTTCTCACCAATTGCCCTCAGATTGGGCGAGTTGGAGCCGGCAGATAGAGTGAAGGTGTTCCGGGAGAGTGGTGCTATGAAGTATATTTTCTCTAGAGACTGGGATGCTTACAGGGATGAAGCTGCTTTGCCTGAAGGGTCTGCCCATGTATAGGGGGTTTCATGGGCAAAACAGTCCTCACTCAGGGAATTTATATTTAATTTACTGTCAATTAACAAAAATTGCTAGGGAGTGATTTGGGCATTAAACAAAACAAGTGTTCTTCCTTCCTCAGCCTTGGCTTTGGCCAAACATGCTCTTTCTCCTTTCTAGACTTAGTGTTCCTCATTCAGCTGCAGATTACGCTCACTCTGTCCCAAATCCTTTGGCAAAGTGACAAGTCACGTGTAACCTTCTGGCTGCTGCTTCTCTGTTCTTCTTACTGGGTTTCTCCCACTCCTCTGTGCTTCCCTGTGTCCCAGGGTCCACAGCCTGTCTTGGTGCTGCTGGTCCCAGGCTTCTCTTGGTTCACTTGGATTCCTTCTAAAGCAACACCCTGCCCAGCGCTGCCTCCTTATGGCTGCTTTTAACCAGAGGGTCCCATTTCTCTGGGCCTGGTGCAGAGTCCTCAGGCTCTACAGCACAGGAAGGCAGCAGGGGTTTAATTAGGTTGGCAGTGAGAGATGCATTTACTGTGATGCATGACACCAAACAGGAGCAGGTCTCCGAAGAGGAGCCGGCTGAAAATTCATCAACCTCTGCAAGAAAGCATCAGGGTGAAAAATGGGGAGAAAATGCCCCAGGTGCAGAATGGGTCCCAGAGGCCGTGGTTGTGCTTCCCAGGATGCTGTCAGCCTCCTAGCATTGCCCTCGGGGTGAGCAGCTCTGCTGAGCTCAGTCCAGTTTGCAGTTGTCCCTCACAGGGCAGCACACCGTGAGCAGCTCCAGGTGTGCTGCCAGCCCCAGCACCATGTGGGCAGGATGCTGAAATAGCCTGTGCTTAAATAGGATATGGAGTGTGCTTAAGTGTTTGCAGTGGTTAAAATGCCACTGGCTGTTTTCTGCTCCAGCTATAGCAGCTGCTGATGGACATGGCTTACTCTGGTGCTGGGGCAAGAGGAAGGCTTTTCGGCAGCAGGACTTTCCAGGAGAGACAGTTGCTCCAAGGAGGAAATCCCATCTCGCTCTCCCTCCCTATCCCTGAACACTGTGACTGATATCTTGTCCTCATTGTAGGAGTAGCTGGCGGCAGATGCCAGGGAAATTCCTGGCCTTGGGACTGGTATGCTGGGGTCAGCTGGGCTTCCTGGCGGTGGCATCACCCTGAGCCGGGCTGGGGACCAGACCTGAGGGGCTGCCTGGTCTCACTTGTGGTCCTGTGCTGCTGGCATCTGTTTTGGCAACAAGGAGACAGGGTGATGGCTCTTATGTTGTGGCCCTGTGCTAACTGTGGAGGAGCAGAGCTCCACTGCCCCAAATCTGGCTCTCACAGGGGTGCCAGCCTGTTTCCCAAGCACTAAAACTTCCTTGGATATTACAGCCAGGTCCCTGAGAGCACCATTTCCAGCTGTGGGGATGTGGCCAGCTCTGCTCCCCACAGTTGCTGTGCTGTGCTCAGCTCTCTGACAGCCTCACACCTCTGCTGCAAAGCTGATAGTTGCAGCACTGAGATGCAGGAAGGGATGGGCAGATGAAGATCAGTCACGTCCTCCCTTTAAAACATCTTCTGTATCTGCTCAAAGCCTTTACAGCAGGTTCCTGACCAAGCAGGTGACCTGAAGGCTGCTGCAGGCGTGGGGTGGGTTCAGTCCCCCCAGATGCTGCCTGGATAGGGATGCTCAATCCTACTTACACACAGGGGCAAGACAGAGGAACCCAAATCTCTGTGGGAGAGGGTGTAAAAGATTCAGCCAGGCTGTTTTCCCCCAAGAAAGGTGATTTTGTTACAAGGGGCTGTTTTACAGGAAGGCATCAAGGGAGTTTTTAGTGGGATAACACCCAGGTGAGTTGTTTCAGCTTCCCTGGTTTGCCTCTACATGTTGCTGCTTCTCAACCTCAGCTGGTTTTGAAGTGTTATAATAATATTGTGTTATTATTCCTAACGATGCTTTGATATTTTGAAGGTGAAGCTTTCCTCACCCAGCTGTGTTCTGAGGAAGATTTGGGTGTTCAAGACTTTTTGTTCTGACTTGGAAACAATTGAAAGTGCTGGAATTTCCCACTTTTGGAAATTCCAGTTCTTTTTGCCTGAGTGCTGGGGGAAATGCAAACATAAACTGTTTGGGGGTGTAGTCTCTATGGCATGTGCCTTTCGACTGCTTCTTCAGCAGCTTGAAAGCACAGGAAACCGCATGCAAGGACGGATGGATGCCATCAAGTCTGATTTGTATCTATGGTTTATAAAAGCATCATCCACACAATGGCACGAACCCTGCTGGGGGTTTTCAGAGGCATGAAGTGAAGCTTTCAGTGAACTCCCTGCACTGCTGCCACCCCATGCACATTTCCAGCCCCTTTCTCAGCAGTGGGGGACCCTGCAGTGTTGCTCAGAGGGGCTTCAGGGTCTCCAGGGCCCTCTCTGGGGCTGGGGCAGGGCTCCTGCCTGCAGGAGTGAGGAGACACTGAGAGTCCTCAGCACAGGCTCAGTCCCACCCAAACCTGCCCCAATAAATCGACTGCTCTTGGCCCAGGGTCAGCAACAGTAAGGTTTTATTTATGAGATTTAAAATTGTCTTTTCCGTCTGGGTAAATTCCTGGGTTAGTGGCATGTTTGGGTATGAATTATTTTGCACTGATACAGCCAATCTCCCTACCCAGACCCCTCTGCTCCCCTCCCCAAGACTCCCCCGGCTTGCAATGCGGTGCTGCTTTCCAGCGCAAAGTGAGTTGTCCTCTGCGGGGAACAGAGCGTCCCCTGAAGCCCCCAAAGCTGCAGTGACATCAAGGCAGTGGGTGTGTGCGTGCTGGCTCAGACACAAAGAAGGGGCTCCTGCAGCTGCCTAGTCCTCCCCGCCACACAGGGCCAGCAGAGCCTTGCGGTAGTCGCCAGAGGTGTCCTTCTGCAAGAGGGAGGAGACCCATGTCAGAGAACCAGCCACTGATGCCTGCCTTGGGGAAGCCCAGTTCAAGATGCTGGGCACTGGGGAAAGTGTAGTTCCATGCCCAGGCCACCCCACAGGCATCTGTGCAGCAGCGGAAGATGTCAGCCCATCTCTATAGCCGAACCTGCCAACACCAGGGCTGACTGGGGCAGGTTCCCCCTCCCTGGTGTTGCTCATGGCACTGCTCATGGCTCAGGTCCCTATGGAGCTCAGGGCCAGGGCTCAGCCAGACAAGGTGACAAGCCAGGGAGGGATGCCCGTGTCCCCTCACCTCAATCATGTGGTGCAGTGATTTGTCAAACAGGTCTACGAACTCTCCCCGGATGTTGAGCAGGTCGATCTCGCTCCGGGAAATCATGATCCGGGTGAGGGTTCTCTCATCCGTGCCGGCACCCTGCAAAGGGGAGCTTAAACAAATAACCCCAGAGGGACTGGGGCTCAGGGACCCTCCCGCCGTCTCCAGCACAGTCCAAACCACAAAAATGATCAGAAGGATGGAGCACCTCTTCTATGAGGAAAGGCTGAGAGAGTTGGGGTTGTTTAGCCTAGAGGAGGCTCCGGGGAGACCTTATTGCAGCCTTTCAACTTAAAGGGAGCTTATGAGAAAGATGGGGACAGACCTGTAGCAATAGGACAAGGAGTAATGGCTTTAAACTAAAAAAGGGTAGATTTAGACTAGATACAAGGAAGACATTTTTTATGATGAAGGTGGTAAAACACTGGCACAGATTGCCCAGAGAGGCGGTAGATGCCCCACCCCTGCAAACTCTCAAGGTCAGGTTGGACGGGGCTCTTCGCAACTTGATCTACTTGAAGATGTCCCTGCCTCTTACAGGGTGGTTTGGACTAGATCTTTAAACCTTTAAAGGTCCCTTCCAGCCCAGACTATCCTATGATTCTACAGTCTCTCCTTAGACACGTGCTGGGCTTGCTGCTGCAAGAGAAAAGCCTGCTGCATCTCCTGCTAACCCCAGCAAGCTGATGCCAGCATTGGTTTGAGCTCAGCCCTGCCCTGCTCCCTTGGGAATGTCCAGAGGACAAACCCCATCACTACAGAGTTAAATCAGAGAATCTCAAAGGGCGTCTGCCCAGCATAGCCCCCTCCCGCAGCTCAGCCCCAGGAGAGCCCGTCTGTACCTTCATGGATTTGTAGAGCTTGTCAGCGAAGAAGGCTGGCTTGTTCTTCACACTCCGGACTGCAAGACACAGAAGGGAGAGAAAGTGGGCTCCTGGCTTGTGGCACCCAGGGAACACATCACAGCAAGGAGCCGTGCCACCCAGGGTCAGCTGCAGACCCTCCGACTCTCCTTGGTGCAGGCTTGGCCCCATAGGATGCCCTATAAATGCCCCAGCCCCACACCGCACTGGGAGTCTCCACAGCCCACAGGCAGCAGGAATCTGCCATCGTGGTGCCCTGGCAGAGGCAGGAGGAGGGGGTGCCTGCCCTCTGGGGAGCCCTTCCCCAAGGGAGCACCCACTGGGCACTGACCGATGGCTATGAAGGCATCCCTCACATCTCCTGACATCCGTTTCCTGATGGCGTGCTCCACGTCGTGGTTGGTCATTTTGATGAACTCCTGAAACACTGTGGATGGGGGAGAGGAAAGGGTCACCACTGAGCCGCTCCATCCCAGCCGTGGGCACCCCTGAGCCTCAACCATGGAGCCTTCTAGTCCAGATGGGACCAGAGCAGGCTTGGGCATGCCATCTCCTCCCATTGCTTCATCCCCACCACTGCTGGGGAGACAAGGCTCGACCTTTGGTAGACCCCAGTCTCCTGCTGCCCAGGAGTCCCGTCCAGCTCAAATCAAAGCACTTGTGTGGCAGCTGAAGGTTCAGCAGTGGTAGAGAAATGTGGTCCTACCTCTGCGAAGGTGGGGGTAGCTGCGGGTGCAGAGGATGCTGAGGAAGCGGGTCTCCAGGGAGTCGCTGGAGTCATTGCTGGAGACATCAGCAAGTTTCTGGGAGAGCAACCAAGAGTAAAGAGGGAGACAGGCATAGCAGAGGGGGACAAAGATGTCATACAGCTCTTCCTGGGACAGCCAGGCTGAACACCCTCTTGCAAAGAGGGTGGCCTCTTATGAGCAGAAAAATAGCTTACTTTTTTTTTTCTTTGCCAAGAAAAATCTATTTTCTATGCATGGATGTGAAGGTGCACAGCTGCACACTCACACATTACCTCTGAGAAAGGATGTTTACAGGTTTTATTAAAAAAGCTTTGCTTTTTTAGTATTACAAAATAAAAATAATAGGACTATTTTTTTGTATGTCCTTTGGGGAGGATGTATTGGGGATGACCAATAGGAGACTCAGAGCTGCCAGACACAGGAGCCACCCTCCACTCTGGGCCACAGCAGTGCTGCCCACGGGCGAAGTGGCTGCCACCCCTGCTGCAGGGCTCCGCGAGGAAGCTGTACTCATTGCACCCATCAGGCTACTGCAGTAGGAAGTCACCCCTTCCCCAATTCCCACTTTTGGTGAGCCAGGGAAGCCAGCCCCAAGTCCCATGCTGCCAGAAACACAGGTCCTGCATGCAGGCAGTGTGCAGGATTGGTCTCCAGCCCTCCCCAAGGGCAGGAAGGTGGATTTCTCTCTCTCCTGCCCAGTGCTGCAGGGAAGTGCCCTTGTGCCGGTCCCACCTGGCCCCCGCCACCAATCCTGATGCAAGAACCCCGGAGCCCTGAGCAAGTGAGCACAGCCTGTGTGGTCAGAGGAGCCCAGTACGTGGGGCTGCTATTCCCAGCCCTGGCCCTGCACCTGAGGACCATAGCATCCCCTCAAACATGCAGAAGGCTGAGGAGCGAAAGGACAGGCACTCACCAGGGTCTCAGCAACAACCTGGCAAAGAGAGAGACAGGAAGACAACAGGGTCAAGAGTGTGCTGCTCAACTTTTATCCTTCCCTGACAAAGCGAGGGAAGCCTAGCAAAATCCCCTAAAATGACCTGCCCCCAGCTCCCCTCTTTCCCTGGGAGTGGACCTGATCTTAGGACCTGTGTCCTCCCCTCCAGTTTGGCCTCTACACCACTACCTGGGGTGGGGAGGTGGTCTTCGGGCAAGCAAAGTGAGCCCCCCATCCCTGCGGCTTGGGTACCAGCCTGTTGCTCCGTGGGGAGCATCCTTGCCTGGCCCCAGGCTGGCTCACGCCAGTCAGGCACAGGCAGAGCCAGGACAGGAAGGGCAGTTTTGCTAACAAAACAGAGCATGGCGCCAGGCCAGCTGCCGCCTGGCTGGCTCGTCCCTGTGTTTGTCATCCCTGGCTCTCTCTTTCTTTGCAGCAGGTCAAGGCAAGCGGCAGTGCATGCGGCAGGGTGCAGGCAGCGCAGCGTCCTCTCCCTCTGCTGGCAGCAGCCCTGCTGGGAGAGCTGGGTGCCTGCGTGCTGCTGGCATGCGGTTGGAGCAAGCGCTGCTGGTGCAGGACAGCCAAGTGAGAGCTTGGGTTTGGCCCCGCACCAAGCTTCCCAGCCCCTTTCGGAAGAGACTTGGCCTGAAGGAGCAGGAGGCCATGGTGCACTGCCCAGGGGTCACAGCTCTCCTGGGACTGGGAGCTGAGCCAGGCAGTGGGGCCCCAGCAGCCCCCTGAACCATTTCTGGCTGCACAGCCTTCCCCCTCCCCTGGCCCACCACAGCCAAGTTAAGGATGAGGCAATGGTCTGGGGGCTGGGGCTGGCATTCTGGCATGCTGGCAGGGTAAAAAGCAGCTTAGGCTTCTTGTGCAGCCCCATGCACAACACAAAGAGATGGGTGCCTCCTGCAGACCAGCCCAAAGCTGCCTTTGAAGCTCCAGTGCCAGATTTCAGCATCAATGTGTGTTGCCGGACCCTAAAGTGGCAGCTCTGCACAAGAAATGATGCAGTCCCCAGTTGGGAGCTCCCTGCTCTCACTGTTTGCAGCTTCCCTGTGCATGGAGCAGCAGAGCCCAGGGACCAGAAATCAGGCCAGGGAGCTTTACCTCCAAGGGCATCACTTCACCTTGCATCTCCCCCTGCACTTACAGAGACCCTGCCCCAGCAGCATTTACTTCCCTGAGGATGCCATTTCCAGACCAGGGGATGCAACATTTTTTTTTTTTTTTTTTTTTTTTTTTTTTTTTTTTTTTATGCAGAGCCTGTAACAGCACTGCCAGTATGATTCTTACCTTAGCATCTTCATGTGCCTGCGTGAGGTTCTCTGGTCCTTCATCACGGTTGCCCTGTGATTCAATACAAATATCGTGGAGTTGGCCATGGGAGAGCCATCTCCTGGGAGAGCCCCAAGTGGGCAGCAGACAGGGACCAGCAGCACTGGCAATGATGCTTTGTCTTCTCCATAGCCACCATCTTCACAGACTCCCAGCACTGCCTGTGGCAGGCAGGGACAGTCCCCAGTGTGAGAGCTGCCCTTACCAGAGCCAGGGAGACGAGAATCCTCTTGAAATGCCCCGATGTGTCTGAGCTCAGGTCATCTTCCAGGCGCTTGTGGTAGGCTGTGGAGAAGGATGGCTGAGCCCTGTGCAGCTGTGCTTCCCACCCACCAGTGCCTGTTGTGTCTGTGATCCCCGTGGGGCCCGAAGATGGTGGTGGCTGTCCTCTACTCTTTGTATGGCTGAAGCAGATACCTCCATCTGCCTTTTTCAGGCCCAGGGAGGAGGGGATCACCCCAGCAGCTCTAAGGCCCTGGGCACGAGCACAGCCTCTTGCTCCACGTGCTCCAGAGGGAAAGGGATCATTGCAAAAGAGCTCTTAGGGGAGGAGACATTGGTGGCATGTCACTGTGACATGGAGAGAGGCCAGGACCAGCACTCTGCTGGGGGTGACCAACCACAGGGCTATCTGTTTAAAACCACGGGCTGTCTAGGGGAGAAGAGGCTAGGGATTTAACCTGGACTTTACAGCTCTTGTTCCTTAGGGAGAAAGGGGCATGGATGGGAGGGAAAGAGAATGCAGGATCTGGGGGTATCAAATCACAGGATGGATTTGAGGACTCCTGCCAGCCTCATCCCAGGTTTCCGCTTCTCTTTAATAAGGTGTTGGTCCTGGGAAAGAGCTGCTCTTGCCTGGAGGGAACTAACAGACCTTCGCAGCATCAAGCCATGGACCCCACACAGAGATAAAAATTGTACCCTGGGCTCTGGAAAGGGCCTTGTACAGCATTGAAGGTGGTCTGTACCTAGGATCTGGGTGCTCCCCACATATCTCCTGTGCCATACCTTCCTGATACGCCTCATTGATAGCTGTGATCTCCTGGTTGTTCCGTGTGGCCATGATTTCGATGAGGACGCTCTCATCTGTGCCAGCTCCCTGAAAGACAGCAGCGTGGTGGGGTGCTGCGGGTGCCAGTGCTGGATGGGGACACAGCAGCATCGCCCCCACCAGTGCTGGGCAAGGAGGGGCTGCTCTAACCCCAGGGCTACCAGGTGCCAAAAGCCCATGTCCAGAGGATGGCCCTGAGGGCTGGTAGGAACCAGCATAAATGCATCCAAGTGAGCTGCTACTGGGGTCCCAGGTGGTGTGATGGGTGGAGAGTAGTGCACGCCACTGGTTTACCCCTGCCCTGGGTCTCCTGTGGCTGCCGGCACCTAGCAGGGCACTGCTCCCACTGCGAAGTGGGGATGCTCTGTAAAGCAGCAGGAGGCCTCCCGGAGAGGCTTTGTGTATCAGCTGGCTAGAGCATGCTGGGCTGCAAAGAGGCCAAATCCGGCTCCCAGCAGGTCTCAAGTGCAAACCAGGTTTTTGTCCTGGTGCTTTCTGCTTTGCTTTCCTTCTACATAGGAGATGAGAGCCGGGGGGCATGTGAACCTGGGGTGCACTCACAGCCCCAGGCACTGTGGGTACAACGCCAGTGAAAACTGCCTCGCCCTCACGTGCTGAAGCCGGTATTACTAGTGTGGCAGTTACCTCCACAGCCTTCCTCAGCTGCTTGGCATCGTACTGCGCCGGTGTCAGCATGAGCCCGAGGATCAGCTTGGCCAAGCTGCCCGACAGCTCAGATTTCAGGTCTGCCATCAGGTCCTGCAAAAGTATTTGAGGGTTCAGTCCCTGGCTCCTTCTGCAGGGACGGACCAGCCGAGGCAACACCGGGGAGGAAACAGGACACATCTGGGAAGATCCTTGGAGCAGTTTAAGGTCACATTTTGGAGGGCAGCTCTGGGGAGATCCTGGCCCTGGAGTCCTCTGTGTGAGACTGAGGATGGAGCAAGCAAGGGGGAAGGGACACCCTCCCCTCAGGCTGGTGGGGCACCCAGAGCAGGATGCTGCTTTTACAACTCAGGCTTCCACTGGGGAGTCATGCCAGGGCAAATCGGGGTGCCCTGGCTGCCCACCGCTCCCTGGGCAGGATTTCTTTCAGCGAGGGGCACAACTCTGCGTGGCAGGGGGCAGGATGCAGGCAGAAGGAGGGAGCAGGGTGGGAGGGGGGCCCAGCAGTACCCTGCCATAGTGAGCCTTGTAAGCCTTTATGATCTGCTGCCTCTGAGCGTTGCTCCTCTGCGTCACCACCTCGATGATGGCCCCTTCATCCGTGCCTGCAATGACAGCAGCGATGCCGGAGAGAGCCAAGGCGGCCAGCAGAGCCACACCACGTCACGCCTGACTGTGGGCACGTCACCACCCCACCCCCACAAACTGGGGAGGTGGGGAAGGGAAAGCTCCCACAGCTCCAAAGCCATCTCTTTGTTCCTCCTAGGGCTTTCATGGAGCCCTGCATGGGCTAGGGTGGCTTTTCTGCCCCAGGAGCTGTTGAGGAGCAGCAGGAAGGGGCTGGGTGCATGGCCCCGACTTACCCAGGCCCTTCATCGCCTTCCGCAGCACCTGTGCATCACCGTCATCGTTGAAGCCCGCTGCGGGCTGCACAGTTCCTCGCAGCTGTGGATACACAGAGGGGTTTGGGTTCATCCCCAAGCTGGGTGGGATGGAGGGAGGGACGGAGAGAGAGGGAGAGAGGGAGAGAGGGAAGGTGCCACCCGGCAAGCCGAGGCCAAAGCAGGTTGTGTGTTAGTGCAAGCACCTGGGGCTCAGTGAGGACGTCCCCACCACTGTCACCCCCTCCACCGAGGGGCAAACCATAGCCAGGCTAGCAGAGAGGAGGGAGAAGACGGCAACAGACAGTCCCTGGAGTCTCGGTGTCCTGCTCAGTGTTACACCCACCTCCCCTAGTGCCGGGACAGGCCACATCAGCTGAGAGCCAGAAGAGGAGTCGCTGAAAGGCTGCCCGCTCCTGCCCCGTAATTCTAATTCTACCTTCCTTCGTCATTACAGCTCCCAGCACGCCTCCATCCTCCCCATGCACACAGCGTGCCTTTTCTACGCATCCCAAAGCACCCTTTTGTGGGTGCTTCCAGCTGCATGCAGGGTGCTGGCTCCCCACGGCACAGCCGTGTCCCCGCCAGCCCTGGCGTGAGGGTGCTGCCCCAGGGAGCAGCAGGTCTCCAGCAGGCACCGGCGCCAGGGCTGCACCTGACATGTTGCACAGACATGCAGGGCCTGCACCTCGAGGGAGGGAGGCCTCAGAGAGAAGAGGGGATTAGTGGAGCCCACGGGGGGCGGCCAGCCCTGCCAGCATTACATCCCACCAACCTCATGCCCCCAAACCAGAGGACGGTGTTGAGAGAAGCCGTGGAGCAAGAGGCAGAGCAGGGGTGCGGAGCTGGCCGTGCCCCACGGCAGAGAAGAGCAGCAAGGGGTCTCAAGCTGGCAGGGAGCAGAGAGGGGGTACGAGGGGTGCTGACCTCTACTTTGGCCACCGCACTAAGCTCCCACATCCGATAGGCCACCTGCGCCGCCTCGGGGAAGAACTCACCTGCGGCACTGCAATGGGAGGGCAAGGACAGGGACAGTGAGCCATGGGGGTCCCGCACCCTGCCAGCAGCCACCCTTGCGCCCCATCCTGCACCTCCATGAGGGACATTTTGTACCCGCCGGGTGCCAGGCATGGGGGCAGGTGGGCAGGAGCTGGGTGCTTGCTGTGGAGCTGGGTGGGAACGGGGGGAAGCAGGTGGTAAATCCCCATTGCCCCCACCAGAGCATCCTCCTTCCAGGTGTTTGTCTCTGCCCTGCAGGGCTGCCACACGCCAAGAAGGGACCATGGCATTGTAGCTGGCCATGCAGAGGGGCTGCAGGGCCCCCATACCAAACCACTGTCACTGCAGGTACTGCTGGTCCAGGTGCTCCACCAGGCTCTGACCTGGAGGTTTTTACCCAGCACAAAGGGGCTGAGGAGGGACAAACAGGGTGTGACAGGTGGTCTTACTCATCGTCACCTCCGCACAGCTTCAGCAGGGCTTTCTTGTACTCCCCAGAGGTGTCCTCCTGGAAAGACAGAAGGAGATGGAGAACCATACAGCAGGGAGGATCAAGGTAGTGCCATGGGATGGGTGCATGGCACGCCTTGTCCTCAGAGATGGACACCCAGCGCAGGGTGGCTGGGGAGGGGGCTCAGCCCTCCCACAGGCGCTGGCATCACAAGGGAGGCAGCACTAGCAGCTGCTCGGAGCAGGACCGGGCATCCCCAGCACTTACCTTTATCATGTTGTAGAGAGATTTCTCATACTTGGTCCTGAACACCTCCCGGATGTCCAGCATGTCGATCTCGCTGCGGGACACCATGATGCGGATCAGCGTGTTGTCTCTTGTGCCCAACCCCTGCAATGGAGGAGCCCCTGCATCAAGCCTAGGCTGGCCAAGCAACACTGCTCAGCCCATCCCGTTTAAGACCCTCTTATCAGATTTCTACCCAGCCCTGGGTCTGAAGGAATAACTCCTTTGGAGGGAAGAGCAGAGACCCCAGGTCACATAGGTCTTATCTTCATGGACATGTGTCACCCTGCTCTCCAACAGTGCCCCATGGCACAAGGGGGTCCCTCCTCTGGCCAGCTCCCCGCAACACTGCAGGGGACCTCCTGGAGAAGGGATGATCCACTCACCTTCATGGCCTTGTAGAGCCTTTCAGCAAAATATTCTGCCGTGCTTCTGATGCATTTCACTGTGGGGAAATTGAGTTGTGGTGAGGGATGCTGGCACCCGGCTTCACCAGTGCCCCCAGTCTCTGAGCACCCATGCCCCTTGGGCACCACATTCAGCATCCCCACCTGCCCTGAACGAGCCTCCCTGCGTTCCCCAAAACTGGGTACAACTGCAACCCCAACCCCACTGCCTCTTGCACTGAGCCCTCGCACCCCAGCAAGGCCAGCGGCATGTTTTCACAGCACTCCCCATGCAGGGACTGACTTACCCACAGCCAGCATCAGCTTCTCGAAGTCACCAGAGAGCTCTGCCCGGATGCTCCTCTCGATCGGCTTCCCGGAAATCTTTAGGTATTCGTCAAAGACTGCAGGACAAGAGTGAGATGATGCCTGGAGAAGCTGCTAACATGCCTTCAAGCCCAACCCTGAGCTCGTAGGAGATGCTTACCCAGGCGGAGGTGCTGCTTGCTTCGCCGGCCAAGGATGTAGATGAACTGGGCCTCATCCGTGCCCCATTTCAGCTCGCCAGCTTCCAGTAGGTCCTTGTGGGATGGGGAAGGTGGCAGAGCCCGAGTCAGGGTGCTGGTCATGTGGGGCTCTGCCCAAGCATGGGTACCCTTGGCACCCACCTGACTTTTTGAGGTCTAAATGCAGCTGGTCCCAGTGCCACCAGCCCTGTCCCTGCCCTGATGCCACCCATCCCAGTGACCTGCCAAGCCTCACCTTGGCATCCTGCTCCACCAGGTCCTCACTCACCACATCGTCCTCCTCCCTGCTGCCCTGTGGGACAGAGATGGGCTCAGCCCTGCTGCATGCAGGCATCTGCCTCCTACAGACACTGGACAGATGGTCAAACCTGAAGCAGAACAACGAGCATCTTCTTGAAGTGGCCAGATGTGTCTCCAACAATGTCAGCCTCCAGGTCTCTCTCATAGGCTGGTGGAAGAGGAAGAGGTCAGGGCCTTGAGAGCTGGATCCCCTCACCTCTGCCCCTTGCCCCGGCCCAAGGGGACACAGGGCATCCCGTGCTCTTCCATAGCCCTTACCATCTTTGTAGGCAGCCACCAGATCATGGATCTCCTGGTTGGTGCGAGAGGCGAGGATCTCGATGAGGCACTTCTCATCTGTGCCAATGCCCTGCGGGCAGAGATGCAGCCCCATGAGCAGTGGGACCAACTGGGGTGTCCTTGGAGGGGCCCTGGGGGGGGGGGGCTGCCCACCCCTTACCGCAATGGCATCTTTGATCTCCTTGGCATCGCCGTAAGCTGGGGGCCGCATCAGGCTCACGATCAGCCGCTCAAACTTCCCTGTCAGCTCATACTTGAGGTCTGCGATGAGGTCCTGATGGGGAGGGAAAAAGGGTCTGGGGGACCCTTTGCTCCACAGCGTCTCTGAATGGGTCTAGGGAGCAGTGGGTCCCTGCGTGGGCTGGTTGGTGGCAGCTATGGCCACCTGTGTCTGCAGTGGGGGCACGGAGCAGGGAGCGTTTCTGCCATTACCTTCCCATAGAGGGACTTGTAGGCTTGGCAGATCTCCACTCGCTGCTTGTTGCTTCTGGATGTGATGAGGTCGAGGATGGCCTCCTTGTCGCTGCCTGCAGGGAGAGCCAGGAGTCATGCTTAGCCCCATGGCTGGGTGTCACTTGCCATGGCTGGGCTTGTAGTAGCCTTCCTGCCATGCCCAAAGCTGCTTCCAGCTCAGGGCCAGGAGAAGAAGCAGAGCCAAGATGGCTCCAGGGAGGAAAGGGGAACCAGGAGAGGTCCTGCCATGCTGCTAAAGCAGACAGGCAGCTGAGGGAGGAGGTGTTGCAGGGTGCCCAGCCATGCAAGGGTAGCTGAAGGAATAGGGGACATCAGGGTGGCCCTGGGGTGACAGTCCAGAGGAGCATCCATACCAAATCCCTTCATGGCATTGTACAAGGCCTCTGCATCCTGGCTGGCATCAAAGCCTGGGAAATCCTTCACCGACCCCCTGTAGACCTAGGGGAAAGGAGTTCAGAAGGTGAAAGGGGAAGGCGCAGCCTCTGTGGGTTGCGGGAAGGAGAAGTTGAAGCTGAGCAGGATGGAGGCAAGATCCATTCCCACTTGGGCTGCCTGAAGCCAAAGCTCAGCCTCAGACATAAACGCTTGTTCTTCTCAGTTGTCCCCTTTCCTGTTTGTTCTTCCCGCTGTGTAAATTGTTTGTGTGCTGGCTCACCGGAGTACCGATACCGACACAGCCTCCCACCTCATATCTTGCTGGCATCACTGTTCGCTGCTTGTGCCCCGTGTTTAAACTGGATACAATCCTCCCCATGCGCCAGCAAGAGCCGGGGGGGTTGAAGGCAAGTTCCTTCAGCTCTTTCAGTTTCCAGCACCTTCTTAGAGGGGGCTGGCAGGAAAAGGGGAGACCTCGCAGGAGGGTTGAACACCCTGAATGCAGGGGAAAGCACCCAAGGACCACGGTGATCCCCCTGCAGTGCAGCTGGGCTAAAGACAGTTATCAGGATGGACTGAGAATAATGAAGTCATTTCCCACCGCTTGTTGCAAAACCCTCTGGATGCTGAGGATGGCTGGGCTCTGCATGGCCTCCAAGTGAGGAGACAAATTTACAGGCACAAAATCATTGTGGGCTGCTAAGTGGAAAGCACTGAGAAGCACCAGAGCTGCCAACAGCTTGTCCTGCCCCAGTGTGCACTCCTGCAGGGCCCAGGCTGGTCCAAGGGGTCAAAGCAGAGATCCTGGAGAAATCCTGTGAGTTGGCATGATCCACTTCTGTCTGTTCCTCTGCTCCTCCAGGCTGCACAGCGGGGAGCCCAGGACTGACACTGCCAGAGACCTCAGGAAAAAGCAGGGACTGGGCTTCCCCTCCTCAGGTCAGCTTTGCCCAAGGGAATTCACCCGAGGGGAGCCTGGGGCCGGACTCTGATTGAGATCAGCACAAACCCTGGGTGGAAGCAGATGTGAAACCAGCCCAGCCCCTCGTAAGGAACCTGGATGAAGCCCTGCTGGAGGCACGGAGCGGGAAGAGCTGAACGGCAGTATTGCCTTAGCGGTGTCGCTGGGCAGCGGGAGGGCTGGGAGCCAGGCTGGGCTCACAGCTGTGTCAGTGCCCTGGGAAACTGAGCATCCTCCCTTGGCTCTGCTAGTACCCTGTGCCAACCAGGTATGTGCACCTCCCTGGGACCACTCGCTCAAGATCTGCTGTAGGGCTTGTGTAAGATCCCTGGGAGCTGCTTGAGGGCCCAGGGCTGTTGCCAGCATCAGCATCTACAGCCAGCATGTCCCCAGAGCAGATGGGCATCAGGCAGGCAGCACCAGTGCCCCTGATGCAACGAGTGCCTCCAGGAATGAACCCGAGGCGATGGACATGGGGCAGCCCCATACCTACTGCTTCCCTGGGTCCCATCGCAACCTCACGCCACAACAGCTCCCCTGAACATCTCACCCAGCACCTTCAGAAAGAAACTGGCCTCTGTATCCCCATTTTCCAGAGAGAAACTAGTCCAGGCTGGGCATACGCCACAGGTCCTCTTGGGAGGAGCTGTTGGCACTGGTGTTCCACACGGTGGGGACCAGGTCAGGCAAGAGGAGACGCTGCCCTTCGAGGGAGCTGGGCAGGCATGGGGACGGATCATATTGCAGGTGATTCATCGGGAGAGCTGGATTTAGCCCTGCTTCCCGGCAGCTCCTGGACCCTCCTGGCTCAGTGCAAGCTGCTGCCCACACATACGCCTGGCAGAGATGTAAATAAGAAGTTGCAAGATAAAGGAGATGTCTAGGAGCAGCAGGAGGGACAAGGGTGGCTGCAGGGTGCTGGGGTTGCACGAGCGGTGATGGGGAGACAAGCTGTTGGCCCTGGTGAAACGGGGAGGAGCAGGGCTGTGTTCCTGCCTGCTGAGCCACTGAAGCATGAGCTGCCAACGTTGCCACAGTGCTGCCATGGCAGGGGCAAGGAAAACAGGCAGGAGCTCAGTGCTGCGCATCGCCCCACGCTCCACTCCGGGCACTCTCATGGGGACAAGCCCCAGCGAGGTGCAGAAACATCACTCAGGAGAGAAAGAGCATCCTGCTTGCTGAGCTCAAATCACATCCCCATCCCCCTTTCCATTCCCTGCTTCAGCTGCTGGGGGCCTCCCGCCTCCCCTCCTCCAGCCTCTGAGTCATCCCGGCCTGCCTGGGACCTCCCAGCTAAAAATACACCAGGCTGGGGCTGGAAGGGTAGAAGTAAATTCCCAGCATGGCTTTGCTCTCTCCCACAGCATGTCTGCCTGGGGTCCTGGACCACTGCAGAGGTGATGCTCACCTGCGCTGTGCCTCAGTTTCCCCACCCAGAGGCAACAACTCCCTCGGTGGCAGGAAGCTGCAGGTAATGGGGCTTGAGGCGATGGTTACTTGGTTTCTCCAGGGAATGGAAAACACAGCCTGGTCCCAGGCAGTGGAGGAGGGAGTCTGGGCTTGGAGTCCTCCGCCGCCTAGCACCCTGCTGGCAGGCTGCACCCCGCCAGCTACAGCTGGCCACCGAGGCAGGGTTTTCCCCCCAGGCAGAGATGTTTTCCCGGCTGCCAGGGAGCACCTGCTCACCCAGCTGCCACATTGCACCAGCCCCTGCTTGGAGGGGGAAGAAATCCAGGCGGGGGGGCGGGGAGAAGCTGAAGCAGGGCTGCATGCCTTGCAGTGGGCTCAGGCAGAATTTCTCCCCAGCGAAAGCCCAAATCCTCAGTGCAACGCCTCTTCTCCTCCCCTTCCCACAGCCCTGCTTCCCTCCCCCATTCCACTGTGGTCCCAAAAGCATCTGGATTTTTGCTCCTCGCTCTTCCTGCTTCCTGGCCCAGCACTTCTCCCATCTGCATCACATCCAGACAGGCTGGCTGGAGAGGCAGGAATGTAAACAGGCTCCGGGCAGCATTGTGCTCCGTGCGTGTCACCGCCATCCTTGCGGTACAATGGAGAAGCTGCCTCTGGGGTGCCCTGCAGCACCCCCAGCACCCATCCTCACCGTGTGTGGGTCACCCTTACCTTTCCTTTGGGCGCCATGGCTTCCCAAGCTGGAAATCACTGGACCGAGGGCAAGGAGGAGCTGCGGGAGGGAACAGAAAAGCTGACATGAACCAAATCCCCCTCTCTGTGGGCTGCGCTGAGGCAGGCTTTGCTCCCTGCCCCGGGTGCTGCTGCCAGCCATCGCTGTGGGTGCGGGACCCGCGGGAGGGTGATGGCCGGGGGCTGCTGGGGAGGGTCAGGGAGAGCAGAGAGAAGGGCTTTGCCAGCTGCCCTGCAGTCACCAGAGCGGAGGTCCTTTGGTATCTGGCACCGAGTTGGGGACCCCACGGACCAAGGACAGTGGAGATGGGCCCCTGTGCAGCTTCCTGCCAGCACCGAGAAAAACTGCGAGGTGAAGAAAGTGCTGAATATGTGGAAATGGACCGACCATCCTCTGCAGGGCTGGCCCTCCTCACTGCACCCCACAATACTTCCTCTGCTCCCCCTGCAGCCCCCCAAGTCCTGGGGCCATCCCAACTTCAGCAGCTGCTGGGGGTGCCCGATTGCCACATGGTGCTGGGTCTGGGCAGCCGCTGCAAGATGCCACCAGCTTTTATCTGGGTTTCCATGCACTGAATCAAGGCTGCCATCAGTCCCACGCACGCAGCGGAGCCCAGGAAACACAGTCGGGTTTCCAGGGTAACTCGCAGGTTGTTTTCTAACACCAGCACCATTTATAGCTGCAACCCACTGCAGCGTGGGCTCTCCCCACCCTCCCAGAGAAAGGCCCAGACAGCACCATTTGCTCTGAGAAAGCTGATGGAGGGAGAGAAACAGCTGGAAAATGGAGCCCAGCCATGAACAAACCGCTGAGCGTCAGCTGAACTCCAGCCATGAGGCACAGCCCCCTCCTTGCTAGCGCTCACCCTCCCTCCGAGACACGTTGCAGGAAGACTCAAGACACAGCAGGGCCACCCTGGGAGGGGGATTTCTGTCCCCGGCAGAGCTCGGTTTAATGCTGTGGAGTGCACGAGGGAAAAAATCACAGGAACTTCCCTTGCTTGGCCCCGCATCCCTACGAGAGCACCCATGGAGGGGGAGAGCCAGCCCCGCGGCCATTGGGGTGGCTGGGTCACCCCACTCGGGTGCAGGAAGCCTGACACCTGCGGGCATCCTTGCCGAGGGGAGGAAGTTTTGCAGAAGACCAGAGCTGCCTTTGCCTCCCCTTCCCTTTTCAGCTGGGGAGGCTGCAAGCCTCAGCCACCCTTCCCCACGGCTCCTGGCTGGGAGAGAGCCCCCGTGTGCCCTGTGCGCAGCGGGGCTGCACTGCAGCCGGGTGCTGGGTGGGCACCAGGGGATCCCGGTCCCCGGCCTATGCAGCCTTTTAATGCCGCTCAGGAGCCGGTACGTGAAGCTGCTCACCCTCCAAAGAACGGAGAAAGCCCTGCGTGGCTAGCCCCTCCTGCCTCACTCCATGCATGCAGCAGCTGGGCTGAGACCACCCAACTCATCTCAGCAGTGGTGGAGACTCGACGGCCACACCCAGTCCCCAGCCTGCCCCTGCAGTGTCCTGTCCCTGTCCCCCACTGCTGCTGGCACCTCTGCAGAGGCTGGGGGAATGGCCCCAGCTCTTGCCTTGCCAGCAGGCCAGCCAGGGAGGATGCCCAGGCAAAGACACAGCATCCATGGGGCAGGTGGTGAAACCTGGAGGCTGCAGAGCCCCAGCACAGGGCTCTACCTGCCCCCCCAAAACAATGGAGAGGTTTGGGTTATGGGGCTCCAAGGATGGAAAGCACCATGAGAAACCCTAAATGATGTGCACCGCCCGTTCCCTTTGCAGAACGACCCACCCTTGCCAAAAAATGTCTGTTCCCCCAGCAGCACGCACCCCGCCAGCCTCTCCATGGCCCCACCACAGCTTTGGGCTCAGGGGTTTCACCCCAGGCAGCTATTTTTGCAGCCTGCTATTTCCCCAGCACAGCTGCCTGCGGCGGAGGCCACGACACACCCAGCACCCCCGTTGTCTTCCTCGCAGGGCGGAAAGGGAGCTTTGCTGGCTTAAGGCAGCGTCTGTCCTCCCTGTGAACCCAGGGAGGTCCCCAAAGTCCCCCTTCCCTTGTAGAGCTCTGTGCCCCTGGGCTGTCCTGCAGTGCCTTTGCCTGTACAAAACTCGGTGGGATGCCGAACCGGGGGGGATCTTCTCCACCGAGCCCAGCCTGGACCCCTGCACGGTGGGATGGGCATTTCTGCGGCTGCCGCAGCACCGGAGCAGGAACAAAGGCGCATCCCGGCTGGGGCACACCCATGGGCCCCGCAGCAACGCCAGCGCCCACCCGAAAAAGCACCCATCGGCGCCGCGCCCCCCCAGGCTTGTGTTAAAAAGGAAGGATTTTTCATTAAACAAAAAAAAAACAAAAACCACACACACAACAAACCAACCAACCAAGGATCCCCCCTGCAGCCCCCCCTTGGAGGGAGCCTCCACTTGCACGGCTCACTGCCCAGCCAGAGCTTTCTTCCCATGTCGCATGCCACCGCGGTGGCTTTGCCCACCAGCACGGTCCCCCTGCACACCAGCTCACACTTACAAGCAGCACCGAGGCCTGTCTGGGTGCGCTCGCAGGAACAGCCGGCCGCGTTCTTGTGGCCGTGTGCTCGTCCTTGGCGTGCAGCTGTTGCCTCCCAGCAAGACGTCACCGCTCACGAGCCCTCCAGAGTCCCCGCCTGCTGTGACATGGGGGTCAGGGCTGCACTCCCACCCTTGCCACACCTCAGCCCTTCAGTTTTGGGTGCCCACGGTTCAGGGGAACCCGATGCCGCCTGCAGAAGTGCCCCGGCAGGGCGTGGGGAAGGGGGTCACTCAGCAGAAAAGCTCCACCGATGTGTGCAGGGGCTGTGTGCCAGCAGCGGTGATGCATGCAGTGTAAGGCGATAACGGTGATTGCGCTTCAACTGCGGAAATTTCACCCCCTTCCGCTTCCCCCCCGCCACGGTTTCCTCGTGAATGCTGCGGTGCAGTGTACCCTGCTGCCTCACTGTCCGGTCCTGCTGCCGGCCACCTCTGCCTGCACCAGATCACCCCTTTCCCTGGTCGTGGTTGGGAAACACCCATCCCTGACTCTCTCTGCAGAAGCCAAAGTGGGGTGTTTGTCCCCCAGGACGTGCTTAAAGGGAAAAGTGCTGACCAGGGCTTTGCAAGAAGCATCTGTGGGGCAGGAGCCAAGCTGGCGCAGGGAGCTGGGGCGAGGCAGCTTGCTGTCCCCTCAAACCTTCCCCCCGTGCTGCCCCACAGAGACAGGAGCCCTTGCAGCACAGCTGCAGGTAGAGATGCAGGCTGAGCATCTCGGAGAGCCTGACAGGCTGTACCGCTGCCTGCAGTGCCCTGAGGATGCTCCCTTCCCTGTCTTGCCCAGGTAAACCCGACTCCTCCTTTACCACCACCCTTTGCCCCAGCCAGCACACAAACTGCAGGAGGACTGGAGCAGCTGGCAGGGCTCCCCGGGAGCCACGGGCAGTGGTGTCTGTGCTCTGGCTGATATCAGCAGGAACAGATAAAACTAAAGGCCCCCTTGAGATGCTGAAGGCTGCTGGCACATAACCTTTCAGGCATCTAAGCCCTGGCAGTACGCGCTGGCTAGAGCATCTCTCTGGGAAGAGGAGACCCTCCTGGCCAGTTAGCACCAGCTGCTCCTTCATGCCCTGTTGTTCCCTCGGGCTAGCGTTGGTGTCTGGGGACCTCACTCATGTGAGATGGCGTGGGTGACAAGCATGGCTTTGTTCACCCTGCACTGCAACGCAGGGCAACAGCCCTGCTCTCCTCCTGGTGCCCCTAGCTGTGTCATGGTGTGCTGAACCCCCCTGCCCAGAGGTGCTAGCCCAGCAGCTCAGAGTGCACTGGGGACATGGACAGCCTTGTGGTTAGAGCACACACCTAAGCTCTGGGTGCTCCAAATCCTTCCTTGCTTTGTACCTACAAGGCTGATAGCCCCTTCCTCGCTGAAGGATGCGCTGAATTACATCACAGCCTAGAAGATTTTTGTCCTCAAGTACTGTAAGCAGACACAGCCCAAACACTATCTACAACAAAATTAAAGATACCTCTTCACCCTAAAATACCAGCCCCTAGCCTTGCCTCAGAACCCAAACTTGATCCTCTTCTCCTAAGGTAACCAGCCAGGGCATAGCATAGCTCCCCATACTCTCTCCTAGCTTAGAACAACCCTATAGAAGCTGTGCTGGGAGCTGAGGGCACTTATATACTGTACTGGCCCTGAGCAGCCTCACCTGGAGCCCCCTCCCACACAGCCCTGGGCTTTCATTTAAGCCCAGCCCTGGTGCTAAGCCTCGTTGCTGGTTGTGCTTGGCTGCTTAGCTCCTCTGGGCTGTACCCCAAGAGGGATGCATTGTGTTGGGATCATTCCTGGAACCTGTTTCATTCCCTGTGGAGGAGTACTTAGGTCTTATTGTGCCCTTGCAACCTCTCAGGCAGATTAGGGGCTGGTGTGGGGCAGGTGTTGCTTGGGGTGGGAGCTGCATCCCCAGCCCTGCTCCTAGGGCAAGGCTGGATGGGTCAGTGATGGATAGTGCTGCTGTCTGCTCTACTACAAGCTGGACTTGGGCTGGTTGGGTGCTTTTCTTTCTCCAAGGCTGCTCTCTCTATGCAATGGGGCTGCGGTGAGGTGTGGGCAGCAACTGGGGTCTTGGTGCCCAAATACTGGGGAAGTGTGGGCAGCCTCAGAACTTTGCTTTTGGGAGATACATCTGGATGTGCTGTTGCAGCCACCCTATGGAGCTGGGACTGTGCTCCTCTGCCTCACTGCTGCAGTCAATTTTTGGACCTGCACACCTCCCTTTTTGTTTCACAGGGACAGTTTAGCCTGAGTATGGTCACAAGTGTAGGTGTATGCACTCCTGCGTCCTCACCTGGCCATGTTTCTGTTCTTCTCTGCCTGGATTTCCTCCAAAACCTGCTCCACAGATTGAGATGAGGGACCTGGTGTGAGGGAGTCGGTGCAGAGAGAGGAGGTTCCCCCTTCCACCTGCACAGACAAATTTGAAATGTTAAGACTCCTTTAATAATGCCTCTGAGCCTATTAGCATTGCAGGCTTGTATGTATGATTTGGAAGGCGTTGTGGGAAAAATATTTCTGCATAGATTTCCCATTGTGTAGCTTGGAGTGGTGGTCAGAGGGAGGAGGGCCAGGGCGCTCCCAAAAGGGATTTAAGGGGGGAGTGTAACTTGAGGCTGCCTGATGCTTGCCCTCCTCATCAGTTTGCAACTGGAGCAGCTTCCCAAAGGATGGCTGGAGTAAGTAGTTTGTTTGCAGAAGAAAGGAACATCATCAGGGTGGGATGCCCTGGGTGGGACTGGTGTGGTATAGTGGCTGGGTGCTGCTGGGAGTTGGAAAGGCAGCCCCAACTGCTGGTCTGGCCTTGGGCAGTGGCTCTCTAGCCCCCTGGAGACACAGCAGCTGTCCTGGAAGTTGGGGGTCCCTGTGTGATAAGGCCTTGAAGCACCTCATTCTGTGGGTCAGGGTGTTGGTCACTGCCTCAGGGTGGTCCCTGTCTCCCCTTGGGGGTCCATGCTGTATCAGGGACTGTGTGAGCCTGTGATCCTTGGTGCTGCTGGGAGGTGCCGGTGGGCAGGGTTTCCAATCAGGTCCCCGGTCCTGTAAGTAATAGATTATGGGATTTAAAGCATGCAGTATGGACTTCATGTTACTGTGGGAGGTCCTGGCAGCACCATGCAGATGTGGAGGCATGCAGCCCTCCTTTCTCCAGTCCTGGGAGCTCTTCGGGAAGGACCAGCAGGATGGGGAAAGGCATGCAAATCCCAGACATGGCATACCGAGCACCTCACTTGACCCAAGCACAAATATCACACAGTTTGGGGTTTCTGCTTGGATGAAATACCTGTCGGTGACCTGAGCAAGCCACAGCATTACTGTACAGGCTGATGGCCCAAGGGGTCCAGTCTCTCTGGGCTGTGCCAATGACCCGCAGGTGCTGTGGGAGCATCTTCAGCTGAGCAGATGGGTCCTTCCTGGTACAGTTCAAGGCCAATGGCTACTCCAGGAGCAGAGCATCTCCCATCCCTCCTTCTCTGGGCTGGTTTCTGCATTTCAAATAGTGTCAGCGTGAAAGCTGGGACAATGCTGGCTATGCAAACCTGCTGGGGACGCTGCCGGAGCGATAGGACTTTCTGAGCTGGCAGGGGGACAAGCAGGTGTCCTTGTCCCCTCTCACTGTAGCATGAGTCAGACAGAGCCCAGCAAACCCCAGTCATGCATTGCTCCACTTCTCACTGGGGATGAGAGTGCAATGCAGCTGCCTTAGCCCCATCTTGCTCCAAAATGGGCTGCTTTTCCGGCAGAGGCAGAGAACAGGTAGCACCCAGGCAGCCCAGAAAGCGCTGTGTGGGCTGTGGCAGCTGCAAGGAAAACGTTCAGGCTGGCTTTGGGTCACATCTCCAGGGTGGTGCCCGCACAGCAGCAGCGTCCTCATGCCTGCTGCTTTCCTCTCCCACAGATGCCGTGCTGGGGCTGCCTGCTTACTGTTTCGAAGATGCTTTCTCGCAGAAAGCAAGTCCTGGTTGGCTCAGAGGGCTCCAGCCTTCACCGCTGCCTCTCCACAGTGGACCTTGTCGCCTTGGGAGTGGGCAGCACACTGGGGGCTGGTGTCTATGTCCTGGCAGGGGAAGTGGCAAAGACAAGCTCTGGCCCAAGCATCGTCCTCTCTTTCCTGATTGCAGCTGTGGTGTCTGCTCTGGCAGGGCTCTGCTATGCTGAATTCGGGGCCCGTGTGCCCCTGGCTGGGTCCGCCTATCTCTACAGCTACGTGACAGTGGGCGAGCTGTGGGCATTCATCGCTGGGTGGAATCTGCTGCTGTGCTATGTCATTGGTATAAGGCCCTTTAGATCGTTCCACCTTTGCTTTGTATTGGTGGCTTTGCTGGATGTCATTCCCAGAGCCCACGGGGCTACCACCACTGCCCCAGCTGCCACCTCTCCCCAGGTACTGCCAGTGTTGCCCGGGCCTGGAGTGCTACCTTGGACCAGCTCCTTGGCAAGAAGATGGGGAGGTTTTTGGGTGCTCATGCAGCCATGAACTCTGTGGGGCTGGCAGAACACCCGGATGCCTTTGCTGCTGGCCTGGTGGTCCTGTTGGCAGGTAGGTTGCCTCCCGCTGTGCCACTTTCCATCCTGTAGGATGAGCTCCTCATCCCACCATGGGCTCTTCAGGATGGTGCTGACCTCTCTGAGGCTTTTGCATTTCCCTGAGCAAAGAATGAGAAATACAGGGGGAATGTGGGGAAATCTGCAGATTCTCCTGACTCTGTCACTGTCCCCCCTTTTCCACACACCCCAGTAATGTCTAACCTGGGTTTAGTGTCACCCAGGGGGCTTTGCCAGTTTTGCTCTTTTCATCCCCAGGACTTCTTTCCTTTGGAGTGAAGGAGTCCACCACAGTCAACAAAGCATTCACAGCTCTCAATGTGCTTGTCCTGCTCTTCGTCACAGTGAGCGGCTTCATCAAAGGTGACCTGAGCAACTGGAAGCTCAGGGAGGATGACCTGCCACAGGCAGCCACCCATGAGGCTGGGTACGGGGGCTCTGCTCTCCCTGTACTGCCTTTGGAGGGGTGTGGGGATGGCTGGGCCACCCCCCTAATGCTTTATTCCAGGAAATCCCACTTTCTCCTGTTTCTCCTTGCCCTGTTGGCAACACATCAAAGAGCCAAAATCCTAAGCCCTCCTGGGCTGATTGCTGGAGGGGTGAACAGGCTGGATGGACTGTCTAGCCTGGCCCCATCCTGGGACCCTGTTGCACTGATGCTTCTGCACTGCCTGACTCCTCCTCTTCCTCCCAGGAACCAGTCCATGGCCAACAACATGACCAGTGCCTGTGGGGTGGGAGGCTTCATGCCCTATGGTTTCACTGGGACCTTGGCTGGAGCCTCTACCTGTTTCTATGCCTTTGTTGGATTTGACTGCATTGCTACCACAGGTGAGGCAGGGAGAGATGCCGGTGGGACCCTCCCCTGCAGGCTGGGGGGCTGTGGCAGTGACTCCCTCTGCAGCCCGGGAGCTGGTGTAGGACTGGGCTGGGAATGGGCACATTCCTGGCTCTGTGCTGCAGGCACCCTCTCCTGCTCTCTGTGCTCAGAGGAGGAAGTGTAAGAGTCCATGTGGCATGGCTGGGCTAATCCTGAAGAAGACAGTCCCTATCCCCATAGCCATGGAGCCCAGGAGGTCTAGTCATCCTTGCTAGAAGGCCTCTGTGTCCCTTCTCATGGGGGGATGCAGGATGTGCTCTCCAGCCTGGGCTGGGCTCTTGCCATGCCATGAACATTAAATGAGTATCTGTTTTTACAGCTGAGCTTGTCCTCCCCAGGGGAAGAAGTGAGGGAGCCCCAGAGATCCATACCCATCGGCATCATCCTCTCCCTCCTCATCTGCTTCCTGGCGTACTTTGGGGTGTCTGCTGCCCTCACCCTGATGATGCCCTACTACCTCCTAGACACCTTGAGCCCACTCCCAGTGGCTTTTGAATATGTTGGCTGGAGCAGTGCAAAGCACACTGTGGCTGTGGGCTCACTGTGCGCCCTGACAACCAGGTGAGGGGATTCCTCTGGTGGCAGCTCTGTGGCTCAGAGCAAGGTTGCACTGGAGCTATGACACATCCAGGAGCTATCCCCACCCCTTTCCTACTGACTGCCCTGTTTGGCTCAGCCCTTCCTCGCAAGCCCTCTTGCTCCCACCCTGGCCCCTACTGATCAAGGAGAGCAACCAAACCCCTTGATGTGCCACTGGTAGCCCAAAGTTGGAGGAATTGGTCAGGTGTTTTGTGGCACCATGACTGCAGCAGCAGGCTGGGGTGTCTTGATGTGCACGGGGGTCTTGGTGACCTGTGGACATCACTTTCCCAACACGGTCCCTCATCTGATAGTGAGGGAGGTGATGGGCTTGTCAGCATGGTCTTGGGAAGCTCATGGACTATACAGATGAATGGAAGCTCTCCCGATACCCATGGAAAAGCAAAAGGCAGGATGGCACCTCCTGGATTCCTGCCCTCTTCTCTCCCATCTCCCCTCTCTGCAGCCTCCTGGGCTCCATGTTCCCCATGCCACGGATCCTGTATGCAATGGCTCGAGATGGGCTCCTCTTCAAACCTCTGGCCAAAGTTAGTCGCCGTCAGTGCCCAGTGGTGGCAACGCTGGTGTCTGGAGGAGTGGCAGGTGGGTGAGTGTGTTACACCTTAACCTTGAGGGCGGGGTGGATGTCCTCTTTCAGCAGGGCTACACAGACCCCCTAGTTTGCCAGTAGCTGAGCTTTATCTGTCCACCCAGAGAGAGGTCTCCTCTCTGTGAGGACCATTTGGCCTTGATGCTGTCCTGGCCACTAGCTCAGCCTCTCTGAGCTGCCAGGCAGGAGGTGGCAGGATGCTCTGCACTAGTGACCAAAGCATCACCAGCTCACTGAGGTGCTTGAGTCCTGTCACAGTGGGTGTCAGGGGAACCTGGGAAGAGCAGAGGGAGAGCACGAATGAGATGGGCATAGCAGCAGTGCTGCCAGCTCTGTCAGGAGGCTGAAGGGACTTCTTGTTCCCTGCAGCTCTCCTGGCCCTCCTCTTTGACCTGAAAGCCCTGGTTGACACGATGTCCATTGGCACACTGCTGGCCTACTCACTGGTGGGTGGCTGTGTGCTGCTGCTCAGGTGAGACTGCTGGGTCTGATGTTGGCCATGTTGGGGACAAGGCATCGGCCTTGGTGCACTGCAGGTGCATGCTCATAGGCTTTGACATCCAGTATCTGCTCCTCAGGTATCGTCCACGACTCAGCACTCAGGACACTCCTGTAGGGAAGGTCCCGACTGTGCAGCTCTGGTGGGACCATCTGGTCCGGCCGCCCCTGAATCCCACCCCACATTCCTCCGCTGCAGTGTCCTGGGCTCTGACAGCTGCCGGTACGCCTGGGAGCGGTGGATGGACTTTACGGGGAGCTGGCGTGAGGGGGACCCATGGGGGACATCACTGCTGTAGCACGGGCTGGCGGGTTCCATTACTGGACACCGGCCGGCAGGAGATGCAGGCAGGGGCTGCCTGCCCCAGCGGGACCTTGGGAAACCTCCCGCTCCCTCCACTTTCCATATGGGAGAGAGAAAAGCTAAACCACCCTGACAAGGCACCCAGCCCTGTCCCCTGGTTGTCCTTTGTCCCTCCCGCCATGGTAGCCTGGGTGCTGAGCCAGGCTCAGCGTGGGGAAGCGCTGCCCTGACACGCTGCCGTGGTCCCTCCGCAGCCGCCCTGGTCTGCGCCCTGAGCTGGGCGAGCACTGCTGGGCTCTCCTGCCTCCAGGCTGGGGGAGCCTGGTGCATCGCAGCCCTGGCTCTGCCTCTCCTGGGGGTCCTGGCAGCAGCTCTGCTCATCTGGAGGCAGCCTCAGAGCCGGGAGAGAGCATCCTTCATGGTGAGCATGCAGCCCAGCCCTTGGGGACTGACCCCAGGGAGGGGGACCTGGGGGACAGAGAGGAGGCAAGTGCCGCAGCCCCATGGGAAGGGATTACATTGCATCAGGGGGTGTTCCCTCTGCGTCCATGTAGAACAAAACGCTGTTGGAGGCAACGGGCAACTCATGGGGTTTTCTGTAGGGACCTGAGGGCTGACTGATGGCTCTCCCCATGTCTCACAGGCCAAAGGGGCATCTCCTGCCACCCCAGCTGAGCCCAGTGCCTGCTGCTATTCAGTAAATCAGAGCTGCTTTTCAGTAAAAAGATACGTCATCTTGATAGCCTGGATTGGATTTGCTGCTTCTCCCCTCAAATTTGGTTGACTGCCTCCCCGCTCAAATCCTGCAGTACCTCCTGCCCTGGTGCAGGACCTGGCAACCAAACCACCCTCCACAAGCATCTTTTTCTGGCACAGGCTGCAGTCCCAGCTCAAGTCGCTGAGCCTCTTAGCCAAGCTGGGCTTCCCCTCGCTTGTTGGCAACCGGCCAAAGCAGCAAAGAGCCAGATTGGGCTGTGAAACCCCTGCCTGTGGGCTAGCCAGTGCCTCTGGGCAGAGGGATGACCCCATTTCCTTGTACTTGGTCCCTGCAGGTTCCCTGCCTGCCCTTCCTGCCACTCCTCAGCATCACCATCAACAGTATCCTGATGGCCCGGCTCAGTGCGGCCGCCTGGCTGCGGTACCTACTCTGGATGGCCATCGGTAAAGCCTCGCTGCCCCCGAGGTCCCAGAACTGGTGGCAGCCTCTTTGGGTGAAGCACTGGTGGTTTCAGAGCCTGTGGCATTAATGCTGGCTGCAGAGCAGTGGTGGGTGGATGGAGGAGGTGCTGAACTTTAATGTCAAAGGGTGGTGGGAGCACCCTTTCCTCTGGTACCTGGCCCAAGGGAACGGGAAAGGGTGAGCACTTTGTGGTTGGGAGGGGAGGGAAGAGGAGACACACACCCCCCTATTCTGCCTGTTCCCAGGTTTCCTTATTTACTTTGGCTATGGGATCCGGCACAGCGCTGAGAGCCACCAGCCCGAAGTGGCAGCTCCCCGGGAGCCACCAGGAAGCACAGCCAGGGAGGTGGCCCCAGAGCCCTGCGGGACTGCGCGGTGCCCATCTCCTCCGGGGCAATAAAAGGAGATGGGATGGTCCCTGAGCACCTGGCTCCCTCCGCCCTGTCTTCAGTCCACCTTGGACTGAAGGTCCCATCCCGTTGGGGGACATAGCCCTGCCGTGAACTGCAGGAGCTGTTTTCCTGAGTTTGGTGAACCTCTCTGAGCAACCTGAACCCTCACGGCAAGCTCCCTGCTGAGGGAGTTTTGTTAGGAGAGGATAAAGCAGACAAGTGGTTTTGCTGCTGTTATTGGGTTGTAGGTCGGGGTTTTTGCCTTTGAAACCTCTCCCTGCAGCGCGCCCCCCCCCCCCCCCCAAATTCCCCTTGTCCCCTTGCCCACTCTGGCCCCTCAGCTGCCCATGGCAGAGCAGAGTGGAAGCTTCTCGTGCTGCCCTGATGCTCCACGCTGCCTCGGTACCCTGAGGTGGGCAGGGGTGACCTGCCTGTGCCCCCATGACTGCCAAGGTGCTGCCTGGGCTGAACTTTCTCCTCCTTATTGTAGGCAAGTCCTTTTCTGGACTCACTTATTCCTCCTCCTCGCTTCCAAGCACTCCCCCTTCCAGAGCCAGGCACGTTCCTCCAGGTCCCTCACAGGATCTGCTTTCAGGGCAGCAGGACATGGCACCAGGTGCCCACAGCAGGATGCCAGACCCCACCAGCCTCATCTCCCTTTGCCCAGAGATCCTGTTCTCTTCAAAGAGAGAAAACCCAGCTAGGCAGGGTTTGCTGGGGCAGCAACCTGCCCCATTTCGCCTGCTTTGGTGTTGCAGCACCTGGCATGTCCCCTACATCCCCGAGGTTGATGTGCAAAGCTGGCGGCTGCCCCACCACCTGTCCCCAGAGCCATAGGGATGCATGGAGCAGTGGGTGCCCTAAGGGGAACATGGCTCTGACACAACAGGCACCCCATGGAGGTGCTTGGGTAAGAGCCGGATCCCACATCCGTATTGCTTTCCTGGCTGCCTCACTCAGCTGCTGTTTTCCAGATAAGGACCAGCACAAAGGACGGAAGCAGCTGTTGCCGCAGCCCTGCTGCCTTGGCAAGGCTGGGAGCGTCAGGGTCTGTCCTGTGCTGGGAGCCCATTGAAATGAATGAAATGAGGGAAGGAGCAGGAAAAGGGGGACCGGCAGTGGGAGCTGCCTCTGGGGCTCCCTTGTTGTGGCTTCACGGTGCCTGCTCCCACCCCTGCCCTAGGTGCGGAGCACGCAGCCCCGATGGGAGATGCCCCTGCACTGGTTCGCAAAACCACTGACACAGGATTCTTGAGGCTGCTACTTTCTTACAGATTTGCAATTGTTACAGCAGTAGCACTGTTGGCCTGGTGCACATACATACACGCACCCCCTGGCCTGGCTGAACAGCCCTGGGGAGGGCACAGGCCAGGGACAGCCCCCAGAGCAGTGACCGTCCCAAGATACTCATGCACCCAATGGAAAGTGCTTGTGTGCATCTAGAGCTGTACTGGCAGCATCTTCCTCGACGAGGATGAGCTGGCTCAGAGCAGGGAGGGATGTGACCTGCTGGCAGCCACTGCTGAAGCCTGCTCCCCCTTGGGAGGATGCTCTGCTCCCTGAATGTGCACCACCTCTGGGCATGCAGCCTCTGTGCAGCTTTGAGGGAGAAGACGGGGCTGGTGGTGCTGCTGATGGGCTGTGGGAACAAGGAGGGCTTGGCATCTGTGTGGCAGTGAGCCGGTACGTGCCTGGGCTGCAGGAGCAATCCCTGGGAGCTGTTTGCTGAAGATGGAGGAGGTGATGGGGAGAGGAGGGGCGTGGGTGCAAGGCAGATCCTGGCCGGGGGAAGCCCTTCTTTCACTGGAAATGGCAGGAGTGGGTGGCATGGGCTCAGATCAGCCTGAGCAGGAGGCCAAGCCCCCAAATGGGACATAATCTACAGCAAGGGCAGCACTGGAGGTGGCAGATACACCCAGCTGCACCTGTCCCTCCTGCCTTTTGTTGCTGCCCTATGAAAGCCTCTGTGGCTCAGCCCTGGGCTTGCCTACCTGCTTCCCAGGAATGCTTCCCAGGTAGCGAGGTACCTTAACGCCACTGTGTCCCCACTGCCCTCCTCATCCTCCCTGTGCTCGTCCCCATCCAGTCCCAGTGACCACCTCACCTTCCTCGCCTCGTGCTCCCAGGCAGCACTGATGCTGGTGATGCGCAGAGCCGAGCGCTGGGTCGGATCCAGCCCCATGCATGATTGTGTGTCCCGGCTGACCCCTTTTACCTCCAGAACCCCCCCCCCACAGCCTCCCACCAGAGGAACGGATACAGGGATGGCATGGGAGAGTGGTCGGTGTCCCTGTGCGGCCCTGCATGGGCCAGGGAAAGGCAGGCACAAGTGTCCCATGAAATACTCCGTCGCCCCAATGGCTCGGCCAGCCCAGGGGCACTTGCCAGAGCAACCCTGGACTCACACACCCGGAGCAAAACCCCGGCAGCGCCTGGTACCGGCCAGCAGCCTGCTACGTGGCGATGAGGGGCACCTCGCCGGCAGCCATGGGGAAGGGGGAGCCGTCCCCCCCGTTGAGCATGCGGTACAGCAGCTCCTCCTTCTCGCGGCGAGCCTGCTCCCGCAGCTGCGCCTCCTTCTCCAGCGCCCCACGGGCGGCCAGCAGCTCCTCCGACAGCTGCCTGCGGGCAAACGGCATGGGCTGCCAGAGCCACCAGGCAAAGCGCCCATGGGCCCCTCTGCTCCCCGCAAAGTGCCTGGTGGCACCACATGCTGTGAGGTGTGTGTCCCCCCAGCACTGCTGTCACCTCTCCCCCCGTCGGAGATGCCACCTGTGCACCGGGGAGCCACAAGGCGTGTGGGACCAGCACTTACTTCGCCATGACCAAGTGGTTCTGGGTGCGAACTTGCAGGTCCTCATTCTCCTGCTGGAGTGTCTTCACCTTCTCCTCCAGCAGAAGGTTCCTCTCCGCCTGGAAGGGGTGGATGAGGGTGAGGAGGCAGCTGGAAAGCTCCTCCAAACCCCCCGCCACCCCATCTGCGGGGGAACTCTGGCTTGGTGGGAGCGTGGTGGCATTGCACCCGTGTCCCCTCCCCGGTCCAAGAGGGGAACCTGGCTCCATCCACCTTGGCTTCAGCTGCAGTTTCTGGACAGGATTCAGGTGGGGAGAAGAGACAGAAAGAGAAAAGCCCGTCTGTAACCCTCCCCCTTTCAACCCACCACTGTCTCCAGGTTCAGCAGCTTCCTGTCGAGGCCATGGATGTGCTCGTTCTTCATCTCGATGACAAAGTGCAGGCTCTCCAGCTCCTGCTCCCAGAAGGGGCTGGGGCTCCCGTGCTCCTGCGGGGCACAGGGGGTGAGGCAGCGGCAGCGTGGTGGGCACTCAGGGCATCAGCCAAGGTTCACCCCCTCCATGTGACCCCAGTGGGCCAGTGCTCCCAGCTGGGGCCCTGCATGGCCCAGGGTGGGCTTGTAGCCACCAGGTACCACATTTCACCCATCACTTCTGTTCAAGGGACCTCAACATCTGTGCACCTCCCAGTGACAGGGCTTTACTCCCCACTTCAGCTGCCCTGTGCCCTACACCACCCCCCCCCCCACCCCCCCCACCCCCCCGGTTCCAGTTCCTCCCCCCTGTTCTCAGGGTCTCAGAGAAGCCCCCCTGGCTTTGGGCCAGCACCCTGGAGGCAGGTCCCCTCCCTGACACCCCTCCCTGCACCTGAATGTGCTTCTTGTAGTCTGTGCTCAAGAGCGACTCCTCCACACGCTTCATCCTTTCCTGGAAGGACTTCAGCTGGGAGTTCAGTGCCTGGATTGTCTCCTAGGGCAGCCAGGGAAAAAGCAGGATGGGAGGTGTCTCGGATTTCTTCCTGAGCAGCAGCACTGCTGGGCTATGCATCCTGATGACCCCAGGGCTGGAGGAGCCTGCGTGGTCCCCAGGAACACCAGGGACCAAGGTGGCCACCAAGGAGCTTGGGGCATCATGGCAGAACCAGAAGATGGTCCTCAAGCCCTCCACAAGCACATCCTCCCCAGGGATTTCTCCACAGGTACCTGTAAGGCCGCCTGGGACCTGTGGTGGGACTCTGCCAGCAGCAGCTTCTCTTGCTCATGGGCTCTCTGGAGCTCTGCAGGGGGGACACAAGCCAAGCGTCACCGGCACGGGGACACCAGGGCAGTGAGTCCCACCTGAGCCCCGCAGTGCTGTGGAGCAGGGGGGCAGCATCCCACAACCCCACACAAAACTGGAGGGGCACCAGCAGTGCAGGGGGAGTGGGCAGGGGGGCAGCAGGGAGCCCTGCTGTCCCACTTCACACCTTGCAGGGTCTCCAAGTGCTCTTTCTTCAGGGCATCAAACTGCTTCTCCAGCTCCAGGTCTTTTCCCTTTTCCACCTGGGAAGCAGGGAGATGACAAACCCTATGTGCCTTACCCTGTGTAAGGTACGGTCCCTCTGCCAGACCCGCACTGCTCTGGGCTTCCTAACCCCTTCCTAGTCCCTTCCTTCACCCGAAAATGGAAGAGGAGCCCAGCCCAGCACGTACCAGGTCCATGGTCACTGCCTGGGAAGTCCTGGCTGGCCACACACTCCCTGCCTCGCCATTGCCCCCAGCAGCACCTGCCTTTTTGCCTGACCTGGATGTTAATGTCCCGGGCGATTCTGGCCGTGCTTGCCCGGCTAGCATCCTGCAGCCGCTCCTTCTCCTCCTCCTGGCCTTGGAGGAGTTTCGTGGTCTCCGGCCGCTCCTCTCGCAGCACTGCCTTCTCCTTCCCATCCTCAGGCAACCGGGTGGCATTGGCTGCAACACAAATGGCCGCATCCTGCTAACTGGGCTGCTTGGGTGTCCTGGGCAGCCAGCCTGCCAGCGTGGTGGCTGGGGTTCAGCCCCTGTCCTCTTCCCACTGGACAGATACCTCCCCCCCATCTCACTGGTGCAAATTAGCACTAATTGGGATGGTGCTGGCAGGCTCAGAGAGGACACAGCTCATTAGGCCTCCTGCCACGGGGACGACCTGACTGCCTGAGAGGATGGGATGCCACTGTCTCTGAGATGACATCATGTCTGCCGGCCTGCATCAGCTCAGTGCAGAGGCTGCTGCCGTCATGCCCATCCTCGGTGGCCCTAGCACAGGCTGGCCACCCTGGGGTCTGTCCCACTGCTTTCTTCATATCACACTGCAAAAGCACCGCCAGGGTGGGCTGGGGGGTGGGGGGAACCACACATTTTCTTCTCACCGTTCTCTGTCTTCAAGGCTGTGAGCTCCTGGGCAGATGGTTCCCTTTGCTGCTGGGCTTTTAGCTGTCCCTGGCAGAGAGAGAGGGGGCTGGAGCAGGGAGGGACAAAGCAGGGCAGGTGGCTGCAGGCAGAGGACACCCTGCAGCCAGGCACCCTGGGCTGAGCGTGCTTCAGCCCTGCTAAAGCATGGGTACTCCAGCAGCAGTGGTCCCTCCTCAACCCCCTGCCCTCTGCCCAGCCCTGAGCACCCACGGGTGCGCACGCACCACCTGACAGGCAGTCCTGAGCTTGTGCAGTCTCCCTGTGCCCTGGACGCCTTGCCATGCGGCATTGCCAGCCACTGGCTGCAAAACCTGGGGATGCTCGCAACCCCTCGCCCCCGAAATGGTGCTGGTACAAAATAGGCTCTGGCAGCAAAACATTTGGTGGGGGAGGGCAGGCAGCAGCACTTGGCAGGGCTCCGGCTCTGGCACGTCCTTGTCACCCTCCTGCCCTGTCCCCGTTACCCGGGATGCTCAGGGTCAGCCTGGCCCCTGGCACATTGCAGCACCCCAAACATACCCCTCTGCCAGTGCTTTACACAGCTGGGCTTTGACATAGCCTGTGACGCAGCAGGAGTGAGAAATTAAAAATAACCATAAATCAGAGGCGATGCTGACCCTGTGCAGGGCTGGCAGCAGGCGAGGGCTGGCGGCGGCACAAGCAATGACCTCAGGAGCACAGGAATGTGCTGTGTGGCCCCGCAAGCTCCCGCATGGTCCCACTGCTGCCGCGGGGCTGATAAAACCCAGGGCCGGGAGCTGCCTTCATCAACACAGCTCCACGGGATGCCTTCCAACCCTGCAGGGGTTTAATTTAGCCACTTGGAGGGGAGGAGGAAAAAAGAAAAGAGTTTAATATATTTTTATCTGTTGCTGAAAGATAGAAGCAAAGCTCGCCTGCTCTAGCAGCTCAGCCTCCCCGATCCGGGGCAAATCTCATCCCTGCTGCCCATCACTGGGTGGTGCTTCTGGCCAGGGGTGTGGATGTGCCTTGGGCAAAGGAATCCACCTGCAGACACATTGCTGCTCTCCAGCCCCGGGCAAAGCCGTCCCTTAAACTACTGGTCCCTAATGAAAGCAGCCCTGCAGGGAGCTGGGGACCCCGCTGTGCCAGCTGCACCCTGGCTTGGCCCCACTGTCACAGCAGCGTGGCCAAACACAGCCCAGATTAGGGAGCCTGGCTCGGGAAAAAAGCAAGGCAAAGCAAACAGCCCTCCCGGCCTCCGCCCCCCCTGCAGCCCCCCCCCCCCCCCCCCCCCCGAAGCTGGAGGGAGGTGCAGTTGCCAGAGAGTGCAGGAAAACTCTGAGCCTCTGGGAAGCCACAGCTTTATCTTCCCTTCTATGGTGTGAGCGGCTGCGGTGCGGAACGTGGCCCAGGCAGCGGGCGAGGAGGCACCAGACAGTCAGGATTCGCAGGGTTTGTTCTTGTTGCTGAACATGGCTCACCCTGCAAATGTGGGGTGCCCCCGATGCCCCTGAGCCTCAGCATCGCTGCTTGCAAAGGGTCCCCAAGGTCTCCAGCCTGCCCCTGCCCCCATCTCACAGTGATGTGCATCCCCCTGCTATTTAATGTACTCGTGTCCCGTGATGGGTTTTGGAGTCCAGTGGGGGGAGGCGTGGATGAGACAGTCTGGGCTCTGCAAGCCTGGGGGCATCACAGGTTACCTCAAAAGCTTCCCCCTCCAGGTTTTACTGTGACAAAGCAAAGGCTGTGCAGGTGGACTGTCCTGGCCCAGTGGGGTCACATATCTCCCAAGGGTTTTGGATTACCTGAGCCTTGCTGGGAGTGGGATGCTGGTACCTCCTCCAGCAGTGACCCCCAAACCTCACCTGCCCAAACCAAACCGTCTCCGCTGCATGCGTCCCGCTTGCTGACAAAGGTGATGCCCAAGGACAGAGAGCCCAGGGGTCATCACTCCTGGTCACTCCCATAGCATGAGCAATATCCCCAGTGTGGATCCAGGGCACTTTCACCTTTCCTCCATGCCCCAAACCCAGTGGGACAGCGGGCTGCTCAAGGAGGAAGATTTGAGATGACTGCGCTTAACTCAGAGATGGCTAAAGGGAGCAAGAGGCATGCCAGCATCATCAGACAGATCTAAATACCTGCCCCGAGGCTAGAAGCCAGCCACCCTTCCTACCTCTAGGAGCAATTAAAATAGTGTCTGGAGCTAATTTTACTCCTAAACACTCAATTGTCCTTTGGGATGAGAACTCCACTGCCAAAGCCAGGATGAAAAGCAAAACGTGGCTGAAAATTAACTGAAACATAGAGGTACCTTGTGCTGCCATTCCCAGAGTAGCGTGTGGCACCCGCACCTCTGGTATCGCCCCGTGCATTTTGGAGAGCTGGAAGACAGTCCTGGTATCCGCTTTGTGTGAAAGGAGGAGACTGGGAATTGCACCAGCTGGAATAGCTTTGGTCTGGGGAAGAAGCAGCCTGAAAGGTCCCACAGGTGCAGGCATCAGCAACGCAGCTGATCCTGTTAGGTCTCAGCATGGAAACCTCTGGCTTTGGCTTTGAGGAGGCTCATGCCAAAAAGTATCTTCTAGCTATTAAAAAAAAAGTATTCACGTTCTTAGAACTGAATATTTCTAATGGTCTGGAGCAAAACTGTTTATGGATGGATCAGTTGGGATTTCCAGCAGAACCTGAGGTATCTCGAAAGACACCTGCAGTGGGGAGCCCCAACGCAGAGGCAGTCGGCACGGTGCAGGCAGCTGAGTCAGCTGCAGACTCAGCTTCAGCTTTTAGTGTGAGCTGGAGTTTTGTACTGTATTTTTCTTCCTCTTTTCCTGTTTTACAAGTATGTTAAGCAATTAAACCATGCAACCTTACCACCAGCAAATGAAATCACAAAGAGGCAGGAAACGAGCATTTAAATCCCGACTCTGCTCCTGGGGACAAAGTTTTGCTTTGTGGCTGTGGAGAAGGGAGCCAGGATTTAGCCCGTGACCCTAAAACCTCCCTGGGATCTGTAGCACACGCTCAGTGCTGCCAGAGCAGTGCTGGCACAGGTTCGTGGGACCTGTCTTTGACTGTGCTGCTGTTTTTCCTCCGGCGACGGTTGTGTTACAAGATGACTATCAACTCTCGTACAGTCAGATCTGTGCTGCAGACCACATGCAAACCCTTCATGCCATTGACAGCCCCGAGTTTTGCATCCTGACCTTTCCCTGGCTCCTGCTGCTACATATAGTTCCTATATCTCCAAAATAAATTCACCCCAGTCCTGGAAGGCAGCCAAGCCTCAGCCCTGATCTTTTGGGAAGGCGTCTTGGCCTTTCTCACGCCAGGAGCACAAGTGAAGGGTCAGCGGTGACCAACCATGGGTGGATGGAGCCAGACGGGAAGGGACCCTGGGGGACAGCGCCTGCAGCTCTGGCTGTGGCACCTGCGCCCCTGGCTCCTTATCACCCTGCTGCCTGCTGCTGGGAAGGACAAGGCTGCCAAGCTGCCTCCCCCGAGGCATGCAGCGGCACTTGGTATGCCGCCCACCCACCGGACCCAGCTGGGCACGAGCTCCCCAAGGTCACCTCCAGCCTGGGACTGGCCCCAAAAGCCTCCACAGCTCCCAGCCCCATGACAGCCCCCAGCCCCATGACGTGCACCTAGGGTCTGCCCAGGCTCACCCCTGGGGTTTGAGGGCTCCTCCATCCCAAAGCATCCCCAAGGGACCAACTCTTCACGTCCACCCATCAGCAGTGGGAGGGTGAAGGTCTCCTACCCCGCCTTTTGGTACCCAGACACCAGAACGTGGGCAGGAGTGGTTCGATGCCTGCCCTTTTTGCCATAAAGGGGATTTTCATTGCTGCTTTCGGGATTAATTTGCAACTTAGTCACAGCAGCAGGGCTGTTTTATGGGGTGCAGATCGCTGTGAGCAGCGCCGCAAGGCTGAGCAGGAGAGCTTGAGAGCAGGCAAGTGCAGGAAGGGAGGCGTTTGCGGGCAAGTGACTCTGACTTAAATTTCCGCATTTCGGTAAACATGTGGCTCTCAACACCTGGGGCCTCAGGGCTGCTGTTTCTCCCTGTCCCATGCCCATTCTTGCTCTCAGTATCACAAACCAGCCATGAAGTGTCTGATCTTATGACACAGAGAAGAGCGGCGTTTTTTTCCCCATGATCTGGAGAAGCAGCCGAGCCTGCAAGTGCTGTAAATGAAGGCACTTGCTGGCTCGGGCGCTGTGCAAACTCCACGCCTGCTCCCCCCCACATCCCAGCAGCAGATTGTGCTCTGGCCGCATGGTCCCGGGCGGCTGAGCTCTCACAGCTGCCTCCGCAAAGGGCTGCCCATGTAGGGGGGCATGCCGGCAACCTCCATCAACCGCTACCCACCCACCCCAGTACGCACAGCACGTCCAACTCCACAAACAACTCCTGAGGCCAATGGTGGGGAGCTAAGGCAGCATGAGCACATAAAAAAAAAAATTAGCAGCAAATAATTTCTAGACCTGAACTTGCAAAAGAATTCTTCACTGCAGAGCAATGCACCGAGATCTGCTGGGGACTCAGAGAGTTCCCCACGTTGCCTTCGGCACAAGGGAGGACACAACTTTTGGGGTAAGGGAGGATGCTGTGGGAGGATGGCAGAAGCCTATCTGGGGGAACCTGTCCCTGTCCTATATGGGACCAGCACTTCCAACAGGCTTTGTCACCCCTAGATGCTGCTGCACCCCCCTTCGCATGGGCTTTCCCGTGCTGGGGGGGGAGCTCAGAGGGGTGCAGGAGGGTGCAGCCGGGCAGGTGGCTGCCAGCTCCTGCTGTGCCCGGTGCCAGCGCCGACGGGGTCACACACAGCCGGGGGCAGCCACACCGCCCAGCCCCGCCGCTCCCCGGGGCGCGGGGGGACCCACGCCGGCTGAGCAGGGCTCCACGCAGACCCCAGCCCCACGCGAACCCCAACTCCCTGCAAAGCCCGATAACGTGCACACGCGACCCCACGGCAGCCCCGACCCCACGGCAGCCCCGACCCCACGGCAGCCCCGACCCCAGGCGAAGGCCAGCCCCAGCCCAGCCCAGCCAGCCCCCCCAGCCGGTACCTCGCCGCCGGCGGGGCAGCAGCGCAGGGCGCTGCCGGTGCAGCCCATGGAGCCCCGGCCGGGAGCGCCGCATCCCCCGGCGAGTGGCCTCCGCTGCCCGGCGGGACCGGGCGGGACGGGACGGGACGGACGAGCCGCCCCAGCTGGCAGGCAGAAATAAATAAATAAATAAATAAATAAATTAAACAAAAAAAAAAGGTCCCCGCAGCTGCTGGCAGGCAGCGCCGGGAGAGGGTGCTCTGCACCCCCGAGCCGCTGGCAGGGCCCCCGGCCGCAGCCTGCCCGCCCCCGGGGCTGGCCCTGGGCACTCGGCGGGGGTGCTGCTGGCCCTGGGGCCCCTCCACCCTGGGGGGTCCCCGCCTGGGCCCGGGGTGCTTCGTCCCAAGCAGAGGAGTGGGACCCCCCGCACTGGGAATGCTCCTTCCCTGGGGTCTCCAGCACTGAGGATGCTCCATCCTGGGTGGGGGGCAAAGGGGAGTGGGACCCCTGCAGCAGGGTCCAGCTGGAGCAGGGCTGCCTCGGGGAGGCTTCCACTGGTGAACCTACTCCGCCTCCCTGGGTAGAAGGGATGTGAAGGACAAAAGCAGGATCCATCCTGGCTTTTGCCATCACCCCATGAAGTTGGAGCTTGTGCTGGGATAGTTGTGTAAAAACGGTGACTTTGGGGTGTTTTCTTTTGGCAGGGGTCTCTGCTCTCGGGGTAGTTGTGCTGGCTGTCTTTCAGTGTGGTCCATACTGCCTGGGGGAATGCATCCTGGCAACCCCCCTCCTGAGCATCCCTAACACCACAGATGCTGGGCCTGCAACCAGGGTGCCCTTTTCCAGGAGGAAATCCTGAGCTTTGGAAATGGGTGCGATGAGGTAGGGAAACACATAGATTTGAAAGCGTGCTGCCTAAAAATTAATGGGAGGAAAGGCAGGTTCCTCCAAATGTTTGGTTTTGACGACTTTTTTAAAATGCTGTGAAATAATAGACATTGCTAAATGAACACACATTCTGACCTGAAAAAATCAACTGTTGCCACCCCGCACTGCTGAAATAGGAGTGTTCCAACCTGGTCATGAGGCTGTGCCTGTATGGAAACATTGCCAATTTTTGTCAACAAGTTTCTATTCTGACATTTTCCAAACATCCCCTGGGAGAAGTCCAAGCAGCACGCAGCTCAGGGGCTGCCAGCGCTGCTGGTGCTTCACCGCTGCTCTGGCACTGCCTCCCTGGCCAGCAAGGGAGCAGAGGTGTGTGGTCACCCCATCATGTGCCACTTGGAGGTGGTTTTTTTTGCCCTGGTAACCCCGGGACAGGGGAAATTGTGAAACACCGCTTGGATAGGAGGGTGGGGAAGGCGAGGGGCAGGCCCACAGCTGCCCCCAGTCTCCCCAGGACTGGTGGGACCAGTTGCCTGCGTCTTTCTGGGTGGGTGCTGCTTAAATTGGGTGAAGTTTCGTGAGTCACAGCAGCTTCCTGGCATCAGCTCCTACCACTCTGAAACCACTGAGAGCGTCTCTGTTGTTATCTCTCCCAGCACTTCATGCATGGGGCAAGTCTCCTTCCCTGCCTGAGAGTACTTATTTGGGCTGAGTAGCTTATTTGTGAGATAAAAGGCAAGGTGCTGGTCTCCACCTATTCTGGGTTAATTAAAAATCCTGGTCCAGACTTTTGAGACTGAAGGCGTACAGGGGCAAGCACAGAGGCGCATGCTTATTTTCCAAGCTCAATTTGCATCTCTGGTGCTGTGGCTGCAAACAGAAGCAACTGTGTGGGCAGCTGAGGAGGAGCCTGTCCAGCTGCCATCATGTGTTGCTGGTGCATGACGGTCCAGCAGTCTGCACATGTGCTCGTGGTAATTTCTGGTTTTAATTGTGGGGCATGGCTGGGGTGCATGGGAATGCCTCTGTGCCACAAAGCGGGGCTCCAGGTAGGGTTTCTTTTGCTAATGGTGAAGAAAAAACACAGGGTTTGGTCATGTCAGGTTGAGCCATCAAGGCAGAGCTGGGGCTTGGGGATGGGGATGAGCAGAGAGGCTGGCTCCAGCACCTTGCTCCGCAGCCCAGCACCCCATGCACGCTGCTGCTGCTGCGGGCTGTGGCGTGCCCTGCTTGCCATGGCAGCTACAACCCTGCACTTCTATAAATCGCCAACTTTCGGTGAAGGGGCCGCACCAGATCACGTTACACCCGCAGGCACATCTGTGAGGCTGCCTGCTGGAGGCCCTGCCTGTGCTGCCCCAAAGGTCTCCTATTTTAGCTTGATTTTAGCAATTTCTCAGTTTCTCTGATCTTTCCTGTGCCGGCTGCATGGCATGTGTCCCTGCTGGAGAGACCTCCCATCTGAGCCCTGCTTCATCTTCCTCTGCCCCAATACACTTAAACAGCCAGAAACATTTCTGTCCAGCTGCAGCTGCTTTCAAGCAAAGCAGGGGCTTTCCATGGCATTGTAGGAGTGGGATTCATGGCTGCAACAACTCAGCCCCCTCTCCCTACCCAGAGGAGCCTGGGGATCTGGGGAGCAGATGGGGATGGGGCTGCTGGAGGCTGCTCGCAGAGGGCTGGAGGTGACAGGAACTGTAGCAGTGAGGGGGTTTCTGCCTGTGCGAAGACAGGAAAGTGGAAGTGGTGTGTGGCTGACGCACCTGGGGCAGCTTCGGCTTGTTTTGAGGTTTGCCACCATGTCTTTTTTGCTGTTATCGCAATCTTTCCCCAGGGACAACAGTGGCTGGAGGCATCTCAAGGGTTTTGCCTAGAAAAGTTTATCTCATGCTCAGCTGAATTGCTGTAAATGGGATAACAGCTGGCCAAACGTTGAGTTAATTTGTGCCAATGGTCATTTAAAGTGTTTGCCAAAGCTTATGGATAAGAGAAGTATTTATGCAAACTGTTAAAGTGTCTCGGCTCTCCCTCCAGTTCCAGCTGGTAAGGACTGGGTAGGATGGGGTGGGTACAAAGTGGTGTCGTTGCCAGCGTGTGGGATTTCCATCTGGAACCCAGCCCTGCATGGTCTGTGTGCAAGCTGGTCCCGCGAGCGCAGATGGGGTCATTCATTTTTTCGTTTGTTTGTTTATTTTCAGAAACCCAATCTGGGGAAAAAAAAAAAGGGGGAGAAGATTTTGCTGGAAGGTTTTTGGGTGATGAGCTGGTGGCCTACAGTGATGATCGGTGGGTCCTGGCAGAAATGGTGGCCCAGGCAGTGGAGAGAGGGTGGCCTGTGGTTGCACCCTTGGGCCCCATGCATCATTTGCAGTCTATTTGCTTTTGTAAATGAAACCTAACAAAGTCTTAATGCTGTTACCCACTCTATGCTGGCTGCTCCTCTTCAATGCAAATTGAAGATGTTTAGGCAGATCTGCTGAGACCTCGTGACTCAGGCTTTGCATGGGTGAGATGGCTCAGAAGACTGTTTGAACTGCAGAGGATCTTGCATGCGTTGGAGCCCCAAAAAAGGTCACAGGCTCCTTTGGTGGGGATCTAGGTCATGCATGCTTCTGTCTTGAGGTAAAGCAGCGATTTCAAGGCACTCCTGCCCCTCCCTGTGTTTTTCCAAGCAAAAAGATGTGGGTTAACCTGTCCTTACAGTCTTTTATTCTCTTGTTTCCCCACAGCAAAACAGAGGGAGAAGGATGGGAATAGGGGAGTGAAACCTTCACCCACGCTGGTTGTGAGAAGCAGGAAAGCATGTGGTGCTGGGGGCTCGAGGTGAGGGGCTCTGCTCCCCTCCCAGCCCCAGACATGATGCTCCAGCCATGTCCATGCCTCTCCCCACGCATCCCCGTCTCCATCCCTGTCCCCTGGCTGCTCCGGGGCCTCTAAGTGAAAACTAATCCCGGGGGATAACTTTCCACCCCGCTCCTGGGTGGGAGGAACTGGGCTATTTATTCCTCACCCTTAAGCCTTCGCAGTGGATCAGCAACGCAGTTGTCGCTGCTGGCGCGGGGTGGGCAGCAGCATCCGTCACGGCCTCTGCCCGCTCCCGCGCCCTGCCTGCACGCTCCCGGCCAGCCTCGCTGCTAAATAAGGATGAAAGGCTAAAAATAGAGCTGAGGCAGGGGTTTGGGCAACCCTTCCCAGGACCAGGAGCGATATGGGGAGGCTGGCCAATGTCAGCCCCAAACTGCTTATGGGGAAGGGTCCCACAAGTGGGTCCTAACCATGCCAGGGTGGGGGAGGAAAGGTCTGAGACCTGCCACACTCATGTCCTGTGTGCTCCGCCGGCTCAGCTCCTTCCAGCTTTCCACAGGGAAAAAACATCTGTTCACTGAAATATGTGGGGAAGTGCATGCTTCTGTGCCACCTGTGGTGTGGGGTACCTGTGGGGCCACTCCGGCATGACAGGGGGGCTTAGGGCAGCTCTGGCTGGAAAATGAACGCCTGAAGGAGGAAGGAGGGGTGGAAGAGGGGGTGTGTGAAATCTGAAATTTTGGATAGATGGGTGGTGGGTAGTGGGGTGCTGTGGGAAACTGCCCAACCAGGGGATACCGGCTGCCAAGGTGCACACGCGGCATTGGGTTTGGGGTCCCAAATATATCTGCTCCTCAGCTGCCAGCTGCCCTGCACCCAGTGTGGGGGGAGCGCGGGGGTCCTGGGTGCTGGCCTAGGGTGGGCACTGACCCTCTGCGCCTCGGCCAGCCCCAGCAGGGTGCAGGGAGACATGAAGCCTTGGGGCGGGGGGGTAGGTGGTCTGGTCTCACCCGCCGACGCTGGGTGCTGTGGGTGCCCCGGCGTGGTGGGTGCAGCTCGGGACCCCAGCCCCCTCCTTCCCCGTGCTGGCAGAGGGCAGGCCCTGGGTGCCTGGGAAAGCGCCGCTTCCCGTCCCAGCATCCCTGCGACTCCAGTCCTGCGCTTGACAACAAAACCGGGGAGGGGAGGGGAAAAGGGAAAAAAAACAGGAGAAGAGTGGAAGGGAGCATCTCTGGGCGTACGCAAGGGGAGGGAGGGGAATCGGGAGGAGGGCCGGGCTCAGAGCTGGCAGGGAGCCGTCCCACCGCACAGGGTGCCCCAGCGCCGTCCCGGAGACAGCGGTGCCCGCCGCCCCCCCGGCCCCGCCGCTCCCGCTGCCCCCCCGGTGCGGGTCCCCGCCGGCCGCCGCGCTCCGCACGGATCCTGCCCCGCTGCCGAGGATGCGGGGAGCGGCGCTGGCGCTGGCGCTGTGCGCCCTGCAGCTCTGCGCGGCCGCGCTCGCAGGCTCCCTGCCGCAGCTGCTGGTGGAGCGGAGCGGCTCCCGCAGGCTGAGCAAGGTGAGAGGCTCCGCACCCCGCTCCTCTCCGGGCAGGGGGGGGGGCGGGGGGCTGCCTGGGGCGGGGGGCTGGCGGGGGGAGAAGCCCGAGCGCTGCCGGCGGTAGGAAAGCTTTCGCTCTTCTGCTGCGTTTTGCAAGAGATCAAAAGCCTTTCTGTCGAAGTGCGAGGTCGGTTCTTGGGCTGGGGAGGGGGGTGGGGGGGGTGTCCCCCAGACCGGGTCGTCTTGGGGAGGTACGGCTGCAGGTTCGGGTTCAGCCCAGGGCTGGAGGGGATTTCAGTTCTGGCAAACTGCTCTGACCCAGGCAGCCCGGCGGCCTCGTCCGTGGGCTGAGCTTTCCCTGCAGCCCCTCAGCTCCCCGGCTCATTCCTCCTGCTCGGGAGCGTTTTCCAGCCCAGGCTGCTGCCTCCGCGTTCCCACGCATCCCTGGGCCGGGCTCATCAGCACGCACTGGTTAAGATACAGCTGATTAAGACGTGTGACTCTCACGCGGGGTGGAGAGGAACGTGTCTATTTTCCAGGAAAGCTGATGCTACCCCAGGGAAGAGGGAGCCGGCTTGGGAAAGCTGGAGCGGGCTCTGTAGGGCAGCAGGGCGTCTGAGGCCCAGCACCATGCAGCCCCACACTGATGTGTAGCTCCTGTGGAGCCTCTTTGCCTGCAGACCCGCAGGCGAAGGGCTCCCAGCTCTTGCTAAATGTCGGGGTGCAGCCTGCCCCTTGCCCCGGCTTGCCCTGAGCCCCGTGTCCTGCCCTGTGCCCTGGGCTGCTCCTGGCTGGCGAGCGGGACGGGCTGCTCCTGCGTGGGCAGTGCTGCCCGCTGGGGCTGCCGCCTGGGACCAGGTAAGACAGCCTCCACCGGTTCTGCAGCTGCTGAGCAGGCAGGGAGAGCTCCGCGCCGGTGGCACAGGGACATGGGCTGCCCCGGCTAAACCTGCTTGGGGTGCGCAGCCTCCTGCCTCCCTGCAATTAGGCTGGAGCTGCTCCGGGATGGAGCTTGGGTTCTTGATGCTGCCTTGCAGCAGGTTCAGGGGTGGCTGTTGTAGGTGAGTGCTGCCATCCTCCTGCCTTTGAACTTGGCTAGTGGGGGCGAAGGCCTCCAGTGCTGTTGCTGGCCTGTGGCTTTGCTGGTGGTGGCTGGGGAGGCTGGTGGGCTTGGAGGAAATGGGAGACGTGGCTCCCAGCGCAGCCGGGATACATGAGCAATGTCCACCCATCCAGGTGGCATCACCTGCCTGTGGATTTTTCATTATTTCATAGGAAACGCTGCTTCCCTGGCTCATTTGGACTGAACCAGCTCAGAATCAGGCCTCTGGGGTGTATCAGGCTGGGTATAAGCCCGGCTCATCTGCTCCCTGAGCATAAGTAGAGATGGAAATGTTAAGCCATGTTAAAATGCGAGTGTGATTTCTGCTCCTGCGTGGGACCAGGTGGCCCGAGCCAGTGGATGACAGCTCGCAACAAATATCTTGGCTGAGCCAGGAGGCTGTGCCAGCCCCACAGACCCCCAGGGCACAGCATCTTCCCCCGCCCCCCTCCCCGTGCTGGCACAGCCGGTGCTGCCCTGCCCTGGTCCCCACTTGCTCTCTCGCCTTGGCTCCCACACACGTTGCTCCTCGTTGCTTGGTGCCGTTGGCACTGGTGTAAGTGAAGGACCCTTCTTGCCTTGTTCATGTGCAAAGTGTTTGGAGGCTGAGCTGGGGCAAGTTTGGAAATCGCAGCCTGGGAGTACTCTTTGGATGTAAAATATATGCAGGGGAGCTGGACAGAAAGTTTCTGCAATGCCCTCAGGCTCGGAGAGCTGGGACTGCGAGAAATGCAGAGGGAAATATTTATTTGGTGTTTGAAGGATTGAAGGTCGTTTTCCGGCTCTGTGCGTGAGCAGTTTGGTGGGGGTCAGCAGTCCGACACTGGGGAAACCTCCTGCAAACCTGGTGCAAGGCTTGCCTTGGGTCTAACTCCTCCCGTTCCTTGGTGCTGCAGGTTGGTGGCTTTGCCTGGGAGAACTGCGGTGATGGGAGGGACCCCGTGGTTCTGCAGAGTCTCTCTGTGGCACCTGACCCCATCAGCATCCCGGGGAGCCTGCGCATCAGTGCAGCTGTCAAAAGCGGCAAGGCCATGGCCTCCCCTCTGAAGGTACGTGCTGGAGATGCCTCCATGGGATGAGGGAGGGCAGAGCTTCCCGACAGCACCAAGCAGCTGTGAAATGCCCAGCAGCGGGTACAGGAGCGAGCAGCCCTTGGGAGAGTGAGGCACAGAGCGGTGGCAGGGCTGAGTGTCCCAGGCTCTGTAATGGGGGAGATGGGTGTGGGAGACATGTGGTGGGAGCAGATAGCCCAGTGGGGAACTCCCAATCTTGTCACAGTCGGAGAAACCACCAGAGCTGTGTTGTGTCCTGGGGATGTAACGACTCAGGGAGGGAAACGAAACCCTAGGTGCCCTGGGTGCTCCCGGCAGTCACTGCAGCACTTGTTTTTCAGTGGCCAGACCCGGCTGCTCCCTCCAGAAACATGCCATGGCAGCGCTGTGGGAGCCCTGGGCTGGCCTGGCTGCCCTGCACCACTTTTTGCGGACATGTTGGAATGAGATGGAACATGTCTTTGCCCAAGATGCACGGGCCATCTTGAGCAATGGCTGTGGCTGCGGGGTGTGTGCTGGCGGAGTGTGGAGGCAGAGCTGTGGGATGGGAGCTGCAGGATGGGAGCTGTCAGGAGGTTCTGGGACGGGGCACCAAGGAGAGGGGAAGGAGCAGGTGTGTGGGGTGCGGGGAGGTGTTTGCTCAAGGGGCTGGGTTGAGGTTGGAGGAAGAGAGACCTGCAGACAGAGAGGAACTGAAAGTAGGAAGGGAAGCAAAAGGCCTGCACGAGCAGGAGCTAAGGGAGATGGCTGGGGAGGGGAGGTGGGACAGGCTGGAGGAACTGTGGATGCTTGTGCTGGCTGTACTGGTGCCTGACGCCTTCCTTCCAGGCAGTGCTGGTGGTGGAGAAGGCGCTGGGTGACCTCTGGATCCAGCTGCCCTGCATCGATCAGCTGGGCAGCTGCACCTACAACGATGTCTGCACCATCCTGGACAACCTCATCCCGCCTGGCACAACCTGCCCGGAGCCCCTGCTCACCTATGGCATCCCCTGCCACTGCCCCTTCAAAGCGGTACGCCTGAACCCTCTGGCTGGTGGGGTGCTGGCAGTGCTGCTGGGTACCACCGTGCCCTTTGGCACAGGGCTGGGGGCGTTCAACTGACATCTTGCCACATGTCCCCTCTCCACAGGGCTCCTATTCCCTGCCGGCCAGTGACTTCATCCTGCCCGATGTGGAGCTGCCTTCCTGGATGACCAACGGCAACTACCGTGTCCGGGCAGCTGTCAGCAATGGCGGGGAGGAGCTTGCCTGCGTCAAGCTGGCCTTCTCCCTGCAGTCCCAGTGAGGGGCAGGGGACTGTCCCTCCTTTCCCCCCACACCTCCCTGTCCCATCCCATCCAGTTGTGCCCCATCCCATCCCAATCCGTCCCTGTGAGGTGTGCCCCTCCTGCTGCCAGGAGGAGGCAGCCCTTGTACCCCTGCCCGGTGCCCCCTCCCCTGCTACACGCAGAAGGGCCCCTCTGGCTGTCCTGCTGTCACCCAGGGTATCCCCTGCCCCGGACAGGGTGGCCTTGGAGCCTGGCCCCAGCCTTTCAGCATGATCTGGGGGTAATTATTTTTCACTCGTTTTTTTCTTCTTTTTTTTTTTTTTTTTTACTTAATCCTATCAGGGCAATTTTAGACAAAAAACATTCCAGGGAAAAGCAATACTTCTTGGAGCAGTCCGTGGGGAGGAGGGAGTGTTTGGCAGTGCTGGGGCAGGCTGAAGGGATGCAGGATTAGCTGCGGAGGGTGTCCCTGCTTGCCCCCACCATCTCTAGGCAGAGCATAGGGTTGTTTTGCAGAAGTGTCCCCAGGGTGGCTGCAGGAGACCTGTCCTCCCCCCAGCAGCTCTGGGTGTGCCTCTGGCTCATCCCTGTCCTGCACATGGGAACAGCTTGGTCACACAAGGCACCTGTGGGGGCACCTGCCTGTGCCCCTTCTGCAACAAACGTCACAAGCATAAGAGGACTGAAGCCACCTGAGCCCCAGACGGACATTCCCACTTGCAAGGGACCAAGCGGCTGGTGCTGCTCCCAGCAGCAGGAGAGGTGGCTGGCCACCAGTGCTGGCTCCGGGGTGCAGGGGGCATGGCTGCCACAGGCAGCTGGGGCACAGCCTGGCCGAGAACAAGTCCTACTCACCTCATTTTGCTGCTGGGACTGAGCTGAGGGAGGGCGCTGTGCTGGCGCTATCCTTCCGTTGCATTGGCAGAGGCACCTTTACCTGTAGCAGCATCCTGGACATGGGATGGACTGGGAGATGACCATGAAGACCAGTAGGCTGGGTCCTGTCTGGGGGCCCTGCAGCCCATCTCCTGGTTGTGGCTGGGGGTTGGGGCGTGGGCAGGCAGCATCCCGCCTGCCTGAAGCTCTGGGCAGAGCATTTGCCATCACCTGCCTGTGCCAGGTCCCCGCAGGGCAGAGGTGCAGGTGACCCACCAGCCATGCGCATCCCTCCCCCCCTCACTGTCCCTGCCTGCTCACATTATTTAGCCCCTCCATAGGGCTGGTCTTCCTCCAAGCACTTTATACGCCTTAACTACTGCCAGGCTGCCCTGGTGGGAGGTCCTCTGCCACACAGATGTGTTCCTGCTGCCTTTCTGTGCCCTCGACTTGCTTTGTTTCATCCTGCTGCTGGGTCCAACCCAGGTTTGTTTTGCCTGGAGATGTGCTAACCCTCTCACCCCCTTCCCTGCTGCCGCGCAGTGCCTGTGCCAGGGTGGCATCCTCCTTTTGGGAAGGTACTGTAGGTTCTTAATAAATCTTTTTACCAGGAAGTGGAGCTCGTGCCTTTTTGACCTGGCGGTGACCTGGGGGTGACACTTGTTTCCCTTGAACCAGTGAGGATATGGTTTTGAGCTGGTGGAAGCGAAAGTCATGTTGGGGATGGGATGGGGTTGGCGGTGGAGGATGCGGTGGCCAGAAGAGCCGAGTGTGAACAGCCCCGAGGCTGGCTCCTGTGCAACAGGCACAGCTGGTGCCTCTTGGTGCTGAGGGTGACCTGGGGGTGGCATTTGTTTCCCTTGAACCAGCAGGGACATGGTTTTGAGCTGGGGGAAGCAAAAGTCGTATTGGGGCTGGAGTGGGGGCAGCGGTGGAAGATGCTGCGGCCAGAAAGATTGTGAGTGGCCCCAAGGCCGGCTCCTGTGCAACAGGCACAGCAGGGATCTGCAGGTTCTGCTTTTGGGCACAGGGACATAGCCCCCCGCCCCTGGGGGGATCATCCCACACTGGAGGTCAGGGAGTGTTGCTCATCCCAGTGACCGTCATATCTCCCTGACACTTGCCAGCCTGCCTTGCTCTGCAGGCCTTGCCCAAGGCACAGCCCCGCTGGGGGCGGGGGGATACCCCTCATTGCCCACCCCTGGAGAGGTGCAGGGCTCAGCCATGCCCGCATTTGCCCCACGCGTGGCAGCGGGACCCCCCGCCCCGCAGCCCGCCCCGCCGCCACCGCCAGGCGGCGCCGCAGCGCCGCGCCCCGCTAACCGCGCCCCGCCCCTCCCCGCCCACTGCGCCCCGCCCCGCCCACTGCGCCCCGCCCCGCCCCGCGCCCTCGCTGCTCTCCGTGCGCAGGCGCGGGCGCCGCGGTCAGCTGAGCGGGCTGTCACGTGACGGCGCGGCCGAGCCAGCGGGCCCGGGGCGGGCGGCGCGGGGCGGCGGCGAGGTGCGGGGCCGGGGCCGGGGCCGGGGCGGCTGGCGAGGCTGCGGGAGGGGGCTGTCAGCCCGCTGGCAGCATGTGGGGGTGCTCAGGGATGCACGGGGGTGCCTGCAGCCCGCGGGGTGCTGAGGGGCGCGGCGGGGGGCCGCAGCTTGCGGGGGTGCGCGGGGTCCCGGGGGTGCCGGCAGCCCGCGGGGGTGCTCCGGGGAGCTGGGGCTCGCTGACAGGGCTCAGGGGTCCAGAGCAGCTTGTATACGAGGCAGGGTGTGTAGAGGGGTGCTCAGAGCTTGGGGGGCAGCTTACAGGTGTGCCCAGAGGTCCCTGGGGGTGCTGGCGTCGGGCACGAATGCTCGGGGTGCAGAAGCGTGCTGGCAGCCTGCGTGGGTGCTCAGGGGAGCTTGGGGGTGCTGGTAGCCCATCTGTGTGGTCACGTGTGTGTGGGGGTACTCAGAGCCCGTGTGGATGGATGCAGGGGGTGCTGGCAGCTTGCAGGGGTGCCCAGAGCTCCCTGGGGGTGCTGGCAGCCCGCCGTGGTGCCTTGGGGTGCCCAGAGCCCACGTGAGTGTGTGGGTCTGCCTGGGCCCTGCATGGGTGCTGGGAGTGTCAGTCTGGGGGTGCCATGCAGTGTGGGGGGCACGGCCTCCCGCAGCCTGTGCCAGGGTGCGAGGTGCTGGGGAGGGTGGGGGTCGCTGTGTGGCACTGTGGGGAGGGCGCGGGGAGCCCCCTGCCCTCCCGTGGGGGGTGCAGGGATGGGGGGCAGTGGGGGAGCTGCGGGGACTGGGGGGGTGTTAGTACTGAGCAGCCCCCATGCGGGGAGAAGCTGGGCTGGGGGGGACCAGGCCATGCTGTGAAGGGTGAGTCTGGGGGCGGGTGTGGGGCTGCGGGAGCAGCAGAGAACACCGGGATGAGGGCTGATGCCGTGGGGACACAGCTGGTGTGGCTGTCCTTGTCGGGGAGGTGTCACGCCAGCATGGTGGCCTGGGGAAGCTCCCTGCTGGGCAGGAAGGGGATCTGGGGGGGGGTGGCTCTCCCCTGTGTCAGGCTGAGATGGGTTACAAGCAGCGCTTTGGAAATAAAGGATGCAGCCCTCGTGATGGCAAGCGGCAGTGAGTTTTGCTGTGCAACTCGCTTTTCTGGAAGGTTTCCTGTTGCCTGTCCTGCATGCAGCCCCCACTCAGCCGGGGGGAGCTCTCAGGGTCAGCAGCAAGTTGCATCTTGCTTTTGACTTCTGGCGTGGGGTTGTCACTCTAAGGGACAAACTGCTGTCACACCCCCACCCCCCAGCTTTCTTAGGCACTTCGCTCACCACGGTGACCGCAGTGACATTGCGTGTGAGTGTGTGTGAGGGGAAAGCACGTGAAAGTGGCCAAGGAGTTCGGTTTAAAAGTGGAAACCAAATGTGGCTGTTCCTGTCTTTGCTCTTTGTAATGACAAGGAAATGATGTAGTGGGGTTTTGCTTCAGTTTGAAATATTCATGGTGTGGATGAGACAAGTTTTGCAGCTTTTTCTTACTGAGTGCGGGGGAGCCGAGTGCTCGCTCCCTGCTGCTATGCAACCTTTAATCCAGACACAAAGAAGACAAGTCACGATGAATGCATTTCCCTGGCTCTTCAAAGCAAAAAGCAGCCAGGCCTGCTTGCGGGGAAAAAAAAAAAAAAACCAAAAAACACAGAGAGTGATGAGGCAGACTGATGTAAACATGTTGTGTTTTATCTGGAGAACATCGCTGTTGAGTGCTTCAGATAACGTGCAGGCCATCTCGGGGGAGGGGGATCCATGCCTGACCAGCCCTGGCACCCCCTCTGCCTGCTGTCCTTGCCCGCTGCCGGCCCTAGGTGCTTGGCAAAGCCTCCCAAGCCTTTCCCTGCCCCTCGGGCCCATCACCCATGACAAATAGCTTCTAACGCTTTCCTTGTGTAAACTAGTGCTGCCGCTCTTCCTAGTCCCTGCCTCGCCCCAGATCGCCCTGCCAGCGGCAGAGCTGGTTCAGGCACAGTTTGGAGGCTGGGCTGCGAGGGAGGAGGCAGGGCAGGAGTGATGCACGTGCTGCCTTCGGCTCCGGAGCGCCTGCCTGCGAGCTGGGCTCACCGCTGCTCTGGAGGCTGGTGTTGCACGGACCAGCCCTGCTTTCTGCTGCCGGTGCTGCAGGAAATAGGGCAGCGTTATTGCGGCCTGAGTAACTGCTCCTGAGTGGCCGGCATCTGGAGCAAGCGTCCAGAGTTGAACGAAGTCCCTCGCTCCCTGCTTCCCTTCTGGTTGCAAGGCTGGAGCCTCCCAGTGACGGCAGCTCTTGGCTTGGTTTTGGCAGTAGCAGCCAGGTTTGCAGAGAGCGGTGCTGGAGCGGGGAACGCCGGGGGGCTCTGGGGATGGCGCAGGACCCCAGCAGCCTGGGCTGAGCTTTCCCTGCACAGCCACATGTTTAGGCCTGTGCTGGAGCCGCATCCTGCGGGTGCTGCCGTGACCCGGCGGGTGCCTGCGGAGCCCTGTGGCAGGGACCTGTTTGTGGTAGTGATGTTTCCCTGCTGCCTCCTCTTAGCCCCGGTCTCAGCTGCCCACCAGCGCCAGGGGATGGGATGGGGAGGATGCCCAGGGCAGCCTTGGGGCAGGGACTGAGTTGCCAGGCTGTGGCAGGAGCCTGACAGACAATTTCCCTGCCTCTGGTGCTCCTTCCCGGCGGGCACTCAGGGTGCTGGGTGCGGCTGGGGGGCTGGAGGAGGCAAAGGCCCTTTATGGGAGGGGAGCAGGAGGCTGTGCAGAAGCAGCAGGAGCCCTTCAGGGCACATGTGGAAGATAAACCAGCTGACTGGCTGCTTTCCAGCCGAAGGCAGGAGGCTTGTGTCCTTAGTGAGGGCTTGTGCTCCTTGTGAGGGCGATGCTCCTGGCTTGCAGGACCCTGCTGGGCTCTTTGCTGGAGCCAGTGTTGTGCAGGTGCCTCATCCTGGGAAGCCCCTTAGTCCCGTAGGCACCTCTGTGGCTGTAAAACCTTTGGGGCGAGTGGTTAGCTGTCGGCACGTGGGCTGTGCTCCCACTTGACGGAGCATAGTAATTTTTTTTTAATTACTTTAAATAAAAAGCCTTCAATTAAAAAAAAGGAGAAGTTAGGAACTTTTCCTTCCCCGGCAAGCGCAAGCAGTTCCCTTGCAGCAAACCGTGTCGGTTAAAAGCGGTTGCTTTTTCCTGGCCATCCTCTTGACAGCCCCAATCCCGCCAGCGTGTCCCTCCCTGCCCCGCTGCCTGTGCCTGTGGTGCCACACTTGTCACCCTTGGAGCAGAGGTATGCAAGGTTCCTTACCTGGCACGAAACGGGTTGCATCCAGGCTCAGCCTGCGGGATCCTGAGCCCGTCCTGCCTGGGTGTGCCCGAAACGGGGGCGCGAGCCTGCAGGAAGAGCCAGCGGGACTGTGCCGTACACCATTGACCTTAGGACATGCCAGCTCTGTGATTGCCTGGGCGGGAGCATGTTGTTGTATATAAAAGCCCTGGAGGAGACCTTGCTCTGGCAGTGAGAGTCGGTCTTTCTGCACGATGGCTGACGGCAAGGAGCCTGAGAACGGGGGTGTTGAGCTGGGCACCCCTAATGCAGCTCCCTCCACAGGGACCATGTCCACCCGGCGCCTCCGCAGTGAGGACTACAACGACTACAGCTCCACGGACGTCACGCCGGAGGGGAGCCCGCCCGGCGGCATGAATGGCTTTGCCCACCCTGAGTCCTACCAGCGTTTTGGGGAGACCAACGGGACAACGTGAGTGACTCTTCCCTCCTTCCCAGGCTGGCCCAGGATATGGGGAGGGTGGAGGAGGTAATGGTGGCTCCCTACTGTCTGCTGGCTTTGCTGGAGGATGGTGGAGCCATGGTTTTATGGGGAATTCCTCGTGGGAATGGTGAGGTAGCTGTAGTCCTGCCTCCCTGGTGTGCTGGCACCAGGTGAGCAGTTGCCCCAGTGTCATGCTCTGCTTGCCGGTGGAGCTGGGCTTGCCGATGGCAGGCAGTGTTTGATGCTTTTCCCAATATTCCCCCACTCGAGCTTGGTTCGATGGGGAGCTGTGGCAAGCAAACAGCATGTTCAGCTTCAGAGGATACCTGGGCATGTTGCAGCCGTGCCCTGGGGGCTTCCTTGTGCCTTATTCACCCAGGTGGGCAGAGGATGCTGTCTCTGCCCAAGGGAGGCTGATCTCTTCAACTCAGAGACTTTCTTCTTGTGCAGCCCCTTGGTGCCGACCTGCACTCGTGTTGAGTTTTGCCTTGAAGCTGGTTTTACAAATGCTCACTCAAAATCTGTTCATTGAGACTTTGCCTCTGGTCCTTCCTCAGTCCCACTGGGCTGAGCTGGGTCCTGGGAACAGGATCCAGACCTCCATGTCTGCATGACCTCCAACAGCAGCTCAACCCACAGGGCTGAGACTGTGTGTGGTCTGGGTGCAGGCATCTGCCGATGGTAATCTCTGCATCTTCTCTCCCTCAGGTGGTACCAGACCCTGATCCATCTCCTGAAGGGGAATATTGGTACGGGGCTGCTGGGGCTGCCTTTGGCTGTGAAGAACGCCGGCATCCTGGTAAGGCAGCTCTGGCCCTGCTGTGCAGGAGGTCGTGGGGCAGAGTGACCTCGGGGCAGCTTGTGTGGCTGGTGTTGGGGCTGGATTCCCTGCTGAGATACCTCTTGGTGCTCAGCAGCTTGTGGGTTTTTGCAGCCTGGGCTCTGTGGCTTGCTTTGCTGCTGAGACTGTTCTTCCCGCTCCTGCATTGTGCTAGCTGGTCTCCAGGGGTTCAGCGTATGAGCTGGGGCTGTGGTTTTCTCTGTGGGGGTGCGGCAGGGTGCTGGTTCCCTGCCTCCGCACCCAGCTGGGTGTTACCTCCCTGGCTCCTGCGACATCAGGCCCTTTCTCCCAAAATGCTCTGTGCTGAGCTTGGGGGGCATCCCCTCACCCTGGTCAGGGCAGGTTCAGCTTGGCCTCCCCCTGGGTTTGTCTCAGCGGGTCTGTGCTGTGTGCTGCGTGCCTCCCGAGGGCCCCAGGAGCACAGCGCGTCTGTGACGAGCCCCATCAGTCAGCAGTTAAAGCTGGTGGTTGGAGATGGTGGTGTGGTTCCCTCTGTGGGGTTTCACGTGGGCTGGCCCAGGCGTCGAGGTCAGTGGATGTGATGCAGCTTTGCTGCCTGAGGGCTGAGGTTGTGCCTGGAGGTCAAACAGCAGATCCTGGTCACTGTCACATCTCCCCAGCGCTTAGCTCCCCTGTGTCTGCATTGTGCCCCAGCAGCTGCCGTCCGTGTGAGAGGTGGGGGCACCGTGCTGCTCTGCTCTCTGTTTCCTTGCCCAGCAATGCAGCTTGGATTGAAAAATTAAAAGAATTAAAAAAGAAAACTTCCTTCCTTTGCCCAGACCACGACCTTTTTGTCACCTGTGTAATAGGGATGTGCAGGAGAGTTTGGAAAACAATCCTGGCTGTGCTTTGCTGTATCCAGACTGCCCCAACGTGCTGCGTTTGCATCGTTCCTGCCAGGCTCGTGGCTCTGTCAGGTTTCTTAGTCCTGGGGGGCTGGTTCCTGGGAGCAGCACCTGAGCTGTGGTTCAGCCTACAGCCGTGTTTCAGCTCACCGAGCCCGTGAAGTTTTGTCTGGGAGCAAAACCTACGGTGCAGCTCTGCCTCTGGCCATCAGAGTGCAGCCTGCTCCCTCTCTTCCCCCGCAGCTGGGTCCTCTGAGTCTGCTGGTGATGGGAGTCGTGGCTGTGCACTGCATGGGCATCCTGGTGAAGTGCGCCCATCACTTCTGCTACAGGTAAGAAGCAACTCCCCTGCGCAGCACTGCTGCTCCTACAGCTCTTCCTTCCTTCCCCAGAAACCCGGTGGTTTTTCTGAAGCTTCCCAGCAGCCAGGTGCCCGTGTCAAAGCCTCAGTTGGGAAGCGCTTCTAGGCTTTTCCACAGGAACTGTTTTCCCATTAATGTCATCATTTGCCTTGAGAACCAGCAGACAGGGCTGATATGATGTCCTTTCTCTCTTTCTTCTCTGGACAGGTTCCAGAAGCAGTTTGTGGACTATGGAGGTGCTGTGATGTATGGGCTGGAGTCAACTCCCAGCGCGTGGCTGCGGAGACATGCCATCTGGGGAAGGTACCTGTTCCCCCGCTGCAGGCAGGGGACTTGTCTTGAAACCCAGCGTGTGCAGCAGCTGGGACAGAAGAGCTGTCTGGTCCCTGAGCTGTGTCGGCAAATGACCACAAGTGACGTAAAATGTTATGTGGCTCACCTACCATGAGTGCCCAGTGTCCCCCAGGGGGTAACACTGAGGTCTGTGACCCGGTCCTGTCCCCAGTCAGATGTGGCTTATACTAAAGGAATTGATTGAAGTAAGCCTCCGCAGCTTAACAAAGGTGTAAATAACGTGTACTGTGGTGCTGACCCATCTTGTTAGGCAGTGAGCATGTCTAACGGCTGCTCCTAGGGACGCTACCAGCCCTGTGGGTATCTTGCATCATGCAGTTTGTTGCACATCAGATGCTGGGAAAATCCACCTATTCCTGTGCCTGGGGAGCGTTGTGTCCAGTTGTGACAATTCAGCAGCAGACTGGAGGTGCTAAAACCAAGGAGGAGACTTTCCTGAGGCTGGTCCTGACCCTATGGAGGGGATGGGAGGGGGAGGCCAGGGAGCCTGAGGTCTGTAAGGTTGGATGGAGATACGGTCCTCTCTCCTGATCATCGAGGAGAAGCGAGCTGAGGGTGCTCTGACCCGCACACCTGAACCCCTGGGGAGAGCAGCATCGCCCCGAGCAGCCCCAGTGGGCTCTTATTTCTGTGTGGCCTGGCTAACAAACTGTCTTTTTTTCTTTTTTAGGCACGTAGTGGGACTTTTCCTGATCATCACTCAGTTGGGATTCTGCTGCGTGTACTTCGTCTTTCTGGCTGACAACCTGAAGCAGGTTAGACTGACTGCCTCCTCCGTGAGCCAGGGGAGGGCAAGAGGGGGTGCGGAGGGGCTTGGGCTGTTCTTCGCTCCTGTTTCACAGCCCTGTTCTCCAGTAAAGCTCTGGTTTCCACAGTTGATGCTGCTCAGGAAGGTACTGCTCCACTGCCCAAGTATTTCGGAGGGTCGGTTTTCCTGTTTGAACAGGGCAGGTTTTTCTGAGAGTTGCTGCGACTTTGCTGTGTGTGCAGAGGTGCTGGAATTTCCCCTGTGTCGTAAGGGGACGCGGGGGCCGTTGAGGGAGGGCAGGAGAGAGGTGACGGCAGGGGGACTGTGCCTTTGATGTCTTGCCCACCTCAGTTACCTGGTTTATTGATACTCTGCGTAGATGGTAACATGGATATGAGGACCTGCTGTGAACCTCTTTTTTTTTTTTTTTTTTTTTTTTTCTCCCCTTTCTTGGACCTGTTTGCATTCCAGTTTCTTTCCTCATCTCATGGCTCTGGAGCTTAATTACATCTTTAGGGAAAGAGTTTCCTTCTGCTGGGTGTCAGGAGGAAATAAACAGAAACTCTGAACTGCTTGGCTGGCTCCCGTGCTGCCAGAAACCGGGAATAATGAATTCCCAGCCTCCACCAGCTTGGTGCCTTGCAGGCACCGCTCAGCTTTGTTCCCCTCTGTGTTCCTGCCGTCTCTTGCCGCAGTGGTCTGATTGCTACTACTGTGGCTGTGCCCTTTAGCAGCTCTTCCCTGATGCCCATCAGCTCCAGAGGTGGCTCCCATGGGAGCAAGGAGGGGCTCTGCTAGTGGGCGGCAGAGGATGGGTGGGCTCTGCCTCCGCTCTGGGAGCAGCAGCTGGGGAGATTCTCCTTGTGTTGTCCTGTGGGATGGCCAGGAGGGGTAAACGGGTGAATGTCGGTGATCTGATGCCAACAGCTCTGAGAGCCAGAGCAAGCAGGGTGCGTGCACAGGGCTGGGCGGCTGCTGGCCCCCTGCTCCCCACAAATGGCCCCTTGCTGCTGTTTCAGGGTGGGCTTGGGTTGGATTTGAGGAAAAATTTCTTCACTGAAGGGGTGGTCAAGCATTGGAATGGGCTGGCCAGGGACATGGTGAAATCACTAAACCTGGAGGCATTTAAAAAATGGCTAGATGTGGTGCTTAGAGGCATGGTTCAGTGGTGGGCTTGGCAGTCCGGGGTTAACCGTTGGACTTGATGATCTTGAAGGTCTTTTCCAACCTGAATGATTCTGTGATTCTTTCTGCTTGGCCCCTGGCAGCAGAGACTGAAGGCTGGCTCAAACCGTAAGGGAAATCTGCAAAAACCTGCAAATCCAACACATTTTAGGCCACAGCTGGGAAACCTCTTGGCTTCAGTTTTGGAATTCTTTGCCTGGGGAGAGGGGAATGTTGCTTGTTTCTTTTTGTGGTGGGAAATAGCATGTTAGATGGGGAGCTATGGTGAAGGTGGTACCTTGGGCAAGGCGCTGCTGTGCCGGGTAGAGCTTTGGTTTGAAAAATGGCTTCAGAGCAAGCTGGGGAAAGGCAGGGCAGGCTGGAGCTGGAGCAGTGCTGCCCCATGGGTGTGTGGCTCTGTGCTGCTCTCTCCCATGGAGGATGCTGATGTGTGTGGAAGCTCTTTAGCCTCTCCTGTGGGGCAGGACTTGCTCTGGAGCAGGTGAAATTAATTTGCAGGCAGCCCTTTGCTGCAGTGGCCAGACGGCACCTGGCAACCGAACCAGCTTGATCGTGGTTGTGTTGGTGATCCACAGCATGCCTATGCCCTTGGGAGGGATGGCTCAGCCACCTGGTTCCTGGGGCAGAACTGTCTCTAGAGGCGAGCACAAGGCTTGGAGTGCCTTTGGAGTGAAAGACCCCAAGGAAAGGATGATTTCCTGTGAAGAAAGCAAAGTTGGGGGCCAACAGTAGCTTCCAGATGTCCTTGCATGGGAACAGGCCACTGGGTGACTGAAGGGGTGTGTGATGTTGATTGCAATGTGGTGCAGCAAGAGGAAAAGGACCGCTGAGGAAATAGCACTTAAAGCCTCTTTCTTCTCAACTGGCCACATGGACAGCGCAACCCAACCTCTGTCCTTGGTGTGCTCGGCTGCCAGGTTTGCGTGCTCAGCAAGCCTGGGCTCGGGGAGGTTTTTCTGCCTCAGCTCAGATCCCATCCGTGCTTCTAGCAAGGTAACGGGGATTTGCTTTGAAATGACCCGAAAACCTGTGTTGCTTTGATTTTAATCGACAAGCTGTGTTTGAAAGTGAGCTGATGGGGTAGTATTATGACCCACCTGGGATGGGCTGCCAAGATCCGTGGCTCTCAGCCCTGTGTGGCGGGGTTCATCAAGCCTTCGTGTGCTTCCTCAGGTCGTATCTACAGCAAATGGGACCACCAATGACTGCAGCTTGAACAGGACAGTCATCATGACCCCCACCATGGACTCCCGGCTATACATGCTTTCCCTCCTGCCTTTTGTGGTGCTGCTTACCTTCATCCAGAATCTCAAGGTCCTGTCCATCTTCTCCTTGCTGGCCAACGTGGCCATGCTTGTCAGCCTCATTGTGATCTACCAGTACATCACCAGGGTACGTGACGTGTGTGTGGCTTCCCTCTGTCATTTCTGTGATGTCCTGCCTTTTGGCAGGTGGAGAGAGCTCGGCAGTGGGGTGCTCGCACGCTGTGGAGCGCTGCTCATTCCCGTGGGTGCAGTAATTACCCTCTGCTCCGCAGGGCTTTCCCTGTGGCATGGGGCTGCAACAGGGAGCAATGGGAGCAAGCCGGGTCCTCCCCATATTCCTTGTATCTGAACTCTGTGTGGGCTTTTTTCCAGGACATTCCTGATGCCAGTGACCTGCCTCTAGCAGCAGCCTGGAAGACCTACCCTCTGTTTTTTGGCACTGCAGTCTTTGCTTTCGAAGGCATCGGGGTGGTAAGTCTCAGCGTGTGGCAGAGGGGCTGCCTGCACAGGGTGCTCAGCCCGTGCTCGGGCTTGCTGCAGCACCTGCTCTTCGGTTGCAGCTGTATTTGCAGATTAACTTCACGGACAGTAGCCCAAATTCTGGATGATGCTGTTAGCTTTAGCCTCCAGGCTATCTCCTGGGTCAAACCCTGCTGCTTCCATCTGAGGCTGGAAGAGCACATGCTCCAAACCTCAGAGCTGGTTGCTGCTTTGAAGGTGGCTGTGTCTGGCAGTAGATTGGGCTCTGCTGGGAACTGCACTGGCAGCTGCCTTGGGCTCTGCTGGATGACCTGTGGACAAGTAGTCATCCTCAGTCTTGTTAGCAGGCTGGATCCTGAGGCTGCCTAAGTGGGGGGCCAAAAAGCATGACATAAAAAAATGTGATCTGTTCCTTCCTACTCTGCTGCAGAGGCACCGAGATCACCCTTCGGCAGCCGCGTGGGGCTGGATTTACATGTGCCTCTCATACAAGATGCTGTAAATAGACTGTCTGTGTCTGTGAAAAAAAGCTGGGTGGGTGGGTGGAGAGCGTAATGGTTCCCTAAGATGTTGTGGGTTGCTTCCAGGAGCTCCCTTCAAAGGAGGAAAAATGTTTTCATCTCTTAATATAAGCTGGCTGTGTAAACACAGGGCTGCAGAGGGCCAAATCCATTACAGGAGGAATGTTTACTGAATGCTGTGCCCCGGGCAGAGGGCTCTTGCTGGCAGTAAGGCACCAACGCTGCCTTCCTTGCATGAGTTGGAGATGGAGAACCAAATAAAAGCTTTTCTGGTCCAGCCTCCTTACCAGCTCTGCTACTGTGTCTCTTCTTGAAATCCCCACCACCCAAGGACAGCTATAAAAATCTTTGCTGAAGCCCTGTATTTCTGAAAGCAAGTGATACTAGTGTAGAGGTGAGGGACTTGCCTCTGTCCTTCCTTTTGTTTTTTTTTTTTTTTTTTTTATTGTCCTGTCTGGGTGAAAACTGTCTGGACAAACTTGGCAGGAGAAGAGAAAGTGTCTTGGTCTTGCTAGGGTCTGCTGGGGAAACTTAAGACAATGTAGCATGATGGTGCTGTGCTGTGCTGGGGTGCAGAGTGTAATGCAACCAAGGTATGGAGTGGATGGCATCGCCCCAAGATGCCAGGTACCAGCTCTGGTCAAGGGCAGGGAGCAGGTCCCTTCGTTAAGGCAAGGGCATCGGTGACCCTGCCCAAGACTTGCCATGCTGAGCACGAAGGTCTCAGATGGGAGCACAGGAATGAGATCTCCAGCACAGTGGCTTTTTCAGCTGGATTCTCCAGGCTCCACGTGTGACCATCCTGTCCCTGGCGTGGGGGGCTGTGCTTGGCCGTGGGGCTGCTCCTCCTGCTTTCTGGGGCTGAGTGATATAGAGAAACGGGGGCAACCTGCAGCTCTGTCATTGTCATCCTCCTGCTCTCACAGGTGCTGCCTCTGGAAAACAAGATGAAGAACCCTCGGCAGTTCCCAGTCATCCTCTATGTGGGGATGACCATTGTCACCGTTCTGTACATCAGCCTGAGCGTCCTGGGGTACCTGCGCTTTGGGGAGAACATTCAGGCCAGCATAACGCTCAACCTGCCCAACTGCTGGTGAGTCCTCGTGGTGGGTGGGGGGCTGGGGGGTAAGGAAGGGAGGGTCCTGACCATGGAGGCGGGAGAGGGGAGGCAGCAGGGAATGTTGCTCTGTAGGACTAATCTGGGTGAGCCTGGGGAAGGGTACACCCTGCCGTAGCCGAACCGTCCAAAGGAACTTGGCGAGGGTTGTCTGATGTATGGGGTGGAGAGAGGCTCGTCGCTGCTGCGTCTGAGCTTGGTCTTGGCTCTGCAGGTCAGCCTGCTTCCTTGGGGTCCCTGGTGGTCCCTGCCTGGTTAGTGCAGCTCCTGCCTTTTTCTTGGAGCCTTGTGATGTCTTTTTGGGGACTAAGCAGTGCTCTGGCTGGCAGACGTTGAACACAACGCCGGCGCGGCTGTATTTGTATCCCATGCAAAAACTGCTGTTCTGCCTGAAATAAAGTGCGTGGAAAACTAACCCAGAGCTGGGACGTCCCAGAGGGGTGTGAGATGTGACGTCTCCACACATGGGCTGCGTTCCTTGTTTGCAGCCCTGGAGCTCAAACTCCCACTCCTGGGCTCCACGTTGTGCCTGGATGCAGCTCGTCTTGAGCCAACGCTTTGCCTGCGAGCGCTGGTGCCGTGGGGATGTACCCCTTCCTTCCCACGGGGGCTGAGCTCTGCAGCTCCCCAAACCTGTCTGTCTTCCTTGGGGATCTGGCAAGGCCTCTTGAGATGCTCTGGTCACTGGCTGGGGCCCTGTGGAAATACACGTGGCCTGACCCTGTACTGGCTTACCTGGAGACGTTATTCCTCCTCTTGCCGGCGTTGGTGGCTGTTGCAGCAGCTGGCTGGGCTGCGTGCTGGTCTGTCCCCAGGGGCAAGTGGTTGCTCAGTGTCACAGCTCTGTATTCATCCCAGAAGAGAAATGCAAGCTGTTTCTCTTGCCTTTGGGGCAAGAAGTGTGAAGCACGTAAGCACTGAGAACATTGAGAACAAATGCCTTTTCCAGCTTGCTCCACTTGGGATTATTTGAGAAAGTCCTGGAAAAAACCCATCTCTGCTGTTTCTTACGACACAGCTTTGAGGTGCCTGTGTGGCAGGACGTGGTGCTGACAGGCCAGGAGGAGCTGGCGAGAAGCTCCTCTCTGCGTACGGCAGAGGTACCGCTTGCAGGGCAGCACCTCCCGCGCTTGGTGCGGAGCCGTGGCTGAGGGTTGGCTTTGGTGCCTTGAAGCTTCTTGGAAAGTCATCCTGCGGCTGCGCAGCTTCTCTGGGGTTGCCTACGCGCCCTCTGAAGTTCAACGGTTTCTCTTTGGTGTCTCTGCTGGCTTGAAATCCCGCAGGAGACGAGGGTGAGAATTGGAGCTGGGGGTGCCTGTCCCCTTCCCCAGCCCGTCTTCTCTATTAGCAGCTGCCCAAAATGGCACAGCGTGGCTTGCTGCCTCTTCCCCACTGCTGAAGTGGATTTGGGCTGGACTCGAAATTTCAGTCGCCGGTGGGCTTCCCCATGCTGACCTTGTAAAGTGGCGCAGCTGGGGCTCTGGAGAAAGCAAAGATTTTAAAAAAATAGAGCCTGTTTTTGCTTTAATTATCGCTATGTGTTTTTTTTTTTTCGATTTGAGTGCATGGACTTTGATTCATGCTGGATCTGTGTGGTGACTGAACTGCTGGATGTTGTTGGCACCGTGGCAGAAGGTCCTGCTCCTGCCAAGAGCCTTGTCTCATCCCATGCAGGGGCTGGGAGCTCTGCCAGGTCCCCGCTCTCAGCGAGGAGGGATGGGGCTGGTGTAAAAATGAGTCTGTGTTGTAGGGAGGTCTGAATCCTACTGTGCCAAGCACGGTAGACGTGAATTCCATCCGTGAGCTGAAGTGGGGTATGGAGGGGATGAAAGGCTGCTGCTTCTCCTGAAGGTAGAAAGCAGGTCAGATCCAGATCTTGGGCTTTGCAGGGCACCAGGTCATGCCACAGCCTGTAATGACATCTGCCGACCTGTAATGCTGCCCGGGGGCTTCTGCGGGAGATCTCAGCGGGAGATCATCTAAAGGATGCTGCTGCCTTAGAAGAGGTTAATAGGATTTCTGTAACTCGTGAGGCTACAGGAAGATCCTATTTCAATTGCAAGTTTCTAGTAGTGTCCGTGCTTTCTGTCAAAGTACTTCTCTGAATTTTTTCAGATGGTGGGAAGAGAATAGCCCTTTGGAAGCAGTGCCTGGGGAAGCCTGGGCATGTGGCAGGGCTCCTGCGGGCTGTGCCTGGGGAAGGCGTGCTGTGGTCCTTGTGACTCAGCACACAAAATGCTTGGTTGTTTGTGCGTGTTGTTCCCTGGCAGAACATTCGATGGAGGCTGTAAATATTGGACTTGGAAATGGGTTATCTAAAGCGAAGTAAGGGCTGGGATACTTGGGCTAAAGCCTTGACCACTGTATTCCCATGCGTTAAACTGTATGTGAAGGAGGAAGATTTGCTCTTGAAATAGTGCTTTGCCCATCCTGCTTTGCCTGTGGGTTTTCTCCCCGGCAGTAAAAGGCTGCAGGAGCTGGTTATGAGGGCTGTGGGTGAGAAGTCATGGAGTTTGCCTGCAGCGTGGGAGACAAGGCGAGGATTGTGGCAGAGCTGCTGCACCCTTCCTTGGCTGTAGCCATTGCCTGGAGGTTTCTAGAACAGATTTGATGAGCGTGTTCAGAATTGAGTTACAGAATGACTAAGGACTTTTCCAGCCTCATTTCTCTCTAACCGCAGCTTCCTCAAATGAGGAGTGTGTCGGTTCCCAATGCCCAGGTCTAACCACGGCCTCCAAAATACCGCACTGCTATGCAGAAATCCCTCCTCGCACCCTCGGAAGGGTTGCTTCATCGCACCGTCTGAAGAGTGAAGAAATGCTGTAGTGAGGGGGGAGGCGTTGGGTTGCGTATGGCCAGTTGGAGGCAGGTAATGGCAGGGCTTACGGTCAAGGGAGGGTATGTCACTTCTTGCAGCTTGTTGGGATGGCCTGGCATGGCTGTCTGGGCTGGGGAGGTGATTGCTGTGGTTGGCAGAGCAGTGCCTCTCCGGGGCCCTGCATGAGCCTGTCTTTTCTGTGGATCAAGGCTAGTGCTTGAGCTTTTTCTTTTCTTGGTGTTTAAAATGCCCTTTGAGCTCGTTGTCCTGGTTCCTGACCTTAGCAGGATTGATACCCAATGTTCTTCTGTATCTTTTTTAATAACATCTTTTAATCGTGGATTGTCCTGGAGCACTTTATGGCTTTACAGCCTTGCTTATCTGAAAATACGGAGATAAGATATGCAGGCTGTGGAGTAGGTGGCTCAAGGCTACCGTGCACTCAAGTCACGTGTGGCTGAGCGGGTGCACTCTGGACTCTTGGTGGTGGCTTTGTCTTTAGTCTGCTTGTGGAATCACAGGGTAGTTGAGGCTGAAGAGGGCATCGTGAGATCATCAGGTTCAGCTCAAAGCAGGGCCAACTTAAATTTTGAATATCAGTAAGGAGGGAGGTTCCTTACCTCTCCAGACCCTTGTTCTGGTGCTTAACTACCCTTTTGGGATGCAGCTCTACCCCATTGCCCCTGGTCCTTTTGCTGTGCAACTCCAAGAAAAGCCTGTCTTGGTCTTCTCCATGCCCTCCTATTAGGTAGCTGAAGACAGTAATAACATCCCCTTTAACCTTCTCTTCATGCTGAACAAGCCCAGGTCTCAGCCTGCCTTGTGCTCCATGTGCTCCAGCCTCAGCTATCTTAGTAGCCTCCACTTAACTTCTTCTGGTAGGTCAATGTCTGTCCTTTCCTGCGAGTCTCAAGACTGGACACAATACTAAAGGTGCAGCTTCCCAAGCCCCAGACAAGAGAGTAATCCTTACCCTTAACCTGCTGGCTTTGCTTTTGCTAACACAGGCCGGTATGTGATTGACCTTACTCACCGCAAGGTCCTGCTGCTGGCTCATGTTCAGTTTGCTGCCCACCGAAACCTCCAGGTCCTGTTCTCCTGGCTGGACGGGAAGCTGGGTCCCAGCCCTTCCCATGTGTGGGATTTTGTGTTTGTGTTTGAACTTTGCCCGTGCCATCGTGTTGTTTAGGTCCTGCTCCGAGGTGTGTCACCCATTCCCTCCAATTTGGTCTTGTTAGGAACTTGCTGAGAGCATACTCTGGGTTGCTGAGAGTTCATCCAGGTCACCAATGAGGATATTTCCATGACTTCCCCCAGCAAATAACTGCTGGCTGTTCACTCTGTCCAACATGTACCTGGAAATGTATGTCAGGGGGACTTAGCCCATCCTTTTCTGGAGACTGAGGTGAGGCTGATTAGCCTGTAGCTTCCCTCATCCTTCTTGAAGGTGGATACGATACTTCTTCCCAGGTGGTGGGACCTCTCCCTGGTCACTCTGCTCTTATAAAGATGATAAAGTGTCGTAAGGCTGATGTTGGCCACAACCTTGAATGGATCGGATCTGGTCCCGTGGACTTGCAGAACGTCCCATTCGCTTAGGTGACCACTTACTCCATCCCCTGCGATTGTGGGAAATGTTTGACTCCACCAGACTCTGCCACTAGTGTTCAAAGTTGTCTTGTGTGCGGATACTTGGGCTTCTCTGGTTTGAGGCTGCTGTTGGAGCAGCTGGATCCCGAGAGCCAACATACAGAGGGGCACTGGCTTGGGTCCGAAGGTGGTAAAGGGATATAAGAAGGCAGGAGGAGCCAGCTAAATTCCTCAGCTTGGATCTACTTCATATTTGCCCAAGTGGGATGGCCAGGACCCGCGTTTCCTGCTTGGTCAGCATGTCTTGAGCTGGGGAATGGGTAGGACTGTATGCGATATAACTGGGTATCACCTCTCTTCAGAGAGGCTCTTTCTGCTGCTGGGGAGCTGAGGGCACAGGTGGGGCTGGGAGGTGGCTTTTTGGTCACCTGTGACAGGCTCCCTCCTGCAGCCACGCTCGCCCCTCCCTGCATTGCTGTAGGGTCTGGGACATGGTGACATCCAACTTGGGGTGAGCTTAAGGTGCTGTTTGCAGCCTGTCTGCCCTCTGCCTGCCTTCCACTCAGCCCAAACCGCTCCTTTAACTGTCTTCCCCCCAAACATATATTATGTAGCATTCCAAAAATAGCTGCTCTTTTTCGTTTTATGGAGGAGGTTCAGTTGCAGGTGGCGGTGGCGACGTTTGCATCACACTTGTTTTATAAGCCCAGACTTATCCCAGCGGTGCTGTCCTCTTTCCCCTCCTCAGAAGCCAAGCAGTAATTGTAATCTGTGAAATATCCATGGCTGCAGCTGATAAGCTTTTTTGGAGATATTATTCATCTCCTGTTTTAAGACGGAGAATAAAATCCCGCTGGTGACGAATTGCAAAAAAAGGAGGGGGTTTTCTTCCTTCAGATCAGGGGCTGGATTTTGTTAATGAAGGGTCGAGATGAGGAACCTCTGGGGATAGGTGATGGATGCAACTTCATTCTGAGTCACTGGCCAAAAGTCAGGACTGCAGGCTCTTGGCAGTACCAGTGCTGGTGGGTATTTGGGTGTTGTCTGTGGGGTGCAGTCGTGAAGGAGGTCACCCTGTGCGACTGCAGACCTTGCAGAGCCCAGCCTGATCAAGTGGAGAGGGAGGCATGGAGCCTGTATCCCTACATAGGGAGCAAAGAACCTGGAGGACTTCGTGCAGCCAAGGGCAGTGTGGCACACGTGAGCGTCTAGAAATGTAGGTAGGTGCCTTAACTTGTCAAGGAACGAGGAACAAGTCTCCTTGGTCTGTTGGCCAAGGAGATCTCAGCCTTCCCTGTGCCTTTGAACCAGTTAGGAGTGGGACAGTGGTTTGTTGGTTTTGGTGGCTGTTTTTTTTTTTGTTTTGTTTTGTTTTTTCCAAATAGCTCTCAGTATCTGTGCCCCTGAGTTTTTCCCAAGGGGCAGCAGCACTTGAGAGGCTGCTGGCCCAAGTCCTGGCCTGATGATTCCTTATGCAAAGCCTGGACTATAGCCTCTGGTTGGGTGTAGGGGTATACGGTGCTGTGGCTTGGAGGTTGCACTGTCTCCTTGCGTCTCTTGGCCAAGGAAGTTCTCTGTGGATTGAATGCGTCACCCTTAATTTTCCAGGAGAGTGTTCAAGAGGGGAGACCACTGGCACAGAAAAGTCCTTAGAGTGTTCCCCTTCTTCTTTCTGCTGTTGGTGCCACGGGGGCTGGAGCAAGAGCGTGTCTCACGGTCTCTCTTTCTTGTTTGCAGGCTGTACCAAGCCGTCAAGCTGCTCTTCTCCTTTGGGATTTTCTTCACGTACGCCGTGCAGTTCTACGTGCCTGCTGAGATTGTCATCCCTCCCCTGGTTGCCCGGGTGTCGGAGCGCTGGGGCCTGCTGGTCAACCTGCTTCTCAGGGTGGCCCTGGTCAGCGTGACCTGTGAGTAGAAAGCAGCTTGTCTGAGCTCCCCTTCGAGAACGTGGCACCTCCGTCCTGCTGTGGGCTGGTGGTGCTGAGAGCCTTCGCCCCTCGCCTTGCTGCCTCTGGCCCAGCTGCTAAAGCCCTCGCAGTGGGGAGTCTCCTGGACCTTGCTAATGCAAGCCAGTAGGCCCAGGTGGCCTCCAAGGAGCAGCAGCAGTGGTCCTCTGCACCTTCTGTATGGGACTGGTCTTCTCAGTGGCGTAGTGAACTTCCCACGTCATTTGGAGGTGGCGGATCCCTGGGGAGCCTTGCACTTGGAATCCCTGTGATGGCACTTTTGGAGGCCTTCAAGTCTCGTCGGGCTTTGCATGAAACACTCCAGCACCTGGTCCGGTGCCAGGAGAGCCCGTCCAGGGGCTGTTTTCTGTAGGCAGCGTGCAGCCAGGCTCCTCGTGCCCGCGTGACAGGGGTGCGGCTGCACAGGGGTCGCCGGCTGCGAGGGAGTGGGTGTCCTTGTGCAGACACGTTCATTGCAGCACGTAGCACAGCAGAAGACAGCTGACAATGGTACATGACCCGTAACCAAGCCCCAGGGTGCCCGTGGCAGGCCGCTGGAGTGCGGAGCGTGCTGCAGGGTCCCTTTCCCTTGGCAGTGGTTGGTGCCTGCAGTGAGGCTGTGGTGGAGCAGGCTGCTGGGATCGAGCCTGGTGGGCCTCTGGGGAAAGGTGGGGAGCAATTGTGTGGGATCCTGACTTGTTGGAACCTTGCTGCTGTCAGCACAGCTGAGACGCTTGACTGAACTCCCTGGCGTCATCTGTTGAAAAAGAGCTTTACTCCATGGCTTGATGCTGCTGATGCACCAGGGTTGAGCGTCGGGGACCTGGCCCTGTGTCCCAGCTGGCTTTGGTTTGGGTTTGAGGGGAGTGTAGTGCTCACTCGAGGGTGGTGGAGCTGAGAGCAGGGTGCTGCTGGTTTCTGGGCTCTCGGTAATGGTGGGCCAGAGGCGCTCCGTTAACAGAGGTGGGCAAAGCCCCACCTTCTCTGTGCTGAGTTCCTGAAGCACGATCTGCCTCGATGCCTGCAGCTGGAGGGATGGTGCGGGGATGAAATCTTGCCACGCGGAGTGGGAGCCTCTCCTGGAGGGTGTTGGGGTGTGCCTGGCCAGGGAAACGAAGGCTTGGAGTGATGGGATGGCTTTAGGCACCGTCAGTGGCTATACCCTTCCGTTTGGTGGTAGAGAGGCAGCGACCGTGTTGGTGGAAGGATGCTGGTCCCTTTGTACCTCCTCCCCTTACCCTTCTGTGTAGATGTTGGTGGAAGGATGCTGGTCCCTTTGTATCTCCTCCCCTTACCCTTCTGTGTAAGAGATTGCTGTGGCTGTTGGCGAGGATAAAAGCAATTAGGGGGTTGCATGAATATTCATCAGGTGATTTTGTGGCTGCAGAACAAGTCTGCATCATGGCTTTGGCTTCCAAAGAGAGGATGCGATTTGGTGTATGGGTGTTTTTTAAGCTCAGACTTCAAAACCAGCACACTTAAACCCCCTTTGAATTAATACTTGTGGAAAGCACGACCGTTGCCCCTGGAGGCTGAGGACTGCAGCTGGTGCTTCGGTTCTGCTTGTTTTAGAGGGGGGTTAATTTTGTTTACTTTGAGTCCAAAGAGCGGTGTGGGGTGGGCTGAGGATGCTGTTGGTGGTCGGCAGCTCTGCTTTCCCCACACGCTGCTGGAGCAGTGTTGCTGCTTGCAGCAGAGACCTGCCAGAATTCTCCTTTGATCTGGGATAGACTTCCTCCGGGTCAGCTCAGCAGGGACTTTGCTGCTGTTCCCTGTGGCGGAGGGGTGGTTTGTCTCTAGGCTGATCCAGGTGACGGCAGGGCTGGGGTGGCGGTGATGTGCAGGAGCACCTCCTGTTTGTGTTTTGCCTGCTGTCACTCTCCCAAGCCTTCTGTCTCCTGTGGTGCCATGGGGGATCTTCGGCTCAGGGAGGCTCCACCAGCCTCTCTTGCCTGTAGCTGAGTGCCAGGGAGTGAACAAATCCCTCTGGTAAGGACCCCTGAGATGTCCCTTTTCCACCAAGGCTGTAGCTGCTATGGTTTTAGGTGTCTCCTATTTCTAAACAGAGCTTTCAAAGCAATGAACCAGTTTATTTCTCTTGGTCGCTTTGATTAAGAGCTGAAGGCTGCTTTGCTTGCAGAGGATGCTCTTCTGTCATGCAAAGCTCCGGTTGCCTTTTTCTCAGGTTTTCTTTGACTGAGCTTGCCGTGGATGGGGAGCTTGCTCAGTATGTGAGTGTGGCGAGGAGTGCTGCTCCCAGTTGCAAAACAGGACCTTGGGGAGCAGATCTAAAATAAAGGGTCATCAAGTGCCGACACTGCGGTACCCTGAAAGCAGCCCAGAGGTGCTGATGGCTGTGGGCTTGTTGGAAGGAGAAGGCACCATCCCCCCATCCTTCCCTGGTCCCAGGCAGGAGGAGGGGGAGCAGGAATATGCCAGAGTTCGCGCTGCTAAGCATGAGCTGTCAGAAGTCTCCCAGGGGGATTTTCCTTGGCTGCAGTTTTTACCTAACAAATGTTCTCCCCTGGGCAGCGCTGCAGGCGCTCTGCTGCTGGAGCAGCACTAAACGCATGCAAACCGCACGGGTTTAGTCGGGGTGGGGGGAGACGGCTTTTTCCTCCCATCTCCTGCTTTTATGGGGTTTCTGAGGCTTTACAGCTCCCCAGGTGTGGGGAGCAGGAGTGCTGGCTCTCATGAGGGGGGCTGGGGATGCTGGCACCCGCTCTTCTGCCAGCGGCATCTGTTTGCTGGGGCGCCCGTCCCGCTCAGCCCTGGAGCTCACTGTGGTGCTGCCCAGGGTGGCAGAAAGGGTTTGGTCTGCGTGCCGCCCTGCGTTAGGTCAATGCCACAGCTTAATTGCTTGTTGAGGAGGAGTTTCCGGAAAAATATGCATCCATGTCTTCAAAGCTGTTGTGTCAGGGAAAAGGGCAGGGGTATGATTTGAGCAGATGGCATCCCTGTGTGGGTCTTTGCTTGCTTTGACTCGGGGAGGGAGGGTCTCTGCTGTCTGGGAGCTGGCAGCACTAACATGGTGTCTGCTCCTTCTCCAGGTGTGCTGGCCATCCTCATCCCACGCCTGGACATCGTCATCTCGCTGGTGGGCTCCATCAGCAGCAGCGCCCTGGCTCTCATCTTCCCCCCGCTGCTGGAGATTGCCACCTACTATACAGAAGGCATGCACCCCCTCGTCATTGCCAAGGACGTTGTCATCAGCCTCTTTGGCTTCGTGGGCTTCGCGGTGGGGACGTACGCAGCGCTGGTGGAGCTGGCAGCACCTGTCCCCGCAGTTGTGAACGCCACCAGTGCCGTGGTGCAGTGATGGTCCCCCTGCCCCGCCAGCCCCTCCAGGTGCCATGCTGGGGGACACAGTCACCGGGCGCTGCTGGTCTCCTGGGAGCGATCTCTTTCCTCTTGGGAAACATGGTGGGTTTGGTCTGCGAGAGGACGGGGCTGCCCACCATCGCGGCCACCCATCTGCAGCAGGGCCCCGTGCTGGGCTCCAGCTGGGGAGGTGGGATCCAGGCTGGGGCAGTGCCTTCCCTGGGGCTTTTTGGGCAGGTGATACAGCAAAACAGCCCCCTCGGCACCTCTGTAAATAGTCACTTTGAGACGTGAGGACTCCTGGGGATGTAGATCTTGATTTTATTTTCTTTTTTTAAACCCCAACCTTTCTGTATTTCCTCCATCCCTTCAGTCAGGGTGGGGAACAGGGACTGCTCTTTTTTGTGCCAGTTTATTTTTTCTCCCCTCAGCACTTTATTTTTACAGCAACAGAGAAACCTCAGCTCGGGTTGGAGAGCGCGGAGCTGCCTCCTCACCCCAGCCTTGTGGGGAGAGTGGGCAGAGCCCGAGGTGTGGAGCATCCCGGGGCCCCCAGCTCTCCCATGGACATTGGCTCCTGCCGTGCTCCAGCTGTTTCCAGCTGCCTCAGGGGCTGAGCAGGGCTTGGAGCTGGGCACCAGGCACAGCACCTCCCTGGCCTGGGAGGGTTTGCTGAACCCTGGCCCATGTTTTTAGTAGTGACATTTCTTATTCCCCATCTAGCGCACAAACCTAACGCTTTTAGAAGCATTAGAAAACTGAGGCATGTGGAGAGCAAATGGGCTGTGCCATAACGAGGGTCTGAGCTGGTTGCCTTCGGCTGGGAGCCCTCTCCCTGTGCGGGTTGGGGTGTCCCCAAGGGTCACAAAGTGCTGCCCTCATGCCGCAAAAATACATTGCCTTGTTTACAGTGCCCAAGCTGGCACCGGCACGCTCTGGCTGCATCTACAAGCCAATACTGAATGTCAAATCACACACAAAGACTCCATAATAATATTTTTTTTAACCCTTCCTCTCCTGGTCCCACTCCCTCTGCATCCTCTGCCTCCACCTCACCTGTTCTCTGGTAGGATGCAGCATTCTGGTGCTTCTTGTGCTTGTGTTGCTTGTTGTGTTGTGGCTGGAGCATGCCAGGGGGGGAAGATCCCTGTTGTGCTGCTGCTTTCCTTCCTCTCAGCGAGCCCACCTTCCTCCCTAGAGAGTTTCCTTGAGTTTCTGCTGGTTGTGTTTTTTTTTAAGGTAAGAGAGCAAACGCATCCTCCATGGGATGTCTTTTCGTAGTGGTTCAAAAAGGTTCTGACTGAGCCACCCTGCTGCAACCCCGTCTGGGCTGAACTCCTCCTTGCTAATGCAGCATCTCCCAAGCGCCCGCAGCACAGCAGCTTCCTTTGGAGAGCTTTTATCACTACATCCCGCCGCATCCGTGTCTCCATGGGGGTGGGCAAAGGCTGCTGGTGATGGTGGGAGAGGGCTGTGAATGTAGCACCAACGGGCTGTGTTTCCATCTTTGATGGAGGATGAGTGAGACTTGGGGTTATTTTTGGTGTTTGACCTGCTTCTGGGAGGAGAAAGCTGTGCAGAGTGGTGCCCTTGCAGTCTGCCTCCTCGATGTGTAGTGTTTGTGTCTTGCACTGTGTGCCCTTTGCTGACTCTGCTTTGGGTGCCCCATGCTGGCACATGGAGCCACGGCCAGGTCCGGGGTCAGTCTGTGCCGCGTCACTGCTCCTTTCCAGCCTCTCCCCTGCTTGCCGTGTCTCTTGGGGCTCACCTTGTCTCCTCCAAGTCTGTGCTGGTGAAGGTTTCTGCACGCTCCGGCATCGCTTGGTCATGAGCAGCGCAAAGCTTTGATTCAAATCCTCCATCTGGAGGACCCAGGAAGGATAGAGAGCAAACACCCAGGTCTGGGAGAGGGCTCCAGGGCACACTGCAGATGGGAAAAGTGCAATATTCATGTCCGTCGCTGTGTACTGACCCCAGCGTGGCTGTTGGGGGTTGGGTTTGAGTGCAGAATGTCACCCCTGGCAGAGGAAGGTGTGCTGCAAGGAGCAGGGGACGCCTGATGCTGGCCCCAGCTGTCAGTACCCCATGAGAAGGCTGGCCACATTTCGGGGGCCAGCTGTGTGCCAGGGCATGTCCCCAGCCTGGCACTGAGCATCAGCGGGTTTGCTGGCAGGGCTGCTAGCATCAAACTCGCTGCAATCAGTGGTGAAGACCTCATTTCCAAGGAGACTGGGATATCACAGCAGCATTAAACATTTTTTTGCAGTTCCTCACTTTTATCAGGCTGAGCAGGGGGTGTTCAGAGGTGGGGCCAGGCATGTCAGTGTGGCACGTGGCATGAGGGGCTCTGCCCAGCCAGGAGGACCTGACACAGGACCTGATGGACACAAAGACTTGACACTTGCGTATCATAGGCTGCTCTATAACCAAGGAAATGGTCTGTGTAAATATAGAAATGATTACTGTACATGTCTTGTGCCTATGGATGTTGTCAGCGTACGGTGTGTGTTGCTGCCCAGTGGAAGAGCTGGTGCTGCACTTGAATCATGTATTTTAATCAATAAATACAATCTATTTTTTATGTGAAAAGATGGGGGTCTCTCTTCTATGAGGCAAGTGTAAAACTACCTGGGCAGGGTCTGGGCCAGGTGTGGGGCAGGTCTGAGGTTCTCCGAGGGGGACTGTGCTGTGCTGGGCTGCATGGTGCAGCAGTGTGGCGTTAATGCCAGTGGATATGCTACATCTTTTAGGATTCATCTCTCCTTTTTTTTCTTTTTTTCTTCTTGTTCCTCCCCCCCTTTTTTTTTTTCTTTCTTCTTTCCACAAATATACCACCCAAGTAGAAGGGCTTGGGGAGGAGGGAGCATCTGTGGGAGAGCATGAGACCTGGAGCCCAGCAGGCAGCCAGGGCCAGACCCTCTGCCTTTCCCACTCCTGCAGCAGCAGACAAGATTTCCCTTTCTACTGAGGATTTTGAAATGAAAGTGTTTCGGCTTTGCTGCTCTGAAAATTGTAATTTTTCTTCTGAATGCATTTGTGCAAGCAGGCTGTGGGCAGAGCCTTTAGGGGCTTGCTGGGCTTGGCTCTTTTCTCTGCCCCACCAAAAGCTGCACCTTGGCTTCTTGGCTGTGTCCTGGGACCCAACAGTCTGGTTTATGCTGAAAGTGGGGCTGCAGCTGAAAAAAAGAGCTTGGCATATGCTGATGGTAGTAGCAAGGTGGATGCAGAGCTGCTGCTGATCTGCTTGAGAGATCAAAGGAGCAAATACCAGCCCACGCTCTGAGATGGCCAGGCACCACGCCAACATCACTGCAGCTTATCCTCACGCTGCTGAATAATTCATGCCAATGCAGTGTGTCATTTGTGGGGCTGTTTGGGAAATCAGTGCTAAAAAAAGGTTCTCTCTCAAAGCTGTGGCAGAAAGGTCTCCATAAAGGCTGCAGGTGGATGGGGAGTGTGGTCCCCAGAGGGGGATCCAAGGCCACATGAACCCCAGGGCAGATGGAGTGGCTGAGCACAGGCGGTGCTTGGTGGCTGGCATATTTCTGGCCATGGAGCATCACCATGGCCAGATCCACAGCCATCCTTTCTTCCAAGGGTTGAGTGCTGCAGGGCTGCGCCAGTTCCGTGAAGGAGCTTTGCTGAGGCTGCCCCTTTCCAGGTATCAGTCAGCAAAGCATCATCTCTATCTCCATTGCCCTTGCCCTCCCCTGTGCTGTGGCTGCCAGCCAAGGTGACCCCAGGCAGTTAAAAAGTCTAAATGGAAGGATCATCTCTATTATTTGCGCTCCTTCTGATGCTGGGAAGAACAATTTGGGTTCACCTTATGGGGAAAAAAGTGCGTGTCGGTGAGAAACTGGCACTCTTGAAGCAATGGTGGGAGCTGGCGGGGTGCAGCCTGGCCACCCCTCGGAAACCTGCCCAGACCCTGCAGCAGTGGTGGGTCCCTGCTGTGATACCACTGGTGCCAGGGCTCGTGCCATCCTGCTCTGCTGAAACTGCTGGAGAGCAAAGGCACAAACCTGGGGTTTATGAGCACAAGACAGGGGCAGAGCAGACGAACCTCATCTTTTCCTTTGGTGTTCCCCCAGCAAGCCTGGGAACAACAACCCGCTCTTTGCAATGTCCCGTCAGCATACAGGGGGATGAGCCTGCTGTGGAGACCTGTCTGCATTTAGAATTTTATTAAAAATAGCTACAGGGAACTGCAAAGCGCACAAGCCCATCCCAGCAGAGGAAAGCTGAGTTGGGGACCTGCACGAGTGCAGCCAAGTGCTTCTCCCCTGGCTTTAATTTGGGATTAATCCCAGCTGTGGTGGGATGTCTGGCTGTGCCAGGTGATGCTTGTCCTGCAGCTGGCAGCTCGGGCAGAGGGAGGTTCCCCTGCTCTTCCCTTTGCAGCCTTCCTGTGTGATGACCGCCCTGGAGCCAGCAGGTGGGATGTTATGGTACCCCTGGGGTGTCGTGTGGAGCAGGGTGAGTCCATGGTTTGGGACATGGAGCTGGTGACAGGATTTGCAGCCTGAGCTGCTGGGGTAGCATAAGTGTTGTGTGGTCAGACTGGGGGTTTGGAGCTGTGCGCTGTGCTGGTGGGTTTCCCTTCTCGTGCTGCTTGTGCTGCTCCTGCCCAGGGGCAGCCCCGGTCCTGGGGCCAGGAGAGATGTCACTGTGCTCTGCCTACACAGTTCTTCAGGGTTGTAGGGTAATTGAGGCTGGCAGAGACCTTGGGAGGTGTCTTGTCCAACCTTCTCCAGTCTGATGCAACTCTTGTAATTACAAAACCAGCTCTTTTTACTCTCAGACCTACCCCAGGATCTCCCCTGTGTTTCTCCACACAGCTCGCTATGTCTAAGTTTAGAAATGCTGTGCTCAAATTGATGTGCAGGGATTGTGCTGTTTCAGGATGAAGGTGTTGAGAGGGATTTGCAAAGTAAAACCAAAAACCTAAAACATCAGTCCTAATCCAGGTAGGGACTGATTTCTGCCGAACAGAGCTGGCTCTCAAAGGGGGAGGCTGTATTCCCTTGCAAACCTCAGAGTAACTCAGGAGCTGAGCCAGCCGGCTGTGGGGCTGGTTCCAGTTTGCATCTGGGCTGTCCAGCAAGAACATCTCTGTGTGTCCTAAATGCAATCTTCCCTCCCTAATTTTGATCCCAGAAGGGGGTATGAATAGCAGGTTTTTTTCACATCTGCTGATTGTCTGAGCCAAGTGTCTCGATTTGCGCATCCCAAGCCTCGCCGTGTTTGTGCCCTTTCTTGTGTGCCCTCCCCTAGTTCAGCACTAAGGCACCCAGCAGTCGAGAGAAAGCCAGAAGGTTGAGGCTTGGGTCAATAAGTGCCTGGCCAGTGTTTTCTGAGCAGTTGGTGGGAAGGGTAATACTGATGATGTTGGGAGCTGTGGTGAGTATTTAAGGCTTGGAGATGCCCCTTCACTGGTGCCTGGGAGTGCTGCTATATGGAGGGGTCCTTCTGAACCTCTGAGGCACAACCCTGGTATGTTCCTAGTGCGGCTGCGGCAAAAATGCAACAAAAGCATTTAAAGAAATGGCTGCTGTTTTATTCTGGTCTGGGGAGAATGAGCAAACAGGATGTTTTGCATGTCTTTGCTCTTAGGAGCAACAAAAAAACAGGTGAACTGGGGCCGCATGAGTTTGCTATCCTCCCTCTGCCATCTCCATGGTGATAGCTAATGACATCACTGAAAGCGTTGCTGAACTTTGGTGATGTCATCAGCTGTTGCTGCGGAAACTGAGATGGATCCTGCTCTCCAGTTGATGTCAAGCCCTTCCACAGGAGGCTGCCTGGCGTGCGTGTGGGAGTGACAGCGGTGACAAGCCTGGTGCTTTTGGCGAAAAAAATAATTGCCAAAGTGCACGAGAGCTTTGAGAGGTAAAATGGGCAGCGCTTCGGGGGGCTGGGGGGAGGCTGGAGGAGTGGCAAGTGGCCCTGATGCTCAGGGGATGATGCTCAGGCCAGGGGAGTGGGGCTGCAGGCAGGGTCTACGGGTGCTGGGGCTGGCTCCTGTGTCCCACAGAGCCTGTGCTGGGTGTTCTGGGGACCCCTCTGCAGATAGGCTTGGGTCAGGTCTGTTGTTCAGGTTAACCAGGTGATAATGATCTCCTTAAGGGCTATGGCTTTACTTTCAGGAATGAGATGAATTTCTGTTTTCCCCAAGTGTGTTTGGCTGGGGGTTGGAATTAAGGCAGGGCTTGGGTTTGGGTTCTTTTAGCCCCTTTGCTCCTGACCTAACAGATAGGGTAGGCTCGTGTTTTCCCAGTGCCTTGCTACCATGGGTCTGCCTCCTTCCTCTGGCCATTATAGGATCCTCAGAGGTGTGTTGAACTTGCTGTCTTAGTACTTCTCTGAAGGTTCAAGAGTCTGGGGGTGCTAGTGTCCAAAATACGCTGCTATTCCCTTCCCTGGGCTGCCCTTGGCTGGAGCTAGGCAGGGATGTCCTATTTACAAGGGAATCCCTGAGTTATCAAATAAGATCGTAATAGTAAAAAAATCCAAACTCTTTTAATACTTTCAAAAAATCGACAAAAATGTTACATCAAACAACCAACCAAAGAAAACCTCTCACGAAGAAACAATACATTTCCAAGCACACGGACATACAGGCAAACGCACGCTCGGTAGCCTCAGTGCCCCGTCACGTGGCGCTGCCCAGTTTTTCTGGGCCACGCTGGGGAGCCCCAGCTGAGTGACAGCACCACGTACCGCTGCACTCAGCATGGGACCGCAGCAGCCACAACGACATGTCTGGGCCCGCATCCTCGGGCCAAGGTCTCCCTCACTCCTGTGAGTGCAGCCCGACTGGGCAGGGGTCTTGCTTTGCTGCTGGCTGTGCTGGTTTGAGTCTGTGGGTGGTTCCCGGTGTGATTGAGCTTGTTGCTTGGTTTTTCTATAGAAATGGACTTTTTTTTTTTTTTTCCCCCCCTTTGAGTTTTGATTGGCCAAGTGAGAGATGTGCTGATGGGACCAGCTGTATTCCCTCATCTCTCTCCCTGTGATGGGGAGCAGACATGGGAGAGGGTTTACACCAGCTGATCCATTCCACTGGGCAAACTGCTGGCTTGATGCAAGCCCTTGGAGCCAGAGCTGGGGGCAGGGAACCTCTGCTATCCCACGTGGGGCACTCCCAGGCTGTGCATCACTAGTCCTTTCACACCTCCTCCCACCACAACTGTTGCCATGCCTGCTTGCCGCCCTCCTCCTCCTCATCCCTGTGGCCAGGGAGCCCGGGGTGGGAGGAGGTGGCATGCTGTGGTCCTGCGTGGTGTCGTAGGAAGTCCCCTTGGCAAGGAGGCAGGTTAGTCACTGGCATCCCAGGAGCATCCTCTGTGTCCTGGCAGTGGCTGGAGCATTTCCCCTCCATTTGCAGCAGGAGCACCATGGAGGGCAGCGGGGGGGAAGATCCAGCCAAATTACAACCCAGCCATGCAGGGGGAGATGCTGCAAGCTGGGGACAGACACATGTAAGCCTCCCTTCAGCGGCATGTGCCAGCCTCCTGCACACTGTTCTGCATGGAGATGTGCTTCTCATTTCAAGAACAAGCCCCCCATTAAAACATCACCTCCTCGCAGCTCCCGTAGTCACTCTCCACCATGTCAGAGCCCTCGTAGTTGGGGGGTGGAAGGGGCTGGGCTCGGATGCTGGGCTGGTGGCCCACCTCGCAGTCTGCATAGGAGGGCTGGGCCACGCTAAGGCGCATGCTCACCCGCTTATAGCCAGGGTCGGGCTGGTACGGGACGCCCTCGCCCTGCACCAGCTGGGCTGGGTAGTAGCTGATGGCCGTATATTCGTTCTGGCACTGGGAGGCTCCCATGTCCATGGGACCAAGTGGCAAGAAGTCCTCCAGGTTCTGGTTGCTGTAGCGGGGTGGGATGGGGGCCCGCTTGTTGCTCTGGTCCAGCGGGAAGGGAAAGCCCCCGTAAAGGGCGACCGGCTCCGAATCTGCGGGTGGTGGGGGTGGTGGGGGAAGAGGAGGGTGGGAGGAGGATGCAGGGGGACCTTGAATGATCTCATAGTGGGAATATTCCTGGACATCTGATGACAGGTACCGTGGGGGCCAGTAGGTTGTTTCTGCTGGGTAGACTGAAATAAAACAGAGTAGTGTTAGCTGCAGCTCAAACTGTTGTTTTCCCTCTCTTGCCCTCCCGCTGATTCCTTCTGTAGACTCTGAGCCTGCAGGAGATGTGGCAGACCAGGGAAGAGAGGAGACATGGGGACAGGAGAGTTGTAGTTGCTGGGAAATGAGTTGTTTGGGAATTGAGGGGTCCCCTGGCTGTGCTGAGGTAGTGTTCCCACCAGCCTTCAGACACCTGCTACTCTAGCACCCAAAAGACACACTTCATCGCACCATTTGGATGCTAGAAGCTCGCACCATGAAGGGATGGGGGCAGAGCAAGCAGTCCACTGGATCTCTCCCTTTGCCTGTAGTTACTCCTGTGAACTCTCTTCTAACAGTGTACTTTGAGGAACTCCTGCATGGAGAGAAGCAGTACCCTTGCTGTCCAAAGCCATGCAAGGTGTTTCCCTGAGGGTGTGATCCCTCTGCCTAGGAGCACTGATGCAAATACCTCCACTAAAACTCACACTGACTTTTAGGATCTTAATTTTTTTCCCCTTAGCTTTGTTATTCTCTTTTATAGGGTCTTTTGTGCCAGGATGTGTGGGAATCCATGCTATGGTTGATGGTTTCCCTGCTGATCGTGTACAAGGCTAAGCAGGTTAAAGCTGAAAATGGGATGTACTGGTGAGCAGGGAGGGAAGAGCCAATAAAGGACCTATAGCAGGGCTTGGGCAGCATTTACCTGTGCTTTGGCTGGCTTTAACCAACACTGTTGGTCCCTCATGTTGCAAACCTTAGGACTGCTTCACAAGGGGAAGAGGGATGTGTAAGAGCATGAAAAAGCTGTGGCTACTGACCCATCTCCTCCCTGGCCCAGGTGCACTTGATGAAGGACTCGTTGTCAGAGTTGGAGGGGGGTGCAGCCGGGGGCAGGTTGGGTGCCACACTGCACACAATGGTGCCCCGGTGCTTTGGGGCATTGGCTGAGTTGAAGGTGACGAATTCAGGGGTGCTGGTGGGTTTGCGCTGCTCTGGCGTGGCCCGGTCCAGGTTGTTGTGTGCTGCATCACTGAGGATGTTGAGTTCAATGGGTGGCACGGCTTGGGTTCCCACACCCACGCTCTTGGAGTACTCGCTTTTGGAGAGCAGGTCGGGGTCCTCCCGGGCCACAGGCTTGTGTGCTTTGGCCCGGTGGCGGTAGCGCTTGCGGATGAGCACAAAGGCCACAACCAGGATGGCCACCCCCAGCACGCCGGCTACGATCTCTGCAATCTCCTCAGGACCCACCGCCCACTGCGTGGGCACGATGGCAGGGGTGATGATGGGCTGTGTGCAGTAGTCCCCCTGATAATCTGATGGGCAGATGCAATGGACAGAGCCCTGGTTGCTCACACAGCGCCCAGCATTTCGGCATGGGTTGTCTTGGCACTCCTCAGCCAGCTTCTCGCACCTGTAGAGAGGAAAGGATGGAGGCAACAACCATCAGCCTGGGGATGCAGCTGAAACTGCATCATCCTGTTCAGGGCGCTGACTTACACCAGCCAAAGATGCTCCAAGCTGGTCTGCTCTCCCTCCCTTTCTAGATTCGTGCTACCTGCCTCTCCTGGCAGAGGACCATGATCCTTGAGTATAAAATGATGCTTTTTAGGAGACCATGTTTTACAGGATGGTCCGATTTTTCACTCATATACAACAGATTAAAATGGGGGCTTCCTGTCTCAGAGGAACATTTGGAGTTTCTAGGGATAACCTGCATGGAAAGATGCTCCCATCCTGTTAAACTGGGGAGCCCAGGGTCACTCTGAGCTGTGTTTACCTCTCATGAAGTCTCATGTGTCCTCCAGGCTCTGTGGGGTCTCAGGATGATCTGTGGATGTCTGCAGGTTGCTGCAAACATTTGGGGAACGTCTAGCCTGAGAAATGGTGTAACAGGCGTCCTTGTTTGAGAGGCTTTTTTGGCATTTTATGGAGCATCTGAAGAACTGAGACTGAATTTCTGATCCTCCGTCCTGTTCCACTCCACACAACCTAAACGTTCCCCAACAGTACAGAGGACCTTTCCTTCCAATAGTAATTATGTTCCCATGCTGGGGGGAATAAAGCAATGCTTTCTTGGCTTTCCTTCCCTTTTTTTTTTTTTTTTTTTTTTTTCTTGTTATGGAAAAAACTCTATGAGGTTTGGGCTCCTCTTGTTTATTAGTCAGTGTTTCAGTATGTGTGCACCCACAGGCTCCGGCTGGATGACTGGTGATTTCAGATATTACACTGCCACCTAATGCTCAGTTACATAGTTTTGTTCCAAGAGCTGCATGAAAAATTTCTGCCTTTGTGTTGATTCAAAGGACCAGTGTTCATCCTGGATAAGTGGCTAAGGCAGGACTAACTGGACATGATGCTGTTCGAGCTTTGGACGTGATGCTGTTCGAGCCTGTGCTGGGTATGTCTCACCAGGCTGGGCTGGAGGCAGGGCAGAGGGCTCAGGGGGGGTGTGTGGCTGCGGCAGGTAGTGCTGAGCGGCAGAGCAGCCTCTGGGCCTGGGTTAATTCTCTAGCTGCTGATACCTGGCAACTGTGCACTGACACCTCCTATACGGGAAATGTATGCAAGCTGTAGCACTGATGGTGAGAACTTCGAAGTGAAGTTGAAGCCTATGAACTGTGGGGTTCAGGGCCAAAGCCAAACACTGACACTTGGTGATAAGGGGGATCTGTAGGCTGGCGGACAGAAGAGGGGGGATGGCATCCTGCACCCACTTTTCAGCGTAGCCCACTCTCCTGAGCTGAGCTTTGAACTGGATGAATCATGGCTATGGCTTGGTAAAGCAATTCCCCTTGGCTGAGTCCTGCAAAGCTGGTCCTAGGCAAAAACATCTGCCCCTTTAGCACACAGGTGGTTGTCTCAGCTTCTCCTCAGCCTCAGGGCATACTCCTGCCACCCAGTACACCCTGCCTGCACCCTGCTGCCAGGGTCCCCCATCACAGCCAAGTTCAGCTCACATGCAGGGAGGAGCAGCATGTGGGGAGAGACTGTCCCTCACTAGGAGAGGTCTTGAACCTGCATCAAGCACAGCATCTGCAGGCATTCAAAGCATCTGTGAGGAGGGGGGATTTTTCTTCTTTTCCCTCCTGCTTGGAAGAGATGGGCACAGAGGGGCAATGGGCACATGATGGCAGAGATGTCTGCATCCTGGTCTGCTCAGCTCTGCCTTCGGACACCTCCCTGCTGCAGTGCTCAGGTACACACAATTTGCCATTAATCCCAGAGTGTCTGGATGTGGTGAGCTCCAGAAGTGTGCAACACTCATTAGTAGAGATCATATTTTCAGCCCACCGTGGGAGATCACCTGTGCCAAAGGCTTCCCAGACCTTACCTTTCGCCCAGGTACCATTCAGGGCAGTGGCAGGAGTAGCCGGTGGCGGAGAGGGTGCAGGTTCCCCCATGCAGGCAAGGCTTGGACTCGCAGGGACTGTCTCCTAGCTCACAGTGCTCACCAGAAAACAGCCCGGGGCAGATGCAGGTGTAACCTGGAGAGGGTGAAAGAGTTCCATACAGAGACTGCATCCATATGGAAAAGCTAGCAAGAACAGGGAGGAAGAGTGCTTGGTGTTGATGGCACCCATAAAGGGTCAATCTGGCTACCTAAGCATAGGTACTCGCTGCCACAGCAGGTGCTGTGGGGTACCCAAGCCATCCATGGGGAGCTGGTGGGTATGTTACAGGTCCTGGAGCAGTTGCTGGAGGCTGGGTGGTCACTCTAGGGTAATGCAATGGCACTAGAGAACTATTTAAGCAACAAGTCAAGCCTGTCCTCTCCTGCCAGGGATGCATTCGGCGCACAGCTTTACTGCAAGGAGAAGCTGGGGGATGTATTCGTGTTAAAGGAAAGGGAGCCTGCCTGGCTGATTCACAGTTTCTGACTCTGCTAAATGCAATCCTCTGCAACTTATTGTTCTCCGAAGTTCTTGGTCCTGCGAGTTCTCGCGGTATGAAGTGCCTGTCTCAACATGTTGGGTTTCTCTTGCCTACAGGATGTGTCTGCTTGCAGCCGGAGAGAAATCCAGCATAGCTGGGCACTTGGAGGGGCTGCTGCTGTTTGCGTCTTTGGCTGCTGTTTAGTGTAGCCCTGAGCATGGGAATGTCCCTGGCTGTGCTGAGTTCCTGCTGGTCACTCAGGTAGTGGTGCCATGCGGGAAGTTCAGAGTTTTCATCTTGCAGCATGCTTGAAAAGTCTTTGCTACTTGTCCACAAGCTAAACATCCCTGCTTTAGAGCACGGGTGAACAAACGCAGACCTGTTTCCACATGCGTGTTAGTGGTTGTACAACAAGACAGGCCGACACTTGTGCAGCAGGTGCTGGACGTTGCCTGTAGGGCTGTGTGTGCCCAAACACACGTGTTCCTGGATGCGGGGTTTCACATGTGTTTGCACCTGTGGTCCTGAGCGCTGTGGTTGATGTGGTGGCTGGTCTGGCTTTGACCCTTTCTGCACAGATGCGTTCTCACGCGGCCACGTGGCTTACCCGGGCTCGCTTGCACAGACGTGTCTTTGCCTGTGCATGTAATCCCATGCCTGAGATCCCTGGGCAGAGCTTTGCATAAACTCATGCTGCATGTCTGTGGTCTCCAGGACTGAGCCCACAACATTCAAGGAAGCCAAGCAGCCAGGATAACCTCACAAACGAAAAGTCCCTCGAGCAACCCCTTCCCTGCAGCAGTGTCCTGCATGTTTCTGCCTAGGGTCAGGTCCCACAGGCTTTTTTTCCTGGGCAGTTGGACCATTTGCAGGAGACATTGATCACCTTGGAAGGAAACCAAGGGAAGGGCACTGGATGATAAGAGGGAGTGATTTTTCCTCCTCCCCTTCCCATTGTACGCTCTCTGCAAAGCAAGCGGGGGATGCCTTGACTTAGAGCAGAGATGAATTTTCAACTCATGGGTTTTGAGCCTCTTCCAGCCCAGCCAGAGGGGTTTTCCATGCAGAGGGTCTCAAGGGTAAGGCTGAGGCCTGAGTGCCAGCCAGCCTAACTGTTTGGTACAGATGCACCTCGTGTCAAACAAGTTCATCTGAACCAAGCAGCTGCTGAGTCGACAGGCCTGGGAATCTTGTTCCCAGAGGCTGCAGGCAGGGCAGGAGGAGGTGTGCTCCCTCCTCTGTCCTCGCTTGCTCGCTGGGCAGGGTGTGGGTTTTGGCAACGGCCCCAAAGAGCTACAGAGCTGCAGGAGGAGCTTCTGCCCCACGCAGAAGCCTGGAAAGCACCCCTCTGCCCCAAGGAAGGCCAAAGCATGGACAGTATCTGAACAGACAAGGCTCCCCCGTGCAGGCAGGGCTTGGACTCACAGGGACAAGGTGTTATGGGGTGCAGCCCTGCTGTGCTGGAAGCTAGGACATGGGTATAGGGCAGTGACGCAAGGGTGGACATCACTGGGATGTTCCTCCTGCTGAGGCCGCTGAAAACTAGCCCCGTCCCTGTGATACAGCTCGCTTCGGGGAGAGGCTCTGATGGGAGGAATGGGGTGGTGGTGAGACTGTCTTGGGCAGAGCCTGGTTTCAGAGCTCTGTTGGGCATGTGCACCCCGTGTTAACCTGAGACTCTTGGAATTGAGCTTACAGTTTTCCCATATACCTTCCCATAGCCCTGGGGAGTCACCAACTGCAGTGGGAATAGACTAAGATCTTGGCTTGTTTCTGCCCAGATACCATCGCTGTGTGATCCCATCTTGCCTGATTCCAGCCTCACTAATGGCTCCTTAAGCAAAGAGGATGCAGAGGGGTGGGTGGAATTTCCATTTGCATTTGAGTTTTTGGCAACACGCTGCACTCTCCTAAGTCATGCACACTCCTTAGAAACACCTTTCTGCCCTCTGGGCCATGGTCCACTGGTGAGAGCCAGGATGGTGATCTCATACCCCCAGCTGCTGCTGCACTGAGTCAGCTATCACTTGAGGTCGCTTGGGGTGGGACCTCTGATTCTCCTCTGGAGTAGCCCCTCATATAGGGATGAGTGAAGAGGTTGCATCTTTCCCTCCCCTCTCTTATTAATAGCTTGTTGCTCTGCTATTGCTCTGTGTAGGATGTTCACATACCTCCTCCATGAGTTTCGGAGCACATCCCATTGTTGAGGCACGGGTTGCTGCTGCAGGCGCCTGTGGGGGAGCAACACTGCTTTATCCCCACCTCCTCCATGACTTCCTTTGATTGCCCTTTGCCGGGCAGGAGAACCACTTCTCTGCCGTTGATTGCAACCACGTCCAGGCAGCCCCTGAACCCCCACGTGACTCTCTGGGGCTGAAGCGGATGTCGGAGGCCCCCAAAAAGCAGGTCTCGCCTGCCCTGGGAGATACTACAGGTCCCTGGCAGCTGGAGAGAGGCATTTCCCAGGCCATCAATGAGCAGGCGGACAGACGTATTCTTCACCTCCAGGAAGACTGAGTGCCACTCACCATCACTCACAAAGCGTGAGGAGGAGAGGTTCCCAGTGTAGTTCCCCCGGCAGCTGTAACCAAGCTGAGGCACTCCATTAGCCATCTGCAAAACACATCCCACAAGTCATGGTTAGCTGTGATACAGGTAGATGCTGTTCATGGGGGCTTTCAACACTTCTGCTGCTTGTTCCCCTCTCTCCTTGCCTAAGCATTGAGAGTCAAGATGAATCCCAACTTTCAGACTCTAAGAATTACCAGCTAGGCACAGGCAACCTCTTTCACCCCTATTAAGCTATGCATGGATCAATTAAAGCCTGTTTAAGTGAGTGCAACCGCCTTTATTTTGCAAAACATTTTCATCTCTCTGGCACAGTTTCACCCATGGTCCTTCCTGCAACCTTTGACCTGTGTTCAGGAAGAGATACTCATCTTTCTGCATAACAGGGTGCAGAGCCATGTATCATACTCCTGCAGCTTGCTCGTCCCTTCTCTTGCCTTTCTAAGCCTAGTCAGAGCCCTGGTATTCAGGGTATCCATGACTTCATCACCAGTCATGAATGGACTTTTGTTCTGGGACATGTGGCCCTTATTCTGTTCTCACTGTCTTGTTAGTGGTGGGGAAGGTGTTGGAGCAGTTGACGTTTTGGCATGGTGAGAGTGCTGGAAGGACCTCATTGAGGTGGACCACTGGCAGCTTTCTCAGGAGGAAGCAAGGAGGATTTGGGAGACAGAAAAAGGAATTACTGTGGTACCCAGCTTCTAACCAGCACGCTGGAAAGCTGGGACAAAGCTACTGGTAGGTGTTGTGGTCCAATCCTTGATCTGTGGCAGATGGGAGGGAGACAAGATATTGAGCTGCTAAAAGTGAATCACACCAGTGTCTTCTGCATTAAACTGGGACTTCGGAAATTGCTATAATGAGGCTCATCAATGCTTGTATGGAGGAAGGAGATAGGAAGGGTTAGCTGTGTGGTTGCAGGGTGAAGTCAGGGTAAACCTCTCTTTCACCTTTTTCTCCCCAGTGCTTTGTTCATAAAAACCTCTCTTACAGAAGCCAAGAGGCTATGGAGAAGGAGAAAAGAGATGGACCAAAACATTGAGGGAAATCCTGCAGAGCTTGCTACATAACATCAAGCAATTCATCCCAGGCAAAAGAGATCTCCATGGGGGGCATTAGAGCCAGTGAGGAGTGGTGATGCTTGAAGAGGCCAGAAGAGGAGTGATTATGGGCTACACTGAACTCTAGAGGAAGCTACACACAATATGAGGGGGCTGCTCTGGAGGGGTCCAAAGCAGAGCAGGACAGGAGTAAACTTGGAGAAGCCCATGGTATAAATAAATCCCAGTGGGAGGAGAGAGCAGCTGCCAAGGAAGGAAGTGCTGGATGCAGCTGGCACATGCCATGGAAGGGCCTCAGGGCAGCATGTGTGTGTAAATCTCTTTGCACAATTGGCAAGTGCACCAGAGCACTTTGTCACTTCACTTTATCTGGAGGAACATGATTTCACTTCAGATGGGTCTGTAGATTGGGCTTATCATTTCTGAGGCTGGGAGACAGCTGAGAACTCGATTCCCTGGAGCAAGAACTGACAGACTGCCAAGTCTTTCCCAGCTTGCCTGGTTTGCCATCCTCTTGCTGCAACCAATTTCTGAACATCAGGAGAGTTTAGTGATTAGAAGGGTGATTATATGCATGCCCTTGGGAGAACTCATCCTCTTCACCAAATCTACAAACCCTTGGTTCTGGTGCTTTCAAAGCTTTGGCTCATACCTGGAGTACTGCATTCTACAAAGCTTAAAATCTTGAGGGATTCCTTCAGTTTTTTTCAGGTCAGATGGTCTGGAAAAGGTTTGATCCCTGAGATACTGTTAATAAGTGAGTCAGGGAAGAAATGAATCACAGGCAACTTTATGGTGGAGGCTTTATGAATGTTTCCTGTTGAAAAGCTTGTGGAGATGCCTGGGTACTGGAGATCATGGGCACACTGAATTCCATCAATAATGAGTTTTTTCTCCACGTGTTAGGCCTGGCTCAGTAGAGCTTCCTGCCACATCATCCTCTCTGAGCGCCCTTTGGAGTGCTGCAGTCCTGCTGAACTAGGAACTACCCGGAGACAGGGCAGAAAGCTGGGGACCCTTCTTGTGAAGTTTTTCTCATCATCCCTTTATAATGCAGCTTAAAGTCACTCTTGGAGATGGATGCAGGACATACAGATGAAATTTTTCTACTCTTGCTCTTAAGGAACAATAGCTGTGGCAGCTGGAGCTTGCAATATGTACTATGGGCAGGTCTCTGGGTGTTGGCTGCTGTGCAGCTCCCGGTCTGTGTGGGTCTTTTACAACAGTGGAAAGAAAAGTATTTCAAAATAGGAAGATGGGGTTGTGAAACCATGAGAAGGGATGAGGGAATTCAGGGATGAACACTTCCAGGTAGGTTACAGGGTATAGATCTCAATGTGATTAGTCTCAGAGATAAACCTCTGCAGGTTGGCGAGTATGTCCTGTGATCTTGGTCTTCAGCTACTCTGAATTTAATTGATGAGGAATATACAACCCCCCCCATTCTGTAGTCATCTGCTACTTTCCTTCTGTTGCCAAAGTGAAGAGGGAGATGATCTTTGAATGTTGGGTGGATTCGGTGTTGTACCAGAGGGAGGAGAGTGATCAGACTGAAATGTTCCTGGCTTTGCAAGTGTCTTAAACAGTGAAACCGCCTGAAGAAAGTGGTTGAAAAGAGCAGAGGTTTGAGAAATAGCATTTAAGACTCCTATTTTGTCTTTAATTTGAGGTCCATGTGATTAGATGCATGACCTGACTGGCATACGCTCTGATGCAGGTAAAGGCTGATGATACCAATCTCAGAGCTGTCCTGTGCCCTCCTCATCTCTGCCCTGGTACCCCAACCCTCTAGCTCAGTATGGCTGCCTCCCCTGTTTTGGAGCCATAATGTGATCTGGCAAATGTTTTGTCTGTTCAGGGGAGCCTGACTCCACTCCTGAGGTCTGGGGGGAAGTTTGTTCTCAGAAGACTGGTCTGGGGAAAATTCTACCTGGCAAATCCTTTTCCCTGAGAGGTGTGATATAAGAGAGGGATGGGGAAGCAAGCCGTACAGAAAGATGATGATGTAGATCTATGATATGGGTGTATGCTGCTTTCATGCCAGAGACTAGTATGTGCATTCACAGATGTAAAAATACTCACTAGTTGTGGTTGCAGCCATCGCCGAACCGTGCTTGGCTTTCATTTGGTCTTCTCAAGTCTTATAGCTTAGATGAATTACTAAGGGTACATATTATTGCAGCTTCTTTCTGTGATTCCCTTCCCCGAGAGAGTAAGGTTTTTTATGCTGTAAAGAAATCCCTGTGCATTGCAATACATACCTCCAATGTAGCATGGTCAGTCCCGTTAGCGTGGAACATGACAGCGTGCAGCTGGTGGGTTTTCAGGCGAAAGTGCATGTGCCAGGAGCCGATGTGTGAGTGCTGGTACCAAATGTAGCTGTGGCCCCCAAACCTTACAGCTGTTCCTGGAAGGCAAATGAGCAAAAGCTCTCATCTTCGTTACACTTTGAGACTATGGACTGTATCAAGCCTTGCCTCTTTCTCCAGCCTGACACCATAACTGTCCAGGACAAGTCCCATCTGTGGCAACTCATGTACTGCACAGCTCCCATTTGCATCTCCCAGTATTTCTTCTATGTACTCAACTGTAAAGCAGTCCTGCAATAGCAGCCTGGCTATTTCTGTCCTATAGCACCTTGAAGGTCCCCTCAATATGGTCTACAGCATCCTTGAATTTTCTCATCCTTAATAAGTCTTTATATTATTCTATGGTATTCCCTTACAATTCCTGCCCAAGTGATGTTAATCTGACCCTTGCTCCCTCCTTTTATTTCTTGAAGTATTCTAGAGTGAGTATAACAAATATGGTTTATTTGGCTTTCCTCAGATTTATCATTTACTCTGTGCTTTGCTGAGTCTAGGATCAACAGAGGAACTCGGATCTCGAAATTCTGATCATTGAGCTTCATTACCTGCTAAGTATGAGTGACTTTTCCCAATGAGATGGATAGATGTTGCTGCTATTAAATACTACTGGAGATAAATTAAAAAAAAAGAAAAAAAATCAGACTCTAAGAATCTAGATTTGGCTTTGAAATTGCAGGCAGATTTGTAGGTTACTGGGCAACCTAATTCCATGGAAAGTCCAGGTGCTTTAGAGTGTACTGAAGGAAAACCTATTGCCCAGGTTTATAGGGTAGGACACGACCAGGAAGGATTGCTCACCATTGCAAGAACAGATTTGCTCCAGGCTGTGCCGTGGGGTGAGGACGCTGAGTCGGGCAGTGCTGTAAGTAGACATCATTCCTGGATCCAGCTGAATGGATTCCTTGCAGACACGGTGGGCGCAATCTGACCCATGACATGGCACATGGATTGCTTTCTTCATCCGAAGACCAACAAGCTGGTCCATCTCCCCAGCTGACACAGTGATCTTATTTGCGAGGACCCGAGGCTCATACAAGGAGCCATGTGGCTCTCCAACAGCCAGGAGCAGGTCCACTCCATCAGAGGTAGCTGCAGGCTGTAAGCTGGCCATGTGGATGTTTTGGCGCCGGGTGACAAGGATGTTTCCCAGAAATCTCTGCAAGTTGCGCCAATGGTCCCCCACAAACTCCTCAGGGGAGAGGTGGCGAAAGTGTAGCACCACCGCCTTGTCCAAGGCCTCCTGCGTGAAGCACCACACATGGACGTTGACACTGGTGGTGGCTGTGAATGTACCATCACTGACTGTCACATTCAGAAGGTAGTGACCATGAGGAAGCTTGTCCCCAGCAATGATCTTCCCATCTGCAGCCCCAACAGAGAACAGCCCCTCCTGGGGCACTTCTGCCACCAAAGTGTACACCAGTGTGTCATGGGGATCTCGATCCGTGGCATGGATCTTGCCCAGAACGCCTCCTCGGAAGGCTTTCTCGTTGGTGGTGATGAATATTTCCAGGGGAAGGGCTGAGGGGGCATACTGGCTCTGCTCAGTCACTTGGATGTTTATAAATGCAGACGAGGACAGGGGAGGGATACCGCTGTCAGAGACCTGTCAAGGAAAACGGGAGGATGAGTTATAGCCACATGCTGCCTTACTGCCATCTCACCCGACTGGATGGGCTGATCTTGCAAAGGAGAATGCCTTGCAGGTAGCAATGGGTGGAAGCTGTCAGGCAGCAGCTTGGGAATGAAGAAGATGTGGGAAAAACTGGGCAGCAGAGTTGGACCTCTGCCTGGAGATGGCCCCAGGGAAATGACAGCATGCCTTCCAGCATGGAGACTGATTGAGACCTTCTGTTAGCAGTGGGATTGTGCTCATTTCTCTGTGTGCTCATCAGCAGCTGAGGCACACCTAAGCAGCTCTGATTTCCTGAGGATTAATCATCTTTAGAGCTGCTGCCAGTCTGTGGGGTTCCACGTGTAACTGAGGGTGCAAAGATACGTAGCAGTTATGCACATCAACATACTGGCTCACCTTCTGGACTATTTAAGCCCATGTCCTGCCTCTGACAATGTCTGTCTAGCATGAGTCAAGGAACCTCAAAATAGAAAAATGCAAATAATCATGCTATAGGTTAAGTTTCTCCCTAATCTCAGGCCGTTAGTGGTTGAAGTTTATAATAGTACCTAGCTTTTAGAACACCTACTATTACTGAAGAATTATGTGTTTTACATGTTGTTATCCTTTTGTTTGTAATGGATTTGTAACTATCCTTACTGATAATGTTGAAAAATAATTAATTCACTCTGCAACAACAGAAATCCTCTTTGAAGAAGAGCTTAAACCACCTCTTAAATGACAAGGGTAATTGCAGAAAGTTTTAGGACCAGATCTGGGTCTCGCTTTAAACTGGAAGTCACTAGAATGATGCTGGGAAAAACATCTGTCTAAGGAAACTGCTGACAGTATTTCTCATGATATTATCTGATTTTTAGCAGTGCAGAAGCTGACCCCCTGCTTCTTGTGGGCAGGCTGTGTGGAGAAATGAGCTCTGGAGCTGGCTCCAAGTGGCAAAATTGGATTTCTCCAAATCCAGAGATGTTTCCACCCGGCTGTGCCATCCCAATCATTTTGTTGCTACTTAAGGTTGCTGAGGGATTCAGATACCAGGACAGTAAGGCAGGCTCTACCTGGACTTGTAATAGGTACTGTTCTTTCATTCTTCTGTTCAGGATGGATGATGTCACCAGCAGACCATTCTGTGTGACATCAAAAGCCTTCCCGTCATTGCCCTGGGTGATCTGGAATGAATACGGCGGTCCATTTTCTGGGGAGTCTCTGTCGCTCATAATCAGCTCCAGGACGCTGGTACCCACGGGAGCATTCTCCTGGAATGGGGAAAGATGCTAGTGGAGAAAGGCAAGCAAATAGAAAAGGCCCAGGGGAACCCACAGTGCTCCTAGAGCTGCTAGATGAGGAACAGGGAAAGAAATCCTGTACACCGTATGCATCTCTAGTACACGCAGGCTTGAGACTCTTGCCAGTAAAGGCAGAGACCCAGTGGTGGCAAGGGACTCCCTTTCATGACATTACATATGTGGCAGCTAAGTGCAGACAGTTGAGCTGATGCCCTTGCTTTCCCCTTGAGTCATGCCAGCACAAGAGCAGATGAAAGCAAGTTTTGTCTGCATTTCTTTCCAAGTGTATATAGGTGTTTTGAGTCCAAGTGACAACTGGGTTGCATCTAGCAGACACGATGATGCTTGACCACGCTCTTGGGTCTGCTTTTTCTGTTGTGGTGTAGACATTGGTGATTGTAAGGAAGAAAAGGGCTGCAGGTCAGGCTTGGAAAGTATGAAAAGCTCTGCACTCTCTGTACTGAAAGGACAGGAGGTGCCTGAAGCTATTTGAAAGAGAAAATGGCATCTGTTGGCAGAATATCTCCCCTTGCAGATGCTACCAGTTCTTTTTTGTCAATGAGCACAAAGCAACAGCATGCTTCATCCTGTCTTACCCTTCTGCTCCAACAGCAGCCCATGCATGAGTACCTTAGTACCCCCCAATGGACTGGGAGAACAAACTGTCTCCTGGCTTACCTGCACCACCACGCTGTAGTTGAGCTGGAAGAACCGAGGAGGGTTGTCATTGACATCAGACACATGGACACGCACAGCGACGTCACTGAACTGAGCAGGGTGGCCGTTGTCTGTGGCTCGAACTGTCAGGGAATAACTGGGGATCTGGAGGATTCGTAGTGCATGATTACTTGGAGAAATGGAGGAACAGTGGCTTTTTCACATTGATGCTGTACTCTGCTGCAGCTTGTTGAAATGCTTGAGGCCATGCATTGCACCATAAAAGCAGCTTTGCCCTTGGCCAGAGCTCTCCATCCACAAATCTCAAAGCACATTGCTAAAGAAAATCAGCCTCACAATAGCTGCAGAGAAGGGAAACAGCTTGGCAAAGGTGGATGAGACAGAGCTGGGCAAACATCTGTCAATAGTGGTTTGAGCTGCTACTGTTTTATGAACGAGAGATTGTCCAGGTGACCTTTCCATCTCCTCCCCATGCCTGTTTTCTGTGCTGCTCTGATGCAGAGAAGCAAACCAACCCTGTTGGTTTCCAGTTTGGGACTGACTCTCACCTAGCCAGCTTGTACCAGTGGAGCAGACCAAAGCCCGTAGCTGTGACCACTGAAGGCTACGTTGCCTTCCCTAAAGCCCAGCCTTGCTACAGCAGTATCTATGAGTCTAGAAAATGAATGAAAGACTTGCCTTCTGCTTACAGTATTATGAGTAGATCAGTCAGAAAATGGGAGGTAACTGAATACACTGTGCTTCCTCAGCCTTTTGGGGCACATCTACTTTAGCCTTACTGTTCCCATTTTCTTGAACTCACCTCCTCCCTGTCCAGATGCTTGGTGATGCTGAGTTGCCCACTTTTAGGTTGAATGCTGAAGTGTCCCAGTGGGTTCCCTCCCACGATTGAGTATGTGATCTGATTGTTCATTGCTCCATCCAAGTCATCAGCTGACACCTGTTAGGAGGAAAAAAAGCTACACCCCCTGGCCTGAAAAGGCCTTGCCATGGAGGAATGGGGGCAGCACCCCCTTGTCATTTAAGGGTATTGGTCTGAGCTTGCCTCAAATGAGGAGGAGGAAGGAAGGTGGTTTACATAAGCATCATTCATTAGTTTTTCCAAGATAAAACTCAACACAGCTACAACAATGGCTTTCTCCTTGTCCCTTTCCTGACTTTACCAACCTGTGATGGTAACAGGCTGGGCAGAAAACTCCACATGGGCATACCTTGGGCTCTGTTATCCTGCCCACAGAAGCCTCTACCTTCCTCAGGTCACAAGGGTATTGGCCTTCTGCAAGCATTTTAGCTCTCCTGGGAGGTCCTCAAAGCTCCTGAGCCCCCCCTTAGGTATCTCAAGCTTTCACTTAAAGATGTTTTAAAAGGCAAAGTGTTCTTCCTGTCTATGGAATGTCAGGAATTCTGGCAATCATCCTTTTTAAAAGTCATTCTTAAATCTTAGATGTTGAATGTCACAAACCCACTGAGGTGGCTGTGTCCAAGGAAAAGAAGTGCAAAAGAAGAGTAAATAACGCATGGAACAAGTAAAAGAATAAGTAAAGACAGCTGGCCTGTTCATAATCATACCGTAAGGATGATTTCTCCAACTGCAGCATCCTCCCGGATATCAGCAAAGTAAGCGTCTTGGATGAACTCTGGTGCATGGTCATTGATGTCAGTTATGTTGATCACTACCATGGTCACATCGCTGAGAGAAGCTGAGCCCTTCCTTGTGCCCTCGATGGATAAGTAATACTCATGACTCGCTTCAAAGTCCAAGCTCCCATTTATGTATAAGGCACCTGCATTGGCAGATGGATAGAAAAGGGCAGAAGATACTTTGAATGAATGGCACGTGAGGTTTTTTGTAATACTGGGGATATACTGAGACAACTGCCAGACTGCCAGCTGAAAAGGTGCTGTTCACCTGACTTCGACCTCCTCTGGTTAAATCAGGACACTGAAGGTCATGGCATCACATAAAGAAACCTATGACTGAACTGTTTCTGCCATAACCTGCCTCATGTTTGAAGAGGTGAAATAAGCTTTTATTCAGGGAGGTTTCCAGGACTCTTGATTGCAGGAGATCTGGGACAAAATAGGATGAGAATCCAACAATGCTATTGAAAGCTGTGACCAAGGCAGTAGTAGAGCATCACTGAACTGTGTCATAGGCAAGATGAAAAGGTGTGAGACGTGGATGCAGAGATGTACAGGAGAAAAAGGTGCATGGCAGGATGCTGTGATTAGTAGGTGAGTCTTGGGATGCAACATAAAAAGGAGTTATAAAAAATGAGTGAGGAACAAAGAAGACAAAGTGAAAGTGGAAAAACATAGCGATGGGGGACAGAATGTGCCTGTGTATTTCAATGCTTTCCTGGGTTCAGCACTAAAACCATCACAAAATTATCCCCTGGAAATGACTCTGTTCTATGTCTTTTAAGACATACCGACTATTAACAAGATTGGTGTAGAAAAATTAGTAAGAGCCTTGGGGACAGAGAAGCTGCAGAAGGTGCTGTAGGTGAGGATGTTGCAGCCATGGGCAGAAGGCCATTGATGACACAGCCAAGAGCTTGTTTCAGGAAGCTGACATTGGCCTTCTGATAACAGCTTTTACCAGATCACTGCAAACAGAGCAGTGCTTTATTTGGCTAGTAAACCTGGCTCAGCACCTGCTCATGGTTAACAGATTGGTAACTATCCACATTCATTGAGTGCTACCTAATAAAGCTGCCTGTTAACCCTGGTCTGCAGGTTCCTTGTGGGATCAGGATGGAGAGACTTTTTTAAATGCAATTACCTTCTCCTGTGTTTTGAAGTGGAAAAATTTCCCCATCCTGTTCTCCGTGTATTCCTCATTGCAATGGATCTGTCTCAGGTCCCAGACATACGGCAGGAATCTTTCCATTAATTTCAGTAAGATTTGGACTACTCAAGTGACTTGGCTGGTAAAATTTAGGGTAGAGGACTGTATTCCCTACCCTTGTGCTGGCTAAAGACTAAGGGAAGCAGAAGTGCAAGCCAAACGGAGAAGAACGAGAGAAGACACATACAAGCACATCCTTTGATGTTTGGTCAGCCAGGACCTGCTTTGGCATGAGATCGTCTTACCTGTGTTTGAGTTGAGCTGGAATTTCCCGTGGTCGTTGCCATTCACAATTTCATACTTGATCTCTGTGTTTTCTGAATTGTCCCTTGTCAAGGCTGACAAGTTGAGGACCTCTGTACCCACAGCCACATCTTCTTTTACCATGGCCACGTATTCAGGGGCCAGGAAAACAGGCAGATATTCGTTTAGATCCACAACGGAGACAGTGACAGTGCCAAGAGCAGAGAGGGGCTCCGGGGTGCCCCGGTCTGTAGCACAGACTGTCAGCTCAAATGCTGAATGCTGGGAATCCTTCAGAGGCTTTTCCAGACGAATCACCCCTGTGGTTTCTTCAATTGAAAAGTGTCCGTTGGCAGAATCAGGCAGAGAATAAACCACCTCAGCATTGAGACCTGGAAGGGTAAGGGACAGGCTGCATTAATTCATGGGTAGGAACTGCTGGTTGGATTTTTTTTTGTTTGGTTTGTCAATCCATGAGGACTATGTGTACTTAATGACCTTAAATTCCTAGGGAGAACGGAGGCTGTATGAACATCAGGTGTTGCCCCTGTCCGTCTGTAAGTTCAGACATCTGGCCACCCTCACCATCATCCATCAGTACCGCCTGTCTGTATTTACTAGTGTTTCCCAGTTTTAATTCCCCTGCTTTTAAATGTAATTTCCCTTCGTATCTGCTTGCAAAGCAGGTAAATACGCTCTTGCCTCTGTCATTGTAAATTCAGTCTCTGCTGGAGAGGTTTGTTGAAAGTTCCTTTCTTAGGAGTCTTACCTATGTTTCTGAGAATCTTTGTGTCTTCAGAAGGACCTCTCCCTCCATATCATCTACCTCATTCAGATATAAAGCTCCTTTTTTCCTTATTACGCTCATTCTTGATTTCCATTTTTGGTAAAGTTTCTGTCCAGTTTGGATCCCCGACAAACTGTGTGTCACAGTTTGCACCGCACGTCACGGTTACAGTTACTGAGCATGTCCTCAAAGTCTGTCTTTGCGTGTTTCTACAAATATTGCATTTCCTACCGGGTCACAAAAATGCTGATGCCAGCCTGCTAGTTAAGAACAACTCAGTGATGAGATCCTGGCACATCTTCGCCAAGATTCAATCATCTATACCCATTGCTACAACCCTTCCCTAGGTTTCAAAGGTTTCAGGATGAAAGACGAACTATACTAAAGAGTAAATCCCATTCTGACTCACCTTCGTCAAGGTCCCTGGCAGCAACCACGGCGATGGGTGTTTTTGTTGTGGTGTTGTCAAAAACGGCCACTGCACAGTGAGTGGGGAAGAACCTCGGTGCGTTGTCATTTGTGTCCTCTACGATCAGCGTTACATCTGCTTGGCAGGAACGGCCTCCACCATCAGTTGCTTTGGCAACAAGATGGTACGTAGGTTTCTGCTCACGGTCGAGAGGTGCAGATGTGGTCAGTTCCCCTGTTGGAAAGAACAGGAGGTGTCTTGTCTCCTGCAACTGCTGCCACAGCCTAGGAGAGCTCAGGGAGGTTCAAGCACGCTGCCTTCCTGGCTGAACCGTGGGAGACAGCCCGGGTTTGAACGCTGTCTGTAATCCAGCTAATAGCAGTGATGTGTCCACACCACATCGCTCGGGGCTATTCTCGGATCACTGCCAGCCAGTGCCCTGGCAGGGCTTGGCATGGGGAGTCCTTCAAGGCGGGCTGAACTTCATGCAAGGGATGCCGTCATGGGATAAAAGTCCTCATAAATGTATTGTACTCATAAACACCTTTATGACCCCTGCTGCATTAAGTTTTTTGTAATGTAGTGAACCCCAGTTGTTCTCTAGAATGATCATTGTGTCTGCTCGGGCAAAGACACTGCCCAAGACCTGGTAAGGTGCTTTTTAGAGTTTAGGACTTGGGTCTTTGTCTCAAGCCAAACACTTGCTGATCTCTCCTCCTTGAGACCTGGCTGTTAGCAACAGCATCTGCCCTGCATTTTACTGGTGCTAATGGACTATCTGTAAAGAAATCCAGCAGGCAGCTGCAGAGCTCACTCTCCTCTATACTGTGTTGGAATAAACCTGTCTGTCTGCCATTCCTCCTAGCTTGGGAGAGCTGGAATGAACAGACCTTTTGTTTGCTCAAGAGGAGGCAAGTATTGAGCCATGCCGGCAGCTGGCATTTCTTGGGAGTGGGTGAGGAAAAGGATAAAAGCATCCCATCGCCCTGCTCTCACCTGTGTGTGGGCCCAGCCGGAATTCCTCTGCGCCAGGGCCGTGGAGGCTGTATGTTATCTGGGCATTGCTGCCGACATCAGGGTCGGTCGCTGATATTTTCAAAATGAAAAGACCCGGCAGAGCGTCTTCAGAGACTCTCCCAGTGTAGAATATCTGGCAAGGACAGAAGGCGTCATTGGCATCTGAGCCATCTCCAAAATACCTTCATCCCACATGGGGAGGAATGGACTAGCAGAAGCTTCATAGAGAAGGATAAACCATGTGGTTTATGGGGGAACACAATGTGCCTCACGTTGCCGCTGCAGGGGTGTGGACTGGGACCAGTGAGCTCATTTCACACAAGCCTTTGAATCTCCTTTGGGAAGCAACCACCTCTGTTCTTTCTCACCATGGGTAACATCCATACCAGCAATCAGCTCTCTACGGTAACAAACCTCCTGATGGGAATCTCTCAGCTTAGCAGGATATAAAACTCAGTAATTTACATGCCCCTACCCAGGAGGCTTCCTGGCATTGTTTATCTCCAGAAATTATCCTTCATAATGCTTAGGCGCTCACTTACTGCTGGCAAACATGCTTGGAGGCTAGATTTAATGTTCTTGCTTGACATGCAGCTTAATTAAAATTGCTAAGCATAATCAAAGCAAAAAGATCGTGTGAGAAGAATTATGACAAGCCAAACCCTCTTAACATGCTCTTTCTGTTCATTCTTCCTTGCTATTGTGTTCTCTCCTTCCCAGGTGCTCCTCTTGTGCCCCTGATGCCCCAGGACAGATGTCTTACCTGGCCACACTCAGGGCTGTTGTCATTGATATCCAGAACAAAAATTTCCACTTCGGTGGTAGCCTGAAATTTTCCATCAGAGGCCATAACCTTGAGGAGATATTTTTCTGTATCTTCTCTGTCCAAAGGCTTCTTGGAAGAAATTGTCCATTCGCCCTCAATCTGGTTAACGGTGAACTGTCCCAGTACATCTCCTTCTAGAAGGGGGCAGGAGGCACGGAAAAAAGACATTTACCGAGTGCTGAAAATCAGATGAGTTAAGGAAAGGGGATATAGGTGTGCCCACTGCCGGGCCCTCGGGACACCTGAAGGACTTGCAGTGGTGCCACACAGAGGGCGTTAGTGTCATATCTGGCAGGTGAGGAGCATTTGGTCTGCTTCACTGCATAGCTGAGAAATACCCTGCTCGTTTCTCTTACTAGCTGTTTGCATATTACACTGGAAGGAGGAAACTACTCCTGATTGCAAAAGTGTCTCGGTAATGTTCTGCAGGTGTGCATATTCATTGCCTCAAAACCACATCGTCTCACCTTCCTAAAGTGTGTCAGTCTTTCTCGGTGCATGTTCCTAAAGGGATCTGAGAGTGGCAAATACCCTGCAGACATTGCTTGGATCTTATTGTTACAGTACCTATGTAGTTGTACTCCCTTTTAACCTACAGATGTATTTAATATAAAGCTACACTTTCTGGGGCTACTTTTTGATTTTGTAAGAGCCAAACAATGACAGACAGGTAAATCCAGACTAGGCAGGCTCTCCAGCCCACCAGATTCATGCCGCTCCTACTGATATTACACAGAGTAGCTTTTGAATGGGGTGGATGCTGACCCTGGAGAATCCTTTTCTGGCAAGGAGCTGGTGTCCTCTGCTGAACCCATGCAGCTGGGCAGAAGGAGGGAGCACATTAGGTAAGGGAGACAATGAAGAGAGCTGGCTCCAGGGCTTGTTTGTGTTAGGCTCTGAAGGGCCTTGCACAGTGGGGTAAATTACATCCACTCTCTTTCTGCTTTTATTTGCACCGTGGTGATGAGGTGGTGAATCTGGAGGTGCAACAAGACCTCTGCTAGCCCTTCTTCTGATGCTGGGAGACTCCAGCCCACGCTCAGATTTAGTTTCTGTGTGTTTAAGGTCAATGTGCATGTGAACAACGGGAAGCTAGGCTCTGTGTTCACCTCCTCCTTTCTTTTGCTGCACCACTCTGCTGCAGTTGTATTTCTGTATTTATGGCTAGAGTTTGACTTATACTTCTAAGTACATAGCAGAAATGTATACACATATTCACCAGTAATATAGCAAGCATTCTCTCAGGTTTAAAGCAGTTGGAAGTTACTACTACCTTTAAGATGGCAGAAGTGCAAATACATAAATGGATTGAATCTTTGCTCCCAAAGGTTTGCAAATACCTAGGTATGCCATAAACCAATTGAAAGTACCAACATTCCTCCCCTGTTTTGGATGGTTACAATAATAGATAACAGGCTGCAGCATGATCTGGCTAAATGTTTTGACCCTGAAGGGTCCTCGTTTGAGTTTGTACAAACATTTTAATTTGAAGTATCTGTTCCAGGTCTGAGGGAGACCCTTTGGGGTCAAAAAGTACCGTAAAATCAAGCTTCTACTTGTGCCGATGCACAACAAACATTCCAGTATAACTTTTTTGCTCTTTTACAGCAGTGGTTAATTTCAGTTGGCACAGCTGATGTTCCAGGGGTGCGAGAGTCATCTTTAGTATTTCTTGTTAGCCAGGAGTCTCGTTAAGATTGACATGAAAGTCTCAAATATCCACCAGTTCTTCAGGGTGGTTAACTGCAGCCTTGTGAGGTCTACTTGTTTGTTAAGTCAGGGTCACAGTGGCATCATAGGAGACACATTTAATATCAGGAAGTTATGCACATCCTATGTGCACAAATATAGTTATTAAAAATACAGGCAGGCTACACATAGGTGTAAACTGACTGCATGGTTTGCAGGAGAAAAAGCTGGGTCAAAGAACTTACAAATACAGATCACAGTATCTATGTGTGAAAAACCTTCCTTCCTGCTGTACCACCACTTCTACCCTTCTTGTAAGTATTAAAATTACAATCTTGATTATTCCTCTGTTAAGAAAGTGTAAATAAATATATCTACAGTACTGTGTAATTACTTACATATTTTATTTATTTATTTCCAAATAAATAGGACAGTTTGGTGGTGAGATAGCTATTATAATGATAATTCCACCCACTGCAGTTAGTTACTAAAGAGTTTTGGATACCCCAGACTCATTTAACTGATGAATCCAGCTCATGACAGAGCTCGGGCTTCATCACCTGCTTCTTATAGGACTGTCTGTATAATGCTATTTCGGTATTAATATTCTGTAAGACAACGTATCAAATCCTCACTTTGAGATGATACTCTATTTTTGCTCACTGAAGATTTAAAGTCAGGAAAAACTCACCAGTTATGTAGCATGTGACCCGCCGGTTCTGCTCAGAGATGTCTGCATCGATGGTACTCAGTGTGACAACAACCTGCCCTGGCTCCGCGTTCTCAATTACCGATCCTTTATAGAAATCCGAGGTGAACTGTGGAGCATTATCATTTTCATCAGAGACAGTGACCTCCACCAGGGTTTGGGAAGAGAGCTGGACTTTCCTGCCATGGTCAGTGGCCACCACATAAAACCGGTAGATCTCCTGATCTTCGCAGTCCAACTCTTTTAGTGTGGTGATCCACCCACTCTCACCATCAATGGTGAAGAGTCCTCGGAGGTTGCCTGATTCTGCTTCCAGACTGTAGGTCACCTGTCCATCACTTCCCATGTCCTGGTCATTAGCTGTCACTTGAATGACTGTGGTTCCTGATGGCATGTTCTCCATGACAAAAGCTTTGTAGGGATCTGCCTCAAAAACAGGTCTGTTGTCATTGACGTCCTGCACTTGGATGTTCACAGAGACCAGAGAGACCAGGTCAGTCTCCTGATGTGTGCAGTGAGCCATAACATCAATCTGGTACCACTTGGTGGTCTCATGATCCATGGCCTTTTTGATTTTCAAAGCCCCTGTTTGTTCATCCAGTGTGAACACCTCATCTTTATTACTTTCTGTAGTGGTTCCCTTCACCAGGCTGTATATGATGGGATCCTCTGCAAAAGCTTTGACTGAGCCTATTTCTGATCCCTCTGGAAGGTCCTCAGATGCAGAGAATGTATAAAGGGGCTCAGAAAACCTTGGCAACGTCACCTCCCTGGGGACAATCTGAAGATTCACTGGGAGAAGGGAAGTCCAGTGAGGGGGTCTGCCATCTTCAGCTTTCACCTTGAAGTTAAAGGCTCTGTTTTCCAAACCAACAAGGCTCTCTTTGACCTTAACAACCCCAGTGGCAGCATTGATCTCCACAAGATCTTCTGCCACATCTTCCACAGAGTCAACGGAGTAAATGACATCTGCATTTGCACCTTCATCAGCATCATAAGCCAGTACCTGGATGACAGGGGAGCCTTTGCTTACATTGGACTGGATAGACAGCGTGTATTCAGAAGCTTTAAACTGAGGTGGGTTGTCATTCTCATCTGTAAGGATTATTTTGACAGTGCAGAATGCCACCTTCCCACCCCCGTCCTTGGCCATGACTTTAATGGCAATCACTCTCTCTGTTGAATTTTCCCTGTCCAGTTTTTGCAGCGTGGCAATACAGCCTTTATTGTCTATGGAGAACTTCTCATGGGCAAGTTTATTTATGATGGTATAGTCTATGGTGCCGTACGGGCCACCATCTGGGTCAATAGCCAGCAGTTCAATCACTTTGGTACCTATCTCAGCATTTTCTGCCAGCTCTGCCTCATACACATTCTGCCGAAAAGAGGGGCTGTATTTGTTGGCGTTTGTGGTATTGATATACACGGGCACGGTGCTCTTGAAAACTCCATCTGAAGCAGAAACTCTGAGACTGTAAGATGACTCCAAGTCCTTTTTGCAGCGGTTGAACATGGATATTATTCCAGAAGTGCTGTTGATAGTGAAATGCCTGTTGTCATTGCCTGAGAGTATCACGTATTCCAGTCGGGTGGTGTCTCCGCTGTCGGGGTCCAGGGCTTGGACTTTTATCACGATATGCCCACATGTAGCCATTTCACTCACCTTGGCTTCATACTGAAGCTGGCTGAACTCGGGGGGGTTGTCATTGATGTCTGTCACATCTACAATTACCAGGGCATCACTGCTAAGTGGAGGCATCCCATGATCTGCAGCTCTTACTTTCATGCGAAACTGCTGATTTTTTTCGTAATCAAGTGCTTGAGCAGTTGTTATTTGCCCTGTGCTGGCATCAATATTAAAGAACTTGGTAGCATCTGAACCATCATCCAAGATCTGATAGGAGACCACTTTGTTTCTGCCCGAGTCCTTATCAGAGGCAAAGATCTGGACAACAGGGGTCTGTGCTGGCAAACTCTCCGAGACAGATGCTGTGTAGATGATCTGGGAAAATATGGGGGGGTTGTCATTAATGTCCTCTACCTCCACCTCTACTCTGGCTTCTGAAAAGGATCCTAGCGCTGTGTCTGTGGCTCGAACAGTGAAGGTGTGTTCTGTCTCTAGCTCATAGTCCAGCTGGCCTGTGACAGTAAGGACACCGGTTTTGAAGTCAGTGCTGAAGAGTTTCAGGGAATCTTCTTCCACGATGTTGTAGATGAGGCGCAAGCCTTCAGGGCTGCGAGCCTGTATGTGGAGGATAGATGTGTAGAGGGGGATGTTTTCTGGCACCTTCACTCGGTAGTACAAACTTTGGAACAGAGGGTTGGATTTGTTCCTCACACTGATCACAACCTCCTCTTCGGCACGGAGGGGAGGCTCACCTTTGTCCTTAGCAATGACTCGGAGGTTGTATTTATTTAATGCTTGGTAATCAAGAGGCTTCTTAAGGGAGATGTCTCCCAGGTAGGGGTCAATCCAAAAGTATTTATAGTCCTCTGCAAATGAGTAGGTAATGGCTCCATTATCCCCTACGTCTTTGTCTGTTGCTGACACCTGAAAAAGGACGTCACCTGGCTCTGTGCCATCCTGCACCGAGGTGTAATATGGCACATTCTCAAACTGCGGTGGATTGTCATTGACATCCTCTATGTAAACCTTCACCGTGGCTTGGGACACTCTCGGTGGTTTCCTATTGTCCTTCACTTCCACAGCTACCTCGTGCATGTCTTGTGTTTCGCGGTCGAATTTCACACCCTTGGTCTGGAGTACTCCAGATGCCTGGATCATTTTGAATCTTTCCTTTCCATTCAAAAGTGAATAGAAAAGTGGTTCATTTAGCTGATACCCCTTGACCCCAAGGACAGTGAGAGTCTTCTCATCTGTAGAGTTCTCCATCACAGTTACTGTATATATGTCTTGATCAAATTTTAAGCCAGTACCTTGTGCTTGAGTTAAATTTAGCTTAACCAGAGCAGTACTTTTATACAAGCCATCACCAGCTCGGACCGTGAGTTCACGATAGCTTCCCAGGCCAGTGGTGTTAAGAATGGAGATGAGACCTGTAAGCGGATGAATGTAGAAAGCATTATCAAGGTTCCCTTCCACGATGCTGTATGTCACCTCTGAATCTGCATCTTTTGCCTGCACCGACAAAAGCTCCATCCCTGAGTGGGCAGGTAGCAAGACAGAAAGCTCATAAGTGTCCTTGAAAAAGACTGGAGGCGAATCATTCACATCTTTAACATGGATTGTGACTCTGGCCGGCTTAGACGCAAATAAGCTGGGACTTCCACTGTCATGTGCGTGTACACTGAAGTGGAAAACTGGGGTAAGCTCATAGTCTATATCAGCACGACTGGTCAGCGTCCCTGTGCTGGGATCTACTGTGAAATATTTCAGTGCCTCCGGTTCCAAAATCTCATAGACCAGCAGAGCATTGGAGTCTTGATCAGCATCTGTTGCATGGGTCACAAGGGGAGAATTGCTTTCATCCAGAACCATGCTTTGTGATGGAGCGTTCTCCATGATCCAGCCAACGAAGGAAGGCTTAACGAAGATTGGCACATTGTCATTCTCATCTATGACATAGATAAGTACCACTGTGTCCATAAATGCTCCAGCCATGTTGGTGCCACGGACTTTCAACTGGTAAAAAGATACCTGCTCAAAATCTAAGGTCTTCTGAGTGGAAATAAGGCCTGACTGGTAGTTCATGGAGAACACTCCATCTCCATTTCCATCTTTTATTTCATAGCTGACTGGTGACAAGCTTGTGGCTGAAACCTGGATCAGAGGAGAGCCAACAGCAGTGGTTTCACTGATCTCTGTGATGTATTCGGCCTCTGGAAACTTTGGAGGCGTGCGCTCAGAGGGTCTAATGCGGACATGTATTGTAGAAGAATCTTTAAGCTGGGGGAACCCCTGATCTTCTGCCTTTACAATGAGAGTAAATCGCTCCTGCCTGGATGGGTCCAGTCTCTGGGCAACTGTAATAATTCCAGAATAAGAGTCGATGCTAAAGAAACCTTCCCCGTTACCTGCAAGAAGAGAAATTACAAAGTGAAGAATACAGACACCCTGTTTTGGTTTTCTGAACCTCTTTTCCATAGATGGTCCTGATTTCAGGCCTAATTAACATCTGTTTCTTTCACTGGGAGGCAACGCTCTCCATTAATTTCTAAATAATTTTAATTCTAAGAACAATGAACTCACTGAGATCTATGAACTAATTTTTAAATCAATCAAAATGTAAATTAGAGATAAATATCCTTCTAATCTGAGCATATTTAGTGGTGGCAGAGCACGTGCTTGAAGCTTTTGCCTCATGTGCAGAACAAGGTTGCATAGACCGTACTAGTTCCTTCAAGCCCTGTCATGCTTATAATTACCAATACTTCAGGAGCAATTAAATTCCTTAGTCCTTGATCTAAATTGCAGTGAGAAAGATGGAGCAAAGGATGGCTTGTCTCCTGCAAAGAATTTAGCTGCTAAATAGGCAGAGTGGCACAGCCATAAATATTTGTTTTAACCTTTAAAGTGAATGACAAAATACTTGCCCACTGAGCTTGCATGACCCAAACCCATCATCAACCAGTGCTGAAAGGGTTCTCGCTCTTCCTCAAGGATGTATTTCTTGGTAGAAGTGGTGGAAGTGATGGTGGCTATTGTAGGAATCAGAGTACTTTTGTCTGACAGCAGCTGAACAGGAAGCCCTCCCTCAGTTCCCATGGATGAGAAGAGCAAATTTTAAGTTGTTCTAACTCATCCAGTCACATTTTTTCTTAGACCAGTGACTCAACACTGAACTGTCTTCTTAAGGAAGGATGCTAATGTTCCGTAATACGGAAATTACCTGCTCATTCTAGATTTTCTCTGGATTTTAGAACTGTGCAGCCATTAACTGTTCTTTGCAACAGCTAGAGAAAGCTGGTCAACTGTTTGGTCGCCGGCTAGAGCATAGAAATGCAGGCATGTTCATACCCTAAACTATCTTGTTGCACGGCTCTCACCTGCCTGAAGGGAGTAGTGGATTTCAGCGTTGGCTCCTTGGTCCTGATCAAAGGCTCTGACTTGTATAACTTCTGTGCCCACCACTGCTGAGTCCAGCACTTCTGCTTCGTAATGGATGCTGCTGAACTGTGGAGGGTGCAGGTTGCAGTTCTCCACATGGATGATGACTCGAACAAAGTTCCTCTTGATGGGGACCTCCTGGTCTCGCACCTGAATGACCGAGGAAGAGCAGGTACGGTCACACTCAGGGAGCAGGCAGCCTTGCCTGCAGCAGGCTTCCAAGTAGCTCGTCAGGACTCTTACAGAGGGTGGGGGTTTTCAGTGGTACCAACCCCTTGGGTAGGAATGAGCCTGCAAGTTTCAGCACCAAAGCTCAGCCTTGAATTTCAAATATTAACAATTATTCACTGTGCTTTCTTGTGTAAGAATACAGTGGCTCTCCAATGAAATCAGCAGGTGATGGGTGCAGCCCATAGTTGAGAGGAAAGCAGGGTTTTACCTAGATTTCTCCAGGATGGCTATACAGTAAAGGTTAACATCCTACTTTCCTCTTCCTCCCTCAAAGACTAGAACCAGTTTTAATTTCTCCAGAGACCCATATATGCTGGCCAAGCCGATGGACTTAGCAGGGTTTGGCTAGGACTCACCATCACTGTTAGGGTGTGCTGAGGCATGGGCTGGGAACTGAAGCCTTCTGCTGTTGTGAGGACCCCACTGCTTGGATCCAGCTGGAAAAGTCTTGTGCTTTTGGGGTCCATGCTGCCATGGATGGTGTAGATGAGCCCCTTGCCTTTGTCCTTGTCTGTTGCACTGACTTGAAGGATTTCCCTCCCCGAGGGCGTATCTTCAGGAATCCTCACCTCGTAATGGCTCTCCAGGAACTGGGGACGGTGCTGGTTGATGTCAATCACATGGATAAATGCCTGTGGGGGAGACAGCACAGTGAGGGCAGCAGAGACGAGGGAGCAACTTGACTTATTCAGCCATGTAAAGTTGCAGCTACCAACCCCTCTTGGGTGTAGCTGCGCTCTGAGCCTTGTAACAGCCACAGCTTTCCAACTCCCAGGGCTTTGCCATTCATGGTGACTGGGAACCCTTTTGGCCTTCTCCCCGGGAACTCCTGCTGTGCCTTCCCTTAGTGATTTTCAGCTTGCTTCCTCTCATTTTTTTTTTAAATCTCTCCAATCTGGCAAGCCATTCAGACTGAGCGTGCCTGCACTTGGCACATGGGGAAACCGTCACAGCCTGCCACAAGAAGTATCAGTTGCTCATCCATGGTGCCAGCTTTGCTGGCTGGTGCCTCCACACTAGTCCTCATTAATTACACACCACAAAGCTGACAGAGGGGGGGACCTTTGGCAAAGTAAGGCAGGGGCTGGCCTATCTCAAGAGCAACATGGGGGCAGGGAAGGTATGCCAAAGCAAAGTTTTCGGTCCACACTTCTTAGCCGTATCTTCCCCTCTGCGTTTAACAACAAACCCCTGTGAATGGCCTGCCTGAATCCTGCCTGCAAAGTCACCTAGTTTCTTGTGTTTGGTCTCCTACCCTGGCTGTCCTGACCCCCCTACTGATGTGTTCATGGCATCTTAGGAAGTCCCAACCAAGTGTAATAATTAGCTTCCTTTAGCAAACCTGAACATGCCACGGGTGCTTTGCACAAGCAGGTTTTTTGACATCTGCTAGTGCCTTGAGTGCCAAAATAAACGTAGGGATGAGATGCAAGGTGGCAGGGAATGCACAACAGGCAAGGTGGGGCTTTGTTTGTTTATTTGGAACAATACCTGAAGATAGTTGAGATAGATAGCTGTCCATTAGCATTGCGTTTCACAGGAATGGTAGTGTTCCTCACTCATCATCCCCACAAACCTCTGCAGTGAGTTTCCCACGATAAGTGTCACTGAGGGGTGACTCATGTTCTAGGTCTTCCTGTGCAGTGAGGGCTGGTTTTTTTGGCTGCTGTTTATGCGTGGAGAAAATGGTTGGTGAAAGCTCAAGCCCTGAATACCCTTCCTGAGGGTAGGTAAAGATAGGCAAATCTCCGCAGCCATTTTAACCGGGGCTCAGGGAAATACCTGAGAGCAAAGCGTCTCCTTTTGCCAACACTTGCTTTTCATGTGGCAGCTCAGAGGACACAGCATTCTCTGTAGTTGCCCCACTCGCCCCCTGGACATCAGTGCTGGTATGTTCTCAGTGCTCTGCAGACTTGGAGCAGCCCAGGGGAGGGCTGACCTCACCTCCTGCAGATGCATCTGCGCTGGCTTTGCACAGGTTAGCAAGTGCCAGGAACACCCCTTGATACGGTACTGTGGTCCCACACCTGATCTAACCACATATGCATTTCCCTCATATCTTAGCATGTTGTCCCAGCCATGTTGTAGTTCAGCCTGAGCAGCTGACAGCAAATTGAGGTCTTGAGAGTATGAACTGCCACCCCAGCTTGGCTGGTGGTATAGCCGTGTCCTTGTGAGCTGGCTGTGATCAACAGGAGAGGCCCAGGCTTTCCTAGATCATTTTGGTTTCCAACCACATAAAAAAAATCTTAGCTTGGTACTTAGGACCTGGGTCACTGTGTAATGTAAGATCACAGTGTAGAGATTCTTGTGCCTGGCGCCTGATCCAGAGCTCAGCAGGGTCACAGGAAAGATTCCCTTATCGTATACTCACTCTAGATGGGGTCTCTGCTAAAGAAAATAAACCATTACCTGGGTTTTGATGGTAGTGGACCCATCAGTGACTTCTACTGTCAGGTTGTAGCTTGACTTCTTCCTTGCATCGAGGGGTCTTGCAATGACCATGCTGCCTGTACTCTTCTCAATGTCAAAATCCATGTCATCATCGCCACCTGGGATAGGGGAGAGACGAGAAAATGAAGTGGGGTGCAGTTAAAGTTAGATTTCTATCTGAAGCAAGCTGCAGGTGCTTGGCAGCCTCTGCAGGGGAAGGGATTCTAGGAGCTGCCTGGAGATCCAAAGGAAGAGGATGTTCCCTCCAGACACCATATACGAACCACACAAGGAGCTCATGCCCAGCTGCAGATACGTGGCATGCCAGGCAATATAGCTCGGACGGGGATGTGTAGACATTCGGTCTAGCTGTACCTCTTTGGCCGCAGCTAGACGGTGGACAGTGCCATAGGTGAGGTTTCTTCCAAATCGGGAAACTCAATACAAAATGTGATAGATGGACACAGGAGGCAGGGAGGACATGAAGAAGCTGGACAAAGAGGTAGTCACAGATGGTGACAAAGGTGTACGAAAGGGAAGGTGAGGGGAATTAGAGAAGAGGAGGAGGAGAGAAGCGGAAAGGATGCACATATGCATATGATGTCTTGGCTAGATTTGCCACAGGCACATTTGAGCATTGATTTATTTGCACAAGGTCTCCAGCTATGCAGCATCACAGGCTTAGCATGGATCAGGGACCTGCAGGGCTGAGCAACACTGTTGCTGGCTTCCAATTCAAGGTCACACTGTGGGCATATCACTGATGGTCTTCATTGCCACGGTTGGAAGCCTGTGAGCTACCTGAAGAAGCCCAGTACTTGAACAGTTGGGGAGGCAGACGGTGCTTCCAGGGTGAGCAGAGCCTGTTGTCTCCAACCCAGATGGCTGCATGGTGCGGGGAACCGCAGGCCAGAGCAGCTCAGCAGCAGAAGGCTGTCCCTCATGCTACTGCTGTGCAGCCCTGGCGTGGCAGCTCCTTTCTCATGCCTCACTTGCTGATGGCCTGTTAGTTCTCTATTGCACATGAAACACCGCTATGCTGTTCTGAGACAAGGAGAGGTAGAAGCACTTTTCTTCAATATATCCCAGGTCTCAGCTTGTCCCTTCCTGGCTACTGGATGCTCTGGATTCTGCTTTATTCTCTTACCAGTTGAGAAAATCTTGGCTGATTGTTAAATTACACATTTTCCCCGGTGGGAGAAATGGGTTGCCAGCCATCTGGACCACCACTTTCTTGCTGGGAAGGAGACAGAAAGAAGCAGAGACAGAGGAAAAGAGAACCCATGGATGCCTTTCTCTGAGAAAAGAGCTCTCTTTGCACAGCGCCAAAGGGAAAGAGGAAGCCCAGGGAAGGAAAGAGCTTAAGAAAGATGCTGCTTTATCAGGGTTTTTGCAGACACCATCAACTGCAGTGACAGAGCCTTTGTGGACTGGAAAAGGCGAGTGTTTGAATGAGGTGCTGAAGGCTCCTGGATCTCTGCGTTGCTTGGTTGCCAGCTATCATGATGCTTTGCTTCCCTAGCAGGGAAACTGAAATCCTGTCCTCTTCCACCGGTATAGAAACCAAGAGAGCCTTGAGTAGCACTTGGTGCACTAGGAACTGGCAAAGATGAGGTTGAGCATGCACAGAAGCACTCAGCAGGGAAACAATGGGATAAAATTCAGAGGAATATACCGTTAACTCTGCAAACCCAAGCAGACACTAGTAATGCCAGATAAGCCTTGCACTGATACTGTCTGCTCCTGGTAGCACTGTATCTGTTGTTGCTTAATTGTATTTATACACCATTATCCCTGCCCTAACATAGTAAGGGGAAGAACTAATAACTCACCCAATTAAGGCTTTGTCTGACGAGGGCAAGCCCTGCAGGCAGTGTCAGGGAAAAGCTGTGCAAGGCAGATAGGGGCACCACTTCAAAACACCAAATTACATGAGCACAATTGGCCCTTGTTTGTAGGACCAGTTCTGCACACCTGCTGTCTGATGAGTCTCCTGGGGGGACAGCCCATGTCCCCTCTGCCCTAGCACCGTGTGTCTTAGAGGAGGCCCTAGAGATTCTTCATGACATATCTAAGTCATCCCTGGGATGCTTGAGGTGGGAGAGCCCCACCAGTTAGGTCAGACCAGCTTTTTGAGGAATCTTCCCCTCTCGTCTCCCTGCAGAGACTATGGGCTCAACAGGGAAGGAGAGGTGTGGGTGTCTGCAAGACCAGCCAGACACCTGGATCCTTGCAGGCTGTTTTACCACAACCAATGGTGTCACTCGATTCCCAGGAGGAGCTGAGACTGGCATGCCCTGCCTTTCACGCTACATCAGAGAACACTGACAAGTCCCAGAATGTCACTTAAAAAGTGTGTTAGATAATTGCACTTGGCACCAGAGTCCTTGGATGAGCAGCTTTGTCTATGGTTGTTTAAGCCTTTTGGTGTCTGTGAGAAAGCACCTACACCTAAAGCAAACAAATTCATCACCTCAGGCACGCAAGTGCTGAAAGCCAAGGGAGCTGGGGCAAACGCTCCCTGACACCACTGCCCTGCTTTAATTTCTGTGTCTCACCTGTGATATTAAACCACACTTGGCTGGGGCCCATTTCAATGCTGATCACTCCCACCATATGGTTCACAGGATCGGTTTCCATCACGGCGAAGTTAAAATGGGGTTCGTCAAAAGCTAGTGGCTCTGAGGAAGGGCCGGGCCGGGAGACCCAGCTGATGTGAAGCCTCACATGGGAGGAAAGTGGTGGGCTGCCACCGTCTGTTGCCTTCACCTGCAGGGAAATGCACATGCAGTCAGGGAAAAGGCTGTTTTAGCCTGTGGGAGCCCCATGGGAAGCTGCTTCTCCCACCCACCAGGAGTTTCAGGTCTGAGTGTGCCTCAAATCCCACAAAACAACTCTTGACCCAGTGGCCAGTGCTCTGGCTGCTTCCAAGATAGAGCCACGCAACCCAAATTCCTCTTGACCATCAAGCAAATCTGCCAAGCTCGATCCACAACCAGAGACCTGGACTGCAAGCCTTGTTGCAAGGACCCACAGAGTGTGGAAGAGCTTTAAATCTATAGCCGAGCCCCATGGCCTGACCAGACTGCCACTTAGAGGCACCGCTGAAACCCAAAGACCATTCAGGTTCGGGTCCACATCCATATGGGATCATGCGTCACTGTATTCATCTCTGAGAGTGGCTCGGACAGTTAATTTTAGATTTATCCTCCATTTTTAATAGCTTATTACTTTCTGCATTTCCCATCATTCCTTCCCAGTTTCTTTCCCTGTAACCCAAGCCTGCCTCATTCAGGCTGTCCTCTCACTGCTGCATTTTCTCCATCTCTTTTCTTCTTTTAAGTTTTCTTTTGCTGCAGCCTTTCCTCTCTTTCCCTCTCGACCCATCTCTTCCCATTGGCGCTCTCTGTTTCCCTCTACTCTCACCGTGAGTATGTTGTATTCAGAGGCAGGAAAAGCTTTCCTAGAGAACACCATGCCAGTTGTGGGGTTGATGGTGAATATCCCTTCCTCCTCCTCCTCGATGGTGTAGGTGATCTGGCTGTTCTGGCCCTGGTCACGGTCTGAAGCAATCAGCCTGTAGACAGGCAGTGGCATCTCCGAGGCATCTCGCTCGGGGAGCTGCACCATGAAGAGTTTGTGGGGGAAACTGGGAGGACTGTCGTTGGCATCCAGGACTTGTATCACGACTCTGCTGGTGGACTTCAGGGCTGGCTCTCCATTGTCAGAAACAGCCACCTGCCAGAAAGCAAAGGGAGTAGGTGACAGAACTCTTTGTCGTGACTCACGGCATAAGCAGCCAGCCTTCATCCTGATGGGCAATGACTAAACTAGGGGTTTTGTGTGGATCTGCATTTCTATCTCGGAGGTGTTTTTAGAGGTATCGCTCCTCTCTGCAGGGTAAAATCTAGTGGCTGTAGCTGGCATGGTGTAAGGCTTGTGCATGCACAGGGAGATGCGTCTGCAGGACTCCTGCTTGCAGTTGCTCCAGGCAGTGGGTCAGGCTGGTCATTAGGGCTCACACAACTGAAAACGTTTGTATTGACATGGCTTGGCAGGTTATCACCCACCCTCACTTTGCTGTGCCTGTGCACGCTCCCAGCATGTTGCATTACAGAGGGAAATGTATTATCCTCGATCACCCTGATGGGCTTAAACACCTGAAGATCCCTCTACTGTGAATACACATAGCTCAGAGCAGCTAAGGGTGGGGGCCAGTAACACAAAGCTACAAGCAATATCTGATACGATGAGATAAATGATGGTGGATTTCTCTGGCTTGCTCTTTTCCCCATAACTTCTTGTCCATCCTGCTAGAGGACAATTGCAGCCCTCTTCCTGCATTCCCACAGCTTCCAGAACAGGACTTTTGCTCCAGTCTTCAGTAAGGAAATAATAAACCCTGCAGTGCTGCTGCAGCTGTTTCTTAGGGCAACACACACCATTTAATTAAGTTTCCCAGCAGCTGGGAGCTGATGGGATGAGATTCTTTCTCTGTGCTCCAACTTGCAAGGAAAGCTCTTTGAGGACTTAATACACTTGTAGGTAAATAATGCTAATTACAACCATCATTACCCACCTCTAGGATATGTTCAGCCTTGTATTCTCGATCCAGCTGCCGTAAAGTTGTAGAAATCAGTCCTGCCAAGAAAGAAACCCCTTGAGCTCCAAGACAGCGTCCGAGGAAAGCCAGGGCTGATCAAATCCCCACGTGTCCCGCATCAGCCCCCCACCCCCCTGCACTGCTTCAGGTGCCCTTTGTGATGGGAGGACAAAGACATATACCTGCAGAGGGCAAGCGGTCCCCTGGCAGTATAAATCCCTGTGCAGAGATGCTGCTCTCGCTCCTCTGGCTACTGGCACCACAGAGGAGGGGGGACACCTACCAGATGAAGGTTATCAAGGCTGGAGGGCCATGAAAGCAAAACTTCTCTTATGTCTCTAAGTAAGAAACATTCTGCATGCGCTGGCACAAATTTGGCCTCTTAAAAAGTCTCGATGCTTTTTTCCCTGTGCTGAACCTTGCTTTTCACAATTTACAGTGTTTGACAAAAGTTTGTTCTCTGTCTTGGGAAATACCCTCTCTTCTACTGCCAGAACAAATGCATTCGGGCTAAATATAAGGTACCCAGTTGATAATAATGTTGGTATATTATTTAAGCCTTGCTGAGAGACAGGATGAATCCTCTAACAATTACAAGATTTGAGTGATTTCTAAAAAATACAGATAAGTTTAACCACAGGGAATAGGTTGGACACAGGAGGGAGGAATTGTGGCTGTAATAAACCAGAAATTAAACAAAATCATCAGAATTGCCTCTTTTTGGCCCATCAATGACTAAGCTGAGTAAATGCAAGAGTGGCAAGGGTGGAGCTGAGGCTTCTGTTTCCACATCTGGCTTGATAATAGTCCTTCTCAAGTGCTTTGACTCTGACCTTTGGGGAAAAGTAGCTCTAGACCATTTCACAAATGCTTTACAGATTACAGAAATTGTGTATATATTGCAAGATTTTCTGTCAGTCATCAAATCTGACCCCTGTGAGTGTTTTTGTCTGTTCTCCACATCTCTTGCTAGTAGCAGTCGCTGTTATCATGGTATTTATTCCTTGTGAAGGGAAGTCCTGCTCCCTTGCACAAATGAAAGGCAGGGTGAGTTTTCCTGATCATTGCAAGCAAAGATACAGACTCATGCTACTCTGGGAAATGCTTTGCATGGGAGGCAGTGTGCATTTGCAGTGGTGTGGGCACGTGTACTTGTTCATCCTGAAAGACTTGTAAATTAGAGTTGCATGAACACATTTCCACTCTCATTTCTGGTCCAAAGCCAGAAAGTTTTAATTAATAGTATTGTTTTCAGATGTATCATACTTTGCTGTATCGCTGCCTGAGCATGATAGGCAGGAGAAAATTTCAAATGGCTGCAGGAAACACCGGGCAGCTGAAGGAGGGAGTAAGGAGCAGCTGCTTGGAACCAGGCTATTGTTAACCGTTCCCACTTGCTCTCTGGAGCAAGTATTATTCATATTTGGCACCAGCCGCTGCACTAAACATTTATTTGATGCCTTTACAATCATGAATCAACACTCCTTAATGTGTTATGACAAGGTGATTTGAAAGACCATTTGCATGTATGTAATGGATTTTTTTTTCTTTTCTCTCGTCTTCCTTTTGATTTCTCGGCAGGTGAAAAGGACTCAGCAGTGGCATGAGAGCACACTGGCTGAGGAGCTTTTGACCCTCTCCCAGGCTTGTGGGAGACTGTAGGGCTCCAATAGCAGCAAAACTCTTGATGTGCATGGAAATGCTTTCTTAATGGGGATTTAAAGGAGGAATTGCAGCAGTGGTTCGCTTAGACCTCTGATGCTCCTGTCCATGCTGCCAATAGGTTGGCTAGGACAGGGGAGCAAAGCCTAAAACTCTAGCTGCCTCAGAGGATGATTCATAATTTTGGCTTAACAAGCCCATAGGACACAGAGCTAGATACTGACAGCACAGCCACCCGATACTGGTCTGCACACCAGGGATATTTCTAGTCTATTGGATTGCAAAATTCAGTTGCAACAGACTAATACCTTGTTTGCACTTGGTCACTGCATGCTAGCTGATGGAAAGTAACTTAAACCACTCTGAAGTGATTAGTTGGATTTGCCTGGTCACACCCTGAAATTCTTTCATGACCTAATGATAAAAATGAAAGAAAACAGGATCATAGCTGAGCTTTCTAGAGCTGGAGAAGAAGGACTGCAGTGAAGGCAGATGAACTGGAACTTAATGACTGTCTTGAAGGTCTGTACCATCGAAGATGCTCAGATCTCCTGGGGACTAAGAGCTGACTCGACTCTAATCACAGACCCGTACCGTACCGCAGCTGGGAGCCTTACCAGATGGCATTTTTGGGTTTAGCTTCATATCCTTTGTGCCACAAGTCGAAGGGTTGGCCTCTCCTCCTGACCCCAGGCAAACTCCCTCTGTCCCTTACTCTGTCCCCAGTCGTGGCTCCCAGTTCCCCTCTCCAGAGGCAGTTACCACTCTGCCTTGAGATCAGAAAGCTCTTGTGGTTAACAGTTCATCACTCTAATTCCCGTACGGAGCCTTGGTGCTGTGTGGCTGCCAGGATGCATGAACTGCCAGCAGTGTTCACACGGTGACTGAGCACCCTGAGACAGGGAGATGGGGATCGGACGTGGTGCTCGAGAGAAGCCAGCTGGAGTTAATGGGTATTTTTATTTGTTGCTACTTGGTTATACACCCTGTGAAGCCAGAGGGCTGAAATGGAAGTGGAAACTGTTATTAAAGGGGAACTGCTGTCAGCTTTTGTGGCCTGGGGAAATAGTTCCTCAGTTCTTTCTGCTGCCCCCTACAAGGGCCTGTGAAGTGCACGTTTAGTTTTTAATGAGAGTGTTTTGCGTGTGCATGTGCACGTGTGTGAGTTATCAGTACAGTCCCAACCTTGCTGGAAAACACCAGTCAGCCCATCCCATGGGACTTGCGATTGAGTGGGTGTCTTTTATCTGTGTTCTTGTGTGCGGTCCTGAACGTTTCTGCTGAGTCCTACAGAGACTGAACAAAACTGTCAAAGGTCCTAATTGCAACTGGCCAATTAGCCAAGCTCTTCATTCACCTGAAGGTCCAGAAACAATCCCTTGTGCTGCTTGCATACAGGCAGGCACAGACTCTGCTCTGGCAGCCTATCTACACACAGCAATGGGAAAGGGTTGTCTGCAATTCTCCCGCTTGCTGCCTGGAAAGGGGAGAGAGGAAAGCTGGTCGTGTTGGAACAGGAGCAGCAAAATTAACAGTGCATTGTTGTCAGGGAGCAAAAAATAATAATAACTTCTGCTGGCAAGAGCAGGGCTGGGGTGGAGGTTGCTGGCCCCCTGCCCTCGCTGCAGGGAGGAAAATCTAAGATAGTTAAAATAGCCAGAATCAGGTTTGCAGGCACTGGGGCTTTCACAAGAGCCTGAGAAGGGAAGAGGTTTTTCTCCTGAAATCCTCTTTCTGGTGCCTCACTGTTGATTCCATTTCACCTTCTCTTCTCTGTTCTTCTCCTCCTCCCTCCTCCCCTGTTGTCCTGACCCCGCTTTGCACTACTCCACGCTCAGCTGGAGCCTGCAGCATGCTGGCTCGGGGAGCAGCGGTGCAGCCACCCCTCAGGTGCCATGAGCAGGCTGTGTCTGGATGGCCTTCCATGCAGAGAAATGCAGGGAACAACAGCCATCCTGGGGAAGCCTGTGGACACTGACACAGCAGGAGAAACACCAGAAGAACAAGCACTAGACAAGAGCTGGAGATGAATGGACCAAGGTAAAAGGATTCTCCAAATAGCCTTTCAGCAGGATGAATGGCTTCGTCCTGACTCTTCCTACCACAGCCTCTCAGTTCTTCATGGTCCTGTCTGGACTGGAACCCCCTGTACATCAGGCACTGCAAACCCCGCACAAAACAAGCTGAAAACTTTTCAGTAAAAGAACACCCCAAACACTACTATCTGCCCATCTCTCCATGTATCTATCTCTCTGTCTCCCACAAACACTGCTCTGCACCAGCTGCCAGGGCTGGAGAGATTCCATTGCCGATGGCAGAAACCTTTCATCTCACTGCACAGTTTTATTCCCTCTTCTCATTAGCCTTTCATTTATTTTCCCTCTTTTTCTCCACCCTTTTTAGGGAACTGAGAGCTGGAAGATGCTTAGAGCCCTTCTGTGGTAGTTCAGGGGAGCTGGAGGAGCCGAGCCCTGCTGGGGGACAGTTATCACAGCTGTTCCTGTCTCCCTGGAAGACCTCAGGAGGACAAGTCAAGGGTGTAGATGTGCCTGTTGTAAATCAGGACCTTAGTTCCTATTAGCGCATGGGATGAGAACAAGCTTCCTCCTCCAGTCCCTCTGCCAAGGGGCTCCTGCCAGGAGTGCCCTGCCTAGGAGAGACTCAGACTGATCTCTGGTCCTCTCGTGCTCTGGCTTATTTCAGTGCCAGTGTGACTTATTTGTCCTTTTATGACAGTGTGGCATAGGAGAAGAGGAGAAGTCTTGATCAGAGTCTTCTCTGCACATAGGAGCCTCCCTTCTGGTGCAGGTGCTGGAGGAACTCTGGACACATGCAGGTGATCCCGTCCTTTGCTTAAACCATGTGGCAAAGAGCAGCAGCCCCTGTGCCTTCCTCTTGAAACTTCAGTGTTTATCACTGAATGATGTGACAGAGATTCAGCCTCATTACAGCTAAGCAGCTCTGCCTACTCAATCTCTTTTGATGTCATAGGATTTGGGATTGACCACAAAAAGAATATTAGCAATATCCGGATCATATAGATCTCTGGCATTTCAAGAACTGAAATTTTCTGGGTCTTTTTGTGATCATTTCCTCTACATAGTGAAAGAAGAGATGCATTTATTGCATTTGAAAAAAAAAAAAAAGGACATGTCCTAACTAAAAATCCAGAATAAACATCAGTGGCCTAATAGCACTATAGTGCTCAGATACTTGGAGTGTTTTTTCTCATGTTCAAATGTAAGTCATTTTATTTGCACTGCACTGAGATAATGCTTTTTTTTTCCTAATACAACCCTGCACTGATGTGAATAACCAGGAACTGAAAGACCAGCAGTTCATCTTCCAATGCTGCACTACCAGGCTGAGACCAAAGATTATATTTTAATTCTACTTAATGGAGCAACTAGCATGCCCTTGTCTGCAGAATGAAAATATCACAGGGTTTCCAATAAGCTGCCTACAGCCCCGAAATTTAGACAAGCTGTGATATTCTTTCTGGCAGTAGTAGCACAATGATTTCTCTTTAGATACTGTAAGATGAAGATATAAACTGCTCAGTTTATGCCAATGTTTGCAGGCAATTATTTGTTCTTTTGGGTAACATGCAAGCAAAACAACGGATAAGTGAATCCTCATCAGGCTTGGAAGCAGGTCCTTAAACAACCTCCAAGCTCAGGGTTTAAAGAGACCTCCAGCAACTGTCCAAGAGATAAGATCAGCTCATGAGTTTCTTACAGGACTGACAAACTTATCACTCTTCACATGCAAATTACCTGACTGTAGAGAGAGATGGATAGGAGATGACTCATACCCGAGAGAGCTTTTTTTGTCCAAGATGGGATTAAAGGGTTCGCTTAGAGGTGGGGTGTCTCATCAGCAAACGTTCAGATTTTGCCAGTGTTGCTTATTTTACCGTAAGAGACGACAGCCTTGCAGCTTGGCTTTGTAGGGCTGCACTCCCACTAGGGTCGAAGTTTTGCCTGCTGCCTGCAGCACAGAAAAGGCTGAGTTTCCTGCAGGGTGCATGGGTGCAAGCAGATGACGGGGCCTAGGCTGGTGTCCTGACAGCTGTTTCTGGTCCACATCCCATGGAAAAGGCAGTGGTCTTGTAAAACGGGGCCTCTGAAGGCATCTCTCCGTGGAGCCCTGCATTTGCGTGAGCTGTCTGTGGGTCTGAGTTGTGCACAGTTTGGACTATGTGGGAAAGCTGGATGCAGAGCAGTGCCCTGACCTGGCTAAACAGCTGGGTGTAGCAGTGGTCACAGCTAGCTGACATCTGCAGGTGTGCCTATATGGTGCCACACAGAGACACCCTATGAATCTCTTGCAACCAGAAGGATTTCAGTGTTTCAGCCTAACAATTTCTTTCTAATCATCCCCGCTCCTAGCCAGCTGCAGAAGACTGCCAGAGACCATTACACCACAGGTAACATGTAATTGGGAGCTACATCAGCCTTTTCCAATACATCCAGCTCCTTTCTCATCTGAGAGCAGGCTTCTATCCTGCTGCAGTAGGTGAACTGCTTTTATCATCTGCAGGAGATCAAAGTCGTGCAATTAATCCTCTCCCATACTCGGGCTCTGTGCCCTCCCTTCCCTCTTCTCCCAGGAGCTGGTGGCGTGAAGGGCTCGGGCTCGGCACAGCCTGCCTTGCCAGACTGGCCCAATGTCAGCTCTGCTGGGATAGTTTGAGGAAGCTGTTTACACAAAACATCAGCGGGTTTTTGATGGCTCTGAAAGATCTGGTAATTAATCCTGAGATGAAAGATACAGTCTAGGAAGATGGCAGAAGAGGCTTACTACACTTAGAACACTAATAGTGCCAGAGAATGGGTGGAGCCTTTAAACGCAGTGGGATTCGTTTTTATTAGTCCTGCCTTGGTCTGTCTCAGGAGCAGATCGTCACCTCCAGCAGGGTGTTTCCTGGCTCAGGCTGTGCAGTAGGGCAGTTGTTTATAAGGGGGAAGATTAAAAGTGACTGCTTGGCTCTGTTTAGGGCTTTGCAAGTAGCACATTTGTGTCATTCTAAGAGCCATCTGGATGCAAATAGCAGCCCTCAGGTTGAGGGTTTCCATCCCTAGCCTCCCCACATGGTGTATTTGGAGACTGAGACTTTTGCTGCAGAAGGAAGGTGTGACAAAAGCAGCTGTGTGGGCTGTTTATATTGAATATGCAACATCCTCTGGGCACTTGGAAACCTCAAAAACAGATGCTGAGTTAGGTCAGTCTTACCTGTAATGAGGTTGATGGTGAAGAGTCCTTGAGGATTTCCAGTTAGGATATGAAAAGTCAGTTTTCCCTCTGAGCTAGAGTCTGGATCTAAGGCATCAAGCTGAAGGACAGATGTGTTCGGTGGGGAATTCTCCATCACAGAGGCATAGAAGACAGGTCTGGACATCTGAGGTGGGTTGTCATTGGTATCGGTGACTTCAATATAAATTTCAGTCACAGAAGACAGAGGAATTGTTCCCAGGTCAAGGGCCAGCACTGTCAGCCAGTAGTGAGACGTTCCTTCTCGGTCGAGTGGTCCTGTAGTCCGGATGGTGCCTAGAAGAATGACAGAAAGTGCTTGTGAGGGATTTAAGGAACTCAGACCACTTTGGCCTTAGTGCCAGACCAGTCTGTGTCTCTAGTCTGCTTCCTGGCCTTTGCTGCAGACAGAAGTTCTTGCACCAACCTTGTATGGCTGTGAGATTGTGTGGAAGGTGAGGGCTTGCTTGTGCTGAGGGTAATTTGGCACACAAGTGAAAGAGAAGACCTTGGTATTTTGGGGGAGGACAGATATTGATTTGTCATTATTTTAAGGAGACAAACCCTGCTTGCTCCTCCCCAAATGCAGGGATGCACATTGTACATCCCTGCACAAGCAAGCAAGGTCTGAATGCATGGAACTGTGTAAAGAGAGAGAATACAGAAATGTTCTATTGGGTCAAAGAGTCAGGCCAAACACAGCATGTAGTTTAAGCCTTTAAGGTACACCATTAAACTAAGCTGCCATTACCTGTGTCCTTTTCAATGAGGAAGACAGACAGGCCAGTGCCCTCTCGGAGGAAATATTGAACCTCGCCGTCTTTCCCCTTATCAATGTCTTTTGCTGTGACCATCATCACTGATGTGCCCTCAGGACTGTTCTCCTGCACCCAGCCTTTGAAGACAAAGGAGGCAAAGCGTGGTGGGTGCAAGTTCTCATTGACATCAACGATGCTCACTTCCAGGTGACAGAGGGAAGAGCGAGAGAAGGGCTTCCCACCGTCACTGACCTGCACAGTTAGATTGTAAGAGTCCTTCTTCTCATAGTCCAGCTCCTTCTCCAACCGGAGTGCTCCGGTCAGCTTATCCACATGAAACATCATCTCCTCATCATTAATGAGGTTGTACCTCACCTCACCCCCAGAGCCAGCATCTGGGTCAAAAGCCTCCAGAAACAGGAGAATGGTTCCCACAGGCAGGTCCTCTGGCACCTTCACACTGTTGAGGGCTGGGAGGCATTGCGGAGTGTTGTCATTTACATCTTCCAGAGTCACAATGAGATCTGTAACAGAGAACAGCTGGTAGCCGGTTTTGGGCTGGTCCCTAGCTTCTATTTTTAGCACATAGCAAGGCCACAATTCTCTATCCAGGGCACCTGTAACTGTCACTTCTCCAGTGACACTGTTAATGGCAAACTTATCAGTGGGGGTTAGGAGAGAATATTTTACTCTCCCGTTGTCATCTGTATCAGCATCTTCTGCTTTCAGTTGAGCTATTGTTGTCCCTGTTGCTACATGTTCTGGTATTGCCACCCAGTAGGCACCTTGTGGGAATTTAGGAGTGTTATCATTGGTATCCAACACATTCACAGCCAAGAGTTTCCAAGATGATTTTTGTGGTGTGCCAAGGTCGTACACAGTAATGTTAAGAATGTAGAAGCTGGTTCGTTCATGATCTAGAGGAGAAAGGACTTGAAGGAGACCTAGTTCCAGGTCGATGGTAAAGCAACTGTCATCATTTCCATCTGAGATCACATAGACCAATTTTCCATTAAAACCAGTATCGGGATCAATAGCTGAAAGGTCAGCAATAGTTGAGTTGATGGGAACAGTCTCTATGATATCAATAGATCGTGGAAAGCCGTCATCAAACTTTGGAGCGTTATGGTTTATAAGATGCAAGTTCAGAGATGTTTCATCATCCTGCCCGTGGCCTTGAGACTGAGACTCAATGGAGTGTATGATGGTTTCTGTCAGTTGTTTCAAGACTCCTGTTTCTTCACACTGCATTTTGATGGGGACACCTTGGCTGACCACAGTGATATTTACAGATGTTGGCAAAGCGTAGTTCTCCCCATCTGTTGCAGTTATTTTCAAAGAGTAGAAAAGAGGCTGTTCAGAAGGAAGGTCTCGCAGAGATATTCTAAGGGATATTACTCCAGAGATGGGATTCAGTTCAAAATGTTGTAACTCATTGCCAGACTTGATTTCATATTTGATGTGCTGCAGCTCATCACTGTCAATTGCAGAGACTGTGGCCACAGGGTTCCCAACAGGAAAATCCCGTGGGATGGTGCCACTGCAGCTTGCCTTCTCAAACACAGGAGCATTGTCATTGACATTGCTCAGCATGAGGGAGACGTACACCTCTGTTTCATGGCGGAAAGGTGAGCCCCAATCTGATGCCCACACTCGCAGATGATACCATCTCTGCATCAACTCATAGTCCATTGACTTGGAGGTGGAAATGATGCCAGAATAGGGGTCAATGACAAAGGGAACTGGTTTCTGGTTGGCTATGGAGTAGGTGACAAAGCCATTGTCTCCTTCATCTTCATCTGTAGCCCTTACTGTTAAGACACTGGTACCAGGAGGAACATTTTCATCAAAGGCCCCACGGTATGAAGACTGACTAAAAGTCGGAGCATGATTATTGCAGTCAGTGATGTCAATGACAACAGTTGTGGATGTGTGACCATTTACGGTTGTAACTTCAAGTTCAAAATGAGACTGCTCATGGAAGTCCATTGCTTTGACTGTAGTTATCAGTCCAGTGTGAGGATTGATTTTAAAGCTTGTGCTGTCAGGAGTAGGTCTCAAAATATATTTCAGATTTGGGAAGACTGGTGTGATCTTCACCATAACAACCTGGCTTCCAGCTGGGGAAAATTCACTGAGCTGGACCCGGTACACTTCTTGCTCAAACCGGGCAGAGACATACTTGGAGGGAGGTATATGGATAACTCTAATAGGAGAGAACAGTGGTGGCTTGCTCTTGTCCTTGGCTTGCAGACTGAGGTTGAAACCAAATGGGTAAAGTAGCCAGTTGATCTCTTTGGTTGACACAATCAGGAACTCAGTGCTCCCAAAGTAGGATTTGATGGCTTTGAAATGTCTTCCTGGATCTCCATCCACAAAGTCAACTGAGTCTATCCCTGTTTCTGAGTCACCACTTTCTACAGACAGAGTTGCATAGAGAAAGTCTTCGGCTGAGTCAGGTGGCGTCACCTTCACCGAGGAGATACAGGGAGGTTTCCTGGCAGATGGCTCCACTTGGATCATGAGACTAGCCAAGTTCCCAAAGCCATTTCCCTCTGTGATCTTTCTCATTCTGTCCACAGCCAACACCTGCAGGTGGTGCCTGCCTCGATGGGTGCTGTTCAGCCTGCGTGTGGTCATAACAGCTCCTGTGGTGGGGTGGACGGTGAATAGGTCGGACTTGGTGTTGAGGGCATAATAGAACTCGGCGTTCTGGCCAGCATCAGCGTCAGTGGCGCTGAGGATGCTGACAACTGTTTTCAGAGGAGTGTCTTCTCTGATGGACACTTTGTAGGAGGGGGGTGAAAAGAGAGGTTTCAAGTCATTTCTGTCCAGAATGTGGATCAAGACTTTGGCCCAGGCTTCATAGGCAAAGGTGCTCTCTGTGGCCTTGATTATTAACATATAACTGTCTTTGACCTCCCGGTTTAAAAGAGCTGTGTTGCTGCTCCTGGTTCTTATTCTCAGGAAGCAGAAATCCCCAATCACGTGCTCCTCTGTTTTAAAGAGACCGGTGTTGTCTCCAGAAACTATTCTGTATCTGATGTCCCACTCAGGGTCTGTCTTGTAAATACCCATTTTGACGTAGCTCTCCACGTAGGTCTTGGGGGCTGAATTCTCGTAGATGGTGGCATTGTAGAAGAAGTGGGTGAAGTGCAGAGGGGAAGTGTTGCCTTTCTCACAGCTCGCCTTGCGGACCACACAGTGCATCAGGAAAACAGCAAAACTCAGGAAGTGCCTCCTGATAGTGACTTCCATGGTGTGGTGTCTCCTTGGGTCCTGCAGGTGCCAAAGGAAGAACATTGGTAATTTTTATCAAGACCACTGTGTTAGAGACAAAGTCCCCATGGGCTCAGCCCCACCTCCTTGCTCTCTCTACCCTGGCCCTTGGTGATGCAGTTGTTGGCTCAGCTCTTCTTCCCTCTGTCCCAGTGAGACACCTGTTCTCCCACATTCCCATGCTCGTTCAGATCCATTCATTTTCCTTCTGTTTTTGCCATAGTAGAGGGCAAAAATGCGAAGAGCCATGCAAGATCAGGCTGAATTCCTATTCTGCCGGCGATCTTTCCCTTCCTTCATTCTGACTTCTCCCTGGTCAAACAGCATTTTTTAACTCTCCACGCCCAATCCAAATCTCACTTCTGTTTCTCCATCCTCCCCTTTCCATCCCAGCTTCTCTCTCCACACAAGTTCTTGCAAAGTGTTTTCAAAAACCAATATACAAACCGTGATTTGATCTCTCTCCCCATGGCTTGTCTTCTCTTTCCTTTCCCTCTGCTACAGCAATCTGTTTTCCTTCCCCAGCAGAGATGCCCAACAACTTAGGTCCTAGTCAATTTGTAGCTCAGTTACTGCAAAGTTCTTCTGATTTGTGGGTCTGACCCTGGGTGCTTCCTCTCCATTGCTTGAAAGAGCAGATTTCTAGCAAGACACTTTGACCATGTCACCCTCAGCTGCTGAGGAATCTCTCTGGTTCCTCCTCTCTCACGGCAAAGCCCCAGGGTCAGGATTCCTGCAGAGGATCTGCCGTCCATGACCACCCGCCATCAACTTCCTTCTCTAACAACTCCTGAACATCTGTGGCTCTGTGATTTATCTCTGTGAGCAAGGTGTATCAAAGAAGGAACTTGGGAGCAAATACGTGATTAACGAGGATGGAACTATATTAGCAAGCTTTGTGGAGCTTGTTAAAGGATCAAGGCTTGTTCTTTTCAAAAGCGAAGTGCATGCTGCTGTGTGTGCATTTAGGGGTTGAAACCAGGGATAAGCTAAATATAGGTGCATATATTTCCCCTAGATATCCCAGGAGATCTTTATCTAGAACTGTTTCTTCCTCTTTTATATTTAAATTATATATCAAGTACCTGCCAGTCATTTGGCACCTTCCTAATTTAAACAGGGAAGACTTGTTTTTCCAGACACTTTTTCAAGACTCATCTCTTTAAAAGCCAGAACCAGTTCAATTTATAAGTCAAGTCGAATGTTAGGAACAAATTATCAGAGTCTAACAATATGTGTCATGCTCTCTCACTCAGATACCTAACTACTGATAAATACAAAGCTGTAAATTTCGTACTTCCTTGAAAGCCTTTTTTCCTTCATAAATAGATGCCAACCATCCAGCAGCCTCCCTGCTGTGGCCATTCCTTTTTGAAACAAATGGTCTGAAGCTGAAGTGAAACTACCAGAATTTGTAGAGAAGTCAACACAATTTGGATTTGACAAAATTCAGACTCATTTTTTTAAGACATCATTTGACTTCTAGGAAATACAACACAGTCCCAAATGCACAGCAAATGAAAGAAAATCTTGGAGGACAGGACTAGGTGATCCAGACAGGTATGCGTTTCCTTCTGAGAAGTGGAAAACCATGTTCTTAAAAGCTTGGCTTGTTACTTAACAGCACTTAAGAGTTTTGCAGCATGTAGGGACTTGCCTAGAGCTGCTCCCTTCCAACATTTTCAACTGCTGATCCTGGAAAGAAGGTGTATGCACGCTGCGTGCGCGTGTGTCTGCTAGGACTGTGGAGCAGGAAAAGTCACATACAATTCAGAGTAGAACAAGACAGCAGAATAAAACAGCAACAAAACCCAATGCTGTTCCATGAACAGCAGAATTAATGAAAGCGATCACTTTGTATCTGGGCTAATTGACTTTTTAATTGAATTGTACTGAAATGGCAATGTGAACTCATCTCTTATAAGACATCAGAGAACCCACAAGGCAGAGACGTTATGAACTCCACAACCACAAGAAAAGCTGGAGCTAGAGCACATGCCTTCTTGGGCACCAGCTATTCAATATGGGAGGATAACCTTGAGCAAGGAGTGGGTTTTCTGGCATTTAACAAGATGCAAACTTTCTTCTGAATCTCTCCTGGAATGTACTTAACCTCAGTCTTGCCTGTAGATTTCCTGACGTCTAAGAAGGGCTTCACCTATATTGCTGTTTTTTTATCTCTGTGGGGGCATTAGCAGGGTTTTACTCCTCTGTCCAGCTAATTATTTTGCAAAACCTGTCATGACCTCATATTTCTGAGATTGTTGCTCTCAATTACAAGCTGGGCTGAAAGCAATCAATGGCTTCAGCAGTTATTATGAGGGATGGAGACACACATGGGGAATGAGGCAGAAGCTTCATTTCCTCTGGAGATGATCTGAAAGGCACAGCTAGAACTTAGTGAGATTTTTCTAGGAGGCATCACTATCAGCTTTTGAAGTCTAATAGTTTCTCTTTATGGCAGCACCCATGCCCAAAGCCCCAACATTAGCACAGAGTGCCTGTCATGTCCCCTGACAGCAACTGCCTGTGCTCTGAGATGTGCTGTTGCATCACCTTTAATACTGCACGTGCATCTGCTTGGACAATTTCTATGCCAATATTGCTGCAAAATCCTATCACTGATTGTTCCACACAAGGCCATGTTTGTCCTCTCTTATTTTATCCTTTGGTAAAAGAATAAGACAGAGAGGATTGGTGATACTGATGTTCTTCAAGAGTTGGCCTATTCCAGCTGGGTGTCCTGGGGCTCTCAGAAAAGCTTGCAACTTCCCACCTTGGGACTGGAAACCACCACCTACTACTTGTAGCCTGGAGTTTCTTCTTTAGCAGGTTGCACTGGGAAACAATGGTGCACTGGACTTCTCGTTTCTCTTTCTCCAGCATGGTTTTAATGTAATTTGAATAGTGATAGATCTCCCAGGAGGTAACTGTGCAGCCCCTGCCTCTGTCTCCTGCTTCTGGGGTCATTTACATCACATTCACAGTGCAAAACCATCCAGAAGTGGGAGTGGGGCATTTCCAAAGGCTGTGGTGAAGCTCAGCAGAAGAATGGGGCACAGTGCTTTGAATAGAGGGCAAATCTGGATAATTACTGCCTTGGCTCAGCTCCAGGAGAAGCCCAGCAAGAACCACCCCTGGATGGTGACAGTAACGGACGAGCAGAAATGAGGTGGATTTCTATGACTTGTACTGGGGGTGGGAAAGCTGTGCATAAAATCAATTTACTATCCCTTCAGACGCCAGATATTGGTGGCTGCTAAGGAGAGCCAGCACTGCCAAGTTCAAAGACCCTTGCAATGGAATTCAAGGACCTCCATGTTGAAACTGGGTGAAATCAACTGCACTTGCAACAGATACGTCCTGTAGATGAAAAGTAACATTTTTCCTGGTTTTTTGAGCTGTGCTACCCCATGTCTTTGTGCTGCCAGTAATTAGCACATGATCCACGGCACCTGTGACAACAGCCTTGCCCACTGCAGGGCTGCCAGATCAGCTGCAAACATTGAACACTTAAACACCCTCACCTGCCTCTTGTCCCTCATCTCATGGGATCAGTTATTTCTGCTCCTGAAAGCTGTCTGCTTCCCCTGGGCACGGATGCCCTCCTGGAGCTGGTTGCACATGGGGAGACAGATGCATTGGAGAAAGCCCATCAGTGGGATGGAGTGAAGAAGGTAAGGCACGCTCCCGACTGAGGGAAATACCAGGGCATTATTATGTGGTGATTCAGCCTCCTCTTCTAATCACCAGGCGAGGATCAGAGAGCCTGGAGGGGCTTTGCCCTTAGCTCTGTAGATGCAAACTCCCCAAAGAGCGAGTAAACACTCAGTGTATCTCTAATCAGAGTCTAAGCGCGCGTCTAAATTTAACATCCAAATTGTGATCCTCTGTCAAAGGCATGCCCAAATCTGTTGGTTTGAAATGAAGGAACAAACACGGCACTGAGGTTCAAAGTGTGTGCGTGGGGAGGCCGTGGATGTGGGTGTTTTGGGGGAATCGGTGCAGGGCATGGCTACTCCGGCTGGCTGAGGCAAGCGGCTGGGGCATGGCCTGGGGGGTGGTGGTGGTGTCCTCTGTGGGGGTCTTCCCAGGGGTCTCCTGCGATGTGCGGGCTGCTGTGTTTGTTTGCCATATAGCAGAAAAGTGCTGCAGCCTGCCAGGAAGCAGGTGTGGCCCCAGCCCCACCTTTCCGTTCCCCTCAAGAGGAGCATTTGAAAGCAATAAAAACCCAAAACACAAAACAAAGCAAGTGCTGAGTGCACTAAGAGCAGCATTCCCTTTGGTAGCTGGGGGGGAGCTTGGCCCAAAGTTTTGAGATCAGGAGATTAGAGAAAAACCATCATTTTCATGGGAGAATAAGGACAATGCTTCCCTTCTTTTGCCAGCATTCATCCCAAACTCTTTCTTACTTCCTTTCTCTTTTGCTCTCTTCCCTCTGCCTCCCCTTTCCACTCATTTTCCTTTTTATTTTTTCTTTTTCTTTCTCTTCTCCACAAGAAACAGCCTCCCCACACAGGATAGGTACCGATCAAAACTGTCCCTAATCACATCAATGTCTTTGTTGAAGGCTACAGCCCTAGGAGCTTGGGGGTCAGAAGGGAGATGTGCTTGGTTGTTTGCATACGCAATGATGGGGCAGTTTAATGGTGGGTCTGAATTTCTATGGTCATTGGGGAACAGAGATGGAGAGCAAAGGAAGTAAATCGCGTAAGATGGTGGGTACGAGGCTTTGGGAAAGCAAATAGGCATTGGGTCTTCTCCTGGCTTGGCTGGCAGCCAAGCAGAAGGGCTTTAGCTACAGCTGGGGCAGTATCCTGGCAGCCACCTGCCAAATGGGATCAACCAAAAAGCAGTCCCTGGGGTGGTAATGTTGGAAAGTCACTGAAGAAAAAGTATACTTCTTGTACAGGTGTTGAGCCGTGTCTGTGAGATAACCCGTGTGCAGCCTGTGCAGGGGCTGGGCTGCTCGATTAATGGTTGCTCTCTCCTCTGTCACAGCAATGCTGGTAGGAATTGGGTCCTTTTCCATTCAGCGCCTCGCTCAGTTTTGGTGAGTTCCCTGCTGGTCATTTACGAAGCTGGGCTTGGGGGGTTTAAATTCAGTGGGGAGATGGGTGTTTTTTGAACTGTTTCTCAGAGTCCAAGAAAACAAACAATCCCGTCCCTTCCCAAGCCATGGCACAGAGCTGTTCCCATGATCTCGTCGGAGCTCCTCTGAATGGGATGCTGAATCCTGGCTGGTGCTGTCCTTGGAGATCCTGCTTTGGCATTTGGTTGTGCAGTCTCTGCTTGGTGTTGTAGTGAAGCAGAAGAAATACATCCTGGAGCTACTACACAAAGCCAGAAAACTAATGAAAAGAGCCCCTGGTGTTTCCTTCAATAATGTATCTTGGGGTTTTCCAGTGCCTGTAGATGGTTTTCTTAGGGCTAATGTTTGCAGAGCTGTGTTTTGCACCAGCCTGCTTGGGGGCTGTGTTAGTGTGGGTACAGCTTTTTGCTGGACTTGCAGATTCCACCAGGGTGCAGTTGGGCTGTTCCTTCCCCATCTCAACTTTCCAGTCTCCAAATGGCTTGGATAGACCTTTGGAAATCGTTTCCAGATTGCTAGACAGCCTGGAGCAAGGCAGCTGATCATTTAAAACCTGGTGTGTGTGACTTTTACAACCGAGTTCTGCCTTTGCTTGGAGTGACCTGTGAAATGCTGCTCCTGTCACATGGCAGGTGGCCTGTGGGCAGTGCCTGGATGCTGCACTGTAACAATTCCATGGTTCAGCTCCGTTCCTGGTGGTAAAGTGGCTGTGTGCTGATGGGGTGGGCTGTACCACGGGCTGCTCTGCTGCAGAGCCATGGAAAACCACGGGACTGATGAGCGTCATGCTGGTGAGCGAAGCAGTGACTCTTGCTCTGCGTGGCAGGGGGTCACACCTGTGTCCCTGAGCAGAATGGATGCAGTTCTATGAGCGCCACAGAGATGAGCCTCCCATCATCTGCCAGTTGAGCCAGCAGGCACTTTAACACAGGGGAGCTTGAACAGGCAGCCTCTGAGGGGTGTTGGAGGAACAGAAGACTCTCTTGAAGGGGTCTGGGGGAAGCCTGTGAGTCATTGACTTGCGTGGGGCAATCTAGGCCCCAGGCTGGTAGGCCTGGCATGGTGCTGGGACACCCTTTTTCTCTAGTCAGGCTGCATTGTTGCAGGGGTTGGTAAAAAAAATGCTTAATTCTGAGACAGCGCTGCCTTCCCTGGGTCTAGCCTGCTGCAGCCAGCGGACCTGCGAGGGGTCCTGCTAGGACCACTGTTCAGGGCTGACAGCAGGAGTGTGGTGGGACACTGTCCCTGCAGTGGTGAAGGCAGATGTGTGAGATGGGGATTAGTTGAGCAGGAGAGGAAAGAGAGGGATGGTCATCCACATGGGAAGGGCGGCTGGGAAGTGTTGAGTTATGTGGATGTGCAGCTACTTCTCCCACACAGTTGAGTGCTTTTGCCATCTTTGTCACTGTGCTAGTTGATCAGAAATTGGACGCTCAGATCCAGACTGGCTCTAACATGACTTCTTACTGTGGTCTCCTCCAGCCAGCTGCTCATCTCCTTTCCTCTAGGACCTCTTGCCCATTGCCTCATCCTCATGGCTTTGGCTGTGCCTTGCTGCTTTACCTGCTGCCCTGGTTTGCTCCACTACTGGAGCAAGCGGGCAGTACGTGTCTTTGCCTCCAAGCCATCCTCTGTCCATGAGCAAAGCATCAATCACCTTGTACGTGAAGCTGAAGGTTTTCTCTTGTCACCTTTCCACCTGCAATGTGAATTTCTGTCCAATGTTCTGTGAGGAACCCAGCGAGAGCCTGGTTTTGTACTGCTGCCAACACCTCAGCCTGGCTTAGATATGTCACATAGCTGAGGTTTCTCTGTCGTTGTAAGCCTCCAGGAGCTTGTCTGTTAGGCACAAGGGAACTTGAACAGGCTTGAACTCCTCGTAGAGTTATGAGGGTCAGTGATCTTTATCTGTCTTGGCATTGCAACATCGTTCTAGAGCAAGAGTTAGTCACGCAGCTCCAGAGCTGTGGAGCCCTCGGGGGGGGGGGGGGGTTGGGGTTGTTGGAGGAGGTCTAGGGGTGAGGGAACCTTGCAGTGCCAACTGCTTGGCTGCTGTCCCAGAGAAAGACATCAGGGAGGTTGACCTGCTTGTGCCAAGGGCAGGGGGAAGCATCCTTATATGTTGCTCCTAATCCTTTTCCTCTGGTCTTCCCTGAAAAGATCAGCTACTTTTCCCTCCTCACTGATCACTTCTTGCCTTCCCCAGTTATCAGCAGCAAGGGGATAAATCCTGCCTATGGTCCAGAAGCTGCCATTGCAGAGATAACCAGGGAGGTGCTGGAGGGTGGTGAGTGTCTCTTTGGCCAAGGATGGCAACCAGGAGATGGGGAGGAAACAGTAGATCCCACTGGTGGCTCTGGTGGGAGTGGGGAACCTGTTGCCTGTGAAAAGAAACAGCCCTGCCTAGGGGCTGGAGATGGGCAGTGCCAGTGGGAAGGGGGCTCAGTGGGAGCTGCTCACCAGGCAGGGTGCGAGGGGCCCAGGAGCTGGGAGCTGTGGTGCAGCAGCCCAAACAGTTTGGTCAAAAGAACCAGCTGCAGCATGCCAGGTACTCACATGAGCGTGCCCCAGCTCTGGGGCTACTGGGACCATGAGCCTCTCTCTCTGCTATTCAGCTTCCATGGAGGCTGTTAGTGCCAGGGCCACGTACCTTGGTCACTGTGACTAGCTGGCTCAGCAGGCATGCCGTGACCATCAGCACAGGCTGTGAGAGTGCACAAAAGATCCTGGGTTCTTTCTTGATTGCTTTCTCCTGCCAGAACTCATACTGAACCTTCACATCTTCCTCATGCTTGGGATGCAAATTATCTTGCACTGATAATCATTCCCCTGTCTGGAGACTGCTGAGGGAAGCCGGTGTGTGGAACCACATTTTCAATACCCCTCTGTACCTTTTGGATCTACTGGCCATTTTCACCCAAATTTAACCAGATGAGTAAAGACTTGAAAGGAGTTAGGTTTGCACAAGCTTGTGAAAAGCATCAGGAGAGAGGAGAGAAGTCCAAATTAGGACTCCCAGCTGGAAGAAAAGGCTCTAATGTGAGCCCAACCTGATTATTAGACATCAGAGAATCCACGCAAGAGAGTGCGCCCCAGGCAACCAAGCTTCATGAATTCTGCTGCTCGCAAAACAGCTGTTTATTTAGGTGCTGCAAAGCCTGTAAGATCTTCTCTGGGATCCCAGCACACAACTCCTATCTGACCCGCCAGCGCTGTGGATCTAGACTGGGCTCAGCTCCCACTGCAACCTGGAGAGAGGAGTAGCTCTGCCCAGTGTTTGAAGGGGCTCCAACCCTGCTCTGTTTGACCCTGCAAGTCCTTATTGGCACCTTAGCTCGATGTTTGCAAGAAGGACACTGGTTACATCACCTGAGTGTTGGTAGTCCTTTGATGCCCTTTCTGTGATTCCCTGTGGGGAACATACATGCTATTCTATGATCAGTAAAATTGGTTGGGAAGGAGTCCAAGAGCATCTTGGCATGAAGAGCTGAGTGAGGGACCACGTGCCCCTCTGGATGCAGGTGAGGAGCTCTGGCACTCAGCAGGATGTGTACTGCTCTACTTCTCTCTGCCCTGCAGCACAGCCCTGGCCACTGTGCCTCCTCCCTCACCTTTTGCTCTCCTGTCAGGTAATTCTCATTCACCTGCAGACCTGTCCGGGCACTGATATGAAGATCTTCTCATTCCCTGGCCCAGCACCCTGCTGGTCTCTCCCTTCTGGTGCCTGAAGGTGAGCACACAGAGCAGCTTTCCGCTCTGCCTGCAGCCTCTTTCACTCTGTTGCCATCTGTCTGCCTTTTGCAGCTCCCTCCCAATCCCTCTCCTGTGTTCCAAGGCACCGGAAGGACACAGAAGACAGAATGAATGAGATGATCAGGGCACGATCCTCCCTTGTAAAAGGATGGCTGGTCAGGATGCCAGTAGCTGTGCCACAGAAATTCCCTGCAGCAGACATTCATTGTATGCAAAGAGATACCCGCAAACTGATAGAAAACCTTCTGCTCCCAGACCCACCTGCCCTCAGGAAACCTGCCTACAGCAGCCCGCCTCCTCTGCAGTATCCATAGAAGCTGATGCAAAGCCAGCCCCTGGCCTGGGGAGCTCAGAATTTCACTGGAGAAAAGATTAACCCCAGAGACAGTCATGTTTGCCCAGGCTGGTCTTATTGCCACAGCATGTCCTTGTCAGCTCGTTACACCCCCAGCTGCCTCTGACCCCAGGCTGTCTGGTGAAATGCATCTCTGAAAGCTCTTGCCATACCAACACCTCTGCGCAGCAGGCAGCTGTGTGAGGATGCTGTGTGTGGCACCTGTGACAACCAGACACCAGGCTGGGCACGCAATGTCCCTGTCAACCTGAGCCATATGGAGTATCTATTAATGGCATAACCAGTGTATCCCAGGCTGCCTGAGTCACAGCACCTATCCAAGGTACAACCTGGTCAGTCCAAAATAGTCCCAGAACATAAGAACATTACAATAGTCGCACTTGGCCATGTCTCTGGAATCTCTCTCCCAACATGGCCAGTTTTGATTGCTTAGTGGAGGAGCGTAAGAAACAAGGCACATGTAACTTGCTCTTTATCTTACTTTCCAGCTTTGGTGCAAGTACATGGTTGTTCTTGGGCTTTTGCATTTAATAATCTCTACCGGAGCTATCCATCCCAAATGGATCGAAACCTTGTTTGAAGCCAAGCACACTTTTGGCCTTTGCAATATCCTGTGGCAATGTCTTCCAGAATTTAATTGTGCTCTCTGTGTGGAAAAAAAAAAAAGAAAAAACACACACCTAACTTCCTTTGGTTTGCTTGAGACCTGCTGTTTGTTCATTTCTGAACTACAAACCTTCCTAACAGCCCTTGCAGCCTGCCCCTCCCTGGAGCTCCTTCTTCCAAGAATTAGGAAAGAAAGTTTCTTTGCTAATAAACCAGTACCTGCCCCATTGCCAAGGAAAAAAGTGTGGTTGAGAGGAAAAATTGCTTGCTCAGCAAATCAGCTTGCTAATAGACAATGGAGCATCAGTGTTGCCAACCCAGTTTAAAAAGGAGAAGAAAAAAAAAAAAAAAGGCTGAGGGTATTAAATCCTCTTATGCTTGGGCATGATACAGAGGAAAGCCCACTACTACTCAATGTGCAGCTGCACTCGCATACTCCACACGTGGCGAAAAACAAAGTGAGGTGTACAGAGCAGGGAATGCCATTTCTGCAGCACGGAGGTAGCTGGAATGATCCTTTAGGACTTGCCTTGGAGCAGTTGGCAGGAGCGTAGGATGCAAAATGCATTAGCTTCTAACAGATGTTTGATTCCAGGTGTTACGCTTCCTTTGAACTCTCCCTTCGTACATGAATGATGCTTGTTTGTTTGGAGGGCTGGGAGACGCACGGGTTTCTGAGAGCATTAGGATTTGAAATGCATTCACGGTGCAAGCTGTAGCTGAGGGCAAGACTCAGGAGAGGAGCAGATCCTGCTGCTCTCTCCCGTCTGTGGGTAGGGTGGTTGGGTTTGCTATTGCCATGTTATGGGGCATGTTAGAGCCCAACAATCAGGTGCGGAGGAGCAGAGAGACTGAAGCCCCTGCCTGGGTTAGAAACCTCTTGCCTGCTCAGTCCCTCGGGAACCCCAGTGACTTATCAGACAGGCGGATGTCCCTGAACTGTTCCCGATAAGGTGAGGTGCGCTGTGCGTTAGGAGATGATAAAGGTGCACGATACCAAGCTCAGTGATCTTGCCTCCCCGAATACCGAGACAGCCCAGCCTTCCTCAGGAGCTGATACAGACTGTTTGCTTTCTGTCCCGAGGCTCCGATAACCTCCCAGGTCTCTCTAGCTGACAGCCTGGAGAGCTGTGGCAGCTCCCCATGCATCCCGTGCCCACTTTTTGCCCCTCTGAATGCCGGAGCGGAGGATGCAGTGGGCTCTGTGCCCCCCTGCCTGGACCCAGGCACCTCAGGCAAAGCGGGAGCCCGTCGCCCACAGCTCTGCCTGCCCTGGCAAAGCCACCTGCCCAGCTCTGGCCGCCGCACAGCCCACCTTTCCACACGTCCTGGAAACTCTCAGCCCTTCGCAGCAGCAAACCCAAGTAAGCACCAGCTTTTTTGAAGTGTTTTGTCTGAAGCAGCCCCTGTCCTGTGACAGTTGATCTTTGCCCCTCTGGAGTGCTGCACTCCACAAAGTCTGCCTTTAATTCCCTGTGAGGCTGATTAGCTGATAACTGCTGTTTGGAAGGGCCCAGTTTGCTCCAAGTGCCAGGGCTGCCCTCCCTGTATTTTCACCTCTTTTTCTCAGCGCCACACACATGCACAGGAAATAATTCTTGTACACCCTGACCTGGGACTGGACTTGCTCTGGGATTTCAACTTATTGTGCCACCAGGCACCTGATAGTGAACAAAGTTGTACTGATGCAAACGCACACGTTTTCACACGCACTCCCGTGTGAAGCAGGAGCGGTGGCTCTTGCTCCAGCTCCCCAGCTCTGCTGCCTGTCGTGGAGGAGGACCAGGTCAGCAAGGAGCTTGTGCCTGGCCGTACTGCGATGCCGGGCTGCGAAACACCAGCACCGTGCCGACACTTGGGGATCCCCAAGGCGCAGCCAAATTGGAAGTGACAATGGAAGTGGCTTAATGGGGAACATAATGGAGACAGAGCTTGGAGTGGTACCGCCTCACCCCAGTTAGTGAGGATGTACACAGCCAACAACCGAGCCTAAAGCCAGACGCCATCACTGTTCCCGCAGCAGCACATCCATTTATGCCAGCACAAGCACACTCCTTGCAGAAATCCTGCCCTGTTCAGACACCTGGAGTGCTTCTCTGTTCAGTCTCTCCCCGCCTGCCTTGCTCAGCAGCCTGGCATTCGTGTTTGCTACGTGGAGCCCACCTGCTTGCACTGGCTGCAGCACGTTAAAGTTTCCCAGCTAAGACCAGATGCAAACTCTGTGCAAACACAGCTGAAGCTTTCCCTGGCTCCTTCTATAACCATCCATACTAAAGCTGCCAGAAGGGAGGAAAAGATGAAAGGCTTTGCCTTCGCATCCCAAAGCCCTGTCTTTAGGATATAGCTGTTTCCAGCAAAAGTTATTCACATGCAAAAGCAGTTTCATAATCTCTGCATCCTCCATGCCTTCTTCCATCCATGCCATACAGGCTGCTCCCTGAGTCATTTCACCTTCCCACACCAGCGAGCAGCGTGCCTTACCTGTTGCAACAGGAGAGAGACCTCTCCTGAAGTTTACTGCCTCTCTGCTCTCACCGCTGAAAATCCTTTCCCGCAGCAGCACCTCGCCGGCTGCTGGGGGTCCATGGTGCTTGCAAATCAGAGGAGAGGGCTTGGAGAAATTCCTGCAAGAAGGGGTTTTGCTGGTTGAAAGTCCGGCAGCACAGGTTGAGAGCAGCGAGGGAGAAAGTTGCAGGAGGTGGAACTCTCTTGCTGAAGAGCCAGCCCTTCTGTGACGGGCTGGAGGAGGAGGAAGAGGAGAGGCATCGCCTGCTCCCTTGCTGAAGAAGTGAACTTGTGTGTGTGTGTGTGTGTATGTCAGAACTGGGCAAGGACCCAAGCCTTAGAGCCAAATAATTGCAGAGCTTTTTACTGTTAGATTAACTAGTATTGCCATGAAATCCAGGACCTCGACTGCAGGGGTGTGTGTGGGGGGAGCAGAATATGTCAGGTAAATCCCCCCAACACACCTAAAAAACCCGAAGATTGTTTTTAACTAGCGTCCAGGTGGGTGTTGCAAGGAGAGATGGGGAGAAGGGGGTGGGGGAAACCTGAATCTGCCCTTGGAGCAGCTGCGTGCGGAGAGGCACTTTGAAGGTTGTTGTTGTTTGTGTTGGGGGGGCCCCCAGAAACCCCAGCTGCCGCCAATAAGCCCTGGGGTGCTCAGTGCTGTACAGGCAGAGGATGAAAAGGTGGTCCTTGTCCTGAAAAGGCAGGAGGCAGAGAAAAGAGAGGGAGGCACAGGGAAACCAAACATCATACTGGAGCTTGGGGGGATTTTTCTTGGCAAAGAAAGACCATCCTGACTCTGGGGGTGGTGCTGTTCAGGGCTGGACCGAGGGGAAGGAACATGGACCCTTCTGTAGGTGTCCCTTGTCACATTGGCTAGTGCATGGGCAGTCTCTGCTTCAGTTCTCTTTGTCTCTGTCCCCTTCCCCCTCCTCTCCTTTTCTCCCCAACCCTCAGTAAGTACTAACATACCCCCTTTAGATTGCAATGGGGTTTGAATGGATACAGGGGTAGGTCTTAACATGGGAAATCAATGTTCAGGTTTAGGTGAAGTTTTACCCCCTGTGGTGTGTTTTTGCAGAGGGAATTACCAGAAAGCTTTCTGTACAGTTTTAGGAAAGCATAACCAAGTAAATATGGAAACTGGATAATTTTAAATTTAAACAGTCTGAATATGTGCCTAACTTCTCCTTTTGAGGCTCCATGTCGGGGACAATGATGGAAGTGAGCACAGGAGCAGATGATGGAGAGACACAGACCCCATTAGCACCCTGTTTGAGTAGGAGTGTTTGGTGTGAACTCACACCTCACTAGTCACCAGCAAATTCCCCAGGACGGCAGGTTATGAATTCTCCAGCCACACATACAGCTTTGACTGGAGCTTGTCTCAGACTAGATGCTGTTGAATTAAATCACAGGACACCAGTCGTGTGCAAATCCAAAAAGATATGAAGAGATTGACCCATGATATATTTGACTACTCGGTGTTGTCAGTGGAGGTTAGTGAGGGCAATCTGGTAAATTCACCAGAAAATGTAGGTTTGATGGGATCAAAATTGTTCAGCATTTTAGATTAAATCTAGTGAACAGTTTGTACCGAGAATTGGAGAGGAAATTTGCGTGGCATGGTGAGACTGTATGATCTCCCTGGGGTCACCCTGGGACAGTGCTGGCTTGGGAACTGATTTGCTAGCTTTTGTGCTACACAAGTTCATCTTGGGTGCTCTCCTCACAGCACCTTAACTCCACCTGAAAAATGACTTTGATTTAAAGTCCATCATGGCCTTTCAGGAATAGTTCAAACTGAATGATAAAAGAGCATAAATGCAGTTGGATTTACATGTGCATCTTGTCCATTTTCCCAGGTGGTTTAGTCCTATGACTAGTAGGGGAACTTGCATGGAAGTTTTGAGAAATAGAAAGGTGACAGTAGAAGTAATAGTACCTTGAAATTGCAAATCAGTTCCTCTTCTTTACAATGTCTTTTGAGAGTAGGCCAGGTGATCCATCAGAAATGGCAATGGGAGGTGCATTTGGAAGGAATGAAAGGAAAAGTTCCTTCATGCAGCTGCATCTCTTGCAGCCATGGAAGGCGAGAAAATCAAGTATTGGTGGCTGAATTTCAATGGGGCTGAGGCAGGGCTCAGAACAATACTTGTATTATATTTAGACATACCAAAGTACAAGTGAGCAAACCTCTGGCTTCAGGGCATCAGCTGATTGCTACAAGAACCAGCATTTCCCTGTGTTTGGAGCCTTTCACAACTGGCCAGGTGCCTTGCTCCTTTCACCTGCATCTGGAGCAGCAGGGTAACCCTGGAGACATTGGACTTGGGGACTTGGTCTCATCTAGTGTAGCAGGGCGTGAGCTCTCAGCTAGCAAGGTTAGCAGTTCTGATCTTCAGCAAGGCAAGAGACTTATCATGCCATCCACATGACAGCTCTTCTTTTTGCAGTGTCTCATTGCTCTTCCAGGTGGTCACAAAGTCCCTCTTTCAGTCCCTTTGCTGTGCTTTGCTGATGAAATGCTGTTTGAGGAAGCTGGTGCTCACAGAAGAGCCATGTATCAGGCAGACCCTGCAGAAAGGCTGGGCATAAGCTAGGGGTGATTATTACCTGATCCCCATACAAAACACGTACAAATGCCCAATGAGTGCAAAAGCCGCTGACAAATCCACCTCATCATCAGCAGATTGGTGGCACCGGGTCTTTATTTCCACAGCAGTGGCAGAGCATGGTACCAGTCTGATTGACTGCAGGGGACTTAGTTGCAGTTCTCAAGGAAGGCTTTGCTCCCTAGCTATGGAGGAGAGGAACATCATATTAACTGAACAGGTGTAGCTGGAAAAAAATAGACTTTTTGGGGACACAAGTAAAGTAGGACTCAATTGTCTAAAAGCCTGTCTATTTTTCCAAATGTACCAGACAGTACACACCTTCCCTAATTAGATCATGGCATCAGGGTGAGCAGCACTCCTAGGTATGGAGAAGAGACCCCAAAATCCTCAGGTTATAGTTGATCAGGACACTAAGGCAGACTCGTGCCTTCCACACAAGGGCAAACATGGGCTGTGAGAGCCCATTTGGGTCACTTACTTTCCTAGTGATCCAGGAAGGGAAAGAAGCACAGGATAGAACTCCTCCTGAGGTCCAGCTGTTAATTCTCTATCAGTGGTAGGTAAGAGCCTGCGACCGTGAAAACTGTCTGGCTCTGCCTTCTCAGCTCTTCTACTCAACTTGAAGTCAGGCTGGGTTGGGAAGAAAAGTGTTGTGTTTGTCCCAGGGAGCAACTCCTGCTCCTGCAGAAAGGGGTGGGTTGCAAAATTACCCGTGATTGCAAGCAGAGAGGATTGGTCTTGCTGGGGGAGATGTGCCAGGAGGAAAGAAAAAAGATGGAGCCATGCATGATGCCTGGCTTTGCCCCGAGTGCTGCTTCACACCACTCAGACAGTCAATCAAACAAGCCAACAAAAGCTCCATAAGCTGGTGTCAACATTTCATGCCGCCACATCCCGCTGCTGGGATCTTGACCCGTCGGATGCACCAGACCCTTCTGTAGGGTGTGGGGAATGCCAGCTCCATCACTTGGCTGGCAAGGACGCTCCTTTCTCCCTAATCACCGGGAGAGATTTCATTTCCTGGTTCCGCCCAAGATCTCCCTCTGATAAAGCCAAGCCATTCTGCTGTGGGTTAGCTCCACGCAAAGAGTTTTGCAGAGAAGCAGCGTGTTCAGACGAGGGTGGGGAAATCACCATGGGCCTCTCTGGGCCAACAAGAAACACTTAGAGGGGCCTCACCACTGATGGCTATACCTACTCACCGCCCTGGGGACCAGATCTGCCTGTCTCCCGAACATATGCCTGCAGACCCACCTTCCAGCTTATCCTGAACATGTGCCCTCCTGGCCAACGCTTGCAGCTGGCCCCAGCGGAACATTGCCTCCATGGATCTGGAGGTCAGGGCAGTGCTGTTAAGACATGGCACCAGAGTGTAGCTCCAAACCCTCCTGTCCTCAGAAACAGACATCACGGTGCAACCTCTTTTATCACCCCTGCCCAGGGTCTGGCGCTCTTTGAGCGAGCTGGCCTGGCTAGGGTCTGAAATGCTCCAGCTGCTGTGGTGAGGGTGGGCAGCCAACCTTATGGCGGGCACTCCCCAAGCAGTCCCAGCTCCCATTGCTCTCCCATGGTGCCTGACCTGATCGATCAAGCCACTTCCAAACCTATAGCAAATGTCCAGTCACTGGTGTGCCAGGATCTGATGGGCCCCAAGGCAGAGCCAAGGCAGACAGAAACAGGGACAAACTTCCTCAGGGAAAAAAAAAAAGATCATAGTTCCCCTTTGCAAAAAGGAGAGCCCGTCTATGGTCTAGCCTTTGAGCCTTAGCATCTGCTGTGCTGAAGTGCTCTGTGGGTATATTTGCACAGGAGCGTGCAGGGACTTGCAAGGGAAGGGGCGATTATCTGCTTGGAACAACAGCGGCATTTTCCCCAACAAGCGGCAGCGTGTGCACTGGGGGAGGGGAGGATCCAGCCCTGCACAGGCATCAGCTCCCTGTGCTTGTGTGTGCGTTGCAACTTCATTGACCAGTGCTGATAATAACCCTCCATGAAGCTGCTCTGATGAGTCAGGATCGTTCCTGTGGATCTGCAAACCACTGTGCAGCTCCCAGCTGGGCAGAACACGTGGGGTAGCGAGGCAGGTGCTGTCTGCAGAGAGGGACAGGCAGGTGGCATCTCTCTCATCTTCTTGAAGCCTGCCAGAGGGCACAGGTCAGATCCATCTCTCCCTTTGCAGCGAGCCCTCTGGGTGGTAACCAAAAGCCCTGAACCACATCTCTATGTGCAAACCTGATTCTCACGCTGAGACTCGCCCTTTTTACCCAATACCTATTTGAACTGGGATTTCCTTTAGAGCAGCTCCAAGTTATCCCTGCCCGAGGTCCAAGAGGAGTCCATTGATGGGTGGCTTTGACTTAGGCTACCCATCATACTTAGTTTTGGGGATAGAGGCTGGTGCAATGCAAACCACTCCTGGTCTCCCCAGCATCCAGTGAAGGCTCTTCTAAGAGATCTTTTACTTTTGAGGCTGATTGCTGGGTAGTCCCCACCCTCATACACACTGGAGGGCACTGCCACAGAGCTCATGCTGGAATCGTGCCCTCCACTCTCCACGGTCTTACTGTTGTGTGGGATATATCAAACAGAATGGATTGCCAAGAGTGAAGGACATGAGGTTGTTGGCAGTGTTGGACTGGAATCCAAGTCTCTTCGGCTCTTTTGTAGAGTCATAACTTTTGCTGTGCCATGCTTCTCTTGTTGGCTTCCCCACTGAGGATGATGCACACTGATTCCTATAGGGCACTGCTGACAGATTCCTTGCCCCTTTAAAAGAGATGAAGTCATCTGCCTCCGAAGCCATCTGGCACTGGGACAGAGTCAGAAGCTCAGCGCAACAGAAGGCTGGGATGCCAGCCCACAGAGGGGATGTCATCGTTCTACAGACAGATGGGACCCTGATGGGATGGGGTGAGATGCTGTGCAAGACCCCAGGAGAAGGTTTGGTGTTGCAGGGAAGGCAACAAAGACCTGCTGGCAGAAAGTACTGGGGCATGCCACAGCCCGGCTTCCATCGTCCGCACCGAGTGGAGCCCCATCAGGAGGCGGGAGCTGTGCGTTCTCCTCCTGGGAGGGCACGGGCTGGACCACGGCTCTTGTCATGGGATGAGCTAGCGAGTCAGCGTGTCTCCTCCTCCCCCTCCATCCGTCTGCATGGAGCAGGCATTAGCTCATCCCAAGCCAATTGGTCTGAACCACGTGCCGGATGGCTGATCTCATCGTTGGCTGCGCTGGTGGTGACTGAATCCGGAGCGGCGTGTGACTGCAGTCTCCATGGGGTGGCCATCGGGGCAGCACAGGGAGAGGAGCCACCACGTCCCTGCGAGGCATGGGGAAGTGACCTCAAGCAAAACTGCCCACCAGACCTGAGCGGGTGATTTCATCAGAGCGTGCTGGGGGATGAGGCAAAGTCCTCGCTGGCATGCCCAGGGAACAGCCTCTGACTTCCAAGTCTGGCAGGAGGTTTCTCCTTCAGTTTCTGAGGTAGTATCACTGGCTGTACATCCCGAAGTGCCTACACAGCCGATGCCTTTAGTATCACAGACTCTTAACCCTCCTAGCTTCATTAATTAAGGAGCTGGTGCTCTTCACAGGACTTCACTGGGTCATGCTACCATCCACCATGAGTGTCCCAAGCCACCGAAAGTCTTTCTGAAGTTACTGCACTGGAGCCCCTTGTCCCCACCATGCAGCGCAAGGCATGGTGGATTCCAGCCAAGGCAGGGCCCCAGCGAGTCCCTCCTCGTGGCCCTGCTGCTCAGGAAGGATCTGGGGCTGTGGTGGATGGATGAATGCAGACATGCCTTTCCATCATCCCGGCTGGGAAACCAGGCTTCAGCTTGGTTGGTGAGGGTGGCAGTGAAGAAGGGTGAAGGGGAGAACGTGGGCAATGGTTGGGTCTTTACTAGGGGGTGGGGAAAGAGGACAGTGAGTTGATTTATCTGAAGGATAAAGCGAGGGTGAGAGGTTATATTACAATCCTGTAAATTCAGGTATCTGTCCAGAGGGAATGAGCTGTTCCCAGAAGGTGCCCCTCTCCCCTCACTAGCCCCACACAACTACCTCAGACTGGATGTTTTAGTCCAGCGCACGGGGTCACGTGTTGGGGATTGCGCAGGCTCTGGGAGCTCAGGCACGGGCAGAGCAGGGCACTGCCTGCTCCCCTGCTTTGCTCAGGGGGCACCGCTTTGCCCCGCTCAAGCAGAAACCCTGTCAAAGCAGAAGTTAATTTTCAAGTAGGGAAATAACTTGTGTTTGTTCAGGTCTGGCCTGAAAAATCCTGAACCACCGACTCTTTTCCCTAGAAGAGACCAATTCTCTCCTGCTTTGTCTTGCTTTGAGAAAAAAACCACTGTTCTACTCCAGCCCAGATCCTTTGTACCCCCTTCTCCTTTCCACATCAGTCTGTAAATGTTTCTCTATTAATCAGTTGCCTCAGCCCCCAGATTTTCCTGCTCCCTTTGCAGATCCTCACTATCTACCGCTTCTCCCTCGGCTTGCTGCTGGGACCTGCCGCCCAGCCATGCCTGGCGGAGAAGCCAGCCTGGAACTTCCATGCTCCAAGGGCATTATAAAGAGGCGCCATTGTGCAACAGAGCCTTGTACCAGGAATACAATCCATGTGATGATTATCTTGATACCATCCTCAGTGAACCAGGGGAGCCTGAGCCAAAAGAAAAATTTAGAGCTAAACAGTTTTTGTTTACAGGAAGCCAGAGCACAGTGTCTGGGCTTGTACCAGTGTAGCGGGAGATGTTGCTATTGTCTCAGACTGCGAAATATTGATGGATGGTGTGTCCCTGAGATTTCCCAGGGACATTGTGGGAGCAATTTCCCTAACTTCTGAAACATCTTGCACAGCAGCCCAAGGGGAAAAGTGTTTGCTTTGGCTGAACCGAACGATCAAGTAAGGGTCGTCAGCTTTATTGACTGTTATGTTTGGCCAGGATGACTGCAGGCTGTGTAACCTACACAGCACTCTTTGCGTGTTGGTATAGAGAAAGGTAGGCTCTCAGACATGTTGTAAAGGGTGGTGACCACCAACGGATACAGTACCAGCAGCCCAGATCTCCGTGTGTTTGAACCACTGAACAAATCCGCTGCCCAAACTCCCACTGATTTCTCACAGGGTACCAAAGGAGAGGAGACAGACTTCTCTCCCGACACTGAAGCTGCTCTGCTGGAGATACGGTTACCTTCCTTCTGGCTTTACAAACCCGTGGCCCTACAGGCAAAAAGCTGGTGGACTGCTCTGCAGAAATGGGTAAAGAGCCTCATGTCCAAGGCTTGTCCTGTTCTGGGACAAGGCAGCAAACAACTGAGAGAGAAAATCAACGTGGCTGACTGCTATCCAGATGTGAGAGAGGGACTTGCCCACATCTGGCAGGGAGCTTTTCACGATGGAAACATCTTTCCTCAGCCCTCGGCACACAGCTGGGGGCGGCTGTTGCACCCACAAACAGGATGGTCCAGTTCCTGTGGAGGTAGATGATCTGTTTGGTCGGTTTGATGAGTCAGAGAACATTTACCAAGACCTTTTTGTGTCAGAAAATGTGTTTTGATGAAAATAGGAGGAAGCTAAAAAAAAAAAGGCGAGAAGTGGGAGACATACAGATTGCAGAAGCATTTCCCCCACTCAAATAGCAAATCCTAGTGCAGTGATAGCATCCAGCCCGGTTGGGACAGCCTGTTTGGGATTCCCCAGTGACCCACTGCCTGCTTTCAAGCGAGCCATATTTGCTAACTGCCCACAGAGTTACAGGTAAGACTTCACCCATCCTTGAAACACTTTGCCCAAACACTTGGGGAAAGAAGAAACACTTGAGAGGTTTCCCCTTGGACTTGTGCTGCTGCTTTTTATCAGTCCTAGGCTCCTTCCCATCGTTGCTGGGGCAGAGGCAGGGTGGTAGGGATGTCTGTAGGGCTGACAGTTGTCTTGGCAAAATACTGGTGAAGAGAGCAGGAAGGGCAGGACGCTTCTAGGTGTTGACCTGGGCCTGCAACATCTCCCAGATGTCTGTCATCTCCCACTGTTAACCTCCTTTTCATTGGTGGGGAAACTGAGGCACAGAGATGTTCAGCTATACTTACAAATATTTTAAGCCAAACAGGGGGCAGGTGGGTGAGAGGGAGCAGAGGAATGGAGAAGAGGGCTAAGGACTAGAAGGTTTGGTGGGGCCAGATGATACAGGCTACCAAAGGGCTGCCTTGGGAAGGTGAGCTTGGCCAGCACCCTTTGCAGAGCCAAACCCTGTGTTTCGTCAGGGCTGGCAAAGGTGCTTCCCTTGTCACCTTCTCCAGCAGATCCTTCCCCAGTGAGCTGGGCATGAGGAGCCAACTCAGCCCCTCAAAATGAAGGCTGGATACATTATAGATAGCAAATACAGTGTCTCTTTATCATCCCCTCTAAACACAGCTTTCCAGCTTTGCCTCGAATCCATAAAGATGAGTGCAGTGAGGCCATGCATGCGAAGTGGACAAAGGCAGCAGGCACTTCTCCTTTGTCTGTAACACCAGGCAGCATGGCCCTGAGATGTGCCATGGTGCCAGGGCTTTGCTTGTGATGCTGACTCTGCCCCAGGATCATGGTGCACTCTGAATTGCCCCAGAAAGGAGGTTTCTTCATTTTCTGCTGTGACCGAGCTCTCCACCATTGATGTTGCGTTGGGGCTTTTGCTCTGAAGCAGCTTTGAGTCTCCACCCTTCCCTCCTCCCTCAGTCTCCTGCAGTTCAGGCATAGCGTGAGCGAGAGGAAGGGTCGACCTTCATTAGAATAATATGAGAGGCAGCCTGCCAGAAAGATAAACAGAAAAAGGGCTGGGTGAGAGGTGTGGAGAATCCCTAAAGCTGAGGGGCTTTGCATTAATTATCATATTAAGTGTCTGAATGGCAAGAATACCCATCTCCGTTTTCACGTACGTTCACTTTAAATAAAAGTAAGAATCCTGCTTAATTGCTCCACTTAATTCATTAAAGGATTATATCAAAGACTAAAGGAAAAAAGTGAGGTATGATGGGTGGTTCTGGCATCCTGCTCCAAACCGTGAGTGTTTTGGAGGCAGCGCAGGGTGCGAACGTGACTCCTGTGCCTGGCAACCCCTGCTCTGTTCCCAGCAGAGCGGGGTGAACCCTGGTGCCCAGGAGCTTGAGCAACCTTGACCACTGGGACCCACGGGTATCAGGAGCACAGTCCCAGGCACTCTTCTGTGCTCAGCAGACACAATCCTCCCTAGCACTTTGACAGCACAGAGTCCTTTGCAAGAGACTTTGCTGAGTCCTCAAGACGCTCTCCAACCTGTTTACATGGCTGCACATTTGACAGATGCTTCTGACCCATTGACAGTACCCAGTACCAAGCTGACCCATAAACCAGGGTTTTCTTATTATTTTTATTTTTAATAACAGAACTGAAATGTTGAAGCAGGAGGCAACGTTGATTTTTGCAAAACGTCCTCTGTATTCATTTGCACCGAGCTTTAAAAGTAAACCTGGGAGGCTGGTTAATCTCTCCGGCCCGTTTTTATGAGTTCCTAAACTTTAGAGGTCAAGCTGGTGTATGCCATGCTGATGTGGGTCTGCCTGCATTGCCTCTCTGGGCAGGGCCTGTGCTGGCAGAGAAGGGGTTAGGGGAAATGGTGCTGGAGGCTGGTGCAGGTGGGTAGCTGCTGCCTGAGAAAGGGGAAGGGAGGGGCTGGCGGGAGGTTAAGGTTAAGGGCAGGAGAGGAGATTGCCCATCACTTCTCCAAGAGTGCTTTGGTGTGATCAAAGTCAGGCTGGGGTGGCAGCTTTGGAGCAGAAGAAAGATAAAGGTAAGTCCCCCTTGGTGGCACTAGCTGTCCTGAGGAGTGCAGGGAAGTGCTGCTGTGAGCAAGGGGTGTGGGACCTTACAGGGCAAAGAGCAATAGGAATAGAGCTCTGCAGCTGGAGCGTGTGTGTGAAACCGGCCTTAAGCTACTGCCTTGTCCTGGGGAAGGCTGGTGGCTAAACAGCCCTGAGGGACCGTGTTTGGGGGTGAGGCATCTGGGATGCTCTCGCAGGGCTCCTGAAATCAGATCACAGTCCACCGAGCAGTTTGCTGAAAAGACATGGAGGCTGCCTTCCGTCCTGCTGCTTGTGGCTTGGCAAAGGGCTCGGTTATGGGAAGTAAGCTGGTGCACGAAGAGGCCAGGACAGTGTGGTGGTCCTCGGTGTGGGCTTCCTGTGCTGCCTGGAGTGCATCGCCTTCCCGAATCAAGCTCCTGCAGGACCTGAGGTCACCGTTTCAATGCTGCCTCTTCCCAGCTGCCAGCGTGCCCGAAGCCAAGATGAGCTGGGGTGGGGAAGTGAGGTATTGCAACCTGTTCCCTCCAGCAATGACTGCATGCACATGGCTCCTGAGCCATAGCAGGGACTATTCGGAAGCCAGGGTTTGGTCTGAAAGAGGAGCAGAGCATCTAGGGCTCTGGCATGCCCTGAATCAATGTGCAACAGCTGGAGCAGCTGGCTGGGCTCAGGCAAGGCTGAGCACCTAGGCAGGGCTCAGCCCCTCTGCACAGCATCCCAGGTTCAGGGGACTGGCCTGGATTTTGCTCTCTTCTTCCCTTGATTGTTCCCCTCTGATCGTACTGCTGACTGCAGGTGGTAGCAGGTGCCTCGCAAGAAAGCCAGATTGGAGCTACAGACGTGTGTGCGTGTGTGTGAGAGAGGGAAACAGCAAATCATCCTTGAAACAATGTCCCCTTTCAAAGCCTTGGCTCCTGGCAGGAATAATCAGCCTTCCCTGGGTGGCTCATCCTAGCAGCAGCTCTGCCTAATCCTGCTCAAACCAGGGCCAGTCTGGATTGCTCAGCTGTGGGGTGGCACAAGATGCTTCTGCAGCTTGTTAGGGAGCTCCTGTGTCTTGTGTCTCTGGAGGGGGCTAAAAGGAAAGGACAGGTGATGTGTCTGTATGAGCAGGCAGGAGCATTTGGGAAAGGTGAGTTGTGCTCTGCTCTTAGGGCAGCCCCCGTGGGGGAACGCTGAAGGTTGATCCACAGTGGGGATCAGGGTGCAATAAGGAATCAACCTCAATGATTATCCATTGCTGGGTGGAAAAACGATCGAGTACTTGTTTGTGAGTCAGTCTTGGTACACTGGGATCAAGGAGAGAGCCTGACCCTGGTGTGCTGCAGCGGCTGGTTACAAGCAGCCCTGTGCCCTCGACATAGCTGTTGTCTGCAGAATGGCTGCCCTCATCTGTGGGTGAAAAATAAGGGCTGTTCAAGGATAGGGTCTGACTAACCCTGTTTCCTCAGAGCAGAGAAAGAGACAGCACGTCGTGCTCTCCGGAGCTGTTTGTAATCTGAGCAGCACTATTGCAGAGAGTGTGTGTGTGCTCGCAGAGATTTAATTTCAGGAGTTGTCAGCAATGCATATTCACTGGGGACTTCTTTTTGCAAGTGAATCTTGCACTGTTTTGAATGTAACATTCATTGCTTGAAATGCCCTCCTGGAGTTTTTCCCCTACCAACTTTTATCTGTCTCCGCCATCATAAATATTGTCTCATTTTCCCTTTCAAATGGGTCCTGGAATGAAGGCTGTGGGCTGTCTTGTACCCCAGACTGGGGAATTCAGATTTTATTTGCAACATGCCAGGGAATTTTATTTTCCAGTAACAACTTGTGCTGTAATTGTGAACTTCCTCTTGCAACAGAGATCTACCTCCCTGCTTCCCTGATGAACACTTGCTTTGGGAACAGAGGCTGGAGCAGTGCTGGTGTTTTTCAGTGAGTTTTCTATAGTTCCCTTGAATTTCCCAGAGTTTTAGTAAAGCTGCTGCAGGAGGATAGGGGCTTGGACACCTTTTGCTGCACAACATCTGGAGGGGAAGATACAGGAAGGGCCATCACAGCTGGACCTGCCCTGCAGGGAGGATGGAAGGAAGGAGTCCCCTCTTATCTCCTCCACCTTCTGCATTCCCTCCCTTGCTCCTCTTTTCCACTTTCTTTGCCTCCTCTTGGCAAGCTCTGACCCACAGCCTGACCTTGGGTCACCTCCTAATCGGGGATTAGAGCCAAGCTCACACCTGTGGTGCTGGCAGGGAGGGCTGCACTGCCCTGTCGCCTGCCCTGCACGCTGCCTGCCTGCACGCTGCCTGCCTGCCTTAGAATCACAGAATCATTTAGGTTGGAAAAGACCTTTCAGATCATAGAGTCCAACCGTTAACTCAGCACTGCCAAGTCCACCACTAAACCATGTCCCTAAGTGCTGCCTGCCAGTTTCTCTGACGGCCACAATTAGGACGCGAGAGGAGAGTTAATTAGCCTGCTCCTGCCAGACCCCAGGGTGATGAAAGTTGGTTTTTAAAGGCAGCAAGATAGGGCTGGGGAGGGGATCAAAGGCATCCTGCCTGCCTACAGAAGCAGCTGGCGATGCAAAGCGCAGAGCCGCGCTCCGAGGCGATGCTCAGCTCTGCACGCCAGGCACACCTCGCCCTCCCAGCCCTGCTCGCAGCCCCCCTGCCACAGCACCCGCTCCGGACCTGCTGCTCCCAGCACCACTCCTCGGGGATAAAGCTCTGGGCTATGCTGGCGGCTGACATCCCTTTGTCACCAACCCCTTCTCCTGCACCGGGGCCCACAGAGAGCTGGCTGTGACCTCTGGCATCGGGGGGCTCTTTGCCCCCTCCCGGGGGGACACACAGCACCCTGACGTGCCGCTTCCAAGGAAAGCTGCAGAAATTGCATTCCCATTAAAATGCAGCTTGCGCTGCCTGGCAAGTGTGGAGCAGCCTCTGTTCCCACGGACTCATTTACCTGCTTGGAAGTGGAAAGTGTTCAGTACCTGGCGGGCTCTGCTGAGCTAATTAATTTATTTAATAACGATGCTTAGCTGCTCTCCAGGCCTAGCTGCTTTGCATCCCAAAGGGTGATGATTTTTTTAGAAATTCCCAGTGGAGATGCGCCTGGTTTATTTATATAGATAGGTATTACTTTTTTGTTGTTGTTCTCCATTTTGTACAGCATCTTGGACAACAGGGCTCTGGCTCCGTACCCCTGCTCTGACAACCCCTGCGGCTGTTGTACGTGTGAGCGCTCCCACCGGTTTGGGGACACTGCTCAATGCGTCGGGAATGCTGGGGGCTCTGTCCTCTGGGAGAGTAAGTCCTCTGGCCCCATGAACCAGAAGAGCTGCAGCTTGAGCTAAGGATCCAGTCCATTTAACCTGAAATCTTCCGAGGGCTGCAGTCGCTAGAGGGAGGCAGGGGAGCCCCTGTGCTAGCCTGGGCGTGAGTGATTCGTGGGCACCCCGTTTCCCTTCCTCTGCAGCCCTTGGGAAGAAATCCAGCCGGCTCAGGGGGGTGCGGGAGGATGCCCTGCCAGCTTTCCATCGTGCCTGTTGTCATCTCAGCATTGATGCCCCCAGCTGACACCTTCCCCTCAGCTGCAGTGGCTGGAATTAAGGACCAGGCTGTGTCCCAGACTAGGGACATGCATCTCCTAGCAGGGATTAGGAAAGCCTTGTTACTTACTGGGAACCTCTGCCCGGTGTTCCTGCTGCCCTGGCAAAGCCGTTGGGACAGTTGACTTTAGGGAGCTTGTGTCTTGTTGCAACACAAAATGGAAATGCTGATCGAGGCTGCCTTGCCTTCAGGAACAAGCAAGAAAACATGGGTGTGGGAAAAAGTCTGTTATCCTGTAGGCAGGTGCAGGGCATGGAACTGGAATTACCTAAAGCAGTGCCCATGAGGGCATCCAGGCACTGGGGAGGTTGGCAGGGGTGAAGGTCTTGCCCTTGCTGCCCCAGGCACCAAGGAGGGGAGGAGATGAAGAATATGCCATGGGTTGGTTTGCCCAGATCCTGGCCAGTGCTGCTGTCTGGCATGGGTGCATCTGTGCCGGAGCCGGGCTCTGCAGCGGACTTCAGCAAGGAGCACCCTGGCATCACCCAGCCCAAACCTTAGGTGACCGCCCTCTTCATGTGGGACTTCTGTGGGTAGATTCTGTCCTGAAAGAGCAGAAAAACCTACCAGCACTGTGGCTGGATGAGGGTCATTTCCACTGGAGCTTGGCAGGGCTGGGATGCACCAGCCCCATCAGTGTAACGAGGTGCTTGTGGCTGCGCGGGTGGGCTCACCCACCTGCTGCTGGCCTCCTCCTTTCTCACTGCCCTGCACAAGTTTGCTCTCCTCTTCACCCTGAGACAGACGTGGGTGTTTCCATGACTTGCACCCCCAGTTTGTGCCCTGGCAGGTTGCAGCTCTCCTCAGGTTCCCAATTCCTACCCCAAATTGCATTTTTCTCCACTGGTGAGTCATGCGTTGTACTGTTGCAATACTCACCTTGCCCCGACCTCTGCAGGAGCTGTGTCCCTGCATGCAGGAGCTCATTCGGGGCGCAGTGATTCAGCTCGGATCAGAGGGCTTGCGCCTCTTCCCAGTGCCCAGCTGTGTGTATCCAAGAAAGCATTTCTGCCTGGTGGGGAGTGAATCACCCAGGAGTGGCTTACCCAGCCCTGCCTGCTGCAAGCAGGAAGGGGAACAGGAGGAGAGGAGAAGGGGAGCGCAGCTGGGAATTCACTGGCAAGGAAACCTTCCTCCTGCACCTGGGACTGGAGCCACTTTGCAATGCAGAGGAAGAAGAGTCAAGTGGAGATGCGGCATCTGGTTGCTCTTGTATCAGCTTGCAGGCCACCCTGCTGCCTGTCCTCCCAGAGCAGAGCGCAGCTGGTGCCTGCCCTGCTCCAGCTTCGTGGGCTGCAGCTTGTCTCCAGCCCGGTGCCTTGTTCTCTGCTGATGCTTCAGGCAAGCTGGGGCATGGCCACCACGGAGAGGACGTCCGCTTTGTCATGCACTGAGCTGGTGCTGGGCTGATCTCTCTGCCGGTTCCCACAGCTGCTCTCTGGAGCTAGAGGCCAGGGATTTTCCAAGCAGAGGAGCTGGTATGGGGCCCTCCTGCCTGCTCAGCCGTCATCTCCAGCAGGCAATGGTGGCATTTTCAGTGGTGGGAGGGAACTTTCGTTGTGTTCTTTCTGCTGCGTTATTTCCTTTGCTGTGGTCTGTGTTTGCTGTACACTGGCCCAGAGCAGTCAAGGGCACCTAATTTAAGAACTGCTAGAATAAATGTAAGTTGTGGAAATGACATCAGTTTTAAAAGAAAGCCACTTGGTGAGACTTCCTTCTTGACCTGTCTGTTTCAGTGCGCTCTATAGCACGGCAAGCATTGCTCACTTGGAGTAAAATCATTTTTGCAGTTACCAGGTGCTGGCAAAGGGGAACTGGGAGCTGAGGGTGAGGCTGCTTCGGGCTCCCCAAAAAGCTGATGTGATGGGTGAACCCACCGAGCATCAGTTTAGATGGGATTTACAAAAGTATGTCCCTATCAGGTCAGAGCAGCCTTATGACCAGTCACTGAAAGCCTCCTGCCCCAGGAAGCTGTGGGAGCCGGGGAGCACTCAGAGAAAGGGCAGGACCCAGGTGGTGGGGACCATGGTCAGCCCACCTGTGGGTTGCCCCATGTGTAGCTGTGCTCTGAGGTGCCTCCCAGGCTCCATCCTTGGCTGTGGGTCTGACTTGAGTTTTCCAGTTGGAATACTGGCTGAGATCACTGGGCCTTATGGCTGGCTCCATTGAGTCTGCCCGAGGACTGATACGGACAACAGCAAAGCTGTGTCTGATCTGGAAACAGGTCCCTAAAGGACAGCATCGATGCACTTGCTCGTATGTCCCCACCCTCTGTCACATCAGAGTCAGCTTCTTGCCTTCATTCTCAAGATGCACCGTGGCTTATACTACCTGGCCAAGAATCCCTTATATGATACCAAGCAACAGGCTTTTGCCTCCTGCTCTTGGGGACAGGACTCGCAGCCTCACCCCTGGTGGTGTCCCCACCCTTCAGGCACCACAGCTTCTTCATGGCGTTGCTGCTGGCAGACACATGCACATGCTTGCAGCTGGTGCTGAGGTGTCCCAGGATGAGGGCTGCAAGGTGCTGCGGTAATTCACATGATCGATAACTGCAGGGGATGAATCTCAGATACACAGCTCTGGGGCAAGGCAAGAGACCTGCACCTCATGTATTTCCAGCATGGGAATCGAATGTCCCGATAAATGGAATTTAAATGATATATCTGACACTGATAGGTGTAGCTAGGGAATTTCCTGCAAACTACTGACTGTAAACATAACCATTAATATTATTCTGAGATGATCTTGTTCATGATTTATTAGACCTGTGTGGGACAGGCCTGTAGAAGACACCTGGAATAAATCCGGTGAAACCCTGAAATGCCCTTGAGCTGGTTCAACCCCTGCTACTGCAGCGAAGGTGGTGGGAGCGTGGCAGCCTGCAGGTAGACTTTCCATGGGCACACCACGGTGCTGGCCAGGATGGGGTCTGTGGTCTGCTGGTGGGACCTGGGATTAAGGGAGGGTATGAGCAGGAGACTGGGAGGTGAGATGTGAGGAGCTTGGTCCTTCCTGGGACCTGAAACAGCCAGGCTACGGCAGGTTGCAGCTTTGTGCCTTGTGCTGCCGATGGAGGGTGGTGGGGGGGAGGGAGGCATGTTGCTACAGTTCTGCCATTACCACATCCAAAATTATCGTTCGTGTAAACAAGGCGAGCAAGCAAACCTCAGGACAAACCAGGACTCGTCTGGGGGAAGCGGGAAAAGGCAGGAGCCACCGGGTGAGGGGGAGTGGGGTTGTGCAGGGGGCTGCTCCTTCAGGCGGTGGGCTCCTGTTGCTGGCACTGCAATTTAACCCCTCTTGCCTGACCGTGCTCTGGGGCTGTTGGACACCCTTGCAATGATCCCTCTGTGAGTCTGAATTTCCCACAGTGCAGTTTGGAAGGGAAAGATGTGGATATAAAGGAGCAGGGGGTACCTGGGGAGCAGCTCCTCTGTGCTGATGCAGGAACTTCTCAGCCCCAGGCAATTATCCAGCAGCAGTTATCTCCTGTGGGTGCCACCCAGAGCGAAGCTCTCGCTGGGTTTTATTTCCCAGGCATGTCATTAGATGTCCGAAGGAAGCTCTGCTGTAAAAGCCTGCATCACCCCGCTTTGTTACTGCGAGGATTTGTGCCTGGCTGACTCGCACTTAGATGGGTGCCAGCAAACGGGTCTGCCAAGGGCACTGAAGCAGCAAAGGGAGCATCTGCCTGGGCTCTAGAGCACCCTGGGCCGAGGTTTAAAGCCTAGGCAGGTATGTTGGCATAAATCATCTTCTCATTCAGCATCCCTGCCTCCTCTGGACTCTGGTGGGCCCTTTCTGCCCATGGTTGTACAGGGGGGGTCCAGCTCCAATGGTCCCAGTGCTGCACTGCACTAAAAAGTGACCTTTGTGTACAAACCATTGCCCCAGCTGGGCTGAGGGTAGAGGTTTGCCACTGAGATTTAGGAGAGGTCATCAGATATAAAGTGGGTTTTAACGGGGAATTAATTAACCTAAGGGCTTACACACCAGGGCTCTGGAGGGGGTGTCTGGACTTCAGGTGGCTGAGCTGACCACGGGGGTCATTTTGCCTTCTGAGGGGCTTTCCCTGGTACCCAGAGAGCATCTCATTTCAGCTGCGTTTTCTTGCTGTTGGTTTTTCTTAATGCAAAATAAATAATTCTGGGGACATCCTTACCTGGAAAAGAAAGGACAGAATCTGGGGTTTGCTCTTGTGATAGACCAGGTACCCTGCTAGGGTCACATGCATCCTCAGAGCATGAGGTTATTCCTCACCCCTAATGTCTGAACTTGTTTTGTCTTTGGTAAAGAGGTAAATGCCATCTTTATTGAACACGTGTCTATGATGTAGGTGAACAGTTTGAACATCCTGGGTGTCAATTCAGAGGGGTAAAGCCCTTGCAATGAGGAATTCTAAGCAATAGCAGAGCAGGAATTGAGAAATAACCAGTTTCTTGACTGATCATGGGAAACTCAGCCTTCTGGTTAGCTTCAGCACAAGTTTTGCAGCCATGTAGGCAGGCAGATGAATGGTTGAGATCGTCTAATAAATACTGCCCAATACTGACATGGTTTGGTGTTTGTGTACATGCAACGACTGTGAATAGCATAAATATGACTGTTGGGCAATAGTTTGCTGTTATACAAATCACACAGATGTTGCACAACCAGGGAGGGGTAATTCTTTAGGTGTCCCAGAGCCTCGGCTGCGGCTCTGCTTGGCTGAGAGTCCTGCTTGAGCAATGCTGTGGGAGCACAACGCATGGCATGCGGTGCTTCTTAATGTCATGTCTTGTTCTGGGCGCAGGGGGCAGATCCTGCACCCTGTCTCTTTTGCACTGTTGTTGCTAAGTGATGCACTGCTGGCGGAGGTGCCTGTTCCTCTGTCCATCAGCCACCCCTTGCCCCTTTGTTTAGCGTCCATCAGTCAGAGCTGGGCAAGGGCACTGGAGCTGTGACTTGCACAGAGACACTATCAGCAGGCATAGTATTGCTCTCAGATAAGCTTGGGGCCAAGCTTTTCATCCAATTTTAAGTCTGGAGAACTTCACGCTTACAGCCCCAGGGCGCAAGGAGCCCAGACTGTGTCGATGCACCTTGGCTCTGCTGCTTGGTAGTCTGGCAGCGGGAGGTGTTCAGATGTGGATCAGCACTGGCTGATCCTTGAACAGGCACGGATTGTTATTATTGTCCTTTTAATACTCTCTAAACTGGTTATAGAGGAACTTCTACTTTAGACACTACAGTGCGCAACCTGCCGGTCCTTAGCTCAGCTCGTCGTAGCACCAGTTTCAGCAACATGCAGGATTCCCAAGTGAATAGACAATTACGGAGCATAGCTTTGTTAGGTGCTTGGAAAGGATTTCCCTCTGCAAAACCAGAATGCTGTTTTAACAGGAGGAATTATAAAGGGATTAGGAGTGAATGCACCTCTGCAGCAGAAAGGACAGCAGAGTGGTATGTGAAAGTGCAGTGGAGTTGGACTCTGTCTGTGGGCACTTGTGCAAGCTCCCTGGGCCAGGGTACAGGCAAGGCTGCGGTACCCAGAGCTGGAAGAAGGAGAGATGAGCACCCTGGCTATGTAAAGTTTTCTCTGTGCCCTTGGGAACCTGTCCCAGAGCAGATCAGCCTTTGCAGCTCCTGGGGCTGAGGAAAGCTGGGACCCGTGAAGCATCACAAAGTGACTAAACCCTCAGGTGAAGGGAAGAGTCATCAGCCCACCACTTTTTTTGACTGAATGCCTGGGGGGCCTGATTCAGAGCTGCTTTAACCACTAAGTCTAAGGAGCTTAGGGTGGACAGAAGCTACCTCCGGGTTTGTAGATGCAGTTTTGAGGTAAAGTAGGTGCTTGGTGACTGTGCTGGGCATGCACTGCAAATCTAGTTGTGAATCTGGGAAGCAGGACATCCATCAGCATAAGTGCCTTGGGCCAAGGCTGGTGTAAAGTGAGGGACAAGCCCTAGTTCCCCAAAATGTGTGCATTGTGCCAAAGCTTGCAGTGCTGCTGGAGAGCGGGGCAGGCCAGGAGGCTCTCTGCAGCAGCTGGCATGCCTGCTGGCCAGGCTCAGCTCTGAAGCCGTGGCAAAATGTGATCCAGCATACGCAGTACAGCATGTGTGCATGGACATGAGCCCCATGGTGCACAGGTGGGACATTTGCTTCTTGGCTGCTTGATGTGAAATTCTTCTGCTCTTTGTTTTCTGGCAGAACAGGAGAATACGTGGGTCCTCCTGAGCTCTGATAGCTCTGATTTATCTCCTAAAATGCCTGAGATCATTAAGGACAGGGAAAAGAAAGCCTCTTATCTGAATGCCAGCAGCGCTGAAAGGGCCCTCTATATTACCTTGTGGTTTATAATTTCCAAAGCGTTTCTATCCAAAATTGCCAGAGAACAGAATGGCTGTAGGGAACATGGAAACAACAACAGCATGGACACAGCTTGCTCTTGCTTATACAGGAATGGACCAGCATTCGCAAGGCAATTAGAGCATGGGTTATCAGCAGGCACGTGAGCACCAGATGGAGAAATAACCTGTAAGCTCTTAACATGGATGTACCTGGCCAAAGTCTTTTTCTGCTGTGGATTTATGCATGTGTTGACTGCATAAACAGAGTATAAAGACAAAGTGACAGCAAACGGTGGGGTTACACAATAGAGTCAATCTTTCTGAGTGTGTTTTTAATTTTAGGGAAACGTGTGGGCCTGTGTGAGGCTCAGGACACAGTAAACTGAAGGTGGAGGAAAGACTGTTCTCTGCCAGGGCCTTTGATGAGAGCCAGTCTGAAGGCAGAGTTAATTCCAAGGGAAAGAACATAGCTGTTTGGGTGGTTTCAGGATCAAGGGATTGCTTTCAAAGCTGGTTGGGCATCTTGTGCTAACCTAGGGTACGTGGTGTAAATAAAACAAGTGACCTGGAAAATACACCAGGTCTTCACATCTCTGCTTTCTCCTCTGGTAGGCAGTGGGCATGCAGAGGCTCAGGCATCTGCTGTTGATTGGCAGGGGAACAGCACTGATGCAAGCGTATGACACTAACGATAGAGAAAACAATACCAAAGTTGTGCATGTACAGAAATGGGTGGATTTAGGTACACAGAGTAAATACAGGAGCACACACATACGTCAACACTTCTTTGTAAGGTGCTAAAGCCGAAGCCTATGCAGAACATATTTATGTGGAAATACATCTTGAGTTAGTAAATAGAAGTTTATGCTCTCCTCTGTGTATGTGCACAGATGCCTTTCATGGCATGGTATGAACATGACTAAGGGGGAGTACTCCTGCTAATCAAGATGAGAAGAGATATGGAAGCACATAAAAGAGGGAGATCACACATTCTTGTAAAGCCTTCAAAGATGAATCCATGCGCTGGTATACAAATATGCGGGGTAGGGGGGAAGAGATGTACCCAAATACATCAACAGGGAATTATCCCCATGGAAAGATGAGCAGCCCCCCTCTCTTTTTGGATGTACGTTTAATACCTTTGTGATGATAATTAAAGCCTCGTTTGGGTGTTACGTCTTGCGACTTACTGTGGTCTTATAAATCTTCCAGCAATTTGAAATCTGCAGTGAACAAAAGTATTGCAAAGGTTTGGAATAGAAACAAAGAGAAGGAGCTGCACCGTATTCGGCAGAGGGTACCCTGGGCTCCCCAGAAAGAGTGGCTGATAGGCAGGGAGAGTAGGAGATCCCACAGGGCTTTCCAGCCCAGGAGAAAAAAACCTGTTGCCTGTGGACCCCAATTCCTCCCACCGGAGGGAGGCACCTATCTCAAGTACCTCACCCCTCTGGCTGGCTCTTGCAGTCATGGAAGGGGTTCTTGGGCAGGCTGATCTCTCTCTGAAGAGGCAGAGCTTTTCTGGTGGTTCCACACCTTCCTGGAGAGCTTGAAGATGGAAGGGATGAATGTGGGCTGGGAAAGCCACCTGTGAGGTAGGCAGTGCTGTCGGAAGCTGGGGGTGGAAGTGGGCAGAGAGTGCAGCTGAGAGCAGACGGAAGGGGGGTGGAGGTGGTTTTTGGGTGGAACTGGAAAGGGAAATGGAGCTGGTGAGGGATATGCCTCAACAGAAATGGAGTAAAAATAATTAGATTGAGACATGTGAAATGGGTGGCTCTGGCAAAAGGCACTGTAATGGAGAGTTAGAACAGCAAGTGTGGGACAGAGTCTAGAAGGAAGAGGCAGAGATCTGGTGGACTGGATAGAGACACAGAGAGGAGGGGAAAAAAGAAGTCATGAGGATTCTGAGAACAAAGACGAGATATCTCTGGGAGGATGAACAAGTTTGAGAAGCATGTGGGCCAGGGCCAGGAAAGCTCCATTCCACTGCACAGCATCCCTGCTGTAGAGGGTGCACCTGCGTGGCTGGTTGGTGAGGGACCTTCCCAGCCAGTGTAAGCCTCTGACCTGCTGGCAGTGAGAGCACTGCAGTGGCTGGCTGTGGACACGCACAAACCACATCTCTTCCCTACCCTCTCCACGACTCTGGCAGGGTGCTCTGGTTCATTGTTCCCAGGAGGTCACCAGGATGTGTCAGCAAGCAAAGGCTTGAGGGCTCAGTCTGAAGTAGAGCTGTGGCTGCAGCGTGGTGGAGGCTGAGTGACCGTCGTGAGATCTGGATGGCCCTGAAGTTTCAAAGACAGGACTTAAAGCTCCTTTTTGGAAAATGCAGCTGGGAGGCAGATGGGTATTGGGTGCAGGATGGGACTCTTCTGGCCAAGAAATCAAAGTTGAAGAATGTGGAGGTGTTGGTGGGACTGAGGGGTGGAGAGGAGCCACAGGCCTTCTGCAGAGAGCATGGGGTTGTCTGTACAGTCGGCAGCGAACACCATGATTTGCCAGTGGAGATGGTGATTTCTGGCTTCCTTTCTAGGATGAGGTCATTCGTTGGATTCCCACCAAGAAATCAGCACTCCCTCCCACAAACACTTCAAGCCTGCTGAGGGCATCTGTGCTGATTATTGCAGTAGATGAGTCTCCAAGAATGCTGAGGGGCTGATTCTTCAGAGAATCGAAGCCTGGCCGCTTGTGGGTGGCTGAGAAAATAAACAAAAAGATGAAGAACTTGGTCAATTGATGCCTCCCTGTGCTGGGATTGCTCTTGTCTTCACCAGAGCCAGGAGAAATGGGAGGCACTGGAAATGAGCAACAGAAGCAAAACTCAAAATGAGTAAAAGCCAGTGGAAGGGTTTTATTTTTTTCCTTTGCAAACAATCACCTGTGTGATCATCATTTTACCACTTTCAAAGTAGCACATGGCTTAATTCAGAGTTCTGCAAGGAAGAAAATTTTTTGTTGCCAGGCTACTTCTGATCCCTTAAATAATCTACAAGAAGCCCATAATCTCTTCTGAGGCAACTCAAGACTAAAACTCGAAGTACTGAAAGTAAATAAGAGCTGTGAACCCTGCAGCTAACCCCGTTCCTGGGGTACCTGCATGTAAATCAGCTCAGGTGGGCAGCTGACACCCTTTGACTTATGCTTATGTTTTTCACCCTTGCTCCTCTGCAGGTCTCGAGGGAGAGGCTGCAGGCAGGCTCCTGGTGGGAGAAAGCCCCAGGAGATCAGTGCCTGCTCCTTCTCAGCACCTGTGGCTGAGAGGGGAAGGAGAGTGATGGGGCCAGGAGAAGGAAGGCTGATATTAGCCTGCAGGTGAGCAATGGGCTTGCCAAAGAGGTGGGGAGCAGAGCATCCTGGTTAGCTCTGGGGGAAGGTTGACTTCACTCCAGAGAGATGGGGGTAGAGCTGGGGTGGCTACTGGCTGTGGCGCATCTCTGGTGATTTAGATCTGGAGATATGGGCGAGGTTGCTCTGGCTCCTGGAAACCCCAGCAGAGAGAGGAAGAAAATCCCTTCCAGTATTTGCTGGGAAGCCTTGTGGGCTCTGTAGAAGACAGGCTGGGAAGTGGGCAGGAGCAATGGGTGTCCAGCCCCACAGAGCCTGGGGCACGTGGAGAAGCTCTCCAGCCCTGTGCAGAGAGCAGTCTGGGGGGGGCTGCCTCCCCAAGGCCTGTGCAGCTGGCTCAGCGGGATGGAAGGGAGATGGAGAGGGTGTGCAGAAATGGGCACAGGTTTTGGTTGGCAGGGTTTGAACAGACGGCTCCTATGCAGAGACAACCATGGGGTTGTCGCTTGGGTTAACAAGCCCAGCTCCTGTTCTCTGTGGGGTTGGTGTGGAGACAGGACAAGGCACAACCACCTGGGTGCAGCTTTACTCTGGTGTAACAGTAACCGGGATGGAAGGGGCTGTGCAAGGATGAGCTGAGCCCAGGGAGAAGCAACAGAGGGAGCAGAACAAGGAAGGAGAAGAAACAACTTGTCAGATAACCCAAGAAACCCTGTTTGCATGTGGGTGTGTGCGCGCGTGCACATCTATTAAGCACAGCTCTGCCATGCAGTCTCCATTCTGTTTGCATGGAAGGGGAAGATCTTTGCTCTCCCGCCTGGAAGGAATGAGGAGACATTTACAAAGAAGCAACTGAAGGGATGCCAAGGCAGGTTCATTTGCTCTTTTTACAGATTCTTTGGCACCCTCATAGAAGGAACCTCTTGCAGCAGGGGTCTTGCCTCATCCCCACCTCATTCCTTCTGCCCCTGTGCCTGCCAGGTGTAGCCGATCCTTCGCTGGCTCCTTCCTGGGTCCACACACAAGCCTCCCCAGATGGGGCTGGACTGAGAAGCCAGGCCTCTCCCAGCTTTGGCAGCCCAAGGCTGGCCTTTCCCCAGGAATTCAACCATTCCTCCTCTCCCGAATGGAACGTGCCCCAACACCTTTGCCTTGAACTGAATTGCATTCAAGAGCCTGGGTTTGCCTACACATGTTAAAGGTACGGCTGGAGGCAAAAAGCAGCGAAAGCCAGCTACAGCTCCAGCGCGGAGGAAAAGGGGAGCCATCAGCAGAGCCCAGAGCTCAGCGCTTGCATCCAGCAACGACTGTGCAAGGGGAGCTGGCTGCTGGAGCAGCAATGTGTACCCCAGCTTCCCATCACAGCTCCTTTGCAGAAGAGTTCCTCCTCGCCTAACATTTGGCTTTTCAAGGCAGGATTGAGCATCCTTGGGGAGAGGAACCATTTGGAGGAGAAGGGCTTGATCTGCCGGGGGTTCATTGCCACATCACTGCAGCTGCATAGTGGTGATCAGTGGTCTGGAGGCACTGGTGGAGGGAGTAGAAGGGATGGGCACAGTGGTGTGGGAGTACTGGGCTGAGCCCAGCCACGCTGGGGGCTGCGGGGGCTGCTTGGCACTCACCAGCCTGCTCCTCCCCAGAGGGCTTGCCTGTGTGGGCAGCAGCATGGGCAGGGGTTTGCAGGTGTGAACTGTATGCAGAGCACTTTCGCCCTTGCTAGTTTTTAGGTAGAGGCAGCCAAGGAGAGGTCTTCTCCTCCCTGTCTCTTTTGCTCTTTGCATATGGAGGGGGAATATTACCTTTACGCTCCTTCTAGTCTGTCCAGCGTGCCAGGATCTCCAGGAGAAGTGAGCATCCACAGCGGGGGGGGGGGGGGGGGGGTGTGGAGTTTGCCAGCACTGGCTTAAGAACATCTGTATGTGCAGGCCCTGTGTTACGGTTAATGTGCAAGGGATATGGGCATCTACCTCTGAGGAGGAGCAAACTAGAGCCCTCCAGATTTCCCCTCTGATTATTACAGCATGTTTCTTCCTGCCACAGGTAGTTCATCAGATGCCAGCTGTCAGGCTAAGGAGAAGGATGCAAACAATGTTAGGTAAAATACTACAGCATCCAACCTGGATGAGCAAGTTGTAAAGGAAAAGGAAATTATTCCTGTGGAGTAGGATAAAGGCTCACCAAACAGACTATGTGGGCAGTGCTCAGAATAGGGAACGGCTCTTTGAGGGGCATGAAAATCTGCACTAGAGCTAAAACCTGGAGCTGGCTCCCAAGTGATAGGGGAATCAGCTGATGGTAGGTAAGGTAAAAATTTCATTAGGGACACTGTGATCGAGAGGAACCAACAGGAATCCTCCAGGATGCATCCTACTGCTCAAGCCCAAGCAGACAGGCCATGACTGCAGATGCAGTTACTGCAGAAGAGCAACAGGACTGGGTCAGACCAAAGGTCTGCCTTGACTCATCCCTGCACCCAAGAGCAGATGCTTCAGGAAAAAGGAGCACAGCAAATATGGTGATTCTTGCCCCAGATATTAACCCAGCTTCCAGCCAGTGTCCAGCTCAGGCACTTCTAAGCCAAAGCAGCTGTTTTGGGGACATTAGTGCTGGGGGACAAAGAGCCTTCAGTTTCCAGGAGACCCCTCATTTCACAGGAAGGAAATGCACCATGTGGCTGGTCAGCCTCGATGCTCGTTCTAGGAGTCCTGTGTTGTTTTTACACTCCTCCTGGCTGTGAAATGTCCTATGAGTGACCGGTACAGCCCCAGCCACCGGGGATTGTCCCACCACGCATGGCTGCGGTGCTGTGGCTGCCCTGGGCTGGCTGCAGGTGGCCACCATCATGTTGTGGTCAGGCTTGGCTTTGTGCAGGGGGAATTTTAGCTGGGTAGCTGACGGCAGCAAAGTCTCCAAATCCCAGGCAGTAAAGCTGATCAGTGAGGTGTTTGGACAAGAAATAACAAGAGGTTTGTATAGTCTCTCAGGTCCAACTGAAGCAGCGATGAAAAGGAATATGAAATTAAGAAAAATGTAGGGAATGCACATAAAAATCTATCCTGAGGCGAGTCATTTCCCAAGAGTCACAGAATCAGAGTTTCTGTGATTCGTAGGAGCACAATACTGAGGCTGACAAAAAGCGGGCTTAATTGGGAAATGGCCATGGTTTATGTGGTGGGCCATGAAGTACAAATTAATATAACTTGTCCATGGCCAATGCAGGAGCTGGATATTGTCTCCGAGACAAATAATTACCTGCTGTGCAAGTGCCTTGGCACCAGAGCATCTGGGAGGCAGACCTAGGGCAGCTTCTGCCAGACTTCGGCATCGCCGTGCGTGCAGTGGAGTATTTGTCTGTATGCGTCCTCGCCGTCTGTCTTACTGCTGCGGAAGGAATGTGATGTCTTGGCCGTTTTATGCCCCATCAAATCAAGTTAGAACTAGTCAGTAGGTTCAGAAATCAGAGGTGATGGTAGCGGGACAGGCAGGCTGATCTGCAAAATGCAAAGCTTGGGATTGTATAAACCGTGTGTTCTTTAGATTAGAAAGTGGTCTGTGCTGCAGAAAGGCTGGGGGCTCGGGCACCTTTGCACGGGACGGGACGGGATGGCCAAATGTGGCAGGGATGTGGCCCCGAAGGGGAGCAGGGCGGCGTTCTGCGGAGCCACGTCTCGCTGCCGCCGAGGCGCTGCGCGGCGAAGCGCAAAGCCCCGGGCTGGGAGCGGGTCCCTCCTGCGCCTGTGGCCGGGCGGCGCGGGCAGCTCCCAGCCCGGCAGCTCCCAGCCCGGCAGCTCCCAGCCCGCTCTCTGGCCCGGGACACAGGGCTCGGCGCTGCCCGGCTCGGCCCCCCGCGGCGCCGGGCTCCGTCCCTTGCCCTGCCGCTCCCCCCGCCGACAGCGCAGCGCGCTGCGGCCGCGCCGGGCCGGGGCTGCTGGGGCTGGAGGGGGGGAGAGCGGCCTGGGGGCGGGGGAGGTGCCTGTCACAGCTGGGGGGCACGGGGGTGCCTGCCGCCCACCTGCTCTCCCTCCAGTCCAGCCACCTCCCCCTGCGGGAGACGCACCCCCGAAATGTTTTCCCTGGCGGTGTCTCTTCGCTGGAGGTAGGGCTTGTTTTTACCCGATTTGTCCCTCTTTGAAATACATCCTGGCTGGCTGAAGCCAAAAGAAGGCTCCGCAATGGATATGGGCAGTTCGGGAGCTGCTCCACAAGCCGGAGCAGGGCAGGGTGGTGGTGGTCCTGGCACCATCCCTGCCCAGCGCTGGGGGACCCCCGTGCCAGACCCAGCGGGTCATGATGGGATCCCACAGCACCAGCGACTCTGGGTGTGCTTGAACCGCTGTGAGATACCTGTTGCCAGGAACAGTCACACCACCAGCCCCACCACCACGGGTCAGCTCAGTATGGCCCAAAGCCCTCAGCTGCGTGGCTCGACCTTCCTTCGCAGAACTCATTTTAACTGAGGCTGGAGTCTGTGTGAAATGCCAGCCTTCACAAGTGTCGCAGGATGGGTTTCATCCCGTGGGTTTCCAGTGGCACCATTAGCTAGAGCAGAAGCATCCCTGGGTGCAGCTACACCTGGCAGACAGGGAGCCTGGGAGCCCAGGCTGTCTCCAGGAGTGTGACTGCAGTGGTCACACTGATCCTGGCTTGTCACCTTTTTGCATCGCCTGCATTTGGAATATTTAAGCCACAAACCCTAATGCAGCATGTATGCCACGGTTTATTTCTTTTGTAAAAGGAAAGGTCAGGAAAACAGACAGCAAAGCACTTATCTCCATGAATCCTTGTCTTTCCCATCTTTTCCCTGTTGAATGCAGGATGATGCTCAGTGAGATGCTCTGTGGTGTCGCCCTGAGTAACTACAGCAAAATTAACCACCTCTGCCTGCAGATGCACTGAAGCACTCAGGTCAGGTTGTGCTTGTGTCAGGCTGGTGTTGGATCCGGATCTCTCCGTTATTTTCCTGTTTTCTTTTTTTTCAAGTTTGCAAACTGTGTCCTCAGTCAGCACTAACCACAAGGAGAATTTCCACTTGGAAAGTACAGGCGAGTTTCTTTTCTGCCGTGCAGGCACTGGAAGGCTCGATTTCGGCTGTAACAGGGAAAGAGCTGTTCTGTTCTACCCTTGCTGACCGTGTGGGTCTGAAAGCTTCAAAAGGCCGGTTTATTTCTTGAGTCCTGATGTAACCCCATGTATGGCATTTGCCCCAAGGCAGTGAAATTCCAGCCACTCGATGCTTCAGGCTGTGACCTTTGAAGGGTTAAGGGAGGCCCAGCTGCAACCTCCTGAGCTCACTTTGATGCTCAGCTAAAGCCAAGACAGCTGTACTTATAATAGTGCTGAGTAGTTGGATCCTTTGGGATCCACCAGACTGCTGGGACATGAGTATTGTCCCCTGGGATGGGACATGGCCTCAGAGATGGATCCCTTCACCTTCCTGAGCTGTGACAACCAGCTCTCCTGGTGGCACCTGCTGTGATTTAGAGCCGATTCCTGCCCAAGGGAGCCAGGCAGAGGAGCGGAGGGCTGGAAAACTTTCCCTCGCATGGGAGTGAAGCTGCCGGTGTCTGTCCGCTGGCGCTGATGGGGAGGGCTGGAGCTGGGAGGAATGTGGCTGTGTCTTGGCAGAGGAACGTGAGTGGGAGTTTCTGGCGGAGAGGGAACGACTGGAAAGCGGGTTTGCACAGGGTGGACGATCTCCTCCAGTCTCCACCTGTCTCTCCGTCCTCCCCCCTGCCCAAATCCTCTCTTGCCAGCTCTCCTGACCTGGAGGTGGTTCGGTAGCCGATGCCTGCTGCAGCCAGCTGGATCTTGCAGGTGGGGGGCATGGACAGTGGTGCCCCTCACTGTGCCATGTCTGCCAAATTGCAGTAGCAGTCCCTGAGCTGGGGAGGCATTCGCTGTGTCTCCATTGAGAACCCCCCCGTTTGCCTGACAGCTCAGAAAGCAGCATGGCTGGGTGCAATGAGCCCTGGGGTTCCAGGCAGGGGTGAAAAACCTTCCTTCAGTCGGTCCCTCCGGGCATCAGCTTTCCCACTGGGTTCAAATGGCTTGGCAAAGCATCTGCAAAGTGACAGTCCCCGATGGGACATGCCCAGGGCTCTGCAGCCAGGACTGACCCTGTGCAGGATCTGACCCTACAGCTGCGCCTGGAGCACATCCAGCAAGGGACTGTTAACCGGGGGACCTCACAGCTTAACCAGAGCTCTTGCAACATGGGTATTTTTAGCTCATGCAAATGGCAGTGTTTATTTTTCTACTGTTGTGCCTTTTTGCCTTTCCCAGGGATTTTATTGCTCGTGAAAGCAAAGGCCTTAGACCCATGTGAGTGTCTGTGCTGGCTGCTGCAGTGACCCTGTCTGCCTGCATCGCTCCAGCTCCATCTGCCCTCGCATTACCCATCTGACAGACTCCAATGAGCCCGTTGGAACAATATCCCCAAGGAGCCCTGATGAATGAGGTGACGGGCTGTAACTGGCTGAAGCACCCCAGCTTACTTTGGACCAGACTCTTCCCTGGGGTTGGGATGCCTGTGTTGTACCTTGAACACATGTGTGAAGTTGGTGATGTGTGTGCAATCCCCCTCATTGGGATGGGACAAAACAGAGGAACGTTGCAAGCTTGTTTATTGTCAGTGTTTCAAATCAGTATTTTTTATTACAGAGACTCATCAGGTTGCTCACATTGTGGCAGGAATTTAATAATATAAGGCACAGGAAACATTCAAAGGTAAAAAAAAAGAGTTCTCAGCCTGTGAGACTTAACCATCCCTTCGCTCCTGTCAGGACCCTCTGTATAAAACAAAATCCAAACACCTTCTCCCTTCCCTCCCGCCCATCCCTTAAACCCCAAAATCCACAACATGAAAAAAAATATTACAGCCTTTCCCTTGAGCATGTGGTAAGCACGCCTCTTTCTGAGCAGAAATATCCCTTCCAAGACTGACACAGCTACCCTGGGAGAGCAGGGCTGGAATTTAAGCACGACCAAGGCACAGGTGGGAAGTGCTCAAGGGCACACAAGTGATTTGGAGAGAGCCAAGAGCTTTGTTTCAGCTACAGCAGAATTGCTACAGCAAGGTCAGCCACCCGCACCCCGGGGGAACAGGCGGCGAGTCTCCCTTTGCAGCACAGAAAACACAACGGTCATTGAGCAACGGTAAAGCATGTAGCACTTTCAAACCTTTATTTTTTTTTCAGGGGATTTTACAGGATGGGATGCATTTCATCTTAATTTGTTGTAAATTTTGTGCACTTTCCTATCCGTTTGTTTGATTAGCCCCTTTCTTTTGTGCCCAATGATTGTTAAATTCAAGCCCTGGGAATGAAAAAAAGAAAAAGGAAAACAAAATCCTGCCACTCTACGTCAGTCACCCCTCTCCGTCCCCCCCTACCATGAGCTGGGTGACTGCAGTGTCACCACAGCTGCTCTGCTCGAAAAGCCCCATCCTCCTACATCCTCTGGCTCTGCCCTCCCTTGCTGGCGGTCTGTAACTGGGGACAGTCAATCAGCTGGGAGGTCTTTGCGTCTGCGCTGGCGTGTCCAAGAACGTGCTGTTAGTAAGAAGTTAAGAGAAGTCGATCCGAGAGCGGATACTGAGACAGAGCGGATATTTAGGACAGGAACAGGGTCAGTCAATGGTAGAGAGATGTTGGAGAGAGAAAGGGCTGGTAAGAGCTTGTGGAAACAGCTGAGTGAATAATCTAGTGGTAATAATTAGGCTATGAACGAGGACTGTTATTTCTCTTAGCACCATCACTACATATGTTTAGATCTATGTTAGCACCTTGTTCCCAGGGAAAAACAAAACAAAACAAAAGCGGTTTAAAAACCAAAGGAAGTGGGAAGGTTAAAACAAGACAAAGTTGGCAGCAGAGAAGGAAGCTGGGGGTTTAGATCACAAGATCCTTGTCTATGTCCTCTGTGGAAGGAAAAAGAGAGAGACAAGGTTAGGAGGTAGATGCTGCCAGGGTCCCACTGCTCCCGCAATACCCCTCCCCAGGACCAGCTGTAATGCATGGCTTCATCATGTGTGGGGGCTTTGGGGGGGCTTTTCAGTGTCCTCTCCACCCCCTTCCTTCCCCACTCAGTACTTACGCTCCTTAATGCCGAAGCAGCTGGCCCACTCCTCCAGGGCGATGTACTTGTCGTTGTCCAGGTCACAAGCCTCAAAGAAGCGGGTGGTGCAGTGCTCCATGGGGATGAGGGGGGCACGGAGGGGGGCCAGCTCAGTGTGGGACAGGTACCTGCCGAGGTGACCGCACGGTCAGCATGCTGCCTGCCAGCACCAGCTGCCCTCCCATGGGATGGGGGATGCTCTGCCAGGTGCTGGATGCTGGCTCCAGTTCTCTGTCTGGTTTGACTGCTGTCCCAGTGCCCTCCCAGTTATTGGCCATGGAGTGTCATGAAGGTCAAGGACTAGTGTCTGCTTTTGCAACCGGCTGCGCTAGTCACAAAATAGCCAGCAGCTGGGGGTCCTTGCCAGCTGCCCCCACCCCACGGGTCTGTGTGTGTGATTGCTCTCACGCTCATCTCCAGCTCACAGCTAAGCCAGCAGCTGCTATTTCAGCTGCTGAAGTTATCCTGAGGCCTTTGGACTAGGATATTTTAGGGAGCTATCATACGACAGTAAATCTGAGAAGACAGAAACTCCACACCCAAGGGTTATGGGAGCAGCTGAGGCTGGGGGAGGCTCCTCTTTCTGCAGAAGAGCTGTTTGCAGAAGGCAAAACTGCCTGTACTCTGGCCCTGTTTACCCCGGCTCTTGCCAGATGTGTGCAGGGGTTGTCCCTCCACAGGGCTTTGTCTGTGCCTCTGCCATCAGCCACCCACTTGTGTCACATCTGCAGCCTGCCTTGACAGCTTCTGCCACCAAATCACCCTGGTCCTTGGGCAGGAGAGGGTCCTGGCAGGGGCCCCCGTCCTGCCCTGCTGACACTCACCCATCGATGGGGTGCTGGTCCAGCTGCCCAAACTGCCAGTGAACGGGGAAGATGTACATGTTGTAGTTCTTCTCAAAGTCACGGGCCAGTAACTCCACGGTGTGGTCACCAGCCTCTAGGCGCTTCTCGTTCTCATGGATCTTCTTCACCTGTCATAAGGAGAGGCCAGGGAGACCTTGTCAGCAAGGGAATGGGGTGCAAGGGGGGACCCCGGGAGGGGCTTTACATGGGGTGACCACAGGTTGTTCTGGATGGGCTCCCCTTGTTTGATGGGCTCCGCTGGCGGAGTGAGCTCTTAGGCTCCCTCCCAAGTCCCTCACCTTGAGCTTCTGCTTCTCGGTCAGCAGGTTGTTGTCCTCATCGCGCTCATACAGGGTGATCAGCACATTCTTGAGCCAGTCCCGCATGCGCAGGGGGAACTCAGTCAGCTCTGTGTCCAGGCAGGCAGGGATGACTGGAAGCCATACATAGTGGTCAGTGCAATGTCTGGATGTGCAGCCCCAGACCCTGGACACACAGACCCAGCGCCCTCCCACCTCAGCCCTGAGCCTGCCTGGACCTTTGCTCTTCCCCAGCCCATGGACAAGGGGACAGTGCTCAGGTTAGGGGTCCCCTTGTCTAAGGGAATGGCTTCACTTACATTTGCAAGGCCCAATGTAGTCCAGGTGCAGCTTGTGTCCCTTCTTGGTTCCCTCCAAGGTGCACTTGGTGGCAAAGAAATGGCAGGAGGAGTCATAGGTCTTGTTGTCGGTGCCACAGACCTGCATGGGATGGGGAGATGGTGTGTGAGAGACAGCAAAGCCCAGCTTGCTGGGGAGTCAGCAGGGAGAGCCTCCAAATGAGATGTTCAGCTTGTTTCCTGAGGTGGACAATGGCTCATTGGTCACCTTTGGCTGAGGCCAGATGGGGACCTTGCCACCCTGACTGTCTCCCCCACCATTTCTGGCAATGTCCCCTATGGGGTCCCTCCCCACTCCAGTCCATCAAGCAGCTTCTGCCCTCACCTTCTCAAAGACGCCGGAGGTGGCTGGGCAGCTGGCGGGGTCCTGGCACACACACATGGGTGAGTTGTTGTCATCCACCTCACACACCTTGCCGTGCTTGCAGTGGTGGTTCTGGCAGGGGTCTGGGAGAGGGCAGGGAGCAAAGTCAGAGCCTGCCCCATCCTCACCTCCCACGAGCTGCCTGGGGCATCTCAGACAGAGACTTCACCAGAGGCAGCCCTGAGTATCTCTTGTACTGGGAAGATGTGAGGGTTTCTAGAAGTCCACATTAGCCCTCAGGCTAATCCTGGGCTCCTTTCTATAGCCACACAAAACAATGGCTTTTCTGTTGCAAAAAGGGCTTACAGAGAATCCAGTGCTGGGATGAGGCCATGCACCTCTTTTGCTTTTCAGTGTGCATCCAGGTTGGCATTGTTCTTGTGCTATAGCCCTTCCCAAGGAAGTCCCTCACTGTTTGGTGTGGCTAAAGCTCCTCCACCCAGGGAAGGGACAATGTCTCTGCGTGCTGGAGGGCAGGGAAGAACGACTTACTCTCTGCGACAATCTCCTCTACATCCTCTGTGGGTTCCTCGAACTCTCCCACCTCCACCTGGACGGGGTTAGCCCCCACGGGCTCCTGCAAAAGAGGTCAGTGTTTCTCGTGGGGGTTCACAAAGAGCTCTGCCCCAGCTCCTGGGGGGAAAAGCAGCCCCCCTATCACCCCTTCTCCCCCATGCTCTGGAGGTGCTCTTCCCAGAGTGGTGGGTGCTGCGAGGGATGGGTGATGGGGAGGAGCAGAGTCACCTACCTCTGTGGTGGGATCTTCAATGACCTCCGTCTCGTCAGGCAGAGCCTCCTGCTGCAGGGGAAAATGACCATGAGCTGGGGCCCATGGGGAGGACGGTCCCAACGGGTGACCCTCTGCGACAGGTGGTAGGGTCACTCTTGGGTTTCCTCCCTGCCTTGCTCCCCCCCATCCCTCAGGGTTTTATTTGTTATAAAAGAAAATCCCCATCAGATATACATGGGATGGACATCCCTGACAGCAGAGAGGCTCCATTGTCTCCTGTACTTACCGGAGCTGCCAGGGCTTTGCCTGCCAGGCAGAGAAGGAAAAGAATCCAGGCCCTCATCTTTCAGCAGACCCTGAATAAAGGAGAGGAAAAGGAGGGATGAGGAAGGAGGCTGCTGTGTGCCGCTCGGCTCCGGGCTGAGCTCACGCTGGCAGGCAGACACTTAGAAAAGGGCGTTCTCTTTGTTTCCTGCCTAGTCTGTTCAATATTACAGACCCACATGCTGACTTTTCTAGCCAAAACCTTAAGCCAAATCATGTTTCCAAGACAAATTCTTTTGATTTTGCAAAATGGGATGGTGGGGGGTTTAGATTTCTGTTGCTTTACTGGATGCCTTTCGAAAAATCACAGTCAAAATAGCAGCTCCCCTTTGCTTCACAGGTCTTTTGGACCAAAAAGTGGAGTTTTTTCATGTTAAAAGCCCCTGATATGAGCCCCAGGTACAAGCAATGGAACTCTACCATTTTATTTGTCATTCAGAGGGAAAATGGGAGTGGAGGAAGGAAAGAGATAACAGACGGTGAGATGAGGTGCTTTAGAATTAAATCCTTTAGGAAACCCCTTCCCACATGGACGCAGGCATTTCTAGGAGTATCAAAGACCAGTCCCTGATCCCCAGCACCCCCAAATGTTGGTGTCTCTACTATAGTTTTTCCCTTCCCTGCTCAGATCTGATGGTCCCAAGACTGGGTTTGAGGGATCCAAGATGCTTCTTTGGGGTTGTGTCCTGCCAGGAGATGAGCTCCAGGAGGATAAGCCCTTTGCACCCTCCTGATCTGGGCTGTTGCAGGGACTCTATATGATGAGTGAGCCAGGCAGCCCAGCTAACACCAGCCACAATGCAAGCCAGAAGGGGAGCGCAGCTGGTGAAATTGGCCTGTCCTTGTCCCCCCTGGTTCCTGTTTGGCAGGATTGAGCCTCTCTGTGTGAGGGCAGATAGGAGCTCAGCTAGCCACTTAATATGCCAGTGGCATCCCACTCCTGACAGCGAGGGCTGCCCGTTCCCTTCCGCCTGCTGGGAGAGAGAAACACCCCTGGTTTGTCTCCTGCCAGCGAGGGGACTTGTCAGCCTGCCAGAGCTTCCGCTGCCTCCCTTCTGCTCACCCTCCTCCGCTCCACCTGCACGGCCGGGGCACCACAGCCCACCAGTTCCCTGCGGCTGGGTGGGTGGATGGCTTTGCTGGGACAGAGTGTTGGACAAGGTGTCTTCTTCCCTCCCAGCGAGCAAGGATGGATATCTAATTTGCCAGTGCATCCTTTTGCTTCCTCCCCGTCCATGGCAGCTCTCCGGGTATAAACCACCCCAACGCTGTGCTGCCAGGGCACCAGCCAGGCTGGGCTGGGCTTTCTGATTTAGCAAGGTTTGGCCATGCAGAGGCTGAAACCCTCCTTCCAATCTCAGCACTAACCCAGCCACAGCAGGGTGCCCGTGCAAAATAGGTGTCAGGGCACACAGGGCAGCTTCCCAGGGACGTGGGAAGGCTGGGAGCACCAGGTGGTGGGGTTAGCTGCCATGGTGGGATGGAGGACCCTGAGGAGGGGGTGGATGAGCCCCCTTGCTCTGGCCAGGCTGCAGCTGAGCAGCTCCCTCCTCTCCCACTGGGTACATGCTGTCCCTTCTCCTTGCCTTTATTTGCTCTGGAGGCTGCCGAGAGCTCTTCCGACATTTGCCAGGAGAGATCACTCACTGGTTCTTCACTTCTGGAGGGGTGGTTTGTGGCAGGGGGGAAGGAGGGGAGATGGAAAAGTACTGGTGAATCTGGCCATCTCCTCCCTTGCTGCCATTCCCTGGCTTGTAAAGACTCCTCCTGGGCTTCTCCCAAGGGGCTTGTTTGCTTTGGAAGAATCTCTGAAGTTCAGTGATGCTCGCTGGGCAGAAACACGGCAGTGCCCAGCCTGGAGGAGGGGGCAGCGCTTGCACATGTGGAAGGTAGCATTAAGGAGAACTCAACCTCAGACCAAGGCCATCTCAGATCATTTCCCCAAGCCCCCAGAAAACACTGAATTTCAAAGTCTGGGCATGCAGTAAGCTGGGGTCAGGGAATTACACACTTGCTAGGAGCCAGCAGACAGTCAGAGCTGCCAGTGTTGTGTTTGGAGGCAGAAGGAGCGCAAAAGAGTCTGAGCAAACAACCTCTGCAGAGCTGTCTCACACCAGAGATGGGAAAACAAATTTATTTGAAAAACAACATCCTCCTGGTGGCAGGGTCTGTGCACAGTGGACATTGCAGCGTCTGTGAGCCCCTGGGTCTTTGCAAAGGCATGGTCTTTCCTGAATGCCTGGTGGCCAAAAATTCTGAAATAACAGCTCAGGAGCCCTGTGAACAGAGCTGCTCTGGCAGAAGGGCCTGACCCATGGTGCATGTCTCCTTCCTTGTGCACCCACCATGGTCTGGCTGCCCAAGATCATGCTCTTAGGAGCTGGCAGCTGGGCCATACCATGAGCTTAGCATCCATCCCACAGATGGAGGTGCTGGGGGGGGGATCCCTGTGAGGGGCCCTGCACTGGGAATGCCTGGCACTGCTCTGCGAGAGCCCCATGGAGGGCAGAGGACAATGTGAGGGGCAGAGCAAGGGGTCATTTGGGACAGAGAAAGGCAGGACTGGGAAAGAGACTTTAGCAAGCAGGGACTTACACCTTTCTGTATCCTAAAGGAATCAACAGAAGCCAGCACTTTACAAGGTGCTGGAAAGCAGCGCATCATGGGCATGGAGAGGGCTATTGAATATACAGTAAAAAAAGCTTCCATAGTCCCATCCCCTCCTCAGGCCTGCCCTCCTTACTGCTAATGATGCAGAAGGCAGCCAGGCACCCATGGGCTGCAGGACCCATGGCCTGCACTGCCCTTCTAGCACTTGACCCCACTTGCATCCTAAGTGGGGACTTTAGCTCCCTGTTGCTGTGTAAAGTCTTGTGGCTCCCATAAACCCCTCTCAGTGGTTCACCTTTCTAGCATGGCCCAGGCTGTCCCTTAGCACTGGCTGCTCATTGTATTTTGCAGAAATGTCCATAACAAGAGAACCATGGGGTGTGGAGAGGTCTGAGACCGACCCTCAGCATCTCCATAAATTCAAGGCAGGCTACTCTGGCAAACTGTTTACCACCCTCCCCCCAGTCCTGTAGCATCATCATAAGTTTCTCCTGCTGGGGAGGATGTCCCGCAGTGGTGTGCGGAGGAGAGTCTGTGCCACTGGGTTCTGTGGGTCCCTTTCATCTCCTCCCGCCCAGCCTGGGGGCCGTTGTGGTCTGGGGGAGGACAAGGGTGCAGCCTTGTGGGTGCAGCCTTTGGTGGAGGGTCTGTGGGTGGTGGAGTGTGGCCCATGTGGCACTGGCCCTGGCCAGTGTTGCATAAGCCCTTTGGGATGCCACGTTAGTGTGGGGAGGAGTCTCTGCGTGGCCACTTTGACAGCTCCTCCCCGAGGCCACCGGGGTAACCCCAGCTGCCTCCACTGCTAACCCAGGCGAGGGGCCTGCTCCCACCACCAGCAGTGGGTCATCGTTGGGCAAAAACCTTCCCATGGCTCGGTGTCCCACTTGCACCCCAGCCCAGCCTCACCGCAGGCAGCCAGCCCGCGTGACAGGGTCTCCCGCACCCACCCCCCATCTGCTTATGGCTCTTCCGAGCTCTGCAGCATCCGACGTGCCCCGGCACCTCTGACTGACTGTAAAGGCAGGACCAGCCCAGAAAAACCTTCTGCCTACAAACCCCACCGCGGGCCATAGTTCTCAAGGTGCAGATGGGTGACCAAGTGCAGCCACCACAGAGACACCAGGCGAGGGCTGTGACCCCGCTGCCTGGCCCTGACCCCCCTGTGCAAGCAAGACCCTCTGTGCTTTACTCAGGCAGCTGCTCCAGGGCTAAAATTTGATTTGAAGTCAGAGTTGTTTGTGTGAGTCCCCATAAAGCTCCCTGCTGTAACAGGTCCCTGCATGTCCAGGCCATGCTGCTGGGAGTGCTGGCTCACCCAGATGTGCTGTAGCTGCGCTGGGTCCCAGGCAAGCAGGGCAGGAGCAGGGGACTGGGCAGAAACCAGCCTGGCTCCAGCCGCCTGCACAGTCCCCTCACATGCAGCATGCAGGCTCAGAAAGCTGAGCTAGGTTTGGATGAAATGGAATTCCCTTTAGCTCACGCATATACTTACATATTCCAAGTAAAACACAGGGGAAAAAAACGATCTACCACATCTGTCCCTGCAGAGCCACTAAAGACACGCGTACACCACGATGCTGTATTAACCCATTTCCCCTGCAGGGAGTCGAGCAGGTCTGATTGCACTTATAAATGCTCCAGATCTTAAAGGGCTTATTGATAAGGGCAGGAGCTCATATGCCGCTACAGTTGTGCTCTGGCTTGAAGCTGTCACCGTTTGTCTAGGTTGCAAATAGCATCCCTAATGGGAAACACTTAAATTAGTACCAGGAAAAATGCCTGGATGAGACCTGGGCTGCAAACCGATGAGCCCTTTGCAGACCTCAGTGGGAAGGACAGGTGATACAGCATTTTTGTGTCCTGTCTGAGCTTTTCCTTTTGTTTGCATTGGACGCAGGGCAGTGCCAAAAGCAGCCTGGATACTTCTGTGCCAGGTGGAAGCGGTCCCTCTGGCTCCCGGGGGATACAGCAAGCTGATCCTGCATAGCTCCATGAGAGGAGGGAGAGAAGAAACTGTCCACTAAATATTCTACAGAAATGCAAACCATCTTCAAAGCATTCCCTGGACTTGCCCTGCCACAGCCACTGCAGCGATAACAGCCCTGGCCATCCCTCCGACCAGAGGACCCAGAAAGGGTTTCCATGGGAGCCGACATTCCTCTGGGGCTGAGTCATGGAAGAGCAGAGGATTGTTGGAAGGAGGGGCTTGAAAAAAAGTTTGAAAAGTTTATTTCTCCTCTTCCCCCTCCCAACGCCACCCGCATCCCTGCTCCTGCCTATGTGGCAGACAATAGCTTGGCTTTAACTGCGGCGCTGAACGCAACAACCTTTTATTTCCACTCAAAAGTCGCCTGATCGACCCTGACAAACGGCTGCAACGTACTTCTGTGCTTTTGGAGGGTTGCTGAGGTTTTGGGCTGTTTCAAGTCGGTGGAGGACTCGGAGTACTGGCGACCTTCCCGGTGCCCCCGATTTCACTCCAACTTGAAACTGTTGCCTTTTGGTTTGGGTGGGAATTCAGCTCCCATCCCGTTAAGTTTCCTTTTCTTGGCTGCATGTAACAGAGTGGAGCTTTCTTAGATGAGGGGCACAAAGAGCAGAGTTAGACTGCCATGCACGTCACCGGGACGGGAAGGACAGCGGCTGCCTTTAAAGGAAACAAGTCCTCGGCTCTATCTGTGTGGACCTCAAATTGTGCATGACTGAGCCCAGGTTCTTAAAACTTACAAAAAAACCAAAAAGAGCTTTGTTCCTGCTCTCCTGCAACCTCTGTCTCTCTAGCAGTTGATCAGCTGGAGTTAAGCAAACCAGGGCAGCAGGACTTGAAACGGTTTCAAAGTCTGCTTGGAACAAAAAGCCAAGTGTCTTTTTTTTTTTTTTTTTTTTTTTTTTAGAAGAAATAAGAGTGGCTGTACTGGAAAACATAAAAATGCTGAGATGAAGTCGACAGCTCTTTTGTTCTTCATCTAGATTATCTGGTGAGTAAAACACCACCTGCCAACACACCTCAGGCTGGCTGTAATCGGGACTGGTTTGTAACTAGATCTGATTTGCTCTGCAGGTTGGTTTGATGTCCCCAGACATTGGTCTCATGCATCTCGCTAAGGAAATACCCCACAACTGGAAACCCAGAGGGAAAAAAGCGGGGAGAGAGAAAAAATGGGGCAGGTTAAACCTTTACAGATGCCACCAAAGTGTTAAAGCTAGCAATCTGGCAGTGAAATACAATAAGGGATGCAGTTTAGGAGCAGAGACGCTGCAAAGAGGAAAAAGAGAAGTCAGGAGGGGTCTCTAAGTGCATCAGTTGGGGTAGGGAGCGCCCACCTCCCCGCACCAACTGATGCATTGCTGAGCACCGGGCGCACCCCCCAGGCTGGGAGGGTGGCTCCTGCCCCAGGGACCCCCATGAGTGGGGCTATCAGGACCCCCATGCCAGGAGAAATAGCAAAGGCAAATGTGAAGGTCTCGGGCCATACCTCGCAGTCCCGGCAGCAGGGCTGAGGAAACTTCAGGCGCTTGGACGGGCTGGAGAAATCTGCAGGTTTTAGAAGGAGGCAGCAGGAAGCCAAAGGGTGGGCTGGGTTTCCCGCTGCCTCTCCTCCTCCTCCTCCTCTTTGCTATCTTTCCAAATCGGTCTCTTCCTCTCCCTCTCTCCCCAGTGGGCAGTCCCACCCACCCCAGAGACAGACTGAGGCACAGCCTGGGTCCAAAGGATAGACCAGAGAAATCAAGCGGGGCTGGAGATCAAGGGGGTCTCTCGCAGGGAGAGCTCAGCCCCCAGCGCGACCTTCCCAGCGGAGACAGTGACACAGCAGCTGCCTGCACTGCTGCAATGAGCTTGTCAGTTCCCTGGCTCTCTCAGACTAACAGCCTGGGGCAGCAGGGAGGAATACCGTCTCTCCGCTTGGTTTGTCCATCTCCTAGCACCTTGGCCTACTGCATTTCAAATGTTGAATGCTATCATTTCACAGCGGGGTAGTTCAGCCCCTGAGCTGGTGTTTTTCATCCTCAGGGGGATGCAGGGGATGACAGGAGAGTGCCTCACTCCCCATCCTCTTTCCTAACACTGCTGCCTTGTGGAGGGGGAGAGGAAAGAATGAGCCAGAGAATGTGGAGAGTTATGACATGTCTGAAATATGCTCCAATTAGGCGGAGAAATGCTGGGCTGGTAGATGCGGTTCTCTGCAGATTGGTCTCTCTGCTGTGGTTATTGTCCAGCAGATCTGGACTGATTGAGCAAAACCCACAGTGAGAACTGCTGGTCAGTTGAATCTGATGGTCTCTTCAGACACATCATTAAATACTTTGACCTTACAGATCGTAACTCAGCTGGAGCAGCTGCCCAGCCAGGGACAGAGAGACAGCAAAGCTGTTTGGAGTTGACTTTTCCCATCTGTTCCTCTCTATGCTCAGGGTGACAACCCAGCTCCCCTGTGCTTGCATCTCACCATGACTGAGAGGATTTAAGGTTCATCTTCTCCCCTGGCAGAACCAGGCAGCACACCTTTATGCACCAGCATGGACATGGTACTGCATTGCAAAGTAAAACCAGCAGCCAAAAGGAGAGGCTGTCAAACTGCGTGAATTTGCGCATCCCTGAAGAATGTCTCCATGACATACAGGGCTGTCCTGAGCACTGCAGATAGTTCAGCTCTTTGTGGCTTGTGATCCACCTGTGGCACCAACCCTCACCCTGTCCAGGGCAATGCAAGGTTGCTCCCCAGGGGCTGCTGGAAAGCTGGTGGCTCATGTAACCCACAGGGTTAAGGACAAGTCATCTGGGCACCATCAGTCTGATTGCAGGTGCTGGGTGAAGGACACCCAAGAACATAACAAAATGCAACCTTGTGTTTTGTCTTGGCAGCCTGGAGTTTGGGTTCATTCCTCATGATTACACTCTGTCTTTGAGAGGGGCTGAGACACCCATCTGGGTGCTCAACTCTTCTCTCTGATGTTGATGAGGATTTAGATGTCAACACAGGAACTGGTCTGTCCCGACCTGCCGGGCTGTGCTGGCTCCTTGCTCTGTCGGGTGCCAGTTACTTTGTGATTTGTGATTCTTTATCAGCTCGCTCCTTGTCTGGCCTCTTGGCACTTCTGCATGCGAAAGAAACAGATGTAAAACTAAACATCCTTATGGCCAACAAGAAACAAAAAAATAAACAAAACAAAAAGGGAAAAGGGAGGAAAAAGATAGGGAAGGGGGCTGTGAGAATCCATCATCATTTCCCAGTGAGACGGTCAATCTCTGTGATCAGGCAGCTCAGGAGGCTAGTGGCAAAGAAGAAGAGGAGAAAGTCTTCACCCATTTCTTTACTTGACTACACCCCATGCAAAAGCCATCCCTGGGTACTGATATGTGGATGTTGATATCACTCACAGAGACACCCATAAAATACCCTAAGCGACCCTCTCAGGTCCACGTGGAGGCCAGCTTTGCAACGGTGTCTAAGACCCGGTGGGTCCTTCTAACACAACCAACAACCTGTGACACCTGGAGCATCTTCTCCTCCCACCACAAGTGTCTCCAGCTTCCATGTGCAGCTCAGTGCCACTCGTAGGTCCAGTTTGGCTCCAGAGGTCACACGTCCCCTAAACCCAAGTTTCATTTGCTTGATTCACACCCCAAGGAGTTGAATGCTCTCTGTGCTGGATTAGTCACGGCTCGCATTGAAATCGTACAGCTGCTGGTACTTCTAAGGAAAAAAAAAAAAAAAAGACATCTGGAAAAAATTTTAGGGAGGAAAAAAAAAAAAAAGAAGAGAAAAGAAACCACGTCTTTTCTAACTGACAACGTGGCAATTGCTTAGTGCTCTTCACTGTAGCCTGAAGCTAAGCCCTCTTCTAAGGGCTTAGACAAATGACAGTGCCAGGAAGATAATTATAACCGGGATTTCTGTGGCGTATTTATATACGTGGCGGCTTAAACTCTGGTTTTGAGTGAAAGCAAAAAGCAGCCTGCTGCAGTGATGCAGTCCTACCTGGAAATGGCCCCCGAGCTCACGGTGGTGAGCCCTGGGTGGGTGGCAGTGAGGGGTCCTCGTGGTCCTCTGTGCACATGGTGGGGACAGCCGGGTCCTGCCTCTTGCGAGGGGCACGCTGCCAGGCCCGCATGTGTGTTGCCAGCAGTGGGATGGAGGGGGATCACACGGAGAGGGAAACAAGAGCCTGGAGCAACTGGCTGATTCTTTAATCTCAGCAGCTTTAGGAAGCTCCAGGAATGACTGAGAGCTTGCAAAGGAAGTCCTGAAAAGTCCTCTCCGCATTTATAAGGCTTAGTGGACTCATCAAAGAGGAGATTTTGGTGTCAGGCTGCCAGGAGGAAAACTGGACCTCACACATGCTTAGAAGGTCATCTGATGCCATCTGGGGCACTGGATGGGCAGGAGATCACCCAAGGGGCCTCATCAGCCCCGGGAGCCCTGGCAGCACTGCTGGCCTCGCTGGTCCAGCTTGGGGTCTCCTGCCACATGCCAACAGGGCGGTTCGGGCACAGCTGGTGCACCCCAGCGCGCCCAGCTCTTGCTCCCAGCTCAAGTGACTGCACGAACTCTGATGGAAACAGCAAACAGGACAAGACCCCTCCAGGTCTGAGCTCAGTTTACAGCAAAGCCAAGAGGTTTGCAGGGCTGAGATTTGAACTCCAGCTAACCCCCATTCAAAATCCAAATTTCTTCATCGCATTTTAAGCTGGGCTGGGCAGATCCAGGTTGATGCAGCTGAGACAACCCTGATGCTCTCCAAGAGGGAACAATGCTGCTGCCAAAGGAGAGAAAGGAGAGCAGCTTGTTTGGTGGAAGTGATACAAGTGTGGATTAATAATCTTGCTGTCTCTTACTCCAGATCTTCCAGTTTAAGGAGTCTTTCCTTCTCTTTGCTTGGGAGGGACTCTCTAAAGAGGTTTTTGAAGAGGATGTTTCTGCATTAATTGCTGGTGGATGCTGCTGCAAAACAATGAATCCAAAGTACAGATAAATAAATAGGATGCCCTGGAACCACTGCGGGAATGTCATTTACTAAGTCTTCTTCACTGGCTGAACTTCTCACAGGCACAGGGCAACAAGGGAAAAGGCAACATCTTGCTGGGGTGGGAACCCAGCACTCAGCTCAGGAAAAGGCGAGTGAGTGCAGAGCAGACAGGAATCTGCTTATCCCAGGAATGTCCCAGCTCTCCTGCTATCTGGGAGTGTGTCAGCAGGTCCTGCAGGAGGATTTCTGTTTTTTTCCATTTCAGAAGCGGACTAGAGGCAGGAAACTGTGCTCTCTAGACCCACACTAAGCAGATACATGATGACTGGAAGCACCATCTGCACAGGGCAGGATGAACCCAAACTGTTCTGCAGACTTGCCTGAGAATGGCTGTCTTTGGTCTGTGTGGGGCAGGGATTTCTTCCTAGGGGGATGGGACTCTCCCCCCGGGCTCGGCAGTAGGGCTGATGTCTGGTTCAGATGGAGCAGACGGACACCTGGCCAAGGTCTCTTCCAATGCCTGGACTGGGAGAGCCTGAGTCTCAGCGCCCTGCAGCCGAACTGGGGGGCGAGCTGGCTCAGCAGGGCAATGCAGGCATATGGGATACTGGCTCTGTCAGAAGCAGACGGAGAAGCAACAGTGGATGTCATTGCAGATTTTCAGCTGTAAACCAGAGGCCTGTGGGGCAAGGGGGGTGGAAATCCAGCTGAGCATGGCTCTTCGGTGAGTCACGACCTGGGAGCAGCTGCGGAGCCAGGACATGCATGCTGTGCGATGGCTTGCTCTTTCCATGGTGTGTGTGGGCTCTCACAGCTGTCCTCTGGGGTCTCGGGTGGAAGGCACTTCCCATGCCCCATGGGGAGGATCTCCCTGCCACCTCCTTCAGACTACCCCTGCAATGACCATCTCACACGCTTGTGTGAGGCTGCAGGCTTGGGAGAAGCCTGTCTGTTCTCCCTGAAACAAATGGAGACCAACGGAGCAGGCAAAGAAAAATAAAATCCATCAGCTTCTTCAGCTGTGGTGAAAGCAGGGAGCTCTGAGTGCTGCAGCTACACCTGGATGCCTGTTGTGGGCATCAGCTCTGACCATGGCAGCTGTGCCTGCCCCCAGCTACACCCACAGTGGGTGGTAGGTATAAATAACCCCTGTGGCTGCAGCCCCCATTGTGTCCCTGCAGCAGAGTCCCCCACAGAGCTGCTTGGGGCTGGCACACCAGGCACCAGCAGATGGGACAGGTCTCAGCCGCTTTGAAGCTCCCATGCATGGTCTGGGCACATCCAGCCTGGCTGCTGAGAGTGGTCCCGGCTGAGTAACTCCAATATCCAAAGGACTTCTTTGCCTTTCCTAAAAGGACTTCTCCCTTGCTGCAGGGGCTGTTCACTATTAATCCTGGACAGGGACATGTTGTGTGCCTGTTCAGTGTCTCAGCCCAACTTTGCTTTTGCCCAAGACCTTGCCTTGGAGGCATGCCTGTGACTTGCAGAAAATGCAGTAAAGCTTCCAAGAGAGAAGTGCAGCAAATGCTGCTAACTCTGGGCAGTCCCACCTTGCTCCTGGTGTTTACCTAAGATGCACTTTCGAGTCCTCTTGGGCCTGACAGATGCGGCTTGGCAGCTTTTGAAGGCTATGAATAGAGCTGCTTAAGGAAATAAACAGGAATCCACCTTCAAGCCCCTGGGACATGTGGTAAGAGGGAAGCTCCTGGGCTGCAATGGCAGCTTTTTTTGCATGGATAAACACAGCCTAAAAATCTCTTCTAAAAGGCAGCCTTGATGGAGGTACCCAGGTGAAGCTGTGTCAGCTCCAGGACATCCAGATGCCACCTGGAAAGCAGTGGTGATAACCACAGGTGAGGATAAGACCAGAAAGGCAAATGCCAGGTTTCACAAGGCTCTCTGGGACCAGCTGCCTTTGTTTTTGGGGGTCATGAGTGTGAGGTTCTCTGAGAAAAGCTTGATTCTCAGATGAATTGTCTGCTTACTCCACAACCACTGATAATCAGACCCTCTTAATTGCATTTAATCAGCCCTGCACCCTTGCATCTTGGGAATGAAAGCAGTGGTCTCTTGGGCCATGCCTCTGCTGGGAGCCTGTTTAGATGGCTGGCCTGTCTGGGACGCAATGCAGTGGGCAGACTGGTGAGTGTCCAGCAGGGCTGAGAAGTGAAGGGGAAGAGCTGCCATGGACTGGGATCATGGCTGAGGCAAAGCAAGCAGCAGGGTTTGGTGTCCTTAGTATTATTTGCTGTCCCCATGAGCCTGGCAGCTGAGAACATGGGTTTTAAGTGATGGCTGCTTTCGCTCCAGGCTTGTGCGCTGCTGTAGGTGAAGAGGAGGGAGAGATAGTCTTGGGGAGGGCAAGGCATGTTGGTGACAGAGAGGCTGGGCTGCTTGTTAAAGTCTGGAAAGTTTTGCAGTCCCCCGTGGAGGCTGAAGAACAGGACTTTATTGTTCCTCCTATTAACACTCACTGCTGGCAAAACCCTATCAAAATATTCCCCCTCCCAGCCACCCCTGTCCCGCAGTAATTCAGTCTGTGTATGGCTCAGTGCTTCCAGCACTGTCCCGAACCCCTGCAGCTGTACAGACCCAGCTGTCCTGCTGCTGCGCAAGCTGCGAAAAGCAGCTTCATGCCGTGCAGAGGGATCCCAAGAGGCCATGTCCTCTCTAGCACTGCGCACTGGGGCTATTACAGCATCCCCGGATGGGAATCGCGTCGTGCTGGAGCTGTGGCTGCATCCCAGCCCAGCAGGCAGGGCACGGTGTGGGGGTGCCCAGGGTGCCTGGTGCAGTAGGGTCACCCTGACTGAGCCTGCAAGTATCCACCCCGAGAATCTGCATTTTTTCAATCTATTGCTCTGAGACTTTCTGCCTGAGCTGAACTCACTTCAGAACAAGCCCTGGCTTGAGATGTACCAGGCAAATGAGCCAGGCTGCTGGGTGCAGGAGGCTCCACGAACAGGGTGTCCCTTAAAGGAGGTGAAATGGGATTGATTTTGGCAACATGCATTTGGGAAGATCCTGTACAGAGCAAAAAGCCAGTCGCAGGTAGTCTTAGAACCTGGCAAAGAAGATATAGGGGAGACGGTAGGAAATACTTTTTGACAGCAAGGCTTTGGAGTGGGATGTCTTGGGAGGCTGAGCCGTCCCTGCCGTGAAACAGCTGAGGGAAGGGCTGTTGGGGCAGGGTAGGTCGGGCTGGTAGGAGCTGAGCTGACAACCACTCGAGGATTTTAGCATCTGATGACTCTGTGATTTACAAACACAGCCGCTCCAGGACAACACCGACAGCGAAAGCACTGACCTCCCTACCATGTCTGCTTGCTGCCTCCCTCCAAATAATCTTCAAGTGCATTTCTGAGCCCTTGTAAACTCATCTCCCCAGACTGGATTTTACCCTGGGGAGTTCAAGTCCCTTAAAATCTTCCTGCCCTGAGCAATTCAGATATTTATGGCCGTGCATAAATATTCTGCTCCTTGCAAAAGCCTGTCAGTGGAGGAATCATTTGCTTCATCTGTCTGGAGTTTGATGGGATTTCACTGATCAAAGGGTAAAAGAAACCCAAGAGGACACAACACCTTTAGCCATAGGAGGGCATATATGGAAAATACCTCATTTGTCATTGCTTCACTGCGATGAGTTCTAGGGATCTCAATTTAGCCCTGAAACTTGTTTACTTCCCTTCAAAAACCACCATCCAGTTTGCCCGGGGTTTGGCAGGAGCCAGCACTGTGGGGAGGAGCAGCACTGTGGGCAGGAATAGGCTGTGGGAAGGCTTGGGGCTGATGCTGCACCGTGTCTGTGGGCTTGGGGCAAGGTGGGACGTGGTCAGCCCCAAAATAGCCAGGTCGTGCGGGGCCCTGAGCGAGTGCTGTGACTTTCCATCCTGTGCCTGGCCCAGAGCTGGGTCTCTCCTTCGGGACCTTCTACTAAAACTAGCAGTGTTTCTCCATGCTGTATGCCCTGTGTCTGTTATCAGCAGCTATTTAAGGAGATGGAGGGACCAGAACCACAGTTTAAAAAAAACACCAGATTTGAAGGACTCCCTTTTAAGCTTCTCTTTTATGGGAAAAACTGATGGAAAAAATTATTCCCTGAAATGGGAGCCCTGGGGAGAGACGCCTGAACTCTTCCTGTGTGATGCTGAGACTGCTAATGAACATTAATCATATCAGGTATCTGCAAAGAGTATGCAGAAAATTACAAAGGTAAGAAATGAGCATTGGCAGTGACGCTGCCCTCCAGCTCCTTAATTTCAGACTTGCTAAAGGTGCCTGCCACATCCTCTCTCCTGCACCAGCCTGCCTTGCCCATGCCACCCTGGGAGGTGAGCTCACCCAGGATTTATTATCAGGATTAATGGAGTGGATTTTTAATGTCATGAATGTTCAAAAAAATTCTGTTGTTGACTTGGGGGGAGGGAAAGGTGGGAACCAGGAAATCAGGGAAACCACCTTTTTTGTTGAATGGTATGGTGCAGGGAATTGTCTGGGCCTCTCTGGAGATACCCAGCTGCAAAACAGGAGGGAGAACACACTGTGCTTTGAGATTAGTGAAGGTCACCTGGCTGGATGCAGGCAGCTCACACCATCCCTGCCACAGGGATGTTCAGCTATTTCCTTCTCTAATGCACACAGGGGCTGATGCAGCTGTGGACCAAGGGCATCCCTGCAGCGGGCCAGGGAGGTCGTGTCCTGTGTGTGCCCAAGGGCTCCTTTCCTGCTCCTCTTCCTACACGTAACTCTCAAGAATCATAGAATCACAGAATAGTTTGGGTAGGAAGGGACCTTTAAGGGTCATCCAGTCCAATCCCCAAAAGCAAAGGTCCTCACTGCTTGAGGTGTGCCTGAACCAACACTGATGTCATCTCACTTAAGGTGGGGCCATATTTGTTCTTTTCCTCCAAGGGGTTAGAAATAGGGAGTGGTACTGAGGGAACCTGTGCTGGGAAAGTGTGGGTGAACAGGCTGAATGAGAAGGGGCATCTCTGTCTCCTCCCCAAATTCCTCCATGTTCAGCCTTTTCCAGTGGAGTTGGAAAGTGCATCCCTCCCCCTGAATTTTCTGTGGAAGAAGGGAAGGGAGGGGATAACAGGGAATGAGATATCCTCTCCCAGTCCCTTTTTTTTGCATCTACTGATGGGTGCATCTGGAGTGTGATCCCAGGCTGATGTGTTGGGGAGTGGGCTCCAGCCCCTTGCCCCCAGCCTGGGAACAAGCTCTGCCCTGCAAACCTGGGAGGGTCCGTTTCAGTGTGGAACAAGGACACTTTCCCTCCCCACTCCCCCACGCACTACAGGGCTGAGCTGCTGCCCAGCCACAGGGCACAGAGACAATGCCAGGCATGGGGAGCAGCGCCTGGCTTTCATTTTTATGCACACACACACAAACAAGTTTGCTTCTCTGGCAGGAATTGGCAGCTTCTCTGCTGGGTTTGTAAATCTGAAAATAACAGTTGGAGGTTTGCTGTGTTATCCTGCTCTAGGGATAAATTCTAAACCCCTCCTGCATGGGGTTTGGGTTGGGTCAGGTCTATTGTTTTCTGTGGCAAAGAGTGATTCGTGCCCAGCTCCCTTTGCCTCAAAGCAGCTCTTACGGCACCTATCCCAAGTACCGTTCCTGCTGTTTGTGGGAGCTCTGGGCAGCTCACAGGGAAGGTTTGCTGGCTTCTCGCTAATGCAGCCTCTGCTGAGCCGCCTGTCATGCAGCTGAGCACGCACCACTCCACTGGCGTGCTGAGACCCTGTTTAGGGGAGCTGTGGACAACTGACTCCGCCAGGGAGAGGGGAGGCAAATGAATGGCAAAGGGGTTTGGAGACACTTAGGTGAGATAATTGGTTGTGCACAAGGGTCCCACCTTTCTGGTTTTCCTTTGGACACACCAGCAATTGTAGTTCCAGCTGTCCCCAGAAGGTTCATGGTGGAGGTGGGCCTGGGTGGCCAGTGCTAGAGGCAATGGATGATGATCCTTACCTGAGGATGCATGTCCCTGTCTTCAGCACATGGACCCTTGGTGAGAAGCCAACAGCTCAGTGCAGAGCCTTTAAAGAGTCAGAACTGGCCTCTTGGCTTCCTATGCTCTTGCTTTGGCCATACTTCGACATATTTTGACCTCAGGGCTGGGAAAGCTTGGAGGGCTGCTCCTGAAACGGGAGAGCTAAAAATCCCCCAGCGGTTGTAAAGCCAGTGGGGAGGACTCTGGATGTGCCACATCTCTGCTTTTTTGGCTTCTCCCCTGGCCAAGAACAGGCTGAATTAAGAAAGCAAACGGAGAGGAAATCATGGAGAAATAAGAGCGGCACTGTGAGCTGAGGACGCTCTGGACTCAGTCCCATCCCAGTTGCTCTGGAAATTGGATCATTCCCACGAAGCCGCCTGCTTTGCTGGCTGCTCCTGGGAGTGCACAAGCATTTAGCACCGGTCAAAGGCAGGGAAAGTGGGGAAAGAAAAAATAAAGGGAAATATAGATGCAAATACTGGTATCAGGGTTTTCTCCACCAAAGAGAGATACAAAGTGTTTTGTCCCATGCCTTTGGAGGGGTGATATGGAGGAGTAAACTCCACCAGCTCAGCTGAGACACAAAGGCACGGCAAAAGCCAAAGGACCATAGGCTCTCTCTGAGGTCAGCAGCACAGCACAAGCCAGTACTGCAGCTCATCTGTCAAGCCTGAGAAAGCAGCCCCAGGGACACCAGGGCTGCTCCCTACAACGCCATCCTGAGCGGGCAGCACCCCAGGCACCCTCCCCACCCCAAGCCCTGCACACCCTCGAGACAGCCCCATGTCCCATGCAGACTTCTGATGCAATCGGTGGGATCACCCTGACAATAGCTGCGTGGGTTGGCTTTTTTTAAAGCTGTGCAGAACAGATTAAGCCAGCAGCCCCTGTTGTGATTGCTGGGCATTGTGCACCATGCTGACGCTGGCTTCTGTGGGCCAAGCTGTGCCCACAGCTGAGCAGGAGCTTCGGAGGGGAGGAATTTGGTTCATCTGAAATGGGGCAGGAGGGTGCTTGGGCACAGTGGATTCCTGCTCCATTCAAGCGTCTCCTTTCATTCACAAGGGAATGAGCTGCATTTGTTGCTTTAACATTTTCTCATCCGTCTGTTGAAAACGGGTAAGCAGGTCTCAGATGGGCTTACAGAGACGGTCCTGCCCTGGGAATGTCATACTAGCAGGAAACTGGGAACTGTGGGGGAGTCTGAAATGCTGCAGCATCTCTCTTCTGGCTGTGGCCTGTCCCGGTCAGAGCACAGCAGCCCACTGGCCTGGGCTGGTGAGGAGGAAACCCGAACACAGCTATGTAACACCCGGAGTCTTTCAGGAGGTGCTCAGGAACAGGCATGATGAGCAGAGGGACAATAGCAGGAAGGGCCAGGCTGAAGGCTCCTGCCTATGTAGACCAGTTTCCTTTGTCCCTTCCAGGTGACCTGGGACAGGTCCATGTAGCAGAACAGTCATGGAGCAGATCTGCCCTCCCCAGAGCAGCCTGGGACCTTGCATCGTGTCCCATGTATCCCACAGCCCCTCTGAGGGAGCTCCTCAAGCGTGAGAGCGGCTCCCTACCTGCTCCCTATCGCTGCCCCAAAATGCCACCGTCTGCAGCAGCTGTGGGGCTGTGAACCTCAGCTCTCCAGGGTCCAATAAATTAAACCTTAGTCCAAAAGGGGCTTGGGCTGTCTTTTGCAAACAGAGGCAGCACAAAAGCTGCCTTTCTCCCTCTCATTAGACTTTTTGTTTTCTCTCCCTCCCCATCTGCTTTTAGCCAAATGGTTGAATAGCTGCAGTATATACTGTGGGAGGCTAAAGCCAAAGGCTGGAGCACCAGGGAAGGATGCAGAACAGCAGTGCCCTGTGGCCACTGCCTTCCGGAGGGGGCTGGGAACTGTTTGCTGCCCTCGCTCTGTAACCCAGACTTGATCACCTTGCTGAACCCTTACAGAAAGCAGCTCCAAAAGAAAATATTTGCGCTCTGGCTAGCACACGTGCATATTTCCTGCTCTTGAAGTTCTTAATTAAGGCTGTTTTTTGTTTGGTTTGGGTTTTTTCCCCCCCTTATTTATGCTGTCACACTCTTGGAGGGCGAGTCTGTCATGTCCCTGTGTGTTCTGCTGTTTCAGAAGCTGCAATTGGGAAGCTGCTGCGATGGTCACATGGGAAATCTCCCACAGGGGAGTGGGAACCAGCAAGGGCCTTTGCCATTGCTCTGTACCTCAGTGCAGCAAGCATCAGGACAGCTCAATGCATCACCCATCTTACAGAATGGCCTCAGCCCAGCTGTGGCCTCTCGACAAGGAAGAGTGGCTCTTTGCAGACCTTACTGAAAGGATGCAAGACCAGCACATTTAGTTCGGAGAGAACACCAAGCTTTTTCCAGCCAGTTTTGCAGCTTGAGTCCCTCCAAGGGACTGCGTTATCTGCCTGTTCCATCATGCCTGGCCTCCATCGGGAGATATACAACCACTTAGGGAGATGCTTGTGACTATGGACATCCAGCCTAGTGCAATGGGGACCTACAGGTCCAGCTGCAGGGCTCTAGCTCAAAGAGCAGATGGTCAGGGCAATGTTGCAGGTGCTGACCCCAAAAGCATGGGGGTATGATCCTGCTTGCAAGTCAAACATTAGTCTTGGTGTTCATCCAGCTCCCAGCACTGCTACTGTCATGCCTGGGCTGGGAGCAGGCAGGCAAGTGAAGGTGGAAGCCTAAGGTGCCTTGTTTCTTACAGCAAACATTTAAAAGCAGAGTAAGACTAGAAAATCCCCATCATTTGGAAGCGAATCCCTCATGTAACAGTCTTAACACCCAGACATGACACGCCTGGAATTCCTGCAATTGCTGCAAACTGAACCCTTCTTTCCCACCCTGAAATTTCACAGCAATTTACCTCTCCAAACCATCAGAGATCACCATGTGCAGGCACTGAAGGGGATCTCCCGTCCCTTGTCTGCTTTCTGCAGCCTGTGGTGTTATTTTGGAAATTCTCTCATTTACTGGGTGGTTCAGCTGAGCACAGCTGTTCCTTTGGTTAAAATCATCCCCTGCCTGTCAGCTGGTAATTAGAAAGTGCCAAAAAGCCAGTGGTACTTAAGGCAGCTCTGGGATAACCAAGGCAGCTTTTTCTTTTGTGGATAGAGGACTGGGCTTTGGAGGCCATAGACTTTTCTACTGAAATTGGATTTTGGTTTAGAAAGTGGGGGAAGGTAACACCGGTTGAAAAATGACACGCAGAAGCAGAGCAGCACTTCAAGAACGGCAATGCTACAAATGCAATGAGGTGGGTGAGAAAAGCAAATGCTTTCTGTTGGAAACACCGTGGGGAGGAGGGGGAAGCAAAGATAATTTTGAGGCAGGGGAAACAAAAGAACTTTTCAAGCTTGTCCCTCCCGGTTTGCCCAGTTCTCACTGGTGCTGCAGTTAGAGGCATTTCACAGACTCTCACAGTTCAGCTGGAGCTGGGCTGAGAACCTTGTGAAGAAACCAGGTGTGAACTGCTGCTGGTGGGAGGACAGGAATGGCAACGCGCTGAACAGCACCTCCCCAGCTGCTCGTCCTGCAGCTGGCAGGGCTGACATGTCCCTCTTCCAGCAGGTCACTGGGATGTCCTGCAGAGCCAGGGTGTCTGTGGTACAGGAAAGCTCCTTTTCCAAGCGCCGCCCTTTCCTGTTTGCTCTGCAAACTGAGCATTTCCTTGTCTGAAGACAGTCTCCCAGCCTCAGTGTCTGGCATATTGTTTCCTGTGGAAATTATTGCGACCATACTATTTGTGCAAGCTTGTTGCGGTCCCTCTCCATGACATGCAACCCAGTGGCCAATTTCAGGCCAGTCTGCTGAAGATTTTGGAGATCTTGAAGTTGGGCAGTGGTGGAGCAGAGATTCTGCTTAGGTACTGACTGTCTTATCCTTTGAGATGCTACGGAGAAGTTGGTTTTTCTCCCAAAGCTTTTCTAGAAGTCTCTCAGCCAGCCGCCCTGCAGGTCTTCTGCTCTGGTCAGACTTAAACATCCTTCCTTCACTTCCCTAGTCCAGCTGTAACCAGCCCAAATACGGCCCACGCACCAAAGCAAGGACTGTCACAGGGACCGCCACAGCAAGGACTGAACACAGCTCTGGCTGTGTATTTGTGGGAGAGGTGGCCCTTTGGGAGGCACCCTGTGCTCCTGCAGAGCCACTGCTTCTAGAGCGCTGGTGCAGAGCCGCCTGCATTCACTGTCCTGGAGGCAGGAGCAGCAGGTCGTCTTCCCCAAACACCTTATCTTATCTGGAGGAAAGGAAAGCAGGCAGAAAGAGAATGTTCTGCAGATTGCTTGGTCTGGTTGAAATGTCCTGTTCCCCCGACAAGCCTGCAAGGTTGCTGGGGGAAGCATAAGTAATGCTGTCCTGCTGGGCTTTTGGTGGAGAGAACAAGCAGCAGCTTGGGCATCATCCTCCAGCCCTGCTCAGGAGCTGTCCCAGTTCTTTGATATTTTCACTAAATGTGCCTGGAGTGCTGGGCTTAGTAACCATTACAGCACTTCCCTCTTCTTGGCTAGAGAAGAAACCCTAGGAGCTCACTTCCCTTCTTCACAGGCCTAGGGAAAGGGAGAGAGATGTGATGGGAGGGTCTGAACACTGGGGCCACTGAAGGAAGGCTGAAGCAGGGAGCCCTTGGTGCTTTCCCAACTGCTCACTCCCATCAGCATCTTCAGGGTATGGCACCAGAGAGAGGTGGCTTATGCAGACTTGTCACCCCTTTGTCCCCTCTGTTGTGAAACAGCGAGTGAGGATACCAAATGCCATGAGCCATCGGGTACGAAAGCCCACGGACCCCGCGCCTGCAGCCTCCGTTGGGAAGCAAGTGACAGGGGCGCCTCAGGGAAGTGGCTGTGGGCAGCCCCTGCCACGCTGTGCGCACAGGGAAATTATAGGGGCTGTAAATGACACTGATGGCCAGGCAGAACACAGCAGCCTAGTGTATCAATTGCTTGCTGCGAGGGACAGTTAGAGGCATTACTTAAAGCCCGGGGCAGGGACCAGGAGGGGAAGAGTCCCCAGCCTGGACATCACTGCTCTGATGGATAGAGACCAGCTCTGGACAGGCTTTGTCAGGTCACTCCTCTCCCCTCTAAGCAGCTTGGATTCCCACCACACTCTGTAGCCAGCTCGAGGTGACCACAGCTTGTCACTGCAGCTGATGTCCACCCAAAGCTGCAATGTCATTTCTGCAGCAGGCAAGAGCTTAAAGCATGCTGAGAGAAGGCCTGGGAGACTGCAGCCCTGCAGACGGGTGATGAAACTTTGGGTATCTGCATGAGTCTCCTGGCTAGCTGTGGGTAGAAACCTTTCCTTGTCTGGCTCAGAGATAAGCAGGCTTTAACCAAAACAGACAGTTCAGCAGGACAGGGAGAGGGGAGCAGAGCAGCTGGGGGATTGTGGTGAGCATAAGCTACAGCCCAGACATCAAGGACGAGCGGCCTGGTTTACAGCAAGACAGACTGAGAGTTATCCTCTGTGGGCGCAACACTGCCAATCCTGCCTGCCAGTCTGGCAGACAGCAAGTGCCACAAGGACTGCTGGCTCCAAAGCCAGCCCATGCCACCACGTGCCATCCAGCTCCACACCAAACCAACAGCACGTTCTTCCCCCAGCCCACTGCCAGCAGAGCCGAGCCACTGGGCAAACCAGCTGCTGGTGGATGCACTGGCCAAGCCTGGGAGGAAGCTGAAAGCAATAAATAATAACTAACACTGGCAAACACCAGCTCAGACCAGCAAGGGAGGGCTAGGGAAAGGGATCCACTCACCCAACTGGGACCCTGGCGGTGTCATGCCGTGCATCAGAGTGCACGGGCACAAAGCAGAATAGGCTGCAGTTCTAGGCCTTGGCTCTGGAAACTTCCTGCCACTAGGAGACTTTAATGCAAGAAAATAATGCAGCAATGTTACCCTTTTACCCTTTAGCTTCTCTTAAATTAAAAAGTGTCTGCAACACTTTCCTTGAAGTGTCTCCAGCCCCCTGCAAGTGTCTACAGCAATTAATTGTGCTGTAGATCAATGGTAAAGAAGGACTTCGAAGTACTAAACCACTCTAAGAAAGAACAGATTGCAACTATGTCAAAAGTAATCTCAATGTTCAGGTGTGAAAAATCTCTTAAATACAGAGTAACTTTCCTTCAGACTTTAGTTGGCTTCCCTTTCTGTAGAACAAGTCACCTGTGACTGGTAGGCATAGGAGACATCCCCCAGGTGAAACGCGACAGTAGACTGGGACAGACACATGTAATTCTTTCACTGGGCTGAAAACCTGAATTAAATGGATGGGAGCTGGGCAAAGCAACAGTACAGCCCATAACCCTGGTTACTGGGTCAAGAAATAAGAGACCTTGAAGAGATTCCCACAGCCCTCTCCTTCCTCCATCCCTTCTGCACTTCTCATCAGCACAGGCATTCCCTTCTGCACGCTTCTGCCTCAAGGCTCCATCTAGCTCAAAGGACACTTGGCTATCCTTGACTTACAGGGGCTGCAAGAGTCCCTTCTTCCCAGCATTTGCATCCCATGTGGAAAGTTTGTCTGTTCTGTGACTGAAGGACATCTGCCAAGACCTAGACTCCCTGAACCTAAGTGACATTTGAGCTCAGTTCTCCTGAGACGTGTCCCTCAGGCAAAGGTTGCAGTCAGCTTATAAAGATAGGTGCAATTTCCTGAGAGGCTTGTCTTGCATGTAATGGGTAGTTTCCCATCCCTAAGAGCCGTCTCTTTTACAGAAAACCACTTAAAGCAGTACAAAGACACACAAGACACATAGACATGCATGAAGGATAGAAGCAGCACCTCAATTTACTGTGGGACTACAAACAAGTGTATAACCTCCTCCTTTAGATTTCTTCACTTTTAAAGCCCAAGACACAGCTGCCTCCTCCTGTCAGCCCTCTGTTTTCCAACATCTGGCAGGGTAGTAAAAGTCATATGACAGGAAGTTGGGAGATATGCAAACAGTTAAGCCATCTTTCTGCTGAAATCATGTTTGAGTTCCTGCAAAATAAATAAATAAATGGAAAAAATACCAAGGCACAGAGAAGATAACATTATACAAAGATGCCCTCTGCCGGGCACAGGCCAAAGGAAAACTATCCACCCGTGCTCCACACCAATGATTTGTAACTTCCCTCCCTCCTTTTATAGATGAACCCCTAAAAATATTTCCTATGGAGGGAAATGTGCTCGAAAACTTAAATTTATTGGGTTTTTTCCCATGACAGCTGAAGTGATCCAGCAGCAAACTACTAGCAAGGGCAGTCCAGCCACCCCTTCTCCTTTGCTTTGGATCTTACAATCCTTGGGTAAGTCAAATAGCTTCTGTTAAAACCTAGTAAGAAAACAAGCATCAGGAGAAATGTTTTGCCAGGTGGGTCAGCTGAACTGACTCCTTAGCTCCCTTGCTGTAATATAAGGAAAGTGGTGAAAACACAGGGCCAGGGAAAAAAAGGGATACATCCACGTTATTTGAGACTAGCTTTGCTGTACTAGTTAGCTTCTGCAGGCATTTGAGATGTAGTCCGCAAGTCCCTGCAAGTTGAAAACAGCTCTTGCAGTCAATACTACGAGCTGAAAACTATTTGAGGCACTAATCAATTCAGAGCATGTTTCTCTCTTGTCTTTAAATAGCGATGTTATTTGATTATAGCTATGACTTTAAACAACGTCTAAGAAGTATTGAGAGCTTGCTCAAATGATAGAGATGATTAAAACAATGCATATCTACTGCACGCGTACATCAGTATCAGCTCAACTCTTCCATATATCAGTTTAATTCCTGCTGGTGTAAATCCCGGATTTAATTTACTGACTGGGAATTAAATCAGCATGAACTGGTTTCAGTGCATCTGTGCCGGGTATTTGTGATGATCAAACTAGAGCATTTTAAAACAATGTCATTGGATTAGAAAGCTCCACTGACAGAAACAAACTCTTAAGAGATGCAAGATAATAATCCTGGGCACTAAAGAACGGTACATGCAGCGAGTGGACAGCCCTTCACTCTTTTCCACTGAAATTGATCCCTGTCTGCAAAAGCACTTCACAGTCAGGAAAGAGTTTTGTACATGTCCCCATAGTGCTGGGAGTCTAGGAAAATCGACAGGCTGCAACAATCCAGTTGTCTTTGGGATAGATGTCCAGTTGGCCAGGGGCTGTGTGTGCTGGGAGCTATTCTGAAACCTGACATTTTACATCCTTGAGGGTAGCAAGGTGCTGCTCTTTTTCCACCCTTGAGTTCAGTGGAGAATTAACAGCGATACGAACAGAATCAGATGTCGGAGGTCCTTGTGCTAACAACGAATCCCCTGCGTCACATACCCACAGGGGTCTTTGGGTCCCATTGCCCTCCCTGGTATTGTGGGGGCCACCACTCTCTCTGGTTGGCAGGTAAATGTCTTTGGGAGGTGTTTTCATGCATAATATGCTCTGGCAAACCCTAGGTTCACCTGGGAATGGCACAGAGGCTGTGTTCTACCTCTCCACTACAGCCATGGCTGGGATCACATGGGCTTTGCAGGGTAGCTAAGGGGTCCCACACAAGAATGGTGCTGGCTGTAGGTGGTCCAGTTGCTTCTGGGATATAAGGGGTTTGCTGAAGCTGGACCTACAGGTCTTTCCCACTACGTGCTTCCCAGGAAGCAGCCTGTTTTACTGGGAAAGCTTGAAAAAGCCCAGATCTCTCTCTTTAGCATTTCATATACCTGATATATACCTAGCCTCCTCACACCAGGCAAGGCTACTGTGCGGACTTCTCCCCCAGATAGGAAGCATTCTTTCCAGTCTTCTTCAGGGTTTCCAATAGGGTGTCAACGTTGTGCTCCGAGTCGATGCACACCTTCTTGTTGGGCAGGTCAATATCAAACTGGACACCTACCAGGAAAGGGAAAAAATTTTGCACAGTTAGAAGCAGTCAAATGATGTGACTACAGGAAAAGCTCACGTTCACACATTTGTGCTCCTAAGGCTGTCAGTCAAATGTACATGTGCTTCCTGCCAGCAAACCCTGATACCACCACTAGCCAGCAAAACCAAACTGGTGTCCTGCCAGCAATGGTATGAAGGAACCCAGATCTCCTATAGATCTGCATTGGGCACCACAGTTTCTCAACTGCTTGTATCGGCTCACCCCACCTTGGATCAAGATAATCACTCATGCAATAACCAGAATGAGCTGAGTTGAAACCAACCACTATAATCTCCAACCAGCTCAGCCTGTGCTGTGGTTTAGTATGGATAGGCACTAATGAGGGAGTTAGCACAGGGGTTAGGACAGGGTCAGGACAGTTTTCCTCAGTGGTGGTACCAGCTAACAGCTCTAAGCAGGAGGAGGGAAAAGACATTTTCTCATGTGGATTTCACAGTGGCTAATAAGGGTGAGCCGCCGTCAGCCCGGTGAAAGGAACTGGGCATGAAGCCTCTATCCAGCCATGTATTTTCACAAAATTTGGAGGTACGTATCAGCCTTGAGAGCTCTGACACATCATCACATGAGGCTGATATTGGCCAGCATGTTGAAGAGTGGTGGAGGTGCTGACAACCAGACACAGAGGAAGTGGGATCGCTACAGCCTGGTAACAGGGTCTGGGAGAAGTTGCAAGACCTTTGCCTTGGTGACTGAAAGCTGTTCTCACTCAGTGAGGACAAGGGAGCAGGATGACAGGTATTCACAACTGGTGAGCGCAGGCCAGATCCTTCTCTCTTGGTAATGCCAGAAAAAGGAGGCACAGGTTACAATTTTACAGGTAGTATTGGAAACAGGCTATGCAGGCAACCACCAAATGCTCTGCTCAGCAGCTCTTCACTGAGACTGCTGATGACACATCTAGGAAAGCACCACAGATACCTCAGGCCTTCTTGGGAACAATGTCTGGCAGGATACCTGCCTCCCTTCCCTCTGGCAGCCTGAGCAGGGGTCTACCAGTGTCATTCCCAGAGGGTTCAGGATAAGGCCCTAGTGATTCAGAGCCACCTGCAGCCATGGCAGCTACTCCTTCCCTTGACATTTCTCCAAGGGTCAGAAGAGTCAAGGACAAAAGTCCCGTGAACAACCAGTGGTTCAATAGCTTTTACCCACCGCGCTACCCTTGCAAGATGGAGGATCCCAGGGCAGGGTCAGCCTGCCCTGGAGCTGGTGTTGGCTCCAGCGAGCTGGCTGTCACACACTCAGCACTGACTCACCTCCCAGCCTGTGCAAGACACGGGTGACCGCATTGGAGCAGCCTTCACAGGTCATGTCGACAAAGAACTCGTGTTTCTGAAAAGAGGGAGATGAGGGGTCAGGGAGGGCACAGCTGGCAACACAGCAGGGGCGTTCGTCCTCCACACTTGCCTTTTCCCCTGGGGAGGTGGATTCAAATCCTCCCCAACCAGAAAGCCCATACATGCCACTGAGGGAACCTCAGCAAAACTGAGAGCTCTTGGTACTCCTCCCTATGGTGTCCTTGTGCTGTCCCTCACAGCATCCTCCCGAGGGGCTTTTGGAGACTGTCTGGCCCCTACTCCGAGCAGGGCCACCTGCAGGGTCAGTGTGGTTGCCACGTCTGCAGGCTGCTCCTGGACTCGCTCCACTTTTCCTGGAGAGCCCAGGAGAAGTATCTCCTGCCTCCAGCTGCCCTGACTTGGTCTGCCAGGCCTTTGGTGTTTGCCCATCCTATTCTTGTGTGTCCAAGGCCTCTGGTCCCCAATACAATAAACTCATGAAAAAATACAAACAAAACTGAAATTTAAGGAACATTAGTACTGGTTTTTCATCCCTTCACTCTACCAGGGCCTCTGTTATCTTCACTACTTGGGACATGCCGGGTCAGCAGAAACGTGCTTGCCTGGAACACTAACCATCGTGTTCAACCTTTGGCACCAGACGGATCCTAATTTCTTGCACATGCTTTTTACTTCCTTAAAAAAGGTAAGTAAAGCTGTTTTTCATGTGTTGCCTGCAACCCGTATTTCATTCTATTCAAACCCCTCCTCTGCCCCCCACCGCTGCCAGGGGCACGACGCACCCGGGAATGGAGTTGGGGAACGGCGTTTCCCATTAGGATTTTCCGGTGTAATTATGGAATATTTTTTTCCCCCAAACCCCAAAGGGCCTTATTTTACAAAAGCCCCGTGTGCTGCGAGGGCCGGCGTGCGGGCCGATGGGCCACAGAGGCGGTGAGACGGGTGCCGGGGCAGGGACCCCCCAAGCCTGGGGAAGCCCCGCCAGTGTCCCCGGTACCGGGCTGCGCCCTCCCTGCCCCGCCGTCTCCGCTGGCTCTTGGCCCAGCCCCACACGACCCCCGGCCCCACACAGCCCTCAGCCCCACACGGCCCCCGGCCCCACACGACCCCCGGGCGGGCCCAGGCGTTGTGCGGGGCCCGCGAAGGGCCGCCCGCGCCCCCGGCCCGGCACCCACCGGCATGGCGGAGCGCGGCGCGGCGGCTCCCGGCTCTCGGCGCGGCGCGGAGGAAGGGGCGGGCCGCGGCGGCTCCTCCGGGCCGGGGCTGGGCCCTGAGCGCCCGCCCCGCGCAGCCCGCGGCCCCGGCGAGCCGCCCGCCCGGCACTGGGGCGGCGGGGCGGAGGCGGCCCGGCCTCCCCGCGCAGGGCCGAGCCGAACCCCGCAGGGCTGAGCCGTGCCGGCCGCCCTGGCCCCGCAGCCCCGCCGAGGCCGGCGTTTCGGAAGGTTCTGGCAGGTCACGCGGTGGGCCAGGAGCCGGTGCCAGCCGCGGAGGAGCCCGGGGGGGCAGCGGGAGAGCAGCTGCGGGAGGTTTCAGTGCACCGGGAGCTGGCACGGCCATGGACCGGCTCCAGCCCAGGGGCTGCTCAGGCATCCTTTGGCCTGGTCTTTAGGCTGACCAAAGTGCTCCCAGTAGCCTTTTGGGGATGGCAGTTTGATTCTTAGGATATTTGTTGCTGAAACACATCCCTGCGTCTCACGGTTACGTTCCTCTTCCCATTTTTCTGCTACTAAAGGGCTGCCGCCCCGTGTGAGGAGACGCAGCGGGGCTGCGGCCGGCCTGATGCCATCCGCTCTGGAGGAAGCCGGAGGTGGGAGTAGGGCTGAGGCCATCAAAAGGCGTGAGATGCCAGCAAGGGTTAAGGAGAAAGTGATGGAGAAAGTTTCTAGTGGGTACAGATCCCAGGCTGCTCCGCCTGCCTGATGGGCTGGGGACAGGATAGGGATCCGGTGGCTGTGTGAGGGAGATGGGAACAGCAGCCCTAAGGATGGGGCAGGAGGTGTGAGGGTCAGCTGGGCTGCTTCAGAAGGCTTGGTCCTCTTTGTTGAGGTTTTGAGGTTTACTGGTTTAGGAGAGCTCTGGTAGATTGAGTTATTGAATGAGGGAGGTTTGTGGTGGGGGTCTCTACTTCAGAGTAACTTGAGAGAAGGGATGCTGGCCCCTGGAGATGTTTGTGTGTCTGCTTTGGGGTAGTTTGTTCATTTTTTTCCCTGGCTGTTTGGCCCTTTGAAGGCGCATGGACCCTTTCTTAAAAACTTGAGTCAAGGTGGAGGAGGCGATGGTGTGGGCTGGGAGCAGCTTGGGTGCTTCGGCAGGCTGTGGGTAGCCAGGAGAGGAGACAGTGCGGTACGTCGGGGCTGAGAAACGCTGGCAGAGCTGTGTGGGGACGATGCTTCCTCACCATGTGCTGGGCTTCAGTATCTTGCTGTTAAGTAGCCTAACCTGTAGCAGGAAAAATAGTCGGGGTGGTTATGGTTATTTGCTACCCCACCAACTGGAGCTGCAAACCGGGATGTCGGCTGCCCTTGGCTAACCCGTCCCCTCTCACCGCGTTGATACTGAACAGGCTGAGCCCCTGCCAGGCAGACTGAGCCCAAGAGGATGTGAATGCCTTTCCTACTGAGCTGCCATTGCACGGGGGGAGTGAGGGCATTTTTTTTTAACATGCATAGGACCCTGTTGTTGTACTAACCTTTTTATAAAAGAAGAATTATCTGCCCCCTTGTTGCTCTGGGGAGAGAGGTCTAATATCCCCCTGCCAGAGTTTATTTTGGATGGCTGTTGTGCTAGGTCACTGGTCTCATGTTAAATTTTGTAAAAGCCTGCGCTACTGATTTATGAACTGGCAGATTGCAATGTGGCTTAGTCTATAAATAGCTGGGGTGTAGGGGGGGAAGGACATTAATGCTGAGCATGGCCCTGTGCCAGTCCACTGACTGTATCTCTAGCTGCAAGGGATGGCAGGGAAGGTTTTATGCAGCATCTAGGGATATGGTGGTGGGGAGGAAATCACTTTTATAGAGTGAAATGTACCTCTGACTGCTTCTTGTCATAGATACATTTGGGATGGGATGTGATGCAAATAATGGAAAGCTATGGCCTTCTAGAATCTGGCTGGCTCACGTCGATTGCTTCCTTTCTATCCTTGGGCTCTCTAGACCAGCACCTACTGGTGAGGAAGGATCTGTGAACTTTGAGGGCTTTCTCCTCCTTTGTGGGACTGCTTAGGCCTTGCAAGGTGGGTTAGAAAACATCCTTGCTTGGCTCATCTTTCCTCTGGTGCAGACGATCCATCTGCCAGCTTTGCTCGGAAGTTGTGAAGGAAAAGCAGCCTAATGAGTCTCCCGGCTCTGCCTGGGGTCTCCCACGGCTGGGCAGGGGAAGCCAGCCTGTGTTTCTCTGGCCTGGAGATGGTGACCACTGCCTTGCATGAGTGGCTGGGCCCCTTTCTGGTGGAGGTGGCCTCGGCTGCAGCCCTGCACTGGAGCCCTTTGTCATGAGCAGCTTTGTAGCCACCCCACCGGCAGCTTCTGTCAGGTGAGTGGCTCTGTGCCGGGATGGCGGGTGCCCTGGCCTCAGGCTGGGTGAGCACCTGTGGCCCTGGCAAGGCTGCAGCAGGGGCAGGAGGTGCCACCATCAAAGAGGGAGGCCACGGCCTGCTCACTGCTATGGGTCTGAGGCCCTACCCGTGGGGACTGTGTGCTCCCGTGCTACGGGTGGCCGGGCCTCGGCACACAGCACATGGCCCCCCCGCCGCCATGTTGGGCGCCGTCCCCTTCCCTCCAGCAGGGGGTGGTGCCGGGCGCGGAACGCCAGCCCTCGTGGCGGGCTGCCTGTCCCTTTAAGAACGCCGGAGGTGGCCTGTCCGTCAGGCCCGCCGCGCTCTCCCATTGGTGGCTGCGCTCTGTGCCGCACAGAGGGGCCGCCCCGTTCTATAACGGGGTTTACCAGCACTTTCTCAAGGGCGCTGCTGTGCGGCTCAACCACACTATGGCGTCAGACCTGCCCCGCCCTTCGCGCCTGGGAGCGCGGGTAGCGTCGTCCTATTGGCTAAAGGGGAAATCTATTAGGTCTCGTCCCACCCCATCAGCGGGAGACCTATCGTCTATTGGTTCTTCTAGGTGTCGGTCACTCTCACGGCGCCGCGGAGCCTGGCCGCATGGTTGGTAGCCTGAGCTGCCTCTCAACTCTTCGCTCGCCTTTTTTACTGCTGTGGGCCAACTAGCATCCGAGTGAGGGCTACCGCCGTTCTCTGATTGGCTCGTTTGGCTCCCGTTGGGGTAGGCTGCGCACCGGATATATCTAGCCGGCGGCAGAGCACGCCGTTGCGTGAGGTGCTTCTCGTCCGCCGGGCAGGCCTGTGGTGAAGCGACGCCTCCCGCTCCCGTCCCACTCCGCCCGCAGGTGAGGGGGAGGGTCCGTGGCTGCAGGGGGAGCGGGCGGGAGCCACCGGCGGGGTCCCGTCCTCCCAGGGACGGCTGCAGGCCGCACACACCGGGCCTGGCCTGAGGTGCCCCCCCCCACCCCCCTGGTAGGCCGCGGTCCGTTGAGGGAGGGGGGCTGCCGGTGTACCCCCGCGTTCCTGACGCTGAGGTGGCTCCCGCTGTCCCGGTCCCGCTTGCGGGGCCCGCCCGGTGCCGGCGGTGCTTTGTGGCGAGCGCCCTCCCGTCCGACCCCGTGGCTGGGCTTTCGCGGGGCCCTCGGGCGGGAGGAACCTCCCGGGCCCTCGGAGAGGTGCGGGGGGGTGGGTGGGATGGGGCGCTGCTCGGCCAGCAGCTACTTGGGAGGGAGCGTTATTTGCGGGGGGAGGGATCGGCCGCTCACGGGCCTTCATTGTGCGAGTCGAGATGTGGAGCTGCGAGCTTTGTTCTCGGTTTTACGGACTGTTGGTGGTTTTTTATCCGCTGGCTTTGTGTTTGTGGGTTTTTTTTTGTGGCGCCTTTTTTTTTTTTTTTTTTTTTTTTTTTTTTCTTTGAGGGGGTTGGGGTTGGGTATGAGACGACCGAACGCCTGGTACGTAGTTGTGAGAGCCCCTTTCAACAGTCGGTAGTAGCTGTAGATTGAAGGAGTAATACTGGGTGCTTACATAGCGAGGGTGTCTTTCCCGGTTTATCATACCGTAAGTGTTTCCCTGGCTCCAACTTCGTAGATCAAGGGAGTCATAATGCGAGCAGAAGGGGAGTGTGTATCTTACTCTGACTTACCGCATGACCTTGGCTGGATCCGAGATTAAGCTAAGATTTAAATGTGAAGTAGTGCTTGTATGAAGACTTTCCAGCCTCTTGTAAGGCCCTAAATATACTTGCTGGAGGAAAACCAGAGAAAAGGTTTCCGTATATCTGTCGGGTACATTTTAGTCTTGATCTGGATGATCTAATATGATAGGAATTCTCAACGGGTTTACCTGGTGACCTGTTATGTTAAGGGTTGCGTGAATGTAATAAGTATTCTTTACAAACAAACCGATAGTTTTATTTTTTGTTCCCACGATTGGTTGAAAGCAGCATTTGCAGCAAGCCGCCATGTTTCCAGTGGATGCTATTTTTGTCTAGCCTGTGCTCTCACAGCCAGGAGTGACAGCTTCAGGAAATGTGGACACCACTATCAGGCTCTGAAGGCTAATGCTTCCAGGTGCCATAAATCAAACGTAGAGTGTGTGTTGGATTGGCCTTAGTCAGTAAGACTTTTTGGATTGGTGATGTAAAGAGAAGGGAGTACAGAAGTTGACAGACAAAAACTGCGTTTCAAACCTTTTTTGAAATCTTCCCTTTGACCAAGTTTTCACTTTTATTGCTCCTCTGTAAAGAACAAACCTAATCATTTTGGTAAATAGGTAGTTCTGTAATACTTCTGTGATACTTCCGTGATGCTGGTAGTAGCATGTTCACATCCTGTGAACTGAACTCACCTTTTCCTGGAGTGTTTCAGTCAGTATAGTTAATGTTGAGAAACTGTGCATCTAGCTTTGGAGAAAAAAATAATAAAAAAACCCTCAGTGGATGGAATATACAGCTAGTCTTCAATTTAGCTATAAGTATTTATGTGCTTAAGGTCTTACGTGTTAATAGTTGCAGAGCATCTTTATGATGATCTCCCAACTTTTTTTATAGCATCACATGTTCAAGGGACTAGTTTGCCTGAAAGGCAGTGTTAAAACGTGCTAGGAAGTGTAATTATACAAAACTTACTAGAAAAATAATCAAATCAACATTGCGACCTTTGCAAATGTGTATCTTAAAATTTAAAAAAAAAAAAATGTTGTGTACATCAGGCGCTAAGTAACGGACTCCAGTTCTTGACTTAATGTGAATTGGGCAATTGCCTTTTTTTGCTGGGTTGTATTCTTTTAAGTGTGAACTCCTTAAGCTGAAGGATAGAAAACATAAGTAAGATAGAAGACCTGGTGGTCAAGATTTCCTTTGTGTGGGTCAAGTGTAAACATCAGGATGTTTTGTAGGAATTCTTTGCATTTGCAGTCTAAGAAACAACAAAAACATACTAGAAGACTTGTTTGTACTGGTCTTATAATGACCACTGCTCTACTGTTCAGTTTGCTGCTGGCACAATAGTGTCAACGGACTTCAGCACAACTGATGATACTTTTTTTTAAGTTTGAATATCTTAATTTTAAACATGAAATCTTTATGCACCTGATGAAACAGCAAGTTCTTTGTTGGTTCAGAAAAAACTAGTGTTTTGTTTTTCACCTTGCTAATTGTAAGTTGAATACGTACAGAGGAATGCTTTTTAATGAAAGTAAAATAAAGCAAAGATGATGATACTCTTAAGTACATACTGATATTTCTGTTCATAACAGGAGTACTTGTTGAGAGAGCACTCATAAGATTAGTATAAATGGCCTGTTTGATGAGTTAGAAAACATTTAAATATTATGACCTGTGCCTTTTTGTCTGACTAATGTGATGAAAGAAGAATCTGAGGAAATCAAAGTAGAGCAGGGCTCTAGCAGGATGGTGCTAGTTGTGCTGGCTGTAGTCTGCTGTGCTTGAAACAAACCAAAGGTGAAAGTGATAGTTTTGTCTATAAAACTGGATACTTTTTTACAGGTACCTAAATAAAATTTCCACAATTGAAGTAATTATTAACTTTTTGCTGAAATTGCTAATAGACTTGATAATCTTCAGCTACCTCATTGAGTAGTGAAAAGAAAGAAAAAAATTAAGATGCTTGATATTAAACTACTCTGAAAGACTCCCTAAAACTTTGCAGGCAGTGAATATTATACTGGTCTGAGGTCCTAGTTTTGCTATATTAAGTCTGGACCTCTTCCAGAAAGGCATAGCTGGTGGAGTGCTGCTTTCAGAGCTAGGAGATTGTGAGCTGTCAGCTATGTACAAATAATCAGTTATAAACCTGATTACTGGCTCAGGCAAATGTGAAATACTGCATTCTAATATGCTAGTGGCCATCTTCTATTTTCTTCTGCGTTGCCCTGTACTGTTTTCTTGTTTCACTTATGACTGCTCTTAGGCTGACTTTCTGTTTTGTTTTTAAGTGTTTTAACAATGCTGTGACGGATCAGTCTTGAGTGCTAGAATCCAGTCAACATATGAAGGTTAAGAGTCTTCTGTGGCCAAAATGGGTAGAGGTGAAAGAGTTCACTCTCTTTACAAGTATCCGTTGCTTGGCATGCAGAAAATATTTTGGTAAATTTTAATCCTGGTGATTTTAATCCAAGTGGGAATGAGTTTGAATTTCACTGTAATGTCTGTGTAGCTGGGTGTTCTAATCTGCTTCTTCTGACTGCCTATGAGTAACTTTTGCTTTTTACTTTAAGAAGCTGCAGTGGAGCCAAATGGAAAAATTGCAGACCTAAGAGAAGACTGGACCTGCTGCCAACTTCATCGAGTTGTTGGAGCAGCTCTTGGATGTCAAAACAAAACCTGTTCTAATGGCAAAATCATTGGGTTTAAGTAGCTACTTCTATCACTGACTAGTCTGGAGAGCAGCATAGGCATAAAGCTGACTTTTACTCATTTTTAAAAATGAAAAATAAATAAACCATTCAGGTTAGCACTATCCTACTACCCTTTAGGATGAAATTTGCATGGTTAAAATGTAATTTTACAGAAATTTTTTTCTGATTGTAGGGTAAAAGGTTGGAATAGGTCTGGTTATAAATGAGAAAATCCTTTGCCCAGGTGTAGGAGAGAGCCTGTTTAGAAAAAATTATTTAGGATTATTTTAAAATAAGTGTAGGAATATTTCTGTGAATTCTCAAGGCTTTGGGTTTTGTGAGAGCTCAGATTTTCAAGAGGAGTTCATCTTGGACTTCTGTCAAATCACAATGGCCACTTTTTTTTTTCTGTAATGCTAAATGTAACATAGCTATCTTTCTGTGACAACATGAAGTTTTACTAGTTAGGCTCAGGGCAGATCATCTTGGCTTAATGTTGCAGCAGGTCCCTCTACAGCAGCCTTGCTTAACTTTTTTTCAGTAGCAAGATTATTTCCAGTTTTTCCTCTGTCAAACTCAAGCAGGATATGAACAGTTCCCAGAACTGTTCTAATATTAAAAGGAGAGGGGATGAGACATGTTCTATGCATTTTTGGAGCTCTTTACTTAACATACCTAGGTATAGCCTCTCAACAATTGAGAAACATACTTCTGGAAATGCACAAAGGAATTCAAAGGGATTAGTGCATGTAGACTATTGTGACTGTCTTGCGGACAGCTGTTATTGGAGGAGGATTACATTGTCTATATATGCTTCAAAAATAAAAATACTGGCTGACCTATATGGTGAGACTTACTGCAGGTGAAGTTGTTTCATGAAAAATCCCCAAATAGGGACTGAGCTTCAGGTTGTACTTCTGAGATTGTGTGCAAGTGTGTTTTTAATGGCAGTCCTCCACAGAAGGAATTTAGCAAAGTAGTTACCAATCCAGGGCTCTCTCCTTGCCTTTTGGATATCTAGAAGTACCAGAGATTAAGATTTCTAATTTGGTGTTCCAGTATTTCTTTTTTTTTTTTTTTTAGACAATAAAACTTAAGTAACAGGAACTTAGATTTGTGTGTTTAGTTCTAGGTCTTCCACCTTGCCTACGCCGTTTCACTTTTGTGTAATGAGTAGGAAATTTCTGGTGACTTGTTGAAAGAGGCAGAGCCATATTGAGACATCTGAGAACAGAAAAGAAAAAATTCACTTCCCCATCATAAATCTATATATAGTGCACATTGTTGAAACAAAAGTAGGTAATAAATGGCATGTGTAACTTGATGTGATGATCTGTTTGTAACATAAGAAAGGACAAACTTAGGTATGTGTAGTTTTAAGTTTGATTATTTTTCTCCTGTGACACGGTACAGAAGAACTTTCAAAAAACTAATGCTAAGTGCCTTAGCTGCAGTCTAAAGGGGGACTGCAGATTTGGCTACTGAAAGGTGACCCTTGCTGGATCATAGGCATGAGGCAGCTGTTCCTAAAACCTGTTTCTTGCTGCTAATTCTAAGCAAGGACTCCAATACTTCACGCTGCTTCTGCAGAAATACTACCCTTTTCTTTGTATTGCTAGTTTTTGTGTCACTTAACAGAAGTGATGGTTGTGTGATACAAAGTAGAAAATCGGAAGCCAGTTGAGACTGCTTTAAAAGGAAGAAAGAAAGAAAAAATCCGAACCCACACTAAAATAGGCCCAGCACTCAGGGAAAACAAAGCATTTTGAAGGGAGAAGAACCCAAGAAAAACAGCTTGATGAGAAACTCTTTTGATATCACTTACTTTTTAAAACCAAATTTTTAAGATTCTTCTGGGTTAGTTTCTTTTTTTCTCCCCTTTTAAAGAGGACCTAATTTGTTTTTTTCTTTGGACCCTTATGCTCTTAACTACAGGAATTGTATCTAGTATCTTTTTTTTCCCTTCCCCAGATCAAGTCTTTACCGTATAGGTATAGATGTTGGTGTCAGCTACCTTAACTTATGCTTTAGGTAGTTGTCTTTTGTATTGTATTTCTCAGCTTTTGAGCTTAATGCTGTAGGAATTACATTTCTCTGAAATGGTGGGTGTTCTTTTAGACTTTGAATAATAGCAGTAGAAATCTTCAGTTGATCTGTCTTGCTTGGCAGAGCTGAACAATACAAGAAGCACAGAATTTTTGTCTACAAACTGGCAGACTCCATATCCATCAACTTGTGGATCACACTTGGGTTTGTTAGCAAAAACACAGGCTGACTTCTACAATGACAGCTCTTCTGCAGCAATTCATGGTTTATTTGTATTCTTACAGTGTTTAAAGGGCTGTGCATTGCTGCTGAGTAAGGCTTCCCATCTGCCACTGGCAAGCTGAGGGGTTTTTCAGTACTAGCATGGGCAGTATTGAATGTAATTTTTAATTATTTTTTTAATCTTGTAGTGAACATGTTTTTCTTGCATTTAAATTTGGATTGATTGCTTGGATACTTTGATTAGAGAATATTTAACTTTGTTTGATTTTTCTTATCTGTCTGTTGGTGTAATGTCTAGCTTTTCTATAGTGTTCCTCATCAGTATGTCTCAAATAACTTTAGAAGAGGGTTCAGGTATTGCTCTGCCTCCCTGCAGTGCAGCATCAGGGTAATTAAGCACAGAGAAAGCTGTTTGCCCAAGGATGCAGCATTGTGGTTGCTGTATGATTACAGTATTGGGTCTGGCTGAGCCCCATAGCAGCCCTCAGTGCTGCGTTTTGTACTGGTAGCTGGAAAAGTGGTGATACCGCCCCGGTGTTTTGGCTACTGCTGAGCAGTGCTCGCACAGCATCAAGGCCTTATCTCAGACCTCCCACCCACCACCAGTAGGCTGGGGGTGGGCAAGACCTTGGGAAGGGACATAGCCACGACAACTGGCCCAATGGGATATTCCATACCATGTGATGTCTGCTCAGATACAAAAGCCAAGCAAAATGAGGAGAAAGTGGGGGGCATTCGTTATTAATGACATTTGTCTTCTGGAGGAACTGGTACCCATACTGAAGCTCTGCTTCCTGGGAAGTGGCCGAACATTACCTGTGGATGGGAAGTAGAGAAGAACATCTTTTGTTTTCCTTTGCTTCTGCATGGGTGACTTTAGCTATCGCTTCACTAAACTGCCTTTATCTGGACCCACAAATATTTTTTTCATCTTATTTTCTCCCCCTCTACCTGCACACCCTGAGATTCAACTGAGGAGGGGAGTGATAGAGCTGCTTGGTGGACACCTGGCATTCAGCCAAAGTCACTCCCCCACAATTATTTTTTTTAGGATCCAGCTCTTTATAGCACCCTCAGGTACCCTATGAACTTTGGAACTGCATGTCTTTGTAGGTTGGGTGGTTGTCACATGGTAGACACAAGTTGCTGTAGTGAATGAAGAAACAGCTGTGTTAAAGTGGATCTGGATCCTCAAACTTTCATTAGGTGTTGGTTTTGAAGATGATCAATAAAGGCTACTTTCTCTCCATGATATGTCTAGCACTTCATACTGCTCTGATCTTGGTTGGGTAGTGCGGAGTGCCTGCTTCTGGAAGTGTACCTTATGGACTATCTTAATGTTTCCAGGAGATACTAGTAAGAGTTGAATGCTGGTGACCTCACCACTTGTTCCAGTTTGATCTTCAAGTATTTCATTTTTCATTGTCTAAATTATCCCATCGCTGAGCTTTCAGGCTCTGGCTTCCAAGTGTCATGCCTCCTGTGAAATAATGCTACCTTCAAGGTAACTTCTTTCAGACAGAATACTTTCCCTCTGAATTTGTCAGAATGCAAAGAAGTTGAACTGGTTGCAGGCAGACAACTGTCAGTAATGGCTTCTGTATAAAATACAGGCTGTATTGCTGTGAGAGTTACCTGTGACATTGTCTACTTCTGCATCCAGTGGGAGGCCAGTGATGAGACCTGTTCTTTTAAAGGAGGTTAGTGTTTTGAGACTTTGGTTGCCTACTTATTTGAGGTGCTTTTTCAGCACATCATAATTTAGGCTTGGGGTCAACAATTGGGTGGGGTTTTGTTTTGGTTTTTTTTTGTTCCTCACAGGTAGTTAAAGCTAAAGCTCTGTTAAAATAAAGGTATCTGGTATCTTGTAGCATTTAAAATACAAATTTTCTTGAAAAGGTTTACATTAACTACTTGAGAGCTATCTGGTGTAATGATATAAATCCCCAGTTGAGATGGGCACTGGAACGTGCCTAGTGTTGCAAGCTCAGCTTGTTTGTATTTCATTGTTCACTCTGTAATGCTCTGTAGCATAGCTCACACAGGTACTAGCTTATCTTTTTATTATTTTTTTTGCTTAGTCAGCAGCACTAGCAGATGCTAGTCAAGTGAAACGTATGGATTGTTGGAATTAAGTGGAATTGTTTTGCTTTTTAACTTTTAATCTATATCATGCCTGTTGGAGGCATATTAGGAGTTTTCTTTTTACTGACTACTTTTTTTTTTCTTGTCCAAAGCAGCAGTAGTAACCATGTACAGATAAAAGCTTTGTAGCTTTGAACATGCTCACCTGTTGCTAAGCAACTTGGAGAAGTCCCAAATGACACTTAATTACGCAATCCTATTAACTATTGACCAGACCTTTAATGTCTAGCAAAATTGTTGTTTGCCAGCTTTGTAGTATGACATGCTTGGATACAGTCACCTCTTTTCCATGTGAGCTTCTCTGGGTGTTTCTTAAGTTTTCTGAAAGCCTTTTTATATTCAGGAATTAATTGATATCAAAATGAGGGATGTAGAGTTGTGTGAAAAGTTTGACATTCTGATTTAGAGGGGAGAAGTATCTTTATCTGGGTAACATAATTTGTACTGTGAGAGTTGCTTTTGTATACTTAGAGGTAAAGTTATAGAGGTGAAAGATCTGAATTATATTTCATAAAAGTTGTTGGAAACAGTCTAATAGCTCTATGATAACATTTTAGTTGGTTAACCCTGTAATTGAAAGGATGAGGAGACAACATGATTGTTTTGGTACTCTGTAAACTCTACCAATTTGTAGAGATGGACAAGAATATTGTATCAAATGAGTCTCCTTATAGCATGCAAATAGCCAAAAGAGAAAGTGTAAACTTCTGTATGGTTGTTCCCTGTATCTGATGTGTGATATACCAATCACAGAACTATAATGCGTTGTAGTAACTTTGGGGGTTTTGAGATTGTTCCTTTTACTGAAATAAAAGTAAAAAATATGGAAATTAAGATGGCCGAGAACAAAGGCATAAGGATAATGTTAAAAACAAACCGTGGCCTGTTTAGAATATGCTTCAATGTAGATTTTAGCTTACCTTTCTGTTAGTACTGACATTTTGCTTGACAGAAGATGTTTAAAATTGCCCCATACTTCAGGAAGTAAAGTTTGGGATTTTCTGATTTCCGTATTTTATTTCTATGGAGTCTGGTCCTTTGGCTTGTTACATCAGGCTAAGTGGGTTCTGCAGTCACTAGCTGCCCTGACAGCCTGAACATTGTGTGATGTATATTGGAGACGTTTTCTTTCTTGTCTAGTAGAATTAAGGTTCAGACTAATACTAACTAGCACTGTTAGGTGTTCTTTGAGTCTATTATTTTTCTGAATACTAATGTCCACAAAACAAAAAATGTATAAATATGAATTTGCTAATACAGAATTTACATAACTGTACTTCAGAAATTCGTGCCTAGCATTGATTTTCTGCCAAGTAGGAGCATTGTAACAGATGGTGGAATTTTCCACCACCCAGGTGATAACCACTGTAAAGGAGGTATTTGTCTTCCTGTAAGTCTCTTGGCTTAAGGAAAAGGCTCTGTTATGTGGCAGAACTGTTCTAGTGTATTTGTTATAACTTGAATTACTCAGTTTGTCTTACATATGGAGTAATATGAATGCATCTTTATGAATGAATCTTAAATTGTCTGATTTTCAGCTTTTCCTGTCAATTTTCACCCTTTCATCATTAACTCGACACAAAAATGTGTGGATAAGCTTCTATCAGGAGTAATGTAGTGACGGTTCAAGCATTTGGTACTACTATGCTCTGTGCAGTAGAAATGCAGTATAAAATACTTGCAGTTATTCTTAGGTCAAGGAATAGTGGTGTAATAGATTACTCATGAGCAGTAGGGAGCGAAACATCTCTCTGGGGATGCTTGGCTTCTATCATTCAGGTTCTTCTGGCTGGAGGACAAGAACAGATGGTAACTGGCAGCGTAGCAGCAGGTGCAGCAGGAGTAAAAACAGATTGTTGTCCTCCGATTAGGTCATGTAAAGGTTTTTCCCATTTCTTTTCAGATCCACTTAGTGAGAACTGGGTACTCTGCTATTCCTCTTTCAACATTAAGAGTTAGTTCTGATAGATTTTTTTTCACCCTTAGCAGTAGGGAAGTCCTTTGATTTGTTTTTTAAAAAAATATTTTTAATTTTTAGCAGGTAAATGTGACAGACATAATCAGCACAAGCCACTTTGTCTTGTGAGCTTTCCCAATGCTCTGCTGAACAGCATTGAGGATGACATGATAGTGGGTTAATACAGGTGAGGACTCTTTCACTGAAGAAGAGAAATCAGCAAGAGCTTTTTGCTAAATGAACAAATGAGACTTGTGTGCTGCAGGTAAGAGTTTACTATTGTGGGAGGATGTCAAGCTTCGTACATTCATATTTAGAAGCAGCTGGAGATAACTCTCCAAAGAGCCCCATTCAGCACTTAACAGAATTGAGTAGAAAACCTGCCTGTTTGTTTATAGAAATAAGCTTGAATTCCAGGGGAAGCTAGTCTTTACAAAGAAATTATATGTTCCTCTTGCAGCTTCTCCACCCTCCACCCCAAAAAACAGGAAGAAGAGTGAACAGGCAACATGTGCTTGCTCTTGTCATACTCCAAACAGTGATCTTGGGGGACTGGCTTTCTAACTGTAAACTCGGAGCACAGAGGCAAGTTTTTTAACTGTTGTGGAGCAATTAAGTCTTGCTTTTTCAGTTAATCTGACTGGATCTGTAAGTGCAGGTCTTGTCTGTCTGCAGTTTCTATTCCTACTGCTTTAGGGTTGTCCTGCACCTCATAATGATAGAGTTTCCCAAGTGCTCGACAGGAAACAAATGAGAAAATTGGCAGTGGTACCCACAATTGTAACTTTACTTTACCTGTGGTGTTTCTTCTCATCTGATAATATTCTGTGGGGATCTAATTTAACATGCACTGAAGGCAAACAAGCTCCTATCTTTGAGGTTTTGTCACTTCGGACTGTGCTTGGTCTCGGGCATCTGTCTCCATAACACATTACGCTTGCAGTTTGAAGGCTTCTTCAAAACCACAGATACTGCAACCTTCTTAAAATGCAAGTGGTCTGCAGAATGTGAGCACTTACTGTGGGCCAGACCCGATCATGGAATATCACTTTATTTCTGCATGGTTAGCTCTTGAAAATACCCTCAAACAACTGAAAGCTTTTGAACGTATTGAAAAGCCTTTTTCCATTCTAGGTCATGTTTAATCTTATTTTTTCGGCATGTTACCATGTAAGTAATATTTCCTCATATGGAGGGGATACACACCCTTCCTACTGAAAGAGCAGGCATTCAATGTACACATCCTCTGGAGCCTGTCAGATCTTTCTCACATATATTTAAAAAAATACTTTGCACTTATTTTGAAGCTTACAGAGTGGAAAAAAAACTGTGATTGTGTTAAAAGCAGAGCAAAACATACTGTGTATATGAGTTATAGCAAGTTTTGTTGTCATATTAATAGTGTTCTAGTTAAGTCTCCTGTTTTGAACCTTAAACTGCATACCTCCCAGGGTAGGAATTTGTGTACTGTATCTCCAAATGAGCTAGATGCAGTGTGTGCTGATCACTGCTGGGAGTTCAGGTGTGATTACAATCTCAAATACATTATCTGTATGTTCTGCCAGTATGGTTAAGCATTGTCTTGGATCTTTTGTTTACAGTATGTTGGGTGTTAGACCACAGTTTGAAAGATAAGGAATTTGCCAGGTTGACTTGGACTTGGCTTTATCCGAAATACCAGCTTCCATGTCATCTTTTTTGTATGTTCTTCTCTTTGGGGTTTGAAGTTTCTGTTTCGCTTTTCTGGTACATCCAGCAGTCTGGTTATCTTCCTTGGCCTGCTATGGTGTGCATTTGAAACTTGCTGTAATAATTCTGACCTGGTAGGTTGCCTCTGCCTTTTGAAACTACAGTCTCTTGTCAGTTCTTAGCATTTAAAGGACTCTGATATTCAGCAGATGTAATGGAAGTGTCAAACAAGATCCTTGGATGAACTAGGACAAAGCTTAGTACAAGTACATGGGAGAGGCAGTCGTTTTTCTTCCCCCCCCACCCACCCCCCCCCCCCCCCCACCCCGCTTTGTTCAGATGGTAGTTGTGGGCATCTCTGTTTATACGTAACAGCATCCTGTATCCTGGATAGGGACAAGGGAGAGCTTGTCCTAATATAACTGCCCAGGTATGAACTTTGCAGGCTCCCGTCTAGGTTAGTCTGTGTAGAGGACTACTTTAGTTTGACTTTTTTTTTTTTTTTTAGTTGAATCTGACAGTTCTTGGAGCTATTTATAGATATACAGCCTTAAATAAAAGCAGATAAGTAAATGATGACTCCTGAATTGCTTTCTGGAGGGCTTAAGTTAGCAGTGTATTGGTTTTGATTTGCATGACACCTTAAGTGTGTGTATGGTGAATCTTCTCACCATGTGTGTGGGGAAAGTGTTGTGTAGGGGAAGGGATTGAGGGTCAGTAATGGGGAGAAAGTTATTTCAGCTGCTACATGGGGGTCTTTTTAATGCCCTTTTGGTTAACATTTGCTTGACCTACTGCAGATAGCACTTTACTGTCTGCACTACAGGGCCTGAATAGTTGCAGGAAAACTAGCCATCAGATATAGTCTGTGATACATCAATAGCAAAGCTGTCTGCTAAGCACCCATTCTGCTACCTATTGGTATAACTGACTATGAAGCAGAAAATCTACTTTTGTTTCTGTATTAGGTAGCAAGAATATACTCTGGTATTGGTGTTTTTCCTGACCAGTTTGAACCTCATTTGTATGAGTGTGAGTGGTGTGTATGAGTAGCTGAAAGCAAGGAAACATAGGAATGTGTTCTGGTTTTGACTGATTGGGACTGAATATGCACATATTGTGTAATCTACCTGCGAAGACCTTTTTTTTTATTTTATTTTATTTTTTTTCCTGCTGTAATTTAACAGATTGATGGGAATTAGGTGGAAGGTACCTAGATTGATTTGTCCCTTGGCCCAGGTATGGGTGGTGCTGTTCATTTGACTGGTCTTCTGGATGGATTTAAGTGAGAGGTGGCTTGCTGAGTTTGGTGGAAGCAGGGGGAAGAATAGCATACATTTGTTTGTAGCATGGTAATTTTAATATAATCCGATATTACTCTACAGTGCTTGTCACTCACAAGCAGAGAGTGCTGCACTGCTGATAAAATTAGATTGCACTTGTTCTGACCTTTTAAAAATGCCTCTAATACACTAGCACAGGCTTTGCCTTAGAACATCTGACTTTTAATTCTGATTGTGAAGTCAAGTGAGGTAAGTAGAATTTGGATCAACTGTAAATGACTTAGCCACTTAGCAAATCCTCTTGAAGAACCATACTTGCTTGCCACCTGCTTTTTACTGAGGATACGTAGGATGATTAAATGCTGGCATGTTATGAGGTAATCTCCCTTACCTGTACGGCCTCTCCTGCCACTGGTTTTTGTACCCAGTAGTCTTTTTCTCAGCACCGAAGACTGATGACTCTGAAACATTGGTTAAACTGCTTACTGTGGTGAAACAGATAATGGGGTTTGGTGCGTGCTTTCCACAGTGATGTGGCTTATGCTGTCGGTATGTGAACAGCAGTGTGAAATGTTCATGTCATATGGAGCTTCTGATTTTTCTGTAGTTTTCAGCTGACCAAAGAAATGGTGATGGAGAAGCCAAGTCCCCTGCTGGTCGGGCGGGAATTCGTGAGGCAGTACTATACTCTGCTGAACCAAGCACCTGACTATTTGCACAGGTAAAGTTCTGCTTCACTTCATGATCATGTTTCTCTGTGTGAATTTCTTAATTCGTATGTTAAAATTGGTGAATAAGCCTATTACATCTTGGCTTGCTGAATTTGAACATTTAATCTGATTTACTCAAGACAGGCTAAGGGTGTCGTTTGCTTTCAGTTTTGATCAGCTGGGTTAAAACGTGTAATAGAGGAATTCTTTGAATTACTTGTGTTCTAGTTGCTACTGAAATGCTGCTAGACATGTATTTTAAATGGGGGAAAAATGTAAATCAGGAGTGTTCTGCTTGCTACTTCTAGTTGTAATCAATATAGATGTTGATTATAATTGGATATATGTTATTTAATTAAGCATTTTTGTAGTTTTCTCTTGATACAGTGCCCCCTGAATAGGGGGAAAATGTTGAGAATGATGCATGCTTGTATATTCTTATGTCTCAGTAGTCTTACCGACAACTCTTTCTTAAAGGAAAATCAGAGAAATTAGGAATGTGCAGCAAACTACAACCTGTTATCCAAACAAATTGGTCCTGTTTGATTTGACAGGTATCCTGTATGCTAGAACTAACCTTGTTTTTGAAGATACCCCCTTCTTTTTTTTTTCCTTTGCTGTGCTTTGAGTAGCTAGACAATTTCTGAAACTTTCCTTCTTCCAGTCTCAGGAACACTTGAAATATTTGTCCACTTGGTGGGACAGCTGACCACGTTCATGTGGGTTGACAGTGTGCCATGGAATTAAGTTCTATGCTTTTTATCTGCTGGCAGAATGCAGTCACATGCCATTTTAGCTTGTCATCACTCAGTTACAAAAAGGAAGATTTACCTGCAGTACTTTCTTTACCGTAGATGAACAAAAAAGTACCATTGCCCCTTGCTCAAAACTTTAAACTAGAAGTTGAGGGAAAGCCTTTGGCATCCCAGGTGTTCAGGGTATTGTGTTGCTTTAGGGACCTTGTACAGAAAAGGGAGAATGGAAATGGGTCATCTGACTCCTGTGAGGCTTTGGTTTTGGGTATTAGTGCTTGGGTGTCTGACATACCTGAATGCTACAGCTTACACAGGAGAACTTTGCATTTTCCCCTTTGATTAAACCCATGCACCCCGAAATTACCAACAGGGTTATAGAGTTGTATGGCTATATACCAATAATTCAGACAGAAAAATTGCTTGAGAGTAAATGATTCATAATGCTTTCTAATGTGGAGGCTCAAATGTTCTTACATAACAAAGCTTAGTGTTAAAATATTTTTTTCCAACAGGTTTTATGGAAAGAACTCTTCCTATGTCCATGGTGGCTTGGATTCCAATGGAAAACCAGCTGACGCAGTCTATGGGCAATCTGTAAGTATTTAAAAAAAAATCTTACTGTTCTTTCCTTCTTTTTGTCATCTTTGTGATTAAGCAGAGATGCATATCCAGCTGTGATTGATCGCCCTTTGTCCAAGTGCTTTCTGGAAAATAAAAAAAAAAAAATAGGGAGAGAAAACTGTCTGTGACAGCAATAATTAGGCAAGATATGCTTCCTTTATTAAAAGTTCATGTAAAATTGCTTGCAGAGCACAATTAAAGATTATCCTGCGAAGCTTCCTTTCTAGGGTTAGGGAATATAGTCTGAAACAGTGTTTTATGTTTTTGTTTTCTTTGAAAGCTGCTAACTTGGCAGAAACGGCTTCTGCAGGGTAACCTGTACACTGTTCTTTCATAGGATATCCACAAGAAGGTGCTGTCATTGAACTTCAAGGATTGCCACACAAAGATTCGTCATGTGGATGCCCATGCTACTCTCAACGATGGTGTTGTAGTCCAGGTGATGGGAGAGCTCTCCAATAACATGCAGCCTGTGCGCAGATTCATGCAAACATTTGTACTTGCGCCTGAGGTATGCTGTATTGAGTGCTAGTGGTGGTATAGTGGTTCTAATACCATGTCAGATTAATGAGGTCTGTCTGGTTCAGTGTTAGAATCTGAAGGGTTAGACTGGGAAGGTAGTTTGCCACAAAATTCAGCAGTGATGTTCTGCATATTCCTTAGGAAATGACACTACTTCTGTATGGTCATACATTAAGATTGGATGTTACAGTTGTAAATATCCTAACTTTTGATTGCTAGGTATGTGCAATGCATATTTTTTTTCTTAAGCATTTTCTGAGGTTATTTTCTTCAATTTGCCCTCCTAGCAGCTGGTCCTGTTACTGAAAAGAACTAGTAGAAAAAGGTTCTGGACTTTCTTGTTCTATAAAGCGCTGACTTGGCATTTGAGGTGGCTTTTTAAAAAGATACCTTTCAAAACAGTCCACGTAATTGAAAATGATAGTGAAAAAAGTGTTGCAGGATCACTTTATTTTTCAGTTTGGCTTGGAGCTAATAACTAATACTTCAGACCCCAGAAAGTTTTCATTGGTACTTTTTCAGTGTTGTGAGCTATTGGAATTCAAAGCGCTAATTGATTCTTTTTTCCCACTATTCCATGCATACTTGCCTTGCTAGTATGGTGTGTCCTTTCCCCCCACCCCCCTCCCTGAATAATACACATATTGTTGAAGGAGTCATGTTTGATTAATCTTATTTGGGGAGGATGATTTCCTCAAGCTGTTCTTGTTTTCTCATTATTTCATGTTTTATATTACTGCAATTGATGTAGTTGAACCTGCCTCTTCCTTTGATTTTGTTTTTAGGGTTCTGTTGCAAACAAGTTTTATGTCCACAATGATATCTTCCGTTACCAAGATGAGGTTTTTGGTGACTCTGACACTGAGCCTCCAGAGGGTAAGTAGCAGGAGTTCTTGGGTGGTTCTGGTATATTTGTTTCTGGGTCTGTATGAATAGTCCACTCCCAGACCAAAGGAAACCTTGCTGGAGAGAGCAGATCAGCATTAAGCTTCGTGATCTAGTTTTTTTCCTTTGCACTCCAGCAAGCAGTTGTGACATGCAGATGATTGTAATTTTTCTAGCATATTCTTCTTCCATTAAAAAAAACTGTAAAACTTATTTTAGCAATTGTGGTCAGACTTATAGGCTATAAATCTACTTCTCTGAAGTATTTAGAACATGTTTAACCTTGGTCAAAACTGAGTAACCAAAGTGATAGTAGAAGTATAAGGAAATAATCTGTTCTGTATCATATCTTGATAGTGTTTCCCATGTGCTTTTCACCAGTGACTTAACCTGCATGTTGTGGAAGATGCCTTGTATTTGAACCAAGTACTAAAGACTTATCTGGTGTATTTTTTTTTTCCTGTTCTGACTTTTATTTAGAATCAGAGGAGGAAGGGGAGGAACCTGAGGAAAGACAGCAGACACCTGAGGCTGTTCCTGATGATACCGGTGCTTATTATGAGCAGGCTGTCAGGTATTGTGTAACACAGACTGCTTGTAAAACAGGTCAAATTAATTTGTTACTGATGCTTTTTCTCTTTGGTAGTTAAAAGTTCTGTTTATGGGGCAGCTGAAACCAGAGTGCTGTTAGGCTGCATGCAGAGACTCTGGATTTTAGTAATGTAATGCTTTTGCAACTTTATAGTTTAATAATGTGAAACTTGTTTCCATCATCCCTGTGCAGTGTGGCCTTATTTAGATAGGATTAACCTTGTTCTTCTTGAATGCAGTGTGCCTGAGTTCTGTGTTGGTCAAATAGCATTTCTTAACACCCAGTAATAAATACAGTACCTCTTTTTCTTGCTTTTTGTGGTGCTGCTTAATAGCAATGACATTGAGGAACACCTGGAAGAGACTGCTGCAGAGGCAGAGCCTGAGCCTGAGCCAGAACCTGAACAGGAACCTGAACCAGAGGTGCAGGAAGAAAAATCTGAGCCGGTATTAGAGGAGTCAGCTCCAGAAGAGACTGTGGAAAAGAGTCCTTCTCCAGCTCCTGCTGATCCGGCTCCTGCAGTGCAAGAGGATTCCAGGGTAATGGCAGTGGATGGCTCTTTCTTATGATGTGGTGGTTTCATTTGTATGTTTGACTCCTGTCGTTCTACAGAGCATGACCCTTTCTCTGGCAAGAGGAGAAAAAGCTGCAATTAAAAGTGTTCATATACTCTATAATTTCCACCCCTCCTGCCCAAATTACTCTTCTCATGACAAGTTGCCTCTTTCCCATTAGTTCCTCTACAAGAACAGGTAGTTGAAATTCTAAATAGTAACTAGTTGGTTAAAATACCAGGAGCTAAGGTAAAGCTTTGTATATTTGGTAGGTGTGGGAACTGTGGCAGCAGTGAGAGATTCAGATTCTTTGTAAACAGTTTCTGAAAATCTGAACAGACTGCAACAGACCTGCTGAATCAGGAAAACTGGTGAAATGTGGCTTCATTTGTACCTGGGGATTTTTGTCACTCTTCAGTGTTTAGGGAGATGAAAGTAGACAAATGAGTACAAAACCAATGCTTTGGTTAACCTTGATGTGATATTTGGTTTTAGGCCAATGCTGTGTCCTATTTCAACTCTCCGTAGAACTTAGAAGTAGGGTGGAAGTGGTACCCCATTGTCATTATGCTAAATCTTCTGAATTTAAATGTTTTGAAGGAAGTTGTGGGGAAAGTGCTAGTAACTGGATCCCAAACTTCAAGGACAAGTTAAAACTTGTTACTGTTACCCTGTGTCTTGTTAGCTTGTCAGGAATATATTTTGGAAGGACAAAAGTGTCTGGAGTTGAGTTACAATCTTCGTTTGTTTGGGTTTTTGTTGGTTGGTTTTTTTTAGACATTTTCCTGGGCATCAGTAACCAGTAAGAACCTCCCTCCCAGTGGAGCTGTTCCAGTATCAGGAATACCACCTCATGTTGTGAAAGTACCGGTCTCGCAGGTAGGAATCCAGCACCTAGAGAAGTTAAGTGCTGAACTAGCTTACATTAACTGAAGTGGGGAAAAACATAGTGAAATCTACTTGCTTATGATCTGAATTCTCAGACACTCTAAAGACTTCAAAAATCAATGTTTCCTCATAGACTTCATAAAAATGTTACTGCTTTGCTTTTGGGTTGAGAAGGAATTTTTTCTTATGGAGGAAAACTGAGACGTATTTATGCAAGTGCTGGATATACGTGTCATCTAAAATGATTGCACCCTCTTCATGAAAGAGGCAACTTTTCTTTCCACTGCCTATTCATGAATGAGCTTTTATCATGAAGTAATTTACGTTAATACTGTCTGTCTATGTAACTGGTACTGCACTTCGGGCCAACATGCTTTATTGTATATAGTCATGAATGTGCTGACCTTGAAATTCTAACTTAGGTGATGTGTATGCTGTCAGCCAGCATGAGCTAACATGCATTTTAGTCACAGGTAGAAAGAACTGATTTTTGATTTTCCTTTATTTTCAATTTATTTTTTCAACAACTTGATAGTGAGCTCTTAATAGGTGAACTCTACTCTTATGTCTAGTTATTTACTGTTAACTCCTCTTTGAATTTATACAGCCCCGCCCTGAGGCAAAGCCTGAATCTCAGACCCCACCTCAGAGACCTCAGAGGGATCAGCGAGTGAGGGAACAGCGAACAAGCATCCCACCACAGAGGGGTCCTAGACCAAGTAAGTGAAACTACAAAGGATGAACTGTTTTCTGCTCTTTGATGGTTTTGGGGAGGCAATATCATGATTAAAGCTTTAAAAATCTCATTAATTTTGTCAGTAAGAAAATGGTTTCTACTTCTGTGGATATGGTTGGTTTAGATGACCTTGGTGTGAATGTATGGTGGTCTTTAGAGCTGAATTTCACTAGCATTCTCTTGAAGACTAGGTTTCCACTCCAGTGTTTGCCTTCAGTCAGGTGACAAAAAGCAGTTACAAACTTGCTGGTGCAGAATGCTTATCTTTTAGTTTAGATATGAATGGATAAGTAGTGTGAATTCTGATTCTTTTATAAGGTGCTAATTCTGGCCGTGGCTGCTTTTTTGTATTTTAGTTTTTTGTTTGTGGGGACTGGCTTTTCTTAAACAAGTTCTGCTTTTCTGTTCAAGTTCGTGAGGGTGAACAAGGTGATGTGGAAACTAGACGGATTGTGAGATACCCAGACAGTCATCAGCTGTTTGTTGGGAACCTTCCCCATGATGTGGATAAAACTGAACTTAAAGACTTCTTCCAAAGTAAGTTAGCTGCTTTGCTGTACTTAGGGTTTGGGGGTTACAGCCACAAACGTGGTCAACAGAACATTCTAATGTATGACCCAAGAACTTGGCTTTTCTCTTGCAGGCTATGGCAATGTTGTTGAACTCCGCATCAACAGTGGTGGAAAGCTCCCTAATTTTGGGTTTGTGGTGTTTGATGATCCTGAACCAGTCCAGAAGATCCTTAGCAGCAGGGTAAATAAACTTGTAGTCACTGGTTTTGGTCTGCTAGTGCCAGGGAGTGTTTGTCGGATTACTCTAACAAGAAAAATGCTACTTGGTCCCTTTGGCCTTTCTTGAGCTTATTAAAGTAGGTGTGATGTCTTTTCCTGCTATTACCAAGACTTGTGCAGCATTTGTGTAGGTTGAATTTTTTGTCACTTAAGTAGCTTGTAACAGCTCAGGTGAATGTGAATTTATTCATTATAGGAGCCATTTTCCAACAGGAAGTTGCTGAGCTCTACGCAGGAAGCGGGTAAATGCTTTTAGGAAGGCAAGGTAGAGAGAGTCTGACCCTATGGACAAATAGAATCTTTTTTGTTGAAGAAGGGTTGAAAGGGAGAAGCTATATTAGTCTGCAGCTTGAAAAAATTTCTGCTAGCAAAGGCAGGAAATACTTGCTCAGCTCACTAGCAGTGATTGCTAATGCACAACATGCCCATGACTGTACAGTGTTGTGGTAGGCAGTCAATCTGGATGCACCATAACAGCTGTGCAGTTTGCTTGCTTACAGCCTAGCTTTTCACCAGACAGGGACATCCTTTCCTCTTTACTGTACAGCAGTATTACCAGTATATTTCTGTTCTTAAATTTTAGGATAATGCGGGTGTAGATTTTTAAACCTCGAGATTTGGTCGAAGTTTGGCATATTTCATGTGGCTAGACACATTTAGTTGAGGGACGCCAGCAGCATTTGTGGCAGTGTTTGGTGAGTTAGTATTTAGAACTGCTAGGGAGCTGCTGATTCAATATTGAAACGCTGAAAGTTGGTTCCTTAAGTGCTTTCCTACTGTTGTGGGTTGAGCATTTCTAGTGTGGTCTAGGGTAAAGTCTAAAACAGAAGATTGAGTAAATTTGATTGACTTTGGCCTGAATTGGTGTGGGAACTAGTAGTACAGTGACAGTGCATCCTTAAGCCATTTCTCGGCTGCAAACAATATGTGAACACCTTCAGCAGTGACTTAAACTTTGCATGTTTGAATCTTTGCTGAAACAAATTAGAAATGTTCACTTGTGAGTTCTCTTGCAGTGGGGCTTGTAGCTAAGAGCTGGGTGCTAGACTTCATGTCCAGGGAATACCAAAGGCACACTTGGCTGAGGGATTTGTGGCTCTTACTTGTTTAACTGTGCCACTACATCCAGGTGGAGCCAAAGAAGAGAGTAGGTGCTGGCTTCCAAGTTAGAATTAGAATGTGTAATAGTTGGTGCACTCAAAAGTATCTTTTCTGCAAGCTCATGTAAATGCTTAAGTTATAATGGATGGACATGGTTTTCTAAAATAAGGTGTAACTTTTTTTTTTATATAGACTTAGGCCCTATAAAAGCAGTTTAACATGCCTCCTACCCTGCTTTGAACAGCACTAAACTCTGTTTGTAATATTCAATGTGTGAATTGTTTTGCAAATGGGCCCAGTGCTTTGAACAACCATATGCCCTGAAACAGTAGGACTTTTTTGAGGATAAGCTTTGCTGTAAATGAGTCTAAAAGACTTTGGCAGACTGTTAGCCAGTGAAGCTAAACCTGATGTCTATCTGATGTAAAATGTGGGAGTTTACACTGGAGTTGGTAACAAGGCTGTAACGTGATGTTTTGATCTTTGCCCAGCACCACTGATGGCTAGAGGAGGGCAGTGTGCTTCATCCTTAGATCAGTTCTACTTTTGCAGTCAGTTCACTAGAAGTGAATGGCTCGTCTTCCCATTTGATAAGAAAACATTGTGCCTGTGCCAGTGATGGATCGTATTTTTCATGTTCTTGTTTGTTATGCAACTGCAGGAATAATTTGAAAAAGTGAGTACTTATTCCTGTAGCTTGTGGATTCTTGCAGACTTCAACTTTTTGTCTGCAGTGAGGTTTCTGGGATGTTGTAGTCCTGCTTCTCTGTGGTTTTACTTCAGTGGGATTTCCCAGTCAAGTGACCACTTGCCATTGCAGTTCTAAAAAATTAAGCTTGACCTAAGTGAAAGACTTCACTGTCCTGTATAGCAAGGTGGCAGAGATGATATGACATTGTTCATGCCATTATTAAAAAAACCCAAAGAAAATAGCTGGGACTCTGCATGGTGTCAGACAATGAATTTCCATGTATTAATGAAAGGGGGTTACTGTCAATAGTTCACTGCTTTTCTAAAAGATGTCAGAATGCTCAGTGTTAAGCTAGAGATTGCTTTTCAAGTGTCACACACATCTTTTTTTATATCTTCTCTGTAAAGCCACAAGACTGGATACATAGTTTGACTATTGGCATTTTCTAGTAACAATTATAAAATGCTTCAATTTTATTTATTTTTTTCCCTACAGAGGGGAGGATATGAGACAAGATTGCAGAAATCTGTTCGATGTTGGAAGAGTTACCTGTGAGTCAGTCATTAAAGTACCTCTTCTGCTTTTGTTGCAGCCCATCATGTTCAGGGGAGAGGTGCGCCTGAACGTGGAGGAAAAGAAAACACGAGCTGCCAGGGAGGGTGACCGCAGAGATAACAGACCACGTGGACCTGGAGGCACTCGTGGGGGGCTGGGAGGTGGGATTCGAGGGCCTCCACGTGGAGGAATGTCCCAGAAGCCAGGATTTGGAGCTGGAAGGGGGATCGGGCAACGCCAGTGAACGCATCACGGATGTTGACATGGTGGCGCAAACCCTTTTTCCTGCAGATTTGTGAATTTCAGCCTTGGGTATCTTGGAATGTGGCCCTAGCCTGTTATAGACTGCTACGTTTGATACTATTTTGGCCCCTTTTTGTTTGTGTTATGGTTTTGTGATTTTTTTTTTTTTCTAGTCCTTGTCCCAGATTCCAGCTTTGTGGAACAACGTTTTAGGAAAAGTGGATTTTTAAAAAGAAAAAACTGAATTTTCTTGTTCACCTCAAACTTGCGGACTGGATTTTTTGGTACCAGTGGTTTTTCCTAAAGGAATGTCTCTTTATTTTTTCTTTTTCTTTTTTTCTCTTGCCCTTTCTACTGAATTTGGGTGCGTTTCAGTCAGTGGAATAATATTTCACGTGCATGCGTTCAAGAGCCTATAGGAAAACAATAGTACTTGACAAGTATTTCAAGGGCAGAAAAACAAAACTATTGATTTTATTCTTTGGGGGTCGTACGAACATCCTCTGGTCTGGAGATATTGCCACTTGAAAAATAGACATTCACCTTTCTCTCTGTGGCGCTGTAAAAGTGGAATAATGGGTATCCGTAGAATCTTTTTTCTTTTGATACATGATTTCAGAAAGGAATTCGAACTACTGTTTTACCACTTTAAAATTTTGGATTGTGGGATAGGTTTTAAATGTCTAGAACTTGACTCTTAAAACACTTTTCCTGAACTTGTGAAATTTTTTTATTGAAATAGGGAGTTTTTTTCATGTTTAGTTTGTATTTGTATAAAAAAAAAAGCAAAATTGTTGTGCCTTCTATTTATCTCTCATTCCAGTCTTGGCAAATTGTTTTAAAAAAAAAATAAAAATAAAAAAGGTCTAGATTTGCTTTATCAAGTCAAGAGTATGTTGGAATTTTTCCAAGGGGAAGGAACAGGTTCTTCCTTCAGTTGCTAGGTTTACTAGGTAGAGATGGTTATAGCTGAAGTTTGTAATACCTTCTGTTCGTTGGTTTGGCTGCATTTAATAATTGAAAACAAGTACTTTTTGCACGTAGAATTCATAACTGTGAATTAAGGCTGGGCAGGCCCTGTCACAGAAGTACAACTGAAGCAGAAATACCTCTGTCACATCCTTTACAGTTTGAGCTATTGTATGTAATGGAGTTATTTTTGCATTAATTTCATCCCTTGTTTTTGCCAGACCTGAAGCAGGCAGATGGCATTTTTGTCAGAAGTACAGAAGGTGCCTGTCTGTCTTGGTGTTGGGAGAGATGTTGAATGCTCTCCGCTGCCTCTGAAAGAAGATGAAACTGAAAATAAAATGCAAAACTCTGTAATTTCAATCAAAGAGATCTTGTAAGATTGTGCTGCCCAAAGCAGTATTCTTTCTGTAGTGTGTGGTGTTAAACATCTGGATGAAAATGGCAGTGTTGAGTCTACACCAGACCTTCAGAGCTCTTGATAATACAAAAGAGTTGCTTACTAAGTGTGCTCATCTGTGTCGGGGTTGGTTGTTTCCATGTTTTTTTGATTTACTAATATAATCACTGTGCATATGCAACATATATATCTCTTGACCTTTGCTTGCTTTAAAGCTAGAGCAAAGCTGCCCTTGCCGAAAGGGCACATAGAATTACCTGTTCTAGAACAGTAATTTTTTGCCTTTTACGTGCCAAACAGTGGTTCAGCCTGGTTGTGCTAGATGTCAGTAGAGTTTTGATTTTTGCTCTGTCTTAATCTTCAGAGTTACGCTATTTGTCCCTTCTGTCCTTACAACTGTTTCTCAGACTGACTTGCTTGCAATCTATTCCTGAAGACTTAAATGTCCTAGTGAGCTGGAGGAGAGTGAAGTGTGACAGCAGTAGCTGTGGTGTGCTGTCATAGCCTGCATACTGGAAATACATACTGCTTCCTCTTGTGGTGGTAACTGGTATTTTTAAAGAAAGAGTTCTGCGTTTTTCATATTGGGAATGACTGCGAGGTGAAGGTATGCAGTGGAAGCCCTTCACTAAATTCTGTCCTCGTTTGTAATTATTTTTTTTCCTTCTCATTTGTTGGATTTCTACTGCTGTTAAATCCAAGACTGCAGTAACAGGTTGCACTTCAGACTTATCAAAGTGCTATTAATAGAAGCTTTTATAGCTACTACCTAAATCTGCAAAAGCACCCTTAAGCCTGAAACACCATTTCTGTAGTGGGAGTTGAATATTTCTGGCTTATTGTCATCTGGTTTGAGAAAGAGCTGAGGAATGTCAGTGAAGAATTTAAAAGCATATAAGGTGAAGTTGTATGCTTGTTGTCATGAGTCATACTCTCAATATGTTGACCCAGAAAGTGATGTTCTTGTCCAAGATGACAGGCAAAAATAAAATATTTACATAAAATTTTCTTGGAATGTCTTGTAAAGAAATACTTTTCAAAAGCAAGTTATGTTGACAGCAGCTTGAACAAAACGCAGTGACTGTTAGCATTTGCGTTTTGGTTCTGTGACTATCCAATAACAAAGTGTACTGAAAAAATGTGCTGCAAAGTGTTACATTGGCTTTTTTGTTTAAACCTTCTAGTACCCTCAAGCCCTTCTGACTTCTGTATTGCTGTCCTGCTAAAAGCTCAATAACTTGTCTAAGGTCTTCAGTGCTCTGCGTACATTAATGGTGAAGATGACTCTGAAGAAGTCACGATTTGCTTTGTCTCACCTGGCCGCAGTGAGATAGAACAGCTACCAGAAGGCTTAACCTGCAATAACCAAGGTAGCCTAACTCTTTCTAGAAGGAAAGTGCAATAGGGAAGTCTCAAATGAATAAGACTCTCTGTGTTTCCCTGCCAGCTTCTCCACTTTAATTGAGACAATGAGGTGTTTGCTGAAGTGCTCTTGATGTCCCAGTGCTCTGCAGGGAGTAGGAGGTGGGGAAAACTTGGTCAGACCTGTCAATAGGCTGCTTTTGCACCCACACAGGCCACAGGGACAGTGTCAGGAACAACTTCAATGATCCTTATACTGTAATGATCTGCCCTTCTGAGAGCATGGGGATTTTCACATATGACCAGTGTGATCTGGCCTCTTCTGGCTGATCTTAATAGTGTAAGATGAGAAATAAGACTTTCATTTACAATAGTATTTCATACCACCAGAACTAGAAGCTGTGCTGCCTTTGCTGTGTTTTCTTTGGTTAAGGGCATTGCACAGTTTACTAGGTTTAGTTACCGCCTTTTCTTGTGCAGGGAGAAACTGCTTCTGGAGTACTTCTAACTACCAGCAAACTTGCATGGTTATGTGTAAAGCTGAACTGCAGTTTTTGTCCAGGACTGCAGGAGCTTGTTCTGTGGGGCACTTTTTACAGTATTTTTCCTTCTTTCTTTTTTTTTTTAAATAAAAAAATAAAATATTGCTCAGAGCTGAAGCTCTACTGTTCCTAGGTATATGCTAGCCACTGCAGGCAAGTGTGGAGGTGGTGAGTGTGCTGTTGGAAGTAGAGCTTTGCAGAGAGGATTTATTCCTGGAGTAGGAATCGGAGCCTGTGTGCTTAACCTGCTGTGCGGTAACATTGAGCTCTGACTTGAATCAGAATGAGAAATATTCTTCAGCAGTACCACATGAAGGGATACCCTTTAGACATGGGAGTCTGCTTTCTTTGGTGAAGAGGATGGTTATGGGTGCAGGTATGAAGATCTGGAGTTGATCTCTGCAGCTGCTGATTTTACTCTGCATGTTGCGGAGGGACATATTTTTGAACAAAATGTGGGGTTTTTTCTAATTGTTTTTCTTTACACACTGCTGCCTGGGGCTAAGAGCACGTGGCATGCTAGCAGTTCCCCTAAGTTGTGCGTGCTTTAGCAGGAAGTAATTATCTCTGATCATTTCATTTCCCAGCAGTACCACTCTTACCCTGACTGGTAACTTGGAAAATCTGCTGTCCTAAGATCTTGATCATCTCATTTGCATGTTGTGTGGAAGATGGGGCAAGGGGGCCTGTTAATAGTTCATCTGGTTATGAAACATGTGAGTAAAATGCTTTCAAACTCCATTATTCCTTAAAGACAACAGAGTTTAGACTAATGGTGTGTTTTCAGAATTGATTTGAAGGGCAGGATGGTGCCCTCCTATTTTCTGTCACAAAATGCCACTTGCCAATCCAAGTGGTGTCTGCTGTTCTACTGATGGTATTTCAAACTTGACAAAGAACCTGACTGTGCAAGGAAAAATTCTTCATCACGTCCACATCTTCGAGATTCAGCGTGAGTGGCAGTTGTTTAACGTTCTGAAATGTTATTTTGGGTATCTGCAACAAGGTCAGTTCACTTACTAAAAAAATTGAAGGCTGTGTATAAATAATGCCGTGTCCTAGCTTGCAAAATGGTACATAAAATAAATCTTTCTTTTATGTGGACCCTAGACCCAAACAGCTAAGCTCCTTGCCAGAACTTTTTTCAATCTCTGTGAGAACGTAAGGAATAGTTTGGCTGTAAGTAGGGTGTAGTCCTGGTGTTCTTGTAAAGAAGACACAAACAAAACATTCTGTTTGGGTGCCTGTCCTTGCTGTGTGAAAGACCAGAGCAGCTTAGGAGGTGTTTTGTAGAGACTAATGTGGTATGTCCCTCTTGTGGAAGACTTTTTTTCTGCTGCCTGGACTTGATCTTGAATCCTGGGAAAGGAAGGCTGACTGTTAGCGTTAGCCTCGCAGGAGTCTGAAACACCGAGGAACAGTTCAGGAGTCTGAATGCTGTGGCTGCCAGTGCCGCCTTTGTAGGAATTCCTGTGCAGGGTGGAGCTCAGGAGGTCACAGAAGGGAGAGAGTATTCTCCAGAATAACAGGTTTAACAGTAAAACTGGTCTTTTGCCTTATTTCCATGAAATGTTGCATTAGCACAAATGTACCAGCAGTGTGGGCTGCAGCATGGAACCTCAGGCTCTAAAAATCGATGGAGAGAATTTCAGAAAAATCTTTAATCTTTTTTATTGGAATCGGCATGAATGTATGATTCAATAAATATATTTTATATACATATAACAGCAGAAACTTTACATTCCATCTTCAAACTGCTGAAATAGAACTTCTGTTTTAAAATTTTTTACAAGCCAGAAAAATAATCTGCCACTGTTTCTGTGTGGTCATGCAAATTATGTACGTTACAGGTTTATTTCATCATGACGTAAAAATGCTGCTCTTAAGGAAGCAGTTGCTTTGCACTCTGACCAATGTAGCAAAATATCATTAAATGGAGTGTAAGGCCATACCAATTTTGTGTATGTATATATTTATGTATATATAATAATTTCATATAGAAAAGATGGGAAGGTACCTGTTTAAGGTGGGTAGGGACAAGATATGTAAGCATTTCATGATCAGACTAGGGTGTGCTATATTCTGTATTTCCGTAGTCACTCCTCTGCTTTTGAGGGGAGACTAGCATGAAAATTAATAAGCATTTTCCCATTATTTTTTCAGACTTGTGTTAATGAACCAGTAGAGGTACTCTGAGAGCACTTGAGTTGCCCACTTCTCTCTTCCTTCTTACCTTAACTCCAGTGATTAATTCTTAATCTCTGAATACTTTTCTGATTATCTCCTGTGAGATGCTGATATATTAGCACGCGCCTTGCAAGGGAGAAAACTAAAACAGCTGAATATGAACTATTCCAATGCCTGTTTTAAGCTTATCTGAAATTAAAGGGAGGTGAGTTTTGTCCTCTTAACAGCAGATGCCTCTCTCTCCTATGCATAAGAGTTGATAAAACCGGGGGAGTTTTAATGCCACTGCTTCCTTCTGAGTTCTCACTAAGACTGACGAAAGAAAATACTCTGACCTTGTTACCTGTCCTTTCTTCATTTTGAACAAACTTGAGAAAATAGCTGTGTCCTGATTTCTTTTTTTTTTTTTCAACAAGCGCACACACACACACACACGGAAATGCAAAACTAGTTCCTATCTGGATTTGGTATTTACAGAAGAGCATTGATAAATGGGCTCTGATGGATGGGTGTGTCAAGAGGGTATAATCCTCAGGCGTCTGTCCTGCCCCTTTGCAGGAGGGACTGTCCCACAGCTGAGGTCTTGGCCTGTGTTGGCAAACCCCATGTTTTTACCCTGAGCTCCACTAGAGAGTGGAGGGTGACTGGTATTGCCCTCTCTGGGAGGGACGGCGCTTTGCTGGCGGAGGGATGGGGCAGCCAGTAACATGCTCCACTGCAGCTGCTAAACCCAGCACAGCTCGTTTGTCAGAGCGAGCCCTTGGCTGTCCCTGGTGTAAACAGCATCAAGGCGCTGTTGTGTTTTGGAACAAATGAGCTTTAGTAAGTCAAGGTTTGGAAACAAAGATTTCCTTGATACAAATAGCTTACAGATGGGAGAGAGACAGAAAATGGGACAAAACAATGCCGTTACTTAACAGGCTTTTTTCAATAGTTTTGGGGAGGTATTCTTAGATGCTGGATTTCTGGGGGTTTCGCCAGTGAGGTGGATACTTCAAGGAAAATGAGATAATATTTATCGGGGACATAAGGAAAACACTCTATAAGTACTGAACTGTTCCCACTTCTGTTTGTTTTGTATGTTTTCAATTAGAAAGTATTCCTGCTGTAAGTATGTATCTCCCCTCCAAAGTAAAACCAAGTGTGCGATGGTTGTCCTGAAGAGAAATACCTTAAATATTTTTATTTTTCTTCTAAAGATAAATTCATTTACAAAACAATGTAAATGGGTGTGCGTTTGTAGTGGGAAGGGAGGAATTCCTGGGTCCTCCTCCCCCCCCCCCTTTTTTTTTTTTTTTTTAATCACTTAACATCTAAATTTTTCATTACTCCTCATCTGTTTTAACATAGTAAGCATGATATGATGTACACGGTGGTAGAATGTGAGTAGACAACACAGTCCATAAAATGTCATGGTCCACAATGACGTTAGCCTGCTTATGGCTGTTGTTTATCTCAAGTGCGTGGTTACACACAGCTGCTTGGGACAGGCTTGTGCATCTTCAGGATTCAAAGGCTGCTTCCAAAGTGGCATTCACCAGTGCTGCAGGGATGGTAAATTGCAATGAAATGCACTGTGACCTTTGCATGTCAGGCCATTTTTGGGTGAAGTCCTTAGTGTGTTGCTTCATCTTTACATCTCTCTCTGATCTCTTAATTCAGTGGAGTTTTACTGTATCTCAAACACATGTGTGCATGGCTTTTAGCACAGTTGCCTTCTATTTCAGTTCTTTTGAAACCATCATCTCTTTCCTGCAGCTCGGTAAGTCCATGAAAGAAGAGGTGAGGTCTGGCCATGATCAGTGCTGTCAGTATGTCGTGGCCAGACTCGGGAACCACACAAACTTATCTTTTCGTGTATGAATTCCATTTCACGGGAGGCTTGAGATGCTCCAGGCAGTGCATTTTTCAGGATAATTAATTCCACATGCATGTGGTGAGTGAAGTCACTTGGCCTTTGTGCCTTAATCTCTGTGTCTGTCACCTCAGATGCTTCTGGAGTTGAGCTGTGTCGCCTGACCTACCGCACCAGCTGCAGGGAGTGCAGTGCTGGGTGTACAGTGAGGTGCTCTGACGTTGCAGTGAGCAGCGAGATGGAGCTCAAAGGCAGAGTTTAAGCACAACAGATTGCCCTTCCCAGCAAGGGGAAGGTGTATTACATACCTGTCTCTCCAAATCTCACATAACATCACTGTTTAGACCTTAACGCTTATTTCCCAGAAATTCCAACTGGGATGCTCCTGAAGCTGACAGATCCCCAACTCAACCTACTGTCTTGATCTAATTTAAGGAGGGATGTATCAGTCATGGGTTTGAAATGCAAGTGTCTTTCAGCTGCTCTGTCAAGTTTAGTAGCCCTGCTCAGTGCTGGAGGGCTGTGAAGGGGCATCAACCTGGGCGTGGAGCCGCTGGTTTTGTGGTTCTCCACTTTTGAGTAGGTTAACTTAAAGATTTGTCAGTTTGGTCCGTGCTGCTACTGAGCTTATTTTCCCTGCTTACTACTTCTCTGACCCTGGAGTTGGAAGTATGCAAGTGTTTTGGACTGAAACACAAGCAGGTTTGGGAAGGGGAGGACAGAAAGGAAAGGGTACAAGTTCAGTGTGGGCAATGGCAGGGCAGGGTGTTCCAAAGCCCTTGTTCAGTTTTTTGCCCAGCGTAGGCAAGCAGAAGGTAAGGGAACTGGTGTTCCCTTCTGCTAAGATTTTGTTTGGTCAATCTCTAGCTGAGCATTTCTTGTAGAGCTAAGTTCTGCTGCTGTGGCCAATAGCACAGGCCATGGTTACTTAAAATGGTAAGCAGAGGATATAATAATAGCCTAATTTGTTAGTGGTGGGGTGGTTTTGTTTTGTGGTTCGATTTTTCTTTTAACTTACATTCCTGACTAAAAAGTGAGCTTGATGGCAAGTGGAGGCATCAAGGACTTGCCAGGATTGATCATTATATTCCTGCCTGTGAAGGATGTACAGGTGTCCCTCACCTTAGTGTGCAGTTGTTCAGCGAGATGCATTTCCAGCACCTTTCCTGTGTTACAGAGGCTGCCCCTTCCCATGTCCTTTCTTTATTTGCTGGTTTCTCAAGCTTTGTTTTTAGAGATGACGCTGCCTGTGCTGTCCCGTGGAGTAAGAGGTATGGTACAAGTCAAGCCTCATGAATTCTCTTTCCAGCCCCTCAAAGAGCAAGCAACGGCATTTAAAGCCTCAGCTCCCAGGAAGACCATATGGACTGGGGCCGCAGCTGTGACTGCACCTACTGCAGTGGGGAGTAAGTACTACAAGCTCCTGTGCCTTACGCTAATCTTCATCTGCTCTTCCTTCCTGATCCTTGCCCTCACTCTGCTCTTGGGTAGGGAGCTGAACTTGTAGAACTTCTGCTTCTAACACTGAAGCCTTGGAGGAGCAGAGCTGGCCTAGAGGCTGTGGTCACAACACAGTTGTGTTCAACTGTGGCACATCACACACTCCAGAGCTGGTCCTGCTCCTCAGGGGGTTGTGTTGGTTCTTTAGCCCATCATGAGCGACCGTGATGAGGATACTTTTACAAATATGTACGTGCGTATCCAGGAGAGGTGGCTAAGGCACCGCCCTTGGCACAATCCGTTCAATATTGCATAGTTCTAGTTCGATAAAGGTCAGTGTTTGGGGATTAGTTGTCAAGCAACAAACACTGAAGCCCAAGGGTCAATTCTGCTATCGCTGGAAGTCACAGCCTGTTGATCTCCGTAGGGCTGTGACAGGGCAATGCTGATTTAAGCAACACTACCATGAGGCCCTCCCTGTAATTGTGACTGCGAGGTTGATTCCAGGTTCAAGCCTGAGCTGTAATTTAGTGCTCAAATTCTGTGGTGTGCTCAACCCAGGGCAGCTGGCTCAGCTAGTCTGCAGCCCAAAGCTTGACTCATGTTTTTGTCGGACAGGTAACCCAGCTGTGCCCCAGCATCACCAAGTGCTTAAATAAAGCAGACATCTCCTCCCACAGATCCACGGGGGAAGGCGATTTCAGTTTGCTATGGTGCCAGCAATCCTGGGAGCAGCTTCCCAAAAGCCTTAGCAGCAAAAGCTACTAGTGAGCTCCATGTCCCTCAGACCTGGCAGCTTCAGGCCAGCTCTACCTGCCCCTGCTTGTACCAACCTTGACTCATCGTGCTTGCAGCTCAAAGCCAGAGCATGTAGTTAATGTGGGTACTTCATGCCCCAGCCAGGCTCAGCCAAGTTCCCTGCGTAGGTGAAGAGGGTGTCCTTGTTTGGCTTAAGCTACTTACACAATTCAAGTGGCAAATCTATGAATAAAAGCTAATTTCAAGCCAGGCTGATGGGTTATTTATGGTGGTATCATCCTATGCCCTGGAAAAGATGGATGATTTTTATACTGGAAGTGCTGACATGCTTGAGCCTCAGGGTACCTGGGAACACGTAATAGGGTTTTATATCCTCTCTCCTTGCTGAGAACGGCTGTTGGGATGCTGCTGAGGTCCATCTCACTTGTGCTTTTTGTGGCTGGCTTCTTACTGTTGGTAGGAGTAGTGGCAGCACTAAACACAGCCTCCAAACCCCAGCAGTGATGCTTTGAGTGCTGATGGGATTGTTAAGCCAACGTGAAGCCATCCCTGTCTTCCCCCAAAGCGGCAACATCCCCTTGTGCTGAATCTGACCCCATGCACGCACTCGCCCTGTCCAGGTCAACCCCTGGCTAATCCATCTCTAGCGCTGCTGGAAGCTGGCCCTACCTCGGGGTGGGCTTTCAGCACTGTCTATTATACACCCAGGAGCAGGAATATCGCAAGCATAAGACTCCCTTACAATTTCTACTTGAAAGCCTGACAGTCAAGTGCATGAAGACTGCATCTTAGGTTTGCTAGACTTGATGGCAGTGATTACTTAACACAATCTCATAATTACTGCTGCCAGCTTTGACTCTTGCATCATACCTGCTAGTGCTGTCTGCCTTGAATGCCAGAAGAGTTATGTGACATGCAAACAAACCTCTCCTATTGCTTTTCCTTTTCCTTCCCCGTCTATGCCAGGATTCTAATCTGACAATTTAACCAGTAATTTCCTCTGCTATGTGCTGAAACCATCCCTCTCTTTGTAGACTGCTGTGTGGTTTGTGTCCTGTGCCAGGAGCTTTGGTCCTTCACTGGCAGCATGATGCTGGGACATTGTGATAGGGTGAGTGAGGGCAGAGATGAACCGAGAGAGCTGTAGCCCCTACAGACAAAAAGGTCAGCCTCCCTGTGCACAGGACACCCACTGCAAGAGAGACCACAGCCTGGGACTCCTCACCTGGCTCAGCCTGTGCTTCCCATTACCAAGCTAACTCCACTATCTCTAGTTCAGGCTGTACACATCAATGTTCCCTCAGTGTGAGTTCACCTGAGGGCATCAGCCAGGGGCTGCTCATCCTAGCAGTCCTCAGAGGAGAATGACTTGCCTAGTGCAAGCACCAGCATCTCCTCCTCAGCTGCAGTGTGGAGTATCTCTCAGCAGATGCCCCGTGCAAAACACGCAACCGCTCCTTACTCATCGCCAGGTTCACAACAGCTTATTTCTTCTGGGCACCTCTGCTATGCAACACAGTGGGAGGAGACTGAGACTATAAGAATTTGATTTCCAATAAGCAGCTGCTGTGTAGCTGGATCACTGAAAAATATGGAGCCCTACAGGTATAATAGCCAAAAAGTCTGCTTTCTCTTTGCTTTCTTTGCTTTGCTTTCACATGAGGAGAGTCAAAAAAAGTCCTTGTTGGCCACCCTTGCCTTCCTCAGGAGTCGTCCTCATGCACGCTTCGTCATGAGAGCATTCTCTGGGTAACTCCCTGCCTGCTCAGGAGCAATGGTTTTACTCACATATTTTGCCCTGTATTTCCCAAGACACCCACCTGTGCCAGGCCCCTCAAAGGCTGCAGAGCTGAGGAACTTGGCCCCATAGAAATGAACGTTTGGGTGGGTAAAGAAGGGAGATGAACACAGAAAAATGCAATATACTTGAATGAAATAAAAGACTTGTGTAGATTCATTTGAGCAAGAGATGTGCAATTGTCCTAGAGAAATAATTAAGGAGAAGGAGATGGGATGGGAAGACTTTAAAGGACCTGAAGTAATTCTGAAGATGCTAAAATTAATGAATATTAGCTTCTGCTTTGGTGTTCATCCTAGCACCCTGAAGAACAATCAAGTATCTCAATTTTCTACTTAAATAGTATACTGTCTCCATACAAATGATGGAAATCTATTGAAGCAGGAGCAGCACAAGATACCCCTTACATCTCCCTTTGAGAAGAAGACAGGAGCGTGTCAGGCTGTTCCCAGCAGGGAGGGGATCGGACACTGCTTTCACTGAACTGAGCTCTCTGGGATGCTCCGGCAGGGCAGGACTCCTGCTTGCAGTTACCCAGATGGAGATGCAGGATGTCCAGCTGCCAGGCAGGGACCCCAGACCTGCAGCTGTGCTGGTAGGTTGGGATTTGAGGGAGAAGGGGTCCATACTGTGTTATCAACTGCTGCTGGTAGCATGGTTTTGGGGTAAGGGATGGGGTACTAAAAGCGATTGTCTGTCTTTGGCACAGGGATAAGAACTGCGTTTTATTAAGGAATGGTAGTACAGTACAAAAATATGATTGTATAAAATCTGTGAAAAATATGGCACCATTTAAAATACCCTTTTTTCCTTTCATATGTTCCTTTCTTTTAAAAAAATATATTGTGAGCACTTCTAATCTTTTTTCCACCAGCATTAGGAAGTGAAGCAAGGTCTTCAAATTACAGTTGAGATAAAGGACAACCAATAGTATAATTTGAATTGTCTTAGATTTGTCTCAAAATCAAAAGTCTTCAGAAGAAGCAGAAGGGGGTGGTGGTATAAAGAAGCCCAGAAAAGTCTGGGGAAATCAAAAAAAAACCCCTTTTTTTTTGTGTTCACAGGACATGAGAATATTCAGCATTTGAACTCTTGAGGCTTTTAGGAGTGAAGTTCCCCAGCCCTGACCAGCTTCTGGGACAAGAAGCCCATGAAGCAAACGACCCTGCCTGTGTGTTTGAAGAGAGGCTGGTGCTTTGCCAGGGTCAAGCCTAACCAGACCGCATTCTTACTTGTCTGTTCTGGATGCTCTTCAGCACCTCTCTCAGATTTCCATGGTACTGGGATCCCAGATGGAAAGCCACTTTGATCAGGAATTAAAGTAGGAAAACACTCCTTTACCTGACCAGAAAAATGGTAAGCTTATCCTGCTTTTTTCTATTTTCCACAGTTATATATAAGGAAAAATAATTACTGAGTATGAAGTGATATGTTTCCAGCAACATCTGGAAATAATATTGTTTGGGATAAAACTGTTTCTCCAAAGAGTCCAAGCGAATCAGAATCCTGTTTTTTCTCTTTACTGTCGGGCTGACTGCTATTTTACACAGAGCTTTGTTCGTAACAGGAGCTAATGATTACAGAGTTAAATTCCATCAATATGCCTGGAAGTTACCTTGCAATATTAAATCCTGTACATTCTTATTAATAAATATAATTGCTGACTATTAAAACAGCCTACTTTGAAGATGAAATAGGTTATCAAAGCAAGTTCTATTGCAATACAGAGACTAAGCACAGTCTAGTACAGATGGAGAAAAAAGGTTAGATTTTGAAAACTGCAGACTTGCCAGGGGCTCTTAGGACAGTCTAAGGTCCTGTCTATGTGGTGAAACTGTCTGGCACGACGTCTGTGGGGCAGCGACCTCAGCACTGTCAGACCTTTGCCAAGACCCCAGTATGTTTCATGTTGGGATGCGAGTGCTGCTCGCTGTCACCGTGCAGGCAGCCCTGGGGCTGGAAAATGGCCCAAATGGAAACTGGCTGCTTAATGAAGAGAAAATAACACTGCTTATGGTGAGCATCAAATGCCTAGTGGTTGGCAGAGTCGGACTGGATGCAAAAGCAAGCTGGTAAGCGTGTAATTCTTATTTCAGTCCCTATACTCCCATGGGCTCTGCTAGCAGCTGAAATGCTTCTGTATGAGCAGGGAACACAAGCATTTTTCTGATGAATTCTAGTTCCTAATTTGCCTTCCTCTGGCCTTACTCTGTGCCAAGAAGTGACACTGGAGCTCTAGCAAAGCAGTAACTGCGAGCTTGTCTGCATCTTCAAGCAGTAGGTCTGGGATGAACATGGGATTCCTCTTTGGTCTCAAGGCCCTTCTCTAGGCTGGAGGAGAATGAAATGAGGTGGGAACGTATTCTTTCTCCTTGCTCTGGTCTTGCCTTTGGGATGTAGGATCAAAATCTCACTTGAGTGGGAGGATGGTGCACAGGATTTGTTAACAATGTAAAGGCAACTCCTTAGAGCAGCTCCAGTTAGGAAGAAAACCCACGGCTGTGCCCTGGTGAGCCATCCCAAGTACCTTGGGGAGACAGAGAAGTTGTGTGAACCACAACCAAATTGCCTGACTCCTAAGTGCAAGGTCTGAGCATCCAGGGAGGACCTCTTTTGCCCAAACGACAGCGATTTGTGGTTGTTCACCTCCGTGAACAAGGAGCCACAATGCATAGGCTGCCAAGCCTCTGTCTGCTGCCGGGCAGGGAAGGGAATTCCCTGGATTTACTCTTTCATCTCAGACAAGGATGCACCGTTTAAAGCAATCGCATAACCCGCAGTTGGCACGACTGACCGTCGTGCATGCAGGAAGAGTTCAATAATTCAGCAAGCAAAACCAGAGCCAGCAGCAGACTTGGGCTCCAGCCAAGGCTCAGAAAGTTGTCCTAGCATCAAATAATGCCTCTGCTTGACAGCTTGAGATCTCCCTGCTTGGGAAAGCAGGGTTTCACGGTTTGCCAGGGGAAGGAGAAATCCTCAGCCCACAGGTTTTCTGCTGCCCCATTGGAGCGATGGGACTGATATACTGGTTCACACTGGTATTGCATGACCTTTCCTTGTCTCAGCAATGCAAAGGGACCCAGAAAGCTATGTAGCCTTTGCCAAAACATTAGGAAATATTGCTGTTTGCCCTAGTCCACACAGTGACCACCGTGTGTGGGGTTTTTTCTCTTTTTTTTTTTTCCTTGTTATCCTTCGTTTCTTTCTTCTGATTTTTTTTTTTTTTTTTCTTTAAATAAAGTGTATTTAGTGCTGGTGAAAGGTGCTGAATTGGCAGCCTTGGAGATGGGTGTCTCTCTACCCCTCCCAGCAAAGCCCTGGTGGTTTCCTTTCTTGGCACCAACCCTGTGCTAGGAGAGCTTGCAGGTCCCTGCCCTCTTCCACAGCCACCTCTTGCTGCACTGGTTGGGACACCCATGGCTCCCACCTCCTGTCCCAGGCTTGGATGCTGCTGACCTGGGCCAGACTGCAGCTGCCAGTGCCAGAGGGTCCTTGGTGTGAGCTGTTGCAGCTCCCATAGAGGATGCAGCTTCTGCAAGCAGGAACTTGATTGTTCCCAGAGCAAGCATTGGATCTGCCACCCAGGTCAGCTGTGGTCCGGTCCTGAGCAGGAGATGGAGGGGAAGGAGAGTGGATGCACCCCTTTGGGTACCACTTGTGTCTCTGCCTTCGTTTAGTGCCTAATCCAGACCTGACCCCAAGTGCTTCAGTGCAGACTGATTGTCTCTTCCTTCATGCTCTCTTTTACCTGCCTCGCTAAAGTGCAAAGGAGCACGACTGCATGGCCCGAGCGCTGCAGCCCAGCTCGTGCCCAGGGCCCCCGAGGGGCAAGTGGGGCATCAAGCCCTTGACCTGCCCGTGCCAGCCCTGAGGCAGGCTTTTGAATAACACCCTGGAGGCATTTGGTGCTTACCCCCCACCCCACCCCAAACGCCAACACCAACCTGTGCTACCTCTTGGCCAAAGGGAAACCCCTTTGCTCACCCAGTCCCACCTCCCTCCCCTCCCCCCCCTTCCCTATTCCCATCAAACTGTGCCAGCCTACCCTGGGACTCTGCTGGGCAGCAGAGAGGGGCAAAGCAAGCCGTTCCGTCTTCCCATCCACATTAAAGCTAAATGCAGCACCAAAATAGATACAAAAATAGAATTTTGGGTCCATCGGCCCAGCTTCGCTATTAATATTACTGCTATGACATGTCTGAAAATATGAACTGCTCTCTTTATACACACTATCCCCCCCCCCCCCCCCCCCTTACTGACAGTATTGCCCTTTGCCCGGTCCTGTTGCAAAAGGCATGAATATGCCTGTTCTCTATATTTTAAATATAATTCCTTCCACCACAACCCATTGTAAACGAACATGGCAGAAAGGGGTTTGGCGATGGGAGGGAAAAAAAAAAAAAAAGCTTTTTAAAAAATCCCTCATCATTTCTAGTGTTCTGAATAGTATTTCTGCTTCCTGGGACTCGAATCCTGCCAGGTCATTTCAAAGGACAGAAGGTACCTGTGATTTCTGATGAAGGCCCTGATGTCCTTCTCAGGTTTCCCATTGGATGTTCTCTGATGGGGATGAGAGAGATAATGTATTTGCTTTCCTCTATCCAAAAGTCACAAAGTGTTTGATCAGCAACCCTGTGACTAAAAAAAGTAAATATATAAAATAAACAACCAACAGCCTCTTTCTTAAGCTTCCCTGTCTATCCAGTTTTCAAAGTGCAAAACCAAAAGAACAATAGGATGACTTTCTTGTGTTTTTTCTTTTTTTTTTCCCTGTTGTTAGGGCTTCTTTTCCCTCACGTGCTTGACTGGTATGGCCTTTCTATAGCAAAAGTCAGATAAAGCGTAATTGCAGTCATTTCTGCACATGGAATTATGAATCATTCCAGTGACTGGAGAATCTAAGCTGTTAATAGGCTAAAAAAATTTTTTTGTTTATCTTTTTTGATTGTTTTCTTTCTGCATTATAATTAAGCATGAATATATATTAATATATTACACTGCTTGGATTGCAGCTGGAACAATCCAAACCTTTCTATGCTGTAAAACTAACCCCTACCCTGCACTCCCCAGATCAAGAGCTTTTTTCCTCCTCCCTGTGCCAGTTATCATCAGTTCACACGATTAGAAGTCCCTCCCAGCCCCCCTCCCCTTTTTTTTTTAGTAGATATTGCCACATTCTTAAATTCATGCATTGCTGCATTGCTATTGCACATATATAAAGGATTGCTCACTCCCTCCCAGCTGCTCCCCTTCCCTCACTGGTTGTGCACATCCTCTCTGCGGACGATCTTGTAGATGATCCAGTAGAAAATGTTGAAGATGAGGAATGCCATCGGGAAGCCGATGCGTGAGATCTTGTCGATCTTCTTGGCTCGCTGAATGAAGAGCTTTCGCATCTCCTCAGGGGAGCGGGACGGTGGGGGAACGGGGTTGGCTGTGTTGTTGTTGTTGGCGCCCTTGACGGAGATGCCATCCTTGGCTTGCAGGCAAGCTGGTCCCATCCCGTAGGCAGTGAAGTTGAACCTGCCTTCAGCAGCTTCGTCCTCCTGAAACAGATTCAGCATGGGACTCTACTTAAAATGAGATATAGACAGTGCACCCTCGCTATAAGGCTCTCCACTGACAGCTTCCTGCTCTGCAAGGGGAAAGACGCCCTGACCTCAGCGCCCTTGGACAAACCCTCTGCTCTCGGGAGACCAGCCTTATAGAGGGGTGCCAGCTGTATGATGCACAGATGCAAATCAGGGGATCCAGGCACCCCATGCAGAACAGGACTGACTTCCACCCCATTGGGGTCTTTGACATACTTGAAGGGTTTATGATACTGCTTTCATTTTTCCAATTGCATCCCCTGTTTTGCTTCTGCCTCTCCCTCCCCCCTGCTCCCATCAGCACCTTCTTTGCTTTGCCTGTGCTGTACCAGCTTGCCCAGAAGGAGTGGGCTCCATGTAACTCACGTAGCCGAAGCCACAGTGTGAGACTTCCTACAGAGTTACATGGACGTGCAGGCGCCGAGACCTGTCCAGGAAAAGACCTCTGCAGGCAGCGTGCGGCCAGCCCTCCGCTTGCCCACCCATGGGACCCCCGAGCCCCACGGCCCCTCCCCACAAACCCTCTCTTAGGGGAGGAGCACGGGAGTGTCCTTCTGCAGGTCAATAGTAAGCCGTGGCTTCTGGTGCTAATTCCAATTATTGAGCAAAAAAAATAATTTATTTTCCAGTCTGAAGGCAAACGTTATCGCTGTTTTTTGGTGGAGGCCTTGCAGGTCAGAATGATTTTGCCCTGTTTTATTGAACACAGGGATGCAATCACAGGGGAAACCAAGTCTGACCAAAGTAATACAACCAGTGAGTTGCAGAGGCAGGGTCAGAAACCTGAGTCTCTTGACCACAGGTCACCAAGGCTAATTCTTAGACCAGTGGCACTAATTAACTGTCACAGAGGCTGATCCATGCTGTGTCCCCCGGCACTGACCTACCGACCCCCTCCCTTGTAACCCGCCTGCCTGCCGTGCCCTGCTGCCCCTTCCCCTCTCCTTTGCAGAGTGTCTTTTCTGGATGGCCCCTGTACCGAGCGGGTAGCTGCGTGGGATGGAGGCACTGGGCTGAGGGTCTGGGGTGGAGGAGCAGACAGGACAGCACGCTGGCATAGCTGAGCAAAGCAAAACAAGTCAAATAAAATCACACCTTTTTTTTTTTTTTTTGGGGGGTGGGTGGGTGGGTGGGGGGAGGCTTTTTTTGTGAGAGTGGCGAGCTGGTGAGTTGTGTGACCTACCAGCAGGCTTCTTTGTTTCAAAGTCCTGGCTGAGACAATTTTGGAGGCCTTTGAATTAATTCTTCCCTGCTCTGATTGCACCCTTTTTGTGTATCTCTAGTCCTTGGCACCTGAGAGGTGACAATCCTTAAGTGTCTTTGCCTCCTACCAGTGCCTCTGTGAGCACTGTGTGCACTGGCTGGGGATGCTGAGGGACCAAAAATTAGGACCCAGCTGCTCTCAGGGCTGGATGAGTCGAGATGCTGAACATCTAGTAAGAGGTGCTTTGTGAGCTGGGATTCAAGGTTCAGAGAAATTCTGCTCTTGCCTCTCTTGGTGATAATTTTTGAGTTAAAAGGCTGATTTTCTGATGGTGGGCAATGCAGCTGTTCTAATTCTTAGGTGGCCAGGACCTGCGATGTGGATGAGACACTGGCTGTGAGGGTCGACGGGGACCTTGAGGGGTACAGGGCTGCAGGGGCCACTTCTGACCGTCACACTGCCTGGCAGTCTGGTGGATGCCTGCAGCCACGCTGCCGGCTCCTGCCAAGCCTGCGGGCAGGTGGCACAGAGCCAGGCAGGACCCCCGGGCTGTGCTGGGGGCTGCGCCTGCAGGGCAGCAGGTCACCGGCATCCCTCGGTGCTGGGGCATCAGGGAGAGTTTTGCAAAGGTCCCTCTCATCCCTAACTTCTCACTCTTCCCTTAATTGGACTCCTTTGTGCAGCTGATAACGTGTGTATGGGCTGCGAAAGCCTGGCTTTCTGAGATGCTCAGAGTTTACAGACCTTCTCATCACCTGTATGATAGGAGTTCGGGTAAAACTGTATCTGCTCTTCTCTGGTTGCACAAACACACGCGCACTGACACGTGTCTGGTTTAGCCTAAATCACTTAATTCCCTAATTCACTGCATTTCTTTCTTTTCTCATTGCTGAGGGGTCACTGGGTGGTTTCTGTCGCCGATTTTTTTTGTGTGAGTGCCCTACTGAGGATCGAGCAGCTAGTGGTGCCTCTTTCGAGGTGCCATATCAAAGGAGAAAGGCAAAGATATCACCAGCCACGCTGGGCTGGGTCTCCAAATACACTCCAAGTGGGTCTGATGATGGGGTCATATTAACCAGACCGGGCCATACCTCAAAGGGACAGTAACTCTCCCTTGTCACAGTCCCTACATCTCCCCATGCCAGGACCTGTCTGCCCCAGTAAATCCAGACAGCATAATGGGTTCTGAGAGAGCTGCCTAGTTGATCTTTCCAGTCCAATCCTCGCCCTCCTTCCAGCGGAAAGGAGGTAAGAGGTGGCTCAGAAATAGAAAGGGCCAGTTGAAACCTGGCAATAGATATTTATTGATTTGATTTTTTTTTTCCTTAGAGAGAAAGAAAGACTTTTAATGAGAATAAGCTAGCACCTTGCATCTAACTCTGAGAAAAGCAAAAACCAGATTTGTCTGGGTTCGCTTGTATTAATGCCAGACCAGGGCACATTGTCTGGTGCATTGAGCTGTGAAGAGTGGCTGGTAGGTTTTGGTTTGGGCAGACCTGATAAATGTGAGCGTGGGCTGGTACTACCCCCAGCTGCCTCCACCAGCATGGACCACTGCTGCATCTTGCTTGTTTTTAGCCTGGCATGTCCTGCCTAAACCAGGTAGAGCTACCCAAACAAGTCAGGACATCAGGATAGAGCAATTAGGTTCTTTGGCAGCTGCAGTAACCAATTTGCATATTTGTAGTCAGCTCCTTGTTTTCTGATGAGCCTGCAAACCTTGTTCATTTTGCTTTTGCAACTGTTTTTGTTTATGCTTTGTTCCGATTAAATTGCTGTGAGATTGGGCAGGGATTGTAATAGCAGCCTTGTGTTCAGTGGAACATCTCTGTCAAATATATTTTAAACTCATCTGTATATTAGTGGCTTTTTTCTCCTTATTGTTTTATTAACAGACTCATCTGCATACAACAGCACAGATCCAGAGACAGAATGCCGGAATCCAGGTGAAGAGATAAAAGCACTATGAGGCACCCGTGTTGGGTGGTTTTGGCTTTGGCTCTGTTAAGCATACTGCATCTTCCGAACCAAAACGGCCTCAGCTGATTTTGAGGTGGCAGGGTCTCGCTCTGGCCAGACAAAATCAATGGGTGCTGATGGTCTCATCTGTTACTTCTTTTCCTTTGCATTTATCCAACACTTTTCATCCCTGGTCCTGACTCGGTGGGGGCAAGTGAACAATTCTGTCCTGTTTTGCTGGTAGGACAAGTGAAGCAGAGAGAGATGTACAAAGGGGCAGGGTTTCCTGCTCCTTAGCTCCACTGCCTCCTGGCACGGCGGCAGTTCTGCAGGCACGCACTGTGGACTGCTGTAGGATGGGTTAGAGCCTGGGAAAGACTTTTAATGGCTTGGACAGTGAAGAAGTGGAATGGGGGTCTTTGGATGGGATGGATCACGGAGGGCTCTTAAAAATATAGTATAGATAAATACCTAAGAGGAATATTTTAGGCAGAGCTCAGTGGTCTCCTAGAGGCTTTCCTGAGATTCCCATCAGCAAAACCTTCTATGGTGTGGTTTTTTTTTTTTTCTTAGCAAATTCACTGTTTTTTTAATGCTACCTTGAGGGCAGTCTTTCAGGCTTGGTGCTGAAAATTTGATACCCCCTATCTGATTCTGCTAGTTAATCAAGGACAATTTTTAAGCGCCTTTGGTCTTGTGATCACAATCACCTTTACATTTCTTTCTAGTGCATCCTGTGGGGTGAAATCTTTGCTGTGGTACCTTTAGCGTAAAAGCTAGTAGAGTCCAGGCTGCAGGATATGCATGTTTGTATGTATGTATGTAATGCATGCCTGCCCGGATTGGCATCAGTCATGGCGAGTAAGCATGGAGCGAGGCTAAGGCTGAGCATAATGCTCTTTCCTTCTGAGAGGAATTTGCAATCTGTCTGAGAAGCAAATGCTTTTCAACACGGAGATGACAGAATCAAAAGAGGTGTCACTTACCTCCAGGCAAATGTAGGCTGTCTGTCTTGTTGGGGGATGCTGTTCTGTGATAGACATCCCTCACACCTCCCTGCCTGCCTCCCCCCAGCCCTTGCTGTGTCTTCTGAAGAGAAAAACTCAGACCAGAATACTGCTGTGTGAAAATTGTTCTGTGGAGAGCAACCCTTTTGGCTTAGACCACTTGGCTAGCTAATAAAAACCGGCTTGCTAGACCCCTGGGGTCAGCAGACCGTTAGAAGAAACACAATTCATTGAGGTAGCCCTGCTTTTTGGTGTGTGACCCTCCTTAACATCTGACTGTACATGGAGGACTTCTCTGGGAGCTAGTGGCTGGGTTCAGCTGACTGTGTAGTGATGTTGTGCTGGGACAGATTCCAGCCATGTCCTTCATGCTTTATGTATTACCTTATGATGCCTCCTCTTCCTTCTGAACCTGAGCAGCTCTTTGTGCTGCCGAGACACGAAGTTGACAGCAGCATACTCTAGAAGTGCAGAGAAGACAAACAGCAAGCACACAGCCATCCAGATGTCTATGGCCTTCACATAGGATACCTGGGATTCAGAGAGAGAGACTGAGATGGGGTGGCTTCTTCACCCAAATGCCTTTTTGCTTGCATTTTACATGTTACTCCCAAGGTCTTTGGATGGAGTTGGTCAAGCCATGATATGGTTGACATCTACTCTTGGATATGAAAAGCTAGTTCATTTAACATGAATGTCTTATCAGGCCACTGAAACTGCTCCAGGGTTCTTAAGTAGCAATAATTCCACAGTTTTTAATTTATCCAGGTCTTGACCATGATGGTTTATATGCAAAGAAAATAGTAATGCAATCTGATAATACCAGAAGCCCTTCATAACAGGTATATTCAGTACTATTATAAAAGTATGATGGTCAAGTGAATAAAAAGCTTGAATGTAGAATGAATATCCATGTGTGGTTGTCGCAGGGGTTTGTAAGGTACACAGCTGCTCGGAGCTGTGGTGGATCTTGGCATGAGTGCTGAATCTTAGAGGAAGTTTTGCTGCTAGTCATAGAAACTCTACTGAAATTTTTACAGGAGGGGACTGGAATTTGTTCTGCTTGCCCTTAAATTGGAATAGTGCAATGGCAGCAGAATGCCTCTTGTGTTGAGCAAGAGGATCTGTGTGGTGACTTACTTATGTACTGTCCCCAGAAAAGTGAGTATCTTGCCCCTCTGTGAAGGTGTGCTCCCTACCTTGGGCAGTGATGCTCGGGAACCAGAGCTCTGCGTGGTCATAGTGAGCACTGTGGTGATCCCCAGGCCAACACGAGCAGGTGCAGCATCCATATTGATCCAGAAGGAGATCCAGGACAGAATGACAATAAGGAGGCTGGGGATGTACATCTGGATCAAGTAATAGCCCATCTGCCGCTCCAGGTGGAAACGAGCTTCTATACATGTGAACTTGCCTGAGAAGGATGGGAGGTACGTGGAAGATTACTGATAAGGCACAGCGAGCCTTCTGGTTTCAGCTATGGTCTGGGGACTTCCCTTGCCTAGAACCAGAGCCTTGTTAGAGAAGGAAATTAACAGCTGCTGCCCAGTTCTGAAATACGAATGTACAACATCAACATAGCAAGGAAAGCTCATGGCAGTGTGTCCTTTGTCACTTAAATTTCACCGGCCCCCTTGCATCAAAGACAAAAGATGCTGGGAGAGGTGGTCCGGGCCAAACACCCTTGAACTGATGCAGAAGTTACTGGGGATGAGAGGGTTGACACATTTGTGTCTATTAGCTTTTTATTGGCTGTATATGTATATATTTACTGGCAACACATCTATGTGTATTTATATGTACGTTGTCCTTAGATGTGTAGGACAAGGCTTGCATCATTAGAGTGCCATCAGACAGCAAGAGACTCTGGCAAATGCATAGTCCTGAATTCCTCTCTAATGAACCCAGAAGCTCAGAGTAAACACTGACCTGTGTTGTAGTGCTTTGTGCAGTATCTCAAGTCTTTTTCTTCTTTGAGGATAAACTGAGGCAATGTCAGCCCATCGGCAACTTGCACGGCTCCTTTTTCTTGCCACTCAAATATGAGATCATTCATTGTATAACCAACTGTTGAGAGGAGGGGAGAAATACCACGTGAAACATATTAAATACTGATCTGGACTTGTAGAACAGAGCTATGCTTGGAGGCAGGGGCTTATCCTGGCCTGCCTTGGCAATGCTGTAATGAATGGGATTTGGATTGAGGCAAAACTGCTTGTGCATGTGATAAAAGCTAGGGTAATGACCTGTGCTGGAGCTGTGGTGGTGTGCGATGAATTGTCTGCAATAAATCACTTTTCTTGAATTTGGCTTGTTGAGCTGTTTGCTGCTTTTTTCAGACCTGACCTCTTTTTCTGAAAGAAGCTGCTCATCATCTTTCCCTCCTTTGGGATAAGCAAGATGTACAAGGGGCAAATGTTCATCCAGAGAGAAAAAATCCCATTTGCAGCTGAAAGCACTTTCACCTTTCTCCTTCAAAGTGAAAGGCCGATGCAAATACAAGCAAGCCAGGGCTCCTCTTGTGGGATCTTTTAAGGTTTGGCTTCTCTAGGAAATGTCATGTGTGCTGAATGAATGGAAAATCCTGAGCAGGTGGTTCTTGAGCAAGCCTTCAGTGAAGGCTGAACAGGGAATGGGTTGCAGCTGGGGAGGGAGATGGCAGGGGAGAGGGAAAACACATCATCTCCTCTCCAAAATGGAGATGAGCTCACAACTCACAGCTTTCTAACTGCATGATACATGTCTGCACGTCCATGGGGAAGTTCTTCAGGTCCATGGGGCAGGCCAGAGTCAGCGTGATCCTGAGGAGAGAAGACAGCACAGGAGAATGCCAAACAGTTTGTGGTAATGGTGAGGGGATGAACCCTCTTGGACATCCAGTGTTGCAAACAGGCTGATACCTTGCCCGACACAGACGGGTGTGCTGCGGCAACAGCTGATCATTCACCTCTTTCCTGCCTGTGGGATTGGAAAGCATCAGAAATGCCGAGCATTTGTGTCTGTGATACAGTTTCCAGCAGAGTCACCTGCTGCAGATGGTGTTTCATTGCCATGTTGTTTTGGACTGTGCAGAACAAAGAGTTCCCACACCAAACAGTTTTGCCACTTTGGTCTCCAATTCTTGCCTCAGGTTTGCAACAATCTGGATTAGCAGCAAGCCCAAACCCATTCTCTGGACCCCCCAGATGCATTTCTAGAGATTGCAACCCTTTGAACAGAATAGTTCTCTGTCAGAAAAAAATCTGAAATTTGGTCAACATCACATGTTGCTGTGGGGGAAAAGAGAGACTTTGGCAGGATTTTCTGCAGGAAAAATGCCCTGTGGTAAGTCAATACGAACCTGTGTCTCTTCCTGAATTCCTGCTGTGCCTCTTGAGACCTCTGCTTTTGTCTCTCAAGCTCCATTTCCCACTAGGTGCAGGCTGCATTTTCTGGGGTATATTGCTGTGCTGCACTAAACCATGATCTATGCTCAAAATATTTGCTTGGTTCAACAAGCCGATATGAAATGATTTGCTTCACATAGCTAGACTTGTGTTATGTGGTTTGGTAATACTGAAAATGCTGTTCCCTGAAGTGTTTAGGTTTTTCAGCTTTTTGCCTTTGTGTAGAAATAGTGGAATTTCCTGGGGGACAGGAATTGAATTTTTCTATCATCAGACCTACAAGAGACTTAGCAGGAGGGAAAGATATTTTTTAACTTCCTTATGTTGGAAGAAGATATCTGCGTGAGTTTAGAGGCATGTTGGGACAGAAGATGTGGCAGTAGAAAGAATCGACCTGTTCAAGCTTCCTCTTAATGAAAGCAACTGCATTTTCTGTGTTTAAACAAACACCTTACTAGAAAAGCATCACCACTAGCCTTTACCCACTTTATTTTTCTCATTGCATCTCTGGCAGGGAACTCCATCTCTGATCAATCAGAAAGACAAGCCTTCAACTACATCTTCAGATAAGTCCCTTGAGAAGAATGTACTGGAAGTATCTGCCAGATGTGAAACAGGGGTGACTGTGGCTACAACGAGGTCACGAGATGCTGAGCACACGCTGGACAAGTGCATGCTGAGAAAGGATCAGAGAGTGAAATCCTCAAAGGTGATTTTGGGTGAACGGGCTGAGTCTTGGGTCCACGGGACAAAGTCCACCTTATTGTAAGTGCCTTGATTCAAGTCTGACTGTTGCAAATAGTGGTAGCAAAGAACCAGTTACAAAATGGCAGAGACTTTAGATGGAAACTTTTTTTAAAAAGGGAAAGACTATTACTCCTTTTGAAAACTCTTTGCATTTGCATTGTGCCCTTCCATCACGAATGTCCTCTTTCTTTTTGATTTTCACAGGAAAATGTACTTAAAAAGAAATGAACATTTTCATTTGGAGATGAGGGAGAGAGGAAAGTTCTTTTTAGAAAACAAGAACTGAAGTGTTTTCAACTTTTGCCTGGAAAAAGGTGATCAGCTCAGCCACCTTGCTCCACGTCCCCTGCTGAGTCTTTGCTCTGTTTTGCTGAGCAGCCCCAGGGCTGGGGTGACCCAGTATTCCCTGTCTGTGCTCCTGCAAACACATCTGGAACGGGACTCTGTGCCATGCTCTCTGCCAGGTTGCTGGTGGCAGTTTTATTACCTGCCTTTTTTTTTAGAAATTAAGAAATGTGAGGTTTCCATGTTCAGCCAACAAGCATGGCAATTCTCGTACTGTTTCAGTCATGAGGGAGCCGGTCCTTGGGCTGGAACCACCTTGATGTTTGATGGATGCTGTCTACATTGCAGCATTAAGCCGTTCATTTTCTGTTTTACAGCTCTGTGCTGCTTTTTATTCCCCATGGCTACCACTGGGAGCTGCAGTGTGAGATGGGGTGTGTGTACCTTATGCAAATTTACATTATACATGAGGTGGAAAAGTCTGTGAGATAGAGTTAAATTTCCCTCTTTAAGCTCATGAAGTTTGATCTTTATGTCATTGGTTTAAAATAAAGAGTAGATGGGCTTGGAAGTGAAGGTGGAGGATTGGACTGATTTCCTGTGGGAAATTCAGTACAATTAGTTCAGCTTCACTGATGGATTCTTGCGGCTAGTGATAAAGGGATAAATGGGAATAGTTATGCAGAGGCAAAACCACGGAGCTCTGTTTAGCAGTTTCCCTAATCTCTTGTCAGGAAATGCTGCAGCTTTCAAAACATAGTTTTCATGGACTTCTACTAGTTTCCACATAGTGCAGCTAGTTTTAGGCTTGTGCTAGTATAATATCTCAAGTAATTTTACAGTAGGGATGTTAAGGAATCTACTAGTGAGGAGCAGAAGTCCTTGGACTGAGAAAGCTAGAGATGAGCTAGACTCCTTCCCAGACCAACCCTCTGTCTCAATATGCTTTGACTAACACCTTCCTGGTTATTCCTTTACTACCTGTTGTGGGAGCAGCTGCAAGTGGTGACCATGTGGCTGAAGTACCGACATCCTTCTGCTCCAGCAGATTCAGCTACTGATGTAAGGAGGCAGTTCCCAGACTCTCCTTTTCACTCGAGTTTTTTCCCTCCCTTCTCCAACTGAAACTTTCTGAAAATACATTTCCTGGTGTAGCTTTGTCTTAGCAGGTCTTGAAGGCAGGGGTGCCTGGGGGTATGGAAGTACCCTTAGCTGTGCAGTGGCCTCTGCTGTCCCAGGGGCAGCCCAGCCCATGGTGTGCGATCTCAGTGCCTTTCAGAAGCACTGTCCTTCTCAAGATCCTGACTTCTAGAGGGGGGCATGGGGCACAGGAAAATTTATCTCTCTCTCTGGCTCTTCATTGGTGTGGGACAGAGTACTGCCAGGCTGCCCAGTCCTTTGGGATGGGTGTCGTCTTATTTAACGATGATGAAAAATAATGGTGTTTCTTGTGTTTTCTGTCAAAGGGAAGCTACTAATGCAAAATTAGGACTTGAAGCTCAGGTAGCTGGTGGCGCTTTCTCAGAAGGATTCCACACTTCTGCCAACCTCTTCTTGAGGTGGCTGGAGAAAGACCTCTTCACTTACAGCACATAACTCTGCTCCCATAAGGACATGCTTAGATATGCAAACAGGGAACTGCACCTCACTGCTCTTAAGCACAGGTTAATGTTGGATATAAAGGTGCAGATGAAGGAGGTGCTTAGGGACCTCTTTCTTTCTTTTAGCTTGTGTAGCTGAATTTAATTAAAAAACCCCAAACAAACAATATTTGTCAGGGAAATAAGGCTGTGTTTCACTTTTCAGTGCTTTTTGCGTGAAGGAATCTGCCCCAGAAGGAGGATGAAACACCGGCACAGGCATGGGCACCATCTGTGGGGTATTTTGATTTGGCCAAAGCCACGCCTGACCTGATCTGTTGTCAATCATCAGGATGAGGTTGCATGGGAAACCTCCAGAGATCTATTCCCACCACATTGCTATGACACTGCTAATTGTATGAACTCCCTAAAAAAAAAACCCACCTCAATTTCTTTTATCCAACAGCATGTTCAAAGCCTTCACTTTCTCTTTTTAGGCTTGCACAGTGGGAGTTTAGCTCTGCCCACCCCTACCTTGGTGGAGTCTTCCCATTGAGTTACCTCACCTGATGCTGTAGAGGACGTTGCCGTTTCTGGAGATCCTCAGAAGCTTGTTGTCTGTTGTAATCTCATGGAAATGTGCCCCTTTCTCATTAGCAAAGAACAAGTCAGGCTTCCAGATGGAGTCCAGCATAGAGGGGTCCAGGTCCAGGGAGTCATCAGGGTATTCGTTGTACGCCAACCGTGGGTCATTCCACTGCTGTCGCAGGAAGATGTTCACCCTGTAATCCTGCAGAGTGGGAGCAGGGAGCAGAGACATGCAGGTAGTGCTGAAAATGCTGAAAACTGGCAAGCATGTACTAAAATCATTCTCAAAACCAAACCACATCTAGGCCTACATTCCCAAGCTATGGCCATCCTTGTTGGCGTTATTTCTCCAGGAGCTGTTGCTAATCTTTAGCTCTGTAGCTTACAGCTATCTCATAACATGAGCAGATGCCTATCCTTGCATCCCTCTGTCACAGCAATTGTCAGCTGTGTGTGAAGTGTCAGGACCTCTAGTGTGAACCGAGCGGCTGCAGAAGTGATGTTCAGCTGCAGAGGCTGTGAGGGCTGGTGGCAGCATGGTAACTGCTGCAGAGGATTAAGGGGAAAGGAGGCCAGAGCCAACTCCCTTTCAGTGCTGAACCAGCCCATATTGTGACAATCTATGGTTCCTCCAGATTTGTGAAAAGAAAAGACACAGTGAGACAGGCTGTCCATGGGAGAGGCATTCCCTGTGTGTCTGCTCATACAAGGGTAACTCGGATGAACGGACGGGAGCAGCTGCCCTTGGTGAGAGTGTGTGAACATGAGGGATGTGCACGAAGTCTGCTCTCCTAATCCTGAGCGAGTGTTCTGGGTTACCCTTTCTAATGTCAAAATGCCACAAATGCTACAGATTTTATAGGATGGCCATCTTCTTTAACTGAAGCTAGTCCCCCAGCGCTAAGGAAAATTTTATCTGCCTCATAACCATGTGTCTTACAGCTCCCCTGAGTTCCCCAGGCCAAGGTTGGCTGCTGAGGTCAAGCTTAGACACTCTCCTGGACAATTAAAAGCAGTTTCTGTTCTCCCTGTCTGACCAAAAGCTTCCCAGGGTGATCTGCATGCCCCTTTTCTGCTGACTTTCACATAAGAAAGTGAGCCAACAAATTGAAATGGGGAGAGGACGTGCCAGTTGTCAGGAGAGGGATAAAAGCTCCCTGTCCATAAATTAATTGACATTTTCTAAGTATAGAGGCAGACTGTGTCTGAAGAGCAGCATATAATAAACCAGTTTCACTGCCCTGGCCCAAACTAATAGTTGCTATCATGATTAAGGGTTTCTTTGGTGCCTTTCTAATACTAATGTACTTTAAGACTTGTATTAAGAGATGCTTAATGGAGGGTGTCTGACGTGCTTGACAGTATCTAATACCTGCTGCAGGCACTAGGACGTTGCTTTCAGTGAGACCTTCTGGCACCTCTCAGGGGATCTCCCTGACTCTGCCTCAGGTCTGTTCTTTCCATCTGGAGAACACAAAGCTCTGGAGTTGAAGGGTGCATGTGGATGGGAGTCCTTCTGATGTTGCTGCCTCAGGTGCTTGCTGGAGTATGAACCTACAGCCTCTTTTCCAGGAGGACATGACTCTTGTGGAGTCCAGTCACAGTGGAGGGCTGGGTGAGGATTGTGTCTTGGGTACCTTGTGCTTTGGATGGGGCAGTTCATGGCCAAGCCCATGGTCTAGAATCTGTTTCAGGCCACTTAGTGCCACCTTCATCCTCAGAGCACAGAAACTGCTAATGACAGTAATGACTGTGACAACAGCAAATGGACCAAAGACTTGATGCTAAAAGGAGCAGACCTCTGAACATGAAAAAGAGTTGCGACACTCTCTTCTTCTGCTGATATTCCAAATGTCACCTTCACAAGTCCTAGTGCATCCCTTTGACTTGATTACTCATCTCTCTTGACCCTGGATAATGTGTCTTGAGAAAACGCGAATAGCTGTGGACAGATAGGAACCAGGGTCTCAGTGAAGGACTAGCCAACCATGCAAACCTGAAAAGGGAAAGTGACCCCGAATTTCTGCTTCCCATGGCACGCAACAGCTCCCTGAACTACTTGTATACTTCCAGTTCACCCTTTTCCGTGTGTAAGGATCTGCAGCCATTGCAGTCAGGGGAAATCAACGTCACTGACCTAATAGGTAGAAAGCAAAAGGTTGTTTTGCTTATTCAGCTACAAATAAGCTAGACGCTAGCAGGTCAGCTCCTGTTGGGGGCTTATGTCATGTACAACACAAATTAAACTCGTGTTTGGAAGAAACTTCAGTGGTAGCTGCCCAGAAGTGTTCTCAGCCTGATGGAGTGTTGGAAGCTGGTGTGTGTGTGTGTGTGTGTGTCGGTGTGTGTGAAATGGAGCCAATCTCCCTACAGCAGCCTGTGTTGCCACAGATAAGCTTTGTTGCTGGAGTAAATTCACTGCTTCAGCTCCAAAAAATGCGGAAAGGAAAAGGAAAGGAAAGGGAAAGAAAGGGGAGGGTGAGAAGAGAGGTGTAGTGTGGTTTATGTTGCCACCACAACAGGTGTAAGAGGCCATACACAGAAAGACTGCCATAGTTCTTGTCATCATGATGAGGAATCTTAATCATGGCTTGTGGGGCAAATGAAAATTAACTTCTCACAATAGATGGCTGTAAGAAAGCCCCTCCTAACTCGTCTCCAGAGACCAAGTGCCCTGTACTCGTGTCCTGCATGGGAACAGCGCAGGGGCATGTCATGGACATGTGGTGTGAGAGACTGAACTGCCTCTGTTCAGCGGTGTGGTGAGTAACTCCGGTGTATGCTACTCTTTGTGGTCTTTCTTTTGAGACAAGTGTTTGCAGTGGATATTTTTTGTTTTGGAATATGAACAGCTGAGCATTTATGCTGTGACATAAAAAGAGGCAAGGACAAAGAAATGTAATACATGCACTGAATGCAGTTCTCTGCCTTTGCCATTTTATGGCATTAGTATTTTACCTATCTCTGTGTGTATGTGCTTATGAAGATCTTCCTTCTCAGTGGGTTTGTTCCACAGTCCTGGCCTGGCCACTGAGGATGGTTGTTTCCTCCCAGATACCTTTTCCCTTATGACAGATAGCTGAATGCACTGCACTATTGAAGCTGAACAGCCTTTTAGATGTCTTGTGCCCAGGCTTATTTGAATGTAAATGTAAAAACAAGCTGTAAACTGGACATGGCACTGCCTGAGGAGCCAGAAGAGGCATGGAGAACAAGTAGGGTATGTCTGGGGCTGTGATATAACCTAAGATAAATGTTACAGTTTTCTGTACCAGCTAGAGGATCCTGTGTGTTGAAAGCTTTGTGCCTAGGCATTGCAGTCAAACTGAGAGGTGATGAGCCAAACCACTCATTTGTTGACTGTCTGGAGATATACAGTGTTTATTCTAGATGCTGTTGTATGACATTTTTATTAGCATCATCCATAAATGATGGACGGAATGGACCAATTTCTGATGTGGACTTTCAAGGAGAGAAAAAAAAGGTTTTACTGGGGCTGAAAATTCAGCAAAAGAAGTGTCTTTCTCCATATCCTTATTATCACTTGAGTTCCTCATTTGTGTGCCAATCACATTCAGACATTGATTATTTTGTGCAGCCTGCTCCTCTGGCTGGTTTGGGAGTGGAGAGCAGCAACTTTGTGTTGTGGAGGCATTCAGGAGCTTTGCAATCTAGCACAAAGGGATTTTACTCCCAAGGGGAAAATGACACAGGACAAGAAGAAAATAACTGAAGTGCTCAAAGTAGTTCAATTTGATAATGCTGAAATGAAATTCTGCTTAGTGACCTCACAAGGAGCCAATGAAACAGAAGATCGGTTTGAGACTTTTCCTTCCCAAGATACTCCAGTCTTGGCACCTGACGATGAGTAAGCTGGTGAAGGCAGTGGCAGGCTGGAGGTCACGCTGGGAAGAGGGGATGGAGGCTGTCAGAGAACTCAATAAGTTTCAATACCTGGCTCAGGGGTTCTGTCAGACCAGCCTCCTCACTGAATAGTTTTGTTGAGAGACTTCACTTTGATAAATTTACATTTTGTTGATGGAAAAAACAGGGCAGGGACTGAAGTCCTTCAGGAAGGGATTCCATTATCCCACCTGGAACAGCAGGGCACAAGGGGCTTTATTAGCATTGAGTTAATTTTTAAGAATGGGATTAAACGCACTTTTAAGGCTAGCTGCCCTGCAAAGGAGCACTACAACTGGCTGATTTGCCCTAAAACAAGCGACACCTGAAGCAGACTTTGGAAAGGTTAATAAGGGACCTTGTTACCTTGCCACAGCTGTAGCCAAGTAGCTAATTTGAAGCTTGATGTGAAAACCACAGCTGGGCCAAGTGGGGAGGTGCTATGGCCAGTAGTTGTGTTGAAGGTACTGTTGAGGAGGACGTCTGCTGCTTGAGGAATGTAAGTTTGTGGTGAAAGCAGTAGTACTTAATAGGTGTGGGGTTCTGTGATGGAGCTTAAAGCAGCACTTTTTGCTGGGTGTCTTTATAAAAGGGAGGGGAAAGTATATCTTTTGGGGCTGAGGATGGAGCTGCTGATGAGCGGGCTGTAGCCAGCATCCTGCGTTTCAAAATTAAGAGTATAGTAGTATGGTCTTTTTCTTTGGTTTGTAGGGTTTTTATTTGTGTCCTTGTATTTGAGTTGTGTAGCCCTGTTTCATGGGGTTTGTGTTTATTTCTTTTCTATTCAGCACAAATACAAACTTCAACCTCATAGATAGCCAAAACACTGCAGGTCTAATGTTGAAACTGCAGCGGGCTGTGAGATGTGAAAACACTTTCATTTTGTGTCGTGTGACTTGTTAAATGCTTATCATCTCTGTGGGGCTGGTGGCTAGTTGTAAGAATGACTGACTGCAGAAAATTGAGCTCAAAACCTAGCCTTTGCTACAGGCTTTGTGTGTTGGTATTTACATTTTTCGCTGAACTTAGGGTGAGTGGGCCCAGTATTAAGCGTGTGACCCTTACACTTCATCGGCTGCATTTGCTACCTGCTGCGCTGTGGTTTGTGAGGCTGGAGTAAATTGTTGTCTGTTTTGCCGGATGGTTTGTTACCTTGTTGGCAGTATTATATATAGGTGTCTCTGAACAAGTATTAAACATTCAGATAGTTGCATTCTCTAGCTTCTCCTGTTCTTAGGAGATGTTGGAGGACCAATTGTGGCTGTGTTCCAGCTGGCTGGAAGGTCACGTTTGGTTTACTCTTTCCAGATAGGATAGTTATGGCATGAAAGCAGCAAAAATAAATTTGCATGTATACCCTGTGTCTAGGGGAGCCTGTGCTGGCTGTTTTGTGGTTTTCTTTGTTTTATGCTCTTGTTTGCTGCATGTGGGTATTTTTTAAAACTTGAGACTGGAAGAGGTCATCTTAAGTGTTGAGTTCAGCTCCTAGCAACTTTAAGTGATGCCTTCACTGCATACAAAATGCTCCCAGCTGCCTAAGCCAGTGAGAAATCTATACAATAGCAGCTTCTATTGGAAGAGAGATCAAGGGCATAGCTTAATTTGAAGTTTATTGTTACAGTAGGAAATTTGTGAGACTAATTGCTCAGATAATCCTACCAGTTGTTTCATGCTACAAAGAAAAGCCAAAGCTGGTGCAGTCTAGTCAAAACTAAGACCCTGTTCCCTAGATGCTTGACTTCTGTTTCATTTTGAATGAAGAATTTGTAGTTTTGCTTATAGGTTTCCTACTCTGGTATGGCTGGAGGGAAGGTGTTTATACTGTTGAAGAGCAAAAAGGGACTTAACAGCTTGTGGTTGGGGGTTGTTTGGTGTTTTTAATAATAATAATAATAAAAAGCAGAGTGGATGCATCTTGCATTTGTCCTCTGGAATCCCTTGCTGTCGATGCGCTATTGCAGTAATGCTTTGGGACAGAAGGAGGCTGGCTGCACTTGTCTGCGTGGTGTAGCTGGTAGTATCCTTCCCCTTGAAGCACTTGTTGGGTTCACAGGGACGTGTTCCCAGTCACAGGTTCCCTTGTCCTTAGAGCTGATTGCAAGTGAGGCTGATGGATATAAGCTGTGAGTGCAATGTAACATAAATGTCCAATCAATTATGTGCACCACTGGAAGCTTTTATGTTAGGTCTCCAGTTCTGTGGGATCCTTAAAAGAGTTTACTTCCCTTGCTCTAAGTCAGCTGTGCTTTGGGGAATTTAGTTTGGTGAATGGCTCTATCTGCCTTTTTTTATTCCCTCTACCCTTGCAGCAGTTTTCAGGTCCCCATTTCTTGCCTTGTTCATCTTGAACCTTTGTGGGTCAGATAGCAGCTTTATGCCCACGCTAGGAATTCTGTGCCTTCTCTTGGCCCCAACTCATAATCCTCCTTTCTGAGGTTTGTAGACCCAAGGGGCTGCATCAAATACATTAGTTCTATTTTTCTGGGTTTTTTTTCCTCTTCCTCTACCTTCCATGATGCCTTGAGCTGTGAGTGTTCACCTTCAATTCCTCTATCCCTCTGTATGATGGCCTCATGATTTACACCTATTTGTGAGATTCAGGCCATGTAAACTTAAATAGTAGCAGCGGTATTTGCTGTAGAAACTAACAGCCCCACTACAGAGATATTTTAAAGCCTTCTTTAATTGCATGTGTGGTATCTGTAAAAACATGTGACTCTTCTCCTGCAGGTAGTAGTGCAATAGTAACCAAATATAGGATGATGTAGTACTCAGAACCTGAACCTGGCCAGGCTTAGGGTGCCTAATGATGGGTGTCTAAACCATCATGTTGTTATTTCACTTTTCACTTCTGGCCATTAAAGCAGCTGGGGGAGTGTTACCATCATCAATCCTAGAGGTCAATGATGGACTAGTACTTTCTTTGGTAAAATGTTGAATTGCCTCTCCCTGCCCCAGCTTCCCCCTCTTGCTTAAATTCAAAGTAGTTGGGTCTCCCTCAAAATTCCCTTCATGGCAGGACGTTCTGCCCTTCCCAGGGCTGTGCTGGGGAGTTGACACTGCCTGTTTGACCTGCTGCATCCTCAAACAGTGGGGAGGGACTGGCTTCCCTGCAGAGTAAATCTCAAGTTAGCAAATCCCAAAGACTGCTCTAGCTTGCTGAGATCTCATTTTTAAATGTTTCAGTCCTTGTGTTTCTTGTATTCTTGTCAGTGTTTACAAGCAGTATTGCTGTCCCCAAAGAAGTGCATTATATTAGGCTGTGTGCAATGCTGCGTCAGCTTGACATCTGGACTAGCTTGTCAGAGCTGGTTTGGGTATTTCTAGACAAAGCAATGTGCCCAGAGGGTGTTCTTGGGTTCCCATGGGAATTTTTTCTATGGAAGATAGACTATGAAATGAGTGGCATCTGGAGAGGATAGCGAATCCCTGCAGCATGTCTTAAAGGTGGACTGCATATCTCTCTCTCATGCTAGTCTATGCTAATTTTATGGAGCATCCTGCTTACAGGAATTCTCTGACATCTTTGTATGGTTGTTCTGATGCATCTTGTGATGTATGATAGGTATTGAAAACCATGTAATTGTAATGTGCTCTGTACGATGCACAGGGATCCTTTGTGGGCCTGCCCCTCTCCCTTGTGCTCTGGATAGTCTCTGCTAGATTGTTTAGGAATAAAATATTTATTGCCTGTAATACCAAAGGAGGTATCCAATAAAATAGTACATTAGGAACAGATGTGTATTTTTGGTTTTAGTTCTTTTTTTGCTTTATGTATAAACGAATACACTTCTCAGCTATGAATTCTGACAAATTCTGCAATCCAAGTACAAAATGTGTTCATCTGTGCTTGAACAGGGTAACAGCTTTTTCTCTACTACCAGGATTGAACTGGCCCCAACCCCAAACGTTTCCAGAAGAATGGTATAGCATCAGAAGAGACTTATAGTTCCAGATACATAGCTATTGATGTCCTCTGATAGTGGTGTGCATGAGTAACTTGTTCAAGTCGAGGGGTGTGATCTGTATGTAAAGCCTACAATATCCTGCCTGAAGCTGGAGTCTTGCATTCTTCATTCAACACCTTTCTAGAAAAAGAATTACTAAAGAGTAATTAAACACCATATTTCTGGATTATCTTTAATTAGCACAGAGATAAGGCACTATACCTCCAGAGTTTTCCTTTGCTGCTCACTGATTATGTCGCAACCAATCTTTAATAGTTCTCAGGTGGAGCAATTATCTCCTGTTCTAGTGATCCCTACTCCTAGTGTCTTGCCAATTAGATACAGCCTTTAGCCATGTTCACTAATTTCGTTGGAAGTGAGCCTTAACTTGCAAGTATTGGGTTTGACACTTTATCAAAAATCATTGTCTAACAAAAATGTCTCCAAGAAAATAATCATGCAGCGATTCTCTTAATCTTTGGGAATCTGGAACCTGCTGCAGACTGAATTTGAGTTCAGCCCCTTTCCCTTCACTTACTGTTTCAAACTTCTGGATTTATGTGCACTTCAACATAAAGTATCTGCAACTGACTCTGTGCTTGGAGCCTTAGGCAAGTCTTCAGAAAAGACTATTTCCTTTTCTGACCTTTATACTCTGCCTGTACAGTGTTTTTGTAGAGACGCAGATAGAGACTGTGATTTTCAACTACCTGCAATGTGAGTCTTGTGTGTTGATGATCAATTTACTCGAACAGTGGGTAAACTTGGGAACACAGGCAATATTTTCTTCTGGTCATGCCTAAGAGGGTGATGCTGCAATTGCTGGAGTGCAATGAAGCTGAGCAGCTGTGCTGTGATTTCTTTTTTTTTTTTTTTACTTACCATAGTCGTTTCTGCAATCGAACCAAAGCTGTTGATGAAAATGTTGCAGCTGACATTCACTGGTGGGCCTGCATGACAAATAGAGATTGGAACAGCAGTTCACTATGTGCCTGTAAGACAAAGTATTTCCACTCTGTAGTGTTAAAACCCATTGTGGGATCGGGGTGAGTGAGGGAACAAGGCCCAGATGACCTGGCTTAGTCCAGTCTTGATTCTGATGCTAGCTTGACATCAGGCAAGGCTTTTGCTTTGCCTCTGATTCCCTGTTTGGGAGGGTGTTTATATATCTATTCTGTGAACTGTTTTGATGACAAGGAATAGATCACAGCCAGGCAGGACAGCTTTCTAGATCTCTCAGCATTGCTGTAGAGGTGGCAAGCTTACCTTGACCATGATAGCAATGTATCCCAGGAAAAAGCTGAGAGACTATTGACAGGCCTTCTTGTTTAGAGCTCTATAATTTAAAAATACTAGTTTAAATTATCTAAATGCTTCTGAGCTCCCTGCGGAACCAGTGCAGCAGAGTGTGCTGTGGGGCTCAGGCTGTGCAGAGCAGCCGGCACTCCATGTGATAATGGTGGTACCTGCTAAGGCTCACAGCTGGGCAGAAGACTTCAGGCTCTGCCAGCAGAAATTCCCTGGCTGTCCTGTTTTGGGTGAAGGTACTCCCAGACTTCGGGCCATGCTTCTCCCAGGCTTTATTTGCTTTCAGACTGAAGCTTTGCTTAGCTTGCTCATATTGGAAAAGTGAAGGGACCACCAAAGAGGAGTAAAGATTAGGGGCTGAAGAGGTTGTGGTTAGAGGGCATGGGGGGTCAGCCTGTCCATGTGGTGCTGGTGCCCAAAGGGATCAGTATGGTTTGCCAGGCAATATTGTGATCCAATTCAAATCTGAGGTGGAAATGTTGCATCTGCATGGAGGGAGATTCCAAGAGCTGAGTTCAGCACAACATAAAAAGCTGGTGAACAGTTTGGACCCAGAGCCATACCTGGTGCCTGGCAAACCAATGGCTTGCCCGTGTACGAGAGGATTTCTGTAGAGCCTTAACAAGGGCAGGAGAGAAGCAAAAAGGGCCTCTGCTCTGGGGGCTCCCAAAGGACCTGCTACTGGTGCTGCCCAGTATGTGGTAGGGAAAGGCAAGCCAGGCAGAGAGCAGAGGACGCTGTCCCAGGAACTAAGGTTCCCCTTTAATACCAGGGGAATTAATCTTATATCATCCCTGTGACAGATGCTTCTGGGAAGATAAGATCTGTGGAAGTGGTGAGTGTGAATTTTTAGATTATTCCCCCATCCTTCATGGTGACAAGGATGGTGTCTGCATTTCAAACACTGCCTGATGGCTCAGCCTCGCTGGGGAGTGATGCTTGCCCGTTAAGGTCACATCTGCAGTCTGGCAGTTGCTGCAAGATGAAATGCTGGGGGGAAGGAATGGCTTTAACGAGAAGCTTGTGCTTCTAATCAGTGCAAACTTCCTCCTCTGGAAATTAACGGAATTTCCTGTTTACTAAGTAACATTTGGAGCTTGGTTTGCTCCTCTTAATTTCCCTTTTTTTCCCCTTCCTACCTCAGACTCTTTTAAAACTTTGTGCCTGTCCTCTGTGGGAGTGGGATTGCAGCCACGTAACAGTGGTGTTCTCTGTGGTTGGGATTTTCTTGGTGCGAGTCCCAAGCAATCTGAGCAGGCTTCTGTCCCACCAGCTCCCAGACAGCAGTTTGCCAGCTCAGCAGCAGCTCACAGGCTGTTCAGTCTGAGCAGCTCTTCCTCCAGACTGTTAAACATAAGCATGGGCTAAAATATCAGATACAAAATGGCATCTTTTTCTTTTGTCCCCTTCACTAACCCCTCTTATCCAAAAGGCTCATGAAATTTATCCAGCAGCTGAAGGAACACGGCTGATCAGGCTTTAGCACTTGTTTTATCCCTGCTGTAGTGCTCCTGTTGAGCTCACGAGTAAGTTTTTTTCCTCTGGATCAATCTCATGAGCAGTATAGAAGGTCTATGTGCATGTATTTTTCTCCCCCAGATGACACGGCACAAGAAAAATACTGAGCTGTTCCCTGGATGACTGCATGTGCTCCTGGCTGACATGCATGGAAGATTTTGGCCCTCCTCTTCCTCATCCTGTGCTGATGGGAAGCCAGTGTGGGGTGAGCTTGGCCCAGCGTACATGAGGATGACTCTTCCCCAGCAGCCCAGCACTCTTCCCCCCCCCCCCCCCCCCCCCCCCCCCGTGTCCAAGGGGAGCTGGGAGCCCTCTGCAGGCTTTGGGTTTTTTTAGCTTGTGTGAGGCTCTAGAAACTTCCCTGCCTGCCACTGAAACATGCTGCCTATGTGGTGGGATGCAGCTGGGAAGGAATTTTCCAGCAGCAGGATTAATTAAGGGTACAGCTTGGGTGAGAGGTCCTGGGTCCCACACCTGCTGGGTTCATCTCTGCCCCTGCCCAAGTTACCGACTTCATCCTCCAACTTAAACTAAAGCCCTGATGCTGCTTCCTTGTCCTCAGAATGTGAATTCATGGCTAAGTCTGGACTTTACAGCATTTATGGACAACCAGCAATCATCTTTTTGTTGATCTTCCCCTCCCCAAAAATCAATCCGATACAGATCTTTGATATTATTTTAATTTAGATCTAAGCCATTAAAATGCCCTTATGAGTTACTGCTGTTAATTTAAATGACGTGCTTTGAGAGCTGCAACCCTAAGCTCTGTAGAACACCTCTTATGCCTCCCATATAAATTGGAGCCTGATTTATATGTGGGAGGCTAAGCCAGCAAAACTGCCCTGTGGGGAAGGTGTAGTTCATTGAAATAAAACTGAAATTAAATTATCTCAAATAAAAATGCAATACAGCTGCCTTCAGCAGGAAGATAATGTATACATTTCATTAAATATTAAAGTTTAATTTCTTTTGTGTGTGTGCATAATTTAGTGGTAGGAAGGTTTACAGGGTGGTTTTTTAACTCTCTGTGATTTGGATAAAACCAGCAGTGTTCTCCGTTGTCTAGCTGATTACTAGGACACAAGCTTCCCACCTATACAGGGGTTTAAAAGCCCAGTATAGAGCTTATTGTGTGAAGCTGGATGGCAGGTGCTGTCACCATGATTAATGGGTCCTGGGAGTCCTGTGTTAGCATTGCCAGTGACTCTTGTTGGGAGGAGGGATTGGTATTTGGAAACAAAAGAAGTGGATGAAATGAGCACTGGAGAGGGCTGGACAGTGGCTGGGAGGGGGCAGGTCCCACTTTATCTCTGGGTGTGATTCAGGGGTGAGTAGCTCTGGGAAAGCAAGCTCAGTTAAAATGAAAAAAAACCCAAAACATCAAAATTATTTGGGTTGGAAGGGACCTTGAATATCATCTAGCTCCAACCCCCTTGCCATGGGCAGGGACATCTTTCAGTAGACCAGGTGGGAACCGCGCCCCACCCCACCCCCCCAAAAAAAAAAAAACCCAACAAACCAAACAAACAAACAAAACCCCAAAACCCAAAAAACCAAAACCAAAACTACCAGCCCCCACCCCACCCCCAAATCCACCCTTCTTAAAGTGTTTTGAGGAGCAAAGGAAGTGGGTCTGTTGCCTCTTCCAGTGTGCTTGGCTGCCAGTGAGTGTTAGCTGCGTGGATCAGGTGTGACACTCAGCTGTTGTGACGGAGCTGTGCTGGGCACTGGCTGAAGAAGCCTCTTTACTATGGGGGCTGTGATGGCATCTTGCTGGATTTATGCAGAGCTGATGGGAGAGACTCCTCTTGGCTTCAGTGGGTGTAAGCAGCACTGCCCGCTGTTAGAAGGTGCTATGGGTAGTGACTTGAGGGGAAAAGAAAGTTGATGGTTTTTCTCCTGATCTGCAAGTTTTTCAGTTCCCTGCCAGTCTCTGCTTGGTGTGGCAGGATCCCTGATCCTAATATTGAAGTTTTCCCTGCATGTAAAGTTGTTACAAGGTTGTTTTCATTCTGAGTGGATGCCTTTCCAGACATCTATGAGGGATCCATGTGCCAACTCGTTATCATACATATTTCATATGAACATAAACATAAATTATATATTTCATATGCAGTTAGGGAGGCATTCATGAGGATTGCATGTGGGTTTCAGTCCCAAAATGAAACAAAGCCACAAAGCAGGGTTTTTGCATACCTTTAAAATTTGGCCTGATCCTGGCATCGTATCCTGAAGTTCGCCCCATCAGCTTATCCAAGAAATCAGAAGGAGACATGGGTTTGGGGGCAGATCGTGCTGCTGCTTCAGCTTCTTTGGAGGCTGCCAGGCTGTGTGAGTAGAAAGAAAGAGGAGGTTTTAGTGTGCACCCCATACTGGGGAGGGTTTGGGGTCCAGGAGCAGAGCAGTCAGCATCTCATTCCTGCTATAAGGGAGGATGGGTCCCCATGTGAATTCCTGATGAGGCTGGTCTCTGCTAATTTGTTTGCCCAGCCCAAACATCTCTGAATATAGAATCCCAGCTGCGACCAAAGCAGAAGAGAGATGATGAGTGGAGAAAATCCTTTTGTGAGTTTAGGTATAGCTCCTTGGCATGCCACTAAATTACAAATGTGAACTCTGGCGCTGAGCTCCACAGGTAAAATATACTCTGAGATTAGCCTTGGGCAGCAATTACTGCTTAATTACATGGCAAATACCAAGGAGCATATTTGGTACTCTGACAGTCTAATTTTCCAAAAGGCAGGTAGGATCAGAGCAATCTGGATTTTGAGGCTTAAATGAATGTCATGTGATTGTAGAGCTCCTGCAGAGCCTTTGGGACTGTAGGGGATAGACGTATTTCTGCTTCCCACTTGCTGGTCAGTCCAGCGTCTGCTATCGGTACCTGCAATGCAGGGGTCTGAGTTCAATACAGCAGCATGGTCTCTGGTCTGGGAGGTGTCTGGAGTGCAATCCTGAAATAATACTCATGTTGAGTTGAGGATGAAAGGAAATCACATCTTTTGGGGACTTGTGTGGCTTCTGGGGTAGAAAGAGTAAAATTACCAATTTGTCTGTAGAAGATGAAAATCTAAGCCTGGCAACGTACGTGCCTTCTGATTCTATGGGAGTCCAAGAGATCTTCAGGGTGATGATTTGAGCTTAGGAAGTCTCTGTTGTTGCTATCTACACAGGGACAAGTGACTCCTGGTACTAGGTGCTCATTTTCAACTTTGCAGGAAGGTTTTATTTCCAAGACAAGAATAGACACTTCAGTTCCTTCCCTATGGTTATATGGGTTCTGCTTTTGAACACAGATCTGTTCCCAGACTGCAAGTGTGGTGTGAAGTTCCTTAGGTTAGCAAAAAATGCAACCAACAACAAAAAATCGCCAAACCCTATCGACCACTCCCATAGGTGATGTGCAGTGTGCTTAGAGCAAGAGCGCTGTCTCTGCCTGTGGGTTCAGATGCCTGATGCTAGTTAAAGCCTATGGGCAGTATTGTAATGTAAATATATAATAAGGCAAAGCAAGCTGTTCAGGAGGAAGTGAGGTTTATTGCCTCATGCTTTGCAAAACTCCTGAATTTTTTTGAAGTACAAAGGCTGTGTGGGAACTGTGAGAAGCCACTGTGGCAGAGCAGCTGAGAGGCCTTAGGATGTTTACACCAGACACAAGTTATTTAGCTACTTACGTCCTCACAAATGACACCATGGAGTCCTCTTACAGCATGAGGATCTCAAGAATCTCACCTTGGGAAGTTTTGTATTTCTTTTCTCAAGGGACTCTGCAGTAGTCAAACCTGCGGTCTTGCAGAAGAGTAATGCTAAATACTGATACAAGATCTATTTGGAAGGAAGAATTCAGGAATGGTTACTATGCATGGCATTAGTGTGACCCTGCCCTCAAAGACTTGTTCTTACAGTGCAAGTTTAGGCTGAAACTCCAAAACAACAAACGTTACCTAGAAAGAGGCCTTGACAAGAGCATTTTGAATCACCAGGTTCATTGGGACTATAAAAATGGAAAGGGATTCAAAAGCGCTTGGATGCCATAATTTCAAAATCGGGAGTCTGTAGTAACCTGTATTGTATTGACTTTCTTCTCTAGTGTTAGCAGCGATGGCTTGCCAAGCCTGGGTTTTCAATCCTGCAAGCTCACAGCTGCAGTCTGGTTTCTTTTGTAAGTTGCAACTGTATTAGGATTCTCCCATGGCTAGATTTTTAACTATTAAAAAATGTTTAATTTCTGCAGTAAAGAAGGGAGATAAATTCCTGATCACTTTCAGTGAGTCTAAGACTCGGATTTCATTCACCCTTTATATATTCACAATCCATCCCACCTGGACCTTATCTGAGCTGGCTGATGCACACTCCCACTTGGAGGCCGTCTGAGGAGGTGTGGATATAGCTTTTACTATAGCCACATGCCATTTCTTGTCTTGTCCCCATCTCTGCTCTAAGGAACTATGCAAAGCCAAACCAACGTGGTTTTGAGAGTAAATGGCATTGTGGAATGGGTGATGTTTTAATTTCTTTTTTCTTTTTTTTCTTTCTTTTTTTTTTTTTTTTACAAGGAAAACAGGGTGCAATTGATTTGCAAACTCAGGAGAAGAAAGCTGGAAGGGGGAGGACAGTCGATACTGGGCTGACTACTGCATTCCAATAGAGTGTCTGCATGGCAATGAGTCGAGAGAAAAGATTTCAATTAAGCTGCAAATGACTTGGTAACCAAAGACTCCTGCCACTTCAGCAGCAAGATGCCAGATAATGCAATACACTGATTTCTTCTCATTAACTGTAGACTGGAGGAAGTACATGGAAGTGGAAAAGTTGGGGGCAGGAGGGAAAGAGGCAATATGAATCTAATAGGCTTTAAGTGCCAAAAAGGTAATTAGAAGCTGCAATTCCTCTGGCATTTGTTTAAAAAAAAAAAAAAAAAAAAGGGGGAAAAAGCACAGAAAGCAGTGTTCAGCTTTCCTGTCAATTCAGTGTGAAAGCCCATGCTGAGTATGTTCACTCCACTTCCAAGTTTGCTATTTCTTGGGTGCCATTTTCTGATTCTTTTCTGCATTGAAGTTGGAAGTAAATTAATTTTATGAGCTTAGTTCCTACATGGGAAGTATATATTGAGCTAAATACATAAGAACTCTCCCACAAGCATTTGGGAGAGGGCCACCGTCTCACAGCCCCAGTGCTTTCTGCAGCTTTGTGCCCATCCCTACGGGTGGTTTCTGTGAGCCCCTTCGGGGATGTGCTGGAACTGTCAAACGTGGTTTCTTTCCTTCTGGTGTTTTAGAAGCTCTGTTTGGCTTCTGTGTGTTGTTAGTTACCCAGGTGACCTAGGAATGATGAGTTCTAACTTTCTTCCAGTTTCTATTTGGTAACTAAATGTTTTCCTAAAACTAGCTAGTAACAACTCCCCCCTGCCCTCTTCCTCCCAGGATTTAAATAGAAAAGGCAAGAAAGCAGGGGATGAGGGAACAGCAAAGCCTTTCCAGCAGCAGGCTCTATAGGCAGCAGGCAGATGTCTACTCTCTAGCTCGGAAGTAATTGTAGAAAACACCACTGGGAGCTACAGAGAGGCAGGCCCACCCCACGATGCTTTGGATGGATGGGCTGCATCTACCACAGCCATGAAATGTTCGCTCTCGTTGTGACAATTGAGCTTTGCTATTGTAGTTTAGCTCAGACAGCACCCCAAAAAGCTGTCGGCTTCTGTTCTCTTCCAGGTCTGTCCTGGCCAGTGCTGTGTGGGCTGCTTTGGGAGCTTTCTGGGATTTTCTCCATCCCTCCATCTCATATCATTCTCCCAATGGTACTTCCTGTGCAGAGGTACCCTTGAATGTCCCATGGAACTGTTCATCTCCTGGACCAGCAGAGATAAGGAGAGGGAAATTGCCAAATGATTTGAAAATTATTGATGATAGAAGAGAACTGGAAATTTAGGGTGGGCGTTATGTTGTTCAGAGAGAAAATTTATTTTCTGAATAAACAAAAGGAGACAGAACATGTAACAAAATCACTGAGGATGTAGTTTGTATTGGTGAAAGAGTGTTGTCTGGGCTGAAAGCATTTTGGTGCATTTTAATAGCAACCAGACAGCAGTTTATTATATTTATGCTGGTGTAATCCCTAGTGGATCTGGCTGAGAAAGCGCCATCAGGCAATCATCACGGCAACAACAACGGGAAGGTTCTCTTCAAAGGGTTGATAAACGAACATAATCTTTTGTGATGTTGATGCTGGCAGGTATGAAGACACCACGAAGGCCCTGGGAGGTCCAGCCCACTAGTAGGCATTTGAAGGTGAAAGCTGGTGGAGGTGAGCAGCCCAGCTGCTCAGGATTGCATTCCTTAAAATGGAGCAGTCAGGCTTTGTAGGACACCTATTACTGGTTTCTCCCAGGCGCTGTTTGCTCTGTCTGCATTATTTCGTTTCAGCTAAACAGATGATATATCCTTATAAAAAGTTATTTGGTTTAGAAAGTGGCTCTTCTGCAGTCTGGACATGTTGGTTTGCTCAGTTCCCAGCTCCCCACTTGGCTGTTTCCTCCTCCTCTCCCCATTTGTATGGCCCTTGTGCAATATTTTCATGCATTTTTTTTATTTTGGGGTTGTTTTTTTTTGCTGTGACCATGGTTGTCCATCTAATTAAGTTCAACATCACAACCTGCCCTGTTCTGGTTGAATGCTGATACTGAAAAATATATTTTTTTTTTCTTTGCGAAGAAGAGAGATGAAGGAATTTAATTAGCATGGGGCCTCCAGTCCCCTGTTAAATAATTTAATTGTTAATCATTAATTCTGAGGGTAAAAAATGTCTGGCAGCAGAAACACAAACTGTTGCGAAACAAATGTTTGAAGAGGAAATATCTCTGCAAAGGGTGGAAGGTGAATGGTGCAACGTCAGTGGCTCGGGGAGCAGGGCTGGGTTTGTTCCTCTGGCTGGGCTCTCCGCAGGGTGGGGAGACAGAAGATACCTGGTCACTTATCCTGGTTCAGTGCTGCTCAGCAAAGGTTTCTGAAGTGCTTGGTTGGTTTGCTTATTTTTGAAATACAAGGCAAGCCAGAAAGCTTGGCAGGGATGTGTTGGGAATAGTGTTCAGGTGAGCTGGCTCACACATTTGTCCTTCAAACGTGATGTTTTCTATAAGTAGGTATCCCAGGGGAGAGGAATACCCATCAGGTCTTCGAGGCAGGCTGAGGTGACCAGGTAACGGTTTCCCACCTTCACAGCCAGGCTAGAGCAGCGTGGGGTTTTGGGGACACAGGAGGATTTATCAGCTTAGTTTTATTGACCCTAGCAGGCTCTGAGACATGTCACAAAGAGAATATCAGACAGCTGTGCACGGAAAGGCACCATGACTGACTAGCGTTACCCGTGGTAACTCTCCCATTGCTTTCCCTGAACCATCTCCCTGGTCCTTTGGACAGTGCCTCTTGGGCAGAGACCCCTGAGCAGGGACTGGAGCTCAGCAGAGCAAGCCTGTGTTTGGCCTCTGCTGATGCTGGGGCTGCCCATCTCCCTCTTGTCCTCAGCAGCTGGAGAGAGGGAGGAAGGACAGACGAGAGATTTTCCTGGTGAAAAGGAAAAGGGGCAGCTCTAAACTACTCTGCACCCAGACTGTTATTTCTGACTGCACATCAACATCTTATCTGGAGGGAAACGCTGCCAGATGCTGGCCTGGAAAGGCTTGGCAGAGACTGCGAGCAGACTTTTTTTTTTTTAAACGATTAGATTTACTATCAAAATTAATAGCACAATCAATATTGGTATGCAATTCAATTAAAGATGAAACTCATAGTCTGCATGTTTTTCTCAGTCACGTTGTCTGAATTCCTGGCCTACAGCTGTAGAGGTGGCCAGGATAAAAGAAGAGTGGAGGTGTGCTGGGAGGAAAGAGAGCCCTGATCAAATATTTGTGGCCCAGCATGGTGCAGAGGGGAAGGAGCTCAGAGTGTAACAGATGCACTGATTGCACAGCACCGATTGTAATCCATGTGGTCCTGCTCAGCTGCTGGTAGTTACAGTCCCTGCAGTAGGGCTGTGGGGTGTGCTACAAGGGGGTGGGGGTGGGTGGAATTTGAAAAGCTTATTCTTGGAGGTGGGGAAGAAATTTGGACTTGGTTGTTTCTTAAATTCAGCTGAGACCTTATGCAACAGAGGCATGGAGTAGACCTGGATTTTGGGGCAGGATGGGAAAATACTCGTGTACAGTGAGATTGGTGAAATAAGGAATTCAAGAACCTGGGAAACATTTCATTCTGAGAGAGAAATGTGCAATAAGCTATTATTTATCCCTATTCATGGTGGGAGGAGGGGTTCAGGAAAGTAAAAGTAGGCTTGTTAAATGTTGCCATCTCTGTCCTGGATGGCTGTGCTTTGTTGCTGTGGGATGTTTAAACCAATTCTAGCTTTTGCACCAGAAGTAACTGCATTGCAGTAGTCGCAGGATGTAATCAGTTAAAATTTTAACCCAAAGGATCCCAAAACACTCTCAAAGGTCCTGCACAATACTGGTTGCCACCGGTCTTGGTGGCTGTATGGGAGGAGAGGAGCTGGGAGGCACTTCTCCATGGGCCTCAGGGGAATTAACCCTCTGCGATTGTTCCCGTCCAGGGGAAGCTGCAACAACATGACTGGAGTGAGAAAAATCTCTTCAGACTGCAGCATTCAGATATCTCTGTGTTCCACTACCACATTCCTGTAGCCCATGGCTCCTATGCCATATGGCAAAACACCCTGTCCAGAACTATAAAACATCCCAATTACACTGATTAACTCTATGGAAAGACACCAGCGCTTGAAACAATTGCTGGCGCTGCCTGGACAGAGCAAAAGAAAATAATAAATGACTAGACAGTCAGCTGTGGGGGGCAGGGAGAGAAATCTGTGTGTTGTATATAGTGGAAATGGGAAGAGCACTGGGAGACCAGCAAATTACACGGAAATAGTGCTTCGTTGCATGTAAAATCCCTGCTTTTACAAGGACTGTTGTTCAAACAGTCATATGTTGTGTGGCCACTCTTGCTTATTGCATATTAAAAAAAAGTGTGTGTTAAATTCAGTTTTGAACCACAGGCATTCTCTTTAGTGGCATTCTCAAGTAATTCCTTTTCTAGAAACATCTACAGCCCTTGGAACATAAATACTCGCTTTCTGGAAAGGTATGATCCTAAGCCACTAAGACAGGTTTGAAAACACAACTCAAATATTGGAGAAGTGCAAGTCAGTGCTCAGGTTTTAATCAGTTGTGAAATAAATCCAACAAACATCAGCACTGACTCTTATGTGTACATATACTGAAGGGCTTTTAAAAAAAAGTTATAATTGCATATTTTGTTGAAAAAACAAAGGGAAAAAAAAAACCCTGCAAAGACAAAAGCATGTGTCTACCGTCACACACACTGAATATTCCCTTTAAAGTCAGGGGGGCTAGTCAGATATTTAAAGTTATGCATAAACAACCTTCCTGAATGCAATAAATAAAGGGGGAAAATGTCTTTACAAGACAAGGCTTCGTATTCTAGGTAACAATATTCTCTTCACTGATGTGCTTTTGATTCCGTGTTTGGATGGAGAGCTGTGGTGGGAACCTCAATTGACGTCAGGAGGTTTTAGATCACAGGCTAGACAAGTGTCAGAGAATTACGAGAAATCGTGGATGCTCTTCTATCTATAGCTCTGCAGTCACACTATCAGTCACGTTTTCATCAGTTCAAATACCTTGCTACAGCAGCTTTTTAAAAATTAGTTTTAGCTTAAGGATTTATGCTGCTCGTTAGGATTGGACAAGAATATTGTAGCTGCTTTGTTCTTTTTTGATAAATCAGAGGTGGTATGAATAGAATTCTTTTGAAAAAGAGATGTAATGTTCGGTGCAGAGTAGTGCTGAGTTTTTATCTTCTGAAACTTTTTGCTGCAGATCTTTTGAAAAGACCTCCTGAGCCAACAGGCATAATCTGCCTACAGAACTGTGGGTCCCAGTTTGAGAGGGATGGGGCTGATGAGGATGCTTTGTACTGTGCAGAACGAGTTGCATGATAGAAGAGCTCATTTTGATATTTGCTGATGGAATTAGTTGTCATTGCAACACAAATACCCTGCTGGAGAGGAATATTCCCTGTGTGCTGTCTGTGATTCCTGGTGTAATTTATCAGGGTTTTTTGTAAACTGTAATGAATTGTCACTTCTGGAATGAATGGCTAAGCTGTGGGTCCCCTGCCCCAGAGGTGTCTTCTCCTCCCCACCCTGGCTGCCCTCTGGCTTTGGTTTCTTTAGATCCCTGATTAAAAAAAAAAAAAAAAAAAAAAAATCTTTTCAACCCTGGCAGTGCTGTAGGGCCTGTGCTGGTGCAGGAGAGCAGGTTGTGTTTGATGAGGCTTGTACTTTGTCGGCCCCACTGCTGGGAGGTGATTTCTAAGCCCATGGCTCTGTGTCAGGGTGTGATGGATGGGGCTGGAAGCTGGAGGATGCTTGCAGTTCTTGGGCACGTGCGGTGGCAGGAGAGGTGGGATGCACACATTCTGGTTTGTAAACCAGATCTTGGGAACTCTGGTGCAGCAAAAAAAAAAAAATAAATAAAAATCCACCTTTCTGTGTGTGTGTATGTGCCAGGAACTATTGCCCTGCTCAGCAGTGCTTCTAGAGGGTAAAAGCACTGGGAGTGAGCAAAGAGACAAGATGGTAAAGATACCCCACAAAAAGTGACTTTTTTTGGTCCACAGCTTGGCTTTGACATTCTTGTAAGATTAAAAAAGGCTGCCTCACCCAGGAAATCGGAGCATCCTGCTTCCTTACTCCCAACCGTGGTAATACACGTGGTGCACAGATCCTGCTGTAATGGGGGACTTGACCTATCTTGCATAGGAGCTCTTGGCACCAGCAAGGATATTTGGAACTAAGGATTTTCTAAAGCGTGCTGATAACAGCTGACCCTTGTATGCTTTCAGGTTTTATACCCCCTCAATAAGAGGGGAGGAGGGGTGTACTTGGGGCTTTGTACAAAGCATCTTTTCACTTGCGTAATCGGAAATAAAAGAGAAAAAGTTGAAAGAAAATCAGGTAAAGGTGAGAAGTCATGAATTTTGTTGGATTTTTCTGCATGATTCCTGGCTTAGCTGCATTTTGTTGCTGAACCAGATGCATGTGATAGTGGTCCGATCCACCATCAATCCCACTTCTATTGCTATTTATTGATTTGTGTGTTTGTCCAGCCCTGCTGGGGCTGGGGGACAGGATCTGCATTCTGGGTGACTGGTTGTAGCAGCAGGTACTGCTTGCAGGGCAGGCGTGTGAGGGGAGCTGCTGTCGGCAGCCTTCATCTGAAGGCAGTGTGTGCAATGATTGATGGCACTGCAAGCACTACTGTTCCATGCATGCGACACTCCTTCTCTTGGCAACCTCTTGGTAGCTTTTTCCCTCCTCACCCACCCTGCAATGAGGCACCGACAAAAACAAGAGAGTTCCCTGACTGTCTGCTAAGGCATTTTGGGGTTTTGTCTTTTCTTATCCCTCTCTTTTTTTTTCTGTTTTTTTTTTTTTTTTTTTTTTTTTTTTTTTTTTTTTTTTCCCTAGCAGACTGAGCCACACTGGAAGGATGAAGCGGGAGGAATCGGAAGGAAAGCAAGTGCAAGTGTGTTCTTTTGCATCCCTCTCAAAACACAGATTTTGTGGGGTTTGGTAAATTAAGATTTCTCCTGCTTTTCTCAGCTGGCACTTGGATCCAGCAGAGATGTATTTACAGGATGCCAACTGTGTCTATGTACCAGCCAGATGTGGTGCCGTCCCCAAATCAGCAGCTTACCATGGTGCATTATATGGATGAAATAATTGTCTGCATAATGGGGAGAGCTCAGCGCGTGTAAATGACGGGTGCATCTGTCTCTATCTATTTCTGTGCTCTGCAGGCCTTCTCTGTGCTTTGGCCTTACCGAGAGGACAAAAGCTATATTGCTGTGTTTGGGTTTGTGTGGAAATTTTTTTGATTAGTTTCTGTGCATCAGTCTCTTGAAGTATCAGGAGAGATTTAGGAGCACCTTCATCTGTTTGATCCTGTCTGATCTATATCACCAGTGGGATCAAAGCATTCAGACCTCCAGGACCAGATCAGCTAGAGCTTATCAGCAGTTTCCCAAGAGGTTAAGGGGGTGACTACATTGTTTTGCACTAACAAATAGTCTTGGCTAAGAACTAGCAATGCAAACCGCTTTGCCCTCAAGGTTTCTGTTGTCTGGCTCTGTAAACACAAATGTAAATTGTTTGGATACTTTGGGAGAAAGGTGAAAGCAACAAAGAAGAGGGGTTTTTATTTCCGCCCCCTCTCTCAGTGGAACTGACCTGCTGAATTAACAGTATTTTGAGTGCAACGCAAAACCTCCTCTTTTCTAGGCTGCGCAAGTAGGTCTGTAAGTCAGCAGCCTGACCACCTGGTGCCGAGTTGTCTGGTCATGGCTCCTAACGATCCTTCCAGTGCCTCACACTGGAGCAGCAAGAGGATTCCCTGCTTCTCTCGCTCCTGCCTTTTTCCTTCATTTATCCTAAGCTTTTGGGTTTGTTTCCCCCTCCTCCTGCGACTGAAATTATCAAAAGCGCTTGGAATGATTTTTTTGCCAATCAAAAAATTGAATCAAACCATGGTGGGGAGGGTATGCTGGAATGATGATTTTAGGATGTGAAAGAATATGATGAGCCATTTCTCTTGAAAGGTGCGAGGTGCGCAGGTGTAACCATACTTCATAAGAAAAGAAATCATTGTGCTCTTGCTGATAGATAAACATCAAAAGAAAGTATGCAAGGTAATGATAACAAAAGGGTAATTTACTGGAAATAGTGAAACCCTATTTAATGTGTCACAACAGTGAGAGCTGATACAGGCAAACAAAACAGAAGTCAAAATGCATTATCAGCCGATCTGTTCTCTTAATCCTAGTCACTTTGGGACTCTTGGAAAAGCTCCAGGTTATAAAAAATGAGCAAGTGAACCTCAGGGAATAGATTTAGATGATTTGACATGTTTAAATGTTGTGGGTTTGATATGGATGTTGTGATTTATTTTTAAAACATGATTTATTTTTAAAACCCTTCTCTTTCATCGGTACTGAAATAGCAATTAAATTCCTTTAGGTGGTCTGACATCTTGTTCTTAATACTGAAATTTAGAGAGCCCTTTAACCTGCATGCCAGGATGAGATGAGAACAGACTGCTGGTTTTCTACCACAGATGAATGATCACTGGTTGGTGCTGGGATAACAAAGTAATTTAATTTTGGACACTGATTAACATCTCAATTCAGATGTTAGGATCATCTTCTGCTCAGGTCAGCTCATGAGGATTTGGTGAGATGAATTTCATAAACCAACAAGGAAAGTGTTTGTTCAGGACCAGGGGAACTTCAGTGTGTTGTTGCTTACAAGTGCTTTCCTTTTTGACTTGAATCACTTGGTCAGTAGCAGAATGAACTTAGGCTTTAGGCAGTGCTACTAAATCTGAGATGCTTGAAGCGGAGTCAGAGGGTGCTTTGCTGCTGTTTTGCTTCATACATAAGGGTCTCTAGCACCTCTTTCATGGGAGAAGAGGAATAAGGGGGGACTAAATTCCCATGCCTAAACTCTCGTTCTTGAAGTCTTCATAGACAATTCATACGGTGTAATGCTCTTACATGTAAGGGCAGGATCCTACCGTTCCCTGCACGTATTGCTCTCATTCCAGAAGCAGCTCCCTTCAGGTATTCAAACGCTAAATGTGTGTTCTGCCAGTGGGACTTCCTGCAGTATAGGGTAACATTCAGCAGGAGTCGAGGTGGACAGCCAGTCTATATTACCTAAAGCCTGCACAGCCCCAGTGGCTCTGAGATGAAGGATATTTACAACTGCATGTGAGAAACAGCAACATTTTGTATAATGTTTTTAAGCAAGGTGATTATCTGTGGTCTTCCTGCTCCTTGCACCCAACATAAGGGGGGAGAAAGAGTATTTGCCCAGACGTTTGTGGAGCCTTTCTTTTGTTCAGATCTAACCAAAAAGTATGTTTGGAGTTGAGGCAGCTGTTTAGAGAGGAAGGTTAAGATTAGACTGTTAGAAAATGTTTTGTGTACTTTACATTGATTTGCCTTGAAAGCCTAGAATGCAGGTGAATTGTGATGGAAGTGTGTATCAAAGTCCTCGCAGAAAGCGGGTTAACAAGCGTTTTGTGCTTCTACAGGGATGACACCAAATTAATCTTTCTTTGTGGAATGATTTATAAGGATTTCTAGCTAGAATTGTCTACCTCATCACATTTTCAAACCTTGAATTTGTAACCCTTTTAGAAGGGTCTCTAATGGGGCTATTACAGGTTGCAGACCAAAGAAGCTAAAGAGTGTCCTTAAAGCCATCTAGTTCCAGCCTTTGCTAAATCATTTTTATTTCACTGGGGAGCTGACAGACTCAGCAGAGGCACAACAGGTCATAAGGCACAACTTCTAGTAGATTTTAGTTAGTGTGAGGAAAATATCTTTAACTATGGAGAGTGTCTGCTATGTTGCTTAGCTTGTGGCTCTGGGAGTCTGGCTAGTGCTTTATTCACAGGTACTTCTGTAATCTTATCTAGCACTGCAGAGCTATAGCAGGAGGTTTAGAGATAACATGCACGTTACTCTCCTTTTCCTTCCCCTTGCCTTTTCTTTTGCTGTATTTTCAAGGGGCTGAAATCAGCTTCCCAAGTCTGTTTTAGGAAAAAGTGTCTGTCTTTCCACAAAGTTAGGTCATATTCAGAATGGCATCTTATTTTTTAAAAAAAAACTGGCATTCAAAAGCTCCTATTACTGATGGGAGGGAAGAGTTAGAGCAATCCAACAGAGTCTGAAGCTGGAAGCAACCTTTAGTCTGTGAATTGCTTGGAGCAGTAGCCTTGAAGCATCCTGCTAGCTGTCAGATTGCTGTTGAGAAGGGGCCAACTCTGATCTTGATTCAGTGAAGGTCATGCTGCTGATTCCTGATATGTGCAAGTGCAATTAAGACAAGAATCAGGCCCAAACAATTTCAGAGCCTCACAGGCCAGTGCCTAGTTGCGCAAGGTGCCACTTCTAAGCTATTTTTTATCTTCTAACTTGCACAAGGTGCATTTCTACCCCTGGGCTTATGCAGTGGTGTTTCTGGACCACTACGGCTATTAAAATATGTTGGTGTAACAGAAAGTCCAGACAGATCATCACAGGGTAGGGGTAGCTTTTTGTTCTGCATGAAGGAATTTGCAAATGAACCAGGGTATGAACACGCAGTCTATGTAGTTAGATTTCAGGAGAATGTTTGTATATATCTCCACAGATATAAGCAGGACATCTGAAGTCCCTGTGGTAAATATTGTTCAGTCTATTTTTATTTTCAAGAAACAGCATTTGGCCTTGCACAGATATGTGTAAGGAAAGGTTGGTCAAGCAGCCTGTCTGTCAGAAGACAGTCTCCCACCCCAGCCTGGTTTCCATCCCTGACTCTACCCAGGGTCTCAGTAAATGTCTTAGTCACAGCTAAGTAACTGCAGTCTGAGAAGGCAGGTAGCAAAATGGGAAATGCTCTTCCATAAAGAAAGGCATGCCAGAATAAGCCACTTATTGCAAATTCCTTCTAAACCACCCCAACTGTAACAGAAACAAATATCATATTGGCAATACTGTAATGTTTGCATTCACACACCAGCTGTTACTCTTTCCCATAGGGTCTTGTTTTTTACAAAGCTGGAGAACATTTTTCTTAAGGAACAGATCTAGTCTTATTTCCTCTATTGGCTGTGTCTAATTTTCCTTTGTGACTTTGAATTTTTCTTTGTTTTTGTGGTGTATATGCTAACATATAATGGATTCTCTTTCCAGAATATTTTTGACAGGCTGACAATAAATTGTGGTACACCCTGTAATTTAAAGCAATACATACTTCTGTTATGGATTATGGGATTATCAGCTTGTGTCTTTTAAAACATTATGTATGACTGAGTGCAGGAGTAATTGGCACACTAAATTTATGAATGACTGTTAATGAATAAACTTCTCTTACTGAAACTGAAATAGCAAAGCTATTCCTGGACCAGAAAGGCTGATAAATTTTTGGCCTGTAATAAATTGAACAGACAACATGAAGTGGGAGAAAAAGAAAAACATTGCTTAGAGTCAGTTCTGAGCAGAAACCACCAATTTTTTTTTCTTGTTTGAAAAATTATTGCAGTATATAAAACAATTTGGTTTCAACATCTCTCTGTATTTGAATTAAAGCATTTTCAAATTTTCTTAAATGTTAATTTCAGGAAAACTAGACTTCTAGAAATACTATTTGTATGCAACGTGACATAATTGTATATAGCATGCATGTATGTATATGCACACCTATATAATTTATAACAGTATAAACGTCTACATTAGAACCTGAAGGGACTGGTTTACCAAGGTTTTGAATGCCCAGGACTTTAACTGATGTGCTGAGAATCTGTAAGTGCTCACGTGTGTATCATAGAACAGGATCAGCAAGACAAGTATGTACCAATTTCACCTGTTCAGGCAGTTCTAAGAACCATATGGATGCTTTAATGCCAGGGCCATAGGAAAGTCAAGCCTGGAAATGTTGTTGTGTGTTTTTGTTTGTTTTTTTGTTTTGTTTTGGTTTTTTTACATTTGTTTTCCTTTTGCCTTCTGGCTTATTTTTGGACATCATTCCCCAGAGCATTTATATGTTGTTTATTGTCAAGCTTTTTATCTCTATGATTCAGCATTGTTTAACTAAGAGTTTATTGCACATATATATGCTTCTTTTTAGTCCACCCCGCTGTATTGTGCAGTGCTGCTCTACACTTGTGACTAAAATGAGAAAGGATGGCTCTGAAGTATTGGGTGTTGTGCATTGCTTTTCAGATATTGATGATTTTGGTTATTTCCTGAACTTCTTTCTTTGTTTACCTGACAGATAAACATCAAATGCTTTGATTTCATGTTACAATATTGCTTTCTTTGACTGTGGTATTACAGAAGTGGGGATATCATCATTTTTATGCCTGGAAAGACTTTAGTGTTCAAAAAGAAAGAGACTGCTAGCTAGAAAAGTCTGGCCAGTATCGGCAAGTATGCTACTGTGATTTGTAAAGCAAGTATTATACTAGTGATGTATATGTAAATAATAATTGTTCTTTCACATGAAACTATAAGATGAGACTTTGGTAAAATACAGAAATACAGAACTGAGAGCCATGCGAATGAAATGAAGTCTAAGACTGATGAGCAAGTTCAGGACATGGAAGAAGGTTATTTTTCCAATTGCATGTATCTGACATCTATCACTTGCTACAGCAGGCTACAGTATTTATGCAAATACAGAGGAGCTTCTACCTTCTAGTATTTTTTTTTGTCCATTTAATAAAAGCACTGCAAGGAGAGGTGGACCCAAAACAATTCTTTAAGACTAAAACTGTTTCTTCTCCTACCTTAGCCTTAATGAGAAACTGAACACATCTAAAACTGAGTCAAAATACATCTAGGCAATATTGCCATAACAGTAAAAAGCTCCCCACATCGCCTTTGGCTTTCAATTAGACTCTGCAAGGGAATGATGTTGAAAACAACATGAAAGAAAAAAGTTGGGAAGGAAGGGGATTATTTCTTTGTTTTCAGTGACTTCAGACATAGCAAGCTGAGGCGGTGGGGTGAGCCCTCCTCGAAAAGGAGTCCTACGATTTATCAAGATAGCATAGCTAAGCAGTGAAAGTATCCCACGGAACTCACCTTAACCTGCAATCTGAGGATGGGGAGGGGGCGAGGTGGGAATATTTACCCGGGCAAATTCAAGTGCAGCATTCCCAGCCGCCACTAGTTGTCACTTTGCAACCAGCCGGGGTCGGTGTTTTCAGCACTGCGGTTAGCGAGATTGCGGTGCTAATTAAACTGAGTAACTCTCAAAGCCGCAGAAAGTCCCGAGCCAGGGGCTGTGCGATAGCCAGTCTCGGGGAAACGAAAGGAGGCGAAAAGGAAGCTCGAGAAAGGCAGAACGCCACTGTCCTAAGGCTGAGGCTCTGCCTGGGGGCTGTGCCCCGAGCTTGGGGTGGGCACGGCAGCCCAGCCTGGCAGCGCCCGGTGCGCACACACTCCTCCCGTAAAGCTGAGCCTTACCTGAAGAAAACGATCGTCTCCCACACGTAGACTCCGAGCGCGTTGACGTTGCACATTTTTCCAGCTCTGGCTGTTTTTTTTGTACTCCGTGAGGGGTGGGCCGGTGGGGTTGGCCAATAAAGTAACCCGGCACTTGGGGAGAATCGGTGGGGGAAGCCAGCGACCCCTCCCGAGGCGGGCTGGGCAGGGGGAAGGCCGAGGGGGTCCTCTCAGCACCCTGGGCAGCAGCAGGGAGAGCGACCCCGGGCAGCGCCTGGCGGGCGGCCCCGCTCAGCACCCTGGACAGCGGCGGTGCTCGCTCCGCTCAGCACCCTGGGCAGCGCCTGGCGGGCGGCTCCGCTCAGCACCCTGGGCAGCGCCTGGCGGGCGGCTCCGCTCAGCACCCTGGGCAGCGCCTGGCGGGCGGCTCCGCTCAGCACCCTGGGCAGCGCCTGGCGCGCCCCGCTCAGCACCCTGGACAGCGGCGGTGCGCGGCGCTCCGCGATCGCCTGCGGAGCGGCCGGCGGCTCCGCTCCGGCGCTGCCTTGGCTCGTCCCTCCGCTCCGCCTGTGCCCCCGCCACCGCCACTGCAGTGGTGCTCGGGGCCGGAGGACCAGGCTTCCCGCACCGAAATCTCCCTTCAGCGGAATCTCGCTCCGGACATCAGGCTGGCGAGAGGGGGAGACGCAGGGGGTGTAGGTTCGCCATCAGGGCGGTGGGGATAAAATGGGAGGGGGGGGGACGACCCTCAACAACCCAGGATTTTAATCTCCGCTGCTAGCCGGGGTGTCTTCCTAATTACATCCACAGGAATTTGTCAATGTGGAAATGTGGAGCCGTGCTGCAGTCCCGGTTGTGTTGCTCTTCTGCCCGCCGCTCGGCTGCTGTTGATTCCTGCTTCCTGGGTTATTTTCCTCCCGAATAAGTTATTGCTGCTGTAGGGAAGGTGTCCCATTGCTCAGGGCTAGAGCGGAGGGGAGAGAAGGGGAAGTTTCTTGGGAAGCACTCCCATTGTGCTCAGAAAGAAAGTGGCTCAGTGTCCTCCTAATGCATCTCATTTCCCCTCTGCCCTCTCTCCCCTGCTAGGACTCGCCAGATCTTGGGAGTTTCTTACTGCATTAATTTACTAAACTAAAAAAAAAAAAAAAAAAAAAAGGAAAGAAAAAAAGGAGGTGGAGGTGGAGAAGAGGGAAGGCAGAGGGGAGGGGGTAACAGCCTCTCCACCATCCCAAGGCCCTCCTCTTAGCTGTGCTCATTGGTCTCGGGGCTGAAAAAACTACTCTAGGACGTGGTTGGATAAACGCATGTTGTTCAGCAGAAGCTGTTAACCTTTGAAGCGCTGATATGTTTTGGTTTATTTCAATTTTTTTACCCGAATTGCTGTCTTTTTAAGAACTCTCTGAAACAGTCTCCCTTGACAGGGCAAGCGTAACATGCCTTAAGTCTCCATCTCGTGGAAGATCTGCTTGGCTAGCAGTTGCTGTGTCTTGCTGTTGGCTTTTAAGGAACATCTCTGTGTTGGGTTTCTTTAGTGTTTTCTTTGGTGTTTTTTTTCTCCTTTTCTCTTTGTTTGATTTTTTTTTTTTTTCTTTTTTGTCTTTTGTATTTGGTTTTGCAAAGAGGTTTGGCAAACGCCGGAGCCATCAAGGCTAAGGCAGGTAAGGAGCATTTAACAGTTTCTTATCGCAGCTCCAGTTGTTAGCAGGATGCCCAGTGTGGTGGTCGGGGGCGGGGAGAGGAATGGGCTCCTTAGTCACTTCGTCAGCATGCCACTGTGCTCGGCTTCTCAAGACCTCCTGAGAATTGAAATTAAAACTTAGCTCTCCTAAATAATCTAGCATTACTTTCTTCTCTCTTGTCCTGGTGTAATGGAGTTTTCGTTCTTTTAAGTTGTTTCGTTTACTTGTCCTGTGCTTTGTGAAACTCCCCATGGCAAAGAAAGAGTCGCTTTTAACCCCTTTCTAGCTGTTTTTAGTCTGTTCTAAGACTTGTCCCATCCCATGTTGGGAGGGTGAAGGTGAAATGGACTGCTTGCTCCACCACTACTGTAGCCCACCTACCCCACCCCCGGGCTAGGAAATAACCATGTTTTTCTTCTCACTTTGAGTTTTATCTCAAATTACCTTACTGCCATGCTAAAATTCACTGGATGTTTTTGATGTTCTGTTTTTATTTGTTTTAAGGCAGTATGTTTACTTAGCTAAGCAGACAGAAATATCCTTTGGGTTATCATTCAAAACAAAAAGCAAGAAAGACCAGCTTGGCTTCTAGCCATTGATACAGATGGAGTTTAATCTGATTTACTCCAGCTACTGGGTCTCAGTGTCTAGCTAGATTAATAACAGGCTCTGATTTCAACTCATGGAGATTCCTGGGGACACGATTCCATGCAGTACTTCCCGCCTGCTGCTCACTGGCTCTTTGCTGTACTTTTTCTCCTGATATTTATCCCCACATGGATGAGCCTCTGTCACTGTGCTTTTCCAGCCCCCAGTGTGCTGGTGGACCAGAGGAGCAGCTCCAAACTGGGAGTGTTAACAGCAGGAGAAAAGTGATGTTTCCCTGCATTTTTACAGGGAAGCAGGACAAAGAGCAGAAGGCAGAATCATCTCTTGATAACTGTGTGTTCAATCTAGAGGCCAGTTAGCCTTCTGGTTTCCTTAGAAATGGGATCTGTAAGGGATAGGAGTGTTTCATGTGATTTCTCCCTTGGCTTTAAGTTTGATCTTCTTTGCAGCAAAGGAATCCAGACTTGTCTCCCTTTGTCCCCACTTGCTCTCCTTGCACTTCCTTGGGTTAGAGAACCAGGGTGGCTGTGCGTAAGATCAAGGAAGCAGATGAGTCTGTGTGTGTATAACACAATGAATCTTCACAGCTATTCCTGTTGAAGGGTCTCAAAACTCTTTTACCAGGGAAAGAACTTACCTGCTTTGCTGTAACTTATCCTTCTGGTGATGGTGACTGAATTGGCCCAGGGACTGTGCTGGTATTCAAACATTTCTTCTAACTGGGGAGAAATAGGAGCATCATTTGATTTGGCATTTGAGGAAATAAAGGCAAAACCAGGTTGCAACAGATGCTTGGAGCAGGTTTAGGCATCAATATGATTTAGACCAGGGAGTAAAATCAAAAGGAATGTGAATTTAAGGAATGTGAGTTTTGCATGTCTTATCAGGAGGATTCCGAAGGTTGTCTTATCAGGAGGATTCAGAAATTCCACCTTCTGCATTATGTGTTGCTGTGATTGAAAAAGGAATGTATTTTGGATAAAACTTTCCTTGTCTATTCCTTTTTTTTTTTTTTTTTCCCCTGTAGATATCTGCCTCTAGACTGTATGCTCTTGTATCTCTTCTTGGTGCCAAGGTAGTTGTCACTTGCTTAACTTGGTCAGACCCTGGTCAGGGTGGCTCCAGATCCTTGGAGTTCCCCATCCTCTGACTTAACCCAGGTGATTCCAGAAACAGCCAACCAATCCCCACCAAAACACATCTATAGGTATACCTGTGGTGAAGTTACCTATGTGGGTTCTGTAAAATGCCTGATTTTTAGTTTCCTTTTGCTATCTAAGAAGCTAAGGGCAGATAAACTGGAAATCAGCTCTGGAGATCTAATAATGGCTGGAAGTCAATTTTATCACCATTACTGTAAGTAACCCTTGTCATCAAGTACTGGTTGGCAGGACTCCTTTCACTGTATCTGTCCTGGCTTGCTCTTAGATTGGGGTTTCACTCTCTGCTTGGTTTTGCTGCAGTGTTTTGTGATTTTTTTTTTTTTTTTGAGGGTTCACTTGCCAGGTTTTTTATTTTTCAAGCAGACTCCAAACGGATTTTCTCTGGTGGCACTTGTACAAATGGTAGAGTTGAAGATAACATCATGATATCAAATAAGGCTTTTTAAAATTAGAATTACTTGTTGTGTGTTCACCTCTTTGTGGTTTTTATTAGCTTGTTTTGAAGTGGATGAGTCTTGTAAAATTCACTGTAGGTGAAGCTGTCTGGGAAGCTTCTGTGTCATCTTCTTTCTGGGCTGTGAGTGATAGATTGTGTTAGATGTAAGACACCACAAAGATGTTTATTGCAGGGTAATTGCTGGAGTAGGAAAAAATGTCCTCTCATTTGAGAGGTCAGTATTTACATCAAAACTTTCAGGAGCAGGTCAGTATTGCAAAAGTTGTGGCTGACAGTGAAATACCACTGGTGCAACAACCGACAGATGGGTCTGAATTCTGTGTGGTTCTAGGCGCACCTTGTTGGAAAGCAAGTTACTGGGGCTGCTGGATTTGGGCTGAGAACACTTGTTCTAGGACACAGTGCTAGATCTTGACTCTGTCTTATAATAATCTCACTACTGTCTTCACTGCAGATGAATTTGAGGGGTTTATCCTTCCTTATGGTGATTCAAACATTTCAGTTTGTACTGATGGCTGAGGACTCTGTGATGACTCAGTCCAACCAGTGCAGCTGGTGGGTTTTCTGTTTCTCTCCATTTGTTTTTTAGTGTTTTAGATAGATGAAACTGGTTTTCATTTTATTTTTTTAGGTATCACTGTCTTCTGATGTTTTTCTATATGAGATCTTAATTTTCAGTGATACTGTGGTTGGCTATTCTACAAATGCTGACTACCAGAAACAGAATATGACTGTAATCAAGAATGTGCCATTAGGTGGCTGGTGGGATGAGATGCAGCTGTGAAGGGAGATGGTGATGGGGATAGGACAAACAATTTGTCAAATAATACTTTTGTCTTGGGCTCCAGGGGGACCTGAGGGCTAAGAAAGTTAAAGTGAGTCTTTCCAAGGCAGTGGGGATTGTGACCTTGAAAAGTACCTTCGAGCTATGACTATTCAAGAAGAAGGAGCTGCCGTTTTATGTTACTGGGTGGGCATTGTAGCCCCAGCACTGAACCATGGCACTGTCAGAAGATCCCCTGAAAGCCAAAGTCACATAGAACAAAGGGATGAGTTGAAGCTGTGGTTAATTTTATGAGGCAATTGTACAGGATATCATCTCCTGGCCTATCTCCTCTCCCCAAAGCTCAGTTAGCATGTTTGAGGCTGTCTGAATTTTATTCTTTATAGAGTGGCAGGTAATTAATAGCAAAGAATATTTTAGTGGTTTGTTTACTTGTTACTAGTCAAAGGCTGGATCTGATCCAGAGAGTTATTGAAATGCACCTATAACCATAAGTCCCTGTTTCAGTATGTCTTCTTTTGATTCCTTGTATGGTAGAAGCAGATCAGGCATTTTGGTAGGAAGAATCAAATCAGACTTCTCGGGGAATGCAACAGGAGCCAACAGGAAACATAATGCTTTTTTTTTTTTTTTTTTTTTTAAAAAAAAAGCATAATGTATTTAATTTCTCTTTAGCAATCAACTAAAATCTGGGGACACCTGCAGAAAAGGGTGTGCATGAGGACTAATATGTATTCTGATGGTATGTCTATCAGTAGGTACAAGTCTTTTGTGGCTGAAAAACAAAATCTGCTTTCTAACTGTGCCTTTTTCTTTCTTCATTCTTTTCCTAGCTATGAGAGTCTGGGAATATTTGCTCGCCTAGTTTCCTTCGTATGGTTCATCCCTGATCCTTTTTCTTTGAAGGATGCAAGAAATGGATTTCTTCTCTGGGAAGAAAATGAATCTTTCAATGTTCCTAGTAGTTTGTGAGTTAATTTTCTTTTTGATAGTTGATAGAATCACTTAAAGACAAAGACAACCCAGAAGGCCTTTGAAATCACTCTGTGTCAAGATGAACACATACCCTATTCTGAGAATTAACCTAAAGACTCATTCACTGCAAGTTGATTTCATTCTTAATCTGGTTTTTACTTCTGGATTTTATAGCAGGTAGAGTAATTTTTCTTTTATTTTGCTTGCCCTTTTGAAATTAAAATTTTGATACTAAATTCATACATAGAAGTAACCTCCTTGAAGTTGAACATGCACACACACTGCCTTCCTTCCCCAAATAAATTACAGGATTTTCAGTGAAGCAGTGGCTAGCATAGCAGTAAAGCACAGTCAGCCTATCTTGGGAATACTAAATCCATTATTGTCAGTTTGTTCTTTGGAGAATGGCTAATGAGGAAACAGTGCCCCAAGAACTTGGATTGTGCTTCCCAAGACAGACAATCAAATTGCTACAGCAGCACCACTGGCTTTCTGACACTGAACAAATGAAAAACAAAATTTAAATTAAAGTTAAGTTCAGGGAATTCTACAAAGGAGTCTATAAAGTAAATTCCTATTTAGTTAATTTCCGTATATAGTAGGCTATTTCTGTGCAAGATAGTTCAACTAAATACAATTTTCTTAGAAACTTGAGAACCTTGGGCACTACTTTCTTTTTTTTTAATAGTTACTGGTAAAATAACACCCTAAAGTTTCTGCAGTGTTTTGTAAAGTTAACTGTTTGTTGTTTTTTTTACCAAAGAGATATACAGATAAAAGAGAATTCACTGGAACTAGTGTAAAGGTTCATCTTATCTGTATTTCCAAAAGTATGTTTAAAAATGAACTCTGGTGAAAAATTTGATAAATTCTGTTTTGATATGCAGCAAATTTGTGGAAAACAACCACTGGAGAGTTTTGCATAGGAAATTAAGCAGAACTTGCAGACTAAGGTCAGAAAGCCACTTAGAGATGGAGCTGAGAGATTTGTGGTGTAGGTGATTGATATTTTTGGCTGAAATTCAGGCCAAATATCACTGTTCACAGTATTTTGCCCCATTTGTTTAAAAAATGATAGGTTTAACCACAGAAATGGAGCTTGTCTTAGAAAACAGAAACAGCTGAATTCAGTCAATACACTGGAGCTTATTGGTTATAAAGTACTCCATCATGCATGGTATAGCCTTATAAAATTATTTCTTGGTTTCATAAGGACCCTTTCTTAGGAGCTGCACCCAGAATAAGAAATGCTGAGAGGCACAAAACTTCAAGATACATCACTGGCAATCTGAGCTCTTAATGGGATGATCCAAAGCTGAAGGTAAAGAGCAGATGAAAATTTGCAGGAACCAGGGGCCAGGCAACTGTCTATCAACTACTTAACTTTTTAATTTGGAGGAAAACTTACCTTAATACTTTGAGGAACCAGGGAAGGTTTTTACTGCCGTAAAATACTATAATTACTAGTCATAGTGTAATAGTCATAGTATAATAGTCAAGTGGAAGTGTCCTGTACAGAACTGCTGAGGTCTCCCTCTCTTGCTCCTTCCTTACAGGCGGTACAGGTACTCATTTGAAGTGCCTACATGGTGCATCTAAGTTTATTGTCTTACTTCTATCAGTGAACATAAGATTTCCCTTTATGTAAGGGCATATATGCACTGCATGCTGAATGTCTTAAACATGAAGATTCATGCCCTATGTCATTCTCTGTGAAAAGAGCAGGTATATAGATTGCCCTTGATCTTTACTCTACCGGGCAATGTATTTCTTGACAAGTAGATTAGGGGCTGTATTGGTTTCTCATCACTGGAAACACAGCCTTCGTGAGTCTAGTGATATCCAATCTGGGATTGTAGACTCTTTGGAAGTGGTGTAAAGCTCTGTGCTAGGGTGACTTCATGAGAGGCTATATGTCTGTAGAAGGCCAAGTGATGTGCTTGCTGAGTGCAGCATTCAGCTCTTCCTGACCTGAATAAGTGTTTGCCCCCTGTGTCAGGTGCATGAATCAGGTTAAGGCAGTAATCCCTGAAGGAGAGGAAATAAAGAAGAATGGATGGTCATTTTTCCCCTAGCAGTGCTGATTTATTAATATATTTCCATGTCTCATATGTCATATAATGACACTTGACTTGAGCTGTGAGTAGTCTTGCTGCATATCGTAGGCTTGTCGCTGTTGTAATTTGGGTAGTATTATGTAGTAAGAAAGCAGCGCGGACCCCATAGCCCTAAAAAAAATACACTGCTACTTCCATTAGAAGCTTGATTTGCAGGTCATAAGTTAATTATTTTCTGACCTGTACAGAATAATTACCAGGCAATCCCAGAAAACCGAGAAGTATTATTTCTTTCAAAGATCTTGGCTAATAAAACTTTTTTGGTTATATTACTGTGTGAATAAAAATAAGCCAAATTTGCTTTTATGGCCCACCTTGCCAGAACTTGTCAGGGGCTGAACATCATGCAGTTGTTGAAAGTATTATCTTAGGTTTTGCTTTTGTGAAGCCCATTGCTCCTGCCTTAACAGCCCTCAGCTGCTGTGGGAAATGGAACTTTTCTACTCTGTACCTTGCTTGTAAATGAAAGAAACCACCTATTTATTTTGAGGTGAGCAGACAACAGGTTTTGGGAGGTGCTTACACAGAGGTAGAAGCATACAGGGCAGATCTAGAGCTATTCATATCACAGTCTTCATTCCTGGTGTCATGGATTAAAAAAAAAAAAAAAAAAAAGAGAGAGAGAGAAAAAAAGGGAAACAAATACATTGCATGCTTTCATTGCTTTGTCTTGTGAACTCAATAGAGCATGTCGGGGAGACACCAGGAAGTGGAACCCTTCAGAGGAAGATTTTGATTGCAAACAGCAGGCTCAGAAAGCAAATCAGAAGACAATAGCTGGTGATGATGAAGTGGCCCCTCAGTGTCCAAGTGTTTAGATATTGAAACTTCCCCTTACATGCACCAATTCACTCCCAGGACCAAGTAGCATAATTTATCTTGTGGAGTGAAAGAAACAAGCTACAGCTCGCAGGTTTTTTTTTAAGATTTTTGTGATGGAAATATTTGCATGTCAGACTTCTAAAGGATAAAAAAAAACCCTGTAGGATCCCTCTTCTTTTAATGAATAAAGAAGGTCTGATCCTCCAACCACTTCAATGAAGTTTTTTGACTCTGAAGGGAGCTATGAAACTGTTCTTGTTAACGATCTCAGTTTCCATTGCACCAGAAAGTGCTGATAATAAGGTAAGTTTTCATATTGCATTAGCAGAAAACGCTTTTCACCCTCTTGAGATGCCCTCAGGTTTGATAGCATTGCTGAGATGTCATGTATCAGTAGAGGCCTCTCTCTGGCAGCATGTTTCTTGCTTTGGTATTGCAGCCCTCTTGAATTGTCCAAGTTAGTGGATGTGGTTTGAGGTTGTTTTCCCCATAAGGAGTAGCAGATCTGGCTGCCTCATTGCCATCCAAAGCAGTCATTCCCTGGTGGGGTAAGTGGTGATTTTGGGAGGTCATTAGGCAGAGGACTTATTACGCAGCTGTATTTTATCTTACTGTTTGAAAATGTGGCCCTGTGGACTTGCAGAAATTCACTTGAGCATCACTGACTTGAGCTACTTGTTTGGCCTTCATAAAAACATCTTGCTTTTACCTCTCTATTTCAGACATAGAGCTGATGTAGGGTTGGGTCACTAAGGACACTTCTGCACTAGGTTTACTGATAACTGTTTCTGGAAATCCTAAGCGGAGGTGAGAGGTGCCATTTGAAAGTCTCAGCTGGGTTGTGTGCAAGTTGAGATGCTTGCCTCACCTAAAATCCTTGCCTCAGGTGCAGTGTCTCATGCCTCAGGTGAAAGACAGAACAGAGATTGCAACACATTTGCTAAGTACCTTGTTATTGCCTTGGGCTATAGATTTCTTCACAGCTTGCTGAGTTGAACCTTGTGACAGGTACAAGCCCTCTTCTATGCCATCTCTCAGCCTCCTGTTTGCCCAGGGCTTGGGAAAAATTTCCCCCACAGAGGGGCTGCAAAGTTTGTTCAGTGTGCTCTGGTTGCTGTGCTTTGTGTGATAGTATTGATTCTCCAGCTGGAGAAGCGTGTTAGACACTGTGGACTGCTCCTTGGGTTCAGCAAAGGGAATTTGGCAGCCACTGTCACTGACTTGTCCTCTGCCAGGTCTGAACGGAGGGAACGCTCCTCTTTGACACAAGCTTGTACATGCCTTGTTTGATCATAGCACTTGATGAGGCTCCTTCTCTAAACGACTGCCACCATTAATGAATGGAATTTGATTTTCCTAAGATACTAATGATTAATGACCTTTCTCTTGCACAGTGAGTGCTCCTAAAGGCATATAGAGAAGGACACTGAATCTCCTAGACCATGATTCTTTTTGCCATAACTACAAGATTGTTTTTATCTACCAAATCAAAGTTCACATCCCTCTTTAAAATATGATTCTCAAGGCAGATGGCTTTTGTGCCTACAGTTCAGCTAATGCAAAAGCACTGAAGTGGTGCTGGTTATAAGTTTGGCACCATTGTTCTGTTGCTGCCTTTGCTTGCTGCATGCCTGGCAAACAGGGAAGTTGCAAGTCCTTTGCAAATTCCTGCTAAGCGTCAGTGGCCTGTATTTATCAAAAGGAATGAAACTGTAAACTCCAGGATGTAATCAGAATGGATTTTTTTTTGGTAAAAATATGGTAGCTCCGATTTTTTTTGTTTCAAGCACCAATACAATTCTTTATGGTAAAAAAATTGGAGTGTTATCATGCATTTCCTTCGGACAAGTCGGAGAAAAGAAATTGCAGCCTATTCGTGATGTTGCACCATGCCAGCATTTTTCTTTTATACAGCTTTTCCTACCCATGAAAATAGTTCTCTATCATGGCAATTGAATTAGACAAAAGTGATTTATGTAGGCTGTGCAGAGAGAAAAGGCTTTGTTAGGTTTCAGGAAAGACATGGAACACCGAGGGTGAGAAACAGCTTGGCTGAGACATGGGGAATCACAATCCTCTCATTAAATCTCCATACCTATGACCAGACGTGGCCTCACTTTGCATTTGCTGCTTGATTACCGAGTCTATGAAGCTGTCGTCTGGAAACAAAAGGCAGTAAATCAAATAAATGGGCATCTTTCAATGGGAGTTTAGGAAGCTTGTGGTGTCCTATTCTCCTTTGGCTCGTAGTCTGAATATGGCAGATGCTAAAACCTGTCTATGCACATTTCTGTTTGCACATGGAAGTGCAAATACAACTCAACTTTTTAACTTCTTATGTAACATGTCACGGTCTAGGAGAGACTCCTCCTTATGAAAAGAAATCTCCCCTTCTCCTTCTAGATAACTTAACCATGGGATAATCAACCCCTTCAACTGGTGAGGAGTTTTATTTGACAGCATTTTTTTTTTTCTGAAACCATCTTGGGGTGTGACAGAGTAAAGCAGGGCGTAATGCTGGTTTGAAGCAGTCTAATTCAATATTAGGGAGAAACAGAACTGTGGTGACTGTCACCTGACTGTGTGGACAAAAACATTGGAGATATTTCTGATATTGCACTCCTTGTATTCATATTATCTGAAGTGGAAGAACACTGTCAAAGGGCCAGAGCTTAGTTATTGAATTAAATTTTGGAGAGCTTTGTTGTATAGACACTAGATATTCTAATGCGCTTTTCTTGGTATTTGAGAACTGGATGAATTGTCTGTAAAGGAATAACTAAAATATATGTATATACACATATAAACATTAATAATATATATTTGAGTGTGTGTGCTTATGTATGTATGTTAATGCATGGACTTTCTGGACAGAAGATACCAGATGAAACCACAACATTATCTGTCGTTCTGACATGTTGTGCTGGGTTTCCACAACACATCACAGGTCCAAACCCCTTGGTAGCATGGTATGTAATCCATACCATCACACTACGTGTAGTGTCATATGTAACCCAGAGAGCAGTTCTGTATGTAGAAACTTTCTTGTAGATCTGGTAAAAGTTTCCCCTTTCTAATCCTGCACCAACATTGTGTGAACATTTCTTCCTTTCCAGACAGGTGTTTTGTTGCACCTCAAAGCTATCTGCTGCTGGAGTCTCTTGCAGGGAAAGTGCTTGTGTCCTGGTTTTGGCTGGGATAGAGTTCATTTTCTTCTTAGTAGCTGGTGCAATGCTGCGGGTTAGATTTAGCATGAAAATAATGTTGATAGCAACAACTGAAACATCGGTGTGTTAAGTAATGCTTACTCTGAATCAAGGACTTTTCAATTTCCCAAGCTCTGTCAGTGAGTAGGTGCACAAGAAGCTGGGAGGGAGCAGAGCCAGGACCCGAACTAGCTAAAGGGGTGTTCCATACTACAGAATGTCATGCAGAGTATGTAGCCTGGGGGAGTTGGCCGAGGGCTTGACAATGGCTGCTCAGGGACCTGCTGGGCATCAGTCAGCAAGTGGTGAGCAGTTGTACCACGCATCACTTGGGGTTTTTTTGTCCTTTGGGTCTTATTCCTCTTTCTCTCTCCTTTTCATTAAAGTTGTTGTTTTTTTATTATTATAATATCTTATTTCAGTTATGAAGTTGTTCTTATCTCAACCCACAAGTTTTAAACTTTCTGATTCTCTTCCCCATCCTGCGGGTGGTGGTGGTGAGTAAGCAAGCGCCTGTGTGGCACTTAGTTGCCAGCTGGGGTTAAACCATGGCAGCTTGCAGATCTGGGCTGGGTTGTGTGTCCCACCTCAAGGATACACATATTCATTCCCAGAAATATTCAAGAACTTCTAAGGCCTCTTTCTCCCACGGGCAAGTGCTATCAATCTCTTCAGAAGACCTTTATCAGTTCTGGACTTCTAAACTAGAAAACATTCCTGTTCTCAAGTTGATGCCTGCTAGATTACAACTGTCCTACTTGTCAAATTCCTCTGGGCAGCTACTGGGATAAAGAACTGACGTTCAGGCTTGAACCACATCATCGTTTCCCAAGGTGAGCTGTCACAGTGCTTTATCCTATATGCAAATAGTCCTTGCAACCTGGGGATGGGCTGCTCCTCGTTTAACTGGTGTTTCTGGTAAATCCAGGGAATCCTAGAAAAGTCTCTTGCAAGTCTCAGCATTCCAGAGAGCCTCAAAAGTCTTGTGTTATGAGAACGCGAAGGCTGTGCAGGAACGACTACATCTGGTTGTGTCTTTGCTGTCCTAAGGATGTGCCCAAACAGCTGTCCAGTTCCAATTGAGTAGAAATTTCCGAGAACTTCTATGACCTTACAGGAACCAAGGCTTTCCAAGGACTCTTAACTTGCCTGAAGTTGTATGGGCCTCACTGGGAAGTGTAAGAGGCACATCTCCCAGCCCTACCAAATCTAAATATTCACTTGGAATTACTGGGAACAGGTTAGTGCCTATATAAATTACACAGAGGGATGCTTTTTTAGCATTGGTAAAACAACATATTTTCCTCAAGAAGTCTGCACTATTTTGTTGGAAAGCTAAGGAGAAATCCAGCATAGAAATTGTCATAACAGCAGAAGGTGGACGAAGTAATAAACAAATGAAACTGGGTGTTACAATGGGCTTCAGGCAGCCTGATGTATAGGCTTTGCTCCTGCCACTGGGTAGTATGATGTATTGTCTTGTAAATTCCAGTTAACATTACATCAGCAATCTATTGAGGGTGTGTCTGTGCTCCCATATAAAACCTGAGACCTCTGGGACCTTGTCTGTTAAACAGTTTGTTGACCCAATAAAATGACTCACGTGGCAGTGCTGTATGTTAGAAATCAATACAGCTGCACTTTCCTTGTCCTAGCAGAAGAAGGAAAAGCTCAAGGGACTGATTAAGTTCTCTTTGCTGAAGAAGCTGCTGCATCCTGAAACATTTTAAATAAATGCTCTGTGTCTACAGGTAGTTCAGCATTTAATTCAGACTTTATAAGTGGTTTGCTGTACACTAAATAAATGCATCTTGATTATAAATAGCTTAATCACTTTAAACATGTATCTTATTTCATAGTCTTTAAATGTCATGACAATAGTGTTTTTTAATTAGTATGATGAGCTGCTATAGTGAATTGTCATTGGCCAGATTTTCTTGCTGATGTTGTGTCCAAGTTCAGTTATTCATTTGCCATCGCAGCCCCAGAAATAGTAATTTAATAATGGAGTGCTTTAATAAACCAGATAATGTACGTGCTCCTTTTCACAGGCTCAAAATTGTTTTACTTTCTGTCCAAAGCCCTCAATGACATCAGCTAGTCAGACTTTCCCCTGGGGCTGATCCTTTTAGGAAGGAGAATCTCAGTTGTCTCTGGGAAAGCACAAGTGATGTGTGCGTGGAGTACATCTGACAGAGTACCAAATTTGTGGGTGGTCAGAGATTTTGGTGGTGAACAGGGATTTTTTATAGGGACCAGCACTTCTTGCTCTGTTGGACCTGTGGTACCTCTAGATGCTGCTGTTATTGAGAAGTCAGACTGAGGGCTTGGAGAAGTTTGGCTGTAGGGGAGCATAGGTTTTTACGTGGTGATATGTGTGCTGGTGATGGTAGCCCTTGTGATGTTGAATGCAGGTGACGAGTCTGATGAGTAGGGTCTGTCCCTAAATACTCCTTAAGAATTCAGAGCTAAAATAATAGAGGACCTAGCTGGGAAGGGAGCTAGAGCTGCCCCAGGGCCGACGTGTGTGTTTCTTTCCTGTTCCAAGGTCTAAACTGGAAGGGTCATGCGAATGGGAATGCATGTGCATGCCCGCACTTGCATGTCTGTATGCTTTAGTATTCTATGTGCATGTATTTCTCACTGAACAAAAACAGCCCCCTCCTCCCCCCAAGAAATGGAGACAAAGTAATAATAAATAATAATAAGTTGATTTGTACTGCTAAGTAAATTACTCTATGCATGTGATTTGTGTGATTCCCAATGAGCATCCTCATAGGAGGAGCAGAAGGAGGGAGAAAAGGGGAACCTGCCTTCTTGGTAAGATGGGAGTTAATAATCAGTTTAATTTGCAATCTTCAGCTCTTCAAAGGAGTTGCTAATAACTGTTTGTCTTCTCTTTCCCTCCTGCTCCTTTCCCCTAGGAGCTAGTGAGAGACAGACAGCACTGATCACAGAAACAAAATTGTAAAGGAAAGAAGAAATCCCAAGTGGAAACTCTTTAATCTGCCTCTGGAAAGGGCAATTTGTGTTAATAGGACAAAACTGTAACATTTAATATTAATTAGAGGGATTTGGGGAGGAGCATGTGAAGGATGGAGGCAGAGAATAGACTGGAAGGAAGGAGAAATCAGACTGCAACAGTCCTTTTGCTGCAGTAGGAAACAGAGCAGCCAGATGAGCCCTGTCTGTTCGATCAGCAAGGGGGAGTTTATCTGAGCCTCGTACCAAATGAATTTTGGTAGCAGAGAAGCTTCATGGGTTGCAGACAGACAGTTTCTCTGTGTATTCCTGATGGGGTTGCTGGAGATTCCTGAGTTCAGTCAGCAAATAAGGTGTGTAAAAGGTGAGAGAAAGTATGTGGATTGGATTTATGGCATGGAAGTCCCTGTTTACTGGGGCTTTAGCGTATCTCAACACATACAACCTTAGCACGCTGGAAGAGCTGTAGTAAGTCCAGCCTAGCCTAGCCTGCTGTCCCAGGTGGGTGCCAGTAGTAGAAGCTGAGGTAGGAGTGCATGGACAGGGCAAGCAATTCAAGGTACTGCCTGAAATCTCCTGCAGGATCTCTTGGAGAAACATGTGTGACAAGCCAGAAGGTGTAAGGCAGAAATCACAGTGGTCCCAGGGCTCTACGGGATACTGCTTGTTGTCCCTTGGCCCCTTCTGCTCTGCTGTTTCCCACTGCTTACTGCTGCTTTTCATTTGCATCAGAACGCTGAATTGGGAGGCATCAATTTGCAGCTACTATTGCTTCTCTTTGTGGTCGTGTTTGTTCTTTGTCTCTTGAGTGCTTTGTCTGTTTGAATGCTTCCAAAAAATCCTAATTGTATTTAGGCCCAATTCCCATACAAACACACAAATTTGGATTTCATTACTATCAGCCACTCAAGCCTTTGCCTGACAGGTGAGGATTTCCTCAGGTTATGGTCAACAGGTGACATTCAATTACTGTGCCCTGGGGCAAGGTGAGCACACAGAACCTCACTGACCTGTAGAAGAGAAAAGGGAAGATGGAAAAAAGGGGGTCAGCTGGCTTGTTCAAGATGACCAAACACCCAGGGAACCTGACATCCCACATGGACTGCCTCTAAGTGTTCAAAAGTGTAAATGGTGGGAACCAAGCTAGGTTTAGCAGTGCATGTGGGATTTAGGCTACCTGGATGTGGCTACGTTGCCACATCCTTCTGAGTGGAAACAGCCTTCTTCAGCACCGTACTACCTCAGGGTTTCAGTGGGCTGTTTGACAATGTTAGCCAAACATCCTGGAAGTGGCTGCCTTCCAACAGTCATGTCTTTCAGTTCTGATCTGAAAATGGGGCACTGAGTGGGGGGAAAAAACACTCTGATCCAACATATTAAATACTCTGCAGTTTTTTCCTTTGAGTTTGGATCCCTTGGTGGCATCAGCTTGTGCCAGCTATGAAAAATTTGCTTCTGCTGCAGTGCAAACACACTCTTCTTCAATGTAACTTATGCCATTGTGAAAAGGGAGAAAAGGTTTTTATTTCATTTAGCAACCTAATACAACACAGGTGTAAAAGACTTGGTATTTGGTTCCAAGGCCACTCTGTGTAGCTTGTGGGCCCAATGTCAAGCGAAGGGATGGTGTGGGATGCTGAACTGGGCTGGCAAAAAGCATCTTGGGCACAGAGCAAAGGAGGAGGAATGTGTCCGAGTGCAGCAGTAACTGGTCTTATGCTCATCTCTTGCATGATTGAATTAATGCAGCACTATCAGTTTCAGCTCTTGCTTCTGTTGCTCATGTGAACGCTGCATTTGGTTCCTATTTCTGTTCTCCAGAGTGTGATAAAAAGATGATAGGAGATTTAATTTCCAGAAAGGGACACCCAGGCAGGCAGCAGGATGCCAGCTGTTGGGTAGATTAATGTGGGAAGGTTTCCTATCAGACGTTTAGAGTCTCTGTTACAGATAAGCAATTTTTCTTAAATAAAAATACATATAAATGCTCCTTTGCCAATGAAGCATCTCGGTGATGTTCCGTTATAAGCAGGACGAACGTAAGCTGGATTTCATCTGACCTTTAAATTACCTCCATTTTATCAGTTTCATTTTATCAGCAGCTCTTTAGAGAATGAGCTCCTACTTGGAATTAATAGATTCCTTTATTGCTGGAATATGACACAGGCCTGTGAATAGCCCAGCCAGAGTGTCTTTTTCCAGAAGAGATCACATCTGGAGCAGAGGAGTACACTGACATATAGGAAGGGTGCTCAGCAGGGCTGCCTCTGTTCCTTATAGGAGAAAGTTCATCACAGGCAAACAGTGACGTAAAATCCTAATTCATTCTTCTCACTGCAGACCTGCAGGGGCAGAAGATGGACTATCTCCTTAGCATCCAAGAATGAAAGAAAATAACTTCCTAATTTCTGGAGAGAGAAATCAAATAACTAGGTGTTGTGAAGAGGTTGGATCTAGGGATTTGTAGGGAATGATACTGGAGATTCTTGTTTTCTGTGGTGCCTAGCGCTGGCTGACTTCTGCAGTAAAGGTGGTTGGATGTGGGAGGAAAGGCAAGCAGCCAAGTGCAGCCCTTGCAGCCAAGAGGTTTCCTATAGCACAGCGTGGGGTGCGCAGGGATGCTCTCTCTCTCAAGCTTTCATCTACCTCTTGTTGGTACCATTTCTGGGACATAAACTGACCCCAGGAAACATCAAGACTTCACCGCTGCCCTCATACAACAGATCAGATCCAAGCCATCATGGTAAATGCAGTTTTAGTTTTGCAGAGAGATTGTGTTCAGGGGATTAAATGATGTGGAGGAGCTCGCAAGGATCAGACTGGCTTGCCTGGCCACAGTGGAGCTGAGGATATGTTCTGTATCTGTGCTCATGTTAAATTTCAGTGGCCTGATAAGGGACAGCCCTGTGACCTGTATGAAAGAAAAAGTATGTGAGGCTGGCATGAGTTTCCAGCAGAAAGTTGCTTCATATTTAGTTGAATGCTTTTTCTGACTGACCTTTTGTTGTGAGATTAATCACTGGTGTATGCATGGAGAGATGGTTTTTGTTTTCTAGGCTGTGTTTTGTCATATCAGTTCCTGGCAGCCTCATCTGTATACAAGTTAAACTTTTTTTTCAGTTGTACTATTAGAAAACTCCAGAATACATCATGGTCATAATGTCATGTGTTTTCTTTCACAGTAATTTTCAGATTGATCCATATATTTATATAGCAGGATGTCACCTCTCTGTCTCTCCCACCTTGCATCACCTTAGGGCTGCTTTAAGCAATGCTACTTCTGCACTTGGTGAGGAAGATGGAGTTTTATAATGGAGAAGTATCCTGTTGATAGTAGTTAATCTCCTTGTTTAAAAAAAATAGACTCACTTCATCTTCTAATTTAATGATAAATTGCAGTGATTCGTCAGGGAAGGAGGGTTTATTAATAGAGAGGATAATAAATGGGCTGCAGAGAGATAGGAGAAAATAGTTTTGTCAAATAAGGGGCTCAGGGGAAAAATGCAATGCGTGAAGTCAGAACTGAAATCTTCATAATCACTGTTATCTCTCTGTACCCCACACATCACCACAAGGACCTGATCTCCTTGTCTCAGACTTGCTACTTTAGGTTAGATTTATAATGTAAATGATTGAAGAAGAAAAATACCTAGGGATTCTTGACATGTTCGTCAGGTCAGTGGACATGTTTCCAGAACAGGCATGAAAATATTCTGCGTGAGGGGAACTGAAACCGTCTATGAATTTGAGTTGAATTTATGGAATTGCTTCTGACAAAGCTTCCAACTAAGTTGAAAAATACAAAATACTTTATTTTTCATATGTAAAATAGAATCTGGAATTCCAGGGTCTGGTATCCACTTTGTAGAGACACTGCAGGCAAAGTTGCCCATGTAGTGATTTCTATCCAGTACCTTGAAGTGGGATTCTTCTTAGATTCAGGTTAATCGTAACTTGTCAAGTTTAATGTCTGTCCTGCAAATGCTTGTTACATTTGTTGGGGACAAAAACTGGGGGGGAGATTTTCCCAAAGTCACTGGCGAAGTCCTTGTTGTTAAGAAATTTTACTTAGGCGTGAAAATACAGTTCTTATGTCTCCAAATGGAGGGAAAAAAATAAAAATCAATGGTTCCCCTTTTCTGGCATAGCTTTTATTGAACAAGGGACAGGAAGAAGCTGTTAATCTCTTGAGAACATCTACCCCTTCAACTCCTTTGCTTCTTTAAGGAGAGACTGATGTGGAACTTTTTTCCTGTAGGCCACTTGAAAGATTTCATTTGGCAGATAAATGAGATGCTTTAAAATTCTGGTTTGGTGATCAAAAAAAAGCTAAGTTTTGATAAGATGTGTGCCATCTTTTTCCTGTTTGGGTCAGCAGCAAAACTGGTTCCCCAGCACTCAGCTGCTTTCCAAGTCCCAGTGCTGGTTCTGACCAGATAGGCTGGCAGTAGCCGTTTCTGTTTGCTGCGGTTGTGAACTGATGAGTGATCCTCCCGGTGCTAGTTAACAGACAGTTATTAATCATGCTTGCTTTCCATCTCCTCTGATAGAAGGGAAAGGTTGGGAGGTGTCGTACTCTGCCTGTCTTTCCCTTGGAGGAGGGGAGAAGATGGGTTAGGGAAAGGCATCACCTGCCGTGGCATGGGATAGCTACCGATGTGTGTGATGCTATTTGAGGAAACAGATTAGAAGAGGGGAGGGAGAGGGAAAATCCTTCTATTAATGAACTCATTAGTGCTGGGAAAAGTCAAACCAAATTGCTCTTCAGAAAAGCACTGTCTAGCTGGATTTATTATTCTCTGTAATTAGGGCCAAAACAGGATGGAGTGTGGTACAAGCAGGAGCTGAGAGAGGAAAAAGTGGTCTTTTCAAAGCCTAATTACTCAAGTTGAGAAGTGACATTTGCACCAAAGAGGGAGTAAGATTACAGTGCTATTGCCTCACCTAAAGAGCTTTGCTTGCAGGCTGTCTGTAGATCAGAGACACCGGGAGGGAGAAGGTTTAAAGGGATTTGAGCACAGCAGATGAGAGGGAGGATGCCCGGACATGTTTGTACGCTGACAATTAGATTGCACCTGGACCTGCCCTGGTGCAGTGCATATACATCTTCATTGAGTCATATGGACGTAACAGCCATGCTAGCTCTGGGAACCATTTCCAGGCTGGCAAAGGTCAGAGGTGGACATCCTCAGAGAAAAGAGTGAGCCTGGTGTGGAAGGGATCCCAAGCCTCAGCTGCAACTCCTGTTAGATATTACACTGCTTCCCAGGGAGGCCTATCTCTGTTGGACTTCAGTTGAGTGCTTGATGCCCTGTGGTAACTGCTCTGGCATGGAGATGAAACTCCTAGGGCAGGGAACATGCATTTGGGCTTCATTTGCCCGAGCTGAGGAGTCCTGGCTGAGCTGGCAACGAAGTTGTCCTTTGCAGAAATTGATGCAGAAGGGAGAAAAAATGGGTTCCCCAGGGAAAACTGCCCTTTAGTTATGTGCCCAGGAGAGCCTCTGAAGACTGCACTAGCTGCAAAAGCTTTTGTCTCTGTCTCTTCAAAGGCATCTGCCTGGAGTGTTTGCTTTGAAAGAGGCTGTTTGGTGTGTTTCTTTCAAGTGGCAGGAGTTGTGTGTTTGAGCTGCAGGTGGCCAGCTTGGAGGCTGAGCGGAGCCTGTTTGTAGGGGCTGGATAGTTTGAAACTCCATGAGTAGAGAGAAACATCAGAGACGTTTAAGGTTTCTTCGCGCCAGGATGTGGCCCTGGACTTCGAAACCACAGTGCAAATTTAAACTGCTTTCATCAAAGAAGTATCAACCTCTCTGTGGAAGTTTACAGTTGGCTCTAAAAGTGACCTTTTTTAATGTAAGTTATTGATCACAGTATAATCTGCTTAGTTTACTTTAAGTCTTCTTGAGTTTAGCAGTGTCTGTTTACAATGTATTGGAAGCAAATAAGATAATAAAAACTTAAGCTGGTATCATTCCTTTTCTCCTGTGCTTCCCATCAGTAGGCTGTTGTACTCTTTATCTTGCAAATCTAGCTCACGCTGTCCTTCTGTGGACATTTCTAACCATCCCTTACATGTTTACTTCCCCATGGAGCCTCAGCCCAATGGCCGGCTATGGGTATGGCAGTTTGAAAGCTCTGCAAAGCTCTCCCTGGACTGTATGAACATCAGTAGCTGTCCTGAGTCTGGTTTGAACTCCCCTGCAGAGCTCTGGTGCTTTCTGTTCCTTAGCTGATCCTAGAGTAGTTGTTCTGAGCCAGAGAATGGTCCAGCTATAAATGCTGCTCTCCAACAGCATCAGAAATGGATGCTTGTGGGCGAGCTGGCAGATTAGGGTCAGAGTTTCCAGTAGTTTGCAGCTCAACAGCTGCTTAAACCAGACTTCATAGCTTTTGTCTTGATAGGGCTTTTTCCACCTGAACTTGTCCAGCTGCTTCCTGAATCCTGGTAAGCATCTGGCATCCTGAAGGTCCTGTGGCAAGCAGTTTTGTAGTTTAATGAAGCTTCCTCTCTGGTCTGCTTTGAACGTGTGTCTTGCTAGTCCATTTGATGCCACTTTGTACGCTGGGAGAGGTGATGAACCATTTCCTCCTTTACATTGCTCAATATTATAAATGTCATGCTCCTGCTCAGCTATCCCTCTTTCTGCCCTTCTGAGTGCTGGGCTGCTTTGGTATTTGTTGTGCAGGGGCTCAGGGGGGTTAGTAAGATTGCAGGGAGTGGGCTGGAAATGGGGCTTGGCAAGAGCCAGTGTGTACGGTGCTGTGCAGGCTGGATGGGAGCTTTCTTCTCTTATGTTTCCTTCTCTTCTTGGGCCCCTCACCAGGAGGCAGCTGCTGTCTGAGCTGCAGAGAGCTGGTGCGGCAGTAAATGGCCCTGATGGCATAGTCGGAAGGAATAGGGATAACTTCTATCCAGATGTCACATTGATCTGCATGGAGGGGAGGGAAGGGAATGACTGTGTTCAGCAGGATGAACAGAGTTCTCTCCCAACCCATTAAAGGTCGGCATCCCATGAAGTGCCCGAGACATGTATGCACTCGTTCACTCACGCCTGAAAAAGAGCAAAGTCCTCATGCTGCTCCCCTTGGCACTGTGACCTGATTTGATGCAGTCACTGACGCTTGTGGGCCTTTATGGGTAACATAAATATCCATAAGGCTACTCAATTAGCTCTGCGTCTTCCACTTGTACAGCTCCCATTGCTGTCACAGCTGAATGCTTTCCACAGTGTCTCACAGCAGCATCTGCCACAGCCCCTACATTACTCACATCGTTCAGAGGAGCCTTGTAGGTGTCTGGAGCCCATGGCTAAGAAAGTGGCTGGTAATACCAGAGATGTTGCAGAGTTTGGTAGAAGTTTGTCTTTTTCGAAAAGTATTTTTTTCAGGAGTGGGGAATATGCTTGTGGCAGAGAAGACTTACTGTCTTCTACTTCAGGAGCATCAAGCCTCCCAAGGCCCAGCCTGGTAACTGGAGAATGCCCTTGACAGTTCCATGTGACGGACGTGCTCCTCATAGAGGTAAAGCAGCGGTGTGGTAGCAGGTATCAGCTTCAACAGAGATGTTGGTATGCAGCTGGGCTCCCTCAGTGCTACTGAAATACTACAATTTCTCAGCAGATAAATACTAGAATTTGTGCAAAATTCTGCTGGAGTGGCACAGCTTCAAAGCGATTGACAAAAACCCTTCTTTAACCAGGCAATATGTGTTACAGGGAAATAAAGAGTTCATAAACCTTATTGCTCTTTCTAGTGAAGTTGGCTTCCTGCTCCCACATCCACTGGACCTGACAGCGTGATGCAGCACGTACAGCTCAGTGTTTTTTCTGTTGTCTGTGGTGCTTGGAGACACCAGCCTGTCTCCATGGAAGTGAATTTCGAGGAAGTTGCTTTGTCAGTTGAACTTCTAGTGTGATTTGAAACTGCTGTAGATATGGCCTCTCAGCAGGACTGTTGAGTCATTTACAGAAGTTTTTCTTGTATAATTCATTGTGGTCTTCTCCTGAGCTTACGGTTCTAAGGTGTTTCAGAGAGGATTATTGGAATTTCCCATGGTAACCTTGCTGAACCCTCATGTTTGAAGGCATGATTCTTCCACTGTGATTGAGAGTACATTGATAGCATCTAAGTACTCAGGCACCTTTATAGAGGATTTATGACACTGTCTGCTGTGTTTTGTCCTTCGTCATCCTAGATCTATAGTGTTTCATTTCACAAGCAACAGAGTCTTAGCAAGTGAACCAAGACAGCTCTTGTTCAGGTCTGTTAACTTGTTGCGTACCTGTTGGTATCTCTTGGGGGTGCCTAATATCCCTCATAGCAGGGATGTAGGGTGTTGACCTGACAGCTCCTCACTGGCATGTTCTCTATTTGTCCACTACAAAAGAGTCTCCACCAAAGATCTGATGCTGCCTCTGATGCTGCCAGCACTGATGGCTCTTATTGGCTTTATTTCCCTGTCCTAGTTGCACTGTAAAACCCTGGCCTAGCCACAGATGTTCCCTCTCATTCCTTCCTCCTCCTCCCTTTGGAGGAAAGGAGAGGTTGTGTTTGAGCCAGAACCATTTGGTAGGCTAAAAGGGCTCCAGAGAAGATGCTGTTAATGTGCAGGCTGCAGATAAATCAGCAACACACAGTCCCGTACTTTTTTTGCCTTCTTTTTATTGTTTGCTGGATGTGAATCCTGTATTTGAGGCTGTCCTGCACAGAAATGGAGCAGCTACTTCACCATTCACCATCCTTCTAGATGGTGTCAACACTGCATACATTTCCCTGTGGTGCTGCTTCTCTGGATATATCCGTGCTGCAGCATAGACAGCTTTAAATTAACTTGCTTGGATCTTGCTAGCTGTCAGACGTTTTTGCAGCAGTTTGGTGCTAGTCTCCACGCTGCTGCATTGACAGGACTGCTGTGTGCCAGCTTGTGTGTTGTGGTGCCTTTCTGAGTGCCTCTGTCCTTTGGGAGAGGATGGGACTGTAGCACAGGTCCACTGGCTGCCAGAGAACTCCAGCATTGTGGTAGGTAGGACTGTGTAACAAAGCTGTGCAGACGCTACCTGACTTCTTGTGGGTCTACACAGCGTGGGTAATGACAGCAATGAAGACCTCTCAGGCAGCCCAAATAGATATACTAAGGTCCTTAGAGAGTTCCCTTGCACGTGTCTGAAACACTCTTCACTGCCCTCAGATGGGTTTAATCCTCTGGTGTGTAGGACAGAAAAGGTCGTACCTGCAGCCTGGCAGTTGCCAATGATGGAGTATGTCACACTCGATGCTTCTGTGGAATGGTCTCTGTGCTAACCAGGTGCTGCTGGAGTGGAGGAAGCCTCTCATTTTGCACATCCCTGGTACTTACAGACTTGAGAGATGTGAACCCTACCCTAGCGCACCGGTTAACTCTGGTGTTAGTCCAGCACCTTGAGCTTGCAGTTCAGTCCTCTTCTTTCTCAGGATATCTTGCAGCTCAGCAAATGTATTAGCAAGGAAAAGCTTTCTGTCTCTACCTCTCAGATGCTTAATGTTAAGACGACTTGGTGAGATCTAGTTTTTGTGGTGGTGGATACATCTTTCTGTTTGGAGACACGTCTGTGCCGCAGGGAGCTGCCAGGCAGGAGGCTTGGCAGGGTGGATTGCTGCATTGTGGAACTCACCTGGTGCTCTGCAGAGGCACCACTGCAGGGACTGGGTACAGCACTAGCTCAGACGTCCCCCTGTGTGGTCCCGGGAGAATCCTGCAGATGCCTCTAGCCTCTCCCTGTCCCTCCTCTTCATCCCTGCTTTAACGTAAAATTTCTTCTAATCAATTTGCTCTCTGAAGTCATGTCTCTCTGCAGCACTGAGCTGCTTCCAGAGATGCTCTGAGTACAGTGAGGGGGAAGGGAGACAAGTTTCTTATTGATAGTAGCTATCTTTAACTCTACAAATATCCCAGCCTCTGGGGATGTGCTTGAGCTGATGGAAGGATGGTTTATGTTGGTCCAGTTCTGTGCAATGCTTGCAAATTAATGGAGAGTAATGCAGAAAATGTCTGTCTTCTCCAGGAAAGCAGAGCATGACTCGGTGCTTTCTTATATTTCCTTTAGAGAAGATGCGGTTAAGAGCTGATTGATACCAAAAGAAAGGAAGAGGAAGAAAGAAGGACCAGTGCAATACAAACAAGGCTAAAGTCATGAGATGGTTGCAAACTAGTGGGGGAGAGTACAGAAGAAACTGAGTGCTGAACTTCTGTAGAGCTGAGCGTATCAAGCACCTGTAACTTCTGCTATTTCATCTACTGGGCCAAGCATCTAGAGAGGACATGTTACAGCAGTCAAGGAGCTTGTTCACCCTCTGGAAAGCACAGATTTTGCAGCTCAGGACAGCAAGCGAGAAATGAGAGAGGGTTGACCAACACCTGGAGCCTTGCAGTAGTACAGGCAAGGCTGCCATGCAGCCACTATGCAAAGGGATCATATGGGATAGAGAGGAATGGCAGAAAACATAGCAGTGGTGTGGTTCTGTACAGGGGGAGAAGGTGGTTGAGTCCTGAACATCTTTATTTTCTGTAGGATTGGATATATCTCGTCTGCTTTGGCTGCAAGTGACAGGACACTGAGTTACAAACTTCTGCCAGGTGCTGTGTGACGGTTGTTATTTTCTAATCAAGTTCCTACTGCAGCCCATCAGAGACTAATAAACACAGTTTTTTCTTCAGTCTCCATTCACATATGATCCATTACCTTGGACTTCTGGGAATTCAACAGCTAGATTGTGCTTTCTGTGGGAGGGGTATGCTTGGGTATACAATAAAAGTAGGAATAAAACGGTTGTGTAGAGTTAAATCATGACAGCATAAAGAATGAACTTAGTTCTTTAAATCTGTAGAGGCAAGCACTTTTTTTGCTTTCTTCAACTTTAGTAAATGTCCAAAATTGTTACAATATGCCCTTAAATTTGACACAGATCCACAAATTGTTTGCAAACTGTTCCCTTTAACCAGGTCTTGTGCTACCCATTACTCTTGCTGTTTGAAGGGCCATTTATAGTCCGTGGTATCATTAGTGAATCTGGACTGGAAGAAATCCAGACTAAATTATGTCTGGACTATTATGAAGGTGGTGAAAGAAATTGGCTATTTCAGATGGTTTCATGCTAGCAGTATTTATGAAACTATCTTTCTGTTTGTGCATTTGTCAGCTCTTTACTGTCTGTCTGTGACTGGCTCTGTGGAAGAAAAAAAGGCATTTCCATGTATGTTTGTGGGTGTTGTATAATAGCACAATATATTTAGATGAGTCTCTGCTCTTATTCTTGTGTATGAATGTTCCTTTTCTTTTTTCTCTTGAACTTCTGATCCCGAGGGTTACTTGCAATGCGTAGGCTAAAATCTTCCCTACTCCATTGCAGTAGAAACACTCATTAATAGACTCATTAATAATCTCCAGCTGGATACTACCCAGGGAGACCTATGTGCTCTGAGTTAACATGTCTGTGGCTACCTCTGCCAAGTGGACATCTATTATTTTCTCACCTCAGCCACAGAAATGGCTCCCCTGACAGAGGCACTTTGCTATGCCACAATACCCAGAGATTGCTGAATATTCATTGTATCTGACTGCCGAAAGTGCTTCGCCAGCTTATGGTATTAGAGCCAAGATGTTTTACTACCTCTTGCCTTTTGCTTTCCTCAAAGTGCTGTGGCTTGTGTCGTCAGCTCGGTTAACTTTCTCATCTGAGTTCCTTCACTTGTGCTTTGCTTTGAGAAAGGTATCAGAGGGAAAAACTCTGATTTAGCCCTAGTGCTTTGATTCCATGAAAGTGAAATTTACAGCCCTCTTAGTTTGCTGGAAGATTGATTAAAGAAGACAAGTTTTGAACTTTGTTTCAAACCAGAGATGGTTGTAATAGCTGTAATCTTCTGCTTTATATTTCCCCAGGTGAAGGGGGGAGGAAGTCTCTGTCATGGTGAAAATGAGGGATGTAGGTGGCCTGCGTTCAAACAGCAGCAGTCACAGGTCCTCTTTGAACCTCTCAAGATCACACGTGGCCATTTTGTGTTGCTTTAACTTAAAACTAGCCCACACGGCTTTGTGGACTTCTGGTCTGATTAAGGGTGAATGGCAGAAATGACCCTACAACTCCGTTGCAGGATCACAGTCTACAAACTCCATCTTCCAGCAAGGAGTACATCAGTTTCCTGGTATTTCCCACCCCATCATATTTGCTGCTGATTTAAGAATATAAAAATGGCTATACAGAGACAGTCTGCAGGTCCATCCATGCAGAGTATTGTCTGTGGTTAGCAGCAAACAATTAAAACAGGCAAACAACAACAAAAGTCTGTGGAACTGGCTGTATACATAGTGAGCTTTCTTCTGTTCTGTAGAAGCAAATGCCAAATCCTTGTGGCCAAACAGCTGTGTACTCTTACAGGCTTATGCAAATTTACAAAATTCCACTTTTGACAAAATCCTCTTTTATTCACTGTCATTGTAAGAAAAGGAAAAAAAAACAACCCAAACCCTTGAAATGCATCTTTGTTCATTATGTAATTACTTGAGCATTTCTATTCATGTAGAAGATTACTTTAAAATGCAGTTTTTCCTTACAGCCGCCCTGCCTATGGTTGGAGAGGCTTGAGTTCGATCCTTTCCTCTGGCTGAATGGGTTCAAACCTGCTTGAATTGTTTTACAGAAGACTTCCTCGCTAGTGAGGATGTAAGCAGGGTTTTCGTCTGTGTGAACGAAGGTGAAAACTCCTGCCTCAGTAGCTGTACTTCATGTACAACACTTAAATATTCAGCAAGGGAGAAAGCATGTCTTTTCCCTGCGTTGGGCAGTCTGGCATATTATGGGCAGCCCAGATGCCACATCTGGTGAGCAAGAGCCCTGGGGCATTTGTGGCTTGCTTGGTGGTTTTGTGTGTTCTTGAGAACTGTGACTTCAAATACCATCAAGTAGAAGAGGGAACTGAATCCCAGTCCTTTGCCTGCAGTCTGGAACATGAAAGAAAACAATATTGTTAGCTTATTGTCTGATGTATGCAGCCTTTAATGCCTGCTTCAAGCATATGGCTCGAGTCACTGATAACCTGATAGGCTGTGTCCACTGTTGTGTTAGTTCTTGTCTTTTATGAATTCTTTTGAAATTCAAGGGTGTGCCAAATGAATTTAGCACTTGCTGAGATGCCGAGAATTATTTAACTCTATGCAATTGTTAAGGCTCCATTGCATTGATCAAGGCATTTTTCACAGATTGCATAATGAGATTTGACTTTCTGCTTTTCCTTGTTCTGCAATTGATGTTTTCCCTCCTCAAAAGGAATTTAGATTAACAATAAATATGGGGATGGAATGACAAATATATCTTATTTCTTGCATACTTTGCAGAGATCCCTTCATGCAAGATTTTATGTGCAAGCAATACAGGGAGAAAGACGTACACAGAAAATTGTATCGGTGGTGGTAGTTATGTGGAGCTACTCTGTTTCATACTAGTTTAGACTGGGGCTCTCTTGTCAAGCTCTCTTGGCCTTACTGTTGTAAGAAGTTAATTCAGAACAATTCTGCTATATTTCACTCTCCGTAGATCCTAGAGTCAAACCTCTTCCACTGATGAAACCAACCATGTTTCCTATTTCTCAACTTGGTAGATACGCCTTCGTAGTTAGAAATGAAGTTATCTAGGATTTCAAAATACATTTTCCCTACACTTAAAAACTGCCTCACAGGTTGTTTATGGAAAATCTGTTCCAGCTATAGAAGCAGAATGGAATAAGCAATCTGTGTGTCTGGCTACAGGCCTCATAAAAATCCAGTTAAAGAACTGCATTCTCGAGTTACTTATTCAATGTTTGCCTTCGCTATATTTAGCCACACTTTGCAAAATAATAGGTTCATGTACTCTCTCTGCCAACAGTATTAATATTTCAACATTACACAGCTAAACCAGACTTCTTTATTTGTTTCAGTATTAATTCTTTCTATGCAGGTATTAGCTTTGTGGTGCTCTGTGGAGTGCCTGTAGTCTGGCTCGCTTCAGGTTTCCTCTTGGACTGAGCTGGTCACTGGAAGGGATTGATGGTTTTGGTTTTCAATCATAGGCACATCACAAATACACCTTGGGTTACAAGCGATCTACAAGCTTGTCAAGTGACAACATAGTAATTCTCCTAAACTCAGATGGAGGAGGTATAAGTGGAATAGGTAATGTCCGAGTCTGCATGTAAACTTGCACGGTATTTATGCACCCGTGATGATGGAAAAATAGACTAGATTTCTGTCCTTGCCTGTAGTTCAACTGGGTATTTTGCTGTGCAATCCTTTGACATATGGGTGTGTTGAGTAGTTCTTTTAATGACTTTTGGTAGCATGAAACCTTCCTAGGAGATCCCAAAGCTCTTAAAACGGTTAAATGCACATGCTAAATCCCACAGGCATGTATAAAACACAGCCGTGAAAGGGCTATCCCAGGGCATGATCTGCAACATAACGGCACTTTCCTTGACCCATGTGAAACATCAGTTACATCACCCTGCTTGCTTTATCCTTATTTACTGTGTGGCCAACCACTGAGCTTCTGCCCCCAAATCTTTTCAACTCAGTGGTGTCCCCTTTCTCTCCCAATTAAATCAGCTTGATCTGATGTTTTTGAGCCTTTTCTATGTCAGGTTTCTGTGGGTCATTCGGATGTGTCGAGTCCAGTCCCTACGTGACACTGAAGGCTCCAAGCGGTGCATCAGCCCTGAATAGCAGCAGAGGTCAGGAAATTACGGAGTCCTGCCTTGTTCAAACGTGGGAGCAAGATTAAGTTAGACATAGTGTTTTCAAACAAAACTCTTCCTTGCAGTCATTAGTGGTGGCATGGAACTTAAAGCCTACAGAGCAGCCAGAGCCATTTGCAGATCTGGTAGGTAGTTGATTTTACTTGCACATCAGGAGGTGGATGCTGGAGATCTGCATTTATTGCCTCCTTCCACAATGGATTTGGGTTATTTATCATGTTGATTTTTTTTTTTTTTTTGGTGAAAAAATTCTGTTTCCTTTGATGCAAGAAAGTTCTCTGTGTATTAAAAGTCATTTCTGTTTCCCTGAGCATCCTGCCTATGTCCATCCAGTGCACACCAGTAGAGACCAGGACATAGGTTTGACTTAATGAGAACAGAAGCAGCTGCACCCCACGCTTAGACAGGCCCGGCTATCAGCATCGCTACCTATATGCATATATAGGTATATATATATATAGGTATCACTACCTATATATATATGTATATACCTATACTTTCATGCATACCTCGTGCATGAAGCAAGATGCAGGGAAACAGAGCAACACTGTGTGAAGGTAGAAACACGTTCTTAATTACTGGACCAGACTGAACGTGGAAATGGGCATGATTGATAAAAGTGGGTAAGCCACCCAGTCAAAAAGAAAGACTGTGTTTGGGCTGCCTGGGGCCAGGCGTCGGGAGGTTTAGTCGTGTTTCAGGTTTCCATTTTAGTCACTTTACAGCACTGAAAATTTACTGCCATTATGTGACTCCTAAAATCCAAAATAATTTAGGATTACCTTTGGGATCAAGATGTTCTTAGATTTTCGGGTTTTTTCCATGGGTCAGAAATATTTAACTTCTGAAGGAGCAATGCCAAGCTTGTACCTTTTATAACTTGGTATATTTTTAGCTAAATCACAACAGCTAAGCTATCTTTTTTTTTTTTTCTTTTCCCTCCTCATGCCAAATACAGGATTTTTCCTTCAAAAAGCATTTTCAAATAAAAGCTATTTCCCTTTACCAGTAAGGAATTAAGCCCCTGTAGGGATCCTTTGATTTCTTCGGTGTACTAAAGGTAGGGCACAGGGGATTTTTAATTTCATGGTTTGTTTGGTATTTTAGAAGCAGTGAACACTAGTGGTTAGATCAGCTGATAGTAAATCAGAAAGCAGGATATGTTGTGTAGCTTTTGTCCAGTCCTTTAAGTATTCTTTTGTATTATTAACCCCTTCTGACAGGATGTTATTTATACCCTACTTGAAAGTGGGGATAAATCCTCACAAATGGCAAATTCACAAAAACTCAGCAGAAGATTAAAAGATTATATGTAATGTAAAGTACAAAAATGAGAGGGGATGGACAAGATTTCCTCATGGACTGGTGCTACTAAACTGTTGCTCTAGCTCCATCTTGTTCAAATCCACTCCACGGGTGGATTGTTGTCTCTGAGGTTAACTGGGGACACTTGGACCATGCAAGTACCTCGTCTTATGAGGAAAAATGTCTTCTGCAAAGTGGGACAATGTGGATAAAGGGCTGTTCTGGGACTATGTGTTGTACTGGCATTTCCCGTGTTGCATTTGCTTGCAGACAGCTAGAAGTCAATTCCAGGCTGGCAGTTTTCTTCGGTCCTAAATAAATCACCCGAAAAGCCCACATGTTTGTGGTGGTTGGTTGTTTTTGGTTATTTTCCCCTTCCCCCAAACCCCCCTCTGTGTGTGTAGTAGAATTGGAAAGAATTGTTGAATAACCACCAGTCATTAAAATCCCTTTCTTTCTGTACTTCTATAGCCCCCATCCTAGAGGCTCTTGCTACCCACAACTGAAGTCACGGAGACTGTGGCTTCATGTCAGATGAAATTATCCATGATGCCACGGGCTGCTTTTAGAAACAATCCACTCTTCTTTGGGATGATCAAACTCCGTCCTGACAGTGGTCTAGAGAAGGGGATTTTTAGATGCCATAAACAGTATAAATAACACTAGTCAAAATAGGAGCAACAATTCTATGAAGAAATTAAAATTTATTCTGAATTTTCAGAATTAGATTCTAGTGAAAATTTCTGCAAATTTTTTAGCAAAAGCAAATGCTACTTTAATGGTTTTTATTTTCAGAAATAAGGTATGTCAGACATGGTATAATAATATTAATTCAAGACCAGGACTCTGACAATGATTTTGGGAGAAGGCTCTAGAAATCTTAATGAAAATTTAAACCAGAAAAATATAAAATGGTGGCAGTTTTCCAGAAGAAAATCGCCACCTTTTAACAGAAAATACTTTACCCATGCTGCTGCATACACTTATGTTCAAAATTCAACAATTATTTAGGCTTTTATTACACTCCATATTTTAATGACCAATTGACATTTAACTACCTTGTGATTACTAACGTATTTAATTAAGCTCTCTGTGTTCCTTCCTTAGTTGAACAAAGGATTCCCAGATACCATAACAAGACCATTTCATTTCCTTGTAGCAGGACTGAGTCTGTTGCTGTTGTATATTGAAAATCGACTTTATTCAGTGTTCCTATGTGAAATGAAATACAGAATAAATATTTACTAGGTATTAAAAATGTAATCTGGAAACTTTTGCTGCTTCCATCAGCACTCAGGGGGTCTGATTTCTCTCACTGACTTCATGCCACTGATTTCAAAGGAGTTGCTCCTTGCTCCTGTCTACGTGTGAGGAAAATGAAGTTGTTCTTGCTTGTGCTGGGGAAGACTTCTTTTTAGATCTGGCCAGTAATGCTCCTGGCTTGTTCTCGGTCTGAACAACGTCATTGAGGTAATGAAAGACCCGCTTCGAGCTTATGGGTGCTGTGTCCGGCACCGGGTGTCCCCGGTGCTTTGGGTGCACCTTGCTCTGGAGCTCTTTGGGGTGGCTGGCTGGGGATGGGCGATTGCCCAGTGCCCTGCCAGCTAGGGGACAGCCTTGCTTGTCACTGCACCGGACTTCGCCTGGCTCTGGCACAGCAGTAGTGATACCAGAATTGGTCCCAGGCTTCACACCCGCCTATTTCAGAAGGAGGACCTTTAAATTTCAGGAGGACCTTTAAGCCTGCAGATTCCCATGCACATGGAGGCTCAAACCTGGGCTCCTGAACTGCAGTCTGACCTCCAGGACATCCCTCCAGCACTGAGATTGACACGTGGCTAATAGAGGATTATGACTTCAAAATGAGACTAAGCAGTGGGAGCAGATGAGTGTTTAAATAACAAAGAGTCTCTTCTTATGCAAATTTCCCAAGCAATAAAGAACAAAGAGAGGATCTCATCCCTCTCCTACCCTCTGAGAGGCTGGGAAGTGTAAACAAATTGCTCCTACACAGAAGGGGAGGGCTTTGCTTTTGCTGCATGCTCTGCAAGAAAAGCAGAAGAGAGATGGTGAACATGAGCCTTCCCTGGGGTCTGGCTTGGAGGGAGGAGAAGCAAAGTAGGAGACAAGGCTGGGATGAACAGTCTAATTCCAGCCTTCTCCCTCTCCTCCCTTCTTTGGTCGAAGCAGCACTAGATTTATTTGTTCACTTGCTGCCCTGGATAAAGCTTCCTTGCCTCCAAAATCAGAGGGCTGTGTAACTGTAGCAAGAAGCTTCCAGAATCCATAGCAATAATGAAAGAATAGGAAATATAAAAATTGGATTAAAAGGCATCTTCAGCTGTGGGAGAGCTTTCCCTCTCCATTAAACTGAAATAGCCACAGTGCAAAAGGAGGGTCAAGGTACATGAGTGTCAGAACAGAACACAAAGCTCTGACAGCTTTCATGTCTTTGACAAAGACTTTAGTGAACAGTGTGACTGGCTTGTGCCCATGCCTGGGGCACGGGGTTAATGATGCCTGATGTACCATCCAGATCACCTTGAGTGGGGCGGGTCTGTGGTGGAAAGCTCTCTTCAGACGAATTGGTTTATAAACCTGGAGCCCTCTCATTCTCTGAGGGGCACTGGGCCCCTCGTTTCTTCCAGGACTGGTAGGAAATCGGCCTCTGAGGTAGCTAAAGCTTGGGCTGTTGCTGAAGATTTGAGCCAGGATTCACATGTGTGAAAAGTGAAAAATCTCTGTCGCAGCTGGGGATGTGCTGCTGGCCCCCCTCTCCCTTTCAGCATCCCTCCCTTCACCTCTGGCAGGAGGAGTTTTCTTCTAGGCTCTGCTCTGTCTATAGCCACTGGGTTTGGGGAAGGCTAAAGGGTCAGAATAAAACCACAAGGCAACAGCAACACTTTCTCTGGGCATGACTAGTTTGACACTTATTCCTCAGGAAAGCTTTTATTCTAGCAAAGGACAGTGCTGTAAGTCAGTGCCCTCCCCACACTGCTGCTCTTCATTGGAAAACTTTCTGTACCTCCACCTGATAGAAAATCTCATCTGGCTGGACAACAGCTGATTAGCTTATCAGCTGCAAAACCAGCATCAACAATTCTGTTGATGGAGAAGGTGATAATCTACAAAGGGTTTTTCTCTGCATAGGGAATTTGGACTGAGATTTGATTTTTGGAAAGGAGCAGGAAGAAGTTACTTTCATAGTTGTAGAGCAGTGTCCTGTGAACAGGCTGTTGGAATTCATGTGACCCTTCAAGTGCTTCAAAGTTGCAAATTTTCTGCATGGTGGTAGTGGGGAACTGTCCCTGCCTAAAGGTGCATGCCTGAACCGCAATACAGGGTTTTTTTGGAGCACGCATTCTTATTTACTCTGTTTATAAAACCTCCAGCACAACGGGATTCTCTGCCTAGCCACCACGAAGATGTTACCTTTGTAAATATTCTTGCTGTTCTGCATGCATGCATTTGAAATGTTGCTGGGGTGGAGTGGCAAAATCAATCAGAGTTTCAGCAAAATCCATAGGCGGAGAGCTTCTGTGCTGCCAGTTCCCATGGGCATCCCAATCCCCCAGGCAGCTTTGATAATCTCAGCTTGTAATTATTATCAGTAAACATTTTACTGTTGGGAGCAGGTGAGTGTGGCTAGAAGGAACTGGCATATATCCAAGGAATTCTTATGCCACCTTATTATCATAGCAAGTGTAGTAGGGAGCAGGCAGTGTGTTTTCTTATTGCATTTCACAGCCTTGGTGACTGAGACATAGAAAAGCCCATAGTCAAACCAGAAATCTCTGTCCATTTGGAAATTTGAATAGAAATGTCCCATATTCCAGGCCAGCACCCTAATGTACATCTTTCCTCTGTGTTGTCATGTATCAAGGAACAGAGGAATGATTTACGTAAGTTTTATTCACAGGGAGTGTTGACGTTTCATTATTTTTCACCCCAAATTCCTACAAAATACTTTCTGAAATTTTTCCGTGTGGAAAATCAGGCATTTTTGAGTTTCATTATTTTATTATTTTCTTTACAATCAAGTTTTCTTACCCTTTCTATGTTAACCCATGGTATTTCCAAATGTGAATTTGCTCTGTTGTAATCTTGATTTACAGTAAAACAATATTTTAATTCAATCTCATAATTTGCCCCAAAGAATAATCTTCAACAGAAGTTTTATTTGTAATTGATTTTGTGATGTTTTCATGTAAAAATAGAAAAGTGGAAGTGTTGCAAATAAGTGAAATGTCAGCGTTCCAAAATAACAGAAAAAATCCCAAAGCAAAAATTCAAAAAAATCCATTTTTTTCATTGTTTCAATAATATTGTGTCAGTTTAATAGAAAGCAGTTTCGTGTGAATAGCTTTCCCAAATCTTATGTTAGACAACATTAACTGCAACCTTTTCATCTAAGACCAGTAAAAAATAAACTCCCACAGAGTAGATACAAAAAAAGTAGCAGTAATATTTTTATAGCAATAACCAGAAATTCACATACAAAGCTGTTGGTATGTAAAAGTTTTGAAATAGAGCAAAGATGAATATAAACAGGAAGACTGGTACTAGTACTTTTCTTTACCTTGTTCTGCCATCCCCTCACCTTGTAAATCACTTCATGAAACCTCATTCCTTCTGTTTTTGCAGCAATGAACCTGGTAGGAAAACTGAATAAAAATCAATTTAATACTACATCGCTAATTGTGTCCCACCTTGATTCCTCCACTGTTTTCAGCATCACAGTATCCGAGTGCCTTCCAGGAGTGCAGTGAACAGTGTGACTCACATCTGGCGCGTGTTTGTTCTCTCGCTCCCTCCTCGGGGAAAATTATTTTCAGTTGAGTGATTTGTTAGGAATTCTTTTTAAATATGTGCACACAGGATGCTAAATACTTGCTAGAAAAAGGCCAGGCCAAATAAATTTCTCCTGGAATGGAGGAAAACGAAGTTTATAGGGATTATTATGTCTCTTGAGAGTTAATACCATAGTAATTAGTTATTACCTGCACACAGGAGACGTAGCGCTGCTGACCACAGCTGCAGCGATCGCTTCAGCGTGGGTGGGTCTCATTGAACTTGGGGATAAGGACCAAGACCCAGAGAGTGACCTGTGCTGGCAGAGAGATAAGCACTTGTATGTACTTGTGATGGCCCAGCACTACCGGCAGGAGCTGCTGCAGAGGGTTGGGATGCTTCAGGCATGATGGCAACTAAGATCAATCCACAGGGTCCCCTGCTGTCTCTTTGGAGCCCTTGAAGCCTCCTGGCGTCTCCTGTCCTCTGCCTGGCTGCATCGTTACTTCCCAGTGGCATCAGGGCATTACAGGAAACGGCAGGCAATGTTTGTGTTAGAAGCTGTTGAGCATGCTTTGGTCATTGCCCTTGTTTCAGGTCTTCCATGAGCCATTTCCCCACTGGCATGTGCCTTGCTAGCAGATACGGGTGGCCTTTTTAGAGTAATCCAAATGCTGGAGTTAACAAGGTACAGACATTAGGATCTATTAATCTGGTTTAAACTCCACTTACCTCTATTAGCCTAGTAGTCCCTAGAACGGGGTTGAATGGCCCTGTTTACTAAGGCTGTGTTTAGCTAGTAGAAAACACTGGGCTTGAGAATTTAAGGGGAATTTAGGATGGCTTTGTATGCTCTTCAGATGAGTCATGTTGTTAAAACAAAAACTCCCCAAAACCTGCTCCCCTCGCCCCCAATCCTTTAATTGGAAATACAGATGATTTACAATTATTTACAATTATCCTGTATTTCCTAAATATTCCTTTAAGATGTTGAACTGCTGCCTGATTCCACTGTCACTGAATTGGATTCCTACCTATGCAAAGAATTTTGCTCCTTTCAAAAGGAAAGCACATTCCACCCAGAGATTTTGATGGTATATTTAAAAAAAAACAACGGGGGGGGGGGGGGGGGGGGAAGAAAATATTTTTTTTATTATTTATTTAAAGAAATACACAATATGTTTAAATGAAAATGGTTGCCCCTTACTCGGCATGAGTGGAGGAGCTCTGAAGCAGTGCCCTGGCTGGGAAGCAAATGTCACTCATAGAGTCTCACAAAGGAGTTAGTTTCCAGGTAGTTTTGTTCTCAGACTGTTCTCAGGTTATCCAGCATGCGATGTAGAAATAGAACTTGTTCCTCCTGAAGCGCTGTGTGTTGAGGGCATTGCACAGTAATGAACCCTGTGCATTTATGGCCCTGTGCAGGATGTTTTGGCATTACCATTTGTAGCGCTTTGTCCCCAGCAGCTGTTGGCAGCTGTCTCACCTTCGGGCAGCTGGAAGGGGTCCTCCGCTCTCCTGCAGGACTCCTGGTTGTGATCAGCCATCATAGCTCTGCCTTGCTGATCCTGCACCTACCCAGAGGCACAGCTTGCCTGGGAAGAGTTTTCCTGTCTCCTTTCCATGTTTTCTAGAGAGGAAGCAAGGGAGTATGAGGGGGCACGCAAATGCAAGATCTGACGATGAGCATTTCGCTGCTCTGTGCCTCAGCATCTATAGCTGTAAAATGGGAGTAATATCTCCTTCACTGAGCTTCAGTGGGGTTCAATATGTGACTGTTCACAGGAGCAGATGCTACTGTAGAAATGGAATTTTTTTTGAGTGTTCAGTTACTTAATGGAATTATTTTGAGCATTCAGTTAATTAGTTGCTTTGAGTATTATCACTGCTTTGAATGGAATTTTGCTCCACACCTGTTTTTTTGTCCCTCATCCCTCTGGCAGCTTGGTTTCCCCATTGGCAAAAAAAAGTAAGCTGCTTGCTTACACTAGTATTTTGAGGGTAGAAATTGAAGGAATCATTTCTCACAAAATAAATACTTTGATTTGTAATAAGAATTATGGGTAGGGTTAAACATTTATATGTAGTAGGGGTTTTTAAGGCTTGGGTAGTGTGTGTGGTCACTCGTGTTTATTTAGGCTACAAAACACATTGGGGTGATAATTTTTACTGACTTCTAAGTAAAGTCTTTTGACCCACTTAGCAGTGCAAGTTCTTCTCTGGGAAGCTTGCATCTGAGCAGCGTGTACTTCTGTAACAGGACAAATAATTGCATTCAGCAAGACTGGGTGTAAAAATATAATCAAAATGAAGAAGGTGCACTCTTTCTTATGTAGTCCTCTTGCCTTTCTTTATTCACCATCTGCTAGCTGCTGCTGTACCAAGCACCCATCTGTCTCTGTACCATTCTGCCTCTGGTCCAGAGAGCTGCTCTTGGTTCTCAGGAGGGCTCTAGGCTCTGAAGCACTACTTGAAACTGCTGTGGTGGTGGAGTTGTTCATGGCATTGCTTAAAATGAAGTCCCTGGTGTCTCTCTGTAGAGGAATTAAAGGTCACAGGGACCTCTTGGAAAGAGACAAGTAGCATGAAGAGATGGCACCGCTGTCCTTGCTGGGTTCTGTGAAACACTGGACATTTAACTTTAAAGCGATCTTGACTTCTGGGGTCTTTGCCCTAAAATACACTCTGTTCTTACCAGACACAAAGTGGACCAGTCACAGGAACACGCAGGATTCTGGCTGAGGCTGTTTCTTTTAAGGCTGAGTGGTTTCCAGGGGCAGGGGGAAGCACTGCTCCCTTTCTTCTGCTCTGGGACTTGCATGTGTTCACATGGACACTTCTATCCCTCATTGAGCTTTCCCAGCAACTGGAAATAGGCTAAAGGGGAAACTAAAATCAGGAGCTTAACCTCAAATGCCCTGCCAATGTGATACTTTTTGATAAAATCTTTTATAGATGTTATGAACAATAATTATGTTTCTTCAGGCTGTTGACTTTCCCATAAAAAAACAACGGAGAGCAGTGTCCTTTGCTCGGAAATCTCAGAGGAAGTTTAAACGTTCTGGGAGAAGCTTGTTCTCATCTAAGTATGACGGTTTTCTGACTAATTCAAATTTAATCTTATTCAGCTTCGTTGCTGTCAGGGTTCCTTCTCAAAATAGAACCTTTCCATAGGTGAAAATCGCTAAATGCTGAGCTAGCAAGAGGCAGGCTTATGCCAGTTTTTTTAAATTATCACTCTATTTAAATTTCCACTTTAAAAATGAGTACAGGTTAATTTCAAGATTATGTTTCTGTATGAATTGGCTTTTAGGGAAGGAGTTTCTTTCCTGCTTATGCTCTTGCCCCTCCTGCATCACCCTGTGGAAGCACCCTTTGGAATTCAGTGGGGCAGGATAACATGCAGCCAGTAACTGCTTCCAGGTTCATGGGAATCTTCAGTGCTGTGGTTGTGGTAGCCTCTCTGCAAGGCATCTAAAAGTAAATTATGTAACGTGATTCATTTTCTTCTCTTCAATATTTTTTTAAAAGATGATTTCACTATTTTCTGGTATCTTCTTCATAGAGATCTCTTCCTTTATTTTGTCCTCTGTGAAGTTTATGGTTTGCTGTACTAGAAAATGTGATGTTTTGCAGAGAGGCTTGTTTTGTTAGACTCTATATGTTTCTCTGCTTCTATTGACACTGAGGATGTCAAAAAAAAATATAAAAAGTCAGGGTGTTAGGAAAAGAGAGGTTATTTTCCTTGTACAGCAAAGGTGTTATCTTGAGTGAATTCTGGGGTCCCCTGGTCCAGGTCTTCTTGAGCCTGGGGCACGGTGGCTTTCCCAGCCCTGTCATTCTCCTTAGTTTGCTACCACATCTCAGCTGTTGCTCAGCTTGTCTTGCTGGTGACATTATATCCAGTTGCTGGTGAGCTGAGTGTGAAGTCAAGGGAAGCGAATAAAACTTGAATGAGTTGTATGATCTGGTTAAGTTGTCCCCAGGTAGCAAAGCTCTTATTTTCCTGCCTAGAAAAAGGGAGGAGGATGGAAGACAGAAGAAGCAATGATAGCTGCAAAGCTGAGTGGTTTTCCAAAGGATTCTGTGAGAGATCAGCTGCTTTGAGTAAAGAAAGCAGAAGCTGAGAATAATTTTGCTGTAAAACTGAGTTCTGAGCACTACCATGAAAAACTGTGATGCACTCTGATAAAAATCGTCACGTTTATTTCTCGGCATGCTTGGCTAGTAATGCACTGTTGTCTGTCCAGTCTCTATTGGCTTTGGGTTTTTTGCATCATCCTTCCCTTGTTAGTAAATGACCTACAACATCCATAACGTTTTTCTGAAACAAATTGGGGATGAGCCTAGCTCAGGGAGCATCCGGATCAGCAGTGATGTGCGCTGTGCAGTAGGAAGATGCTAGAAGCTGTCTTTCTGGTGCATTGGTTAACCAGGGAAGTGATTGAGTCACCAGCCCTGGAATTGTTTAAGAGACACATAGATGTGATACTTAGGGGCATGGTTAAGTGGTGGACTTGGCTGTGTTAGGTTTACGGTTGGACTCAACTATCTTAAAGGTCTTTTCCAACCTAAATGATTGTATGATTGGTGTCCTGGGCTCGGCTTACAACTCTGAGCTTGATATGTGGGTCCAGACCCCCCTTTTAAAAAAAAAAAAATAATTCTTGTGTGTTCAGTAAGGGCTGAGCCTGCACTGTATTTTCTCTTCAGTGGGAGTATTAATAAATTCTCTCTTCTCCCTGGCTTCCAGTCCTGGTGGGACAAGTCAGATTTGGGTATCTCTGAAATTCTTCTCCCCTCTTCAAATGTGGTTTAAAATTTCCAAAATAATTTAAGAGGGATTGCTAATATATATGTGCTCAGCCACTCGCTTCACTAGGAAGTTAGGCTAAAAATACATCAAGATGCCTCTTTACTTGTTCAGCTGAGACCTTGGCTTGTACCTGTGAATCTGATGTGTGGGTTTTTTTTAAAAAAAATGTCCTGATTTTTCTTTCTAGGCCCTCCATGCTTTACTCTTATCGATACTGTTGGTCTGGGTTTGTTGTGTGGTCCTCTGCACTCTACCAAGATGCAAAGTTTGACTTCTCTGTTGCTTCTGATCACAGTCTTCTCCAGTGCATGAGATGCTCCTTCTGGTCCTGTCTGGTAAGTCTCCTTCATTTCGGATTCAGATCTTTCTTAAAATGTTATAGTATTTGTAAGAGTAGGTAGATCCAAGGGAAATCCACTGTAGAAATGGTAAAACAAAATGTTTTCCCCTTGTCCAACGTTTTCTTCATTGAACTGAAGGGGAAAAAAAAAGAGTGTAATACTTGTTACCTTCTTGTGTGTAAAGCTTGAAACAAGCTGAGATGCCTAACTTCAATGCATTAAAAGTGTAGGTTAAAGCTCTAAAGAACTTGATTAAAATCTAGTGAGGTTACTCAAGTTTGTGAGAAAGATCAAAGTGAACGTATGTGAATTGCTTGCAAATCACCTTGTTCTCTGATGTCCTGGCAAAGCAGCAGCAGCAGCACTGCCTTGGCACCCTGTCTGGAGGAGTCCTGGATGGTCAGGGCTGGCTGAAGTGATGGTTCCCTCCCTCCCTTCCTTATGTTTTTTCCTAAAGGCCATCTCAGATGGTCACCCAGCAAAGAGCATGCAGGCTTTTGACTGGAGGCAATTTCTTCTTGGTGTTGGATGTAGAAATACTGACTTGCTAAGTAAGGAGAACGTTGCATGCTTGTCTGAGGTCAGTGTGTGATTTCTGCACATTTCCTGTATGTACGGCACTTGGAGCTGTAGGGAGCTACTAATGTGAATTATCTGGGCAGCTGCTATTGGGCTCATACAGCTATCATAGCTTCACATAAATGTCTATCAAATATGCCAAACTGTCATCACTGAAGAACACTCTGAGCCATTTCTCAAAGGGTCCAGAAATATCTCTTGGTTTGGATATCTAGGAAGCTGCTGGTTTTGCCCTGTTAATTTCTGAAGATGAGGGTTTTGTTTAAAGATTTTTAACAGCAGCAACACCTGGAACTCTGTTATGTTCAGTTGAAGTGGGAAAGATATTAACCTTGAGTGAGCAGAGTTTGCTTTTTAAAAAATTAATCAAAAGAGTATGTTTTGATACATTAAAAAATGCATGTCATAAAACTGCTGTCTCTGTGCCTGCCAAAGCCAAGGACTGTTCAGGCGTGGGAAAGAGCAAAGAGGAAAAAAACCCAATAAAAACTATCCAAGCCTAAAGGAAATATTAGGAAAAGAGAGGAAAGACAGCCACCTGGGATGCCCGTGAAACAGCTGATTTTAATCCCCTACTGGTGATACATGTTTCCTTAGAAAGGGAATTTATAAATAAAAGAAAAATTGCATGGAGAATGTGCTTGGTCGCTATTTTTAACCCTCGGCTTGGGGCCAAAAGCTCTTCTTACAGGCAAGAAACCGTGCTCTCCTTCAGACAGCAGGAATTCTCCTTTCTCATGCACCTCTTCTGCAGAGCTGGTGGTGCTTTAGCGAAGGAGTCCTGGCTTCCAGTTTCATAGAAAGAAGGCAGCAATCGTCACAAACAAACGTGCACAAGGAGGTAGTGCAATGGGAACTACTTAGGTTTGAGGAAAATCTTGTATCTGAGAGAAATTTGTAACTGATCAGAAAGGCTGGGAAGAGTTTGGAAATGGTAGCACCAGCTTCGTGCTGCTGAGATAGAATTTGCAATAGCGTGGGGCTTATGAAAATCTTCAGCATTACAGCATTTGCCCTTATGCAGCTGTACGAGAGTTTGGACAGTGGCCAGGATGCCATCTGCAAGTGTCCAACAAAGTTCCAAACACTTTGTAGAATAGATATTGCTCTCCCTTCACTCCCCAACAACAGTTTCAGCCAAGTGGGAACGGAGGAGTTTTATAAGATTAGCAGGCTACAAGCAGTGAGCTAACCTTGTCTGCCTTCAAAGCCAGGGGTATAATCTCTAAATTAAATTTATGTGATTTATCACATCTAGGAAGAGTGGTGAAACAACCAGAAATACTAGAGGAGAAGGGGAGGCAAGATGATAGCCATTGGACTGAAGGGGTTTTCTCTCATCAGTGGTAAAACGCACAACTCAAACCACTGAAATGAGATTCATGCTGGGTCCACAAACCAAATTTTTCTGAAACACAGAGGTATTTAATATATTACTATCAAAATGCAATATCTCAGGACAGCGACCCATCTGTTATCATGGAGGAATCAGATGGAAAGTGCATTAGAAGTTGGAATTTGTCCCTACTGGGAGAACTGCACTGAGTCACCGTGATGTATGGGATCTGTGCAAAGGGAAGAGAGAAAATACTGTCCCTATGATTTATGTATTGCATAATCACTGCCACTTTCCACAGCATTTCTGTTCTGTTGCCTGCAGCCAACAGCAAAGACAGTTTCCCTCTGACTCCTTTGCAGTCTGATTGTAGGGGTTTTAGTGGTGGAGGAGCTCTGTTAGGACAGTGGAAGTGTGTTTGAAAAGCAAGGAGAAACTAATACAAAAGACAAAGGCCAACAAAAGCTGACCTAACAGAAGCAATAGCAGATTTGATGCCTTAATGTATAGAGTTGATACATGGAAGGATGGTTTCATTAAGCATCTCATGTGTTTCTTCTTCGCAACCAGCTTTCATGGCACCCCATAACAGACATTGTGCAAATGTAAATCCATGGAGAACTAACAGGCAATTTGGGCTGTGCAAGACCAGGCTGCCTTCAGAATGGCATGGGCCTACAGCCAGGATCAGTCCAAGGGTCTAGAGAGCTAATGCCACATTTATGTCTGTATAGCTAAAGTAAGAACTAGACCCGGGACGGTTGAGTAAATCTAGTTTCCAGTAATGACAGATTAATAGGATAAGGGAAAGCCTGAAAACACTTTACCCTTTGCTCCCAACATGGTGCTGTCTAATGGCAGAGAGAGTATCTTCTCACTGACGTTGGACCCTGAAGCACGATGATGAGGTGCTTTTTCCTTCTGCAGCTGCAGAGCCTTTGGTGCTCACAATAAAACTCACCATCTTTCCTACCCCTGCACCATTGCTTTCCACTGCTACTTAGCTACAGAGGTAGTTTGCCTTCATCCAGCTATAAGCCTCTCGCTTTACTTTGATTCTTAAGTAACACCTACAGCTAAGACGGGAATAAAGCCACATCCTGAAAACTTACCCCACACCCTTTGCAAAGGGACTGATTAAAACTTACTTGTTATCCTTAGGAAATCTGGCTACCTCCTAAGGAAGAGCTATGAAATAGCTTCCCCGGTTCACAGCTGTGATCTTCTTAGGAATCCTATCATATTTCATTTTTATTATCTGTTATTAGAACTACTCAGGTGGCATATTGAAGAACTCTTGTCAAAAATGTAGCGTTGCTCTTTTATCAGGAATAAATAAAATCTATCTCATAACCTAACGATTCTTTCTGAAATTACTACAGAACCAGGCAAAGAGGAACTGAAGATAATGTATTTTTTTCGTTTATTGCATTTAGTGTCCATCATCTTTCCTTGTATTTTTCCATCTTTTTTCAATACCCCCCCTCCCCCCTCGGGTATTTAAAGGCTAGTAAAGACCGTCTTGGTTTGGTTTGGTTTGGTTTTGCTGAGTTTTGCTGGTTGGCTGAAGCTGGCAGATGGCCAGCCTCACATCCACATAGTCTCTCTTAATACCTGTTGGTGGGGTGCTGGTCCAGGGAGACACCTCATTAAATTCATGTTGGCAAATGTTTGTCACCTTCCCAGGAGCTCTGCGGTGATTAAGGTTGGGATTTTACTTGCCTAACTTCATCTCTCTGAGCACGTTTGAGACAGATCCAGGATCCATGCTAACAGGCACTTTCACAGGTATCCAGGATTACTTGCCTTCTAAGGTGCCTTTCTCCCTTTCTGCTGTTGAAGGAGCCTGGGTGACAAGCCTAGGTTACATACCTCATTTTTTTTACGCTTAAAATAAGATGAATTCTATCCTCCAATTCCTTCAAAGCTATTTACTTGATTTTTCTTGCCTGGTTGCCTCTGGCAAGAGGCTGTTTCAGATCAGTTCTTCCCTGCATGAAAAGCTTCTTGCTCAATTCCTCCCAGGCTTGACCTTTCTTGAGCTTTTTCATTTATGCCACCTGCTTCCCACATTTGACATAACTCTAAAGAGAATTCATGAGATGGTACAAAACTATTTAGGGCTATGTTTTACCTCCCTCACCTCTGCATCTCCTCTCTCCCAACAGATACAGGTCATGTTAGCCCAGCGCTTCCGCGTGAGGTACCAAGCTGCTGAATCAGTCCTGTATTGCCTAAACTCCTTCCTCACGGCAGCATCCTTGGGGCCGTGCTATTGCTTGTTCAGTGTGAGAGAGAGGAAGGACATGAGGAAATTCTTTTTCCTTGGCTGAGTCCCTCGTGCTGGAGGAACCTTAGTGCAGCTGAATGTCTCCAGAGATGCAAGAAGGTTGCTGAAGGCACTACAGTAACTCCATGAAGGAGATTTATGCCGAGTTTTATATGTTGGGAAGTTTTGGGAAAGTGGAATGGATTAATTGCACTTTTTTTTTCTTTTTCTTTTTTTTTTTTTTCTTCCCCCCAAACAAACTTTTGAGAACTTTAGGCACACTGGAAAGGAGCTTGGAGGGTTGGAGAGCAGCTTCCAAGCTACATACGCATTTTCCTTTTCTTTTTCTATCCAGTTACCCTGAAATTCTCTTCCCTGTTTTCAGATTGTTTCTTTAGCCTGGAAATCAGCATATTGTGGAAGGAAAGGCTGTAAAATCAGAGCATGGTTCAACGTTCCCTGAAAGGCACCGTGATAACATGCACTATAGTTTGTCCACTTAGGGGCTGGCTTTGCATAATTGTTTATCCAGCACTGTGTATTTGCATAACATGAGGCACGTTGGTCACAATCTCAGTTTACTGCTTGCTGAAAAGTAATTCTGTGCCTTTATGTGCTCTCAGGAGCTTTTACCTTAGGTACACACTGAGCCTGTGCACAGCAGTGTAAGGAAAGCTGATACAAAAGAGGTAAAGAGGGTGAGTTTTTTTTTGGAGAAAAGGGACTGATGAAGAAATTGGGGAGAGGAGAAGCTGATAAAAATCCTGGGCTTGCTCAGATGCATGGAGAGAAATCAGTCTTTGCTTTGATATGAGGGATAGGGTAGGCCCATTCTGTCCCACTCCAGCTTGTCCTTCCACTGTCCTAGCCTGTCCCTGAGCCCCCTGGGCTGAGGGCTGCACTGCAGCCACCTTGTTAGCTCTGTCCCTGCTGCTTCAGGAATCACCAGATGTATCTGCCAGAGCTAAGTGATCCTGTACTGAGAGGGGAAAAATATCCATTGTAAACCTCACCCAGAACACCAGTGATCTGGAAGAGCAAGTTTCAGGAAGCAGGTGAATGAATGATTTACCACAAGGTAGTTTTGACCCTTGCCAGGGTCGTCTTAAACACCGTCTTTCTTTACGGCTGACTGTGCGTAGCACTGAGAGACTGGTCACAAGGCAGTGATATACGTTTTGCCCATCTTACTCTCCATTACCTGGGATGTAGTGAGAGAGTTTCAGTCTTTGAAAACATATTAGGGAAAGCTTGAGAGGAAAGGAACTGTGCAGTCAGGGACGGTGCGCTCTGCTGGTGCAGTGTGGGCTAGGTGGCTTGTGCCAATTAGTGGAAATGGTTTATTTGGATTCTGCTTTATTTACTCATTGGGCTGATGCAGCTGTGGAGAGTCTGCTGGTTCCTCACCAGCAATGGATTTATATGTAGGCACATTCTGGTTAGTTCCCACAGAAAGAGGTAAAATAAAATAGTTTTTAATTTGGAGAGTTGTTAGCTGCTGCTCCCCAGGACAGGAGAGATTCCCTACTCCTTGGAGACTTTACATTAAAAGCTGATGTCTCACACCCCAGGTTCAGCCCACCAAACTTTGGTCCTGAAGCATCTACATTAACCTTCACACAACCTCCCCTTTCAGTCTGCAGCGTGTGAAAAGCACCTGCACTGGGCTGACCTCAGAGGAGCAAATCATCCTTTGGAGACATCTCTCTGCCCCAGCAAGGGCCCAGGATGACTAGTTACTATTTCCATTTTCAGCATCCCAGTTAAATGCCTCCAGTCCTGTGGGGTGAAGCTCTGTCTGTCTCCCAGTTAAACTACTGGTGTTTAATGAAGCCCCTCACTACAAGACAGACATTGAGGTCCCCGATCGTCGGTGGACTTGGTAGTGTTACGTTAATGGTTGGACTCCATGACTGTAAAGGTCTTTTCTAACCTAAACAATTCTATGACTCTGTGTGGGTTTTCCAGAGGCAGGAAGGGGGATCCTTATACTTTCCACCTCAGAAGCGAGGTGTCCCTTGTCCTATGTTAACAGAGTGATGGCACACTTTGTGCTGTAAAGGACTTTAATTTCATGGTGAGAAAGTAGGAAAATGCTAGACTTTTGTCTGCGTGAAATCTTTGAATCTGCTGAATACTTACGAGGCAACAAAACTTGCAAAAAGCCTGGAAAGGGGCTGATTTACAACTGCTTTGTGGGCGTAATTTTCTTTGCTTACTTGTCCTAAGCTTTATTTGCTTTGGGAGAATATTACTGTGCGTGTTTCAGTGTGACATTTACAGTTTTCCTCATGCAAATTGGCCCAGCGGCAGCTCAGGGACAGCAGACCATGAACTTATCAGGGTTGGCAGGGAGAGTGTGCGGCGAAGTCAATACGGGGGTGTGATTTCTCCTCCCTGCAAGAAGGGAGCTGGATCGGTTGCTGTGCAAGGATGCTCTGGAGAGCTGATGCAGAATTATTTTCTTTTTGCTTCAGTTGCCCTTTTTCTCAGGAAAATCAAACTAGTATTTTGGGGCCATGCTGCCCAGTTTCAAGCCTTGAGGCATTTTTTTCACCAAATGTGATGCTATTTACTTTCTTATTTATCTGTCTGTTTGGGTATTTTTAAGAAAATTTGTGAGAATATGTATTGTTCCTCCTTCCTTCTTCCCCAGACACTTTCACAAATTCGAAAATCGTCTCATATAATATTGTTTAAAAGAAGAAAAGAAAACTCATTTTGGAGCAAAATTTGAATGTCTATCTAGAACAAAATACTTTGGAAGCAGTGAAAATGAGGTTTCATAATTGGAATTGATTTTTAAGGTTCACCATGCAGTTTGCTCTCAAGTCCCCATGGCAGTGCAGGGAAAGAAGATGCAAAACAAGAATAGGGATGGTACAGTGACATCAGGCACTGTAGGGCTGATGGGTGGCTGTGGTGGCGTTATAAGCAACAAACCCATGGTGTGGCTGCATGCTGCAGTGTAAGGTGAGATACTGCAATTGTCTGAAGAGATGAAGATGCTAGTTTTGCTAACGTCTTGGAGTAAGGTAAACTATGCAGCAAGAGAGGCACAGCTTTTATATTTGGTTAGATATGGCACTGATTTATATCAGGAAGGAGTTTCATGCAGCGGGGCACTATAGGGAGGCAGTTGCTTGTGATTTAGTCATTGTGGCAAACTTGCTTTGAATTTTATTTTTAAAAACCCTGTGTAGTCTCTTTTTCCTGCCTCCCTCTCCTGCGCTGAGCAGCACTAAACACTGTTTGCCACTGAGGACATTTACACTAATTTTTGAAGAAGCGCTGATGAAGCAGGACGCACTTTTATTGCTGTCACAATATCTCTCAAGCTTGCTTCCTTGATTGCGTTTGTAAAACACCGACCTTAATAAAGTTCAAACCCCAAGGAACGGATGGTGCAGACGGTAGCCCCTGAATGACAGCCCATCTGCTTGTGTGTCTTGCAGGCCAAAATGACTTCATTACAAGGCAGTATTAAGCTGAGTGCAGAGGCTGGCAGGAAATCTCAGCTTTGCTGTATCTACTGCTATGCTCTTGCCCCATTTGATCCCATGGTGCGTGCCAAGGTAATTGGCACACAAGTTCTGTCCCTCCTGCTGGGAGATGCTTTCATTACACAGCGTGTTTCCTGCAAGCAGGGAAACATGCGCTTTGCATGTCAGCATATTTGCACGCTGGTGTAGGATACAGATGGACGACTGCCTCCTAATGAAGGGTGCACAGGGTTAGCTAAAAATTTAGACTGCAAGAGAAGAAGGGGAGGCAGGGCATGGTGAACGGGCTACTGTAATGCAAGGACACTTCTATTCCTGATGCCCATCTTTACCTGCCTAGGAAGCTTTAAAAAAAGACTTTTCAGCTAAATGCTCTCAGTGCTATGACAAACAAAAGCTGGAAGTTTGGGGACCCTGCTCTGGACCCTTTAATCATACACTATGAGTCTGGAAGACTCCTGATGCGTGTAGGTCAACATCCACATTGCTCAGAAATGAATGGGCACGCATGCTGGCATCCAGCAGTCCAGGCTGCCGGTGGTTGGGAACAGCCAGCTGACCCCCATCCAGAACAGTCCAAATCAGAAGGACTATCAGGTCTGTCTCTTCTGAAGAGGAGGCAATTCCTTAGGCTGAAAATCATAGCATTTAACCTGCTGTCACAGGTAAGAAAGGTTTCTCTTCCCTTAGCTGGAAAAGGCTTGAGCCAAGTCCTCAGTGTGCTTTGATCTCCTGTTTAAGTCTGCAAATATGCCTCAGCTCCAGCCTGAGGCTTCTGCAAGTCAGCCAGTCTGCAGTGCTGTTACTCTTTTCTGGGTTTGACCTGCAGGTATCGTGCTTCTGACTTCTTTGCCTCTCCTGAAATTATACAGTGTGTTTATCCCCAAATTCATCACTGCCACCCTTTTCCACCCTGGATGCCTCTTGCCCTCACAGTCCTGCCATTGCACATATCTCCCAGTCAGAACCCTTCCCTGGAAGCAGAGATGCCTCTGATGAAGCTGCTGGAGAGGTTCATCTCAGTTCTGAGCTGCAGCCGTCTCTCTGTGCACATTTACAACGGCAGCACACTCTCCACAGCCAGAGGCCCTACTATTTCAGTCCTGGCCTTGGTCTGGGAAGACTGCGGTGGCAGATTATGTTGTGATTCTGTAATAATGATAAAAGGTTGGGTGGGCACGGAGCTGTGTATGCTTATAGCTGACTTAACAGGAGCTAATTAATTTTCCCAGCATTGTGATTCACTGGGGTAGCATTTTCTCCGTCTGTGGCTGAAACCCTCTCCAAAGCTTTGTCCTGTCAAAGTCACTGACATGGGATGGTATCAGACACACGTGTTCTCACCCCGTGCTTGCACCATTTAATTGCTGCTTCCTGTTCCTCCACATACTTTTGGGGTCCAAATGAATATGGAAGTTACCTCCGAATGAAAAAGGATTGAATCTACTAAGTCTTGTTGGGTTTTTTGCATGTAGTATTTCCTGGGTTATGTACTGCCTCTCCCTCTTGAGGCATCTTGGTGAGGATGTTGTGCCTACAAATCATGTCTTGGTGAGAATCAGACTGGGTACTGGGTCCTGTCGGGGAATCAGTAGCTGGGGATAGTGACTGAAGTTTTTTGGCAATTTGCTTTCAAATATCTTGGCAACAGGAGTAATTTTGATCTGATGAAATAGATGTAGAGCAAAGAGGAGGCCATCTCCCAGGCCAGAAAGGGCAGCTTATATAATTTCCTCAACACTGGCTTTAAGACAATCCAACTGTCCTAAAGCAGAAAATCCTGTGGGTTTCTTCTCCCTTCTTTCTTTGATCTTGGCACTTACTTGCGAAACATAGGCTGCTAGAGGTGTTGAGACATATCTGGGCTCTCAGTCTGAGTGGGGTTCTCCTGGGGCTGGATAAGTGAGGATAAAAAACCTGGTGGCACAGACCATCTTCCTTTGCCATTGAAGAAACTGCAGGACAGGTATTTGTTTGCAGAGTCATTGCACTATTTCCATGTGAGAAGTATGTTAAGGTGCCTCTAGATGTTACAAACCTGATTCTTCCCTGGTCAAACATCTACACCTCGCAGCAACAGCTATCAATGTAACAGCGTATGTGTGAACAATCCCCAGACTTTGTCTGGAGGAGAGGGAACAGCAGATGGCCTGTCTGGATTTTCTCCATCCTCCCCGGAGCCCAACTGGTACCCTGTTTCCAGTCTTGTTTGGCTAAGGAAGCTGAGGATCAATGTTTTTGACTTGTCAGTATTCTTGTCCAGCTTCTTTTTTTATCCTGCTCTCACTGTCATTGCTATCTCCATTGCAGTTGTTTTGTTTTTACTTCTCTTTATTTCCACCTCTGCTCCTTTGTGGCACAACCTTTCCACATCTTTAAGCTCATGGCCCTTGTTCTGTATGTTTGATATGGTTTTAAGTAGCTTTGTTGTTTCTTTTCCCTCCCCAGTCCCTCCAGAATTGGTATCACTGTCAGGTCATAATTTTTTAGCTGCTATGGATTTTAGCTCCACTTCATCCTGCTGTTGTAACTAAGGTCTCTCAGTCCTGGACTCACTTGCTGCATCCTGGTCACAGCTTCTGCATGTCTTTGTAATGATCCTTTGTTAGACTGCTGTCAGCAGCTCAATGAGTTTTCAAATATTATCCCTCTCTGTCTGCTGTTCCTGAAGCTTTATTGGTGAATTCAGCCTCATACCCTGGATTTCTGAGCGAGGAGAACAGGGCCTTTCTCACTCCTGTCACTGATCCCAGCAAAATGGCTTGATGAGAGGTGGAGATGAGAATTAAGCGTTGATTTCTGCAGTGTCAATGCCATGATCATGAAAGTCTCTGCTGCTGCGTGGGATTTGCTCTGGAAGGAGACAAGAGCTGCAGAAAGTGCTCATTTACTGTGGTTTGCTTTGTGCCCTTTGCCTCTCATCCTGACTCTAGGCATCACTGAGAAGAGTTTGGTCTTGTTGTCTTTACTTCCTCCATCAGGTATTGGCACACATCGTTAAGGTCTCCTTGAGTGTTCTCCAGGCTAAGCAACCCCAGCTTTCTCAGCCTTGCCTTGTACATCAGGCACTCCAACCCCTTAGTCATCTCCACAGCCCTTTGCTGGACACCCTCCAAGATGTCCATATCTCTCTTGCTCTGGGGAGCCCAGCACTGGACACAGCACTCCAGATGTATCTCACCAGTGCTGAGTGGAAGGGAATGACCACATTTCCCTCGACCTGCTGGCAACCCTCTGCCTAGCACACGCTACGATGCTGCTGGCCCACTTTGCCATAGGGGCACACTTGCAGACCCATGTTCAACCTGTCCACCAAGACAGTGAGGAGCGCTGCATGCTTTGGTGTCTTTCCATTTAATTTCTGTCGTTAGTGTTTCTTCTGGCTGCTGGAGCCATTTCTGTTTGTATTAGAGTGTTCTAGTTTGTACTGAGTATTATCAGATTGCAATTTGATGCGAAATGGGCAAAAGCTGATTGAAGGGCCAAGGCAATTCTCTCCCTCATCATCTTCCAGAGTAAGCACTGCTGTTGTAAGCTCCAAAACCACCTGTGAATGAAAGAATGTTCTTAAATTCTTGGATGACTTCCAGCATCTATCTGTGGGGAGGATAATCTTTCTGTGAAGAAAGGATGGAAGCCTGTGTGTATACAAAGGTGACATTAAACTGAGCTACCCTTCCACTCACATTTGTTAATAATCCATCGCGTGCGTTCCCGAGGCTTAAAGGCCCAGTGCGAATTTCTTCTCAGGAAGAGGAGCTTTGTACAATATGGTTTTCTGGGCCCTAGAGACGAGCAAATATTCCTCAAATATTTTGAACCATTGATGGATATTTGTTCGTAGCTTTAAATATTCCTGTCGTACCAGCCTCGTTTCTATCCAGGTGACAGTTTCTTGTGGCAGGAGGGTGAGACGGTGGCTCATCCACATCAGGATGAAGATTTCTCAGCACAGCTGGGAGTCCCCAGGGCTTGCCTGGGAAGTGACTTGGATGCTCTGTACAGCGATAGGATAACAGAAGAGTCTGCCTCTAAAGTAGCAAAAAGGGCTTCCCAAGCTCCTTCAGAGACCTGTCGGTTCATTCAGATTTCCACGCTGAACCTGAGAAAAAATTTCCAAGAATTGCAGCCTCTTCAGTGATCCCTCTTCTTCTGTCATCTCTGATAACTGGCTGTGCAGCAGGTGTGGAAAAAAACTGCCCAACCTTTTTTCTCTGCCTGTGGCAATCCTGAGGTGCTCTCGCATCCCCCTCTCCCAGAGCCACCAGAAAAAGCTGGTGTTATTCTCAAACAAAAAAATCCCACCTAGAAACATAAAAGTGTTTTTTTGCTGTGGAGGGTCATCAGTAGGTGGATTACAGCCTGAAAATCCCCCGGCAGTTCTTGGAAAATAGGATTTAGATCTTTGTATAAAGGCAACTTTTATTAAGCAAACTGCTATCCGGCTGGCTCCCGGGAGTGCTGAGCTAGGTGAGTTTAGGAAGTTTTTAGCCGAGAAATTGGAGGGACATGGTTATCTGTCACAGACCTAAAAACGTTGCTGGTGCCCCCAGGGATGATGCTTCGATACAGATGTAGGAAAAAAATCCATATGTAGTCAAAGCAGTGAGGAGAGGAGAGTGACTACCAGGTGATAACATTTCCATTTAAAATCAAAAGGAAAGTCCCAAATTTATCCCGAGTTTCTTGGTTGCTCAGCTAAGAACCTGAGGCCTTTAAAGACTAGAGCTTTCTGTATTTACCTGTATGGCTGCTTTGTTTGTGGCGATTGCTTTCCAAAATGTTGACAGTAAAGTATTGCTGGTAGGTTTAAGAGCAAAAAGGGCAACAGCCTTGTTTCTGAGGGAAAAAGTGAAGAATGTTTGGCTGATACTTTGAGAAAAATCTATATGTGTGCGTGCATGTGCATTGTATATTATAGAACAAATGTCTGTGGCTGAGATGCACGCTGCTGAGGAAGACCTTGTGAATGTGGCCTTTGGGTTTAATGTGGACTGATTGTATTCTTCAGGGTAATGTAAAAAGCCTGAAGGTTGTCATGTTCTGCCAGCTGCCAATAGCTTCAGTGGCCTAGCTGGAGACCTGACAGCTCTGGAGGATGGCACACTTGACCCCTTTTGTGTGGTCGTGTTTGCCTGTGCTTGCTACACAGCTTATGGCATTAAGAGCTGCTGCATCGGCAGCAATCTAATCAGAGATGCTTTTATGGTTGTGTTTCTCTAACAGGGCTCAGAACTGCTTGTAAAGTTGAGTAGTAGTGATCTTGCCCTGGAAAGCTTGAGCATCATGGATAAATTCAGCAGGGAGCTGAGACTTCTCCAGAATTGGAGCCCAAGTCTAGACAAAGATCATCTGAGATCAGGAAGATAAATTCTAGCTGCAGGAATAAAATGGACCCTTGTTCCTGACTAAACCTGATTCATATATATTTATTTTTTTTTTCCCTCTCATGGTATCTGGACCTCTCTGTCCTTGTCCAGAGGGAAGGGTGCTGTGGAGAGATGGGCAACCACTGATGTGCCTGCTTCACTGCAGGGCAGATGGGGCTGGTGGGGACTAATGGACAGCACTGAGGCCACAGCAGCATTGCAGTCACCTCCCTTCTGTGTAATGGGAGCAGACAAGGACCAAATGGGTCATAAACATGCCCCTAAGCTGCAGGGGTGTGTGTACCCTTTGATGTACCCCGAGGCACCTTGTTCTTACATCATCTGGATGGGGGACCTGTTAGACAACTGACATGGAGTCAGAGAACAGCTTAGACAGACAAACTTTTATCTGGCTGCTGAGAAATGCCTGTGGGTCTCACAGCTCAGAGACAGCCAGCGACACCCTGTCTCCTCTCATCCCTGTGGAGAGGCGATGCTCAGCAGAGCCGCACAGGTCCCAGCCTGTGCTGATTTCTCTGCCTGCGGTGCTGGACCCTGCCGCACAGCCCCCCTGGCTCCCCCGGGCCGTTACTGCTTGCAGACAACAATTGCACATTAACATCTCCCCACAGAGGTGCGGCAAGGCTGCATGTTGCCTTTGGTGAACAGAAAATATGGGTAGCAGGTGATTTTTGAGTTAATAAGATCTTTCAGAAACAAAGCTCTTTCAGCAGAGGTAATATACCCCCCCTCCTTCCTTTCCCCTCCCCTTCCCCCAATGTTCCCTTATTCCTATTCCAGGTGCTTCTCCTTCTGGAAAGACATTTATCATTTCTCCATCTTTGACGGTAGATATTTTTTCCCCCCCTCTCTTGCTCTCTCATTTTATCTTGCCCAAGGGGTCTGTGCTACCTTTTATTAGCTGACACTTCACTTCTGCAGATGGAAATGACACTAATGGAATGTGGCTGAGGCTTTATTACAGAAATGCTGTTCGCCCTGCACAAGCAAACCTCCAAATAATCTTGTGGGAAAGGAATAAACCTTGAAGGCAGGCTCTGCAGATGAAAAAAACAACAGGAGGAAGGACTGATGGGTTAAGGAAGGAGGAAGGAGAAAAAAGCAGGGAAGAGAAAGAAACAGGCTAGGGCTTATTAATATGCCCAAACAGAGAGCAAAGGTAGTTTAACTTAGAACCAGCTGCATTTTATGTCCAAGTTACTGACAGAAGTTTCTAAGTGAGAAGACGGGACAGTGGCGGGCCTCTGCCTGGTTGGCACTCCTGCCATTGCCCCAGCTTCTCGCCTAAGAGCTGTGCCAGTAAAATAACTGTTAAGGATGGTGGATGATGCTGTGGAAGCTTTGGTGTTGCTTCTGTGAGTGAGCATAGGGCTTTCAAGCCAAAGGGATGTCCCACCAAGCGTGCTTGTGCTAACGCACGCTGACAGGCATGGGTCTTTTTGTTTTTCCTGAGCATGAAAACCCACCTGTGACATACTGAGAGGTAAACATCACTGTCCTCCTGCACTCTGGCCCCTTCTCTTCCCAACTTTAGTGAGGTGGGAGCACCTCTCTGCATTGTGAGATGTTGGCACTGGCAAGGGACTCCTCAGGAGGCACCCTTGAATCTCACCCCTCGGCTGCTGTCAGCTCTAAACCCCAGGACATAATGATAAACAAATGATTGTGGAGATAAAGTGCTAAAAGAGAGTCAGACAATAATCATCTGGGAAGGGAGGAGGGCAGCTGGTTGGGAAGACTCGGAGGATGTGAGGGAAGTGACATTCGCTTAACAGCAGCCTCTGTTGCTGTTTTTCTGTATTATTGATGCTTGCTTTTCCCTCCCTCTTTTATTTTCATGGTGTGTCTGTTACATCTATGGCTCATTAGGCAAAAAGATGCTAATACTGTCTGTAAAGCTGCAGGATAGATACCCTCCCCCTCCTCTATTATTCTCTGTGGTTTTTTGGTGTTGGTTGGTTGTTTTTTGGTTTTGTTTTTTTTTTTGTGTGTGTGGTTGTTTGTTTTTTTTTTTAATTCAATATCTATTTTAGCTTTGTTTTGTTTCGTGTCATCTTCCTCTGGGTCCTTTCATTCATAGCATAGCTCAAGGGAGGATAATCTCAAGAGCTGGAAACTTTCTTTGCTCTCTTTCCCCTGCTGTAGTAATTCCTCCCACCTCTTAAACCTATTAACCCTATTTTAAAAAACAATTGGTTATGTGTTTAGAGATATTACACTGGAGAATGATTCTAGCAGGAGTAGCCTGTGCATTGGCCCGTTTGAAAGGGCAGAAACCCCAGATGAGGGACAAGAGTTAGCTAATCTAGTAAAATAAAGACTCAATTACGCTATGGAAACAGAAACATTTGTATCAGTCCATAGCAGAAAAGACAACACAGACAGCATGTTTGCAGCTGGTGCTCCCTGTTCACTTGTGGGCTCCCAGCCTGGTTGGCTTTTGGACTGATGTGAAAGAAGTTTTGTGGGAAGAAGAGTTTTTGGGCTGGCTCACCAAGGCAGTTGCCAGATCAGATGGACATTTCAGAGATCCTCAAACACTGCTGTGCTTCACCTTCCCTGAAGATACCTTCTGGTACAGATACAGAACTGACGGCCAGTTCTGTATGGGAGCACAAGTCAAATGTCTCCCTAGTTTTGAAAAAATGGGTGGGGAGGTACCACAGCAGCCTTCAAACACACGCACAGGAGCTGCAGAGAGGAAGGTGATCACTCTTCCTCATTTCCGCTGGGCATGGGGCAATTGGACATGGGCTGCAATGGCAGCAAGGACTGTAGTAGTCAGTAGGAAAACCGGTATTGTGAGACCAGTGCGGGAACAGAGCATCCAACACGGCTGTGTTGCCATCCCTGCAAGTCTTTAAGGGCTGTTTAAAGAAGTTTCTGTCACAGTATTGAGTCTTGTGACAGTGCTGTGGGTGTTACTTTGCCTTCAGCAATCTTTCTGGCTCTAGTCCAGAGGATGCTGTGCAGGTTTTTATCAGGGAATCCCCCTTATAAGTAACTTCTTTTGGAAGTAAGCCACTGCCAAATACCCTCATCTTTGCAATGACTCTGGTTCTTCCCTGTGCAGCTACCACCCAACGGAGGAACTGCCTGTAGGTACATGTGTGCAGTCACCCTCACGCATCCATCATTTATCTGCCTTTGATTGTAGGTGAGGATTTTATTTATAGCACAACCTTTCTTTCTTCCTTCACCAAAGCACTTAAGGGTATTGTACATCATCATAATAAAACCCATTACAATAAAATACTACCTCTAAAATCTTTGAAAATGAAAACCAGGCAGAGGAAGTCCAGAGGAGGTGGGAAAACAAAGGGTAGGAGGAGAGAATGGGCAGTTTACACATCTGAGGTACCAGAATGGCATGGCCATATTGCAGCTAGAGCCTGGGGACCATAAAAAGGTATTGACAGGGAAATGGGATGAGACAGAAGCAGAAAACACTTTGATAAAACTGGGGGGTGTGTGGTGGTGGTGGTGGCAGGGATTGGTTAGCTGTGTTAATGCACCCCGCACCTGGGAACAGTTTGGAAGAACAGCTAATGCTCAGAGAGAAACTGTACCTCTTTCCTGATCTTTCCCACCTTTGTCCAGTAAATGCTTCCTTGTGGGAGGAGCTGGGGTGAGTTTGAGGACAGAGCTTGTATCTATCGTGTAGCCCACCATGATAATGTGGCTGCAGATCTGGGCTGTGACAGTGGGATGTATGTACAGATGGGGACTAGACCTGGCGCAAACGATCTTCTTCATTTTTTCCCCGCTATTCTTTTTTTTTACTTCCTCCTTCCCCTTATTTCTGGAAGTCTTTTGTGGATGAAAGAAGTATTTCATTTTCAGTTCTCAAAGCTATTCTTTGGTGTAGTTAAGGCTCTTCTGCACACCTCTCCCCTGAGCAACGTGTCTTTGTGCTTCTTGTTTAGGCTAAGAGACACACAGGCGGCTTCACCTCCCTTGTCCTCTTCTGTTATATCCAGATATGTTTATTCCCAAAGCCTCGCGCTGTTCTCTCGACCGTTTCGGGCAGCCAAAGTCTGGCTCTCTGGTGGGAGGGCTGTGTATCTGTGACTGGACTCTGCCCACAGCAGAGGCAGTGCTTGTTCATTGTGCAGTCATGAAGAGACATCAGGGAATATGCTGACCTTGTTTTAATTAATGAATAAGGGGGTAATGCTTCTGCATGACGCATTAGATACAGAAATGGGATCCAACACTTCTACATTTAGGGTAATTGAAAATCTGAGACATTTATTATTTTGGGCACACTACAGTAACTTGGGTCTTTAAATCTTAAATTAATTATTTCAGACACTTACAGGAAGAAAACAAGTGGCTGGAGCATAAGGAAGACTCAAGCAGTCTGTTAACTGGCCATCCCAAGGAAGGGCTTTACTGTTATGTGCTATTCCCTGTCTGAAGGTGAGAGACCTGGGGAACTAGTGCTGGATCAGCAAACCACGGATCCCTGTTAAGCGTTGGGGTGTGCTGGCCAAAGACTCTTCATCAGCAAAATGCCTTGCAGGACAATGTCTGAGGAGAAGGTGCATCAAAACAATACCTGGGCTGAGGGACCAGCCAGATCCAAGAGTTGTGGCTCAGGCAGCTGCTGGAGCGTGTCTCTCGAGCATGTACAGCTGGAGGAGAGCAGACCTGGGCCATGTGCTGGCAAAGGTGCTGTGCTACAGCTGAGAGCTTCCCACAGTTTAAAGCTGATACTGTGAGCTGGGGTGAGCCATTATCCCCTCTGTTCCCCTTTACCAGAGACGAGAGCCCCTCCTGGGTCAGGCTTTTTTCTCAGCGATGTTGATGGTGACGTTTGCGTGGTAGCTGAGCAGCGCTGCGGGCAGCCCCGGCACGGCAGCTGCAGCCGTGCACAGCGCACAGCCCGGCTGTTGCTTCTCCCCGAGCTCCTCGGAGGCCTCCTGGGGTTACTCAGGTGAGCAGAGACAATTTTCTGTAAGAATCGCTTTGCCATTCAGGTGCTCCAGACTGTAACAACCTGTCATCACAGGCCTCACCTGTTATTTGTCTGTATAGCTGCTTGCACAGTTAAGGGGATAGATATGTAATAACCAGCCAGCTAAGTAAAGGGATTGGAAACCAGGCTAATAAAATCCATTTCCCTTAGCTGCTCTGTTACAGTGGTACCCCAGCAAGAGCTTTTTGCTCCACAAACAAGGAACCACATTAAGTTTCACTCTAATATTTCAAAACAAGCAGGCAAGCAACTGTTTGCTTCAGCATCCCCCTCATCCTCACGTGTGAACATGGGAGGGGGTGGCACAGAGAGGTACAAAATAGAACAAATAGGTATGGGGGGGTCAAAGAGAAATCCAGAGGAAATACAGAAAAGAACTAGAAAACTTGAAATCCCTGTGAAAGTTATTTTTCAATGCTCCACTTCATCCCTTGCCTTAGAAGCCTTCCAGGATCAGCACCCCGTAACATATGGCTACCTCTTATTTTAGATGTAATGACTTTTATGTCCCCACATGGAAGAGATCTACAGGCTTGAATGGAGAGCGAGCACTTTGCTGTTGAATTGTGGAACCCATTTGCAGATGATAATCATTATTTCCTAATGCTGTTTAGGTTGGTTCCACTGGTGCTATGGAGAAGGTGTTGGCTGGAGTTTTGGAGGCAACCCTCTGCAGTGTCACCTTGGTTTGGGTTCAGAGGGTAATAGGGCTGTGCTGGCTGTGCCTCTGTTGCATTCATGAGGACAAGCCTGTAAGAGGTCAGGGAAAGGGGGATACAAGAAAAGAGGGAAGATAAATTACAGAGGTATAAGAGATAGAGCATAGTGATATTTTCTCCCCACTTTCCCATAGCTGTCTAGGTACAATGGATTCCTGATGAGAATAAGTGTGAATTTTCTTGGGTGGGAGAAAAGATGGGAGAAGGGAAAATGCAAATATCTAAATTTAGGGAGTGAAACAGTATGTCTAAGCCAGGATGCCCAAGCTTCAAGCATAGTTGTACTGATCTTCGAAGAGGTGTCTTTCTCCATTAACCATACAGGGAGGCAAAAATTATTGATTGTAACCCCTAAGGGCACATAGAAGTCCTACCAAAGTTTCCCATTTAACTTTTCTTCCGTCTTCCCCTTTTTTTCTTTCAATCCTTTAAAGTGTAATCAAAGAATTGCTTTATTCTCCTCTGGATGGCGCGTTTCATTTCTAATTAGGTAGTTTTCTAGTTTCAGCTGCCACAGATCGGATTAAGAATGTTATATTTGAAATCAAAGTGGTGGTAACAGGGGTGGCGTGCTGTCAGAGATGTGTGCTCACTGCCATTCAGGCTGGGTGGAAAAGCCAGAGGGAAAATAAATATAAATAGCAACATTATGATGTCCTTGACGGGCTGTGTGCAGGAAAGAGCCTTGGCCAGAGCCATTATCACAATGGGGTGACAAGAACAAGGTTTGCTCCTTCAGTTCTTTCCCACTTCATTCACATTTCGTTCACAATTTTCAAGTGAGAGACACCCAAATACATCCTAAAACCAGGAAGTTCGAGTATTTCATGGTTAGTGTTGCCTCAAAACAAGACTAACAGTCATTTTAACTCTTCTGCAATGTTAGCCTCTATTAAATCGGTGTTACTATTCCTAAGGGGCAGTCTTGCTTTTTCTGCTTTGATAAAATCCTCACTAAAGTCAGTGCATGCATCTAAAATTTCCCAGGAACTTACTAAGCAATTTCTCTCTCTCTCAATAATATTTTCAGATTTATAAAATACAGCAAAAAGTGCTCTTTCCTTTTAGCCGTAATCTGCCTCTTCCAAAGCGCATGATAAGAAGTCAAGGACAAATAGACGGATAGTCTGAAGACTGGCTCGATCACTACATCTGTACTAAGCGTTCCTGTGCCTGCCTGGGAATGACAGTTCAATTTCATGAATCCGAAGTCCAACACCTCCCGCTGGCGCTACATCACTTGTTGTTTCTTTCCTTTTGATTTCTCTTTGAAAATCCCCGCTCATTTCATGGCCAGAGAACCCCCTCCTCAGTCCCCTCTGTTCATCAGAGCCCTCCATAACCTGGCATAGGATGAAAGGACTGTATAGATAATTTATGGGAAATCAGTAATTGAATCTTGGCTGTTCTCATAAATCATATCGCCTAGCTATCAAACAGCTGTGGGTAGTGAGTGTAACATATTCCAAAACCTGCATAATTGATGCTTCCTTTGCAATAGTCCAGCACACAACTGATGGTTTTACTTAGGCTTTTTCCTTCCTCCCAACACTCTTCTCCTTTTCCAATGAGGAAAGCTCAGCTCTCTTGTATCTAAGTGGACCTGTAAACTGAATGGCCAAAGACATTAAGGAAAAAATGCTGATAAAAGGAGAATGTAATCCAGATTGATGGGCAAAATGAATCCTTCGTGCTTTTTCTTAAAGGGATTGGGAATGATAAAAGCACCTGAGGAGGGAAGCTTTATCTCTGAGACTGGTTTATGGCTTGTGTTTATGCAATAGAGAAGTGCTTATGAAAATGGGACTGTTGTAAGGGAAGCTAGTCACACCTGGGCTCCTGCCAACAGCCAACACACCACAATGTGCACCGGTTGCCTCAAGGCTCTCGCTGAAACCATCCCCTTAGCAAATCCTGAAAGCAGATCCTCACCAGCTGTGGGCTGAGTTCAAGTGCCAGTGAAGTGCTTTAAATTTATTTCATCCAGGTCCTGATGTGGATCTGAATGCTGGTGTCTGTAGAGGCAGCTCATGAGTGTTTGCCACATGCTGTTTTCCTCTCCATCTCAGCTACTGCAGGAGCTCTGGTGAGTTAATGAGGCCAGAAAGGTTGAGAAAACCATGCCTGAATGTCCAGCACTGGGCAGATGTAAACTCGGGCTTTTTGATAGTGTCCCCCAGGATGTGATCCTGCTGTGAAAGTAACTACTGACTTCACCTGCTTTGGGTTCTGGAGCTCACCCTGCAGCCCAGATGGTCACACGCTGTCAGTGTGTAACAAGCTGTGTACAGCGAGAGCTTTTCTGCTGTTTGCTAGCAAGGGAGAAGAGAGTTTTTGTGCCCTAGCTAACCCCGCCTCTACAGCCCAGGGCTGTGTGCTTTGTGGCTGAGCCTGTAACAGTGTCCGCAGCTGTCATAAAAACCTGCAGGCTGTCTTGTGCACTAGAGCTGCTGTAGAAAATGATGCTCTGTTCTGGCAGAAAAGAGGTCCTGCAAGCCAGGACCAACGCACATCATCAGTGATGTGTGACTTTTCCCATCCATTTAACAAAGGTGTTTGCCGAGGCCTGTTGGAAATGTATGGCAGATTTACAAGATCCAGAGAGACGTGGTAATATAGCAGTTGGTGTATGCTGCTGCTAACTGGGTGTTTGCTTAAGTCCACTGTAGTGCCTCTTAAACACAGAGAAACCTGCATAAATTACCCCATTTTTCCTGAGGGGAAAATGATTTTGCTTTCTGTTGATCCCAGTTTGGAGCTTATGGGCTCTTTGTATAGGAGACCAAGAGACCTGAGGCCAATTTGTCTTGAAGAAGTACTTTCAGGGTGTGCCTCCCTTAATGTGCTAGTTTGGCCTCGGGGGCATGCTTTGAAGGAACTCTCTTGATAGTCCCTGCCTGTGTGCTCTGTCTGCCTTGTAGAGTGGTGTGGAGGCACAGGGAAGCAATGGTTCTGGAGAAAGGACCAAGTTTTATCCCAGTGAATCCAGGCTCAGTCCAGCTGGTTGGTTGTAATGTGACACAATGGACCTCGGAACTGAACTGCAGCATAGAGGAAAGGTACTCTCAGCTGAGTTAGAGATGCAAACTTTTTCAAAGTTCAGCTTTAAAAAAAATTGGCTACTGTTTTAATGAAGTACTCACCAAAAAGTAGCTCCCAACCAAAAGAGATTAACAGTTGCTTATACTTAGCCATAATTCAGCCTGGAGTGATAAGAGGTTCCAGTACGCTGTGGACTCCTCCATCAGGATGTAGCTGGAGCATCTCTGTTCTGCATCTCTGCCATGGTCCAGGACACTTGCTCAAAAATGTGTCCTTTTGTCTAGTATTTGCCCATTCTTATGTGGGTGCCCTGTTCACCAGCACTGTTGTCAAAGGGAAAATCAGAAAGATGCTCTGAGGTTTGGGGCTCTGTCCCAAGATTTAATTGAAATGATTTTGCTAAATTTGTTTGCCTATGTCTAAAATGAGAAAAGTCCCCTGAAGGGAATAAGACTTTTAAATTATACCACTACTGAAGAATTTACATGCTCTGAATTTTAAGTTCTGGGTTTAGTTGCTTGCTTTAGTTGCAGGGAAGCCATATGTAGATTTTCTTTTTCTCATGGCCGTCAGAAAACACTGCCTTCAGTGTCCCCCACAAGTACTGCTGTAGAGCTGTCTCATCATGACTTTGTATTTCCAGAGAAGTTTTCATAAATTCACTCCTTTCTTCTGTGCTTCCTGCAGCTTTCTCCAGGGAGGAACCCTGTGACCTGTCCTAACCTCTCCTCTCAGCAGTGCACAAATGTGGGATGCCAACCTTAGAGAAAAGATCACAAAACTTTGTTAAATGAGGTGACTCAACAGAAACAAATGAAGTGGAAAACACCAAGTGACATGCCATGGGCTGCTTGCACATGTCAGTGGGAATTTCAGTAGTTTTATTATCAGTCTGTAATGCTTTCCTGAGGAGTGGTAGGGAGGGTTTGAACTGCAGATATCAAAAATGATGAGGGACCACACTGCATTCCAGGGAAAAGAGGGAATCCAGAAGTAACCACATCACTGACTGTGAGGAACAGAACTGCAAAGTGCTCCCCATGGCCACAGCTGTAGGCCAGCTCGCCCACAAGTGACCACTGCAGCCTGGTCTCCTCTGCAGCAGCGCAGCGACTGCAGATCTTGCAGGGAGGCTGCTGCAGGGGGAAAGTGGCAATGAGCTGGGCTACCTCCCAGAAAAGTTAGCTTGGGTCTCGTGCTAGCTTATTTACTTCTTATAGTTAGATTATAAAATCATTAATAACCCAGCTTAATCACAACTGGTTTTCTTCAGTTGCAGTCTAATGTAAAAGATTCCAGTTAAGGTTCATTACACTGAAGATCTGTGGAGCCTGTTTTTTCACTCTTAAGATCATCCAGAACAACGAGAAGACATACAGATGCTAAGTTTCTTTTAAGGGCTGTATTTTAATTAATTTCGGCTTCTGAAACAATTAATGGATTTACTTGTAGTATCTCAGGAAATTCATGCTCATCTCTAGAGAGCCAGTGCTGTGAGCTCAAGGAAGATAGGCGGCATTTCTTATGTGTTACTGGGAACCAAAATCTTGCCTTGAATACAGTGTGGAGCTCAGTCTGGGAATTTGAGCTTGGTGGCTTCACCTGAAAAGACTGAAACTTCCCTCAGGGTAAAGCAGGTGAGCCTCTGGTGCTACCACAAGCAAATATCTCTTAGAAATGCTGGGAACTTCCCACCTCCCCGGATTCAGCGGAGGGGGGGCGGTGCTTGGTGCGGTGGCAGAGTGTGTGGCAGGGATGGTGTGCCACCGTGCTGCCGCAGGGACAAATCCAGCACTAAAGACGGAGAAGCCATTTGCTTCCTTCAGCCTGCCACAGCCTCCAGCAGGGAAAGCATGATACCGGTTGATCAGCCCCCCTGAAAAGAGACCTTCCTCCACCTTGGTGAGAGTCTTGGCACCTTTTTGCACCCTCTGTGGTTGTTGAGTTCCTGGTTGCTTGCAGCTCTGCCATGGTGAAGCGTGCTGGGTTCCTCTCCAGCTGGAGGCAGAGGGTCATCTCCTGGTCCTCAGGCTGCAGTGCTGAGTAGACTGGAGTTCTCTGCCATACTGCAGGCTTCCCGTCATGCCTCTGGCAGATTACTTAATCTCCCTTTGTGTCTTCTCCCCTTCAAGGAAAATTGCTCTTTCTCTCAGCAAAATGTGGAGAGAGCTTCAGACAGCAAAGTCTTATTGATCATTTGCTTTGCTGAGGCTGTGATGCAAAGTGCTGTATGGACACAGGTACAAAGGGAGGAGGCAGATTCATCTGCCTTGTATACTGAGGAAAGACAGATGCTTCCATTACTTTTAAGGGAAAGTTTCTATTCCATATTGTTTTCAACATCATTGACAGCAGACTCTTCTGAGAAACCAAATTTATAACGTGGCAGTTTTCCCTTTTCAAGCTGTTGAGTAGATTAACCACAGACCAAGTCTTGAGACTGGTGGTTTCTCAGTCTGCTGTGGATAGTACCCTAAATAGGTAACATCTGTGGGTTGAGGGATGAGGTGGAAGGGTTTCATCACTTGTTTCAAAACGTTTTAATATTTCATATGATTTGTATCATGGCTTGCTGGACACTATAGCAATGCCTGTACTTTGCTGCTTGGAGCATAATGCTTTGCACTAATATTCCTCCTCATTTTAGAAGGTTTGTAGAAGCTTGGCTCTTGCATTTTCTATTGTGTGCTGTGGAGCAAAATAAAGTAGTTCATGGCCATTTGCTTGACCTTGTGTCAAGTTAGGGGAGGAAATAAAGAATTGATGTAACTCCTACAGAGCAAGGAAAAAATTTAGCCTGATGTTCCTAAATCAAGGACCAGATCAGCATTCTCAGTAGAGCCCCGTAATATGGGGTGGCTGTTCTGGACCCAAACTGGGTTCGGTGAAGACAGGACAAGATCTGAGGCTGGATTTAGTGCTTTAATAGAAATCTTGAAACTGCTGCTCTGATGTGACTCAGTTTGAAAGTCAGATGATGTTTTGTGGTAGCAATTAGGATCTGTTTACAGCCAAGGAAATAATTGGAAATTGTGCTCTAAAGGGCCACGTTAAATGGTGTAAATCCTAGATGACTAGAAAGCCAAGTGATTGCGAAAAACTCTAACACCCTTACAAAGAGGGTCTGCTGAATTTTCCGTAGCGGCAGCTGCCTCTGGGCTTGTATTGAGCGGTATTAACACGGTGCTGCAGGTAGTCGGGGAGGAGCAGTGCAGAGGAAGGCTGCCTGCTGGACGTGCCTTAGAGTGTCCTGTACGGCTAGAGCAGCGTGCTGAGTAACTCCACGACATTTTCTGTTCTGCTACAGTGCAGCAAGCATGCTCGGGGGTATGGCAGGAGAGGGAGCGCGTTGGGATGGAAGCCGGGCTGATTTGCCATAGCGCTTTGCAGCACATTGCAGGGTTACAGAGCAAGCGTCTGCAGTGCAACAGCATGTCCTTTGGCAGCTGTGCCAGAGCCGGCTTTTTTTCTGCAAGCAAATGTAAGCACCCCATTCCTTCTAAAGCTGGAAAGAAGCCCTGAGCAAAGCTTCAGCTGTCTGAGGAAAAATGAGCTACGCCTTCCCCAAGCAGCAGTGCAGTCGGGTGCTGAAGTATCATAAAGCCAGACAAAGAACAGATTATTTCCTTTTTTAGCCTACTTCTCCCTCCTCAGATTTATCCTGTGCAGTGATCCTCCTCTCAGCCTGCAAGAAGCCCCATCCATTGGCAGCAGCCTGCTTGGCTATGCTAGCATGTGGCATGGCATCTGTATAGCATGTTCTCCAGGGGTTGTAGCTTAATCTTCAGCCCCACCCAACTCACCTGATTTTCCACAACACTTAAATACAGGTTTGAACTCTAGCTTTACTCCAAACCAAGCCTATTTGATTTTTAGCCTGGGGCTATCTTGCACTCAGTTTCTGCTGCATGGGTCTTGGTGTTTCAAGTCACTCAGTTTAAGCCCAGCTACAAAAGATGTAGTGAGTGCAGATCTCTGGTCTCGAGCTGCTCTCTAGCCTTCTGGTCTTCTGCCGCTTTACAGCCTTATTTGCTCCTTTCCTGGCCCCACTAGGTTTCCTGCCCTTCTCTCCAGGTCTCTACTTCTGACTCTTGCAGGGATTCCCTATTCTGTCTTGCCATACAGCCACAAAAGTCTCCCACTTGGAGGCCTTCCAGCTTCCGTTTCTTTCCTTCTGCTCTCCCCTGTGTGTTGTTCTCAAAAACAAAAGGGAAAGAGATAAAAAACATCGAGAAATTCTCTTTGGGCATAGGCTGGCATTTTCAGAAGCACCTCTAGCAATGAGACAGCTGCGTCTGGTGGGTTGAGTAAAGGATTTCCCCACCTAGTTCTCTCCATTACCTGTGAAAAAGCATTACATGTTTAAAAGGCCAGTAGCTGCTCCCAAGCAGAAATGCTTCAGCCAGTGTCCTGTGCAGGGAATACAACAGTGCTTGAGCAGAGAGCAAGCTGGCTGCAATAAAAAGAAGGAGCCTGGATATTGCCTTAACAGCACATCAGGGTTATTTTGTCACCAGTCTTTTCCCGCCCCATTACAATGCAGTGCTCCACAGCTGCACCACAGTGCAAGCAGCAGCCCATGTGCATCTGTATCTGTTTTTGTTTTTCTCCTCTCCTTCAAAATGATACAGGATTTAACTGTGATTTGGAGAGCAGATCTACTGCCAAGGCGGTTGGAGGAAATGCTGGAGAGGGTGATTCTGGCTGGGATCCTCCCCACTCAGGACAGTTTGTCTATGAAAGCCCCGGGGAGAACTGCAGCTGATGGACGAGGCACGAGCTGGCAGAGGTTGAGCTCTCCTGTGTCCCTTCTCTCAGCTCTTCTAGTTCATTAATTTACTAAAGACATCAATCTATGCCTGGGCTTGGTGGTGGAGTAAGAGCAGAGCTTTGCCTCTCACCATGTGTAGCCATGCTTGTCATGATGCTAACTTGATTTTCTTCCCCTATATACATCTTACTGTCAGGTAAACTAGGAACATTTTTAACTTGAATCAAAGGGCAGCATGTTTTTTGGAGGTCTATGAATGGAAGTGGTGTGTTTGCAGGCTCTGCTGTCCATGAAGCATTGTGGTGGACCGGGAGGTGTGGTGGCTCCCTAGAATGGCAGAAAAAAAAGAAGTAGATGCTCTCTGACATGAGTTTGGGAGACAGCAAATGCCAGGGATGAGATCCAAGTGAAATTTTCTTGCACTCTGGAGCCAGACAAGAGTTCACTGTTTGAGGAATCATTAGAATTATAGAATTGTTTAGGTTAGAACAGACTTTTAAGATCATATAGTCCAACTGTTAAGAGTCCTAGTGCAACTGTGTGAAGTCAAAGTTAATGTTATTCTATAGTTAATTTCCTTAAGTTACTTGCTTTGGTTATTTCACCCAGTCTGAGTATTACGGTATCACTTAGAGAAGGCCAAGTTTCTCTCTTAACACTGTCTTGTATTTACTCTGTCTTAATATAACTTTTTGTACTAGACTCCTGAATACACCTGATTTTGGCCTCTTTTGTACCAGTTTCATGTTACTGTAGCCACAATGACATCAGTAATTTTCCTCCATATTCATCACAACATACTGTAAGAATGGGGCCTCAGCTTTATATCTAGTGATACATATTTATGTTCTGCAAAGATGTCTTGCCGTAGGATACCCAATCCAAGATGAATTGTGAGTCTCTTCTTCTCTACTCAGGAAATTACCATCTACAAGGGCACCCTGTCAAAAGGAGGGAGAGAGTTTACAGTGATATGCAAGTTACATTTAAGAAGAACTGAAAATCTCAGCCAGCATAAGGCAAACTCTAGAATCAGCTGTCAGAACAGAGCAACCTTTAATATTCATATATCTATTCAGGATGCATCGCTGCATAATGTGTATTGCAGTCGTCAAATACACATGTTTAGCACCTAGAAACAGTAAAATAACTTGTTAAAGCTAAAATGGAAATTACAGGATTGATTTACCTGTGCACTTCTAGTTGCTTTATGCCAGACTGGTGATATGAAGGAGGCATAAACCTCATATAACTGGCTGAGTAAATTAGATTAATGTCTTGTTCTCCTTTTTGGAAAGGTCTAAAGCAGACAAAATGTACCCTGAGCCTGTACAAATTCCTTTTCTTCTATGTCTGTTCCCCTGCAGCAGTTTTAATGATCTTTCTGGTTTTAAAAAATATCTTTTAGTGCTAGTTTGTCCCCCTTTGCTGAAGGAAAGCTGCTAGAAGTTGAATGCCGTGAGAAGCCCACCTTCATTCGTAGTGCACGCCTTGCAGGCTCTGCTTGGCCCAGCTTTTACACTCCTGTGTGCAAGTCTGTTTAAACCCTCTGTAAGCACAATGTTATAAGAATTCCCACTCATCCCTGTTCTCCATCTGCTGTTGCACAGCGGCGGCTGTAGGAGCACAGGTCTCCCAAGAGCAGCAGTCTGTGCTGCTTTAGCAACACGGTTCCCTCCTTCCTCCCCTGCAAAAGCAACAGAGCATGTAAAACAATTTTGGCAGCTAAATGTGGCCTGTGGGCTTGCAGTTGGGCAATGGTGTTATGTGCTCAGGTAGGGGGTTTATGATACGTTTGTTTTATGTGGCTGTCTGCACGGAACTGTGTTTTGCTCCATGTATAAAAATATAGAACCTCATGTATATTTTCATCTGTAAATACTTTTCCTGAGAAGAAAAAGACGGAGTCTGTGCAATTTACTGTGATTGCATTTAGCTGCTCTTCGTTATAGTCCATTGAATAATTTCTTTGATTTTTCTTTTTCTAACACTACTGAAGTTCTCATTCTAGGAAAAAAGAATCCTAGTCTCTCAATTTAAGAGACTTTGCTAAGAGAAAATTGTTCAGATCACGTCTTGGTCTCCTCAGCATGATGTTGTCTTTGTAAAACCTCAGTATTTGTTTGATGAGTGTTAGTGGCTCATATAGACAGTTACCTGAAACTCACATTGGCAGACCTATAGGCAGGAAATTTACCCAGTGCTTGGTGATGTAAGTGCCTGTGGACACAGGCAAGGGACCAGGGAACTGAGGGCTGAAGGTGAATCCATGTGAAGGAGAGTCAGCTCTGGCCTGGGTTATATTGAATGTACATGGTAGATTGTACTGTTGTCAGGGAATGAAGCTGGGAGAGGAGCATGTCCAGCTGTGGGTGCTCCTGACCCTGGTTCCAACCCACCCAGTCCATTTCTCCCTGTTCTCTGTCATGTTCATTCCTTCATATAACCAGTGACTGCTGATACCAAACCCAGGCAGACTTTTCTTTTACCACTCTATCTTTTGAAGCTATGGACCGTGCACGTAAAATCTAGTTGGAAAAACATCAGATGTGTGCTTTACCACCTCTCTGAGTTGTAGTGGAAACATCCCTGGGTTGGATCCAGTTGTGCAATTAGTAAGTAGGCAGGAGTATGAATTCCCAAAAACATTTACAGCTGATGGGCCTCTTTTGCTGGCATGAGTTGTGCCCTGAAGCATTTGTTAAATTTAATTGGACCAGAGGATCTGAGCAAGTGCGTTGTGGGAGGGAGAAAAGCAATGCCATGGGTGTGTTCCCACTCCAACACAATCCTTCTTGGGGGAGATACGGGGGCTTTTTTTGTCTGACAGGTTGGGAAGAAAGGGATAAGCTGAAACTGGATGATTATATTATATGAGATGATGATGCCTTTTAGGACTCAGCATAAATCTGAGTTGATTCTGGCCATCATCATTATGCCAATTCACATGGTAGTTACTGAAGTAAAACCACCAAAGTGGCTCATCAGTGGGAGAAGATGTCAGCTGCTACCATACAAAGCAGCTGGACTGCTGGAGCTCCTGATCCAGGAATGCAATCTTTGCCTGCACGCTGTGGTTGCAGGGAGTATAAAGGATGCTGTGGTTTCATTTCCTGGGAGACAGAATCATTTAAGAAATCTGACCTTACCTCTCTCCTTTTCTGCAGCGTCCGGAGAAAATTAACAAGGCATAACAGCCCATAATACTCTCATTTTAGCTGCAATCACAAATCTAGAATGTCCTCATCTCCATAGTATTGCGGTCGTCTTTATTATAATTGCATCAGGGGCTTATTTCTGGTCGGACACTTGGTGATCAGACCAAGAGGTTGCTGAAGGCGGTCATTTCCCACTGCTGGCTAATAGCCACAGCTCCCGGGGAGCCGGCCCTTGGCAGGGAAGCTGGTAGGAGTCATTGCAGAGGGGCTGCAGCCCCCTCACTGCCCTCCAGGCAGCGTTTTAAGTAGCATAATTTAATTAAAATTTAATATGCAATCAGAACTGGTACACAGCATTGCGCTGCCATATTTAAACAACAAATTAATATCTTTATTCTAGAATTTCCTATTTCAAAGAAATTTACATGAAGGTTATACAGGTTTGAGTCCAATTCAGCACGTTTGTGTCAGCCAGCTTTGGGCCAGGAGGATTGCAGGAGCACTCAGATATGTGCTTGTCTGTTTGAACCAAGTATTTAATCTTTTAGTGGCTTGTCCATCTTTAGATGCACCCAAGGTAAGAAGAAAGACATGCCAACATATCTGGCTCATGTTTGAAATTAAAGGCAAAATCCTGGTCCCAATTAATTTAATTTCAAAATTCCCAGCAACTGCAACAGGGCCACACTTTCACTGGAAAAATTAATTTTCATTTGGTGTGTCTCTCTCCAAACCTTTCCATCTACTGCACCTGAGTGAAAGCCTATGAGGAAAAGCTAATATTGACAAAAAGATCCACGCGAATCTGTCTTAGGTCATTTCACTTCTTGGCCTCTTCAGCTTCCCATGGCCCTGAAGACAAGCAGAAGTTCACTCATCACTAGAGAGAACATCAATATGCTTCAGCTGGTTGTGGCTACTGGCCGGAGATGCTGGCTTTTCAAACAGCACTATTTCACTTTCAGGTACAGCCGAATGACACACTCGGTTGATTTGCGGTGTTCCTGCCAGCAGCTGGGTGTGTTAGGTGGTCTGTCTCCACTATAAATCGAACGGGGCAGGACGCTCAGAGTGGAGTGACAGGCTTTCAGACAGCAAGATCTTTGGAGAAAACAGTTCTTATACAAACAGCCGCAGGAAGGCACCTGCTTAGGGCAACATTGAGGAACAGAGGTAAAGGAGTTTGAAAGGGACAACAGAAAGAGGAAAAGGTTAAACAGAGCAGTTGTGCACAAAGTCTGTGCGTTTTTTACAAAACTTCCAGATGTGCAAGGTTAACACACTTGCAGTTTTCCAAACCTTTGGCCAAAAACTCTCCAGCAGGTACAGAACCGCCATCCACTTGCCTAAACCAAATATGCCACCAAAGGTAGAAATTTGGACAGGTTTGCCTTGTGCTTGCTAGAAAGCTTTGCCCTTAGTTTGTTAGAGAGATGCAAACTGGTACCAAATACCCCATCGAGGCTTAGCGAGCAAATTCCAGGTTTTGCAGTAGCTCAGTGGCCGGGGAAGTCCTGCAGAACCTGTGGGATTTGCAGTGGGTTTGGCAGAAGAGGGTCTGCTGTTCAGTGAAAAGTATTTCCAAAATGCTTCCTGATACTATGAGAATTAGTAACAAGTGTGTGAAGCATGTTCTGCTGTAAGCTGCATGCCAAAAGGAGGTATTGTTTTCCTCAGTTGTCTTCCAAAAATTTCTTCCTCCTCCCCCGCCTCTCTCTGCATCTCTTTCTTTTTTCTGGTTGCTGTCCCTCAGGGGAAATGTCCTTCTGAGCCAGAACAAAAGACCGGGTGGATGGTGAACTTTTGTTATTAGGATCATAAAGGCTTTTTCTCTTATAATTTCCCTCTCTTCCTTCATATTTCATGTCCTTCGTTTCCCTGTGTGAGCCTTTGTTGGAGAGAACCACCAGGGCTTTACATCTTTTTCTCCGTTCCATGCAAAATCCTGTTTGGAGTTATACAGTGCCTGCCCGGAGGTGAAGGAACATGGGGTGAGCTTGAGGAAACCCTTTCATCTCCCACTGAAAATCCCTGAATTGGATTTTCACTCATGGTGGGCATCCCAAAGGATTACGGCACAATAATGTGGTGGTAGTGATTTTGTTTGAGAAGGCAGCACTTTAGATTTGTCAGGGAGTTTTGATGTCTAAATAAACCAACAGAAAGCCAGTATCAGAGCTGCTGGTGTATTTCCAGCTCCACCTACCAGGACCAGAATGTGACTCGAGGCACAAATTCAGCAGAGGCTCAGTCTCGAGGGTCCTGCAAGTTGCTGGCACTCTGGTCCTGATGTGGCAGAGCACCCTCAGATTGGCAGTCCCCTGAGATCACTCAAATTGGTTAAAAAACAAGCACATGCTTATGTGAACTGATGGATGGAGAACTCCATTGCTTATGGATGTTGGCACTTCCAGTTTAAATAATACCGCAATGGGGACCTCCTTCGGTTGGCAGGACAAGGATGCTCAGGAGAGGAAGAAATTGTTTCTGTGATTTCAGTGAGACTTCCTTACTAATACTTTGCAAGAGCCTAGATCTCTGTCTTGCTGTAGGTGAAAGCTTTCGGTCATGATTTATCCATGAACAACCACGTTGCCCTTATGATTATTGGTGCTTGATGCAGTTTGCAAGCTGTTTACTGTTATTGTGCGAGAATCTGCCTCGTTGTATACTTTGTACTGAAAATATCAGGCTGCGCTTCTGGTCGCTCATCTCGCACAGCACTGCTTCTGTTCTCTAATTGAATGCACACAGCTCGTGAAATAAAATTTCCTCTGCAAATGTTTCTGCTGACAAGTTCAGAAAGGGCTGTCTGGAAGCTTTCTTTGCTCTCTGTCTGAAAGGTACCTGTCCTAAAAAGATGCCTGCCTGTAAGTTTTTTGATTTAGAGTTTCCTTAAATATGACAGAATACAAAGAGGATGTAAATGAACTCGTTATTAAAAAAAAAAAAAAAAAAAAGGGAAAGAAAATAAAGAGAAAGCATCTCCTGATATGTTTTAGGTGATTTAGTAAGAGAAACTGCAGACAGTTTGATGCTGCTGTTTCTCTTGATGTTATACAGATACTTTTCAACTAACGTCAATGCTGAATTTTGATCTCTAGCATGTTCTTGCCACATTCTTCACTCACCTTAAAAAAAAAACAACCCAGCAACAAAAAGGGGGTGTTTCTAACAGAGATCTGTTACTTGTCCTTAAGGCCTAAGTCCTTAGGATTGTTCCACTATGTTTTGTGTGATTTCTGAAAGAATGCATTTGTTACCTTGCACAGCTAGGGAATATAAAATCTGATGATTGGTGCTTTGATTCCTCTGGCAGGTTTATGTTGCCTCCTTATGACAGGCAATCCTTAACCAGCTGCTTATTTTGTGCTACATATATGAGCTAATTCCTGCCTGGTACCCAAAGAAATCAAATGCTCTCCTTTTCTTTGCGTTATATTTTTCTAGTTCAAAACAATTTAATCCTGAGGATTTACAGTGGGTCACTATACCTAGTAGTAGCTCGGTAGAGGCGAGATAAGTTGAAGTACAAAAGCTTTGTGTCTGTATTTCAAAGCTGAAAGCAGAGACAAGGTGCATGGATTGGGCTCCACATTGCAGAGAAATAATTTTGTAGTGTTTCAGACTCAGTCATAAGAGGAGGGAAAGGAAGAATCTATTTCTCTAATGAAGTAGGAGTCCTCTGCTTCTGTTTATCAACATTTAAAACACATCTCTAACTGTAATTTCCCGCATGCCAAATGAAATTCCTACCAATCACTCACTCTGTTGCTATTAGTGCTGGTAATAATGTAATTTATTCAACTGAAGGACTCCAACAGAAATATATAATAGGGAAGATCTACAATCCGTTCCCTGGAAAGATACATACAGTAAAAATTAGCTAATTATACAGGAGCTGATTCATAAAATCACAGACACCAAAGGCTGATGTTCCTGCACTGGCTGTGTTGACGGACCCTTGCAGGATTTCTTTGGGCAAGCTTGTCCCGCTCAGAAGTGAGCTACTGGGTCAGAGACACCATATACCGAATGGCTCAGGAGGGACACACAACACATGCTGCTGGGTTACAGCTCTCCAGGTCTCTCCTCCAGGTACCCTTAACTGCCATCTTTCCTGCAGCCATGTGATTTTTTCCAGTTCAATCCCACTGGATGAAATCACGCATGATCTGCCGATCGAGCGTCACAAGAGTGCTGATGATCTTTGACTGTATAATCCTGTCTAATCCAGGAAGCTCAGGAAATTACATTAGATTATTTATACACAATAAGAAGGACCTCAGAAGGTTTAAAGCCATATAATTCTTTACACCTGAGGCAAAGCTAGGCATTGACTTTTCCCATTTCTTCAGTTTTTGTTGCTAATTATAAGGCTCATTACAGCTCATTTTGTACTTGTGGACTCTTGAACATGTGGCCCTCAACATATTTCCCAATTATTTATCAGTGCTGCTAACATCTGCTCCTCCACCCTTTGTGTTTATTTAAAATGTGTTCTTCAGCCACTGAAATGGCTGTGTTCGGGCCTCCCACAGCGAGGCGTGCGAGCTGTGCTGCAGCCGTGGGTTTTATCTGGGCTCTGAAGCAGTCAGCACTGGAAGAGTTGGAGAGTGGAATTTTGCAGCTTTAAGGATCTCGATACATGGACAGTTACTGGAAAAAAAATCAGCATTTTATGTGTCCTGCAGTTCATCTATCATTAGTAATTCATTCTACAATGCATTAACTGACCTCCCTCTGTTCCTCTTGTGCAAGAGACAATCCTTTTTTCTTGCCTTCACTTCCCTATAGCGTGTCAAGGACCTTAACTTCTTCTTATTGCATTTTTATTTTCTCTTGTTTAGAAACTGAGTGTTTAAGGGCTAGTTTTCACAGCAGCAGAGCATATGCAGCAATAAACATCTTCTCCAGTTGATTAAGCACCATAGCTGAGTTGTTCAGCTTCCACAGAAGCTGTTTATTGTAAGTATCCTCCAACTCTGAGGACATCACTTTAATTATATTGCATGAGAAGGAGCAAAAACAATAAACCAGAACATTAGAAAAAATGAGAAGATATAATTTTCCTTCCCTGTGAGGAAGTTTTCAGTGAATGTTAGAGTAGATTGTAGGGGTTTGCGTAGCTGGGAAGTATTCTTGAAAGCCCATTTCCCAGTAGGTGTTTTTTCTCAGAGGCTGCAGAAGACATTAAGGATAGGATAGGCCATTTCGACTGATCTTCTGAGGCCAGATTGTGAAGTCATTGTGAATCATGCTGGTGATTTCAGAGAAACGTATAGCACAAGCTCACTATTTGTCAGTCCAAATGACCTGTTTCCAGCTTGACCAGTGGAGAGTCTAGCCTTAACAGGGTGATGGTGATGGGGGTAGCTTGCTGAGATTTACTTGCTATCTGCTCTGAAAGATGTGAAAACATTCATTTCCATTACTGCCATTCTGAACCCCTTTTCACTAGCTCCAGATACCAGTCTGGATATTTGTCTTTCCTACCATTTGTTTGAGAGGGGCAGTGAATTACTGTAAAAAGAAAAAAAAAACCAACACCCAGCCATAGCAAGACAGGCATGGGACGACAATGTCAAAATGAGACATCTCAAGCACATCAGTCTCTTATTTCAGACACACACTTTGCATTTCCAAGCTGCCTGGTAACCCCAGCACTGCTAATGCCTTTGGCTTGCTTGATTGAGTAAGGTTGTTGATGTTTGAGTAAGGTTGTTGATGTTTGGCCCAGCATTTTCACTTGACTGGTCTCGAGGGAATCATCTGCATTATCTCAGAGGGTAACTTTTTTCTTTTCCTGAGTCTTATGAGCATCTTCTCTTTTGTTAAACAGTTAGTTTAACTGTCAGTTAAATACTGCCTTAACTGAAACAGTTGAGCACTGCCTAATCTTCTAATAAGCTACAGCAATGAGGGCAATGGCAACAGTGGAAGTCTAACCTAAGGGCAGGCTTGTCAGGTTATTTGTGCAAGGTTTGTTGAAAGAATTGTGAACTTTCCAGAAAACCTAGTTTTGAACAAATCTGGGTTGTGTTAACCAGGTAAAACATTGTCTTCACACACCACTATTCTGTCTCTGTCCCCTTCCTGCCCAGCGTCCTCTGAACCAAATAAATGCTGACAACTTTCATGGGGCTTTCAAAGGTTACTGATTTGGCATTATCTTCTTTTGAACAGGGATTTTTACCAGCTTTAGTGAGAATGATTGGGAGGAAGATTAGACAGAGAGCAGAACAACCAAGTGTCAACAAAAAGGGTCAGCCAGCAGTGCCCGCTCCCGTGACCAAACTATAAGAACCACCTTCCTTGTCCTCCCACCGTATCGCCATTGCATTTTAATTGATACCTTCCTTACCTGCTTTCATACAAAAGCACTCCCTGCAAACACACACGGATATACACCACTACCATCTTTTCGGTCCTCTTTAAAGATCCTCTTTGTTGCAAATGCTGTTCGGTACAAAGCTGGTGGAGATGTGTGAATTTGCTCCTCCTGAGAAAGAGTGTTCCTAAAGCAAGAATACAATGTTTTCCTGGGGGCTGTGATCATCTCTTACGTGCTGGTGTGGGCCCCAAAGAGAAAGAGCCTGCTCTATGATCATACACCAAATTGTACACAAAATGTACAAATAAAAAACAGTGTGTAGTCATGTTACTTAATGCTAGCAATTTTTGCTATGTCTATGAATCTGCTGTCTTCTACCAGCAGCTAAATAACACTGACATTAACATTATTTACTCCTTGATGTCTGAAGAGTTGCTCTTTCTCTAGCCATCGGTGCAAGCATTTTGAGAACTGAGTGCTACCTTAGAGACAAGTAGAAAAGGAGACTGTGCCTCTTCAAGTAATGCACAGTCCCGTTGTGGGTTATTGCAAAGATGTGAAGACCCTGCAGGGTACAGCTTGCTGTTCAGAGCCTCACCCCAAATACTACAAACTTCCTAGTGGGAACTGCAGGAAGAACTGGAAGGACTCCTAAACTCATCACCAGGTGCATTGAATAAGATGATGTTAAATAAAACTGGCCATAGCCCTGATCCTTGTGGATCTATTGTTCACCCTCTTTCCCTGGAAATGCCAGTCATCCCTGAGTGCTCCTTTTACACCTTTGCTAGCAAGTTGTCCCTCTGATTTGCTGGACTTGATTCTCAGTTTTTGATATGTCTAAATAACATCAGATATGCTGGGATATTTCTATACGTAAAATAGCTATGGGAAAACACCTTATAGTAAAAGCAAGAGAAAGTTTGTGGTCACTGAGGATTCCTCATTATTTTTCCTCTAATGTGGAGAAAAGTAGCAAAGCAGCAGCTTGTCTGTGCAGAGAAACTCCAAAGCAAAAAGCAATAATGAGGAGGAAACTGTAGTGCAGTGACTTTGAGATGCCACTGCTTTCTCAGTGATGGTTTGTGTCTCAGATGACTCCATCCCACCTGGAAAACAGAAAGGTGGCAAAACTTATAAGTTAGAGAGTCTGGGAATTACAGATTTTAAGGCTAGAAGGTGACTCATTACGTCTTACGTCTTTCATCTTGCCAGCTTACAGAGTGCAGACTTGCACTCCATTACATCTGCACAAGGCTCATCACTTTTGTCTGATCATCCTACCTTGGTTTAAAGACTTTGTGTGAAAGAGATCTCCGCAAAGCTGTAGACAAACTGTTGTGGTGGGTAATTGCTTCTGTAAAAAGCAAATCTGACATTTGTTGTATGTGCTACTTTAGCTTTTTCTTCTGTCTCTGAAAGTATTTATAGCCCTGGGCAGTGACTCCTTTTCAAATTATTGTTTTACTCCATTTATTTGTCTTCTTCATTTGGAATATGTAAAGAAGCCCTACTATGGAATGTGTTATTTAAAACCGTTTAGAAGAAAGTTAGTGTTTTCTAGTTAAAAAACTTGCTGTAACTATTCTTTTTCTGACAAGCTCTTCCTTCTCTTAATTTGAACAAACCTATGCATACATGCCCATACAGAGCTAGGACAGTTGTACATCTCCCCAGGATTTCCTTTTGCAAACTGCTGGCCACAAAACACTTGACTAAACTGGATTTTTACAGATGGCCATTCTTTCAATAAGGCTGTTAGGTTATAGTTCCTCCCTTCCCTGGTAATTGTCTCTCTTCTTTTAAAAAAAATTATTTCCTGCTGTCACTGGAGCCAGTGGTGCTCTGAAGACATGTAGGAACCATGAAATCCTCATCCTCGAGTGTCTGGATGTATTTTCAGACTGCAGGAATTTTTCTGATGGCCTTCCAACAGTCATATTATTGTCAAATTTTAATGCAAAAGTTTTGATTTTTACCATTCGCACAGTGAAGCACCTTTTTACTATCATTTATCATAATTTCACAATTATATCCAAGGTCCTATTTAAATGTTGTAGAGAATCTGCCAGAATTGTGATATTATTGTCTGTATTGCTCTTTTGTTCCTGTTTGCAGCAAGTTCAGTGAAAATTTACTTATGCTCCTCATCTTATCGCAGCTACATTTTTTTCAGCATATGGTACTGCCAAGAACAATGGTATAACACTTAATAACAGAATTTTGTCATAGTCTTTATCTCTGGAAACTCTTCCAGTTTATCATTTTAATAGCAAATGGCGTGTTTTACACAGAACTGATAAAAGTTCTTATAAGCCCCTCTTTTCTTTTTTTTTTTCCCCTTCTCTTTCTCTCTTTTCAGCCATAGCTTTCAGGAACACGTCTTCCTCCTCTTTTTAAAGCCAAGGTCAAGCCTGGTGAAAGATGCTGTGGGATGCCTCATGTGTCAGACATATGACACAGCACTTTGAGACAAAACAATACAGCAGCATACAAAGGGACCACAACAAACTAACAGTGTCATGGTGATGAAGAAATAAAAGATGATGGGCTCTGATGAAAAAGTCCACTGAGAGTGTGCATTGCAGTTCAGGTTCCAGCCAGCTGGCAGGAAAGCGAAGAAGAGATGAAGGCTGTTTCTGTCTTATTTTACCATCCTTATTTCTCCTTTGTAGCGTGGGGAACTTAATCAAGTGTGATTTGTGTCTGCTCTTCAGCCAGACAGGTTTCAAAACCCAAGGAAACAGTCACATAACTGAATATGTTGAGAAGCAGCCCAGCACTTACTAGTAAATAGATGACCATCTAGAGTGCCCACCTGTCCCGTATTGTGGAGGATGTCCTTTATTTGTCCCTTATACAGTAATAAATGACTAAATAGGCTTCTGATAAGTGCAAAATGTCTTTCCAATCTGTAGTAAGGGAACAGCAGTGTCAGGGTTTCAAGAGAGCATGAGGCTTCCTGAAGTGAAACCTGACAAATAAGTTTTACATTTGTATTCCTCAGAATAAAATTCTTGAGATTGCTTCTGAAATGGGGAGGATGGATGGCTGTGTTGGTGAGAACTAACCTGCCATGGGGGAGGTGAAATAAGAAGTGATTGATGGGCTAAAGGGAAATGCAATATTGTCTAAGAAAAGGTCTGCAGTGAGTACAGGTATTTGTGGGTAGGCTAGTGCCTGGCTTGGAAAATTGTCTTGTCCATAGTAAGGCATGGATTTAGCTGAGATTTGCTTTGGTTTAGAACCTTCCCTCATATCAAATTCAAGGTGTGGAAATCCATGCTAAGTAGGAAGAGGAATAGAACTTTGAACTGTGCAAACCTGGATGACGTTAACCTCCGTGATGACTTTGTGAGGGTCTTGGGCCATGCACCATAGACAGCCTGAAGCTGCTGTCAATGACTTGCAGAGCGTAATATGCTGAAAGCCGTGTCCTGGACGTACAGGTCGAACTCTTGGGAACTTGAGCCCCCAGACATGTGACACTGCTGAGTGTCACAAGTGTTTTCTACAGTCTTGTACAGAATGAAAAAGTTGAGAAGAACCTGCTACCTTAGGATGTACAAAATGCTTTGATTATTAGTAATGAATGGATTGTTTGCAGCAACAAAATCTACCCAGATGAAGACATTGGCACTTATTTTTCAGGTTTTGTGAAGGATGTGTGTTCAGATGAGTCTGAAATGTTTCTAATTAATGTTATCAAAAGTGTGACGTTTAATTAACTCAATAACACATTGAGCCTAATGATAACACATTTTGATTCACCGCAGGCAGCAATGAGCTCTCCTGAGCAACTCCAGAGGTGGGAAGGACTGGGGGAAGGAGGAGACCTGTAGGGCACATGAACACACTTTTTACTGAGGAAAGGCAGAGTGCTGAGAGAGCTGATTATGTTGTCAATCCCCACCTCACATCAGAGACATTTATAAACGAGTGCAGAATATCTGCTATTACATATTAATAACAATGATCTATTTTCCCAGACTTAATTTTTGTAACACTCATTTGCCGCTGAGAAGAATAACAACAGAATGTATTAGTTTCATATTCTTGAGTCAGAACTGCTCAATGAAATTATGCTTTTTGACATTGAAACCTATTACAAACATTTTCTAAAACTGAATCAGCAAATGAATTTTTTAAATTTGAAATGGAAATTTCTGCTGTGTCATTCAGCTGATTGATAAGAAGTTATCCAGAAGAAATAATGCAAATGGGAAGGGGAGAGAACCGCACCTCTGCTGTGCTGTTACTGTTGGGTTTGCTAGCGTGTAACTGATTAGTCAGGTAGCAGCATGAAATTTTCTTCTCCACAATATTTATGTAAATTTAAATGCTTTTCAGAGACATCTTATTTAGTTAAAATAAATAAATAAAAAGAACTAAGATGAACAGGCATTGTGCTCAAGTATCCTGAAGATATTTGATTGTGCAGGGTATCTCTGCATCTCAGAAATACAAGGAAAATAGGCCGTTGGACCTTTAACCCTTGTAGTACTGAATTTCACTAACTTTTCCATCATGAATATAGGACATGAGTTCTTAAGAAGTCTCAGAAGTTAGAAGGTCGTTTGTTCTGCATGCATTCTGCCCAAATTGATGTGGTAAAGAAACTCACAAGTGTAAGGGAAGTTTTATGAAGGTGTTTTTGATGACTCACCCTTCATTGCAGGAAAGCTACAGGCAGGAATGAAGCTTGTGGCTTAAGTATATTCCAGATAGGAGATGGGACCAGAGAAGTGGTCCAAGAGATGCAGGCATGGAGTGGGGAGAGGTGGCAGCTGGGAGAAGAGATTGGGAGGAGTAGGGCAAGCAACAAGTTCATAGATGTTGTGCCTTTCAGGTGTTTTGTGGCAATCGATTAATTGATGCCCTTTGAGATTCGAGCCTGGCAATATCTCCCTGACTCAAACGCAACCTCCCTGGGTTTCTGTTGGTATCAGTTAGGAGTGGCTCCAGATTTAGGGTGGGATTTTAGGCTGCCAATAAGGACAGTGTTGTTCCTACCTCGTGAATGAGAACTGAGGGTCAAGGGTTCGAGGGTGAATGGAGTAAGAAGGATACGGCTGGCTCCTGCTGCAGGGTCTGACCCTAGCAGCTGGTCCGAGCCATGGGCTTTGTCATGTGTGGTAGAATTATTGCTCTCTCCAGGAATTTTATTTGCGTAGTAACGGGCAAAGGAGGACTGCAGTGTCCCTGCAGCAAGACCATCATTACAACGTACTGCCGGGGTTACATTTCCATAGCAAAAGCATGCATATTAAAAAGGGGGTGTGTGCGGGGACAACGGGCACATTCTGGTGTTTGTGAAATGCGTTGAAGGATCAGAAACAATGGAGCCAAGGTCCCTTCTCAGAAGATGTATGAGGGGGCGTTGGACGCCTGAAATTTCATTGTCATGGGTGGGGTTGTTCTTCCTTCTTTTTTCTCTTTTCCTTGCATGCGAGCGAGAAAGGGGGCGGGGAGGGGAGGGCGGTAGCTGCTCTGCTGCTGTGCTGGGTGCCAGGCTTGCTACTGCAGTATCGTACTCAATATTCTGATCACCTTGCAAGTCAAGGAGCCTTGTGGAGCCTGCAGTGGTGTCAGAGTGAAAAACGAGCAACGCCATCACGCTTGGCCAGGCGGTGGCTGCCTGCCCGCAGCGAGTGCTGGGCTGCAGTGTCTTCCTTTGAAAGAAACCCAGTTTGAACAGGGTGGTGGGCTGGTAGCTTTCTTTTTGTTTTGGTATGTGTATATAAGACTATTTCCCATTACATTTAAATAAGAGGTTTCACTGCAGTGGTTCACAATACCGGAGGCTTGAACTCCTTGTCTTAGGGTCTTGGATTCCTCCCACGATTTGTCAGTCATTTGCGAAGAGGCAGGAAGGAGTGGGCTCGGTTGAATGTGGTTTTGGATGCGTTTTCTTCTTCCTCTATTGCTCTTTTACATGGCGAGCGAGCTGAAGGAGGCAGTTCCCGCAGTGAAGGGCAGGAGGAATGCACCGGCACTTTCTGTGTGTGTACGTGTACATGTGTCAAGGGAAGAGCAGGCTTTTCAGTAGGGAGGCTTTGCAGTGACAAGTGCAATACAGACCCTGGGATGCTGCTAACCCAAACTGTTGTCTTTTATTTACTGTTTGTGGCAACGGCATTGCCTAGGCAACCATGATGCTTCTTCACTCTTGACTGGCACATTCTGCGTCATCTGGGTGGGACACGGCAAAGCAGCAGCAGCAGCAAGACAAGTGTTGTTTGGCTCAAGATGCTCAGAGACTGATAGTGCTAGTTAGAGGCAACTAGACGTCTGGGAAATGCGGCACAGGGTCTTTCCCACACTGCTCTCCCAAGTCACTCAGAAGAGGTCTGCAGCACCCCTTTGTTATTGCAGGGCTGGTCTTCTACTCACGGCTCGGCTGAGACACTTTGGTTGCAGCCCACTGTTCCCCCTGGCATTTTGGTCAGGACGTCTAATCTCTGCAGTGTTAGCACACATCATTCTTCACTTGCAGCATCCTCTGCTCTGCTAAGACGACTTTGTGCCGTCTCCAGGGAGGGAGGCAGAGGGAGTGACTGGTTGCTTGTTAGGTTACATGTTCCATTACTAACACCTTTGCTCTCAGTGCAGATGTAGCCCAGATTCATTAGAGTAGAAATCATTCCTTCCCTTGTGTCTGGACAACTGCCTAGTTATGAAGGTTTGTGATGGTAACTTCAGGGCGGATCCACAAATAAAATAATCCAATCGCTCAGCCAGCCCTTGAGAACAAGCAAACACCACCTTCCAGGAGCTGCATTAACACTGGCATGACCACCCCGAATGGAGACTCTCGGTATCTGTACACTGAGTTTAGGATAAGGTTCCCAGTATGTTCACTGGGAGGGAAGAAACCCTCAACAAAATAAATTTCCATCACGACTAGATCAGTGCAAGAGTGTCTATGTGCACAAGGCATGGACACAATTACATCCCAAATACAGTAGCCATCTACCAGCTTCTGGTGAGACTTGCTTTAAACTGCCATATTTCAAGAAAAAACGGAAGGAATATCCCAGTCACCAGGGTGTGGATGTCTGTCTGTCTTCTGTCTATCTATCTGTCTATCATGTAGAGAGAAAAAGAGAAAGAAAGAGAGGAAAGGAGGAGAAACTTACTGTTTTCCCTTTAGCTGCAGGTGCCTGGAAAACATTCTGTGGATTAGTTTATTACAACTGGCTCAGTCTAATGGAACTGTGATGACATACAGTCATGAGGGCAGAAATTATTTTATTAAAAGTGTTGGCAGATACAGCTAACAATTTAAGCTTGCTAAATATTTCTGTTTTGGGATAAAACACACAATGAAAGGTGGTGTAAAAGTTTTACTGCTCTGTGTACAGGTCACATACAAATCAGCATTCTGGCAAAAGAATATAAAATGTTCCACAATGCAGGACTGCTCTCATGGGGGAGTTCTGAACGTCCCATTCAGATGCATTTCTTCTTCGAAAATCCCCTTGGGTCCAAACATATAGCTGAAGTGTTTTGAATTTTTAAAGCTTTTGCACAGCTTTTTCCTGTGATTTTTTTCCCCCTGCTTTTGTGTTTTTTTTTTTTTAATTTTTCTGCCTTCATTTATGTGGGGTTTTTTTATTGCTCACTGTTTTTCCACCAGCCTGTGGTGGTATCAGCTCAGAAAGTCTTTCTGCAGGCTTGTTTCTCTGTCAGGGTTTCAAAACTTTTCTTGTTTTCCAGGCTGGTGTGCTACCAACATAATTCATGCCTCTTCCAAATAAGTGTTGTATTCTATGGAAGTGGGAAAACAATATCTAATGTGAACTGGTTAAAAAGGACAGATTTGGGGTTCTGGGTGAGAAGAATCAAGGAGTATCTTATGCTGATGTGCTAACAGAATTTTTTTGGATGTGACAGTGAAACCTCTTCATAAATACTCAATTTGGTCTGTCAAGCATTTAATTTCACCCAAAATGAAAGTTTTTGGTGAAATGTGTTTTATTTTAGGACATTTAATCCAGAGTCAGTTTTAAATAACACTCCCATCCTCTGGCTCCAAGATGAAAACAAATCTATACATAACATTGAATTGAAATGTATCACGAATTCCTAAATGATATTTTTTGAGGGTAAATAGTGAATTAAAATATTTCAAGAGCAGACAAATAAACCACCTTTTTTTCATTCATTGAAAATCATTCCCTGAGTTTGCCAGGAAACATGAACATTTATGCACTTCCATCTTCAGAGAAGCTAGTTTTAAGGAGCAGGTTTTGCAGCGGTTGTCTTTTTTTTTTTTTTTTTTTTTTTTTTTTCCTTCCCTATCTGCTTTCAGGACAGGAGGGTTTGCATTGCCATTTCCATGGTTAGATGGAATGTTTCTGCACCCAGGGAGGATGGGCGGGATGCGGCAGCAGGTGCTGCTGCATCTGAGCCAGAGCCAGCGGCAGGGTAGCCCTGACCTGGGGCGGGCTGGCGCTGGGCACGCAGCACTCGCAATGATCTTGTCACAACAGGCTGCTCAGAATCCGTTGTGATAAGAATTTTTATGGAGGAGACAGTAGGCCCTCAGGGGGAAAAGGAGTATGACTGGAAGAGTGCCAGGTAGGTGCCACCTTCTCAGGTGGATAGACGCATGTCCTGCACAGGTGGCTACCAGTACTGGCTACTTTTCTGACCCTAATTATAGCCCTGATACTGGGCTCAAGGCCAAAGGAATACTTTTAGCCGTTAGAAAGTGTGGTCCCCTTTCCCCATCCATGTGGTCCCACCCATCCCCATCATGATTCTCTTGATTCCGGGAAGACGTATGTTCAGAGGATGTCCCACTCCTGCTTGAGCTCTGTCCAGCACCAAGTAAAAAAACCCAAAACATTCCTTTCTAGGTTTGCTTTGCTTCTGTTTTTTAATCTCCCCCAACGGCAAATGAGTGAAGTGAACTGGAAAGACAAGTCCAAATTAGTAACAGGCTGCAAGGGTGCCCGTGGGCAGCAAACGCCCGAGGGGATGGGGAGGGAATGTCACCCAGTGGGCGCAGGAGCCCGGCTCCCAAGGTGAAGTTGCCCTCCTGAGTGGAGGCAGACTGTGTGTGAGATCAACACCTCCTCCCCGTTGGGAGTCCGGTGCTTCAGCCTTGCTCTGGCCCTGCTTTTCACCCTTTAGCTTCACTGGGTTGTAGGGCTGATGGAAGGGAATAAAGCTAATGAGGAACGTAGCTGTTAGATACTTTGTGAAGAAGACTACTCCAGCACCTCCAAATATATGCAGTTTCTATCTGCAGCTCTCTGGACACTTGCTCATTTAATTGCTTCTCTCTGGCACGTACAGGGACCCCTGTAGAGACAAATGGTTTACTGACTCATGTGACTTGTATTTAATATGTAAGTTCAGACTGTAGCCTCAGCTCCATCCCCTTGGCACTGCTCCAGTGATGCAAGGAGGAGACACAGCTGATCTAAAGAGTTACATAGATGTCGTCTTGCATAAATGAGCAGAAAGCTGGAAGGGAATGTCCAGGCCAGTCTGCAATCTGATAAATATGAATGTTGAAATCACAAAAAGCTGGTTTTGAGCAGCACAGATTACCACAGCTTGCTAGCTGCTCTGTTCAGCATGCCCAAGATGATGGGCAGAGGGATGGAAAAGGTGTAAAGATGACCCAAGTATCACTGTAGAACACTTTTCCCATTCAAGATGTCTTAAAAAAGCATTGCATTTTGTTATATTTGGAACTTCATCTCCAATTGCCTCCTTGCTTCAGCCCTGACTTTTTGGAAGTAGGGAAAATTGGCGGCTCTGGCACAATTGTGCTAATGAGAAAATCCTACGGACCTGCAAAGGGAAGAGTGTCACATTCACCTCTGAGCCATCCCATGTCAGGACGTAGATCATTAGATGAGGAAGGTGGCTCCAGAGGACTCTTGGAAAGGTTATACCTGTGCCCCCTTGACAAAAACTAGCAGAGACGCTGCAGAAACCAGGATAGATGGCAAAAACACCACCAGCGTTTGGACATGTCATTTTTAGGAGGCGGTGATGGGATACAAGCGTCATTCATGCTATTGTACTGTGGAATCTGCATCCGAGCTGTGATATTGCTTTATTCCGCTTTTCTCTTGAAAGACCAGACAAACACCAGGCTGCTGTCAGGCTGCCATGGGCTGACGTGATACATCTCCAGCATGTCCATGCAGCTGACTGCAGGCAAGCGTGCCTCCAAATTTACCAATAAAACTGCTGTGGCTGCTGCCGTCGTGACCGACAGCAGCAGTGCACACTGGCTCGGAGCTGAGGAGGCTTCTGGGACAGTCACTGCTCTGATTCAAGCGATTCATGCCTGAATAATGTCCTTTCACTTCCAGAGAGAGCCAGTGTGACAGGCGCACGCTCTATCTGTTCTGACAGGGAACGTCTACATCAGCTGTGCAAGGGAATTTGAGCAGATCGGGGGCTCCGGTTTCATTCCAAATGTGACAGGGCTGTGTAAATAAATAATCCCAATCTACATAATTATCTCTTTTTTGGGAAGTCATCACGTAAATCAGGCTGATATCAAGGGATGCTGCATATGGAATTTGCTCATCCAAAAACCGGGTTCTTCCTGGCCTTGCTGCCTGGGCGCTTTGAGACAGGGTACGATTTTGTGCGCTCTTGAACATCACAGATTTTCTTCTGAGGCAGATCAAATGCTTGTATCATTTTCACCAGAAAAATGCCATCAACAGCAGACTTCCAGTGGTGATTGGAAGTGTGAATTCTCATGCAAACCGATTCTTTTGCATACAGTCATCTGGGAACCAGGACTTTGATTTTCATTTATTATTCTCCCTGGCAGCATGTTCAGTCAGTATGCAGATTTCCTTCTTCATTCAATTTTCAGTGGGCAGGAAGACTACAATTAGTTGTATTATCATCAGTGTGAATAAAATGGAAACACTGAACTGGATCTTTATGAGCCTGTAGTTGCAGTGGGAAGATGCAGATTCATTACACACTACCAGAGTATGAAAAAAGCTTCAGGCCATCTGACTTTGCTCCTTGCCATCTTCCTCCTTTGAGGAACTTTTTGTCTTTTGCTGCTATTTCGGACCTTCTCCCCAGTCAGCCTAGACAGGGGAATCACTGGGTGGGACAGAGCTGCATCTTGAAGTGACAAGGACAAATAAATTAACACAGAGGAAAGCTGGCTGGAAAAGCAGCCAAAAGGCATGCTGAGGAGAGACTATTGCAAGCTAGGCTAGGCTTAAGTCTGTTTCCAAAGGTGCCTCCCACGTGAGTGTAGCTGATGTGGGACCTACACGCTGAAACACACAACTAAGAAGCTGGTTGTGCTGCAAGACAGGAGACAAGCACAGCAGGCAAGGGGATACTCCTCCGTTTCACCAGGAGGATAAATATCTTCATTTTACAAGTAGTTTTTTTAGGGATGGGGTAAGGAACTACATTTTCTTTTTTTAGGAACTTAGTTTGCAGGGTTTGGATTAAATTAGCTGCGTTGAGAGGATGATTAGATTGGTGGAGTCTGTCTATGTGCTCCTTTGCATGCTATCAAAGGTAATTTAGGTGTTAAGTGTGCTTGCTTTCCTCTGAAGCTGTTGGGATCTCTAGGCCACACATACACATGCTGGAACTGATTCTGACACCTCCCTGGGTTAGAAAAAAAATTTAATTTCCCTGATTTATAAGAAGAATGGGGATTTGGGAGCTGACTGTATTGTTGTGCCACGCTTATGTTTCCATGCTGTTAATAAATCAGCGAGAAAAAGAAATTAAAGACAGATATTTTCTGTTGCCCTTATGCTGGAACATTATTAATTCACCAGGAAAAACTCATTTGGGAGAACCTGGCAATTTCTTCAACTTCACATGTTGACAGTTCCATGGCTTAGTAAGTCCATTGGCAGCAGCATGCTTATGACTCCTCATATTGTTGAGGATTCCCAAGGTGCAGATTAGCTGAGTCTCTCACCCCCTGCATGAGGACACAGGGATATAGCATAACTTCACAGAAATCACAGTAAAGAAAAGCAACGGAACACAGGAGTCAAACATCTTGTGTGGTTTCTCTGAAGACTAATACGGAATAGCTGAGGGCTGTGTGCTCAGTAACCCCAATGCAACCCAGCTGCTCCCAGAGCATCCCTGTCTTCCTCTTTCTGCAAAACACAGGGATGCCCACATCTTTGAGACTGTGCCACCGCGTAGAACTGGGTTGAAACGCATAGGGCAGACATATGTGGAGCATGACTGCATAACTGTCACTTCTTTAGGCAAGCTGAGAAAGCTTACTTTCAGCAGGAAAATGCTGCAGTGGGCCACGTGTGCTCTGACATTTAGCTGTCCTCGTTATGTGGACTCCTCCCTTTCTCCTCATCAGGATGCTCTCCCAAGCTCCCTTTTGTTTTTCCTCTTCTCCTACATTTTGGCCTCTAATGGAATTTCCTGGTGTGATGCTTATTACACTAATGAATTCAGGGAGTCACATGGCTGGTGGCAGGTATCGACCCTCCTGTCATCACCCTGCTGCTGTCCCCCACTCCGACAACCCAGCTGTTCTGGCTGGCAGTCTGCATGCCTGACACTGATGGTTCATCTCATTCCGGCTTTGTAGTGTGTTTTTGCTACTCGAATTTGGGTGTTCTTCACCACCATTCCTGATGCGTTCTGTAAAATTTGGACTGCTATCATTAAAATATAGCTTTAATCACTAGCTGCTTCATCTCTCCACTTTGCCTTAGCTGGTAATACCATAAACTATTCAAGCAGCGCAATTGCAGAGCTATTTTTTGAAACCCTAGGTGTTCCAATTAATTAATGTGAGCAGAAATTATACTAACTAATCACACCCAGTCCAGTGCTAGGGTATTTGACTGTATCAGGAGAACACACATAGTATATTTTCTATTTTAATTTTACATTCAGATATGTTAGAGGGCCTGGATCAAGTCTCTGAAGATGGGTCCTAGAGAAACCTGCATGTCTGGGTGCATGTTACGTTTAACCTGTTCTTCTGGCCCATGGAGGAATTGAATCTCTCTTTACTCCTGAGCTGATGGAGGGGAATCAAATTTGATCACTTGCAGTTTCAGTTACGCTGACTCTGGGGTACCAAATGATTTCCCGAGAGTAAGCTCTGTGGATGTTCAGTTGAAACTAAATAACATGGGGCATTTTTCCCACCAGACTGCTTTGACCAGGCCATGCCAAATCTCATGATGAAGCACAAGCAATACCTCCCATTTGTTACCGAGTTTGTCCAAGAAAGAGCATGTCATCAGCACTGATCCATTGCATCTGCACTCTCCCATCTGCAGATGCTGTTTTCCATTTCTCCTGAGTGCCTTAGCTCAGGAGGTTCTTGTGGATGGGGGATATTTTGCTGGGAGAAGCTTTTTCCTCTCACAGTGCTATGTGAACACTGGCCAACAGTCAGATATTTCATGCAGATAAGTGCTAATACCTTCTATTTTCAGAGACCAGAAATGCAAAGGGAAAGCAAACAGCCATTTACTAAGCCAGCAACTGAAGGAAGAAACTTCGGGATCCTCTGGTGTGGAACTATTTAGACCTGTACTCCTGCACATGTACCTCTTCTAATCTTATGCTCCCAGTCCTGGGCCTGCCTGCTTCCCCCTCCCCATCCCATCTTCCACATCTCCATCTTCAATCTCTTCCCTGCTGCCCATCAGTGGTCCCTAAGTTCATCAGAGCTGTTGCAGCAGGGTAACACATGCCAGGAAAGATTATTCTTGACTGGTTGCCAAGTCTTCTGCTTTTGCTCTGGCACGCAGATAAAATGTTAATAGGGCTGAATGCATCTGACACAAAGGGTGAAACTGCATGTTCCAGGCACGGAGCCTCTTGCCATCCATTTAGCAGAGGCACAGGCTGGATCCTTCCAGTTGATTTTTGCTTGCTAAAGAGGAGCTGACTGGGGACTTTCAGGTTTGACAGAACCACGACAGGGATTACCTGCCTTGTAGCAAGAAGCTTAAGCAATGCCCTCTTCTTGCTGATAGGTACACAAATAGAAATTTATTTTTTTTTCTAAGGGCAAGTCCAGAATTCTTTTTGCTGGGGGATTATGATGTGGGAGTGGGAAGACCTCAGTGAGACCACTGCAGTAGGTTAAAGCATGGTCTGCATTCAACTCTGATCATTGCCACAAGTGACGAGGCTTCCCAGCAGGATGAGTGTTGGCTGAGGTCAGCCCAAGTGCAGGAGGAGACACCAGTGTTCACCATTCCTCACAGCCCAGTGTGGGGCAGGGAGAAGCTACTGCTCAGGTTTGGCCAGCCAAGTCTCTCCCAGTCTTGCCAAAGAAGAAGGTCAGAACTTTTGCTGAATTTGATATGACCAGCAAAGCAGGAGGAGAATGTTCTTAACTAAGCCCTTGTGAGACAATATCTCTGTGCATCTTTACTGATACGATTGGTTTGCTTTATTTTCTTCTCTTAAGGGAAATTCCAGCCTGAAACATTCCTGGGTGAAAATTATTTCCTTTAAAGTTCAGAACAGGGAACTTCCTCCGTAAATTCTAGCTGTGAATTATATCTTGCCTCTGGCAACATCCTTTGAGCGGTCAGGAATGGCCTCACTCAAACCACAGAAGCAGATACACATGGAGGAGGCATGTAAACAAGGAGCTGCCATTCCAGCAAGGAAAGTTGGGAGGGCTTAGCTGACCTGGTTATCTACCTTCATATCTTCTAGTAGAAGCTAGATTATCTAGCTTCACAGTGATATCATAGAATTATTTAGGTTGGAAAAGTCCTATGAGATCAACAAGTCCAACTGCTAACCCAGGACTGCCAAGCCCACCACTGAATCATGCTCTAAGCACCACATCTAGCCATTTTTTAAATACCTCCAGAGAATGTGATTTCACCACCTCCCTGGGCAGCCTGTTCTAATACTTGACCACCCTTTCAGTGAAGAAATTTTTCCTAATATCCAATCTAAACCTCCCCTTGCTTCCAGTGCTGTAAAGCAGGAGGAATCAAAGCCCCAAGACATGGGGCTGATGGCAGCTGGACAGAGGTACAGGGTGACGTGTCTGCCTGGAGCTGTGTTCTACAGACATGGTGATGCCAGATAACCAAAGTTGTGATCAGGTACAGAAATACAACCCCAGTAACAGGATTTTTCTGCAGAGTAGGAAATAATTTTCCTCCACAGAAGCACACACTTGTCCAGTTTTCGTTGATAATTATTATGCTCTTGAGGGAAGGGTATTTTTAATGGGGAAGTACATGTTTTTTCAGACAGTATGCAGTTTCTTTCTTCTCTCTCCCTGCACGGTATGCAATAAAATCGTAAGATTTATTAATAAACTCTCATGGTGATTTCCCTGAGTACTTTATTTAGCTAGAAAGTAGTCTAGGGGCTGAACCCTGTATATGCTGAAATCGGTGGGAAATTCCCATCTATTTCAACAAACCATAGCTAAGACCTGTGCTTAATTAGGGGAAAACGAGCTCAGATCATGCCATGGGCTGGAAGATGAGCACTGTTCTAGCATGGGGTGGGGAGAAGCTTAGAGATTTTATTTATTATTTGCATCATGATCTCCCAGAGGATCCTGTCCTCAGTCAGGCGCACAGCAATCACAAAGCAAAAACTCTGAAGAGCTGCGATCTTAGCTTAGAGCAGTCAGATACGTGATGATTGAGGCCTGGCTTATAATAACTGTAGTGTATAGGCATCTTCCACGGGAATACTGTAATTGAAATATTTCTCATTTGGTTCAGGCAAGAAAAAGGCAATATTTAACATGTTAATCTATTAGCATCCACTAAAGCATTGTTAAGGGACAGTGCCAGAACTCTGAGCTCTTAAAATGCTGCCCAGGTTGCTTCTGAGCATTCAGGACTGGTCTGAAAAGGCTGGCAGAAATGAATCTCTAACATTTGCTGCAATTAAAAAGGGTCATATTTCTGGGATGCAGGGAGAATTGGAATGATGTATATGATCAGAAATGAGCTTCAGGAGGTGATGGGAAAGGCAAGTAAGAGCTGTAGGTGGCAGTAGTCTTTGTTTTAAAAAATCCTTTCCTCCCTTTTCCCCTCTGATTTATTCAGCAGTGCTAGCCAAATACCATGTTTGGAGAAATTACTCGCTGAACGTGTACTAACAATATGATTTGGTTATGTGAATCCTGGGAGGACGATAAGCAGTGCCTTTGCAAGTGTGAGTGTTTTGAGCCTTGGGTTCCTGTGTTAAGGGATTCATCTGTGCTGTGGTTGTGTGTCTGGGTACATATCATGTGCATTGATGCCATCAGTCACCCTGGGGACTGTGCCAGGCTTAGCCACACGGCACAAACTCTTCTGGTTTTGAAGCAATAAAGCTGCAGTTGTGGGGCTTGACTGCTCCTGTGGCAGAGCTGCAGCATGGGTCGGTGCTAGTTTGTCACTCTCAGTGCTGTCACACGCTGAACACTTGCTAGCTGTCTTGCTTTGCTGCTTCTCTGGAGCCACCGTATCAGCTCTCTTTGTCTTCAAAGCCTCCTGACTCCTCACTATGCTTTTTGCCTTCCTGACTTTTGGCTCCCTTTGACATTCAATGAGTGTCTTGCTTTCAGAGGTCTTCAAGCACTGCTCAGTGGAGGAAGACCTGCAGCCCACCAACATGCTGGGAGGAAGGGCGCATTCCCTTTCTCACAACCCTGCTACTTGTGAGATCTCCAGATCTGTTTTTGATACAAAATGTTGAGGGGAAGGTGTTTAGAGGGAAGCCAGTTCCCCCTAGAATGGATACAGGCTTATTGCTACTTTATCACCCAGAGTACATAGGTGTCATGGTAATTACTTCAAAGTGTAATCACTGAATAATCAAGAGGCAATATAATTAGTACCTGGTTGCAGAATATGTAATTACTGTGTTATATAGTGATAGGGTATTTGCCAAGCATATCTTTCTTAGTTACCAAGTAATTTAAGAGAATTTATGTGGTATTTGTGTCTGACAGACAGGAAAATATCACCCAGCCGAGGTGATCTCTGCAGAGGACTATAAACTTTCTGCCAACAGGATTTGCAAGCTTTTCCAAGTTGAGCAACACTGATGGAATTTGCTTTCTGCCTTTTTTCCATGCAATACAGAAGTTCTCTGCCTGCACAGCATTACCAAAGGAAGTGTAATCATTACTGTTTAATTAGACACTTATTTAGGGTCTTTGGGAGGTGAAAAGTTTTCCTTTATTTCCTGCCATGTAGAACATGTGTGGAAACCATGAGAGTAGATTCATCCAGAAAAGAGATAAATGAAGAGACAATGACTCATTTAAGGGGGTGGGGGGGGAAGACGAAATAGAGTTCCCAAGCTTTCAAAAATCAGAGCAAACTGCCTCATCTCCATCAGAGCCTGAGCACCAGAAGTCTCACTGAGGCTAAGCGCATGGGAGCTCAGGCAGGAGAAGTGGAGGGTGAGCTCCAGCCGGTGTGTCACCAAGTGCAAAGGTGGAAAGTGAGGCTTCACAGGGTCCCCAGTGCATCACCAGAGTGCCTTTTGTCCAAAACGTCATGACCTCAAAGGATGGTTTCAGCAGGATTTCTGCTCTGCGAGTGAGAGCCGTGCTGCAGCGACAGCAGCAGGGAACAGCAGAATTTATGGTTGTACCTATGCTAACGACCTGCAGCAGCAAAGCAGCCATTTGTTTCCCATAGTCTCTGTTCAAGCACAGCAGCATCTTTCCCCTTTCTCTCAGCAGGAAAGCGAATGGTGTTTACTAACTGTCCTTCTTTCTGCTGTTGGAAATACCCTGCTATGGTTAATCATCGGAGGCAGCCTGTTAGAGCTGTGTCCTCGTTTACACAGAGACCAGAGAGGGACTTGGGGGGGGGCGGGGAGCAGCAGTATCAGACAACATACTTCATTGAGGTAGCGTTTTTCATCGTTATACTTGGCCTTAATTACATTATATCACCCCCTCAAGAGAAATCTCTGACTCTTCGGGCTTTTGTAAAGTAATATTTTATCTTCTTTTTCATTAAATAGTAACTACTTGTTAGGGCAATTTAACATTCTGCTTTTCCTTCACCTTGTAATGAAGTTGTGTTGCACATCATGAGTATAAATAGACCAAGGCTTTGATATTTTAGTTATTGAGAATTTGAAGGCTTCACTTAACAAAAAAAATTAAACCCCCCCCCCCCCCCCCCCCAAATTAGCAATTATACTCTCTTCTAATAGCTTTTGGTTTTGTTTTGCAGCATTCACTTTTGGGTGAGTTGCTCTTGTTTACTGATACCTCGCAGCTGATGGTAAAAAGGCAAATCACAGCCACCATATCTGCAAAATGAACGTGGCTAATTCTTTGCATTCAAACTAGCCCTCCCCTCTCTATTGATAAATACCGCTTATGCTCTAGTCCTAGTGAGTGCAAATACTGTTTGTAGCAATGGTGCTATCCTGGTTACTTCTCATTATTATGGTTTTATTGCCGGGGATCCTGGAGCTTTTTAGTAGCTACCAAATCAATAATGCTGTGACATTCATGCATTTGTCAATGCCGCTGCGAACAGTACAGCATGAAAACATTTATGTCTCAGGAGCTGTACCTGATACTGATACCTGAGTGCTCATATAACCCTTTTCGTCTATAGTTTACAGATTTTAATTAAGATTTACAATGCTACTGTGAAGTGGGTCTTTAGGTCTGGGCAAAGCAAGGTGGCCAGTTGTTAGAGGGAAGGATTTCAGAAAAGCTCAGGCTTTTTGTCAAAAGCATTCAGCTCCCGAAGTAAGAAACTCCTTGGCAGCCAGGCTGCTTCGCAAGGAAAAGCTGCTTTTCTCTGAAGTCAGTACTGGAGCCAGGGACTACAACCCAGGAGTCCTGACACCCACTTTGGGTGACATTCTCTTCTCCTCTTGTTCTGTTTTTGGGACATTTCCTAAAAATATTTTATCTTAGAGAATCTGTTGCACCCAAGCCTGTAGCTTCCCTCCACCTCTCAAATCTGGGGAGGTTTCCCCTACAGATTTTAAAAATAACTACATAAATAGTTATTTACTAAATAGCAAAAATAACTAAATAAATACAATCAATTTGATTCACTCTGGCTTCTGGAAACACTATGCTGGAGACAAGGAGGCTTCCAATTTCCTACATGAGTCACCATGTTCTTGGATTCAACCTATCAAACTATATCAGCAAATCGTATTATATAATGTAATATAATGAGACACAATTGCCTGTGTTTAACCTAGAAAAGATTAAAAAACATGACCTACCACGGTCATTGGGCTGTCCTGGCAAAATTGTTCTTCACTTTTCCATCCAGCTGCCCACCCCTGCTGTCCTCCCCAGCCTGGTATGCTGGAAGAAAATGTGTCATTTTTAGGAACAAAGATCTGAGCAGGTCTGGTACCGAGGAAGCAAATCCGGCTTGTGCCACTTCTCTGTTTTGGAAACTGGCCACTCTAAGGTCATGTCCAGGGTTTTTTTATGTTTTATAATTATGCAGAACCAATTTTCCCTGATTGAAAACTGATGCACTGACTGTGGCATGGGTGGGAAAACTTTTGGACTGCTAGTGCTGCCTTATTCTCAGTTCACACGTGAAGTGGAAGAAAAAAGGGATGTGAAGAGGTGCTGAAAAGTCATTCTCTTCTTCAGCTGCACAGAATAAGGGGAGTTGGAGTCTTTTAACGCCATTTCTGGGTCTTGCAAGGTACAATCTTCTGGTGCAAGGCACAACCCAGGAGCACCCAGAATTACTGGACAGGGTTGAACTGGGGGATGCTACAGCACTATGCTCCTTTCTCTAGCTCAGGTTTCTGGGGATGCAGAAGCAACTCCATGCCGGTGTTATGGAGAGCCCTGCAGCAGGGTCGGGGAAGTGAAAAGAGCTATGTATGTGTCGATGACTTCGGTGTGGGGACATGCAGCCACCCCTAGTCTGCCTGGGGCCACATCCCAGCTGGTTTTGACCCTGGGACAACAGGGGGACAACCATCAGTGTCCCCTTGTAGCCTGGTGCCTCCATCCATCTACCCCAAAACCTGACCTACTTCAAAAGGCTTACCCATTCACCTGAGCAACTCAGCTATGAGGCATTTGTGCTGACTGATGGCCAGTGCAAAACAGGAACTTTTTTGGGAGTAGCGTTTTTGGGAGAGGAAAGCTGAGAATAAGGTGCAGCTCCCTGTGCCCTGGTAGTTTCCTTTTGCTATTGCAGGCCTTGGCTGCAGGGGCTACGTATGTTTAGGCAATGGCTGAGGATGTGGGAACAGTGGGAGGAATGGGGTTCAGTCTCTGGGCTTTCTCATTTCCCCCAGAGACTTCTCCCTTTTCTCTCCCAGGAGCCATCGAGCAGCAGAAGCAGCTCAGAAACAAATTTAGTTTAGCATCCACCAGACATTTCATGTCTGAGATGTTGGCTTTGGTGGTGAAAACCAACACCTAAGTTTGAGGGGCAGAGGTTAAGCAGGAGAAAGAGGAGATGAGCAAGACTTAAAGGTGATTGGGAAAATTGTGCCTTAGGAATCACAGTCTAAGGGACAAAGGGGCATTAATGAAATGCATGATCTGGCAGGGCTAGAAGGGAATCAATGGAAGGAGCCTGTCCAGGCTTCTTTTAAGCATTACAATGATGCACCTCTCCGCAAAGCCATTATGGAGAAATGTCTCAGGGGAAGAGATTTTAATGTGTTTCAGCATGAGGTAAATGATCCCATGCTGACAGGCGCTGGCATCCTCTCCGTGCCAGCATTATCCATTAGCAACCAGTCCCCAAACAAAGCCATAGATAGTCCTTTATGAGATGCAGCAAGGAAGCTGGCATTAATAATGCTATGCTACCAGTTACACTTTAAAAAAATGTAAAAAGCTCCCCCCCCCCCCAAAAAAAAAAAAGGAAAAAAAAGCCAAAACTACCAAACAAGCCCCAAGAACAACAGCAACAGCAAAATCCTCAAGCTGTGCTAGAACAGAAAGTAATTAAGAAATATTTCATATCTCCAAGCGGCCCTGAAATTTTTATTCCTGTGCATGAAGCTCCGTAGGCTCCTCACGGGCGGCTGCTGCTGCTGCTTTTCAGTGCAATAAATCCTGTTGCCTTTGGAGCCTGACAGCCAGCCCAGGATGTGATCAGAAAACCAACGGGCACTCTCTGTAAGCTTTAGTCCTTGCCTGCATCAAACCTGTTCATACCAACCAAGCCAGGATGTGCTCCAGGAGCAAACCCGTAGGGCAAAATGCTGCCTTTTCTTGGGAAGATAAAGATCAGAAAAAGTGGGGAGTGGGGTGAAGAGGAGGGCTGAGGAAGATGAGATTTTGGACAAATAAGTTCCCAGCTGCAATAGTTCCACTCCAAACCCAAGACACTCACTCAGCCTAAGTCCACCCCGTGAATATTTATTGTCCTGTCAAGGTTGACAGGTCCAGAATTGAACTTCTCTGGAAATAAATAATGGTATGCTTTAATCTGGCCGCCAGCGAGCTGTCCCAGTGCGGGGCAGCCTGGCGGGACATGGTTTGGGGCTTTGCAGGGCTGTGGGACCCGGATCTCAGGGTTGGTATCCCTGGCTGTACCTGCCAGGCAGCGGTGGATGGCTGTCACCCCACCTGCGTAAGCTTAGCTGAGACCACTGTGTGTTGGCAGCTGCTCTGGGAGGGAGGCAGAGAAGGGAGCAGACTGGTTTTCTTTCTCCTACTGTTAAACATGAAAGAAAGCATTTCTAAAACTGTGACCCAAATTGTTTCTAGAACCCTTAACTGCAAGAAAACCTCTAGTTATACCTTTGAATGTAGTTTGTTGTCAACAGGCTTAATTCTTCGAGGTCTCATCCTGGGGAATCCTACCCCCTGCTTCCCTCCCATCAATCTTATTCTCCACAAAATTCAGAGAACCACTGGGCTCGTACCACACCGTCTTAAAGAAGCTCAACAGAGCATCTAGCCAGCTAACAGCGGGAGCAGTAGAAGTTAGTAGCAGCTAAACCCTTTGGTAGCACAAACGCAGGGCAGGGACAAGACTTCTCCGGGGAGGTGGTGGGGAGGTGGCTTCCTCTGTCTGAGCCAGGCAGGCTCCGCCAAGCTCTTGGTCATGAGTCAGCTTGCAGGGTGTGAGTTCAATTTTCTTGATTTTCCTCACATTTGTCATCAGGTGAAGCAGGATGGATAGGATGGTGGGGGGTGTGGGTTGTGACTCCATCCATTCTTTTGTGTTTCAAAGGGAAAGTTATGATTGCATATTGCTTTTCCATAGAAACAAATAAAGATTTCAGTATCTTTAAACAAAGGCTGCATTTTGACTGAAGCTTTATACTCTTATCTTTTTTTTCAGCTTTTACTTTTGGAGCCTAGTATAACTAAAACTTTCAAAAGGAAAAAGTTGTTTTAAGATGAAAACCCATCTTTTTTATTTACAGTGAATTAAATGGGATATTTAAAGTCATTATTTTTTTTTTTTACTAGAGAAACTTTGTCAAGACTTAATTAAGCACTTTCCTGAGGCTCAAAGACTGTATTTTTCTCTAAAAATCTTGAACTGGAGGGTGTTCAGGTACCTTAACTCCGTGGATGATGTTTTTTCCTCTGCAAGTGTCCATAGTGTAAATGAAGCAATATGTTGGACCTTGAAAATCTTCTCATGAGGTTTTCACTTGAGGAACAGAGAGGAAAGCAAAAGCCCCGAAACTTTATGGGAGGTACCGATTGAAGGGTGCTGCTGTGTGTGCTGAAACATCAGCTTCTTCCTGCTGTCCCAGCTGCGGCTCCTAAACTGCAGCAGCTGCCCACAGCTGGCAGGGCCAGAGCTCCCAGGGAATGCAGGCAGCTGCCACGCTTAAACTCCTCCCCCTCCCATCCCTCAGAGCACTGACTGAGGGAAATGTTCATCTCCTTACTGCTTTTTCTTTTCCCCTCTGCCGTTTCCTTCCTTCCTTCTTTTTCTCTTTGTTTTCTTTCCCCTCCTCCTTCCATGCATGAACTAATTGACGTCTGATCTATTCAGAGGTTTGGCCCTAAAAAGTAACCTTCAGTTAACTGCTCACATAACTTGCCTGTCACTTTTGATAACAGTCAGGGCATCGTTTTTGCAAGTGTTCAACAGTAAAATTACTGCTTTGCTCTTGTCAAGCAAATGAGCCCTGAGGCTTGTGTGAGAACCATTAATGATGATGCCACGGTGGGATTGGTGCACTGGGCAGCCTGGGGAAGCACCGCTCCTCCATTCACTGTGCCCCTGCCGAACAGTTTAGGTTTAATTAACCTGTGTTAATGCCTGCTGGGATAGCATTTTCCGTGCCTCCTTTTTCAGGGGGGTCAAGTGGAGCTGGAGACAGCTGCTGGTGTCTCAGGTGTCCTGTGTACGTGGCTGGGATCCTGGAAACGTTTATGTTTGTGGTGTGGAAATAAACTCTGCTTATTATGCTCGTAAAAACCAGTGGCTATAGCCTTGGGCTTTGCCAGACTTGCTGAGCTGCTGAAGAGAATTATTGATGGAACATAAAAATGCTACAGCACATGGTGCTAGGGTACAGGACTGTGGTCTGTGATGTGTGTTTGTAGGGATGGTGGGCAGCAGCACTTTTGGAGGGTTCTGCAGAGAGTGTGTGGGTATCTTGGTTCTCCAGAAGTCATGTTTTCTGTGTGTTTCTATGCAGTAAACTAATGAAGTTTACTTTCTAATGGTAGAGAGCTCTGAGAATGGGATTTGTCTTGCTGAGTCTGCACCCAGGCTTTATCAGAAGTATGAGCATCTACCCCAAGAATAACGTAGTACCTAAAGTCAAGGGATTGCTACTATTGCTATTTTACTGATGAGTAACAGGCAGAGGCAGGTGACAACTCCACTGAAGTTCAAGAGGGTTCTGAGGTCTTGAAGGGAACTGGCAATACCTGAAAGTGGGGCTCATTCTCAGGTGTTGTGGGTGCCGCACCACGCTGTGGCTCTGGGTACAAGCTGGGCTGTGGCAGCCCTGGAGGTAGGTGAGGAGAGCTTGCTTGTGGGTCGCTTGATAGGAGATGGCAAAGTAGGCAGCACATGTTGTGTCATAGGATATCTGGACCTTAAGATACACAATCCCTGTTCTCTGTGGGAGCAGGAGCAGTAAGGCATCATCATTGTGATAGGAGTGAAGTCAAGGCAAACCCAGAAAAGCTTCCTATTTCTGAGAACCTTCTGGGCTGCCTCCCAGGCAATGTTGCTGCTGCCCTCTTCTTCATGTGCCATCTGCTCATGCTTACTTGGCAGGAACTAGGGAGGAAAACAGACTTGTCCACAGAAGAACTTGCCTGTCCTTGTTTCAGCATCACTGGGCAAAGGCAGGCAAGCAACTAACCCTTGTTTCACCACTGAAGATGAACAGATCAGAGCGACAAGAAGATGGTTAACAGCAACAGCAGTGGCTGGAATGGCCATGAGAAGTTTTTCAGTGTTGTAGCATCAGCAAGTTGCTGAGTTTACCTCTCAGAAACTGCTTGTAGAGGGAAGCATAGGATGGCTGTCCTACCAATGGTGTTACACAGGCTTTCTGCATTTTTCTTCCAGGCTGGAGGGGCCTCGTTGCCACAGATGTGTTTTTTTTAAGAGCAGTGCTTGCTTCTGTCTTCAGGTGGCTTGGTGAGCAAATAAAAGGAATTACTAGTGAAGTGGTCGTTAGCACATATTTACATAGGTTAATTGCATGGGGTAATACAAAAGATCAGTTTGACTTTCAGTGGGTTACTGACAGAGACATCTTCCTGTCAGCGCTTTATGACATCTTTCCTTGGCATTGAATTATATTTTGAAGGGCTCAGCAGGCTGTAGCTAAGGATTTAACAAGCACTCTGGGTCATGTCAGACCTTGCTTTTGTAGTTTTGGGTATTGAATTCAGGTGTGCCATGCACTGTGGGTGCATTTATCGAGTTTACCATTGTAGTCCAGTGAGGAGATTTCTAAGGAGGGAAATAACTACTATCATTCACACATATAACCAATATTCGGGGTCACCAGTGAATCACTGTTGCAGTTTTTCATCAGCAAAGATGAAAAATAGATGGGTTTAGGGCATCTGAGTACTTAAAGCCTATTAGTAATAGGCATAATTTCATTATCAGTAGCTGAAGTTCCATGGTCATCCCATTGCCTGAGCTAAGTATGAATGGTTGTGATTTATCCTGCTGTTCCTGGACTAAGCACCATGTTACTCGTGGTAAACCACTACTGCTACCCAAACAAACTGGCTTAGAGCTGGTTCCCTCATGTCTATGTTAGTCTGCCATCTGCCACCTATACCAAACCTCCCCTTGGCTGCAGTCCAGGGCTCTTGCAGGCTTTGCAGATGCTCAAGCACCCCAGTGGCTGCAGGATGGGAGTTTAAATAAGACAGAGCATTGATGTGGAGATGAAATTAATTAATGTCCCTGCTATTAAATTACTGTTTCTAAGTAAGGCTTTTATTTTGCCTCTAAGATGACAGTGTTTCATTAGAAAAAAAGATCCGGAGAGCTCAAGCTTTGAAACACTTTATCAGGTTTATTTACAATAGGTAACAGTTGCATCATTTTTCTTGTGATCTTAGTAGATTACAGAGGTTTGGCTCTCTATAGTTTTTGATAAAAGAACTGCTTTGGAAAACCTGCTCTTGTGAACTCCTAGGTTGCAGCAGTCCTCTCCGTGTTTCAAGGATCAGTCCCTGACTGCTTCCACAAACCAGCTGCTGAACACCTCTGTGGCATAGCCATTCCTTTATCTATTAATTTATTTCCAAATATGTATGGGCAAAGCTGCACACACCTTTTAGAGCATGTATCATCTGTGGGCTGGTGATGAGTGACCCTAGTGGCAGATAAACTGCTGGCTGGGGGGAGGAAAAGATCCATTCCTGTGTCCTAGCCTTTCCCTGCTCCAGATGAGAAGCAAATTGCTTTGATTTTGTGTTGCTGGAGATTTGCATATTCCTTATTTATGGATATGAGAAGCAGAGCAAGTAAATGAGAAGCAAGGCAGAAATGCGTCCACAATTTTTGCTGTGTGCCTGCTGCCCACTGACCATCCTGCTGACACTGGCAAAGTTCTTTAGCTGGGCATTACTGAACTAAATTGCACAACAGCCTTTTGTAGGAGTGGAAAGGTCAGGGAAGAGGTGCTATGGCCAGGAAGTTCATCCAGCAACTGTATGACTCCTAACTGCAGCCAGAGCTGTCATTTTCTCACTGTACAAAGCATGAAATTACATTAAAATAAATAAATAACCTCCCCTACCCCCACAGTAGACACCTCTATTTTTATTATAGGAGCTAGGAGGAAAAAATATACCCGGAGGGTACACATAATTTATTTAGAAAAATAGGAATGGTGAATATCTGCAGATGATGAAAAAATTCCCCAGTCCTTGGGGTTATTTGATCTGCTAATTATCCATAGTTCAGAACCCATTATTCACGTTTTTCTACTTTCCTCCAAGAAATCTATTTGGCAGACATCTATATATATTTTTATAGTTTTCTGTGACATCAGCAGGAACAAAGAGAAGAAGAATTCAAGTTGTAAACTGTTAATAAAATGAAAGCACACAACAGTAGTCTCTGTCTGATGTTTGCCAATAAGCAGATTGAGACAGAGATTTCTGCTGTGTTGATATCTTGAATGGCTAAAAAAAAAACCAACAAGTTTTGCAAACTTGCCTTTGCCCAGCTAAACGACCAAGGGCAAACTGCAGCTTCGTTTGGAAGCATGTTTGGCACACAGAGCAGTGGTGAGTCATGTATATTAACAGCAGCAGGTTTTTGGATCTCCTGCACCTTGTTACTATAATGCCAAGCTATTCATCAGCACAAACACTGTCCTGCACACTCTCCTCCAGAAAAAAGCCAAACCAAGGCCTTGGGAGCTCTAATTTACACAGGGCTTGATCCAAAGCTTTCTGGAAAGATTACCTTTGACTGACATGGGCTGTGGGACTGTCTAAAACGGCTCAGTGCAGGTAGGAATCAGACCCCAATCTATGTATCACATTTTACACCCTGAATATTTTGCAGCGTCATGGAGAAGGTCACCTTCGTGATGCAAAACTGCTGGTGAATTAAGACAGTGTTGCTTTATGAGATAGAGCTCATAATCGTGGAAGGGGTTCACAAAGATGGAGGTTTGCTAGCTAGGAGAAAGGAGGTTTATATATGTACCAGTTTCCTTTTTTGCTGCATTGTTGGCCAGATTACTTTTTGTCGTTAATGAATTCATGTAGAAATGGCTTCTTTACCATTGTAATATGCCTACCCAAACTGTGTCTTGACTCTTCCTTACAGCCATGGCTGCTCTCAGTTTTCTGCTGGGTACTTCCAGCTGCGACTCTGTTGGAGCTATATTCATGTAATCAAAATGAAGGAAAAGCCCTTGATATCCACCGGAAAGCATGATTCTGGCTCTGGTGTTACCAGCTCATGCTGGAGATGGTAACTGAAGTAACTGATTAGATACGCAGGGGAAGGCTGAGAGTTTGATGTTTGAGGCACTGCCTCATCCTCCTGTGGGTTTGTCCCTCCACCTGCACAACTCTGCCCCTTCTCCTCCCATGCTGTGGATCTGCAGACATCCCTGGATTCCTGCAGGAGCAGGAATTAGCCAAGAAATGGGCAGATTTACCTTCTCTGATGCCCACTCAGTGAGTGCCTAGAGCAGGGTGTCACTTCTCTTGCCCTGATTGTGGTTGTGTTGTAGGGAACGTGTTAAAAATGCAGCAGCTGCTATTTGTTCTTGAAAAACAGGGATCTTCTATCAGGATAAACATTTCCAGAAGCGCGTGGCTTCTGTGACAGCTACAGGCCTAAGCAGGACTTAAACGATACACATAGAGCTAGAATTGACCTTCACCAGACTGGGTTTCATTCTCCGAGCTAGGGAAGTTTGTTAAAATGGGATTTCTATTGCTTCTCTCTGTACACTGGCAAATATATCTTGTCTGCTTGGATCTATATTTTCCCAGTGCTTCATTTAAACTCTGAACTTCGGAGGCAGATGAGCACAGGAGTCTGGTGATATTTGCAGAAAGTACTTCACATCCCATAGCTGACAAGAGGACACTGACAGAGCTTTTGTCAGCTCTGGGTAGAAAATCAGGTGACATTTTTCAGAGTCCATCTCTGCAAATACTGCTGTATTTTATGTCACATCTTCTGCAGGACAGAAGACCAGTTAGACATGATTTTCACAGGCATCAAGTGAGAACAAAACAGAAACACGTTTTCAGGCATGTGGAAGAAAGTGTTCCACAGCTACAGGTGCTGGTCTGAGGTTATGGACACATGGGTATTTGAAGGATCATGCTGAAAGACCACAGTCCAAGAAGGTGTACTCCAGATTGCAGAAATTTATTTTCTTTTTTTAATACGCTGTATCTGAATGTTCAGGAACAGACCTATACGATGGGGACATGTGCGCGTTTTGACGGGGTAAGTTTGTCATCCCCTGAGGCAACAAATCTGTCAGGGCTCCAACAGCAGGCTGTCAGGCCACCGAGCAGTTACCCTTGTCAGTCACGTTTGAGATGGGTTGCATCTGGTGAGTTGAGTCACATACCCCAGACAAAAACAAGTTGCATCGAAGAAGCAGGGAACCAGCTGGAGTGAGGGATTTGAAGAACAAAGGTAGGGAAGTGCACAACTGAGTTGTCTCATGTTGCAGATGTGTTTTTCCATATGTCAGTGATCTGAGTGCAAGTCCACTGAGGTTGGGTTATTTCAAGGACAGGATAGACAGCCAAAACATATTACAGACTCTCTGGGTTTCCCAAATGTACCCGCAGTCCATGCAGGATGGAACAGAAGACAAAAGGAATGTTCTGGCTCTGGATGATGATATTGTGTTGTTTATTTTAATGTAGGTCAGAAAGCCACGTTAGAACTGTGGTAGGGAATAGCACTTTGCACGAGGTCACAATGTAGACCAGTGAACAACTGACCCAAAACTGTTTGTCTCCATTCACGCCAGCTGGCCAAGGCATGTCAGCCCAGCTGCAACTCAGCTTACACCCTCGTAAAACAGCGGCTAAACTCCACCACTAGCACAAACTGACCTTTCTATAAACCTGCTGTGCTGCTTTATATCAGTTGAGCCTCTGGCCCGATCATTTTTAAATGCCACTGTTTGCCAACCTTGCATTGTTCCCGCAAACCAACTGAGTGTGTTAGAAGAGGATAATTAGGGAGAGCACAGTAATTAATACTGCTGATAATAACCCAGAGGTGTAATTTAGCTGCCTGACTTAGACTGAATTCCCTGGGCTGGAGGAGGAGCGGAGGAGGGAAAGGCACCTGCTGAAGCCTTTCACAGCAGCTTAGCTCTCTGCAGGAGGCAATCACACGCTGAGCAAACAGAAGCCCCTGAGGTCTCTCCTGAGCTGCTAATGATTGCCTTGCAGACAGTGATGGCGTGTCAGTATTGATTATTTTCCTATTATAAACTCCTTCCTCATGTCCCTTTTCGCCATGATCTGTTGGGTAAACACAGGAAACGAGTAAGCCCAGCTGAAGGTTTGCGGTTATGAAATGTTTGGAGGAGGAGGAGGAGGGGAAACACCGATTCAGCTGGCAGTTACTTCTTGTTCTAAGAAAGGGGCCACAGCTGAAAACAAGTCCAAAGGAATGTGGTGGTATAAGGATAAAAAAGCATCCTTCAGGTCCATGCGGGCTTATCTACATTGATGCTATAAGAGGCATTTTTTAACACTTAACTGCTGTTGTGAGCATAGCTGCAGTTGGCAATTTATGTGCAAGCCCATGGCCAGGGCTATTTGTTTTTCATAATATAGTCACTCCAAATATTTCATGACCTTCCTTTTCCCAGAGGTCCTTGGAAGGTCCCTTATTTCTCTTGTGATGTCTTGTTGGCCGTTGTGGGGTTGATCGTGGGAGAGATGAAGCTTGTTTCCCACCTGCTGCTGACTACTGGCTTCACGTATGGAAGTCCCACATCACTGGACAACCCCAGACTGGTGTCCAGCTGCCGTCTGCTGTATTTTTTCGAAGTATATCCCATCACTTAGTCCAGAGCCAGCATTAATTTTGTGCAGTGCAAAGTCCTTCAGCTCCCTACAGCTTTTGCCCCAGTTCTAGTCAGACTGCAGTGTATTGAGTTTAGGTTTGGTGAGTTAATATGGTCATTCATATCATCCTGTGCCTCGAGTTTTTGTTAATGCAAGCAGCTATTGAAAATCCACAGGATTATGTTTTCCTACTACTAATACTCTCAGAAGCTTGGGGCAACTTGTGTGCTTCTGCGCTCATGTAAATGAAACTGCAGTTAAACATGTGCCAATGTAAGGTTGTGCTTTTTTTTTTTTTTTTTCTTTTTTATGTGGTATTTGGACTGTCATGTCCTAAATCTTACTCCTTGCATGATGAATGAATATGTTTTATTCAGGACATTGGAGCGCACTGGGGAGACATGAGCAGTTCTAGTGACCTTCTCTGTGATCTTGAACAAGTGTTTTCTCTCCCTGGGTCTGCTTCTTCCCAGAGGTTTTACAATCAAATAATTGTCACTGATGCCTATTATCAGTTTTTAGTCTTTGGACCTGTCCTTCCTTGTGTCATGACAGCAGTACGTCTTACCCTGTAGCTGTGTAGAAGTTAGAAATCTAGTCTATATTTGTCTAATCTCCAAAGCATCATTTAGTCCATCACAAAATAGCTTCTAAAGAAGGTGCAGTGAATCACTCTTTTGACTTGCTCTTTCTCCATTCACTTAGTAGGAGCCCAGATGCTAATGAGACCAGATAGCTAATTTGCAGGAGATGTAAGTTTAGGTAAGAGGGAGTCCACCCATCAAGTAAAAAAATGCAGATGTGAGAGCTTAGTTAATGAAACCTCTTCCTTTTCTCTTTATTTTAGATTGGTCTTTTTTTGGTGTTGTTTTGGGAGTTTTTTTCTTTCTTTGTCTATGTGTGATATGTGTCTTCATTCAGCAGCAACTAATCGAGCTGCACATCTTTCCTGATGCAAAGGCGTGGGGTTGTGTAAGTCAACATAACAGAGAAGGGGAATGGAAGAAGTTTGTGAGAGGAGAAAGGCAATAAAAAATAAGAAAATGAACTTGATACGGTTATGTTACAAAGTGCTATCAGTGTTTAGCAGGGAAATAAGACAATAATCATCGGGTCCTGCTAGGATAAGTAACCTTGTTCCTGCCTGACTAGTGGTGGGTTTTTTTGTAGGGAGAAGGTGGTTCATGCTTAATTTGTCAGTAAGTGTATTACACTAACTCTTGTTGCTGCTACTCTGGTTAGAAAGTGTTTAGAGATTTGTTTTTCTTTTCTTTTCTTTCTTGTTTTCCCTTTCTCTTCTGGCTGTCAGGGTGAATTTGTATCTTCTGACAATGTTGGAGAGGTGGGAAAGATGTCAAAAAGAGGATGTAAAGTGCATTTTAAAGTGAGCTGTTAGGAATTGGTTTGACATTTCTGACAAAGGGAAAGGTTAGTGCACACAGCTTTTCAGGTCTTATCTTCTTATTCCTTTTCTTGTCAATCACAATGGGAGCCAGAGGAATTTCTCATCGTGACCGGCTTGTCCCATGCACACAGTTAATCTGGCAGGCAGGCTTGATCCGGCATACAGGTGCTAATTACATCCCGCAGGATGTGTCTGGTACTTGGGTACCTCCGTTCATACCAGTGTCCACTGGGCTTCTGGGAAGGAGGCTGGCCAGTTCAGAGGTAGCCTGGGTCTCCCTCCTCTTTCCTTTCTTCCTCACCATCTCCTCCCTTCTTTTTTTCAAGAGTGAGAAATGCCTACTCATTCACACTTGTGTCCTGCCAGGACACCTTGATCCTTGAGGGAACTTTATTGACTGATTTGCTTTAAGATTACAGATTTGGAGCCATCTGCATAATCTAGTGAACCTTTGCTGTAGATAACAGGGCAATAACACCGATGCCAAGTTTGGCACCCAGGGCCGTTTGGCCTGGCTCACTCTCTGGTCACCTGCTTGAGGAGAAGGAAGGAGAAATTTAGACACAAAGTTTAAAGGCAGCCCACAAACAGGCATGCCAGGACAGAAGGGAGGTGTGTTGTTATTGGTGAAAAGATACGGCTTTTAAATGCAGAAATGTTTTATTGCTGATGCTTTAAATTGCAAATAAGCTGAACCTGAGACAAGGAAAATCAACATGCATGAGCATGTACTTTAACTAATAGGTGCTTACATTATGTTTGATTCCTGGATAACTCAGGAACAGGACAAAATAAAAGAAGTTTTGCCACTTCAGTTCATTACAAAGAGCAATAACTAGTTCTAAATAGCCCCTTATTTCTTCTCAAATCTTATTATAGGACTGGCTCAATAGCTTCAGTTTCCTGGTTTGTAATATGAAAGACTCAAGCACTTTCAACATTTTGGTAAACATATGCAAACTTGATTGTTTCTTCCACAAGCAACTGAAAGCATAAACTTATTTGAGGAAACTCTCAAGTGTCTTTTCTTTACTGGAGCATTAACATTTTCTGATGCCGACACAGCAGTTTCATTAGTTTTTTTTCTTCTAGCCAGTGCTTACTGGTTAGGTGGGTGGGAGGAGGCCAAACCTCCTTAGAGTTTTTGCCTCTTCTTCCAATTTGCAGCTTTCGGTTTTGCTTTTTGTCTTTCTGGACTAAAACCAAAGGCAACGTTTCTAGAGGCCCTGCGAAGCCTTCAGTGTCAGAGCTTTTCTTGGCAGACAGAAGAGCACAATTGCAAAGCAGAAAAGAAGTGCCTTATTTAGCAAGCGGTTGTTGCTCTCCAAGTTGATGAAACAATTAGCTGGAGATGATGCCGTGTTGCCATTCTGCTCTTTTAATAGCACCACAATGCTCCTTTGCCAGGACAAGCCTCTTTGTAGCTTTAATTAACCAGGTGAAACCATGCACAGCTTTCCTCGCATTGGACTCTCCAAGCCTTATAGAGATTTAGCTGGCAAGGTGGAGAGTGTTCCTCCTGAAGGAGGAAAGCAAGGTACCAACAAGAATATTCTCTGCCTATTAAAGCAATTAATAAAACTGGAGCGAGTCCTCTCCTAAAAGTGGTTCTAGCAGCCAGAAAGGAGGTAATATGGCAGACATGGGCTTATCCCCCCATGCTGGTACCAGCTGTGCAGTATGTTGTCTAGTAAGCATAGGGGCCAGAGCTGCTCTGATCCACATAAGAGTGATAGTTTTGCACATCCCTTATGGCCACTACTAAGCCATTCAAAGCTCCTCTGCAGAGTGGTGTTGCCACAGATCAGACCATTTCCAGCAGTTGCTGGGTTAGGGAGCCATCCTTTATTTATTTCCTAGTGACTCCTTTCCGTTACACTTTCTGGATGCAAGCAGCGTTTTTTGCCTGGCTGCAACCTGAGCTTGATGCTAAATCTGCTGGAAATGCTGAGCAGTGGATACCTCTTTACCTTCCACGCAGTTGCATATGGATTGGTTCCTGCAAGAGTTTCTCATAAACATTTTGATGGCCCTGTTTTATCAGCCACATAGGAAGGTGATCATAAAAAGGGAAAAAAAAAAAAATCCCAGAGGAAAGGGGATTAAAATTAACAGTGATCTCAATTCCCTGCGTTTCAGTTAAACAACCTCATTAATACCGTCTGCAGTGCATGTTCTATGTCTGTGCTCCCCTCTCTGACAGTTCCCCAAATCACATTCACTGCCATTCATTATGTGCAATGGAATAAAACATTTATTCAAAGTCATGTTTTATTCCTGGGAAAATAGCTATTTCTGCAAGCTTCAGACATCTTTTCAACTATTAGCACTTCCCTTCTTGGCCCTGGGCTCTGTGCCCAGAAGATGAGTCCTGCTGGTCTTGATGGGATCGCGCTGCCATGCAGTGTGGCCCTGGTGGGACAGAGAGGGGCTTCACGGTGTCTCATGGTTGCAGATAACCCAGCCTGGTTTGAAAATGTAACTGTTCTGGGACATTCTCGGTGTTTGGTGTAATCCCTCTCCATGTCGTGACAGGACCTTGTCAGCCAGGGTGAGGAGGGGTACATTATATTTTGCTGAAGTCCATAGAGTTTTCTTTTTTAGTTCAGTGAGCTTTTGGTCAGCACTTGTATTTTAATTTTGGAATAGCAATAACGAAAATGCAGCACCCCTTTACTGAAATGCCCACTGTCCTGTGACCAGGACACGCTGGGACTGACCCTTTTTTATAAGTAAGGAAGCTGTGGCCCAAAGGTGTGTATGATTATTTAATGGGCAGCAGGAAGCTGGACATTCTGACTGCTGCTCTTCCCTGCTTACTTGGCCAAGTTGCCTTTTAACTCCTGTTAACTTAACCCAGCCGCCAAGTGCACAGTCTGTGAAAAAGAGCATCCTCTAATTTACCCTGTGCAGACAAAGCAGTAGGGCTCATTTCCAGCAGCCCTTTGCCCCTACAAGCCAGCCAAAACCTGAACTCACTTGAAGATGAAACTTAGAGTGCTGAAGTCAGAGGGGAGTGCTAACACAGAGGAAATTCAAGTTTTGAACTTTACAGCCTGTCCCCAAACCACTTCTGTTATTGACACATTCAATAAATCAGCTCTGCAAAGGTGCAGACTGAGGAAGATTCACTGGTGCTTCGTGACAGCTTTGCTGTTCTGAGCCTACAAATCACCCAGGGAGCCTTGTCACCCGCCTGTAGGTGCCACTCGGGGCTCTGCAGCCTGCGGTGCCTCTTGCACTGCTTGGCCCAGCGCGAGGCAGATCTGCTTCACCCCTCTGCTTGCTGGTCTCTCTGCTAGAGAATGGCATTTCATTCCTGTGCCAATGGCTGTACGTAGGGGGAATGTCATGAAGTCATGGCTGTACCACAGCAGGACGTTCAACAAGCAGTGGGTCCACTATACCCTAAATTTCTATCACAGACTGGTCAGGGTTGGAAGGGACCACTGGAGATCATCCAGGCCCACCCCCTGCTCAAGCAGGGTCACCTCGAACAGGCTGCACAGAGTTGTGTCCAGGCAGGTTTGGAACGTCCCCACAGAAGGAGACTCCACAGCCTTTCTGGGCAGCCTGTTTCAGTGCTCTGTCACCCTTAGGGTAATGAAGTTCTTCCTTATATTCAGAAGCAACTTCTTGTGTTGCAGTTTGTGCCCATTGTCCCTTGTCCTGTCACTGGGCACTACTGGAAAGAGCCTGGCCCCATCCACTTGACACTCACCCTTAAGGTATTTGTATACATTGATAATGTCTCCTCTCAGTCTTCTCTTCTCCAGCCTGAACTGGCCCAGCTCTCTCAGCCTTTCCTCATAAAGGAGGTGCTCCAGTCCCCTCATCATCCCTGTGGCCCCCGCACTGGACCCTCTCCAGTAGTTCCCTGTCTCTGTTGATCTGGGAAGCCCAGAATTCCTATGTTTTCTCTTTTGTATCTAGAACCCAGCCCCACAGTAGCCCAGCTGTCCTTTTCTTGCTCCATGTCCCATGTGATGTGCCCACCACAGAAGACACAGGACATGTTGTGACCAAGTCGCAGTGGCCCACCGTGCTCAAGCAACAGCCTGCTCTCAAAATAAGCAAGAGAAGAGCTTGGTTCTGGCTCTTCACAAAACCTGTGAGAATGTTATAAGCATTGATACTCTGAACCTGCAACAAGTTTGGCTGAAAATGGCCAGTGCATTTAGGAATTATTAGGAGGGAGAGTCTGTATGCTCTGTTAAGCCTTGTTTCCTGAGGAATCCATGCTAAAATATTGCTCAGACCTCTTAAGGCAGTTATGCCCAAGTGCACACACTACCTTAAATCAGGAAGCAGGAAAGCAAATTAAGGTTTTAAATCACCACAGGTCAATTACCAAGTGGCTACTGCAACCTGTTATCTTTGCTGAACTACTGTGCAGGCATGAACATCTAAATCAGTGCTGTTTAACCCAGAGCTCTCAAAACAGAACTTATTCAGTGCTGCTGAATCTCACCGCACTGCAATCATCTTGCTTTCAAATTGCTGTAGGAACCATAAAAAAGAAGATATCTGTCTGTAAGAAACGTTCAAGTGTTCTTGTAGCTCTTAACCACCCTCAGTCACCCAAGCAGTAGACCCAACCTGACTCAACTTTCCTTTAAGTATTCAGTAAGTTGCTTGAATTCTCAGGATACTCTGTATGTTTTAACTCTTCCAACGTTTGTCATTCAGAGTCTCTACAAAATATCTTTGCCATCTTTCATCCCAGGAATTATTTCTTCCTTTCTTGAAAACCAGCTATCACTGGTCTGAACTGGGCTGCTAGCTTAACTGTGTTTATGGTCCTATCTAGACTAGAGTTACAATGAATTCAGAGTAGAAGTGTGACTACTTATAATCTGATTATGAAACAGCTGAATTTCACAAGGCAGATGGGACCTTAAATTTCTGTTTTCATAACCCCAGATAGGAGAAAATGCCTTTGGGCTTTTCTCATATACAGTGGAACATTGTTCCTATAACCAGAAATGTCTCAATTTAGTTCCTAAAGGGAAGAATCCATCCAAAAAGAATATTGTCAGCAGTAAAATAGCTAACTTTTGGGAAGAAGATAGCACATGCTATAAAAAACACGACCCCACAAACAAATTTTCTCCTATAGACTGATAATGACTCATTTTGGTGTCGAAAACATAATTGAATTGCTCCTTGCAGCAATTAGAAGAGTCTGCCGATGTGCAGCTTCTTAATTGTGTTTTGATACTGTGGACTCTCTGTGGCAGGATGAAAGAACCATTTTGATGGCGAAATGGTCTTTGCTGTTTATTTTTTCATAAACTCCATTCTGGACAAGAATTTACAGAGATGGGAAAGTGGTGGGGGTTTGGGGGACTACAGGTCTGGGTCTTTCTCAGCTGGTTGGTGGTCAGTGCTGCAGTGGCTTGTTAAACCTTTAGCAGCTCATGGTACTGAACTGAGAGTGCTCCCTGCCCCACCACTCGAGGTGAGGATGTTACCCAAGAGATCTGGGTTAAACTGCTTGTGCTAATCCATTTGTTGTGTCTGGAAGCGATTAGGGAGCTTTTGTATAACCTGGGCATCTTAAGAGAAGGGGAAGCAATATATATCTGGGCAGAAGGTGCCATGTGAAGGTGGCCTGGGCTCACCATCTGAGTCAAAGCAAATAAGATATCTAGAAAATAAATAGAAATATTACCTTCTATCCATCCGTAACAGACAAACGGATAGGCATCCTCAATAAGGCTCACTCCCTGTGGAAGCTGGTGCGTGTGTCTGGCTTGGATGGCTTCAGCAAAATCACAAGCCCTAACAGGACCAGATGTTAAAATAGCAAGGACAGAATTCACCTTATTCAAGTGGCCTGGAGTTGCCTCTCCAGTCCAGGGAAATTTCTGTTTAATCAGTCCAGGGAAATTTCTGTTTAATGATGTTTTCTTGTGTGCTCATCCCAAGAGAGAAAGGAGAACAAAAAAAGGTTGTTTCTCTCTTTGCTGAAGGGAGTCTCGGAGATTATCAGAGTGACTGCTGGGTGGTGTGAGGTACCCAGGGAAAGAAAGCTGTGCCCAGGAACATCAGGATTCCTTGTTAAGGGATTGTGTAGGGAAAAGCCAGCACGTCTCTTTGCTGCTCTGGCTGCCTGCCACGTTTTGAAGTATGAGCCAGCTCCGTCTGGGCAGCTGGATCTGCTTGAGGACTCTGCCAATGACAAGGCAGCCAAATTGTGAGAGTGAGAGGTGGTCAAGCTGTCAGAGCCCATCTCTTACTTGGAGCTATTATGAAGGAGATACAAATGTAGAACCTGCATGCACTCTGGCCAAGACCAGCACCTTGGGCAAAGAGGCATCTCTGCCCATTAGCTTTTGTGATTTGATATGAGTAAGTGGATGCAGAGCTTTGATCTTGGAATCTGGTGTTTTGCGAAAGCTTCAGGGTTTTTTACTGCATTTTATCTAGCATGCCTTCAGAGCTACAGAATTATCCTTTTATCTCGAGTCCTATTGTTAGCCAGCTGCAACACTCACAGGCAGCAGTTATGTTAACACAGTCAACCTATGGTGTCTCAGTTGAGTGCATTACAAAACCATCAAATGATTTGATTCAGCTGCTGAAACATCCCAGAGGACAAGCTGTGCCCTCCAAACCAGCAGATTTGGAGCTAGATCAGGGTGTCTTCAAAGACCAAAGAGAGTTCAGATCCAGGGCTGCTCTCAGGCCTGGACAATTCATGGCAGGATCTAGGATGTGTGTCTGAAACTTTTCCCATGAACAAAGATGAGTCAACCTGGTCATTTTTGCAGCTGACATCGAGTCATGAGCTATTGGCACATTGTGTTAATAGAATACTGAATTTCACATATGATATACCAATATTTTTGCAAGAATTGTTTTGTTGTCACTAAAAAAAAAGAATATTTCTAGTCAAAATGGGAAGACTTGACTGGTCTTGGCTGATTAGCATTGATAAGTGGATTTGGAGAACTAGATGAAGTTAGGAATTTCTACTGTCTGGCAACTTCATATTCATTATGAAAGTCTAACAGAAGTTTCAGTCATGCTGCTTTGCACTTGGAAACCGTTTAGCTCAGCTTGAGACAGTGTGGGAACCATCACAAATGCCAGAAGATGTGCATGTGATGCCACCAGAGAGAGACGGGTTTCAGGGGTGGTAATAAGTGCTGGGAGGCAGATGAGCCCATATAATAGCTCAAAGGGAGTCAAAAGAGGGATCCCTCTCGCTCGTGATGGGTCAAAAGAGAAGGAAGACAGTCCAGCGGAAAGACAGACACAAGGCAAACAGGAATGTTTGAAGAACATTTTTGGGGGGGACCTAAGAGGTGTCAGGTGCTGTTAAAAGCTGCAGGAGCTGCCTTCCCACCATGGCAGGACTGTTAGTGACCGCTGCAGCCAGGGACTTGGTGGGATCTGGGTTTGTCGGGGATGTGGCATGTCGAAGCACACATCAGGTGCTCCCTCATGTGTGCACAGACTGACTGGCACGTTCCCCAGGGGTTTGTGTAACATGTCATCGTTTGTGTCACACTTCAGCCGCGGTTGTCGGTGCCTGCTGTGTTTCTCCTCCAGCTGCATAAATCTGATTTCTGAATGAATCGCTATCCCAAGGAATTTCCTCACAGCCAAAGGGACCAATGAACCTGTTGGGTTTTCTGCAAAATGAGAAAAAATATGCGTCATTGAAGAGAATAGGTATTTCCCACAGAAGTATTTTGTTTTCTTCACTGTGCTGTAGAGATCAAGAAGGCACTGCGTCTGAGCATGGGAAGCAGCTGAGTACTTGCTCTTCTTCCTGATCTGTATAAAAAGAAAAAGGAAAAGAAAAGCAAAAACAACAACAACAAAACCCCCAAAGGTTGTGTGTTTTTTGGTGTTTTTTTCTTTTTTTTTTTGCTTTCCTCACTTACTTAAAAATCCCAACCAAAACCCCAAAACCCCAAAGTAATTCATTTTGGCAAATGTACCCATTTACCATTTGGGAATGAAATTCTGAAGTGGCTTGGTTTTAAAGTAGTAAAATAAGTCCAGCTGGCTTTTGGTGTATTTTGTTTAGCTGAAACTATTTCTCTCACACCCCTGAAAAACCTCTGCTCCTGCACCAGTAGAAGCTGGAAGCAGGGTTAGAAATAAACTATTTACCTACATCAGATTACTTGCTCCAGTTTCACCCGATCTAATTCTAGGCCTTTGTATCTTTTGTCTCCGTTTCTCATGGTAAGTGTGCTGTTGGTGGAACTGCACAAAGAAAAAGAGGATCTAGTGGTTTCAAATCCAGTAGAGCTTTTCTGTAAGAGCCTCACAGCTGGGAGGTTTAGTTCCCTTCTTGGTCCCAGACTCCCAGACCACCCCTTTCCCTCCCTGAAACGGCAGTCTGGCTGGGCTCAGCTATAGGAACTTCTGCAGAAGGTTGTCCCGTTGTCCCCAGGTGGTGTCACACGGCACAGGAGGGGGACAGGAGGGCTGTTTGCTCTGCTTATGCCCAGGACCAAGGCAAAGGGGAAAGAGCTCCTTATGAGCTGTTACATTGTTTTACCTTCCTGGTGATGGACATCCCACGCTTGATGCTATGCTGACTCCCCATCTCTTCCTGAGGGAAAGCATCCTCCAAGCTGAACTGAGGTACTGAATAAAAAAATCTCTTGCTTTTTTTTTTTAATTGCAAATAATGGTGATACACAGACAGGCAAAAGTTATTCTCTGAAATTAGCCAGTGGTGTAAATCACCATTTCTGCTCATGTCCTTCATCTCTGGCTGAAGGTGTGTTTAGTTACTGCTCCATCCACTTGTTTGGCATGTTGGGAATCAGCAGCTATCAGCAGGGAGAAGCAAGAGGTGGATGCAGAAGCAAATGCCTGATGTTGTCCTAGGAGGTGATTTTCCAAATCAGGAGGCAGGTTTGTTCTGACCTTTAGGAGGCAGAGCTGATTTGTTTTGTTGCTGTGCTGTGTTTTTTCTTTATGTTCCCATTAATCATTTTCATTCAAATGAAACCTGCAAGCACGCAATGTGCAGAACTCATTTCATCCAGCTTGTGTGTGTGTAGTTGTGCCTTTAAAAAAATACCACGGACAATTCTGTTAAATTATTAGTCCTGTATTTCTCAAATTTACTGTCACCCTCAGGTAAAATTGCTGCTGCAACTAAATAAAACCTCTGGAAATGAATTCTATCTCCAGACAGTCCTTAAGCCCTTGAGGCATTTAAATTCTGGATTTAGTGGCAGGATTATTACTTCAGTGCAGCAGTTAACCATGTCTTTAAGCAGAGTTGCCTGTAATAGTCAGTCCTGATTCCACACGGTTTTTACAATAGCCCCTTTTGTTATGCACTTTTGATGTAAGTTGTGGGATCAAGCATCCCACACTGTTTAAAAGACCTACTTTAAAGTTGCAGCTTGAATTACTTTGCATCTGGCTCCTGCTGCACTGCGTATATACCTCATTTCCCAACTAGGGCTGCCTTGGCAAAAATTTCAGCACACTTTTCCGTTTGTTTGCTGCTGGTGTTGCTTTCCTAATGGCAGTAGCACTGCAGGGGGCTTCATTTTGCTCTTGCTGCTTTTTAATGGTTTCAAACTATCTTTATTGCTGAAGCCAGCTTGTCCATCTGCGCCGGCTCAGGAGATGCTGATGGGGCCTTGCATGGCTCAGCTAACACGGCTGCGGCCACCGAGCCAGCAGTGCGCTGGGGATGGGGATGGCAGGGGGAGCTGAGGGGAGCTGGTGGGTCAGGTCCTGCTCCCAGATACCAGCAAACAATGATGCTGGAGCAGGAGAGTGAAACAAGCCGGTGAGGGAGGCTGAAGCTGTGCAGTGGCAGGAGGGTTACCTGCTTTTCTTCTTTATTCACGTTAATGCTGTAGCAACAGCCTAGGCTATACCCTCTGCCTCTTCTTTTGAGACTTGCACCTTGGGTACCTCTCCTTTTGCAAAGACAGCGTCAAAGTATGTCATCTGCCGTTGCGCCAGGGAGGGAAGCACACCCTGGGTGACAGTGCCTAAGGCATGGCATTGTGCCTGGGGAAGGACGTCCAAGCTTCAGGAACCAGGAGCAGTACAGCCAGCCAGAAGGTACTGCTGATTTACCACTGGAGATAAATATATCACGGGGGAAATGGTGGAAAGACTTATTGATAATATCCGAGGCCTTGGCAGGCAGTTCTGGGATCTGATGTTTAGCAGAAGGTCACTAGCAGAAAGACAGAAGACAAACGTCACCATGGTCTTTATTCTGTAGCGTCTCTGAAGATCTTAACTCCACATAGTCTTAGTCCTGATTAAATACCCTGTGTGAATACTGATGAATTCATGAGCACTTGAATTCTGAGAGAGCTTTTGGCCCGTTTCTGCTGATCAGACATGGTTAACAGTGATGTCTGAGCAATTTGGGTGTTCAAAGGTCAGGATGATCCTCTTTCCCCTCCCACCTACATCCCAGCTTTCACCCATTTGAAGATACCATCAGCCTTTGGAAGAAGGAAAAACAAGTCTGAGACTAACCAGAGCCAGTTGCATCAGTAAGGAGACCAAACAGATTTCTTTCGCTTGCTATTTGTACCCAGCTCCTGATCAGCGCAGCTGCAAGAGATTTATAAACAGACCTAAAATACATCTGTGCTAATTGCTTGAGGACCAAATCTTGAAGTAGACCAAAGTGGTGATGGGTCTCCAAGCTTCTGAGAACATGTCTGTTTCTCAGCTCACAGGCAATCTCGGTCAGATCCCTAATGGAGAATCCATAATTCAGATACTTAGCAGTGAGACAGTGAATTACTAAATCTTGTGGGATTTTTGCTGGCTTCCAGCTTGTCCCTCACCCAGGTTCCTGGAGCAGAGGATGCAGAGGCAGGCAGTGTAGAGGTGAGGGACAGGGTCAGCTAGTTATGAGCATGGGCTTTGCAGCAGCCCCAGTGACACTGCCAGCTCAGTGGGCAGCCACAGCACCAGATGTGTGGCAGCAGCCCCCCAACCAGTGCAGGGGGGAGGCAGTGGTGGGTAGTGCCAGAGGCGAGCAGGGACTGCAGCGCTGTCTCTGCTCCATGTGCCTTGGCACTCTGGGAAGGTTTATGAGCTGGAGACCAGGGCTGCAGGAGAGTCAGCCAGGATTCAGTGTGGTGTCCAGGCTAATTATGCCTGGTGATCCTGTGCTGAGCAACACCACAGCACTGAGTCTCTGCACACAGATGTCTCTACCCCTCACTCCACTGAGCCGCGTAATGGAGAGCTGACTGTTTGTGACAATTTAGGGCAATGCTCCGCATGGGAGGTCAGTATAAATTAGATGGTGTGATGAGAATAGTGAGGACATAACTGATGGGCTTAGCATTTTCTAGCTAGGAATAAACAAATTTCCAAGCATCACAAATTTACAATGAGCGAAAAGCATTCGGCCCTCTCCTCAGTGGCTTGTGGATCCACTGGCAGGCACTAACACAAAATTAGAGGCCAGCCAAAATAGCTTTTACCTTATGCACAGAGCTGTGCTCAGACATTCTGCTTTCAGGCACATCTTAGGTTGAGGGCAAAATGTCTACCTACCTTGGGAGAAGGTACATCCTGCTGTGGAAGGCATACAGACTGTGTGCTTCAGCTGCAAGACTGAAGAATAGGGTCCTGTTGATGTCCAGTGGCCTCACAGAGCCAAAATAGTCTTGTCAAATGCAGGCAGCTGAGTCCTGTCCCTCGTACAGCACTGAGCACATCTGCCTTCCAGGTCTGGACAATGCTTCTGGGCACCAACGTTGAAATAAATTGTTTCCTGGGACTCAGATTTTAGACATGGACATTTGACCAGTATCTGTGGAGAGCACATAGCAGGATGCAAAGAGAATCTGTCACAGCCTCAAGCCACACTGCCCAGGAGGAGGCGGGAAGGAAGCCCTGGCATGTAGGACCTTCATGGTTGTTGGACAAGAGCTGGGCACAGCTGGCATTGTGCTCTGCGATGGGATCAGAGTTTGCTGTTGCAGATCTGGGCTGTGATTACATCGTAGAGCTGAGAGTAATGGCTAATTAATCTGCTGAGTGATGGAGACGGGGGGGAAAACCTGCCCCTCCTGGGCCCGATTCCAGCCACAAACACTACAAGGCCCTGCTCTTTGCAAATGCAAAATTGCATAAACAATTAGTGTGCTACCGTATCCCTGCTCAGGACTGTGAGCAGCTTTCCCCTCTGTTCCTGGTGAGGTGAAACAGAGAGAGGGGGTTTCCTTTCCTTTTCCCCTCCCATTTTCCTTCCCCTCTTCCCAAGCTTAAAATCCAGAGAGCTGCTACAGAGGCAGTGAAAAAATAGTTCCTATAGTTGTATTCCCTTCTGGAGAAGTAAATCGTGTGTGTGTGCATGTATGCGCGCCCACGCACACATACAAATGATGCATTTTGATTATCCTCGTGATGAGCAACATGCATCTGGGCATGACTGTGAGCCAGGAACAACACATTCATTTGCTCACCATTGCTTTATCCCTTTTGACCTTAATTTGAATCCCTCCAAGCTGGATGTTGCATCTGTCAGGGCGGCTGTACCTTAACCTGCTGGGACCCAAAGGCTGACGCAGGGAAACTCTGCCATCCATCTCTGCCTGTGGCCTTGTGTTACCTGATGTTCTCCCAGTTCCTCCCTCCTTGCCTCCACCCTCCCGTGCTTCATGCATTCAGTCTGCATTTGCCCTGATTACTTTAAGCAGAGGCTAGGCACATGCAGCGCTGTCTCCTGCCCCTGATAGTGCAGCAGAGCTGTGGTTCTCAGCTGCTGGGGCAAGGACTGGCTGCTGGGGCCATGGTGGTAGGCGGGGAGGCTGTGCAGCAAAATGAGAAGAGTCCCATAACTCCACCGCCATTTCCCTGCCATGCAGTGTGGCTGATGAGCTTGCCAGCCATCAGATGACGGCAAGACAGAAGGTCAGTTATTGCTAACAATGGCCAAGGAGCTTGATCTAAGTAGCATGACCATGCTATTGTAGTGGGGCTCTGACTCAAGCTGTTCCTTTGCATAGCTTTGCTGCAGAACTTTTCCACACTGCATCACATCTCCTGCAGACCTTCCCAGCCTAATCTGCAAAATGATCTCCCCCTTTCTGTGAGTGTCATTTCAGCAGTTAGTCACAGTCTGAGATTCTGTAAGCTGTTTTTCTTTAGGCTGAAGAGAATGAAAAGGGATCAGGGTGAGGGGCTGATGTCTGTTTGTGAGATGTGAGCTGAGAGTTGTTTCCTGAACCCTGTTTCTGAGTGGTGTCTACACAGGTTTTTTGTAAACAGTTGCAGACAAGCGCTTCCCATGCCTGAAGGCAACTGGAGACCCCAGAACTCTATTAGGGAGTTTGTGAGCCTGGGTTTACAGAGGCCTGGGGCAGTGGAGGGTGATTGTGCCAGTTGTTGCCAGCACCATCACCATACCATATACTTGCGACGTCCACATTAGTAACTGAAATTAGCCTCAGACTCTGCTCCATGTTTGCCCTCACAGTCTGGTCTCTTCAGCCTTGCCTGAGCTCGGTGCTTTTCTGAATCTGCTCTCCCCTTGCCTTCCTCTTTCCTTGCTCTCCTGTTCCTCCCTCTAGAGCAGGGCTACAGTTAGCATCTCCTCCTTAACAATGGGGAGGGAGAAGAGCTGGATGTTGTGTCCCAGCCCTCCCTACTTTGCAGAGCTGTTTTTCATTCTTGGCTGATAGGAATTAGAATGTTCCAAGTTGGAGCATGCCCTTACCTGAGGGAAAACAGTCCTGGGGTTTCCCACAACCCACCCTAAGAAAAGATTCTCTGAAGTCCCATGCAGCTTTCCAAGTGGCTATGGTTTATCCTTTCTGCAGCCTGGTGCTGCCATGGGGATAATACCTTGCAGCATCCTGACTCCTTGCCTGTAGCACTCGGTGCACAGCCCCAGCAGGGATGGCTTTGTCAGGCTAGATGGACCCTGTCATTTTTCTGGCTCTTTCCAAGTCAGCACATCAGTGCCGACTTTGCCAGACTGCATCAGAACAAAAGAGCAGTGGCTCTTCTCGCTCCTTTGTTATTTATTTATTTTGAGGCGAGTGGCGGGGAGCCTGGCAGTATTCGACTTCCTCCTCGGGAGGCAGGGTTAGCAGAAGGTCTGCTCAGATGGTGCGTCAGGCAGATGGCTAGGGGTAACCCCCAGGGCAATGCTGACTAAAGAGCTCAAACTGTGCTGGGATGCAGCCAAGCGGAGGTCTGCATGGGAAAGCAGCGAGCAGCACCGACCCCATCCGCGATGTGTACCCCAGCAGATTCCTGCCTTGCTAGCGGCGTGGTCCATAGTGGCACTGGGGGGGATGCAGGCGCCATCTGGCCAATGCTGCTGCCCTCCTTGGCAGGAGGAGGTCTGGGAGCGGTGGCTAGGGCTGTTGGTAGACCACGAGCTGCTGCTCTGCATGCCCTGGTTGGCTCAGCACACGAGCTGAGCTGGAAAAGCCACGAATGTCTTGATGCTGGGAAGGGAGTGAATCATAACAAGATGAAAATTGGGTGGTGGTTCCCTCTGAAATTTGGGAACTGGAGGTGGCTGCATCGTAGTGAAAATTATCTGCAGTTGAAAGTTAGGTGGTTTTTTTCTCTTTGGCTGATCTGTGATTAATACAGCTGCTTTTATGAAGTTAAATTCCTGAGCTTGAACCTTAACTTCTGAATCCAGATGCTGCAATACAGCTGTGACTACAGTCTTACCCTTATCCACTTGGTCTTTTGTATTGGTTTCATAAGAAACCAGAGTGTAAATACACAGTACCATCAAACTTAGATACAGCAGGTGATTTTGCAGTGAACAGGATAATCAATTGCTCGGTATCCCAGTCTCTGCTAACCTTGCACCTGCTTGAAGTTCATTTTTCAGTGAAAAGATGGCTGTGCATGATGCATAAGAAGTCTCATTTCCATCAGTATACCTGGCCAAGGAAAGCTGGAATTCGAACTGAGTGGGAGCTCACTTGCTTTTATCACTCCTTTGCTGTTTTAAAGGTTATATTTTCTTTTTTCTTTTCTTCTCTTTTTTTTTTTTTCTTTTTTTTTTTTTTTTTCTTAAAAGGCCTTGTGACTGTCTTTTTGGAAAAGACACGGTGTAAGGACTGAGGAAAGAACAGTGGTTGAAAATACCTAATTGAGCTATAGGTAAATATAATTTATGAAAGGAAAAATAACTATCCTAGTCAGTGCATTAAATCATGTCATGACTTTTTAATGGCAATGTTATAGGTTAATTATTATCTGTGCTGTCCTTGTGCCTACCAGAGTTATTCACAAGGGATCATGGTCTCATTAGGTAGGACTCCCATAAAGACAATCCTTCTAAAGGTAGTTTAGTATCTGTGTGCTTGCATGGAAATTTTTTGCTCTTATCAGCAGAAAAAGTCAGATACTTAAGGGACCAGAAATGGAAGAACTTTTGAGTGACACAAAACCTGCACACTATTGACATTCTGATCAGGTGCTTAAAGAGGAATTACTTTCTCTTGTATTTTCCTACACATTGGTTTCCTCAATCTGCTTTAGAAATGAATTCAGGCACTGAGAGCGGCAAAATGTTTCCCTCTGAAAGACCCTGCTTGCGTTGATAGCTCGTGTGCATTAGAGGTAGCAGTCACAATGGCAATGACCCATCTCCCTTTGAGCATCACAGAGTGCTCGGTGGTAGAGCCGGATTAATGTTGCATGGGCCTCTCAGCCCACGCTGCCTGAACACAGCAAATATCAAAAGTAATGCAACATTCCCCCTTAGTATAAAGAGGGAAAAAAGGCAGAATGACCTTTTATCTGTGAAAGTGAATGGAAATAGGAGAGTCTGTGTCTGGAATCCAAGAGGCAGAGAGGTCTTGCTGAAATGCTACCCCTGGCTGAATCTTCTGGTGTAAAACAGAAGGGAAGCCTGAGAAAAACCATGGTTTTGTGCCTCATTCACTGTGTGTCACACACCTCTGTCACACACATCCCCTCTCTTTTCTCTTTGCTTTGCTTCCTTGTAGCTCAGAATTGCCCTATTCTCCAGAAATAACGGGGTGGATGGGATATCACAGAAGAAAATCCTAGTATCTGTTGGAGCTTCCAGACTGATTGAGGTCCTCGTCATGGCAGCAGTGAATGTATGTCTGCCCTGTTGCCCAGCAGGTCTGGTTCCAGAGGATTTTGCAACTTGAAAAGAGCTTCCCACACTAAAAAGTAGGTACTGCCACCTTGGTTCACATATCTTTGAGAGAATTGGTAGCAACCCACACAGATAAAAGAAGGGAATTGTGCCTGAAAGCTTCTGTGATGGTATTTCTGTGACCACTGTCAGAGAGCTAAGCAGGTACAATCCAGAGGACAGCTGTGCATCCTCATGAACCCTCTGCCAACTGGGTACCCAGAGAAGCCAAGTGTGGGTGAGTCTGGACAATCGCCTGCCTCTGACCCCCCAGGTCCCCTTTGTCCAGGGCAGGGATGAAGTCTCCTTTGCGGTATGTCAGTGTTACCAGACATGCTTGTACTCTGCCTTTGCCAGGAACCAGGACACAGCACCAGGCTACGTGTGATGGCATTATTTCTGAACTGGAGCTAACTCACGTTTAACCAGTCTCTGCAGGTGGAATGAATATGTAAAGACTTTGCAGAGAGATGGTAAAAAGACTTGGTTTGCTGTCGATCCTGCTAGGCTCAGGCTGGAGTAAAAAGCCTTAAACATTAAAGTTGTGTGTCAGCTTGTTTTTCTTCAAACACTATAGACACCTCTGAAATGAAAAAAGAATTGCAGGGAAGTTAATTTAATTTTTTGACTACTGCAATCTGCATCATAGAAGATCTTTTAGCACAAAGAATCCATAAGATTTATAAAAACCACTAGCAATATCTGTCTTTTACTGCACTTTCCCCAGGAAAGAATACTTTCCAAGCTGACAGACACCATCTTCTTTGCAAACTTGAAAAGCAGATCACAGGCAAGACTACAAGAAATAGTGACCACTTGGTTCCTGGAGAGAAGCCCAATTGCTTCATTAAAGAAGAGTTGTCACATGCTTGTTTCTTAAATCCTGCTAAATACCTGCTTAGCAGCATTATCGACAGGCTTTTCTCATGAACATTGAGCTGTTAAGCTGCTCCTGGTTTACAGTGAGAGGTTAAAGGATTTCTCAAAGCTCCCAATGAAAGCCTTACTAACTGGATTAACTACTAACATGGATTTAGGCTTTGAGTCAGATTAACCCCCATTGCTCAGAGTAGTTCTTCTTGTTCATCTTTTCTTCTTTTTTCTTCTCTTTTTTCTCCCAGCTTTTCTCTTTTTGTTTGTCAGGAATAAGGGGAAAAATAAGCCTCTGTGCCTGTGTGTGAGCAGTGGGACACTGTGGGCTCGGGGGCCTGGGAGGAAGGAGGCTGCTCCTGGGATGTGACCCGCGGGATGTGACCTGCGGGATGTGACCTGCGGGATGTGACCTACGGGATGTGATCTGCGTTTGAAGCAGCAGCAGAGGCAGCCCGCTGGGCTGGGGGGCTGCCTGGCCCCTTCAGAAGTGCCTGTTTCTGCAGGGCCTTTAGAAAATGGAGGTAGCAACGATAAGAAGGAGAGTTATTAATTGGTCTGCAGATTTGGCTTCTGCTTGTGTTGGCTGTTTTCTTCCGTAGGTTTCCTTGGCAGCGCTAAAATTGTGAACTCTTTTATAAAGTGATTTAACTGTTTACACACCTGGCTGGACAGTTAGCAGGGAAAGTAACTCGATCAGGATAACCCATGGTGTTTGTAGCACTTCAAAGACCTGAAGTTATTCTTACTTAGTCTGTAGTTAAATGTCTGTTTCTTCAGCATCTTAGGAGGACTTCAGCACCATCTGTGCTCCTGCTTTGGGTGATGGATTCTGTGGTTGCACTGGTTTCTGAGCTAATGCACGCATTCATAAGCAAGCCTACAGTCAGACTACCTGCTACCCTGTTCAGAGGCATTTTCCCCTCTCCTCTGTGCGGTGACGTGGCCAGAAGCAGCCTAGATCCTTGATGAAGGGGTGTATCTGGCAGCCACACTCATGCTGTGTGAAGGCCATGGTCCTGGACCTGGTCTCTCAAAGCGAGGATCTGCTCCGGCCCATTTCACAGGACCTGCAGTGCAAGAACCTGTTAGCAAATGCTAAAGAATAGCAGGGAAAAGCAAACAGACATGTAGGCTGGAAGGAGCCAGGGTGCAGCAACGTGGTTGCTCTTGCCTGACCAAACTGGCATATGAGTTGATTCCCAGCCCAGAAGAGATCAAGGAATTGAGCCAACACTTTTTCTATTTCTCTGTCATCTGCTCACTGCACAACTCAGACCTCTCAATTACCTTTTTCTCAGTATATGACAAGCGATGTAGTGGCCACGTGATGGTTAGCCCACCAGGGTCATGGCAATGTCTGGCCCATGCAAGGAGTCACAGTGCTCGGCTGCCCCGGGGGAGTGAGTCGTGTACCAGGGCCACTCAGAACCCCCCCTCAGGGTGGTGGCATGTCCCCAGCGATGGAGCTGTCTCTCTTATTTAGTGCTCTCTGTCTGCTGTGCTGGCTCACAGCTAAGTCCAGCTGGCCCAGGACTATGTTGCTAAACAGAGACTGAAATGTAAGAAACTCCTGCGCAGTGTTTGTACCCCATTTAATACCACCCACAAATGTGTCCAGTGCCTGCAGCCCTGCGTGCAGCTGGGTCTCACAGCATCGCTGAGTTCATGTGCTTTTCAAACCGTGCTGTTTCTAAGCTTGCTGTCGGATGATCCCAGTGGGTATTCAGGAGGTCTAACACCCCCCCTGTTTTTTTCTGGTGTTTTTATATGCCTCTGTTCTGCTTTGTGGCTATCCTTCTCCTCAAACTATTCAGACTCTGCTCCTCTGAAAGCCACCAGCAGGAACCAGATGACTGTGCTTTCTCATATCCCTTAACACTGATCAGCTCTCCCATGCATTTCTTAATCTCATGTTATTTAAGTCCTTCCCAGCTGCCTTTGTCCCCGTCTAACCCATTTTGTCTGAATTGCTAGCCTCCATTTCTGGGTTCCTTTCCACCTTCCCCCTCCTCCAATGTCTCTTCAGTCTCCCATCCCACCGTCTCCCCTCTTCTCTGGAGAGCAGCTCCTCCTCTTTCCTCCAGCACATCGGGCTTCTCCGCTTTCTCCCTGGTCTGCACCAAACCTCCTCCAGCTGCTCAGCATCGGCCGGTTCCTGCCTCATCACTGCCAGGGGATTCTCTCACAGATTTTCTTTACTAATTTCTTCCCACACCTCACTAGACATCCCTTAGGGGAAGCCAGGTCACCCATTTTGTGCTTTCCATCAGCAAATGCTGATCTCTTCAAGGCAATCTCTCCTCTTCAAGGCAATCGCTCCGGGTGTGTGACACAACTAATGCTGTCACCCAGAGCCAGTGGTTCTCTGCAAGACCTCTGACAAAGGTTTCAGGTGGTGGCATTGCCTATCTGCCCTCTGGCAGGTCTTGCTCTCAGCCTGTGCAAGGACCTCGGGAAACCTTGCAAGCTTGGACAGAGCCACATTTTCTCTGTAGTGCTGGTGGACTTAGATGTGCACTTGGGAGCCATCCATATCCTGCCTCCCCGCTTTGGACATCCGAACAGTTATTTGTGGAATTCCTTATGGTTTGATACTTGGCATTTTACAGCACGGGCTTGTCATATCCCTTTTATATCAGATGATAAAAATAACGTTTCCTAGCCCTACAGCCTGCAGAAAGACTGGACAAGACTGGGTGAGGGGGGAGAATAAAATTAAAATCTATCAAATGAAAAACCTGGAAGGATGTGGGCTGCTTATGGGACAAAGGCAAGGCCACCCCCTATGATCCAGTGTGATGATTGGAAAGAGTTATGGGTAGATGGTCGGTAATGTGGCAAGATACTCCATAGCTCATAGCTTAGCACTTTCCTCTTGAGGTATGAATTCACCAGCCCTGTGACAGGCATGAAAAGAGAGAAGTTGTAACATGGATCTTCCTTTTTGTTCTTACAGATACCCCAGAGCTCTTCTGAGCTCTGTGTGAGTTGAAACAACCTTAAGTTTCTCCAGCCTCTTCTCTCCATTCCTTTAATTCCCCCTGAGCCAACAGAAGCAAAACCTTTGATACATTGACAAGACTTTGCTTCCCACTGCCTGACATTCAAATGCCCCTTTACTGAAAATGCATGGGCTCTGTCTGGGAAGAGCCCTGCCTTCAATTGCACAGCAGTCGGGAGGCCCCCTGCCCTCCCGATCTTCTTAAGGGGCTGTTTTTGAAGCCGCTCCTCATAGCAACTGTGGCATAAAAGCACTTGAGTGTGACTAAGTATTGGCCTTGATGGATTTCCTAGGTCTAATCCCAGGCGCATTATCCCAGTGTTGGCATTTCAAGAAGAATGATGAATTTTAATAGCAAATCAGAGGCTTCCCGGTGGTCACGTTCCCTCTCTGAGGGAGGCACCAGGCAGAGCTACCAGCTGTGAGATCTGAAATGGGCTGTGGCCATCTCTCTGCCTGCGTAGACAGCACAGGGTTGTGAGTCAAGTACTTGCTGGTGTAAGCAGACGTTGCATTTAGGATCTCAGCCTGCTGAGCCCGGTCTCTCTCTGCCTTATGTCCCAGTGGGTTTGCTGTGGGACATCCTTCCAACAACCCTGCCTGTTAATAACAGAAGCAGCTTCTATTGAAGATGAATTCTCTCCCACCAGCCAGATAGAAACACAGATGAGGTGGCATGTCAAAGCAGTTGGGATTTTTCCATGCCACCTCCTACTGCTAGGAGACCCATCATACTCCCAGGACTCCGTTGTGCCCGTAGGAAGTAACCTAATAATTTCATCTTTGGAACAACAGGACCTACTAGCTTGTGGGGCCAATTTCCTTTTAATCTTCTCCCTTAACACTGATTTCCGTGAGTGCTTTATATTAGTAAACTGTGCAATTTGTGGTATTTCATAGTCAAGAAATGTCTGCCAGGTGTTACTGGTTGGGTTTTTGGCATGTAATGGCCAGGGTAGCAAGCACTAATAGATGATTTGCTCTGACCATTTTCAGCAGTCACCTTGCCTACTTCTTGCTGACACATTTCTTACGGTAATTAACGAGCTGGCACATTCCTAGGAGCCTTGTCAATGAATTAATCTCTGCATAGAGGGAACAGCTGAACACAAGTTCCTCTTCTTGTCTCTGGCAAATGGGAGATGGGGAACCTGCAGGCAGGTGGGGAGGGGTCTGTGCAGCAATCCTTGCCTCAGGAGTGGCTGAAGTTGTGCACATTGCATATATTTTTTCACACCTGTTTTTATCCTCTTGAGCTTTCCTGTGTCTGATTAGAGTTTCCTGAGGTGGTTACTTTGCCTGGCGAGGGAGTGCAGTTCATTACTCACCTGATGCCACAGGAGCAGAGGAGAGGTTCAGCTCCATCAGTTAAGTGAAGGCATCTGTGTGGAAGCATTTTATCTAAGTAAGAAAAGAAAGGTGAGATCTTAGAAGCATGATCAACCCAAGGAGCTTGCTCTTGACAAATTGTATTTCATGTGTGCTCACACTCTGGGGCAGAGGCTGGAGGTGAAACAGTGAGGGAAAACACTACCTCCCTGTAGGGCTCCAGACATGCTTTACCAGCGCTGGAGGAAAGGCGTCCATAAGGCAGCGAAGGAACATGCCCTTCCTTCTCCCAGGCTCAGCAGATTGTAGGGAGCCCTGTGGCCTTGCACTGCTGTCCTTCTCTTCTGTATCTTGTTATGCTCAGAGACTTGGCAAACTTGAAAGAGCCTCTCCAGGCAGCTCCTGACTAACTCTCCCCAAGGACCGCATGTCGCAGCTGACTTTGTGCTGCTCCCATTCTGCAATTTTTTTTTTAAACATTAGTCAAAGCCCCCAGTGAATTATCACTAAGGGATGGGGAAAGATGGTTGAGTGGTGGTCTCCAAAGTTGTCTCCAGTGTGAATAAAACAGAAAACATGAATGTGAAGAGTCTGTCGCTAAGAACAAAGAACTCTAACTTGAGACTTCATTGGGGTCTGAGTCTCTATTGCCTTCCTCGAGCCATCTCCTGGTAAGTGTATCCGTGGATCTTTATAAATCCTGTTAGATGTTCAGAAGTCTCTTCCGAAGAAGAGGGGAAGTCTATCCTTCTCCAGTGTAACTCTCCTAAAGGAGAAGGTTTTGCACTTCTGCAGTAGAGGTTGGAAACAAGTCAATAATGTGGGTGGGGGCAAGCCCGGGTCTTCATACTACTTTGTGGGCAGTTTTTCTCAATCCAGTACTGTGGAGAGAGGGAGAGGACCAGCTTCTGAGAGGAAACCAGCTCTGTATTGGAGTGTGTTTTGGTCTTATATGGCTAAAGAAGAGCCAATGAAATCAAACGTTAATGGATGTTGTTCACTCTTCATAAAGTTTGAAGTAACTGAAATATCCAGTGCTGCCTCTCTGGTTGTGACTCACCTGGGCAGGTGGATATTTGAATTTTAAGCCTAGGAGCTGTTCCTTGATTTAGAGAGAGTACTAGGCTAACAACCTGGTTATACAGTCAGTGTTGTATTAGAACTCCCAGGCTTGCTGGTATTGATCCCCATATTGGCCTTAAGTAACTAATGCCTCTGTTAGGAAATAAAATGGTATGTTTGCTTGAGGGACAAGGTGATCTGTGGCAGCTAAGAAATGGATGCTTCCTTAGCATGTCTAGGAGTGAGACATGGAATTTATCATCTGGTTTAGTATTTACTTGCTCTTTCCTCTCTAGTTGCTAATCCCAACCAGCCACAGGGAAAACTCTTAAGGCTATGGTGTATCTCTGCTTATTTGATTGTCCAAGAGCTTGCAAAATGATGTAACCAAGCTCAAGTCTATTCTCAGGTAATGAGGGGATTGACTGAGGTAAGGAAAGGATGAAAACTGGCTATGGTGTTGCACTGAAGCCACTGGCTAAACTCTCAGGAGACCAGTTTGATTATTGTCTGGCTATGGGACACTGCCTGCCCCCGGGACTGTGCATGTTTCGCTTTCATTGTCACCAAAGACACCTCTGTGATGAAAAAAGAAAAGTAGCATGACTTTTTTTTATAAAAATGTATTTCCCATTTCAGTTGAAAAGGGGAATCCCCCAGGCTTTTACTTTTCTAAAATCATCCAGGTGCATCACAGCATTTCCAAGCCAATTTGTCATCATTTCAAGGACTGCCTGCCTGCAGTAACAGAGAACGGTGCAATTGGGTGCTAACCCTTTGATGTACAGGTCTGTTTGACCCAGCTCCAACCCACAGTATCAGAAGGACTTTCACAGTATTTCTTCAGCTTCAGTGGATTAGGCTGAGCTGGATTCTGCACTGATGTTTCAGCTGTACTTTTATTAATGTAGAATTACAATAAAATGTCAGCTGGAAGAACATATGAATACTGCACTCATACCTAAGGACATCATTATGGTCAGTGACGCAGCTAACACACACATGTCCAGTCCAGCATGGATACAGTGACTGTCTTGCTCTATTGAACTGCTAAACTATTTTTGGTTCACGTAAGTGCATTGAAACTGCAGTGATAAACAGACCAGAAACTTCTAGAGAGCTGAAACATTTACCTACCTCTACCTTGGTACTGCAGAATCCCTAGAGGTTTGTGGTAAATTGATCTCATTTGTGACCCCTAAGAAAGAGGTAGATACCTCCCGATTTAATGGCTGAATGAAGTTCCTCTAATGTGTTCACTTCTTTCTGGGAGCATTCACAGCACCGGGTGTTAGCTAACTAATTTAGATGGTGAAGCTAATCAATGGCAAGAGAAAGGCTCCCTCTGTAGTCCTGAGGGTGAGAGGTGGTATTTCCAGAGGGAAACCGAGCTGAGAGGTGGTTCAGCTCTTTCACATGAAACTTTCCACCAAGATCTTTTGTGTGGCTGTGAGTTACCGAACCAAACTTCATCTTTACAAAGAGAGGAAGGAAACTTGCAAAAAAAAAAAAAAAAAAAAAAAAAAAGGCAATGTCATCCAATAAAATAAAAATGTTCTGGCATCTCTTGTGCTAGGAATCATGTGTGCTGCTTATATTAAATATCTTTTTTAGGTTACAGAAAGTGATAGCTGGATGCTTCGGTTGTATCACACAGCGCAGAGTTCCAGTGGTTATTTTTGCTTAAAAACTTAAAAGTCTTTTCTTTATAGGTCTTCTGAGTAATTTGTTTTAATTGTGCAGCTTGTCCCAAACTGCTTTCTCAAATGTCAGTGAAAAAGCTGAAGTGCCAAATATGATATTTCACGTTCGTCACCACGCCTGTGCTGTACCATCTCATTCATCTTTCTGATTTCTATTCAATAGCCATAATATTTCTAGCTTTTCTCCATGGAGAAAAATCTTTATTATTCTTACAATTTTTTTTTGAAATTATGTTCATTTTTTACCATTTCCTCTTGGGTTTATGACACAGATCTGATCACAGCACTCACCAAGGAAATTACTTGTGGTTTCTTTACTGCACAGCACATTGGTATTTTCTGTTTCTCAATATTTTGACTCTGGAGCAGCGTTTAAACACCACAGATGTTTTGAGCAGATGCATCAGAGTGTTTGATCATGCTGAGCTGATTGAAATGACCTTTGTGTTCTCAGGCCTTCTTTCCCTCGTGAGATATTACAGTGAGTTTAGATCCTTTCAGATAAACTATCCCAAACCTTGCTGTTGTCTACATTGTCTGAAGCTGTGCTGACCGGCTATCTCACATTTGGTAGTCTTCCTGAAATGCCTTGTGAGATCTTTCAAGTTCTGATTAATTCCCTATTTCCCTGTAGATTTTCCTATCTCATTATTCATTCTTTTGCATCCAGAAGCTAACAGATATCTCCAGACCTTGCACTGACCATAAGGGTTTTACGGTTCTCTGCCTTGAAGGCTGACCATACAAAATCCAGGCAAACTCAGTGTGGCTCTTTGTCTCCCTCAAGTGACTCGCACAAATATCAACCTCTGTGCAATTATAAAATCTTCCTATGAATTAAACCCTAAGGTGTGCTCTTCCCCTTGAAGAAGTTCGTCTGTATTTTTATCTTTATTTCTTTGGAAACATAAATATGTATTATTTTTTACAACAGGCTTTATTCCTTGCCTGGAAAAGTCAAGGATGGGAGGATGATGGCCTCAGACTCTTCTCTGACATTGCCGCTTGGGTAGATAAAATATATCAGATGGCTGCTCAACATTTTCCAGGACTTGACATCTAACCCATCTTCCTTCCTAGCAGTCTGAAAAATTCCACATTTAAAATTTACCCCCAGATCTGTCTCAACAGCTGTAGTGGTGAGAGCAGACCTTGCTGAACTGGGCTTGGGGGAAGTGAAGGTGGCTTTGCTGCTTCCAACCCAACCCAACCCAACCCAACCCAACCCAACCCAACCCAACCCAACCCAACCCAACCCAACCCGCTGTGTCCTCGTAGGGCTGTGTGGCACTGGGTGGTCTCCTTGGCCTGGCAATCTCTACCCAGAGCTCCTTACACACTGTTACTGAAGTTGTGCTGAGGATATCAAAGCCAAGGTTACTTCTAGATACCTTAACTCAAGCTCAGGACATTGCAGAATTGTTCTTTCATTCCTTTGTCATCTATACCTGTCTTTTTTTCACTGTATCCTTTAGATCTTTGTATGCAAAGACAGTTTTGCTAAAGTCACCAGACACAGCTTGAGTCAGGGCAGTGGCATGTGTATAAGAAACATGGGGGACACTTGAAAAGGCGGATTCCCAGCTGGCTGTCTCCATTCGCAGCAGCAATGATTAGCCCAGCTCTGAATGACAGAGCGCAATAAAATGGAGACAGCTCTGCCCTTGATGCATAATAAGTGAAAGACTAGTGGGAAATGTCTCCGAAAAACTTTCCTGCATTTAGAGTGGATGAGTGAGCACAGCCCTTTTCTGTCTTTCCTTCTCTTCACTCTGTTGCAGCAGCAGCCTAGAGCTGAGCCTTTCGTGTCTTTGCCCTTCTCTTTTCTACCTCCTTTTGCAACTCCTAGGATGAAAAAATAATGTGGCTTTTCTAGCGTCCTAACCCCATTCTGTCATTCCTGCTGCACTCCTGTGAAATGCGCGTTATACTACAATAAAGCTGCTGTGCAGCCAGCATGGAAATGGTGTTGGCAAAGTTGTAATGGAGGCAGCAATTTATGACCGTGGCCAGGTGGAGTTCTGAGGGGTTGTACCTGAGCTAATATTACCTTGCTGCTATCCACTGAATTCAGCTCTATCCTTGTAGGCAGGTAGATCTGTTGGTGCTATTCAAGTGTGGCCACCACAGTACTATCCCTTTGGAAAAAACCCAAAACTTTTAATTGGAATGAATGCCAGTCACTTGTCTCACATTTAAGAAGAGCTAATGGTAGGCAAGTATAAAGAGAGGAAAATAGATGGCTGAAAATAAAAAAATGTTTTGTTATGATTAATTCTTAGATATACACGTTTTTAGGTCATTAAAACCTGGACTTAGGGCAAGCGGAGTTGGCCAGTCAAGGAGAAAGTTAGTGGCTGGGTCACCTTGCAGTTATACCTACTTGGGCTGGGGAGGCAGGAGGACATGCGCTGTGCCAGGCACGAAGGATTACCTCTGCCTTCCTCCGCCTTCACATCCCAGTGCTTGGTCCTAAGCAGCTGCCCTGCTTGCTCACTTATCCCTGTGCCTTGGCTGATGCAGCCTGAATCCTAAGTTTGTTGAGATACGGCTGCAGAGTTTTTGAGGTTGGTGCTTTGGGAAGTCGCTGCTTTCTGACTCCAATTTTCTCTTCCTATCCTGCCTGCTGTGCCTTAAGTGGGTACATCGCTCAGCTCAGGACTGGCCTAGGTCCCGTGACAGTGCATGTCCTGACACAGGCTTGGGATCAGGCTTGAACCTCATGATCCTGATGTCCCTTTCCTTTTCCCCTTTTCTCTACCCTCATCATCTTTGCTGAGGCTGGATGAAACACAAGGGTAAAGAAGCCCACAGATTCAGGGGTTGGAAACGTGGGGAGTTATGAGCTCACCCTGTTTCAGCCACCACAGTGCAATTGGGCTTATGTTCCCAGAACACGTTAAGCCTTAGCTCTCTTCAATTTCCCCTTCCTTGCTCTGTCAGCATCATAGATCACACCCCAGATTTCACCTCAAATGCGAAGAATTCAGTCAACAGTCAGTGCTGCAGAATTACACAAGAAAGGAAATTCAGAGAACATGCAGCTGAAAAAGAAAAGTCTTCTCTTAGCTACAAATCAGAGAAAAGACAATATGTCCTTTCCCATCTATTGCCACCTTCCCCCACCCCATTCAGAGCAGTGCTGCTAAAAGAACTGGTGCACCCTTCAAGCCTTTAATATCTTCATGTAAATAGTTTCATCATCCCTCTTAGCCAAGGTATCCGTCAGCCGCTAAAGGCATCATTTTCTGTTTATCTTCTTATAAGCTGCTGCTCCAACGGAGCTGCAAAATTAACATTGTGCTCAGCAAAATGGTCTATGTAAAACAAGGGCAATTTATACAGAAATATCCATAATCCTTCACATTAGAATTTGGCTGTTAAAATTCTGGCACCTCTCAGAGGTCACTCTAACCTAGTTAAGTTCTGTTAAGAAAAGCTGTTATTATTGCTCACAGCTTTTTTTCCTACAATATTATCTCCTTCAGCTTGTGCGCTTCAGCACTCACCTCTACCTCCCCTACCCTGCTGTCTGCCTCTCCTGATTTAAATTGCATTACTTTCTGTCATACATTATTGAAGACTAAGCATAACTACCTGCACACCATGAAAAGTACTCAATAGTGGGGTTAAAGTTCCTGCAGTATTTCTTTTTCTTGTTTCTCTTTTCCCTCTTTGGGGTTTTGACCACAGATTGAGGGAGGCTGCTTGTAGAAAAGGTTTAGCTGGAACAGAACAAATGTGAATCCAGTTCCCTGCTGTGACGTGGGTTTCCTGAGTGTCCTTGGATATATAATTTCATTTCTCTCTTCTTTTCTTTCTCTCATTCCCCTCCTTGCTGCTTTGCACGTGATAATATTTACTTTCACCACATAGCATATCTCAACGTGTTTTTTCTCCCAGAGGAAAATCTATATTAACCAATGTGCACACAGTACTGCGAAGAGTAGGATTTCAGTCTTTGGACCTCAAATTTGATAATACCACACAAATAAATAAATAAAATAAATACCTCTCCTTCCAGCTCATTCAGCATTACTATACACTGTTCGAAACAGAATGATGCTAAGGTTAAACTTGATCTCTCTTGCCTGAGGCTTTTAATGAAGTAAAAAGGAGAATTCATTCCGATATTAGTGTGGCAAGTCTATGACCTTAAATAGAGTCCTGTGAAATCTATCTGGGGGGGGTAAGCACACAACTCTGTAAATATTTAGAGCCACTGGCTTCCTGGTACTTCCTTGTGCAATATTCCCTTTCATGTACTGAACGGTGAAACCTGGATCACCAGCTGTCCTGTTTCCACAGCAGAGGTCTCATGAGTACTTCAGGGTGTGTGGCAGGTCCTGGCTTCTTACAGGACAAGTTCCAAGGAAACACTTGTAGAAAAACAATGGCACTTTGCACTTCAAGACGCAGGAGAATTCCCCTAGCAGGCATGGGGAAAACATTTCCCTTGCAAAGGAATATAATCAGATGTTTCTGGAACACTGATACGACCACCAATTGGTTTGGGGGTCCTAAGCACCATTGCAAAGTAGAAAAATGCTCATGCAGTGTAAGTGGGCGAAGCAAGGGTGACACACAGTGACTGGTGCAAGAAACCTCGGGGTGTACTCCATAGGGACCTCCTGCCTTCTGGCAAGCAGGCAAAGCAAACCTCATTTCCCCTTCGTAGGTGGAAGCATAAGTTGCAAGAAGTTCACTCTCAAGATGTGCTTGGCACAACTCATAGTAGAATCCACATTCCTCATAATATAGATAAAAGTGGCTAAATTAAGGCTGCAGACGACAGCACCCTTGAATGAAAGGAAATCTCTTCCCCCATGCCGAAAGTAATTACATTCAGAGGACCCCAGAGAGCTCCTATCTCTACCACTGATATGAAGAAACAGACTGAGGAAGATCGGTCTGACAAACAATAATATATTTATACTGCAGTAATCAAAGGGGCACAGGCACTGGGCCTTGAGAACGTTGCCTTTCTCATTTCAGGCCCTTATCTGATTATGGCAGGACTGTTCCCTTGTGCGTTAGGTTATGAAGCTACTCCAGGATATAGAAACTTCTGTACTGTCAAGTTTTGCGTTGGCAGAGGAGCGTATTTCGGTGGTCTGGGACAGGGCGCTGTAGTTAGATTCTGGTTTAGCCGGGACACACCTAATCTTCACCATGCAGGTAGTTCTGGAGGTATCAGTGAAACTAACTGGGTTACTGGAAGCTGGGCCGTTGTTTAAACGCCGTGTAAAACAACATGGCAGGGGTTCACCTGCCATCTGGGTACAACATGCTGTAGGTTGGTCTAGGCAGCCCTCTGGCTTGTGCAGGAGTTTATATGGACTCCGCAATTTCACCGCAGGAGGCTTTGTTATAGATGTCTTTGGCCACATCCTTGGGATTTTGTGTGCGCTGGGGTCTCTTTAGTAGATTTATAGGATCAGAGAAGAAACAGGGGGGAAAGGGTTTTAAGAGAGGCTTCTTTATCCATTCCCCCCCTCCTTTAGCAAGGATCAGCTATCTGTATATATAATTTCTAAGGAATGTTTGTTCTTTAAAAAACTCCATCAGTGAGACTGTACCACACCCCAGGCGATCCATTCTGGCCCCCTACTCCCCCCACTGCTGGGAAGCTTTTCCTGATGTCTGACTCATCTCTTGCTGCCACTCAAGCCCATTATTTCTTGTGCTAGCCATCCTGGCCACGGCAAACAGATTATTTCCTTTCTCTTTCCAATAGCCTTTATAAAATTGATGGCTCTTATGCTCTCTCCACTTTTTTTCCTTCTCAGTCTGAACCAACAGATCCCTTGTTGCTCCCTTATGGATCATAGTCTTTGATTTTTGACGGTTCACATTTCTCTTCTTTGGAATTTCTGCAGTTGTTCCATTTCTTATTCTGAGGTCCAGTGCCCCAAACTTCATGAAACTTGAGCTTTTACTGATACAGGCTGAGGGAGAGAAATCGGTTATCTTCAATTATAGCTCATGATATATTCCCATCATCACCATATACTCATATGAAGATGATTTAAACTAAGACAGAAATTGGTGGGAAATTATTTTCTTCCTGTGGCAAGACTTACCTAATGCCTTTCAGATGATGCTATTAAGTTTTATTACAACTCGGGTTCTTTCTTCAAATCATTAAATCTCTAGGACAGCTAGTACTGATAAAGAGACCATACTTACATCAGTCTTTACTTTGAGTGTTGACATTTGAGTGGGTGCTGATAGCTGTTCCCAAGGAATCAGCGTTACACTATGATTACCTAGTCTCCCAGATCCTGACTTTGAAATTAGAGTGTGTGGAAGCGGATTTGTGATATTTGTGTCCCCTAAGAGACAACGAGATGGCTGAGACTGGACGTGGGCTTCCAGTTGAGCAAATGGGAGGCCGCTGACCACTTATCTTTTCCTGTTGCAACTTTTTTTTGGAGATTCTTTCAAGTTCTCTGAAGGAAAGCCAGGCTAGGAGAATTATTTCTGTGCTGATACAGCATAGGGACAGCTTCCTCCTTTTGCTGGCAACAGACTATCACCCAAATGCAGAGAAAATGAAAGAAGAAAGGGCAGTGTGACTTCACCTGCCTGAAGGCCACCTGTGCTGGAACCCCCTCTGAGGCTGGCATAAATGTGATAGTGAGACAGCCACAGAAATGGTGAGAAAGAACAAGCAACGTTTAAGTCCTCACAGTAGCCCTGATGGCAGAGGATCATGTTTTATACTGTTGTCTTAGCTCTGATGAGCACATGAGGTAGAAACTTTGTTATTAAGGGAGAACAGTGGATATGGTAAAACAAGGACAGAGATGAAACTTCTTTCCTCCGAGATGTCTTTCCCTGACTGTGGCCTTTGACTTCAGAGGAAGGTCTGTAAAGGAACAGCTGATGCTGAGGGCAGATGGGAAGCTTTGAAAAGTTTTGGTGTGTTTTGGGTTAAACTATACTTGCTTCTCCCCCGCACTGTGGCCATGTGCAAGCTCTACTTCATGTTTGCCTCTCTGTGTTCACTTCCCTGGGTAGGAGCCTCAAAGGCTCAGAGATTATGAAAGAACCTGTAATGAAAACAGGTTAGTTTTCCATAGCTTTTGAGTCTGGATTGACCTTTTCTGCTGAAACATAAAAATTCACAGAAAAGCTTTGCATTGCTATCAAAGAAGAGAGGAGACAGACTTTTTATTTCCTATTTTTGGGGCTTTGCAGCTGACTCCAACAGATGACACGTTCCTAGCTCTAAAGGTCTTCAATAAAATCCAAATTTAATCTGTTGAGATTGAAGTCTCTCCTCCCATATTGTCATTTTTTAGGTACAAGGGTTGCCTCTTATTGCACTGTGGGAATCCTATTAAAAAAGGACCCCCTGACAGTGATGCTTTTTAAACTAGGCCATTAGTCTTGTGACAGTGCACCAGGAGATTAATACAGAGTTAGTGAAGCTAACTTCACATTGCCTTTCTTCTCCTAAGAAAATTAAATTCATCTAAGGAAATCAGAAAGGGGACTCTGTAAAATACATAAATGGGGACACTATGGATGGGACAGCAGAGCATCTGGAGGGCTTCCAGCCCTGCATCTAGTCAGAGTCTCTTGGTTTGGCACAAACCTGCTGGTGTGGCCCTCTAAAAAAAGCCTCATGGCGTGAGATTCACTCAATGCAACCATAGCTATCACAAAGAGAGGCCTGAATCTAGGGAGAGATTCATCTAGGGAGAGATGCAGGTGCCTACGCTTCTAATGCTACTATGGATTCCCAGGAGTATCTGAGACATCCACATTGAGCTTTCTGGAGACCCAGCACTTTCAGCAGTCAGGCAGGAGACCCTCAATTTTCTGAAGTGGTACCAGACATGTGTGTACATAGGAACTGAGCCCATCAGTGGCCCTTGGAGAGATCTAGAATCTCCAAGGACAATTCGGCTCATCCAAAGATATCTGTAGGAAGTAGAAGTGTGAGGGGACTGAGAGGAAACTTTTTCGTGGATTTGCCTTTTATTGCAAATGGACAACTCAGTCCTCACAGTACCTTCTAACCTTGGGCTCTGAACCTGATGATAAGTGGGAAGGATGGTACAAACCAGGGACCATAGTAGTGTTGTGCTAAGGAGAAAAACTGGGGCACTTTCAAAATCAATATGAAGGCAAATGGGAAGAAACATGGAAACATTAAATACCCTTTCAATTGCATAGATGTAGTCACATGGTAAAATAATGAAGAGGGAGGATTTTTAGCTCCCCCAGTATTCAGGACAAGTTTTCACCCTAATATGCTGTGATTCAGATTTGCTATGAAACTTCAGGCTGCAATAGAAAAGAAACTATTTTGTTGTATATTTCTCTCAAATTTTCTAGCTCACAGCTATGAATACCTGGAAATCCCAGCAACATCCGAAAAGCACTATGCTGTCCTCATGCTCAAAGGAACGTAAGAGAAGCTGAGTGAAGATTGTGTTGACTGGACCACAAGAGCCCCAGCACATTTAACTTCAAGACACAGTCAAATGCTTGGTCAGCTTCCCGGCATGCTGTGAGCTGTAACGAGTACTAGCTGACAGCTGTGCTTCTGGAAAGCAGGTACGGGAACAACATCTCTGCCACATGTGGTCTGGATGTTATGGTCATGCTACTTAGTCCATGACCAGTGCTCCTACCCTTCCCAGTCCCATAGGTCTGCCGTTATTTCACGCCCTGCCATTCAGAGGTGTGATAAAAGGCATTAAAGGCAAAGGGCTTTTTGTCTTATCTCATTGAATTCCCTTGTTTTGTAGGTTGCATTTCAGTTCCAAATTTTATCTGGATTCAGCTTCGTGGGGGTTTCATTGGATCTACAGAAAGAATGGAACGCTGAAAAATACAGAGAGAGGAGGCAAGAAGAAGATCAGCTCCACAGCTGTGCTTGAGCTAAAGCACCGAGCGAACGTATTCTTGGTGGTTCAGGTTTTGGGTGTTACGGAGTTCTCACATAGGACAGGCATGTTGGTTCTTTTTCTCAGTGTACACGAAGAGGATATATATTTATTTTAGAAAAACACTTAGCCAGAAGGAAGACAACATGTAGTGAAAGATAAATTATGCAGATAATGTTCTATTATGCGCACAGAGTAAAAAGTACAAGGGATATGAATTTCCCCAGGGAGTCACCTCTGAAAGGGGAGGCTGGGACAACACACAAAATAAAATGAAGAAGAAGAGGAAGGAAAAAAATGAATTGGAAGTAGTCAGTTCTGGCAGATTTTGCTGGAAGGAGAAAGAAGACTGAATGAGCAAAAGATTGTCCTGGGGGCAATTCCTTCCAAAGAAAGGGCTTTGGATTGGCTGTGTCACTTGTCCAGGTCATTCCTCCAACTCCTGAGGACAGTGTTTTGACCCTGCAGGTATTTACGGAGGGTGAGGTGAGTGACTGGAAAGTGTGAAAAGAACCAATGTAGAAAACAGTTGGCAGCGTCTCCTGCTGCAGGAAAGCCTCCAGGCTTCCCCTGTGCTCTGAGGTGGGAAATGCACTGGCTTTTTATAGTTCTGGTCTGTCCTATATGGGCCGCTGAGGTCTGACAAGATCTATTCCTGTGGGTTGTGTGGCAATGTAAGATCAGATACAGCATGCAAAGCAGCCCCTGGTCTTGCCAGAGACAAGACAAAAGGCTGCTGAGGGTGGAGTAATAATTGTATTTGAAGAGCACAGCTCAGAGAGAGTCTCAGTGGGCAGTAACACTTCATTTCATCAGGAACAGCAAAAAGATGCTTCTCTAAAGTCTCTCTCGTTTCACCCCCAGAGCTGTACCTTGTATTGCAGGTCTCTTCAAAGCTGGCGTTTTGAACCAGTCCTGTTACCATTTGCGCTGATGCTCAGCTCCACTGCAGCAGTCCTGATGTGCTCATGCTTCTCCTGCATGGTGCAGTGGGCTGAGCTGTACTCAAGTGAACAAACAGAGAAAATAAAACAGGTTGGGTTTTTTCCAGCCTTTGAGATAGGTACGGAAGGTGGTGGTCTCCTCCTGTGACAGTGCACACTGGTTTTCCTCGGTGTGCTCAGCCTCAGACTCTCTGACCTGGCGTCTGGAGTCCTTGAGGTGAGGTGCTGAAGGGACACAGCATTTCACAGGCTTCGCTGCAGCCATCGGCAGACATGTAATTGGCTCTTCCCATGGGCTGCCATCACGAGCTTCACTGTGGATAAAAAAAAAAGACAAAACAAATCCAAGTGCCAGAACCCCTGTGGCTCTACCTTCACACACATGCTTGCGGTGAGCACTGTACCACTATGCTGGGCACTGACCTCCTGCAAGCAGGCGCTGTAGGAATCACTCCCATTCCCTGTGCTCACCACGCTACAGCCCCACGTTATGAAAACAAGCTTATCAGTCTTTTGGGTTTGTGTTGACACTTGCAGGTTCAGAGGCTTTTTGTTTGTTTGCTTTCTCTATGCTCCTCAGTGCATAATTGGCCAGATACATTCCTGTTTTCTTTTCCTTACAGCTTTCTACCAGGCATTACACAACTGGAGCCTGGAATAATTTGTTGATGTTGTACAAAGAAATTGTCTCTCTTGGAGACCTGGCTGATGTGATCAAAACTCACAAATGGTATTGGACCAGACGGCTGTTGAGGCAAGTGGTTCTGTTTAATTTGGTGCAAGTCATTGCTGTTCCCTTTTCCTTGTCATGTTTTCTGCCTCCCTGGGTACGTACATATTTTTTCCTCTGTCTTTTGAGTTGCTGGCTCCTTGCCCTCGGATCTAGGATGGCATGCCTTTCACAGCGTTAGTACCACATATTTGAGGGATATGGGAGAAGAGGGTCCAACATACTGCCTGTAGCTAATATGCTGTCATGGCTTGCTTTCCTTTTCTGCAACCTCCTTTCCACAACAGATACACCTCGGAGGCCAAGCAAAGAAACAAGTCCAAGTGGCTTGCTTTCTGCTCACCCTCCCTTTCTCATTAAAGATATTTTGAGTGTTTGGATGTGGACTCTTGTTTTTCATAGCTACTGCTGGTTCCACCATCTGTGAATTTGTCTAATCCCAACAGAAGTTATTGGCCTTGACTTAAAATTATTCCCTGTTCCCTTTGTAACAGCTGCTGGCAGAGCTGCTGTTCTCCTGATGGATTTTGTTTGGTCTAAGTTTGATAGCTTACTTATGACAAAGGCCAGCAGTCTGTTAAAACCGTATCATCTCTACATTTAATACTTCTCTGCCCCCAGATTTCATTTAATCTAAGTATTAAACGTAGTTCACATTGTTGCAAAAAAAAACCAAACAGTTGCTGTTTGCAATATTAGGAGGAAAAAATAATAGGAAATAATGGATAAAAAGGCAAGTACTGAATGTCAGCATCTTTGGTTGCTGTTTATTGATACAGGATAAATTAACTGCTGTCTCATACCTTCCTCCTGAAGATTTCCCGTCTTGACAAAGTGGCATATATGACTGTGAATGTCTCTCTATCATAGTGTGCTATCTGTGGACTTACAGATTTCTCGTATCTGTGCTATTATTTACAAGTAAAATGTTTCCAGGTTTTATCCTTGCATGTATTGTGTGTATCTTTTTCTGTCATTTAGCAGTACTTCAGAAAACAGCTGGTGCCCCCAGGGTAAACCTTTAAACAGTGTCCTACTCTGACAAAATTCTGCTTTATCAGCAAACCATGTTGTGCATATTTCTCTCATTGTTTTGCAAATTGCAATTACAAAGTGCTTTTGCATTTAAACAGGATCTCCCTGACCTAAGAGTTTGTAAAATTATGTTAGAGAGGGCACGTTAACTTGATGCTCTAACCTACCCTAAATAGCTGGACTTGTTTCACTTGGGCAAATTTTGTATTTATAATGACCTACAATGTCATCAGAATACTTCAGCAGAGATGCTGCAGCTCCAGCTTACATGAATATTCTTTTGAAGGGCTAATCAGAAAAGATATACCATCAAGACTGTGTGCTTTAAACATACAGTGCTAGATAGCACTGTCCAAACTGGGCATCAACAATTACTCAATTCTGATTAATCAGATCTTATAGATTTTTGCTGCTGACCAGTTCTCCATGATCTTAATTCAGATCAAAGCTTAGGCTGGAGAGACTAATTTTATGCCAGTGTTTGAAAATCCAAAGCCTTTCTCCAGATCATATAAAATGGATGCTTATGAGGTGCCTTACTGAAAGCACTAGGATACACTTGAGAATTTCAGTTTAAGTTCCTTCTTCAAATATCTTCCCTTTAAGGCCCTTCGTGCCTTTGCTTACTCATGTGTAGCTAACAGGCTACAGAAGAACGATATCTCATTCTCATTTAAGTAGTCTTTATGCTACAGGGACCAACTGGTGGTCTCCTAAGTGTCCAAGAGATAAACTGAATAGAATATTTTGAAAATAAAACCAGCTCCATGTGCTACAGCCAGAGGAGAAGGCAATGGCAGTGTATGATGCTTGCAGCATTGAGTTGTCTCTGTCTCTTTCCACTGAGCAAGAGGCTAACCAAAATTCTTTGGTGGTCTGGAAAGGGAGGTTCAGGGACAACATCCTGTATCATGAAACAAGAAGATCCAGTGCGACCCGTCTTGTTGGGTGAAGGTATAGGAGGCTGTAGGAACTGTGTGTTGCACATAACTAAACAGAGAATCTTCATTTCCATGGGGTTTATTCAGATACTTTCATGACTGTTGAGATAAAATGTCAACCAACAGAACAGATGACTTAGAAGAAAATAAAATACGTTTTAAAGTAAAGATGCACATCAGTGATTTTCAAGGGAAATGCCTGGTGATGCATTCTACAGCAGTGTGCCAACTGTAGGCATTACTCTATAGCTTCTGCTCTGGAACAGATAAATGGTACAGGCTGAAGGAATGGGGCGGGAGTGTGTATGCCAGTGTGGCTGCATGCTGGATATCTTCTGATCTTGCCTCCTGGTCTTGCAGTCAGTATGTGAGGAATCTCCCCTTCACTGGGACTTCTGTCTGGAGAAGGCACGTATGCAGTGAAATACGTTTGTCTGTCTGCTCACATGCTGGAGCTCAATGGCTGGGGCTGTTGTTGTTTGAATCTCTTTGCCTGGCTACTTTGTACTTTTGGAAAACAAGGAGGAAAACAGCTTTAATTCTTGTGGTTTGGGTTTTTTTTGTTGTTCTTTTTTTTTTTTTTTTTTCCCTAGAGCCACTTTCCATGACCAAATTTGCAATCAGAGGCCAGCGTTTCCAGATTTCCTTTGATAACTTAGCAGAACAGTGTGGTACAAAATTTTACCTTTCCCTCCTTTTCCCTTTTAACAGACTTCAGTTTCTCATTGTATGTTAGGAGCATCTCTTATTATGATTAAAGTAACCAGGTCTTTCTGTCGGCTTTGGATGTGCACATGGGAATTCCTGAACTTCAGCTGCTCTCTTTGTGCAATTCTGCTGATGAAAAGCTAGTCATAGAAAAGGTTTGTACTTGTAAATCCATGGCACAGGGAGGATAATACTGTATTGCTTCCTGGCTGCTGTCACTGAAGTCACTGTGCTGGCACAGAGTGAGGCATGAACAGCTGCAGAAATCCAGTAATGGCCCTGCTGTTGCTTTCTGGAGGAATGAATGTGGAAGTAAGTGTCAGAAAAAGGAAATTGCCAGCAATGCTCTGTCCTGGCCACTTGCTTGTGGGAAAGGGTTGGCAGGTGACCTCTATTTCTTCCATGGAGGATGGGAGTATATTTTTTTTCCCTATCTGCTAATTCTCTGCTCAGACAAAACTGCCATAAAATACTTTCACACATGATTATTGACCTCACTCCCAGTTCAGGTCTGGCCTTTATCCCACTCCATGGTCCTGTGAAGGCTGATAATTTTGAGGACCTTCTGCAGTAGCTACACTGAGAAACCATTTCTGCTCCTTTTGCTAGGGAGAAAAGGCTGTCCTTCCTGAATCCAGGACACTAGGGAGGAACCATCCCACCTGGCCCTGATGATGCTCTGTATCCACTGTGCAGCTAAGTGCATGTGCTGATGTTCATATCATGTAGAGGAGTTAGGAACGTAAGAGACAGGGATGATACGTGACCTGAGAAACAGTATATACATGTGTGAGTGAATATGCCATTGTACGGGCTCCCTGTGTGGGGCACTGAATCTCTGGTAAGCTTCTGTTAGCAAAATGGTCTTCAAAGATCAGTTAACAACTAGCACATTATGACAGGCATCACGGAGAGGCTGAAGGTGACTGTCCGTCACCAGCTGCTCTGAGTGCAGATCTCTAGCATGGCAGAAAGCTGGGGCAGGAGGGATAACGCTTGCACAGTGCCTGGTGGCCGCTGGAAGCACTGCTTTTTCCAAGCTCTGTCTTCACACCTTTACAATCCAAGTAAAGTGGAGAAATAAATCACTGTGCACAGTTGTCTTTTCGCCCTCCAAGTGCCAGCCAAAGAGTTTAAATATAGCTAAACCACCCTATTTCCTCAGCACAAACCCTCAAGTCCTCAAAATAAATGGCTAGGTCCTGGTATCGCAGGAGTGATTTATAAACCAATTATACTGGGAATTTTATTCTCTGTTGTTGCTCTGATAGATTATGGGTCAATTTGGTGTTTTACTCATGTAGGAACACATTCGGCCATAAAATGTCTGAACTTGGCGTGTTGGGATCCGTTCTGTCCATCTTGTGAAACATGTCCGGTTTGTGGAAAGACTTTTGAGAATTGTTTTTTATAGGGGTTTGTCTCTGTTTGCTTCTGAGGGCATTAGCAAGAATGCAGAGAGTTCCTTTCCAGTAAAATAAATCTTCAGTCTTCTGTTTTCTCATCGGACTTGAAACATGTAGATGATGTTCATGGTGCAGCTGAATCTGTAGATTATTAGCTATTGAGGAATGGATATCTTGGATCCTTCAGAGTAACTTGACAGCATCAGTAATGGGTCTTCAGCAGGGGCCATAAGCAGGTATCTGGTGAAGAACAAGACCAGGGTAGCATGTTTAATCTTCCTCCAAAACCTTTTCTACTCTCTGAGTATATTCAGCTCAGGATTTCTCAAGACTGATGTGATTCTCAGTAAACCACACTGGGTTCTTCTTGCAGCAGTTTGTCCAACCTGTCCTTGAACATCAACAATTCTAGCACCAGTCTGAAGAAGGCACTTTGGTTTTTAGAGAGAAACCTGTTATCCTCTACAATGGTGCAAACCCACAGTTACTCTAAGCCTTTAGCTGCGTCATTTTTTATTGGTGAAATCTGAATTAGGAAGAGAATTTGACCAAGACAGTTAATGAGAATTAAAGAGGAAATTCAGGGGAACCAGTTTTATCATTATGCCTTTAAAGTCTTGCATGACTTTAGCAATGCAAATTGATTAGTGCATTTAAATTCTCTTGCTAATACAGACTTTTCCACTCCTGCATGTTGTTTATGTCAATACAAGCCAGAAAGGGAATCAAGCCCAAGGGTATCATCCTTGAATCTGCTCTTCCTCCTTCTTTGCAACTTAGAATAACAATGTCGCAGTCCTGAATAGCATTATATTTTTCTACTCCTACAAGCTACAGTCATCTTCTCTAGCTACAGGGAGATTGAAGCTAAAAGAGAAACAAAATGCAATCAGTCACATTTCTACAGTGGTGATGCAAGACCCCAGGCAGGTGGTATTCTCATGCCCAGCCTCTTTCATTTCCTGGATGTGGCTCTTGGCATCCTGGACTTGTTTGCGTTAAGATGCATACATTGAGTAAGTCTTTTCCTCAGAATGCCTGACTCTCCTTGTTGCTTCTCTCCCCGCATTTTGATTATCTAACATATGAATACAACAAGCACTGCAGTAATTAAGACATCATAGCATTCACAAACTATTACAGAGCAATTCCAGCGTTGGTGGAATGGAGTAGTCAGAAAGAATAAAATAAGCAATGCTACTTGTGTGAGCTGAAGATGACTAAAGTCAGTATACTCATGTAACAGATAAACACCAAGAAAATTCAGTGTGTGTACAAGTTGGACTTGGGGAACTTTTTTAGCTTTGTTCTCATTTTAGGTGAAATAGCACCACAGGTAAGAAGGGTGCATTGAACTCATTTACAGACATGAATGCCCTTCATGGTGTATTTCTCTGAAGATAATCTTTATTATATTTGGCTTCACTCAGCTGGGTGAGAAGTTCTCTAATATTTGCCTGCCTGTTATTGTATTGCCGTTTACTAGTTATAATGAGCATTTAGTGTTTTTGAATTATTTGCTGCTTCATTGAAAACACAACAGTCATTGGACACCATTAAGGGATTCTTTATCAATCAACTAAATAATAAAAACAATCAGCGAGCATGTATAAACAATGAGATTTTTCTGGCCTGGCAGATAGCTGGGAATGTGAGCAAATCATCCCCACTAGCCATCATAGTCATGCTAACAAAAGCTTTGAGGCACATGCAAAAATGCAGATAGTCAAATGTTCTTGGGTTGTGTCTCTGGAGAAATATTATAGTTGGGCTTGGAGAAGAGCTTTCTGGTGATGTAAACTGCATGTCCTTTATGGATGGTTGCTCATAACATGCAGAGTGTCGAGTTTTAGTGTAGAAAACCCCATTCGGTATTTTCTCCCTGGTAGTAAGTTTCCTTCCAGCTGAAATATTTCAGCTACTTGGATGAAAACTGTGTTTCAGACTAAATAGATGGCTTCATATTTTCACTAAATATTTTTTAACGATGTGGAATAGGCGTGACAGAGGCCACAGAAAGAAGAACAAGTTACAGAGGGAAGATGAGTGGGTGACCTCCCAGGATGTCAGCTTCTCCCCGAGAAGCCCCAGGACACCCTTTTCTTTGTTTCTACAGAACAGATGCAAAGAAGCCAACCTTTTTTTTTTTTTTTTTTTCCTGAGGGCAAATCGCTTCCAAGTACATCTGGATGAGCATGAAGAATGAGAATATGAATACAGACAATTATGATGGAGTAGAGGGCTTGTAAATTTATACCCAAACTTACCCCCTGGTAACTCATTCATCTGGGTGTCTTGACGGGATGCATGTGAAATAGTGGGACAATAAAAGCTTTTGTTATGCTGAAAGATGTTAATAGTGGCCTCAGGGTGAGCTGGGTTTCCAAGACAATCACAGATAACACAGATAACACAGTGGAAATTCAGGAGGCTCCGGAGAATGAACACTCAAGCATTTCTTTTGTAAAATAAAGAGACGTGGGCTATCTCCAGTGGGGGTTGTCTAAAGGTATAGATTTTACAGGATCTTATTTTTATGGAAAAGTACTTCATGGGAGAGTGGGGTATCTGAATTGCTGGTTACACATATGGAAATATCCAGAAAATATGATTATAGATGACTGTGCCTCAGCAGGTTTAGGTCTAGCGACAGGTCCGAGGGTCATGCCCTCTGCGCTGCCAGCAAAAGGAGACACTCGACAAAGAAATATCGTGTGTAACAGCTTTGGCAGCCTTTGGGTGGTTAGAGATGTTTCAAAAAAGCTTTTAGTCTTTCAGAAAGGGAGGTTATAATGCAGATCTGTCCTCTCCAAGTAACAAGGAACAGCAAGGTATGCAGTGAAGCTCCTTTTCCATCCCCTTTCTGTCTCTTTTCACTGTTATCCCTACACAACCTGCTGCCTCACAGGGAAGACACCATTGTGATCTCAGGACTTACTGGGAGTGTAAGTTCATAGGGCTGTGGATGTTATTTTACAGTTCCTGTGTCTAAATTTGGACCAGCTTGATCCTGTCTGAAAATCGCGTCCTTTTGTGAAAAGACTCAAGAATAAACAACTAGATTAGATCCGCTTCTATGTACACAGGCAAATGTGCAAAGATGTTTTGAGTGTATTTCACCTAGTTTAAATGTAACTGCCTAAAAATTGTTTCTAGTCGAAACAAGTGTACAGATTTGCTCTGTTGTTAGTAGGAATAGAACGACATGTTCAGAAACGGTCCCATCTCTCTTGGACAGCCATTTTAGGATGAGACAAATGGTCTTTGGGAGGTGTTTCTGTCGCCAGTGACTACAATAGAAACCAAGACACCTTGCAGGTCAGCTGCCTAAGCTCAGTTGAGAAGAATCCTATCCAGAGTTCAACAGCACTGCCAGGTTTGCTCCATGTACCCCTGTATGCTACAAGCTAAAAAACCTTTCCAGAGCCTACACCACAGCTGTAAATCACAAATCCCACAACTATTCTCTGCCAGAGGACGAAAGCAAGGATATCCTGAGGCTATATGCATGGAGGATCCTAGGAAGTGCTTACTTGTACCTCAGTTTGGACATGTGACTAGTGGCAAAAGGACAGGTGAGTAAGCAAGAAACTTGAACTTTCTACAGCAGTGGTAGCTGTTATGGCTAAGACCCATTGAAGTGATAAGCCTAACTGGCAACGACATATCAGAAACTTGAAAAGGAAAAACACACTCTAGAAATGCCAGTCCCAAAAGTTGTGCAAGTGACTCAACAAATGTGGAACAGTGCACCACATTTAGGTCTTGGCATCCATAATATAAGTAGACCTGTTTATTTATTTTACCTTTCACATTCTTCTTGCACTTCTGTCCTCAAAAGAGATAGCTTAGATCAAGTCACTTAAGTCCATGCTGAAATAAGATGTCCTTTTGTGATTAATACCTATGAAAACTCAGAGTGACATGGTAATATAACCGTAAAGGTTTGGGTTCCTTCAGGGAAATCCAGTTGCACTCACTTCGTTGTCAGAATAATGAGGTCTCTGTTTTGTGGTCATAGAGTGAATGCGTTTGATGCAGGTAGAACAATTTTTAAGTCACACAGACATCTTTGGAAGGAGACGAGAAGTAAAACTTTTTTAAAATTGCTGGGTTTTATGTACCCACATGACACACTGTTATGGATTAAGTGTCTGTAAAATGTTGATTTTCTGTAATCTCATACTATGTTTGAGAGATAGGAAACCATTCCATGGTACAACCCTGAATCTCTTGTTCCTTTATAATTATGCTGGATAGTGCACGCAATTTTCTGTCACATAGGTTCAGACAACAGTTGAGTGCATATGTTCTTTGAATTGTTGATCCCATTGGGGTTAATAGGTACATAATTAGTAATGTCTAACTTCAAGTGTTTGGCTTTTAGGTATTCGGTGATTGTTTGATTATGTCTGATGAATATGGACAGATGCAAATAACATTTGTAATGATATTATCAGAAATCTTCTAGCCAATATAGGGGGCAAAGAAAGCTTCCACCTTCCTTATAGTTTCATTTTTTGTCTGTACTGAGAGTGCCAGATACATTGTATTGACTGATTCCTGACGCTGGGTTGCTGGGACTGTCTGTTGCTGCTTTGGAAGAGCATATATTCACATTTTTGGACAGGCAGTGATGAGGCTGGATAAACAGAAATGTTCTGAGGGTTGATGTTTCAGACCAGGTGAAGGATTTCAGGAAATTCACTAAATGTTCCTTGTGCTTCAGTTCACCCAGAGGGAAAACTTAAGCAAAAAGTAGTAGTCACACTGAGAAACAGATGCCAGCCTTTGGAGCAGGGCAGGCAAAGGACAACAAATACAAGATGATGCAAATTAGCATCTAATGGGTATTGGACAGTTGCTTTCAGGATGGTCAAGTGTGCAGTGTTTCTAAAGTAGTGCTCAGTCACGAGTTGTCTCTTCCCATTACTGAGCAAAGTGAACATTAGTGCTGCCGTGTTCTGCCACCCAAGGAAAGAGATGTGATAATATTCACCCATCTCAAACAACAAACATGAGATGCATTGCAAAAATCAGTGAGGCCGAGTCAGATCGCTGAATGTGCAGCAAGCACGCACCCACAGTGAAGTGCTGTTGTATCCCCCTGTTGGAGCTGAGGAAAAGTAGGTCCCTGTGGCAAAACTGGGGGCTGTTTAGTTCATTTCCACCCTGACCCCCGACTTCTTCCTTCCCTGAGCGCTTGCCATCAGACCTGAAGCTATGATGACTTTCCACTGGAGTTAGGAGGGAAATAAACCTCATCACAGGCACTAAGAGAAGCATGGTAGGAACGGCAGAAGGAAGGGAGAAGGGGTAAGATGTGTGGAGCCTACTCGGGAGAGACTGGTGCATAAGAAGAAACTGCAAATGTAAGATTATACTGGAAAGAACAGTGGTGAGATTGATCTCACCTCACTTCAGGTATCTAATCATCTGACCTGATTTGGATTTTTACTTTAGGATAAGACTAATCATAATCTAAAAATATCCCTTTCTCTCTGCTGCCTATAGTCAGTGCCTAGCGCAGATGAAGTTGTCTGAACTGTAGCTGTGTCTGGCGAGCTGGAGCTGGCCCCATATGAGTGAGAGTAAATTTCCCGATGCAGATTTCCCAGTTTGAGCATTTGGGTATTGCTTCCTCTTTCAGTGCAATCTGCCTGTATAGCCATTTCTACACTCCCAGCAGACTAATTATTACAAAAATTCTCTGTCATTGCTTTGCAACGGTCCATAGCTTAATTAATTTAAAAATGCAAATTAATGCTTAATTGCAGTTGAATCAGAACCATCTTCTTCTTCCCCCCTCCCCCCCCAGCCCTCTCTCTCTTTTATTTTTTTCCTCTGCTGGGAAAAGAAAGATACAGCAGACATTAAATGCTGATGGTGAAAATCAATCTTTCAGGTTTGAGGTAATTTTGAATTAGGTCCCGGTGCCAGGGATAGTGACATCATCAGCGTTGCTCAATTGATCCATGGTTTGAGGAGAAACAGCTTGGACCTGATCCTCCCTTTGTCCTTACAGAGACGCTTAAATGCTGCAGTCTTCAGGTCTGTTCACTGGGAAACTCTCATACTCAAATGATTTCAAATGTTAGGAAGCGGCATTCAGGAAGAACATAAGCAAATACGTGAGCTAGAACACATCCCCTTGTACTGCCATGGTCTTTAAGCATTCAGCTAGAGCTCTGTCTTGCAGTCATGTGTGGGTGATGTGCCCAGGTGGTTATGAAGAAACAGCTGAAGGGGTGTTACCTCTTTAGCATCTGTAATTAGCTGGTTAACACTAGTTAAGCTGTTAGTACTTTCAGACTGTAACCCAGTCAAGATTGTTTCATCATCTCATGGTCCCCATCTATCTTTACCTGCTGATATTAACTTTTTCTGTGCGACAGTAATTCCTTTGAGGAAGAGGCTATGCTATAGCTACATATTTGAAGGGGACATGAACAACATCTAGCCCCATGATTTGTGGTCTTTAGCTGCAGGATCAGATAGATAGTGGTAATAACCATTTGTAGTCAAGTCTTGTTGCTTTGTTATGCCAGCATTGCACTGTAACATCAACACTGAGATTGAATGCTCAGGAGTGGGACTCTTTTGCATTTAGAGAGCCACTGATGGGCTCAAAGTTAGTATTGGGACTGCTTCCCTCCATGGACAGCGTATGGCGTGAGGGTCTGGTAATCCAAACTGTGCACCACACTTTTGCCCATAGATCTCCTCATTGTGTAGCTGAGTTAGGTACTCAGAGAAGATAACCTGAAACAGAAGTCCTCTGTGCTTCAGGGTTAAGGATAACAGACCCTCTTAGGGGTTCAACCTCAGCTCAGATATTGATGATAGTCTTCATGCTAAATGACATCTGGCTGAGAAAAACACAGCAAATTACAGGAATCACCCCAGAGAGCAGCTGTTGGCAGCTCTGTACTCTATACACAGGACTACATTTGTGTTCACAAAGCATTTTTCCTATTTTGCAAATTGATGCAGAGATGAAATTTCATGAGTGTTTGTTGACACTTGCATACAGCAGACCGATTTCTAAATGGGCTCTGTATAGATGATTAAAATTCAAACTCCAGTTCCCACTGTCTCCATTGGTCTTGTACAATTCCATGACATTTGCTGGGCTGATATGCAATGGGAGGTGAACGTGGTTCTTTGGAGCTGTGAACCCCCTTGTTGGCGCAAAGCCGCTGCTCACAGACACACACATCTCTCCTCCCAGATCCCAGACCAGCACAGCGGACTGTCTTTTCAATTAGGATTCAAACATCACAATGATAGAGTCCTCCTAATCTTTCTACAAAGGTTCGTCTGGTTAATCAAACTGTAATGCCTCAGGCTCTGGGTACTTTTGCTTACCATCAGCTTAGTGCCAGATCTCCTGGGACACCTCCATGGTTCAGGATGTGCAGCGTGCTTCCAATCTGTGTGGGCCAATCGCATTTAAAGAGGGAGGAAGGGGCAAAGAGGAACAAGAAAGAGGTTTTCTGTCTTGTATTTGCCCTGAGAGGGTTTCTTTGTCTACCCTGGGTTACCCAGGGGTTGTAGCTAGATGTCAGCTGCGCCAGCCCAAGGTTTGCTGGCTTCCTGTTTCCTGGGAGTGTGGCAGCCCATGTTGACAAAACCAGTTGTCTATAGTGGAGTTATGTTTTAGTGGTTGCTGGGGGAGAAGAGAAGTCACTGTTGAAAAACCTGGGTCTCTCTAAAAACAGGCTGAGGTTTTTTGTAAACTAAGCAAGAATCTTTCTGAGGTTTTTATGTGTTTGTCCATTAAAGCCCTCAGGAGCATTGTGACAACTGGAGTCACCAGCACACGGTGAAGGCATGCCTTGGGAATTTTCCCAGACACTCCTCTGGCCTCATGTCCAGATGGAAGGTGACAAAGGAGCTGTTATCCAGGCTGCAGAAGTCCTAATGGCCAGTCATACTTCTTGTACTAGAGATTTGCATTATCAGTGATGCTTTTGTAGGAGCCTTCATAGCTACATATGGCAGTCTTAATTTTGGATGCATATCTAAGGCCAAATCCTGATCTTGGTGGCACCAGTGTAAAACTGAAATTTATTGTTACATTCACTCAAAAGTAAGCTCTAGGCTTACTTTGGGAACAGAATCTGACCAAACATCCCCTTCTGGATGAAGGGAGAATTGTACCCTTCGCAGCAGCAGGGTATAAGAAAGAAAACCTTGTATCCCACTAGAGATCCCACAATGTATGGTGCAGAGGGCTGCAGGTCTGCGTGTGTTTTCACATGTGCTTGTGCTTGCACTTGTGAGAGACAGTCTGTCTCCATGAGCCACAGCAGCTCCTCACTACATGCACAGCTCTGTCTCTTCACTCTGGGTAGGTAGCTGTGCCTGTAGCGTGTGTGTGCCGCTGGGTGTGGGTCATAATCAGTGTGCACCGAATCATCCCTTGAGCATAAAAACATATGTCCCTTATGCCTCAGAGTCTGCCTGGGGGAGAAAGCATGAAACTGAATCTTCTTTGTGGGTACGTGTCAAAAATCCCATATATATATATATATATATACACACACACGTGTGTGTGTGCATAAACACACACACACATATATATGTATGGTTTTTTTCTATATGTCTGTGTGTTTATGCACACACACACATATATATGTGTGTATTTTTGTGCTTTCATATTATTTGAGGGTGTCTTTTCTGTGATTCTGTGCTAGTAGGCACAAAAGCAGTACTGAAGATTAATTCCATTTAATTGTAGCGATAAAGAACATTGCAGTCACAAGAGGTTTGCCATCGATGTTGGAGGACATTAAGTATTTGGGGTTTTTTTCAGTTGCAAGATAATAATGTTCTGGTGTAAATGTTTTATAATTATCTCATGAATTATTCACAGTTAACTTGATAACCCAGCGTTTTATGGGATATGGTCTCTAGAGTGCAAGGAGGGGAGGGAAAATTTAAAAATAAATAAATGTGAAGACAGGACCCAGCTGCAACAATGAGAAAGCACAGAGGCCTCTGATTTATTTTCTGTCTGCACTGAAGGGTGGTTTCATTCTTTCATTTATATTTTTGTGGTGATGAGCCACAGAACATAAGTGGATGAGGTTATTTTATATATATGTATATAAGGAAAAGAAAAACTGGGAAAGAAATCAAACTCCCTTCACTGTTTTTTAATCTGAAAGTGGTGCTTGAATTATTTCACGTATTGTTGCAGAGCTCAGAGGTTCTATTATTGTTGATACTGTTTGCATCTGGTGAAGCATCAACAGATATTTCTGGACCTTTTTTCTCTCTTTCCCTTTCCTTCTCTTTCCCCTTCTCTTCCTTCTTTCATCCTTATTCTAATGCAAGTTCTTTATTCACTTTTCTTCTTTTTCCTTTCATTTTCAGTTCCTCTAGGCTTGTCTTTTTCTCCCTGCTTCTCTCTGATTCTTTCATCACTTCTCATCTTTCAATGTTTTCTTCTGTCTGTAACTCCTTCTTTGTTTTCTCCATTGCTAACAGGATCTTGATATCTGCTGAAGCCCATGGGTCTTAACCCAAATCAGCTGAAGAAAATCAGACCCAAGAAGAGTTCCTGCAATTTAACAAAATGTGGTGACAGCTTCTGGAAGAAGTGTTGAAATTCACACCTGCACATCCAGCCTGAATGCCCATCAGGTCTAGATAACCAAAATATACTAGAAAGAAATGTAATAACTTCATTGTCGTACCCCAGAGATCAATGGCACAAAATACCCAGTGAGGGACTGGAGAAGTCTCCCAGCTTGCCTGGTATCTATGAATCCAAATGGAAAAGAGAATGTGGCAAAGACACTCGATCCTACTGTGAGCAAAGGCTGCCCTCGTACCCAGGGAAGCAACTAATAGTTAGCACACGACTGAGAGCTCTGGGGAGCTGTGCAGGAGCGATGTCTCCTGCAGGGAAGACAAAAGCTTAGTGCAGACTCCAAGTTCTTCTCAGTACGGGCAGTGGGAAGGGAACAGCGTAATGTCTGGAATTACCTGTCATTCCTAGCTGGCATCCAGGCTCTTAGCTGTGGTGAGGTTTGTTGCACTGGGGTTTCCATAAAGAGTGTTCATCAATCAGGAATGCAGGTACTTTTTCAAAGAAACTCTGGGCGTCTGCAGAGCTTGATGGATATGCTTGTAAATTTGAAAGTGGCAGTTTGGAGGGCAATTTGGAGGGTAGCTGGCAAGACATGAGCCATTGTGGAAAAATGAATTCACAGGCAGGACTTCTTTGAGAATGAATTTGAGAATGAAAGTGATTCCACCAACCTGCTTCATTCGTTTATTTAAATTTATGCTATAAAATGAACAGCAGAGGAAAGCCAAAACTTGCACTGATGATTTTTCTTCTTTGTTCCTTACCTTCTTTTATTTATTGAGCTGCTCTGGATACACCTTTCAAAAGACTTTTTTTTTTTTTTTTTTGATTCACTGTTTATTATATCTTCATCAGCCTTGAAATGGGAGCTGCAGGCAGCTTGATAAATGGATCAAAAAGCTGCTTCTGCCAGAATCAAACTAACAAACCCCCTCAATATCCATAACCCCTTTTGTTTTAACATTTCTAAAACAAGCATGATTTCCCTCAGAGCAACACTGAAGAGTGATGCCCCGGTATCCATAAGTGTTTCAGCAAAGGGATTTCTTTATTCAGTTATGTCCAGGGCAGAAGTTTGTCACTGGGTCATGAACAGGACTCAGCCTGCAGCACGGGAGAGCAAGGGTAGCTGGGGTATGGTAGAGAGAGTCCTTGGAAGGCTGAACAAATCCTGACTCTAAAATGTGCTGGGCAGGTTGATGCAGTAAATGAGCCAACATGTATGAAATTGGGTCTTGCTCACAGAAACTAACAGCTGTCTTTCTTCCATACAGCTGTTTTTTTTTGTCTAGATGCTTTCTAAACTCTCCCTTTTCTTCCAATCCGTCTTTAAATATGGACAGCTAAATATAGCCCAGGTTCAAACCTTTTGTCTTCAGCACACTTACTGAGTTCCACAGTTGGTGCAGCCTGGCAGTAAACCAGGGCTTTAGCTACTGTGATTTATTGATAGAGGTAAGTGGTTCAGCCCCATCTGTGATAGTACAAAATGTTCAGAAGAAAATAAATACCCCATAAGAAAGTGGTAATGGACCATCAGATGCAGAGCTCCCAAACAGCCAGGCGAAGACATCACATTTCCTACTGTAGTAGATAGCACAGGTGTTGCAGCAAAGTGGGGGCTGGCGGGGCAGGCATGGGAGGTGGGGGACAAGTTCGGACAACCCAACACCCACCCCCCCTCCAACAAAACAAAACCTAAAACAAATAAAAAAGGCATGGTATGACTTGTGAGAGGGAGTAGCAAAGCTCTAGTGGTGGATCCCGAGGGCAAAATGACAGAGGTTTGTGTTCCTGTCCTCATTAACCTTGTTTCACCTCTGCATGCAAAATTGGTTAATATGCAAAACAGAAGATGCGAATCTTGGCCTGAGCTCATTGGTATGTAATTTGCCAGTATGGGTCATGCTGAGAACAGTGCATCCTACTCTCCTAACACCGTTTCCAGAATGCAGCAAGTTGGCAGCACCCAAGGGCTGCCGCAAGGATGCCTGATGGGCTCTGCCAAAGCCAACAGTCTTCTCGTCGCTGTTCCTACCCACTGCTTGCCTGGTTTCCAACCATCTGTGTCATCAGTGGGCTGCCAGGGTCCTGGGCTGGTTACAGTCACATCTTCCAAGTAATGATTCCAGTGCCATGGTCATGCTGTGGGTTTGTTTCTGAATTATGGAGAGCCAGTATTACTGAGTTATTACAGTGAACTGCTCCTGTCTGTTGGTTTTTTTTTTTTCTCCCATCTTTTCCAGTCTGTCTTAAGAACTGTCTGCCTTCAGAAAGAATTTTGCTGTTCTTTGGGGCAGGAGGTGAATATGAGTGGAGAAGGATGGAGAGCTGGAGGCTGCCTTTCTCTTGCTGGAAAGACACAGCATGCACAAAGCCATGCAGGCAGGAATACTAATTGGAATAAGAGGTAAGAGATCAGAAGGTACCTTGACCCTTGTGGCTCTCTGGTTGTTTAGAACGCATAATTGGAGTTTGTTTAACACCAAAGGATAACTGATCATTCACAGGAAAGAAGCCAGTGGTGGGGATCAATTTTTCTATTGCTGTGCTAGAAAAATAGCAGAAAAGGGATGGTTCTTTACCTTTTACAGCAAAGCAGAAGAAATATATGCTTAAGACTGATGGTAGAAAGAGCTGACAGAGGGTTTGTTGGGTGCTGGCTGTCATTTCAGTCTTGAGCTTCAGTGAATGCCTGTGGATGATGCGTATCCTGCACTTCAGCTGTGGCCTGACTGGAGGCAGGGCAGAGGCCAGCTCTACAATCCTTGAACTAGAAAGAAAAATTAAGTCACCTTGAAGGTGAAATAAGGAATATCCAGGCCACAGACTGATGTGTGGAATAGTAATCTGGGGAGATCACAACTAAGCACTTCAATCTCCATTTTCTGTGTAGGCCATACTGATGCATACTTTTTGTATAGACATAAGAGTTACCAAGAGCTGACTTCACTTGATAGAGCCAGAGCTTGGTTTGCACTTCACCTGTGGGATCCTGTAGTAAAAGCACAGATTCTTTTTTGGGGGGGAACAAATTTGTTTTATCAAAATGTTTAGCTGAAGGGTTTTGTTTCCCATCAAATACTTGTTGAGCCTTGCTTGAAGGGTCTCACAGAAGGAGTAGAAGAAGTGACTCTTCGTATGGGATTCAGTGTAGAAAGTCTTAATTATAGGCTTTGGCAAGGAACATGGTTCTGAATTAGGTATATCTGGACTTGTGTTGGTTGTGCATCAATATTCTGATCTCTCATCCAGAGGGTGCAATCTGTATACAATTATAATGCCACTCCCCTGTAAAACAAAACTAAAAGGCTGAGAATTGCCTGAAACAAGAGTATTTTTCAGGTCAGCTTGGACGAGCAGGCCAAGCCTGACTTGCCAGCTGTGTGATGCCACCGCACATGTCTGCTCTGACCTAAGGACCATTCTGGGTTTCTGTGAGCCTGCGCTGTGCTGACCGAACAGCACATGCATCTCTCTTGCTGAGATTATCCAGCGACAGCCCTCTGGACACTTTTGAGCAGGGAAAAAAAGAAAGGAAAACAAGAAGAATCTCTGAATCATGAATCAACACCGAGGGAGCTGGAGCAGGTTGTCTCTTGGGGCATGGCGTGCACCACACAGGCGGGCTTGTAGTCCAAGGCTGCTGGAAGTCACAGGGCACGCCATTGCCTCCTCCCCACGCAGGTTTTCATGGCACAAGGCTGACCTCCAGTGGGCACTGACTAGTGTCGTTGGCCTGTAAATCTGCAGAAGATGAGTACAAATGCTCTTTAAAGGCCACATACTCAGATTTCAGGGTAGATATTTGCTCCTTGCCCCCTTCAGGCCCTTCTGGCCTATAAACCAAACCTTAGGAGCAGCCTCCTACTGAGCTGGTAAATGCAATGTGGTTGCACTGAGACAGACCATTCTGAATCTGTCCTCACCAAGCAGGGAGGAAATATCCTAACTGTGGCCTCTGTCCCTACAGAGCCAAGTGGTGAGCAAGAAAGGGGCAGCAAGGAAAGGGAAGAGCCTGAAGCTTTTGGGGCAGAATGAGTTTCATTCTGAATGAGGCTGTATCCCTCACAAAGTCCAGGACTAAGGACAGGACTGCAGTGCCATCTCCTCACAGCTGTGTAGTTTTATCTCATTCCCCCTAACTTCATGGGTCAGCCACCGGAGTCCCAAGAAGGCTCGTCCTCCAGCTGCACTGCTACCAGGGTTCCAGTTAGTTACCTCCAAGTATACACGCATGACTTGCAACTCTGCCTTTGTAGGGTGAGGAGGGAAACACATCCCAATTCAATCTGTAGTTCCACATGGCAGGGCAGCAAACAGCTGGAAGGAAGTGCACGTCTGAACGAGGAGGAACCATCTCTACAAACAGTCACCCAGGCTTTCCTTCCTTCCCAGAAACCATGGGTGTCTTCTGCTAAAGGTAGGGATACAGGTCTCTGATTCCTCTCACAACTGCCACAAACCCACCCCTGCCTTTTATATTGCTGGTGGGAGTTTAGTTCCCCCTCCCCTATGTCTTTATAGGTGGCTTCATATGCCCTCAATAGAATTCTGTCGGTGGCTGACCTCTCCCCAGTGTGTGAATACAGATCTCTCCTCGTTCTCCTCAGAGCAGCATCCTGCTTCTACCGGTGAGGAGTCACTGACACCATGACAAAACCTGACGGACCTAGGAAGAGCTGTCCTGGCTGGGTAATAGCTACCTGACCTCCAGCAGAAGGTGCAACCTTACCTACTAGAAGGTGAGAAACCCATCAGGTGCTAGAGATAGATCCTCCTGATTTCCAAAGCAAACCTGTTATCACAGGCTAAGGAGAGGATGAAGTATGAGGGATGATCTAGTCCAGTTAGTGCATTTTTATCTCAGAGGGGATTTTCAAGAGACAGCTATCATCAGTGTATGGCTTTGGGGCAACCAGAGCTACATTAACCAAAAGACATCTTTGGCCTACCAAATGTGTAACTAACAGGAGGTTATCCTGGACTGGGTACCTCCTATGTTGAGACTCACTATGTCTCAGGTTTAGCTCAGGTTTGCACCCAGGGCAGTTTCCACCAGGCATAGACTTTGAACCTGGGCACTTTCCACCTATCTGAATACGGCAAGAGGAGGTGGAAAGATTGCAGTGCCCTTGGCATCTTCTCAGCACTCACCTGGCAATTTCTACAGACATCCATTGTGGACCTCAATGGTTGTGATGAACTTGGAGAGGCTGCAAAATGGATAGACAAAATGCCCCACTTAAAAGCAGCTCAAAGGAAAGGCAGGAGCTGTGAGCAGCTGGGAGAGGGGTCTGGAGGGAGCAGGACAGACCGAGCCGAGCTGCCTTTCCCAAAGCCTGCTTAGCATAGGCCAGGGCCCCCATTTGCTATTGACTGGAGGGATGTTTTACAAGTGCCCCTTCTGGCTTAGAGAGATATGAAATCTGTCTGTAATTAAGTTAATTTGGAGTTGAACATGGGCAAAGATAATGAGCTGGAAATAACAAAAGAAGATTAAGAAAGAGGGGAAGGTGTTGCTAAGAAACAGATCTATTGCCCTAAATCCTCCCCCCTGCCCAATCAAATAAAATGTTTTTAGGAGCTGGATGGTTGAGTGATGGGGCAGACAGAGCACAGGCGTGGTGATTGCTATATAAAGGCTCAAAATAATGAAGGAGATAAGAAGAGAGGTATGACTTGGAGAACTGAGGAAGGCAAAAAGGAGGAGAAAAATTATTTCTTATGCAGGTGACAGTTGTGGCCAGTACAGTTTAGTGGCAGAGCAGTGGCTTTGGGATCAGCAGAGGGTGCCTGCTGCCTGACTTGCCTGCTGGTCTCAGGGAACCCTTCCAGTGCCCTGAGCCTCTACTGGGAAGTGCTCTGAGATGTGTAAATAAGACCACCATGTCTTGCTTATCAAAGATGAGCAAATAGCCCCTCTCGAAGGACAAGGCTTTTATTTTCTTCAGCATTTGACCCTGGTGAGTGTTCCCACTGGAGTCAAGCATCAGGGTGAAGACTTAAGACTGTTTCTCCTTGGCTTTTAGAAATGCTATAAAATACAGCCTGTTCAAGCCAAAAGGAGGATGGAAAAGAGGTCTGCCGAAGGGAGCAGAATACTTAACAGTCTGCAAAGCATAAGTAAATAGACAAGTTATGATCAATGAGTTTGTTTGAATTTGACAGAGCTTTCCTGCAAACATGGGGGAGGGAAGGGGGGCAAAACATTCCCTGCCAGTGTGAGCTGTAATAAAGAACCTGCTGTTTTCTGATTCTCACTCTCTGTGAAAATTGAAAAGGTTAGCCAGGTAATTGAAATCGGGACTGGAATACAAATACGTGTGAAAGCTGGCAAATAAAGTTGCAGGGAAAAAGACTCAATCCTCAGTGGAATTGCTTAGCAGCAAAAAGACAGGATAGATGGTGGGGAGAGGATTCTTCAATATACCTGTTCCTCATGGGAGGGGAGATAGGGGAAGAAATGAGACCTGAAGCAACCCGACTGAGGCTAACACTTGTATGAGTGCTCTTTGCTCTTAATACAAGACACACTGTAAAAAAGTGTAGTGTGCTAAGGCTGAATCATGTATGGCAGTCATTGCTGCCTCTTGGAGTAATGTACTAGGTTTACTGGGAATTGTTAGGCTGCCACGTCAGACCCAGCTAAGGGACTGTTTCTTGTTATATGTGCAGAGAGAGAACTTCACACAACAGCCCCTTGTGTTGGGGCTGAGATACGTAAGCAAACTAGATGCAACTGGACCATTGTCAACTGCCTGTTCATCTTGGTTGTATGCAGGAACACAAACTGATTTGCATTATTTTAAGCTAAGGCCAGGGAGGTAGAAGGTTACTGCTGAGCAGCTGAGGAATGGTTCCTTGTTACACTACTTTGTGCTCTATGTGTCCAAGTCCCAGTGGAGGGTCCTGCCATTGCTACTGCAATGTAAATTTGCATGTGTTTCTGTTTCTGTGGTCTGTTTTTCTGCATGATCAGGTAACTTGAGCTGGGAAGAAACAGTGGTGCAGGTCTTGGGGGAGCTGAGGTTTGTGGTATTAGTAGAGTTCGTTCACATTCAAAGCCCCCTCCACATGTAATATTTCCTTAGCACCAATCCAACCAACGGAAACTCCAGTCTGTATATGGTTAAATAAACAATAACTATACCTCCAAGTCCCTGTGTTAGTGTTTTATTTCCTTCCTCATGTAAAGGCTGGGGAGTTCTTCTATTTCCCGAAACTGTGACTCTTGTAGTTTTTTGCTGCAGTTGCTCAGTCCTGCCCAACCCACCTGCACTGCAATCAACAGCAGCATGAAAAAAACTTCTCTTTGGAGCTCTTCCATTGAGTTCAGGCAGCTATTCAGCACATTCTGTGGCAGGATAGGTACCTTTCCTGCCCTCACCAGCTCCTACGGAAGGGAAGGAAAACTGCAAGCTTGCAACCAAATGCTGCAAACCCTACAAATGGTAAAGCTTTGTTTGAATTTCCCACCTTGTGAGAGCATGGGCCAAGTGTCCCAGAGGCACCACCCCCAGATCAATGAGCAAAATGGTAAGTGAACCCCTGAAGATGCTGTTCTCCCAGTGTTTTAGGGTGAATTAATTGTTAGCCATTTGTTTTGCTCATTTGGAGCATGATTTTCCTAGTGAGTCATTTCTAAGGGAGTCTCTTGGGTTTTAAAGAAATTAAATGAATTGAAAGGGACTGACAAACATAACTGCTCTGCAACAAGGAACATACAGCATTCCAAGGTAACCTGTACCTAGTTGTCTAGCTATGTTTTTCAACTGCATATGTATAAAATATGTATATGTTAATAGTATGTATAAAAACTACCTGCAAAACACCTAAATTAGATGACTGAAATAAGTCAGCTGAGTTGGTTTTAGCACAGCTTTTCTTTCCTCCTCACATTCCTTATAAATGGAATCCATATGACCTCTGATGGAGATCTTCATGTTGTAGACATCTGAGTCTAAGGGTCTTTTGAAAAACCCACTTCTAGCCAAAAAAGCAAACAAAACTTTGTTCCTCTGGGAATGAGCTTAGCTGCACTCACAGCATAGTAGAAACTGAGGATGTATGAAAGAAGTTATTTGGGCTTTTAAAATAGAGCCTTCAGTATTTCATTCATGAATTAGCTATCCTAGTGGGAAGCAAATTATTCCAACAGCTTCCAGACTCCTAAAATCAACCCTTCTTTAAAAATTAAGTGTATTTAAGGTAATTTGCCTTAAAAACAACAGCTGGAACTCTTCAAGGTTTCACAAAGTCTAGACAGTAACAGAGTCTTCCACTTCTGGTGGCACATGAGCTTAGCTCCCTGCCCCTGTGTCTGGGTTATGACCAGAGCAGGCTACCGACTAGCCAAAATATGAAATGGAAAGAAATATGGAAGAAAATCAGCAACCCTTGACCAGGTGAGGTTCTTACATTATGGTCCATGCTTATTTCACACATGGCAAATTCCTTTTCATCAAGTCAGGGAAACCAGTCCTGAATGATGCACAAGATGGTCACTGGCTTTTGGTGCATGAACCTTTATTGCTTGTGATCTACCCTAACAGCCTCAGAAGCATTTATTTTCCCATCAGGGAAATCTGCAAGGCCCGAATTGGGCAACCCTCTGCAGAGTTTCTTTTCAAAATCTTTTATCCCCAGCTTACTCTGATGGACATTTGTCGTCCTTGCATCAGCTTGAGCAAAATTCGAAACCCAACTTTTAATCCTTGCAAGAGTTTCTGATTGTTTGATTTCCTGTCCTTTCCCCTTATTCCTCCTGGGTTTATTGTAGAAAGAGAAAGTCCAGATTATTGTTCTGGTTTTGTTACCATATTTTTCCTTACTTTAATATCCATTTGATATGGAAATGCTACAGCTCAGCCATTTGCTAGTCAGTGGAACAAACCTCAGTGGGGAAAACCCTAGCAAGTATCATACTGAACAGCAGAGAAAATGAGGCAAACGACTGTGGAAAAAAAGAGGGGGAGAGCGGACCTGGCTGTTACACAGCCTGGGAAGCAACACTTTTTGGTTTGAGACCTTCTCCTGGCTATGGCAACCATGCTGCCCAGTTTTTACTCTTGCCTCCTGAAGAAGCGGTCATGCAGAGCACTTGGATGCAGTAAACCACACGGGGATTAATGCTGTATTTTCATGCATGTATACCAGCTGAAATAATCTGCTTTTTTTTTTTTTTTTTTCTTCTTTTTCAAAGTACTGTGATTTCTAGTAAGTCCTTAGTGTCCTGCACTTGGTGCTGACTGAACAACCAGGGGATCCCCATCTTCTGCTACTCATATGAAATCAGAGGGAGAAATGAGAAGCACGATTGCTAAAGAGTGGACCAGACATAGGAAGAGAGACTCTAGTGTATTTATTTTCATGTTACACACAAATACATATAAGCAGCTCTGCAGCTGAACATTTAGTTTTACTGATAAGCCATAGTTTTAACACTTCAAAACACAGTAGTGTCCAAAACCTCTTCAGATAAACTGAAACGGAGTTGTCCACTTGCTGTCATAGTGTTTTTTTCCAGTACTGAACCTGGTGTTAGATCTGAGCACCACTCATTGGTAATGCAAACAGTTCTTCTCTCCTTTAAGTGCTTCCTTGCAACACATTTCAAACTGTCCATGTTTTGCTCACCATGCTGGAGCATTGCCCCAGTGCTCCACATTATCTACTCACACACTTCCCAGAAGGAAACAGAAGCAGAGAAATAAATCAATAGACAGTTCTGTCTAGAAAGTCACGCTTGACTTCAAATAAATACATTTCTATCACTTTGAGGGAAAATAAGTTCTCTGTTTTCTTGCAAGAGGAGCTTTTCTCTAGCCAGTTGCCAACGTTTTTCAGCACTTGGCTATGAAAGCTGCTAACTGTATAAATAAAGGAATATCATCAGCTTTCATGACATCTCTATCCATCTTCCCAGTATTTTTGTATTTGGATCCAGCTCCAAAATTCAGCCAGGTAAATATCAGAACAGAGTGATAAAATAACACAAGCACTGACCTTTTGGGAAGAAAAGCCTCAAAGCCTCCAGCGGACATTGACTACACTTTAGGTATAAAGTGCATTGACTACTTTCTACAGACACCCCCACCCCCCACCCCCCTCAAGAACGAAGGGGTACTGAGCTGTGCTGTCACAGGGAACCAGAGAACTGAACTCAGAGCACTCAACCTCAAGCCAGCCCACATTTTTTTCACTGCATAATGTAGAAGACCTTTGACATTTCTCTCCCAATAACACTTTCAGAGAAAGTTTGACTTAGTGCAGGACTAAACGTTTTCAGCTTTGCTTTTGACATTTGTCCAAAAAAGCTGAGTAATTTTTGGTTATCAGTGTCACTTTTTAGATGGATGTCAAATTAAATGTGATAAAAACTGCTTTTAGGACCAAAAAAAAAAAAAAAAAAAAAGTTATTTCAGAACCGGAGGTGAGTTCCTGGTCATTTGCTTCTAACTATTTCTGTTCCAAAATTTCCCCATCCATGCACACTTCCCTGCCCTTCCACCCTGCCTTCTCCTTCCTCAGAAAACCCTTTGTCTTCCCTAGTAAGAAAAATTTGGCTGTTTTGTTTAAGATCACACAAAATCTTCACCCTACAGCTTCACATTCCAATCCTGACTGCAGGTCTGTGTGCTCAACTGCAAGTCAAGAGATGCATTTAACAGCCCTGAGCTTTGCAGCTGAGCTTGCAATTGTCCCATGAAGGAAGGAGAAGAGAGCAGCATCACTCATGCATGGCTCTCCATGCACCAACACAAGACTCTGTCTGGTTCTAAATGCATAAGATGCATCCAGAGAGCCAGAAAATCTTACAGAGGAATGTCTCCATCGTACGGTGGATGTGTGACTATGTCAAACTGTACTGTCTCCTCGCTGCTTTGCCCGGGTGCCTATGATGGCAGAGAGGACACACTTGCAGTGGCACAGCTCTGGGATAAAGGAGGATAACCCCCTGAGCTCTGTTAGGGAGTTGCACAAGTGATGCACAGGGGGAGGGAGGAAATCCTGCCCAGCCTCTGCCCAGGTGGTCCCCAGCCCCTCAGTGGGAGCCCAGAGCTCGGTGCCCTGCGCAGGGCCCTGGGCAGCGCGCAGGCAGAAAGGCACCGCCGGCGCGGCAAGTCCAGAGGGGAAACGTGCTTTAATGCCTGGTGGAGGGAAAAATGATAATACTAAACTGGTTAGAAATGTAAGTGTCACTGATAAAACTCGAGTGTCCACTTGGGGGTGGCAAAGTATTTCAGCTGTGTCTTCAGGGAGCAGGAACTGCCTTTTCTCTCCAGGGTTTGTTTCTCAAGATTGCAGCTGGTAAAACAGGTGGCTCAGAAAACATGGGTTAAAATTCCCCTTATGCTGCGGCACAAGGTGACTCATAGCTGCTCTGAGCCCCCCAGGTCTCGCCTCAGCCAGGAGTCCCACAGCAAGAGGCAAAACAGAAAATTTCAGGATAAACAAGGTAAGAGCCCATTGTAGCAGGAGTACAACCCTGTCCTCCTGCAGTGGGAAACATCGTCCATCTCCCCAGTGACCATAAGCCTTTATGCATACAGTGTACCGTCTTTCAGGAATTAATGTTTTATTTGTTACGACAATTCTGTGTACTCTGACTACGTAAGTCCCAGCCCCCCAGTGACACACATGAGATGATTTTTTGTGGCTGTGTGTGGCAAGCTTCAGCCCAGTGCGGTGGGTAAACTTAGCACTGTGTCATGATGCACAAGGGAGACGTTTCTCTGAAACACAACGAAAAGGATTTGGAACATGGGACACAGAGGTTTGTAAGATTCTTTGTCACATAACAGATTCACTCCAACCTCCTTTTTACAAAACTCTACAGGGTCCTGACCCCGCAGTCAGTGGAGCTCAGGAACTCATCCGCTTGGATGTAAGTATATTGTCTTCAGGATCTGCTTGCATGATTGGAATGCAGATGAGTTTCTCAGACCTTATAACATGCTTTGTGGCAACACCTTTATCCAGTACATGCAATATCACTGCAAAACTCCCTTTTTTATTGCCTTTGTATCAGCTTCTCTGACCCTGCAGGTTTGTCCCAATTCCATGTGTTGTCAAAGCTGTCCAGGCTGTTTCCTGGTGGTTACTCACCCCACATAGATCTCTTGACTTCTGCAATCTATCTGGAATGGGCAGGTGTGAAGCCTGCTGGAGCACAATCACAAGGCTTCACTGGCTGAGACAACGTGTAAGTATCTGAAGTTCAAGCAATGATAAGTTCTTGCAAACTGCAGGACGTGGGGCACAGCAGGGACCCACCACAGTCCATATGTACAGTCAGACTCCGTTCAGGCAGATGGGCAGAAATAAAACTCTCTGATGCACAGGATAAGCCCACAAAGGCTGCAGACTTTCCACATTCCCTGGGCAGATACCCCTCACCAGCCGCATTTTGAGTCCCACCAGGAACACCCTCAGCCCCCAGGATCTGTGGCATGCGTGTGCCGTTTCAGCACTGTGTAGATATTGGCAGACACAGTATGAGGAGCTACGGCAGTGACTTTGAGACTTGTTAAAAATAACCCACTAAAGCGTAGATTTTTTGACGAAGTGATTCAAGGCATTAATCACCAACCTCCATCTGAATCTTTACCTAGCTCAGAAAGCAGAAGTTTGCTTTACATTTATTTTATAATTATTGGCTCCCTGGCTCTTCTGACCTAGAAATAGCTGTTGTTGGTGTCTGATGTTTATCATTCCAGCTCAGAGCAGTGCTTGTTCATGCCTACTCGCTCACTTTGGCAAGAGGGGTTTGCAACAGCCGCATCTGGAGAAGGCTGTAGGAGAGAGAAGTGGGACTGGCTTACCTAAAGCTGGAAGTGGGTAGACAAGGCTTGGACGGCAAGCTGCCCTATTTGAAACTAAGTGAAATCTGATGTTTAAGTAAGACAAGCTGTGTCTCCCTCCTTTGCTGGTAGCATTGTGAATGTGCCTAATTTTTTTAAAGCAGCTCTTTGCTGGCATAGTTTGAGTAAACTGTTGGCAGACACAGTATGAGGAGCTACGGCAGTGACTTTGAGACTTGTTAAAAATAACCCACTAAAGCGTAGATTTTTTGACGAAGTGATTCAAGGCATTAATCACCAACCTCCATCTGAATCTTTACCTAGCTCAGAAAGCAGAAGTTTGCTTTACATTTATTTTATAATTATTGGCTCCCTGGCTCTTCTGACCTAGAAATAGCTGTTGTTGGTGTCTGATGTTTATCATTCCAGCTCAGAGCAGTGCTTGTTCATGCCTACTCGCTCACTTTGGCAAGAGGGGTTTGCAACAGCCGCATCTGGAGAAGGCTGTAGGAGAGAGAAGTGGGACTGGCTTACCTAAAGCTGGAAGTGGGTAGACAAGGCTTGGACGGCAAGCTGCCCTATTTGAAACTAAGTGAAATCTGATGTTTAAGTAAGACAAGCTGTGTCTCCCTCCTTTGCTGGTAGCATTGTGAATGTGCCTAATTTTTTTAAAGCAGCTCTTTGCTGGCATAGTTTATACTCAGTAAACTGAGATTTCCAGTCCTCCTATTAGCCTGAGGGTAATACAATGCTTCTCAATCACCTGCTAATTACAGTCTCCTGGTTCATTCATTCAAGACCCCTCTGTAAACTTTCCTTGCTAAAATCAGCCTTTCAGGAGGGTCTCTTCCCTTTTTGTTTCTTAAAGTAATTTTCATTAACTTCTGCCTCACCTGGATCACAACATGGAAAGTCACAGCCCAGTGCAGAGCTGAGAGCTGCTGACAGATGTCCTGTGTGTGGCAGGGAGACTTGTGTCTTCAGCAGAGTCCATGAGATTGTGGTCCTCAACCACGAAGACGCTCTGCTGGGCAGAAATCTTGCTAGTGGGATGTTTTGGGGTCCAGTGCTTGCAGCAAGGAGAAATCACACTGAGGAAAGCCATCCTGAAGCGCTGGGACAAGAGATTGTAAATGATGGGGTTTGCAGCAGAGCTCAGATAGAAGAAGACACCTAAGAGAACAAGGGTGGGAAAAGGAGAAAGAGCTCGTTTGGGTGTGAAATGATCTCAGGAGAGGAATGTCTCTTCGTTGCCTACACTGTTCCACCAGGCTTGGGTGCAAGGGTGGCAGCAGCGACAGCAGAGCGCTGCCTGCTGCCTGGCTGGCACAGGCAGAGGGATGTCTCACCAAGGCTAGCTCAGGCACTGCAGCTCACAAGGAAAGCAAAGCTGGAGAGAGTGGAGCTCACTATCTCCAGCTGTTCAGGAACCAGCTCTCTCTTGAGCTGTGCTGACCTGCCTCCAGCACAGCCCTTATCCCCACAGCAGGACTTGCACAGCTGGTGCCCCCATCAAAGCTGTCAGAGGAGAACTTCCAGCCGAGAGGAGCTGATTTCTCACAACACACCAGGACAACTGCGTGAGATTGGATTTGTCTGAGCTGCCTAATGGCCACATTCAGTGTTTTCCCATGGCAGACTGAAAATAAGATTCCTCTTTGAAAAAGCCTTCATTTTATGGTTGGCAGGGCCATAAACATTTGGTTTTATCACCCGGTTCTGAGCAGTATGTAAGTCTTTTGCCTTGCCATTTGGTAAGGTTTCCCATTTGCCTCAGAAACCGTCTGGAGGATGATGCCTGCTGTTGTGCAGTCATTAAAAGCAGCTGAACAACAGCAGACTTCATTTCTGAACGTTCGCAAGAAGGAAAAGCAGCTGGTAATGATGCATGAGATCCTTCCCGCTCCCCCCCCCCCCCCCCCCCCCCGCTTCTTTGTGAATATTCAGGCAACTGTACAGGACAACATGCCCAGAGCTTGAAAGCTGCAAGAACTTGTGTGCAGGTTTTATTTCAGGCACAGTTCTTATCACTGCACCAAATCACAAGAAGCTTTTCCATGCATGTCTCGTGTCACCTACAAAATAGATGACTACATATTTCAAGTAAACCACTCATAAATGTGATCTTGTCAGCCCCTTTGCTAGCAAGGGGAGGAAGAAAGCTTTACCTGACACCACATGAATTAAGTTGAATATATTAGCCAGAGGCTCAGTCCATTCCACAACAAAGCTGAAGAAAAGTCGATCTATATGGAATGGAGCCCAGCAGATAGCAAAAACCATCACAAGGACAACTAACACAGAGAAAGAGGAGCAGAAAAACAAGTCAGTTATAGAAGGATATGGTTCAGTAGCCTGCACAGAGCAGAGATAGTTCAGAAAGCTGTACGAAAAACTAAATATACAAATTTTATTCATTGTTTCAAAACTTTACCCATCCTTTCTGTCTTGCCATTACCAGCTAAAAGAAGAAACTTTCCACTGACTTCTGTGTTGGATAACTCAAGGCATACACACGTAATGACATTCAAACCAAGCAGGTGACAACCAGGTAATGCTGTGGCACGTACAGAGCCTAAAGAAGAAACTGCCAGTGAGACATCTGGATTCATCTGTGGTACCTGGGACATATTGTCTCCATTATGCCTTGGGATTAATTTCATCTGCACACTATTTGTACATCACATAGCAGGATAAGGCCATAGGAACCATGCACTGATGGTAAGTCTGTCTGGGTACACTGTACAGGATGAAAGAAAGCTCTGTGCACAGCTTGGCCTGTGCTGCCTTTAGTCAGGTGTTCTGGCAAATCCATTCCAGAGTTGGGTCCTATGAATATCTCCGGTCACAGTCACGGGGCACAGAAAATCAGTCTGGCTCCAAAGTAAAATTTCCTAGTTCAGCTGGTGACTTAAGCTGCCTAAAAGAATAATGTTCTTGCAGGGAATAGTGAAGGTGATTTATGTTTCCTGCATAAACACCATCTCTGTAGTGAGGTGTTCTTTATTTGAAAGACAGCCTTAAATTAGGAAGTGGGGTGACCACTTTCCAGGTGGTTGGAGCACAAATTCTCTCCAATGCTGCACAATGTGCAAGTCTGCCTAGGTCCTCTTTTTTCTTGGGGAGGTCTAAGTAAGCAGTCTAAGTCTAACTCATCAGTAGGTGATGTATGTGGTTTGGCAGGACCTTCCTGTTCGTGCTTGAAGTGTGATGCAAAACAGGTGTACATCCTTTAAAAATGTACAGGATGGACTATTTGCACTCTGAAAAAGGGGGGTCCTCCCTGGGGGGCTGCAACAGCCAGGTTTGGAGTGAGGGATATTAGAGAATTGCCATGCAAGCATCTGCCACATACGTGTGCTCTCGTGCTCCACTCCTCTCGTGCTGGGGAGGAAAATTTGCCTTCTGAGTTTTTTGGTAGTTATTCCTGGTCTTTCATTCCCATACCCTCTAAGTCCAGATGAAACAGCAAGAAGCCTTTTTTTTTAAAAAAAAAAAAAAAGAAATAATCACAGCTGTTCATCTTATAACTCTTGTATCCAGTGAATTTGCCTGATACCCTTCAGGAGCTGGTCACCCTCTTGTCCATGGTAAATAAAACACAGAAGGACTCACTACTTACACAACATCTTGGTGACTGATTTCCTGGACGGTCTCTGAACATTCACAGCCGTTTCCTCCACTTCCAAAGATTTGTCTCCTTTCAACTGGCAAAAGGAGGGAAACAAAAGGAGAACTTAGACAGCAGAAAACATCCCCACCAGACATAGCCTGTTTTAAATTTTGATAGCTGTATTTTGAGAAGGCAAAGTTTGAGGCAGCTCAGGATTCACTGAAAAAAATCTACATTTAAATTTCAGTTTCAGTCTAGGGAAACATTGAAGGTTTAGGTTCAAAACAATCTGCAGATTTTATGCATCTGAGACTGCATATTTACAGCAGTTTTGTATTTCAGTTCCCCACTTGTCCCTTCTCAATGAGTCAATATTTGGTTCACAGTTTGTGTTCAATTTCAACAGTATTTTGCTAGGCATTATTTTCTTTTCTAGCAAAATATTGTTTGTTTATTTTCCTAAAAGGGTTCCCCACAATTAAGCACAAACCAATGATCCAAAAAATAACCACAGAAGCCTCAGTGAAACACAGCTGTAATCACTGGAAAAATTCCTGTAGAATTCAAGGGAGTTTGTTTTGTGGCCTGAGTGTTTGGACTACTTGATATTCAATCCATCTAATGAACAACCCCCATATATGCTCTCTTGCAGCCAGCCAGTGTGCACCTCTGCACAGATTCAGCCACATACTGCTCACTCACAACAAGGTGGGGGTGTATTTTCTCCAGTAGATTTTCCTGGACCTCTAAAAAATGGACATAAAGAATAATAATCTGATCTTCCCTGAAGTGCTTCCCTAATATGCTTATGGCGAGACTACCCGTGCTTTGGTGATGAAAAGACCAAGTCTAGATAATCAGGACAATTGCTTTGATTATAAAAGGAATCATCTATGGAGAGTGCATAATTGGATGCAGCTTCCTGAAGTGGGAACTTCTGATTAGCCAACACATTTGGAGTGATGCTTTTGTCAGCTGAGAGAAATTGGAAACAAACCTTTTAATTACATGGGAAGGAATATCAGGAATGAGGGAAAAGATAGAAATCAATCTGTATTTATAAAGATCTTGTGAAAAATGCTAGTTGTGCCATTTTCTTTTGCCTTCTACACTATGACTTTACTTCCTGATTTTTGATTAACAATACTTCCCTTTAAGGATGATCAAATGAGACCTTCTTTCAGTCTTCTATTTACTCATAAAACCCATAAAAGGGAAACACGTGTAAATCAAATTATATTCAATTATAGTGCAATTCAGCCTCTCATGTATTACGTTATTCCCTTTGTAACTTTTTGTCATAGCCACCGTTACTTAAGGAAGAGACTCAGTTGATTTGAAACACATCTAGCAATAAATGTCTACTCAGATTGATTAAAACCCTGAGTTTCCCTTCAGTGGTTTTCAGTCTCAGCAGTAATCTGTTCTAGGCATATTCCAAAGCCTTGGAGAATACAGTACTCTGATGCTGTAATAAACCAGGGACACATGTATCTTTATTTTTCACCTTCCTCCTGTCATTTTGATGATGTTATAAGGCTCCTTTTTAGCCTCAAGTGATAATGGGTGGAAGTATAACTAGTAAGAATAAATCAGCAGTTGCAATTTAATAAAACAATGAGTTATGACACAGGGGAAGGGAAAAAAAAAAAAGAAAAAAGCAAAAAAGGAATGGGTCCGCGGCACAGGTTGTAACTTGAGTTCATGCCAATGGCTTGACAGAGGGAGCACTTCAGCCAAGGCAGTGGTTAATTTTACATCACTGTGGATGTATTGAGGCTATGTAGGGTTGCCTGGAGATGAATGTTACCAATTCACTGCAAAAGAATTAAAAGTGTCTGGAGCAAGAAGCTGAAAATTGGATTCTCCCTCCACATATTTATTAGCTGCAGCATTTCATACTAGAAATCAAAGGGCAGGGTGAAATTAGGGCCTCACCTATCCCCAGGCAAACTAGTGAGGCCACTCAGCAAAAGCAGAGCTGTCTTCTGTAAGCTGCTTGGCCTGCCTGACACAAGTAGTGACCCAACTTTCTCTGCAGCTGATGGAAAAATTGATATTTAAAACACACATGGCTGGTGCTACAGCATGCCGCCCTGCCTGTTTCAGTGATCAGGCTGAAGACGTTGCCGCCTGGCTGCTCTTAGCTCCCCATTGCGAAGGAATCTGTGTTAGGTTTGCTGAACCACCTCCACGTTGTGTGCCGGGCTTTGCAGAAATCAGCTAAAGGCAGTCACCGTCCACAGATGATCCTGGTTTTAACAACTGGGCATTTAGGGCATAAAGGAGAATTTGATGTTACATCTGGAGCAGCTGTGCATTGGCAAGGGTAAGTTGTCTTGGTTCAAAGACAGCTGGAGTCAAAATTATCGAGGTGTCCAATGTGTTACTGCGGGGAAGCGACACCAAGATGAGGGCTGGGCTCTTAGCAGAAGAATTGTCCTGCCTGAGGTCAGTCTAGTCCCACCTGATCATCTAGATTCCCTCAAAGATATCTGAGGTGGGATGAATAAGTCTTTGGACTCTCCACTCCATTCACTGTCAAAAATCCTCATTAAATAGAATCTGACTTTTAGACAACCAGTGATAACCACCTACCCCTGTGTCCTTTTAGAGATCAGTTTGAATGAAATGGACAGGGACCTTGCACTGAATCCTGCTGCAACACAGCCTTCTTCCCAGGCAATGCCACCCCATCCCTATCAGTGCTGCAGGGGTTAATTCCGACAAGCAGCCCTCTCCAGGGCTGTCATTTCCCTCTCTCCTCTTCCTCCTCAATTTTTTGGTTATAGGTTGCAACCAGTAGCCCAACAGCTGAACTGAGTTTAAAGAAGAGCCTGGCTGACTGGGGGATTGGTCCTGAAGGCACCTGTGGTGATGTGTGTGCTCATGAAAGAGGCAGCAGGAAGCTTCCACAATCAAGCCTAATTACAGTGTAATCATCAGGGTCCTCTTCTTTCACTAATGCTGGAATTACCTACTGACCATGCCGGTGTAGTATTAAAACATCAGGCCTTAAAATTATAACCAAGTAGGTCATGAAGTAATTGATCATGAGGTAATCAGCCTAATGGGTCTGTTAGCAATAAATTTCCCAGTGGAAGACAATTTTTTTCCTTTTTACAAGGGATTTAATTAAAAATTAACTCAGCTACCATATGACCCATGTTTACTACCTTCTCACAGGTGCTTAAATATGTCACAGGTTTCCTTCTGTACTGCATCCTGAGGCTCTCCTGAGTACTGGCAAAGCTTGAGAGAGAAACTTTGGTGAAGAAATGCCTTCTCCATGAAGCCTGGACTTGGAAAGGCTATGTCTCTGTTTGCTGAATTTGAGCTGCTGTACAACCTTTGGATCAATGCTGAGCTTTTTCACTACAATCTATGAACAATATGTGACACTCAGGAGACTCTGGAGCATTGCTGAAGCTTCATAGATTTTCTTGTGAGTAGATAAAAAGTGTCTTCTCTTGAAAAATCATATATATATACAAGACTCTTCTTTCTGTTGAAAAAATGAAATTACCTTCCCTAGTGCAGTTTGGAGCATGATGCAGATATACTCAGGATGGATGGTGTTGTTTAAAATTTGAAAGTCTGAGTTGAACATACAGAAAAGCAGAGGCATAAATGATGAACATTGCAGCCCTTAGGAAAACAGCTTGAGCATATTGGTGAATATACAGAAGTCCTGGGGGGGCAGCCCTCGGCTGGTACCTAGTTTCTCCTCTGGGATGGGGATTAGGAATATCTGCTGCCACAAATGGAAGTTATTGCAGTCTTCAGGACTTCTTTTATTAGTTCAGGGATTTATCTTTCTCTCTTTATAACGGCTATGTTTTTAGCAGTTTTTCCTCCCTTCCAGTCTTATTTTGCAAAATTTTCAGTGAAACTGTGTAAAGACCCCACAACAGCTGCTGGGCAGTGGGGATAATTTAACCCATTCATTGCTTTGAAGATCTGCTGTGTGTTACAGTTTTATGGCAGTTAATCCTTGTAGCTTTTCCTGGGTAAGGAAAAATTGCTTCTTTATAGTTTCAGATAACAGTAAATATCAGCCAGCACAACAAAACGATACATACACCAAAGGCAGATGTTGGCTGAATTTTTTGCACGTTATTCGGTGAGTTCATTTGTCTCTACTAGCATATTGCATCCCTGTCTTGCTATAAGATCAGACACAGCTTTTTAAACTTCAGGTTATATTCAGTGCTATGAGATAGGTTTTATATTTTCAAAGTACATATAATGTACCAGAAGAAAAAAAGTCATCAAAATGCTATGATTAGCAGTTCATTTCAGTGTTGTGCTACATAGTTTTGTAATACTGTGATACTGGTTATTTCATCCATGCATTTAAATGATGAATCCTTGGTAAAACTAGTCTCACTTTCTGAAGAGAGAATGAATATGAACTCTAAGGTAGCCTTAATCGATGGTGAAACTATGCCATAGTTACTTAAAGAAATCACTGCTGAATTTGCTAGCTGTAGCAATAAGCTAACATTTCAGTTTATGACAGCTTTGTGAGTTTTAACAACGGATTATTATAATCATCTCCAGGGAAGGAGGAAAATAAAGTAATGCAATGGAAATTCCACAGTCACAAGAAGAGGGGAAAACAAATAATACCCAAGATTCAATCACTAGCCTGCTCTTTTATTTTTTTTTTTCCACATTTTCCTTTTGGTCTATTTTCTTTTAGTCCCTGCTGCAAAGGTGCAAATCTCTGAGAGGCTGGATTCAATCTCCAGACTCGGACATTTAAGTTACACTCAAACGTGAGCAGCAGTAATGGCAAGATTTAAAAAAAGATTGGGGTAAATTATTCCCCATCATAGCTAAATTAATTTCAGAATGGGATTACACCAAGAAGTTGGATCATCTGCTTTCAGAGGTTTTAAATACTTCTGCTTTTTGGGGGGGAAACAAATGGGCAAGAAAAGGGTGCAATCACTTAAAAGGCACATACAGACACAAACACACAAGGATGAGCTAAGGAAACACTGAGCAGCCAGAGTAGGACTTACTCTCAGCCCCATCAGATAGTACAGCACACTTATTACCCCCATAGGCAGCACATAGAAGAGAAAAGAAGTAATCTGGACAATACAGTTGTAGATCCACATGGGCATGACCACAGTGCAGGTAGCAGAGCCAGGGACCAGGGTGCCATTGGGGAAATACTGCAGCATGATGCCATGGGTGCCCGTGTTGGGGAGGGCGAAGAGGACCGAGAGGACCCAGAGCACCACGATGGTCCTCAGGGCACGCTTGCGAGTGCTCTCCAGCTTGGCACGGAAAGGATGGAGGATAGCAATGTATCTCTCCACGCTGACTGTGGTCACGCTGAGGATGGAAGCAAAACAGACTGTCTCAAAGAGTGCCGTCTTCAGATAGCAGCCGATGGGCCCAAACAAGAAGGGGTAGTTGCTCCACATCTCGTAGACTTCCAGTGGCATCCCAAAAAGCAGCACGAGCAGGTCTGAGATGGCGAGGCTGAAGAGATAGTAATTGGTGGGGGTCTTCATGCTCCGGTGCTTGAGGATTACCAGGCAAACTAAGAAGTTACCTACCACCCCGACAACGAAGATCAGGGTGTACACCAAAGCCATGGGCAAGAACAGATGGCTCCGCCTGGGCCCACACAAGAAGGCCAAGTAATCCTCGGTGCTGTTTAAGTACCTCCTGAAATGTTCTTCCTGTAGGGCGAGGTGGTGAAACCAGGAGCTATTACTGATCCAGGCCATCACTGGATCTGCTGAAATGTGTCACAACTGAGATTCAGTCTTCTTTAACTTTCTCTGAGCTACTTTGCTCACTTTTTGCAGCAAGAGGAAGGGGCAGGGGGTGTTGTCTTGCCAGACCTAGATGCACAAAGCCACCGAGAGATGTGCGTGAGTGTGCTTGCCTGGCTTCCCTTAAGGTTTTGCTGTTGTAACAGCTGTTCCCCTGCAAGGAGTCCCTTAGCCAGAAAGCCCCTCCTTTCACACATATTCATTGGCTCGCTAAGTGCATTAGATTATAGAGTAAGAAAAGAGGTTCCAGCTACTTGTATCAGCTCCTGTGGCAAATGCATTTAGAGAATCAGAAAGGCGGGATTTAGAGAGCTGGAGATCTGAAATATAGGATGTGAGACTAGCTGCAAGTTGTTTGTACTTGTCAGAGGGTGAGAAACCAGACAAAAAAAAAAAACCAAAAACCAAAATTCAGTCCCAAAGGATTTTACAATATTATATTGATGCTACATCCAGTTATGAGCCTCAAGCAAAAGAAAAAATAAAATTCTGGCATGACTTTATTTTTCAGATCTGCTGATTTTTACTTGCTGTTGTCTACAGCAGCAAGTACTTGGGAACAGTTTGATCCGTAGAAAGCCAACCTGGTTTTGTAGTCATTCTTGTGGTATTAGGCTACTATCACGTTTCAGCCTTTTTTTTTTTAAAGACTGTAACTTTTTTCTCCTGAAATCTGACATAGGATTTTAATTGCTTTTCTTATTGATATAAAAATATTTTCCCACTCTCCTGTTATGCTGGAATCTGATCCCATATTCTTAGCTAGCTTTCTTTTGGGAATATTTCTGAACGCTGTATTATTCCAAAGACATATTTATTGCCTCCAGAACTAGATTTACATGAATTTTTATAAACTCTGATTTCTTCCTGAATGACAACCATTCTGCAAACACACTTTCTGAGCCAAAATGTGTATCTTGCAAGGATGATGGCTGTGTCAAAACAGATCGTTTAACTCCTTATGAATGCTTGATTTCTTGCTGAATTTCTCAAAAAAAAAAAAAAAAAAAAAGCTTTTAAGTGCAGGGATGTAATTTTCTGAGATTCATAAAAAGTTTAGTTGTTTGGAATGAAAGAGGTGCAGAAGCTGAGGGCTAGTTTGGGGAATTTTTGTCAGCTTGATGTGCAATTTGTCTGCCCAGTATCTCTCACTAGCTCTCACTTTTGAGTACCTGCCCAGTGTCCTCCTTGAAGCCATGTAAACCTTTTACATCCCTAGCATCCTTTGGCAAGGAGTTCCTTGGGTCTGCTATTTATGTGAAGAAGCACCTTCATTTCTCTGACCCTCTAGCTGAGTATCCCTAGCTGCTAACATAAGACTGCATATTTTTAAGGATCCAGAAGCAAAAGAACAGCCCTTTTGGCTGGCATCTCCTTCAAAATCCTGACAAAAGCAAGTTTTTAAAGGAAGATGCAAACTACTCCACTGTAAGTTGCTAGACAGTAAACTCATCCCACACAAAATCTGTTTTCTAACTCTTGAAGAACTGAGGCTGGCTCACATCATGCCTTCTTTACTCCTTCCCACCTTAACATCTTGTGGTTTAGTAGCAGTCCAATAACCTTGCAAGAAAAAAATATTGTTGTATTTTTTTATCTAAGAACAGACCGCCCGCAGAAATAGCAGCAGCAGGTGAAGAACCGAGGTTTGGTCCCATTGAGGCATATTCCATGTGTGGAGCCTGAGGCTTACTGTGCATTTGTTTAAAACATTGAAGGCATGGAAAGTACCACGCCAGCTGTACTAAAAGACAGAAGCATGTCTCTTGTGCTGACTTTCAGGTCTGCTGAAATTATCTCGCACATAAAATATCTTCATCAGAAAAACCCTACTCATTTCTTTAAGCATTGCACAGAGGTATTTTGTTCAGCAGATTGAAAGGTTTTATTGGATCGGTGACCAAAAAGTGTGCTCTTTTGACCTATTTCTCCCTTCATTAAGGATTCATCTTAAAAAGATTCTTTGCATTTTAATGATGTTGAATTTGATTTTGACCTGCCGTTGGTGTAGCAGGTAGGAACAGAGGAATCGTTAGTAGGGTGCCAGGCTGACACCCAGATTCATGATTTTGGAGCACAATAGGAGACAAGTATTTGAGAATTTGTGCAGGGCTAAACACTTTCTGTACCTCTGCTTAACTTTCAAAGACTTCCTTCCCCACCCCACCCCCATAATCTCTCAATATTTCATTTCTTTCCCTTCCTCCTTTTTCCTCCCCTAGTAAGTTCCACTGCTTTCTATACTGCATCATAACTGTGGTCTGTAAACACTGCTAAAACAGCTACCAAACTGGTCTTCACTTTTCTTCTTTCATATTAACCTCTACAAAGAAACTAAAAACAAAACCTGAGGTCTGTTCAGCTGGAACTCAATCTTACAGAAAAGGAAACCGAAATGGACTGAGTTATTTACTAAAAAGCCTACAAGGCAGCCATACCCATCATGATCTCTATGAGAGGGAAGCAATGGGCTGTAGAAACACATTAGGTCACTTGAAAGTGTGGATGTGCCAGGCCCACCTGTGTCTGCTTCCCCCTTCTTGATCCTTTCTGATCCTGCTGGGCTCGAGGGCTGACAATCTGTAAGAGCAGAAGCAGAGAGGAAAAACAGGTCTATTTGTCTAACAGGTCATCCCTGGAACCATGTTGCTATAACCACGATTAAGTGGCAGATGGAGAGGACAAGGAGAGTGGAAGATATATTTCAGTTCATTTCTTGAAGCTTTATTCGGTGTTTTTTATCATATTTGTGTCAACAAGGATAGGAGAGTATATTTAACCAAAGACCAGCTCTGGCTCTGTATGACTGGAAATGTTTTATTTTTACAGCTTCACTATGAGGGCAGTGAGGCACTGGACCAGGTTGCCCAGAGCAGCTGTGGATGCCCCATCCCTGGCAGCTTTCCAGGCCAGGTTGGATAGGGCTTTGAGCAAACTGGTCTGGTGGCAGGTGTCCCTGCCTATGACAGGGGGGTTGGAACTGGATGATCTTTAAGGACCTTTCCATCCCAAACCAGTCCTATGATTCTGTGAAAATAAAAACAGATGGTATTTTTCATTATAAAGCACACTTCATTGGTGTTTGCTGTTATATACTTGAAGGAAGATGGCGTGCTGCACGGTGGCCTTAGAATTGTGAAGTTTTATGTAGTAGAATCATAATTAATGTAATATTACATTCCATTAATATAGCGTGATATTTGGTGTCATTAACCTAGACAAATTTTTTTTAGCATGTTAAGTGTCATTGCTAGTCAGAGTATGGCATTATCTGCTTAGGCACTGACTATGCCCACATGCTGGTGGTATCTCTTGTACCACATTTAGACGGTGGAATCTTCCCCTTAGCTGACATAATGTGCTGCAGCACATTCCTGTGTTCCATTAAGGGCAGCAAAGTGCACATTTAAGAAGAGGTAAATTCAAGTGCCTTCATGTTAGCCAAAGCCCTTTTTAGGGCACCCATTAGTGACTATATATTAGGTCAGTACACGGTGGATAATTTTATGTTTTAGGAAAAATTGGATACATTCATCAAAAAAGCCAGAAAAGGGTGAAGGTAACCCATAGTATAGCAAATGGATAAATGCTCCGCAGGTAACGCTTACACAGGGATGTACTTTGAAGATCTATGGGCCATTGCAATGGTCTACCCTGAACAGCTGCTCATTCAGACTGTAGAATTTTATCTATGCAAAGCAAGCTTTTTTTGGATATTTATATCTATGTGGGGAGACACGGAGGTCTCTCATCCAGCTTCATATGCTCTGGTTGTGAAACTGGAAGTAATATAGCTGTGCTAATGCCATAGTGTGCCACGCTAATTAATTCTGTTGATTAGCTGAGATGCAATACTATGCTGACAGGTCCACTTGGCACGAGGACTTGAGCTGACATCTCTGAGCAGCCCTGCATGGGATGGTGCTCAGGGTCTGCAAGAAAGTGCCATAATCCTTACTGTACATGCATACTTAGAAAGACATTGCACTTCATTGGAAGGGCTTGCAGAGGCATGGGGTTTGCTGTAATACTTGGCAAGCAGGTCCACTTTTTTTTATGTTCAGCAATTACAACCCAGCCTTTCCTTTCTAATTTCCTTTTACAGCCATCAGGTTCTGTTGTTTCATCCTTTCTCCGATTTGTAATTACTGAAGGTAGGTGCAAAAGCCTTTAGAAACTCCGAAGGGGCTGCTACCCAGCCTGAGCTTGCTTTCCCTGCTCCTTTCATGGACCCTTCCAGAGCTGCCCATGGTGCTCTGCTGCTTTCTGAATTGCAGGTTCAAACTCACAGTTTTAGTCCTTTGAGAACTTGGCAGGACCAAGTATTTCTGTTCCATAGGGATGCAAAGAAGAGGACACAGAGCTGCTAAGCACAAATGTTTAAGGCATAATACGTTGAAAATGTTAACACAATTTCTAGAAAATTATAGCCCCACTCACCTTATAAATTACTGAGCTATAATTATAGATCGTGGATTTCACTCCTTTTTTATTATTTTATTTATTTATTCTCCTTTTTCCTTTGAAAGGCTTGTTTGGTTGACTACAGTAGCTGGAATGTGAGTCCTTGTTTTTCAAAGCATATTCAGTATAACATTCAACATGCCATCAAATGCAGAGATATGTTTTGTATATTTTCTCTCCCTCCCTGCTGGAGGAGTGAGCGCCTTTCCATGCCTTATTGTAAATCACTTTGTAATTATCTAGGCTCTTTGCAGGCAGCTTTTCCATGGCTGTGCATGATAGCTGAAGTCCCCAGGATATCAATCAACACACATAAGAAGTGGATTTCATTAATTTGGTACAAAATACCAAGGAGTGCACCCCTCTGCCTGGAGCAGCTGGCAACCTGCACAGTCCGTACAGACACAGGCCACTTGAAGAGCGGAACCCATTTTGCCTAACTTCAGTCATTAAAAACAACAAATAAGCCTACACAGATTGTTCAGGCTCCTACTTCAGTCAATAATGGAAAGAGGAACCTCCAGAGAGGGATTTGTCCTAAACCACAGCACAAAGTAAGAGATATGAAATGGAGAACCTTACTTTTTCCTATCAGCTGCAGAGGGAATGTGGGTTATAAGTTTTATATATGTATATAAACTGCCAGCTTGTTAAGCAGCTGAGATGAATTTAGACCCCAGATTTGGGCAGTCATATTCCTTCTCCTCCCATCAGGACCAGTGTTTAGAGGGAGTCATGTACAAGCTTTGTCTGTGAGAATCTGTTGGACAGCTGGAAACTGGGCCAGAGCACCAGCCAGCAGGTGAAGAGCAAGGACAGGGTGGATGTACCTACTGATACGGCTTTCAGCGAAGGATTGCTTCATTAGCGTTGATTCCAGAAATTAGTGGGAACAATGCCCTTCCATTTTAGTAAGCGTTCCATGTGTTGTGTGTGTGCTGATGCTTTGAAGAGGCAGTGGGTGGCAGGTAGGGAAGTGGTTCAGGCTTGACATGCAGAAGAGCAGTGAAAAGAGCTGAAAAAGAACCCTGATGCAGAAAATTTTGTCATACTGAATGTGTCCATCGTGACAAAGGGACATGGGTTTACATGGGGGAGGATGAAATGATTGTCGCGGCAGAAAAGTTATTGAAGTCACAAGCATGGTACAGAATGAGTCAGGTCGTCTGAGTCAGGAGGGATCTGGTACTACAGGACTCAGATTTACATGGGAAGAATCCTATTATTCAGCATCTCTCTATGGGTTTCTGCATCTTATTACAGTACTAATACTGCGCTGCAGTTTCTTCCTCTCCTTGTTTTGTCAGGAGAGACTGACTGACTTGATTGTCTGGCCCAAAAGAGACTTAACTAATTTCTCTGACATGACTTATCGTATTATTTTTTCAGCTTACATCCATTTGGCATCTGTTCCACACCTTGGGATTAGGGCAAGGATTTTTCTCCACTAGAAGAAAAATCCATCTCTGGCATAGAGTCTGCGTGGTGCTTGGATATGCATTAGACATATGTACTGATGAGACAGAAGGAATCACAGTGACAAGTCTTTACATATTCAAAGAAAGGCAGTGATGCATGGTATTACTGGAGGTGGCAGAAAGTTATCAGTTTGATATGGGAGAACTGAATCCATCAGTGAAAATGATAAATGGGAATTGACATAGCACATACCATATATAAAGCTAACAGTAAGAGGAATGTGAAGAGAATCCCTTTTCTGAAAATTTCTTTCTCTAAGGGTTGGTGTGGAGGTAGCCTTGCTGTAAGAATATTAAAGTGTATTTGGAAAAATTTCTCCTATTGGAAAATAATATACACTCTTTATTTCCCTCCAAAATGCAGTGATGTGTTATTTTATACTCTATGAAACAATTTGTTCAGAGCTACTTACATCATCATCATAATGATGATGATGGTGATGATGCAATGTAAGGAACTGGAAATTAGACAGCATTTTTTTTCTCCTCTTGTAATTTCAGAAAAGGCTTGTTAAAGTTATCTATGCACATTTAAATTTTCTTGGCTCCAGTAAAAGTCTCACTCTACTCCTCATAAGGGTGACTCTGGCAAAAACACTTGTCCAGAGTTTCCATTCCCTCCTGACTCTGCTGCTGGTCACATTGCTTTGTAAGTGATTACTGTGATCATCTGTCTTTGTGTCACATTGAGAATCAATATTATTTGACTTGGAGTTAAAGAAGCTGTCTTTATGAAGAAGGATGTGCATAATTTGGAACATTAATATGCTGGCAGATGATGTTCTCTTCCTGCTCTTTTCCCCATTAGACTATCCCCAGGAGTCATATCTGGGTTTAGTTAAATGCAGCAAGGGATGATACTGTTCTTTTGAATGTCTTCTGCTACAAGGTTAGAGAGAAAGAAAACTCTAGACACAACAGTGGTGAAAAAGATACACGCTGAAGGGCTAATTTGCCAGTTTCCAGATAACCTAAGAGGCCTTAGACATGCAAAGCAAATGGATCAACTTAGTAAAAGGCTTGTTTCAAATTGTGCTGTACAAAACCGTTTTTGTGTTTTGCAGCCCACTCAGTAGTGAGGTGATCCCAGGCAGAACTGTAAAGTAAGGTAAGATAACCCATGCGTGCCCTCTGGAGCTGGGAGCAGGATGAGGAAGAGATGCAACCATAACAGCTCCTCTCTGCAGGATGGGGGGTTGGGTGCCCTGAGCACCCCTATGACCTGCTGATTTTGGATTCAGTGGCTTTACTAGGTCTGTTCTTCACCAGGATTTAGATCAGTGTGCCAGTCCAGCGGCCCTGTTGCCCTCACTGAAACTGGAGGTGAGTGTGAAGCTCAGGAGCTTCCCATGCAGACCCCTGCAGGCTGTGCTCTCTTCATTTCAGGTGCAAGAAAAATGCTAATTGCACACTTCCTTGTAGCACAGGCGCTGAGGCCATAGCTGCTGCAGTGCCTTTCTTTTTATTCTGTTCTATTCTAACCAGCCCAATGCTAGTTTTACAGTGGCTGTACGAATTTGTCTTAGTCCATCTCTTTACTGGGAGACCACTTTAGCATCCAGATGGATAAATATTTTGCCTAGTAAAGACACCTTCATTATCTGCTCATTTGCAAACTTGGATTCACAGCTAGATCTGGGCTGACCCAGAACTCTATTGATTTGCTCTGATTTTACTAAATGTTAAATATATCGCGTATCAATGAACATGCGAATGTATCCTACAATACCTTCAATAAAACAGATTTCTAATTTGGAGGGAAACGACTCAAATGTGAGTAGTGATTTTAGTAATACTAATTGGGTAGTAATATTAACTCTGAAATGGAACTAAAAATAGATTAGGTAAGAAGAATGGAGCTAGAAAGCCTGATGTTTTATTTTTCAATTCTGTTTAAAGATCAATGGCTAAAGATTAATGTTGCTTGAAACAAGAAAAGCTTAATGACGGCTGGTAGGACAAAGGAGGGAAATAAAATAGAGAAGACCTAACACTCTTGAAGCAATAACCTGTTAGGAAGATAAACAGAATAACAGTGGGGATTGGAAATGGAAAAGGACAAAATGAACTTTAGACAGGAAATGAAAAGAGTACACCAGATTAACAATATACATAAAAGACAGAGATGAGGAAGGAGGACAGAAAGAAAGAAAGCAACCAGAAACCTGTAAAGCCATAGGATCATAGGAGCACAGGCTAACACAGCCTGACATAAGATCTCTGGGGGTCTTTAGTCCAACCTCCTGCTTAGATCATGGTCTGCTGCAGAGTGAGACCACAGACTGGACCGTGAGGTGACCTCCTAGGTGCCACGGAGGCTGCTGTGAGCTCCCTTGAAGCCTTATCTTCCCAGGTGAAACCCAGCCATTCTCTCAGCATCTCTTCAAGGGCAAGCGCTCCAGCCCCCAGCATCCTGGTGACCTCTCCTAAACTTGCTCCGGTTCATCAGTGTCATTCCACTTTGGGGGGACCAGAACTGGATGTAGCATTCTAGATAGGACTCATGAGTGCTGATCGTGGAGGGGGATGAACACCTCCCTCAGTCTGCTGGCTGTGCTCCTATTAATCCAGGCGGCTGCTGCTGCTGCCAGGCGTACAGCTGGCTCGTGTTCAGATTGCTATCTACCAACACCCCCAGGTCCTTTTCAACTGAGCTGCTCCCCATCCAGCTTACTTTAGTATGCACTTGTCTGCCTTTCCCAGCATTCCTCTGTGTGGAAGCTGTTACCACTAAAATTTGAGGAATGGCTCTTTAGCATTGCTATTTCCAAGATAACACTGTGTATAAATCTGATTAGTCCCACATTGTTATTCATTATTCTCTCTTCTGCTGTTTGTGATGATTCAATCATCCCAGAAGAGAAAGGAAACAGTATCCGTGGTCCAGATTTATGAGGTGTCTGGGAGCCTAAGTCTCTCTGGTACTTGTGAGACTTGGAATCTTAAAGGCTTTCAGAGCCTTGGTTTCTAGCCTTGTGTTAGCAGTAACAGAACACAAATACTATAATACAAATTTTCCCAGCACTGAGAGTGTTGTTCTTAAATATCTGCCTGGTCATTTCCCTGGAGGATATGATGCATGATGAGGTGATACTCGATAGTCTGCTAGCACTAAATAAATGGCCTATAGAAAACACTCAGGATTTTTCTCCAAGCATAGAAGAGTTCCAGAGTTAGAACTGAAGGTTTCCACGCTCCTCACTTCAAGCCTTGTTGATTGCCTTTGTGTTGCCACAGTGTTGATCGGTAAGTCTCCTAAAACTTTGGAGTGTCCCACAGCTGCCACTACATCACTGTAGTGGCCCTTCTTGTCATCAGAAGATGCTATGCTTTCTTTCTTTTGGTTGACAATCACCATCTTTTGATATGCATGGTCTTGCATACCACTCATTTGAACTGAAGTCTCAGAGCTGCCGTGCAAGTGATTTACACAAAGCAGAGAGGGGAGTCATGCAGGCAGCACTTTGTGTCACTCTGTTCCATCGGGCTGACAGCACTGTGTGCCTCCAAGCTAACGGAAAACCAGAAGCTTTGCTCATATCTATCAAGGTACAAGGTTTAAATGATACCTAATAGATAGGAAAGAAGAAGATCCACTTTTACTGGCTAGTTGGAAACATGTTCAAACCAGGATACAGGGCAGAAATCTGTGCATCTCTGGTCCCTTTTGTGAAACATTTATTCACAGACCTGAATGGGACTTCTACGGTGAGTGAGCTGAGTGAGCGTCTCACACTGGCTCTGTGCTAAATAGGTACTTCTCAGATCGAGTGTACTGGCCATGATTTTGTCTTCAAGATGTGAGAATCAAGGCCTAGGTATTTCACAAGTGATTCTTTCTAAAGCATCCTACAGTGCGCTGCAGATGGTGCTTCAGTGTTAAAAAAGATTGTGCTCAGTGGGGAAAAAGCTCCTTTTCCTGAGCACATCTGCCTTTGCTTTGCTGTACAATTTCCCCTGAGATTTTAAAGAGCTTCATATAGCCTTGTCCTTCAAAGCAAGATGGTTCCTCTCTTCCAGAGAGATACAGAGAAGTATAAAATTCTACAAAATTTGTAGCGATTTAAACTTTTGGGCATTTGGCCCTGTGCTGCACCAGCAACCCAGTGGAGGAAGATCACGAGGCATTTTTGTCTCTTTCTAAAAGAAATGTTGTCTTCCCTCCCACCATTTTGGGAACATCATGTAGATTCTGCTTTGAGAGACATCATGTCTTCCTCTGACAACAGCTGCAATAAGATCAAGAGCTGCTGTATGATACTTTGAAAAGTTTTAGCTCGCTACCAGATCTTGTACATATTAACTTGAAGGATTTTTCTTCAGACCTTATACATATTTATAGTGAAGTAGGTGCTTTTTCTAACTGCTCTTGGCATTTTTAAAATACAGGTGCTGGAAGGTGTTCTTGTACTGTACCTTCACGTTAAAGGGTGAGAATAGGAAGGCAAGTAGTTTCCACGCAGCAGCCATGCCATTGTAGCAGAGAAGCTGATGCACTGTTTTGTTGCAGCTGGGCTTCTGAGATCTGAAGTCAACTGTAAGATGAAAAGTGGGCCCAAAAGGCCAGGCTTAAAATTAGATATGCTCTTTAATTCAAAAAGCTTATTTGAAGAGTGCTGTATTTCACTGCAAAGAGGTATTACTTTTGAGTATGTTAAAGTACAGGCACTGCATCATTCAAATAGAAAGTACCTAAATTTGAATAGCAAGAAGCCGTGTGTCATGGAAGCATGCGAAAGCACCTCCTGAAGAGCAGGATAAAAAAAAAACCAACCTACACCCAAATCTGAAGAACAGCTGCATTTTTGAAACCATGTTATTTTCTGACAGTACATACATTAATTCTGGTGAATAGCTGTTTACCCAGTTAGTTGGGCAAAAAAACTGTGTCTACTTTTCCACTTCAATTTCAAAGATTTGCTACTGAGTTCAGATGTGCTTTAATCTAGGCTGGAACACTCAAGATAAAAAAAGCAACAAAGCCACCTCAAAGCAGATGAGCTGAATGAACCTGTGGCATCACAACAGAGCAGTAAAGACCTGTTTCCCTTTCCCACTCTTGCTGGGGAAGTGTCCCCAGGTATGGAGCACATGCTGCAGCCCACCAGGGCTGTTTCTATTTCTAGCTTCAGTGGGGCTGGACTGAGGGTCCACTGGGAGCTGCTCCATTTTGGTGGACAGCATCAACCTCACATCTCAGTCTAGACAAGTCCAAATCGCTCGTAAGCGTGATGCTGTGGGTTGCTGCCTGTCTGTGTGACTTCAGCAGCATGGGATCAAACATTGGTAATATTTCACCCTTTTTGCTTCTACCTGTTTTGTCTTCCTCTGCTGCTCTCTGCCAAACCTTCCTGGCAGCATGGAAACTGCTCCCAATCCTCTCCTTGGACAGTTCATGGAGAACCCTTGAGACTCTACCTTAAGCTCACAAATGGATGTGTAGGAGTTGAAATAATGAAAGCCTTGGTAGGAATCAACTCTAGTTATAAGCTTATGGTTAAAACAGATTTCTTTTGGGAAATAATGTTTTGATGAAAACTGGGGGGTTTTGTGCCTCATGAGATGCTACTGGTTTTGATGAAATTACTCCCCTCCAGAGAATTTCTGAAAGTAAAATTTAATCAGCTTTGGAAATGTCAAAATAAAGGTTTTAGTATCAGAATATTTTTATGCCTTTTCGTTTCTATTCGTTTGAATATTTCTATATTATTTTCAGGTCTGTCATAAATATTACTCAATAGGCTTTGTGAAGAATGTGTCAAGTCACAGTGTGAAATACAGCCAGACATAGCATGACATTTACATATTTTCTAACCTTTTAAAATAAGTTTTAAGTACATTTACTGCTGAGTAGAGATTGAACTGGAAAAGTAACACTAAGTCTTTCAGAGTGTTTCTCATTTAACCAAGAAGACAAGAGCAGCACTGAAAGCGTTACCCAGGGAACAGCAGTTTTCAATAGACCAGTGTTAACTTGGAATAATTTTTTAATACATAAAATTATATTCAGGATTTCATCTATTCCTCCTTATTTAGAAAGGCAACAAGTCTTCAACCATTAGTATTTCAAATGAACCCAACTTCCTGACAAACTCTAATAAATATCAATTTTCTTTTTTGCAGATTGGTTACGTGCAGATCTGACGTCTGAGAAGTTCCACAGTCACCGTTGCAAATTGGATCAGGAGACTTTAGGTAGGTAAGGTTGCATTTACATACAGAGCAGACAAGCTTCTAAGGGGTGCATCATCAGACACTTCATTTTCATGTAAAATGGACAAGTTTTACAGCACTGGCCAAAATTAACTCTGTGTTTACTCCTACACGTTGCATCTTTTGATAAAACAAGAGCAAACTGCATCTTTCAAATACTTCTTGGATTTGACCCTTATTATTTGTGCTGTTATAAAAAAAGGTTTAGCAAGTGAGGCAAGTCCTTAATTATACACAGAGGAGAGGGCAGGAAGGGCAATGCTTGATTCAGAGGTAACCTGTTAAACTGTTAACAAGATAAATCAAAGACATTCTGCGCTTCTATGTGTGCGCTTCTATGTGTGCGCACGTAAAGTCTCTGTATAAAGGGTAGCTATGAAACGACATACATAGTTTTCCCTTTCCTGTGGTTTATTCTAGTTCTAAACATAAAATAAGTCTTTAAAGAAATGAAAACAAAAACAACAACAACAAAAAAATAACCCGACCGCTACAGCAAGTATATTAGCTTATAGTTAGACAGACAAAAATTAACTTATGCTTCTGACACTTGTTTTTAAAGCTTTTGTATTACTCTTAAAAAATTCAAGGTATGGGTGGTATTTGGAAGCAAATCAATGCCTCTTATTTACTGTCTTAATGCAATGGAAATGAAGTGTGTGAGAAGACCTTTGAGGTTTTCTAGGGATTTATCTGCCCAGCTTTTATTGAATACAACTAATCAATCCTAAAAATTTTTGAGAATAGCATTTTAAGCACTGTTTTTACAGAGCTCACAGTATCTACCATTTAAGATTGTGATCTTAAACCTATTCAGTGCAGGAAAAAAACCAATACTCCCTTACGCTGCTTGAAGGCAGGTAAATACAAATACTTTCCTCAATGGAATTTTCCAGATCAGTGGGCTCCTAGTTGAAGATTTTGGAATAATTTTGCAGTTTTGTATAGGTAATAATTGGGGGCAGTGTATCATAATATCTTAAAATAGGGAAGGGAAGGGATGCAGAATGCATTGGAGTTAATTACATCATTCATCCAACTGGTAATTTTTTTTCAGTCGAAAAAGAACTTATCAGAAAATATCAGGTTGTTGAACTCAAAACCTTTCATGTGAATGCACTTGTTTTAAACACTTACTAGGCAAAATTTGCTCTGTTTCAGGGTGGGCTTCGAAGCAGCACACTGAAGGACTTTGTTCCTTTCCAAGACAAGTCAGTAGCCCAGTGCACTGGGTTTTACTGCAACATGTGACACCAGGTTCAGCTCTCCATTCCTACATGTTTGTTGAATTAATTCTAAAGTGGCCAAAAGTCTGGCTGTGGTGAAAACTTTGTGGTGAACAGGTAGACTTCTAACCTGGAGCTGTTGGAGTGGAGGTTTGAGCCTGACCTGCACCCACCTTTGTTACCCTGTAATACAGCCTGGCACCTCTCTTTCTTATATGGTCTGGTTTAGCTTTGCAGCTGTGTCGTTTGTTTCAGTGTAATTACTGTAGAGAGATTGCTAAGAGGGAAGGAGTTGTTTAAAACTTATGATCTCTGAAGAGACTGTACAGCAGCTGAGACCATTCTATAGGTAACTAATGAAACAAACTTGGACTCTCAGACTCTCCATTAAGGGAAGAAAATTAAGGTTCAGTGATCGATCAGCTGTAGCTATAGGGTCGACTATTGTTTGAGACACCTTAGAAGACTCTGAGATACCTGTAAGCACAATGCTGAATTAACATAGTAATGCCTATTGAATGAATATGTATGATTTTCCCAAGAAATATAATGCATAAAACCAAATGTGGACTATATAATTTTGTTTGAATGAAATATACGGCATGCACTTTGGGTGGAACGATCGCCTGTGCACCCAGTGCTGCAACAAAGAACGCCTGCTTCTTAATGCTATGTTGGTGTTACGGAGTTCTCTTACTCCCAGTTTCAGTGAGACCACCACAGGCTAGCACTCACCTATGCTCTGAGTTTTCCCGAGGTAACATTCAAATTGTCTTTGTTTTAACTAAAAACTGACCCTTAAGTATTAATGTGGTAGAGGGGGCATTTCTTCTCCAGATCCGAAATTTATTTCAGAAAGCAGCTAAGATTCTGTGATATTTTGGTGAGGTTACATACCCACCAAGCACAGGCAAACAGAGAAAACAGAGATAGCTCCGAGATTTTTCCAAAGAACAAATAAAAATTTTTTCCTCCTTTCTTCTCCCTTATGACAAACAAAGGCCATTTATAATGACAAATAAAATGTAAAAACTTCTGTGACTTGCCTAGGGCTGGAAAACGGGTCAGTAATTCAACTTCTATAAGAATGCAATGTTTATGGTTCCCAGCTGCCTCCTTGCCTCCCTAGATTGTGTTATTTGTTTCCCTTGTATGCTGAAAATGCCCTAAAGTATAAAGAAGAACTTTTAAGAACCACATGTTATTACATAATGACAAAAATGGGATTGTTTGGAATAATTTTGAAATGACTAACTGAGCTACTGATAAAAATTATCTCCTAATTTTGTTGATAGAGTGTGATGATAGTACAGAAATACACCTTCAGCAACGACACTGCTGCAGCTTAAAAAGGAAGAATGTAAACATTTTTGCAAAGTTAGGCAGTTTAAAGCAAATAAAAAAAGCTGTGGCATCTAATATACACCTGATTTACACACAACCCCCCAAAATGTTACTACTTTTTTTTTTTTTTTTTGCATATTTAGAAATTTTATTTCAAGCAATGAAAGATTGTACTAATACCTGGTATCTATACACTTCTCAGTGCAGCTACTCCCTTTTTAAAAACAATCATCATCACAGCTTGAATGCACCAGGAAAATAAAAGTCCAGTTATTGAGAATATACTTGTGCATGTTTCAAGATGTTTACATTAAAGCCAGGCTGATATTTAAGACCCTCTTTGGACCAGACCTTTTCTATGTATAGTTCAGGATGCAGATTTCTAGAAGGAGAAAGAGAAGTGAAGGAAGAGAAACCCAGCAAAATGGAAGCGATAAATAACCAAACTTCTGCAAACTTGTGTTTGCCTCTAACTGCATTCAGGAGCTGATCGCTCCTGCTTTCCCCCTGAACTCAGTGACGAATACATTGTTTTAATGAATCTGTTTACCTCCATATTATAGCAAAAGTAAAAAAACCCAAAGCCAAATAGGACTGCATTTATGAAAAGTCACAGATTACTTAACTGCATTCTTAAAATGCTAGCCACAGAACTGTGCATACAAAAGAGGGGGGAAGACTCACCTGAATGAAGAGTGCTGCACGGAATATTAATATATGTCCTGTTACAGAGATGCGCTTAGGATGAATAAACACATAAGGATGGAAAATGAATGGTGGAAGAAGAACACAGAGAGAGTAATTTGAACAAGAGTCCTGGCTATACTAAACCTTCAGAAGTCAGAAACTTCCGATAGAAGAGGCGGAGGCAATCAGGCACAAAGATTAAAGTCTCAGATTTGCAGCATTTGAAGTAAGCAATATTAATCTGCTACAAAAGCCAGTTGCAACACAGAGGTTAAGGCAAAAGGCACTCCTGCTTTTGTATGTGTGTTGAAGAGAATGGTAATCAGGGTTTTCACTAGCCACAGGTAACCAGAAATATTATAGGAAACTGTGCTCCTAACAGAGCCACAGACCTGCAGAAAGAACTTCTTCCTTCCCGCTCCTGCCCATGTGCCATGTACCTCTAGCATCACCGGGCTCCGAGTGAACCTACTGCCTCTTTCCTTGCTCACGTCTTGATTTCCTTTTGCTGCCGTTCTATCATTCTCTGGACCAAACCAGAAATCTTCCTAAGATTCTACCAACATCACGTGCATCCATACTTCCATGCCCCAGCGCAGGTTACCCAGCACCGCGGCAGGACAGGGAGGAGCTGTACAGAAAGCTCTTCCCCCACTGCAGGGCGGCAGGGCTGGCTGGCTCTCCCCCTTCCTGCCCAGCCCTTTGCTGGCATTCCAGTTGCTGAAATTCTGCACCAGTGAAGTCTCACCCCTCTGAAATTAGCCATTCCTAGGTAACATTTTCCTGGATGTGTGCTTGATGTTTTCACAACCTTTCTGTCTCAGGTGTTGCTAGGAATCCAACAATACCTGCCCTACAAAGCCTGTTAAGTTTGTTTGTTATATCGACATCAACATCCATCTCCCATTAGCCTTGCCTGACATATATGTTTGTGTGTCTGTGTAAACACGCTATAAACCCAAGGGGATTAGAACTAACAGTTTATGTATTATGATATATTATGACACCAAGGAAGTAGAGCTTGAGGACTAAAGATGCTGATCCATCATTGCTAAAAAATAACGTTCCAACCCTTCTTCCCTCAGAGCTGACCTTTTCCTCACCTTCTCAGCATTCATCTCTCACTTGCTTATTTTGGTGCAGATGTCTTCCATGATTTAATGTCTTTGACAGAAGAATACATGTAGCATTTATTATCGATGTGTCTTGGAAAGGCAGATCAGCATGCCCAGAGCAGAAGTAGTTTGTTTACTACTTAATGGCAAAGTGGTTGAATTCTAAAAAGGGCACTGATGTTATTATTTAAAGACAAGCAGAAAGCAGACAGCAAAGAGAAACAACCTATTTGAAATTCTGCACTGTCTACAAGATAGTAATAAACTTCTGCCATGGTTGAGAAATAGGGGTAATTAATACCTTTAAACTCCAGTTAGAAGCCAATTTCCCAGGAAAGGTGGTGGAATTGCTGTGATGAAGCTCCAAAGAGGCAAAACAAATGACTGTGGTAGCAAAATGCCGACCCATCCTGAGTCCACGCTGGCTAATTTAGTGGTTCCTCAGCTTTGCATAAAGAAAAAAAAAATCTAACTTTTCTGTGGAAAAAAAATAAAAAAGAAAAGAAAAAAAATAATTATGCAGCACATAGAGAGATGAGGGAATGTGAGAGGTTTTCGGAAATTAAGTCTTTGCAAACACTTTGCCTGCAAAAATCTATTAGTTTCTTATTGCAGAAAATACTCTTAGGAACAGTGCCTCAGTTTCATATAATCCTATAAATAAAGACCATTACTGTTCAGTGAATTTCTCCCTCTGGTGGAGACAATGTGATAAACAAAAGATAATATTTCTATGAGAAGATAATCTTTCTATAGCCATAAAACTAAGGCCTGGAAAATCCCATTGCTCAGACATGAGTTTCTCTGAACGAGCTACCCAGTGTGAATCTGTATGCTTCGGAACTTGGGGGCAGAGAGCTCTACAGCCTCTGTGTGAGCAAACGTTGCCAATATTTGCTTTCCTAACAATCTCCAAGAATATAGGTCTCACTTTCCCACTGTAATTGATGCCAAAAAAGACAATGTCGTTCTTCTCAGAAGAAATGAAAAAGGAACAATGCCACAGTTCCTCTTTCTGCAAGTTTCCTTTAATTTTGTCCAAACAAAGTGATATTTTACTTACTTTTTGGGACACAACTTCAATTCCAGCAGTCTGTGACCATTTAAACTGCCAGAAGGAGCAACGCATGGACTGATGACAACCTGAAGAAGAGTAGCACAAAGGCAACCATGCTTAGGAGTCCAGTTAGCACTAGGAACCATCTGCTTCTTCAGGACCATGTTCTTTTACATGGAGCAAGGGTGCCTGCTCTGCTACCCTTTGTGGGATGTGTTTCAAAGCTATCAGTTGCTTGGCAGGATACATAGCTGCTATTTGGGCCATTTAGCAGACAGCTCATCAGCCAGTATCTCAGAGTGAGGCTGTTTTGCAGGAGGCATTTGTGAGATGGCACATTTGTGCAATCAGAAGGAAATGGGGCTCGCATCAAACGTCCTCACGATTGCCAGTGTGGCACTCATCAGTGTAGTATCAGAGCCACTTGCAGCCTCCAAGGCCACTAGGCAGGCATGTAGATTTTCCTGGTGAAGTATGCTGGAGAAGGTGCTACAGCATCTCAGAAGCCTTTGGCTAGCTCATTTATCTGCACGTGCCCACATGTTGATGTCTCACAGGAATGAAGGTTTACTGCACAGACTGAGCAACCTCACAGCACGTGCTGCTGGGGGAGGATCTGCTTTGCTGGTGATAACTGCCTTCCACCAAGCAAGAAGCAAGGGTTTTCAGGACTGACATTTTGGATATTGGTGCATTTTTTCAGGATGTCCCTAAGTGACGCATCCAGTGCACATCCTTATAAGTAGCAGGACTTTGGAAGTCATTTCTTGACCAAATATAAAATGGCTTTTCATAGAAAACCTCCAAAAAAATATTCATGACTACTGATTGTCATTACTAATGTTATTTAACCCCCACCCCTAAAACTACATCTAATTATAGAGACAAGAAGAAGTGAAAAGAAGAAAAAATTTAAGATCAAAGTCTGGTAAGAAAAGTATTCCAGCAAGCTTTACAAGTGACATCAGAAGAGACAGGAAATAAGGATGTTAATTACACATTTGGCCCTCTGTGAATTTTCTGTCTAGGTGAGTCCAAGTAATCAACTCTCACAACATTCATAAAATCTCTGGGAATGAATTTCAGCCTTGTGAATTCGTTGTGTGAGAAAAGCACCACAAATAAACTCCCAGAATCATGATTTGTTTCCACAAAGGGCCAGACCACGGGGAAATGTCATAAAATCAGATGAAAACAGTGCCCGAACTCCAACAGGCAGATAATTCTCCCAAACTCGGTCTCTGCCATCAAACAATAACTTCAGATGCTGTTTAAATATGACACTATTGATCTGGCCAGTGCTAATCCCCCAAATCTCTTCTTCAATTGCATATTGCTTGACAGCTTAGTGGCTCCAAGTCATTTCTCTGCAAGAGATGACTGTTCCGTTGCAGCAAGGTAAAAGATATTGAGTTATTCCTGGATCTGTGTGTCTGAAGCCAGCACGGCTGTGGCAGTCAGAAGGTGCCTGTGAGGCTGTCCTGGCACCCACGTCTTTCCCTTTCACCCACGTGCCTCTTCCCCAGCCCAGGCTAATAAGCCAGTCCCTGCTGTGGCAGGCTGGGGACATGTTTTCGTAGCTGACCAGTAAACCCAGTGAGTGGAATGTGCCTTAATGGGAAAGGGAAGATACAGAAAGTTGGTCCTGAGGTTCACCCACTCCTCCCCAGCTGGGTGGGCACAGGGGAGCCTCCTGTAAAAAGGATGGGGGGTCTTCACACACTGCCACATGCAGAGCAAAGAGAGCACTGGGGTGGGAGTGTGACAAGAAGTCCAGATAAATGCTTTACAACCTTTCACAAGCAGCAAAAGCAGCACAGGTGCAAATGGAGACATACCCTCATCCTTCCTCCGTGACCGACTTCCCAATAAACAGATTTTGTCCTTATTTACTCCTGGAAGTTGATACCTTCTTTGCTTGCAAAGCTTTCCATTGTCTGATCAGTAAATTTACACCTTGTTGCATTCTGGCTTCCTAGAAAACAAAGATTATTTCTGGTTTAGCAACACACTGTCTCAAGGCATACAGAACTTCACTGGGATGGTTGCATATGCCACCTCCTTTCCTTTCTTCAACGGTCACTAAGTTTTGTAAGATGAACGAGCCCAGGGGTGCTTTGGGGGAAGAGGCACCAACCGCTCCCCCACACCCCAGCCACGCAGCGAAGATGAATGTGCCCAGACTGAGGTGACAGATCAAGCCCACCCGGATCATCCTAGCTGATCATCCCTAAAGCATTCTCATTTTTTCCTACCATTAGAGAACCAGGGATGGAAATCAAAATAAGCATTCTAGTATTGACACATTCATGCTGTTAACACATTGAATAATTGCACAGTTGCAGAATTTAGGCTGGATTCGATAAGGAAATTAATTTCTCACTCACTGTCTATTCCCACCCCAGTAAATTTGAGTTCAATGATTTCAACCACATTTCAAAGTCTGAAAAAGGAATTGAGATCTCACATATTTGCAGAATTAGCAGCTGAACAGAAAAGAGTTTCATTACTGGTCCTGCTGAAGGAAAAAGCACATGGCTTTTGTTGCCCATTTTGCTCCCCACAAGCACGTTGCCTCCTGACCAATGGGCTCAGAGGGAGCCCCAGCACACAGCTGGCCCACAGAGGTTATTCCTGGCTAGACTCATAGGAAGAGCTGAGATTCCCATCGTGTGAGTGGGGAACCGCAGGGGGGGGGGGAGGACACAGATCTATTGGAGTGCAGCTTCCACTAGGTATGCTTTTCTTGGCACTACCTTTTTTGGATGGAATACCACAGTTTTTTGGGTTTGTTGATTATTACTTTTATGAGGGGAAGTAATGCTTTACTTGCTCCTGAAAAGCTGTTAATGAGATTTTCCAAGCCACATTAAACAAATTCATAGTGTTGCAATTCTGTAGTTAAAGATGAATCGTCTTAGTTTATCATCCGGGCAGCTGTAAGCAATAAAAACCTGGTTTGGTGACATTTACTTCAGTGTAGGTCATTTGCACTTCTGCTGTATTTCATAAAAGATCCTGTTGGCACGCATGACAAACTGGAATGATCTGCAGTGATGGATCTTTTATTCAAGGAGCTTTTCACCTTCCTGTGGCATCCCATGATTACTGGAGGGAGAAGAGGTTTTAAAATAGGGTTTTAGAAGTTGTTCTTTTCTTTCCGATTCAAGAGACGCATGATTTCATATTCACTTCACTGGCTATCTGTAGATTTATTTATAGAGACTGGTTGCTCTGAAGTGATTGCACAAGCAGATTATCTTAACACGACAGCCAGGGACTCCTCCAATGAATTTGTATCCCACAGCCACAGCCAATTCAAGCTTTCCTAGGAATATTTACTCCACTTCATTTGAACTGCTTAAGTGCATGTCAACGGCCTTTCATTCCACTTATGCTCACTCTATCATCAATGCATTAAGTAATCTTCAAACACAGCATTTTTAACCTGTTTGGGGTAGGTTTTAATTGGTCTGTTTCAATAAAATCAACATTGGTACCTTTTCCTTCTCTAGTGACCACTGTAGTGGGAGTTGGTATGATTCAGTTCCTTGTTTTTACTGTAAAAGCTAGTCTGGGTAAGTTAAAGTTCAGGTTACATATTGTGTAATAATCTAAACACAGAAAGACACTTAAACAGTATGCTTTGTGAAATGCTAGTTCTGATGCCTTTATTCCATACACAAACTTAAAATATTTAAATACACCAAGACCTAACTGTAATGACTGACCTAGAGGTGGCTGGTAAGGAGGTAGCCCAGCTTATAAATATTAGGCAAACATTGCTTGTTTATCTCCCAGATATTTCTCAGCTCTCAGATCTGTTCCTCTTCTACAGGGAGAGAAATACAAAGTCTCAAAATGAAGGTCAAAGTGAATTCTAGAGCAGACGCGTACCTTGGTTTTGGGAAATGCAGGCTTGGTTTCTTCTTTGTTATTTCCCCGAGTGTCATGCAGGTGACATACACACCATCTTCTGATGTGAGATGTGACATAACTGACAAAATGCCAAGACCTGGGCATCCTCAGAGGACTGGAGAGCACAAATCTTCCCAGGTTTTTGGCTGTGATCACGGTCAGACAGCAAGCCATAGGAGTAGGAAGGCTCTATTGCCAAGCGTTGGTTAACTAATATCGAAAACATAGAAGACAGACAATAATTTCAGCTGACAACATAATTCACTTGCTTCTACAGGGTATGTTCTTTATGGCTTTTCATTCTGATAGCAAGAGAAAAATGTTTAAATAATAATTAAAAAAAAAGTCACTGCAAATGAAGCCCTATCGGTAGCTCCAATGCTGTGGGAAGGTACCGAGGAGCTGGCAGTTTGTGTGAGGGATCCAGCACAACTACCAGCATCTTAGCTCTGTGGATAAACACAGAAGATCAGAAATGAAGGTCATCAGTTTGATACATTCCAGCAAAGCTAATTTCCTGGAAAAATGTCAATCTTGTTGCCTTGGTGAACTGTCCAGTGTATTAAATTTCATAAATCCTTTATCATTTCAAATCTTTGCAATTTGCTGCTTGCTCAGCCACTTACCAGAGACGTCTAGTTTCTCTGAATATTTTTCAAAAGCTTTGCTACAGCTGCTGGGTCTGTTTTGCACTGAAACACAATTACATATTGTCACAAGCCTGCAGAAGTCTGGGATTCATCTGCACTACCCGTGTCCTTGCTACAGGGCAGAAGTTTCTTTTCCTCTCAGAGTCCTGTGGTACGAGACCTCAAGACAGGAATTTGGATGAGCACTCAACAGCAGTATAGACATGTTGGGCAAAAAGCAATAAAGGTATTTCTTTCACCAAATCCAAGTAGGAAATACTACATAAAATGATCTATAGAGATATAGCTGTCCGGGAAAAAAAGAAGCAAAAAAACTTACCTAGCACTTAGACTGACATTATTAATATAAATAATTCAGCTGATAGATTGGTAGGTTCTTCACAGGCTTCCTTTAACAGGCGTCTAGTTCTCGTGCATCCCATACTGAAGACTTATTTTCACAGAAGGAAACCTTCCTTTGCAAGACTATTATATTCCAGTGTGGGTATCCTTCTAGACATCTATTCCTGGACATCACTCCTCTGAGGGCTTGACTTATCTCAGTTCAGCCTAAGTTTATTTGTATCCTGCAACAGACACATTAGCCTCAAAATATGGCTTAGTCTCTCCCACCACTAAAGCATAACCAGGAATAGCTATCAAGAATAATTGGAACATCTAATTATTTTTCAAAACAGTGCTGAAGAATCCCAAACATCCCTTGATATTGTCTAAAGTTTGATTTTCCTTAGATTTTTTTCTTAATATCTCAGTTAAATCTCTTTGGCTTCGTATCAAACCCCGTATTTGTGAATGTGGTGAAGCACAGATCACTGCCCATGTAAAAAAACAAACAAACAAACAAACAGCAAAATTCTTTCATAGAGTTGGAGACTTCTCAGGCTTTCCCTATCACTTCCCTTTTGTAGAAGAAAAAAATAAATTTCTTTCCACTTCATATTGTAGTTCGTCTTTCCCAAAACTTTATCATTTTCATAGCCTTTATGAATAGCTCTTCTGTAATTACTGCAATTTGGAAACTGCTTCCCAGTAATCACTCCCTTGATTATTAATAGAGGAAAGTTATACGCACTCAATTAAAAGTTTAATATGTCAGAAAGCTTTCTGTGGACAGCAATATCAGAGTAGAAATCATTGTAATTTCAGTCATGGCATTTGTTTAAAATGGTTTATGAATCTATTTTCATGTCTCAGTATGAGCTATGGTGTGGTCTGAACTTGAGATGTTCTATAGCTAACGTGTTAAGTGATTCTGAGATTAACAGCAACACTTCCTGAAACAGAAAAAGTCTGGGAAAAGCACAGATTTGATCTTGTGCTGAAATGACAATTTTACGAAGCAACTGATTTATCTTGGAATTTCTAGATTCCCGGAAAGTCTGAAATGTGTTGGCTTCAAAAAGAAAACCAAAGAAAAACATAATGGTTCTTTTTATTGATCTGACCTAGTGACAACCCCTCATAACCCTGGGGCTGAAGTGTCCCCTCTCACTTGTTGGTGACTTCAGGGGGTAGGACAGCACACAAAGCACCTCAAATCCCAGTGATCTGCCACCTCCGCCCTGAAAAAACTGACCAGAAGTCCCAGAGTTAGTCTAGTTATTTTGGTCTGGATTTTACTCCACTGGCTCCATTCAGCTCATTCAAACACCGTTGAAAGTCCCGACACGCAAAGGACTGGCTCTACAGATGTAACAGAATGACAAGGACCCTCGTCCTTGCCGAGGTAATGAGCTACAGGGTTTTCCGAACAGCTGTTTACTACCATGAAAAACCCAGGAAGAAAGAAAGATCTTTTTGTGATGACAATAACTAAGGAATAGGATTCAGTGAGAAATTGCTGCTTGCCCAGAGAGTACATCGATAACGCTGTCCACTTTCACAGTCTGCTCAGCGATCATGGGATGGAGTCGGCACAGAGGATGCCTGCCCTCCTGTTCGTCATTCCCTTGGGCAGAAAGTGGACACACTGGTGAGGCTTTGCCTATGTCTCCATTTTCATCTGTGGTACAAATAGACAAAGTTTCTTTCCATCTCTGTAGCCAGGCACTGTACTCCAGAGAAGTGAGAACTATCTCAAGATACCCGAGACCCTAATAAAAGCATTGGCAATTTTTTCTATTCTTGTACAATTCTTTGTTCCCAAGTGCCTATCCAACTTCAGAATAAATAAATAAATAAATAAATAAAAAATCACCAAGAAATTAACAAAACAAACAAAAAAACCCACAACCAAAAATAAAAGTTGGGGAACAACACCAGCCATCTTTAGAGCTGAAAACATTTGCAAATTCCTGCATAAGTCTGCTCTGAAAATCTTTAGGGAAGACAGCTTTCCTGGAATTGTGTTGCCTCAGCCTTTGGTTGCACTCTACTGACCTTTTCATGTATTAAGTTCCCCTGAGAACTGATGTCCTCCAGGACGAATAGCAGAAAAAAAAATACGTGAGTGTTCCCTGACTGTCAAAATAAAACGTGCCTTAAGTTGCAGCTAAATTAATTACTTGAGAAACAAAATCAAAGCTTGATGCTGGCAAAAATTACTGAAAGTTCCAGCAATGACTCAGCCCTAAGGAGCAGGGCCGGGGGCATCGCACAGGGGGGCCGTGGTCCAGCGCTGTCAGCCACGCTGGGGACTGACTGCATCACTGCGGCTGGAATTATACCGGAGCGAGCCTTGGGCAAGCGAAGGAGAAATTAAGTGCTAATGAGCAGATTGCCCTGAATCACTCTGGTTCAAACAGACTGTAAATCCAGCCAGCTGAGGCCTCCCAGGTGCACACAGCGATTGCTCACAACGGGAAGAAAGAGCAAGACAGGGATGCTTGCGGTGCAGAGAGGAACATGGCTGTAAGAAGTTTTAGGGTACCCTTTCCATACCGGAAGCCACCCTGTGATTTAAAATGCATTGCACCAACGTTAAGAAAGGAAATTTTATTTAGAAAAAAAGTTAAATATTCCAGACAGAGAGTTATTTGGGAATATCTGTTGTCTAACTACTGTGAAACGGGTGCTTCCAGATGAGACAGTGCCCTACAGCCAACACAATGAGTCTGTTTATAGTACAATAGCATTTGTGGGAAGTATTAGCTGGCTGCTGCTGTGAAATTCAGATGTTTTTATCAGCAAATCATTTTCTCCCAGTAGTTTTCTGTTGTGCCAAATTGCAGTGCTAGATCCAAAGAAATTTCTTCTGGCACTACACGTACAAATTGGAAATGCAAGGCTGCCAGTCTCAGTAATTTCTTGATCAATCTGTTGCACTTCTGACAGAATGAAAACAGGTGAACATAAAGCCTGGGTGATCCAGTCGGCACAAAGTGAGGGCAATGTCTGTTGCAAGTACAACATCCCCAGACTTACCCATGCAACACAGGGCAGGTTATTGACTGTATTGCTAATAAATATTGCCCTATCACAAAGATGAATATCTACGATTAGAGCTAAATCATATAGTGTGTCTCGCTGAAAGTGTAACTGCATTAGCCTGGCTACTCATCTCACCGATGCTGGACACACACACTTAACAGACTACATTATTAAGGCATCTTTGCTTTACAAGGTGGTATGAGTATGATTTTGTTTGATTCAAACTGAAATATATATTTCTTTCTTATGAGAAACAACGCAAAGAGGTTTTTCATATTTTCTGATTTTAGATATTTAGAAAACAAACAGTAGGAACTAAGAGCTAGACGTCAGCTCCACCTCAAATCCAGCAGAGCAGTTCTTCATCAAGTCAATACCTCGACTCAGAGGATGTTTTCTTAGTCCAGTTCAATTCCCACATCTTCCTGAGACAGTCTGACCTGATAGCTATTCCTTCCACAGCCTGTGAAATATTTCCTAACAAGACTTTTCCAGTCTAACCTGGTAAAACCCTCCCATTTTCCTTAGACTATTGCAATATTATTTATAGCAGGAGCAGGTGCTTTCAACAATATCTCCCTGTTGAGCAGATGCCTTTGTTCTTCAACCATACAGACAAAAACATTTTTAAAAAGATAAAAAAAAATATTCTTTGAAAGAATAATTTATAGAACAACGCCTGGTGTTTTAGATCATCAAAATGAATGTAAGAATCTCAGTTTGCCACAAAAAAAACCCCAAAACCAAAATTTCACATCATCTTTTCCTTTCCAGAAAGAAGAAAAACAAACTTTGGGGTAATCACGGTGGAATTCTTGGCAGATCCAGTTCACCGTCAGTAAACTAGTAATAACAGACCCATTCCTGAGTGTCTAAGGCCACACATCGGCTTCCCTTCCCCTGCCTTATTCTCACGCCCATACAGAAAGTTCATTTACTCCTTTTGCAGTCAGGCCATTATTTTGCTCTTCTAGAAGTTGAAAATACAGGTTACAGAGGTGCTGCTTCCAACCCGACCACAGTCTGACTCTTCCTCTCTTCAGAAACCGCACAGGTTTTGTTTTCACTTATTTTTCTGAGAGCAAATAGACATTTGGCCTTAAAACTGACTTCTCCTAGCTCAGCTCTCTCTTAACCAGGCAATATTGCCACATAGCGACAACTGTATTAGCAGCAAAATAAACTCTGTCTTTCTTAGAAGAAACCGCTTCTTTTTAAAGTTTCTCCAAGGGCTCAAAAGTTGCTGATGGAGAAATATTTGAAGTATTTTTTCCTAGGAAAATGGAAATTATTCAATGTTTTCTTACCTCATAAACCCAGAGGTGCAGTGTGGTCATTCACAACTTCTCAGCAAACCTTCCACCTACAGCTTAGAACTCTGAACTAATTTCAGATTTCTTCTAAACGTGAGAATACAGCGAGAAAGAGTGATGCAGAAAGGGACGGAGGCTGGTGCCCAGGTTTTGTGGAGGCAAGTAATGAGTTTAGGTACTGCATGCAGAAAGCAGCTGAAATAAATCTCACATTTCCCACAGAACTTGATTCAGGTAATTGCAGAGGGAGAACGACAGTACTGGGTAGCTCAGCTGCTTCAGCTTGGCTTAATATAAGCACAGAAAAGTGTAAATAAATTCAGCTCACTGGGGAGAAAACTATTGCCTGGTCTGGTTGGGGCTGCTTCTGGCTTTTCATTCTCCTGTAGCAGTCTAGTGTGTTATCTGTGTTTTCTGATTGTTTCTCACCATTCTTGCTAAAACCTTTGACTCCTACTCACTTCTTTTTGGACATAATTTGAAGAAGTAGTAGCGTGTCTTTTAAAAAATGTATTTCAAGCAGTTGACTTTCTGGAAAACTGAGAACAGCAAGGCTACCGTACAATGGCAACAGAAGGGAGCAGATGGTGGCATTGATGCTAGTTACTGAGGGGAGTGATGCTCTCAGTAACTGATGTCTGTGGAGAGGAGTGATTTTTACTCGTATACAAAAAAAAAATAAATCTCTGTATACAATGTTTTCCTTCTACAAATTCATTTAGTTCTGTCCAATATCCAACCCTTTTTCTTGTAGCTTCCTGAACCTTTTTGCTATTATAAAAAAATGCATTTATATTGTCTTGTGTCTGTCCCTTGTATCTGCATGCACATGGCTGGTTGAAGAAAACAAGCTAAAAGTACAGCATAAACTATTTCAGTAACACTGACGTAACTGGTGCACAAGTGCCATGGTTTAGGAAAGGTGTTGAAGTCATATCTGTCCTAACACGCTGTCAGAGGCTGCTGCTCCGGTCCAGGCTGGTGCAGAAGTGAACATGTGCAAAACCCTGCGCTGTCACAAACCCTCTCCAGAGGGAACTGGAGCTGGCACTGCAGCCTGCTGAGCTAAATGTGCAGAGGTGACACACATCTGGCTCTGCCGTCTCTCCTAGAAAGATGTAACCGCTGGCAGAGGGAGAGGTAGGGTGCTGGAGGTGGGAAAGCTGCTATAAGGTGACATGGCTGAGCTGTCAGAGCCCTAATCCTGCTCTCGGTCTCACTGTGCCTCGGGAAGTGAAATGCTGCACATGGGAAACCCCCTGTGAGACAAGCAAGGCCAGGCAGACACTGCATTTTCCAGTCAATTTGGTTTCAAGTCATATATTTCCTTCAAGAGGAGAGAAGGATCGACAAGTTCGATAAAGGCACCTTCCTTTCAAGAAAAATGAAAACGCGCTTTGATCGAATTTTAGATCGATTTAAAAGTTTTCACTAGACTGGAAAGGAAATACTTCATTTCAAGTTGCTTAACTTTTTAATTAGGCCGGATTTGAATGGAGGACACTGCTTTGGAACAAATTGTTCTAAAAAGCAGAAGAAAATAAAACTCTCAGCTTTTGATGTTGAAGCAAAACCCTGTGGCATTTGCCAGTGAAACATCCTCATGCTCCACTCCCTGACCAGCAGACAGCCGGTAGAGATGGCTTATGGCATCTGATGCATGAAGGTGCAAGATGTTCACAAATTTAGGATGTTAAGTCATGAAAGAAATTAGTTCAGATTCACAGCTACCTCAATGGCAAGAAACAACTGCAAATAAACAAGACCAAACATTACAGTTAAGCATATGAAGATTATAAAGATCTCATGATACTTAGCAGTGAACCCACAGTGCTTCCTGAGTAGCCAGGGTTTTCAGCAGAGATCACAGATGTACATTCAGCGCCAGTAATGAGAAGAAACAGTGGGTTAAGGAGTATAAAGTTATTAAGAAATTATTTTTGATGTGTGAGTCAACAAGGCATAGAGTATTAACCATGTATGATCCTCATGGGCTGACTCCAGGCTTCATCTCTGGGGGGAAGAATAAGAAAGCACATAATTGCTGGTCCCGGCAGGGAAGCAAAGGAAAAAGAACTGCAGCAGCAGCAGCGCTATAGGGGTCCCAAATGTATGAGCTGCTGTGTGTATACCTTCTCTGGGGGGAGCCTGCACAATCCTAGAGCATAAACAGCAACAGCTGTTTGTATCCTCATCCCTTACCCTGGGTAAGGGGGAGGTCCATCATCCCTAGGAGAAATGCTGACAAGTGTTGGGAATGGGAATGGGAAAAACATCCTATTTTCCCCCAGAAATGTCCAAGTTCTTAATAGGCCACAGGGAAAAAACCCACAACCATCAAAACAACACAATTCTCTTTAGCCTTATAAAAACACATATTTTACAAAATCCTCAAAATCTTTTGTAAACTTTTGAAGTAAAAAAAAAAACCAAACAACTTGTAGCAAAGAAAAGCCAGTACAATGATCATTAGTACTTCCTAGCATTAACCATCGAACTTCCAAAGCAAAAACCTTTGAGGATCTAGTAAGAAGATATCACAGTATAGAATTTAGTTCGAAGTCAAACTAAAACAATATTAAATTTTAATTATTAATAACATTGGGCTTGAATATGCTGAGTATCAGACAGAAATCCAGCTGGAGCCTGACTTTATGACTGGGAGCTTTATAGCCCAAACTGCGCAGTTCTCTGCTATTCTCCCCAAGAAGCAACGCAGTGTTTGGCACTGATAGCTGCCAGGGCTTAATTGTTACCTTGCCCACATTAGGGACCAAAGTCCATGAAAACCATTCATGTTACTCCTTCCATACTGCAGCAGTTTCCTCTTCAAATGTCTGTTTTGAGAAATTAGTTTTAAAACTCCCTGCCTTGCTGCTGTCTATGAATGCTTTCCCTTGGTGGTTCCCCCCCCCGTGCTGTTGACCTGGCATCTTGCTGCCCAGGGCAGTGATCACCCTGCATAGCCTGTCCAGTCCACACAACCCCAAAAGGGTAAAACCGACAAAAAAGGAGTGCTGAATGTCCTGCAAGTTTCTGAGAGCGCTGGCAGTGAGATGTTGAGAGGACAGGTATGGCTTGGGTTCCACCTGGTGGCCAGGAGCTCACCTGTGATAGCCACATGCTCCAAAGTGTCCACCTCGGTGGCCACAAGGACTTGCACAAGCATCCAAGGACCACAGGTCACGCTCTGGCCATGAGGGCCTGGGCAGCGCTGGGGAGGTGGGGGGAAGCATCCTGCCCTGCCCTGCGGACTGCCCTGGATCAGCTGAGCTCGGGGCATTGCCAGCACCTGGGTGGGCACCTCGCTGCAGCCAGCGGCAAAGACTGGGTCACAGTTTTCTCGTTAGTGCATGGTGCTCAGCTCCAGGAAAGAGACAGCTGAGGGTAGTTTGTACATTCTCTGTCTTTTAGGACTTTGTTATGGGCTGTCTAGGGGAGAGAATCAGCCTTCGGAGGTTCCCACCCTGCCACCGTTACGTGGTTTACAAGCCTGGGGAAGGCTCTCTGCAGAGCACCCAGCACCTCACCACAGCGATGCTCACTCTGCAGCAGAGACAGGCCCCCACTCCTCAGTGCACTCCTAACTTCTGCTGCCAAAATGGGTATGCAGGTGCTCTGATCTCTGATAAATCACAGCACATTTTTGGGCCAAACAGCGGCTGCTCTCAGAACAAACCAGTACATCTTCCAGATGCAGCAGTGGCTTCTCTCCTAGGTACTCAGCCATCAAATCATTCCCAACAAGAGAACTGCCCACAGTGACTGGCCCCAAGGAGGGACTCTGCTCTGTTTATTAACCGAAAAAGTGTTCAGTCTTGCTAATAAATTTGCACTGCCCCCAAAAGTAGATCCCCAGCAAATAATTGTCATGGGAAGATTCACCCTCTGGCAACTGTTGGCAGGATACTTCTGCAAAAACTTTCCTGCCAAAGAAAAACGACCACCAGATGTCATTGTAGGATAAACTATCTAAAAAATTCCTACTCAAAGACCACAAAGCAAGGTCTGATTATTTCACTTGTTCTCTGGCAACCCCATGCAAAGCATCACTGGCCTGTATGTCCTGCTTTCCTTCACTCATAATGAGAGGAACCAGTGAACTTGGATCAAAGTTATGGGCTGGATTTCACACAAAGTTAAATTCAGAGCAATTAGCCACATGCTGTACAGTTTGAACTGTGTTGCTTCTTCTTCAGCATAATTTTTTTAATTTACTTTATTCCACTTGTATCAGTTGCTCTATTAAGCATTACCCTTGTATATAGACACTTTGATTCACATTTTGATGCTGCCATGTTTTCAGCACTGCTGTGACAGTGAGAAAAATGTACGTTAGTAAAAATCAATGAACGATATGTAACATCAGTCAACTATGCAACAACAAAATCTTGGCCAAAACCTCATTTCTGCAAATGAATGCTGATTTCTTCTCCCCACTCATTTCAAGATACAGCTCTTTTGCCACCGTCAGAGTCATTGCTCTGTGTCGGAAATAACCATAAGACTTTAAATACTGTGAATCACCTCTTCAATATCATTTAAACAAGCATACTGAAACAGTCATTGCATAGAGTTCCATAGGTATGAATGGATCTTTATTCACAAGGGCTGTATAACTGAGAAAAGTCTTTTCTACAATAGGACTATTGCCCTAAAATCTGAAACAAGTTTCTGAAATTGCCAGAGCTGGTCCTTTTTGCACATTACATGCTAGCCATATGGCAAGGATCTCTCCTTAGCTATAAAATACATAGTTTGCCATGTCTCATCCTTCTCTGATCCATGAAAGGTGAAACACTTCTCTGTGAGCACCACTGACCTTGAAGAAAGGAGTACAGCTTTCACCCATCTCCAGGACTGCTCCTGCAGCCATAAGGGAAAGAAGTTCAGTGGCCAGGGAAGGCTAGGCAGCCTTCGGAGACGGGTGAGCAATGGTGGCCTTCAGAGCTGGCGTGCAAAGGGCAGCTCTCTGATGGCATGTCCACAGTGCCACCTGCAAAACTTAGTTCCTTCCTTCCTCTGACCTGGAATTTGGGAGGGGAACCCCAAAAGGGAACAACATATTCACTCTATACAGTGTCTACTTCAAGTAAATTGCTCATTCATCCCAGCAGAACTTCCAGCAATCCTGGGCGCTATTTAATTGGCACAACCAACATAACCACAGCACACAAAAGAAGTTCAGTTATAACTCTTGCTCCATCTCCGATAAGATGTCTATCTCAAACAGCTCCTGGTCCTTCCCAAATAGCTCCAGCTATTTATTGTGACCCCCCCAACCACCTCCCACAGAATCAGAGGTGAGGGACACATCCTGGATCTCCATCCCTCACACCGATGTTGTAGTACACCGGAATAAAGCCTTGAGTGGCTGACAGCTTCCAGTCCGTGTGGCTCACAGCTGTGCACCTGAGCTTACACTCCTTTCTGCTGACTCCAACCAGATGGACAGCTGGGCTGAGATCAAAATCAACTTTCTGCACACGGTGCACCACTGCTGGCATCTCAGAGCTCCTCTGCCAAGACCCATACTGCTGCACTCTGTTTCTAGGCTATGGTTTCCCCAGTAACACAGAAACCTGTTTTATTGCATGGAGTGAATGAGCACACATAATTACAAAATACAAGTGGGGAGCATCTCTGCTTTGTACGAGCTTCCTTCATTGGCTTTGCTGGAGATATTCCTGCTCCAAATGGGAGTTTAAATTACTGACCACCAGACGTCCTTTCTGGCCAGCATTTCTCTGTTTCTACTGTTTTTTTCTGTTCCTCACTTTGTTGAAGGAAAGGAGCTTGCAAGCTAGAAATACTATTGTTGGTAGAGAATGAGAATTTTAGTGTTTAGGATTTCATGCAGGTTGAAACCTGTTACCAAGCAGAGTGTCAGAGAGAGCAATTATGGATATTCACATCCCGTTACGCAGGTGAATGGCAAAGTCCTACTGAAAGATGCGTCTGGTCTGTGTGTTCAGCAATTTTCTGTGTGTCAGTGGGGGGAGAAGACAGAAGAGGATTTGTATAATGGTACTGCAGCCACATGAAAACAAAGGAACAGTACATAATTTGATTCCTCATTGAAAAAAAAAAAGACACTGATCTTTGAGCTATTCTTATGAACTGAGTTTGAGGCTTAGGCCAGGTACTACATGCTCTGGTGTTCTGTTAGGTTTCACTTAAATAGATGTCACTCAAGCTGCAGGTGACAATCTTTTCAGTTTGGTTTTGACCTGCAAGACATAAATGCACCATGGGGTTATCCTCAAGCCAACTTTGTTTTGAACATTATGGGACACATAATTTTCTCTCCAGAAGATCTCCCACAAGCCCTGGGACAAGCCCATGGTTTTCTATGAATCACATTCTCTCTGTGTATACAAAATTCAATGGAGCATTGCAGATATGAGCAAAGTATCTGTCTCTTGAACTCCAAATCTAGACCTAATAGTGACATGTTGTACATGTGTTGATGTGTGTTGATTCGTTTTATCAGAAGGCAATATGTTATATAGAAATTATTCTCTCTGATAGTTCCCTTGCAGCTCATCACATCTAGTAGGCATCTAGGATGAGGGAATGGCACCTTTTCTGAAATTTCACAGTTGGTAACGTACCATGACATTCAAGGAATAAAAATACGTCCTCTCCATTTGAGCTGCCTTGGATCGGCCTAATCTTTTGACATTCATATTTGCATGCCTCAGGTGGAACCAGCTTAGAAATAAACATTGTCATAAATGAATAACACAGCTAGTATATAATTACACAAACAGTCAAAGAAAATAAGGGTTGCAAAATTAAATACTGCAAAGTTAGGAAAGGTGGCCCTAACTCAGCTCTTTTAGATCATACTGATATGCATCATCATTAATTGCACAATCGTATATGTTTCTTTCACTGTCTTGTCAGCTCACAGGATGGATGATGTTCAGTTAGTAAGCAGCTGTTCCATGTTGTGCTTTTTCTTCATTTCTCAGTATGTTGTCCTGTGTATTATTTATTGCAATGAGTTAGTGATTTGTTCTGTGGTGAGGATTATTCCTTTTTTGCTTGAGATCATACAGGGAAAGGGCACCTAGAAATCAAACAACCCTTTCCCTCTTTCCTACCTTCCCTCTAAAAGCAAATAACCTAAAAACTTGACTTCCATGCTGTGAGACTGCACTCTCTCACGTCTCCCAAAATTGTTGAATTATTTCCTTATCTGCATAGATCTCTATCTATACTTTGTCTCCTCATTCAGACTGTAAATGTCTTGGGATGAAATACCCACGTGCTTTGAGCTTGCCAAAACCCAGCAGTTCTTCAGCAACATTTGATGCTTATAATTTTGTCTGCTAACAAGTATTTTGTCTTCCTTCTTCCAGGACATTCTTGAGGCTTTTCAGTGAGCTCAGAGGAGCATAGAGTTGTCAGCAGCATATTACAGTGATGGATGATTTAGAAAACTCCAAGGCTGATCAGTTTTAATGGAGTCACGCTAAGCTGCAGCAGGCATGGGGAGCTCCATATCATTCTGGCATGAAACAGAATTTCTCAAAGGACAGCATCACAGAGCTCAGAATCCATGACCTTATAGACTGGTACCATTTCCATCTTTTTCTGTCTCCTGCAATCATTATGTTTATCCAAACTGGAAATAAAATTAAAAACCCACCCAAATTCCCCCTAAACCACCACAACAAAACCTCCTGTCCTCCTGTGAATAAGGAAGCTTGGGGAACAGAGATGATAAGCAGCTAGACTATCCTGTAGCTCCCATCTGTAGGGACACATTCACATGGATTTGCTGTCGCAAACTAATTGCCTTTGCTGACTCATTCACAGAACCATGCAGGCCACAGACTGTAATTATCATGTCATAATTATCACTTCAATAGCACAAAGAGTACACTCTTATCTAGTATGATAAAATAGTTCAATTAATTTTAAACGGAGGGAAACACTAGTACATCTTTACAGCCTGGCCACTGAGACAAAGCAAGCTGTCAGAATTAGATTATTGATTTCATGTTCTTTTCTGGCTTTATTAGTTTTTGTTCATGTATTACAGTCCCCGTTTTTCATGCACTTAGGAGATTTTAATTTGGCATAATACAAAAGAAAAAGAGTAAGATTAGGTATAACTTCAGAAGAGACAGAGATAACGGAAAAAGATGTAAATTATGGGTAATGTTTACAGAGGAGGTACCGGTGATTCCAGCAAGCAGGAATCTGTTCCCACTGAGAGGAAAAGGTGGCAATGTGAAAAGAGGAGAGGAATTGCTTTTCATTGTCAGTAGTAGGGCTTCTGTTTCTCTTTACAAATCAAAAGAGATTGCTGCAAAATTAAAGTTTATATCTGAAGCAAGGGAATTCTACAACAGAATAGAACAAAGGTACCCTTTAATGATGATACTTCCAATTTTTCCAGCTTGATAGCTTTCATAAGCAGTTTCCTTTGGGCTTGTTCCTATCGTGTGCTCCAGGGGCAGATGCTGTGTAGCATGTCAGAGTGTTTCTCTGCAATGTTACCTGATCAGTTAATGAGTTCTGTGCTTTTAAATAACATGGTGAGCCTGGGTACCTCATAGGAAACCTAATGTACGAGGTTGTGGTAAACGAATTCTTTTAGTATCAGAAAACTTTCCAATGAGTGCATTGCGTTACCATGGTTGCAAGACATTTTACTATTCCAGAACTATCGTCTGTCAGCGCTGCTCAAAAAATAATAAAAAAGTCTGAAACAAATAGTTCAGCAAGAAATTGGGGTTAAACGGTTAAGATTAGGGTTAAACTTAGGGTCAGCGATTCTCCTGTTTTCTAATGAGAAAGGCAAAAAAAGCCTTGTAAGAGGGAAGCTGTATTTAGGAATCACAGCCACCAGAGCCCAGGCTGTATCTGCAGTGCAGATCTTGCCAGCTCCAGAAGGGAAAAGCCATGCAGCTGCGAGCGGGCTGCTGTGCCTGCGCCGGCTGACACCCGTCTGGCACTCACCTCGTGGGGCTCAGGCAGTGGCAGCACAGGCAGTGAGAGCCTGAGGGATGGTGGCAGAGGATGGCTATCTCCCCAGCCCTGGGTGCTACGGCTGGGGTGTGACAACGACACGTAGCCAACCTGCGGGGTAGCCTGCGGGACTGCAGCACCCAAGCTATGGCTGCACTCCCCTGCTGGGCTGCAAGGTCAGACTTGGTTAGACAAGGTTAGACCCAAGGTCAGAACCCAAACACCTAGCAGAGGACTTCCAACAGAGCACAGCCAAATTTTACGAGGAACAAAGGCAAAGCAGTTTTGGTCACAAAATCAGAAGTTATGTTGTACCCTGAATCTGCAGTTTCTTTCCTTAGGTATCGCAGAAGATGAGCCAAAACCATCCAGATGCCTGTGGCAAGCTCTGCTGAAAAGGTCTCAGCAGGTCTTGGTACAACAAACTCCAGGAACTCCAGCTTTTCTTTCAGAACGTAATTAACTTTGCAGCGGCTTGTCTTCCCCCAGCACCCTCACTCTCCACAACATGCCTTACAATCTTTAGTGCAATTATCCTTATAGCATACCTTAGGCGGGCTAAACCTTGTTTTCACAGGCTTCTCTCTAACCTCATGTTGTAGGGAGAGCATACAGCAATTAGGCTCCTTAGATATCCTAGTTAAACATCTAAAGTTTTCTGAACAGAAGCCAGGTCTGAATGACCTAACAGAGCATATCTGAAGTTCTGTGATACAGGGACTTTAACTGAGTTTTCCAAAGCTCTAGTAGTTTACTATCATCTCCATCCTAGAGGTTTACCTAGCAACCTGGTGCTGTTTAAAAACACATGGATAAAGTATGCATTTCCCTTTCAAATCTGAACTAAACTTTGGGATGATGCAGTCAACAATGTAAAGATTTAACCAAGGTACCAGTCCCACTTCTTTCTGCTGATGGAGTCTCATGTCCTGCAATGTTACACATGTTGACAGGAATTTCTCATTGCTCTTCCCTTGGGTGGGAAGCTGACAAACAGCAAGGGCAAGAGCTGCCTTCAGCTAGAAGACAAGCATGAGGTTTGAGGCTGCCATGGACGTCTGCCAGGCGTATAGCCAATGGCACTGAAATTCACTGTGGTTGATTCTCAGCTCATCATAATTATGGGCTACCAGAAGGGTAAAAATACCCCAGAGCTTTTCAGTTTGTGCTGGAACTTCTCCCATTTGGACTACAAGGCAGTATCTAGTAAGATTCAGGAAAACAAGTGATTCCAAAAGCAGGTAAGGGGTTTTGCCCTTTGGCCAACTTGACAGCCAGGCTTTGCATCCAGTAGCTGGCTTCATGTGCAAATCCTTTGCTTGTAATACAAGCTCTGAAAAACTGAGCTCTGCCCTCTATCAATTGACATTTTTTGTACAGCAAATCCTGTCTTAGAGGCAAAGAACAGAGGTTACAGATTGTAACACAGCATCATAGGGCTGCATGTAGTTCTTGAAGGTAGAGTCAGTAGTGTTCTCCATCATCCAGATTGATGTCAAATAGTTATCCCCAAAGAAATCCTGTAAAGCCTTTGTACACAGCATGAAGAGGCACATTATTGATTGCATCCTTCTTTGACCAGCTAGAGAATCAGATAGGTACTATGGAAAAATCAGGATACATATCCAGATAAGAGGATAATAGAGCTGTCAGTCTATCAGACCATGGAGCAATTTGCCCTAGAAAAGTTTCTGGGGAGTCAGAGAGGACCCAGCTAGTTCCCAGGCCTTCCTAGTGTTCTCAGCTGTGTGACACACTGCTTCCAGATTCCTTTCACAAGGTGTAACATCTCTGGGACCAGTCAGTGTCCTCATTTGGTAGTGGCCAGGCAACTACCAGTGAATATTGCTATGGGAACCCAAGATGTAGGAAATTCAACACCATAAACTACTTCATCCCAGTTCTCTTCTTGTGCCAACTACTTGGGCATCCTCTGTAGAGATGCTCCATTGTTAAAGCAGGTACAAGGGAGAACTGATCACTGCCCAGGAGGTTATAGCATTTCACCTGTAGTAACTTGTACAGTGGACGGAACTCAACAATGTTAACTGAGTGTCCATATTCAGGAGAGAAAGGAGTACTGACTTCTGCTACTCTTCTGCTGCTTTCTGGTCACACAATATAGAATTCATTGTTTATTTTCCCCACATATATCTCAGGCGCCATGTGGTACTTGGTTATCTCATACCCTGCAACGTGGGCAATTCTTGATGCAGGTTTTGATTACTGAGATTGTTGGCTTCTCAAAGATGACATCAAAACTTAGGAGAGAAATCTAAATCATGCTGCCAATTTGACCTAATTCTCTTAGGCAAAACCTAGTAGCTAAATGCAGCAAGCAGAGATAATGAAATCTGCTTCTGCCTAGATGTAAGAGTCCACCTAATCAAATACTCCTTGGTACATCAGTGTTTAAGAGTGAAAAACATTTAATTAATATAGTAAGTGCAGTTACAAAGGCATTTCTATAATCATAGATATTTTTTTTTATCTGAAAGCAAGGTTGTAAAATGAACCCATGTATTTATGCATACCTCACATAAAAAGGGCTTCTCATACTAGTTGATGTTAATAACAAGCTTGCACTGACTATATTGATACATAAATTTTTGACACACATGCACAAGTCAGGTAATGCATTTGCATGCTAAGCAGGGAGTTTGAGTTCTAGCTTTCTGGGGTAGAAATCACTTTTATTTGTGTGTGATGCTTAGCACAGGGAGGCTGACAGTGCTAATCAAAAGTTAACAAGCAGGAAGGATTTGTTCTTTGAAAGCTGAAATTTTGAAGTAATCCTTTATGTCTAATCCAGCTTGAGCTAAGGAGTCCAAGAATAATTGCAACTGGACTTTTGTGACCTCCTCAAAAGATTGCCAGTGGAGTTTCTGCTCTTCCAGAGAGGTGGACATAGTTCTGGTCTGGTCAGCAGAATAAACGAAGAGGGAAAAAATTGCACAAAAGCAAACCGGGAAAGAAGTTTCTTCACATTTCTCTAAGTTGACATTTTTTTTGGGTGACTGCCAGATGCATGCCAATGCTTCTCAGAATATTGTTTGGGATTTGCTGGTTTCAGCACTAAAATGAACAGCAATGGAAGCTCTCAGTGTGTTTGAAGATTAATTTCACATAATCGCAACAAAGCTGAAGTCAACAAGCTGAATTTAATTACTACCCTGACAGCTGGGAGGCAATTAATGCCCTTAAACTTTCAAGCGTTCTCTCACTTGTATTTTTCCCCTTGCCTTATTCCTACTAACTAGAAACTTGCTACAGGGTGAAGCTGACCATGGTGCTAAATTACCACCTTGTTATCAGAACCAGAGAAACTTCCCAGTTAGACATCAAGTCTTTTACCAGTACAAGAATCAAAGCCACCTCTGAACAGTGTGAGCTGCAGAGTACTGCTACCATGTCTGTCTTACGCTATCAAGTCCCACTGCATTCATCTTCTGGGGTGAGTAAAGGAATATCCCACACTGACTGTGGGCAGGAATTTCTTCTGACCTTAAGGCCTTTCAGATTTCTGTACTGGGTAATGAAGTGTAAGACAAGCTTTGCAAAAGGACATTAGCGTGCCAGCAATTTAGTTAGAACACCTCCTATGAAGCTTAACATACCCCATCGTGCATCTGGAAAGGGTGGGGTTGCGTATCTCCAGAGAAAGTAAGCATTAAAAACTTTCTATTTTTAGCAGCATAATAAGCAAGATCTACATCGCAGCATCAGAACCATTACACTTTACTCTGAAACGGGGGGTGGGGGTGGGTGGGGTGGGGTATTGCTGATTCAGCCGAGTACAGTTTGGAATTTCATCCCCAGATAAAACTCTAGCGTTTGGGTTCATTGTGAATCAGGCAAAAGATGAACTTCTCACAGGATCAGAGATTTTTGTGGGTGTTTTGGCATTTTCGGTATTTGAAAATGGCAATGCTTTATTTTGCTTTGCTGGACCGATAGAAACATTTTTGATTTCTGTCAACATTAAACTGCATTTTTCTATTCCAGCAGCTTTCCCAATGCACTTAAACTACCTGCTGATGCGCAAGGCACCATGTTGCCCGCCGCAGAGGGGTCCATAACATAGAGCTCTATATGTACATGGTACTGTCCATTAGATAGGCCATAAAGAAGTCGAAACAACCTTATGTATAAAATAAATTCCCTCGGGACACAATATAACAATGCAGTTTAGCACTTCAGTTGAAAAGGTTACTTCAGCTGAATGAGGTATTTTAGGTTGGTTTTCCTCTATGGACAAATGATACTTCTCAGAACAGTTACATTTGTGAAATACTTAGACAGTGTAAAACATGCATTTTTAAGGGCTCAGACTGAATACATTTGGCTTGTTTGGAAAACGACCTTCATTGTACCAAGAGGTCAGAGGAATACTGCTGGGGCTGGAAACCTCTGCGGCTCCCTTCTCTACTGGGTTCAGTAGCGAGCTCAGCCTATCTGCTGGCAACTCACAGATATTTCTGCGTGTGCTCAGTCTTGCTGCCATTAGCAGAACAGAATCTGGAAAAGAAACTCTGCCCAATAGTTTTGCTTTATGTCTGCGTTTCAGCGAGTACCAGCAATTAATGATCTGCTGGCAAATTAACACCGCACATGGCAATTGACTGTGGTAATGAAGTTATAGAGTCTTCTTTATGGTTTATTAGTACAATAATAAACCACACTCAGCATGTAATAATGGCACACAGTTAAATTAAAGACTTGCTGATGCCTTATAAACCATTTTGAGAAACATTCTTGTAGCAATTGGTAATAGTCTTCCCCGCGAGCACAGGCAGGCTTTGCTCTGTATTCTGCGGATACAGTTCTGTCAATGTATTTTTTCTATTACTCTTGCATTACTAACAAAGCAGGTTGGATAGTGGAAAAACAAATTGACTGGAACATTTACTTCAAGTTGAACTAATTTTTAAGCACTTTGGGTGAAAAATAAGCCTTAGCTTCTTCATACTGCATCTATTTCTTCTGTTATGAGGGAATCTAACATCAGAGTTGTTCATCACTTTCCTCTCCAACAGAGCCACCAGCTGAATTTTACAGTGTTTCTCAACACTTGGCAAGTTGAATAAACTATATGGCTTTTTAAAAATTAACACAGGCTATATCTATGCTCCCAAGTCAGGCAGTACTGTTGCGACCCAAGTTTTACAATGAGCTTCCCTCAAACACTCTACTTCATGTGTGTGACTGCAATCCTCCCTGTTTAGATATGACGCCTGATTTCAGACTCCCTGCCTGTTCACTATTTGATCCTAAAAGCAGCAAAGTGTTCACACTGAGCCAAGCTCTGTGCCTGTGCACCTACTAAGCTCAAACCACCCAGAGAAGCCTGGCACCGAAGTACTTTCAGATCTGCTTTATAGCCCTTACCATAATGTAGGAGCATCATTTCTCTCCTTCTTGCAGGAATGGCAAGTACTTTCCTTTATTCAGTGTTGCAATATAGGATTCATGCTGGGAACGATCAGGCTCTTAGAGGGGCCCGTAATGGCAACTGTATGCTGAATTTAACAACAGACAAAAATATCTGGAACTCTCCAGACTTCTCTCTGTAGGAAGCCAAAGCAATGCTTAGGGAAGCTATTATCTGCCTCTTTCCAGAAAAGCTGCATTTCTTTCCTCCAGCTCCCACAGCAGCGTGCTGGCCACTAGAGGACTTCCCAGACCTCAATGACTGCTGGCCCCATTCACCAAAGCCATCCTGATACCAACCCCCTAGTCTCCTTCAGTCCAATATTAGCGTTGATGTGGTTTTAGGCCAGTCAAGGTCTTCTTTTTTCTGTCTGACAGAGTGAATATAGAAATATAGGAAGACAAGCAGTCTTTTTCCTACCTTGTATCTGTCTTGTCTGCTTAAACTGAAAAGATTAGGCAATGGCTAAGTCTGGTGTGAGGTTTGGCTGTAGGCCTAGGTATTACCCATGTGCCTGATTAGAGATTTTCTCTTAGTCAAAACACTGAGATGACCTTGTAGTCAGTGTATGCAGTTACAAGCAGAGAGTCCGTAACAGAGGAGAACTCTTCAATCATCATTTGAGATGTTTGCTTACAGTTCAAGGAGATGCCAGGTCATGCTCCTGGGCTGAACAAGAACAGTCTTTGTTGTGATGATACAGGCTTACAGGGGTCCCACAGGGAAATCTGCGTCTTTCACCTCTGTTCATGAAAGCTGTCATTCCAAGATGAGAGGCAAAGAGAACGAGGTTGTCAGAGACCCCTGAAACTTTTACATTTTCCTTTTATAAAAACTAGTATGCAGACAAGAACAAGGTGGCCACTGCCTTCTCCAAGTAGTCATCTGAGGAGGCGGCCAGCCCATCAGAATATGAGATTACTTAGGGAGATACGCATAAAATTTCACTTTAGCCAGGGCAAGGAGGCTTGAGAGGGGCTCGGAGGAGCTCTCAGAACTTATTTCCATTGACTGCGGTGGGACACTCTTCCAAACCAAGGCTGAGGATACATCACTCTGCTCCCAGCCCAGAATGGCGTTTAGTGCATCTTTTTGTGCCTACATGGAATTGCCATGATATAAAACTTCCTTTGTGATAACCATCTATAAATCCTACATCACCTCCTGCTCACGAGCATTTGCAGATGCTCCACCAGGGCACAGTAGTTTGCAGTAGGTCCGTTTTGTTGCCAACTCTCCCTCTGTTTTATCCCTCAGAAAACATTACTCAGCATTATGTAAGTTCCATGCAACAAAAAGCTTTTGTCCTTGTGAACACTTCTATATTATCCTCTTTAAGATTGCTCCCATTAGGGATTTAAAACCTTCTTGAGGTCTCCAGGTCTAACATGGCCTTAAGACTGACAGTGTTTTCAGGCCACCTCTGACACTGTCATTTCCTTGAATTGCCAAATTCCCCTCTCTCCACTGTTCCTACAGGCACCACAAGGAGTTTCTGAAGCAATTTAAAGAATACCTGACAGATTCTGCTGCAGCTGAATATCCTCACAGGGGAATGGAGCAGTCAGCGGGGAAATGGAGAGCATGCAGCTGCATCCTGCTGTTGTGAGGCAGTCTGGTTTAATTTTCACTGAGCTGCTCCTAGCTGGTCACTTCCATGCCTAGCTTCAAAATGCTAATCCAGAGCTTCTCATTAATTAATGAGCTTTGCCCAGTGGGAATCTGCTTACTGGGGGATATCTGTTCCTGAGATGAGCAGCTTCTTTAGGAGTCTAATATCCTCAGTAGAAGGTGCTCAGTAAACCCAAATACATGCATATGCACAAATTAATATGTAATAAACACACCTAGTAATGCCAGTGTTTAAAAACTGGCTCATAAATGCTGACTGGACTCAAGGAGCTGTAACAATTCATAATGAGCAATTATGATCGATGACTTTCTTGTTCTTTAGTGCTTTGGAAAACATCTATCTAGTGACAGTGTGAAATAAATACTCGCAGGAACAAATGGAGCAGCTCAAACTATGGCATCTGTCAGCCAGCGAACCCTATAAACAGAATGTTTTCTGTTGTAGCTGATTTCACTCGTGCTTTTTGTGCCTTATCCTTGCCCTGGCCCCACCGACACTAATAGGATGATATTTCATAGGCCAGTTAATCACCACTAGGTAGCAACCTCCTTCCTTCTTTTGCAATATGGGAGGAATTTCAGCTGCGTTGTGCTATGGTTCAAATCATATTCTCACTGCCCTAAGAGGTAGCCCAAGCTACCTCTTGCTGTAGAAATCATTCTCGCACGCTCTCTGACCTTTGTAAGGACAAGAGGCTACTGATAATACCCCCTGTTCATTTCAGAAGCACACAAACACTCACACTAAAATCACCTGGAAAGCACCTGTTCCCCCTTACTCTTAGAGCAGAGCCCTCGAGGTGTTCAGTGACATCAAACTGGTGAGCTTTGCAACGTCTGCTCAGAAGAGCGGGTGCAGTCTGTGTCCCAGGGCAGGCAGATGGATTAGATGATCTGCTGAGATCCTTTTAGAGTATGAATCTATGAGGCCATGGCCAGAGCAGATCTGAGTATTCGGAGGGTGTGAATTTAGAGGGCATTTAGGGTCAGGAACGCAGACTGCATGTATTTGTAACACACTGCTTTGGAGGTTACCTGTAAGGATTAAGGCTGGGACATTCAGATTTTCACATCTCTTGTAGAAAACCAGACATTTGTAACTCCTGTTCCTGTTTGAAGGCAGAAGGTAACCAGCCTCACTTTCTTAACACAAGCTGTAGAGTGGACCAGAGACAGCTCAAATCTGATTTCAGAGTTACCCCTGTGTTTTAGATTAAGTTATCTGAGAAGCCACTAAGGTGTTCTAGGTTTTGATTGCTGTGCTTGAAATACAGTGACAGGTGCTCAGTGCCGAGACCTATCCCTACTAATGAGATGGAATGAAAAAACAAAATTTGGATGTCAGAAAGGTAACATCAGTGACATCAAGTCCTCTGAGACATCTCAAATCTCAGACTGCAACCACCTATCACTTTGTAAAACTTTCATCTGAAGCATCTTGGATAGTAAGTTAAAACACTGGCTTATTTTCATTGATCACATGCCAATACCCCCCCTTCCTCTCTGTTGTCTCTGGAAAATTTCATCTCCATCGTTGTATTCTCTCTCAGACTGCTCAGACATCTTCATTACAGAAAAAAAGAGAACGCATGACACGGTGTGCTGGTGGGTAACCTTTGAGTTCAGACTAATTAGCAGCCTGGTCAAATGATTTCTGAAGGACTAACGCATGAATATACTTTGCTAGTGTTTTTGCAGATGGCAATAATTTTTTCTGAAAAGATAATTTAACTAGATGGAACTCTTCCTGAAATGTTGGTATACAGTTGGTTGCGGATTTACAACTATATTTTACCAATGAAAAAAATCTGAATGTTCTGGATGCCAAATGAAACTTCATCAGCACGTTATATTTTAGTTCCATCGGACTGTGTTTTACACTTTTTTGGTAGCAGTGTGATCAAATGAGAATAATTTATCCTTAACAGTGTTAGGTTCTGGTGTTCGGCCTAACTAAGAATAGTTATTCAGTGACTCACCCCAGACACCAGACCACGTAAGAGTTGTTAGCTCTAGTGCAGGACAGACCTGGACTGAAGTACCACAGAGATCTTTCTGGGAACTGTGGAGGAATCAGCTGTGTTCAGGAGAAAGGTGTATGGAGAACTTTAATCTTGGATTCTGCTGCAATTGCATTAGAAAAAAGGGTCAAACCCCAGCTTCAGGAGGGGTTTTGATATGCCTTGGCTCTCTCTGCTGAGAGGACTTCGCCGTTCTGTTGCTGGCCAGGAGCTATGGTGTAGGGGAGTGACAGAGATGACAGCCACATGGATGAATTTGCTCTTCCCTAATACTGTTAACACCAGCTGTCCAGGAAAGCTTTTCTGTTAGAGGATGAGCAGCTGTAGTCATTACGCCTAGTGAGATCCAGAAAGTAGAACTACCTCCCGTGGTCCCTTATGTTTTCATTACAATCAAATTCTTCCGAGTCCTTTTGCAGAGGGGAATGAAATAACATGTTTTCTTCTGTCCAGACTAATTCACTCATGTTTAGATGGATACAAATGAATGAGATGCATACTGTGTTCAAGAGACCAAACACCCATTTCTGCTGGCTACAAAGGAAATATTTGGAAGGACACTTTTAGCTGGTCTAACACCAGCTTTCTTATTTCCCCTGAACTCCACTTCTATTGTCTGACCACAGTAGAAATGAAGAGTCTGAATATACGGTCTAAAAGGCTGGGCTCCAAACTTCAGCTGCGTCCTCATCAAGAAGTAGTCTGTGATGCTCTGCGACACCATGGCCAGGTAGCCTGAGCTCTCTGATGGGCCCAGCGATCAGTCCAACCACAGAGATATTTAGACTTTGGGTAATGGTGCAAAGAGACTTTATTTCTTCCAGGAAGATGTTTTTCCAGTTCTCAGTAGCAGTCATTAGTCACTGACTGGGTCAACTGTCTGCAGTCTGGCAGCAAATCCTCATGGACTGGGACCTTCATAAGTGTTCATCTCAGTAGCCTTACACAGGCTTATTTTGCAGTGAGAAAGATTCAGGTTTCTACTAGTGAGGTGATACTGGTCTGTTCCTCACCAACTTTTAAAGGAGAAAGAACAAATGAACAGCTTGGAAGTCACACATCTCCAGCCAGCTGAGACTCCAATAGTGACAGCTAGGCTTAGCTCGGGCTGCAAATCGATTCTTGATTACCATATCCAGTGAGAGCATTGCTATTCAGGTTACTGATGGTGATAAAGTAGGTCGTTAACAATAAGCCAGGACAAAGCAAGTCATTTTAATAGTTGAAATGTTATCCTCTCTAAAGAAGTCATAATAATAATGCAATATTATTGAGCCTTTCAAGTCTGAGGGCATCTGTCATCTGTCTGCCTAAAACTGATAGGGTAGAGTGCATTTGAATTTCTTCTGCAGGAAAGAAATGATAAAGCTTTATCACTGCTCTCTTTTTTTCCCCTCCTTCAATGCCTGAACACACCAATAATTGTCCCTTTTCTTCTTTTGTTGCTATTTTTTTAAAACTTGCTACACATGGGAACTCATTGCTACACAGGACGATATTGACCGGTTACTACGGATTTACTGGCTAAATTGACCCAAACGGAGGTGACCAGGATTGCACACAGATCTTCTCATATCAAAAGTAATAAAAGTAGTAGTCTTTGTGAAAGCAAATACTTTTATTCCTGGTTTGCGCTTCTGATGCATGAGAAATCCAAACCAGAAAGTCTTATTCCTGACGTGTGTGAAGTTGTTAAGTGTTCCTACAACCACTCACAAAGGAGTGCTCCTTGGTGGAAGTCCAGAAGTGCCTCCTTTCCTTTTCAAGGGGGGACAACATGCAGCTGCCATAGTTTTCAGTAGGATCCCTGAATGTTCATCATGTCAGAAACGGTACAGAAAACACTGGCAAATAGTACGTATGCAAATGGGTCGCCTGATAGCGCCTGAGCTGGCACAACAGGTTTTCGTAAGGCTGGGACTCAAGATGCTGCTGCAGGATGTGATAACCCATGCTCTGAAGCGCAGCAGCACTGGAATTATTACATTACTCAGACACATGCAGGGTTTGGATGACTCAGGACACTGAACACATCTAACCTCTAGGTCATTTGATTTAGATCTCAATGACTCCTGAATCTGGTAGCAACACAAAATGTAGCTCTAACTGTCCCATGCATGTTGATTTAGAAAGGACAACTTGCCTGTTAAGCTTTATGCCTACCCAATGTATATTTATTCAAGATTTTTTAATGTGGTATTATCTCTTTGTAGCCACAGACCTGCAGTATTAGGAACATAAGTGAACTATTCATGTGAGAACATGACTAAAATGCTGATTTAGGCTGCACCCAGAAAGATGTTGCCTGGATCTTTACAAAAGAAAGGGCTAGTTAATGTTAATGTATGCAAATACTTATCCAGCCATCTAATTTGATCTGCTTTGAAACTTTACACAACCTTCATCATCAGACTCTCTGAGTGACTTTAGCTTAATCAGCTCCTACTGCTTAACGAGTGGGGTGATTAACATACAAGCAGAGGATTTGATGTGCAGTATGTCCGGTGTTAGTGAAGGACAAGACCTAACAGGATTTCTCCTCTCTCTGTTTCTCATTTTCCCAAAATGTGAGGTTTCTCATATGTGAAGCATAACCCCCGACCCATTATCTATTAGCTTGCTATCAGTAAGTCATTATGGGATCTATCCCAATCACGTGCCTCTGAGTATCAGGTTCTGAACCAATTCAGCTATCTCTTCTCAGGTATTTACTTTCCTCTGAACAACTACAGCATAGGAGAGTGCTGGTTAGTAGCACGTTAGCATGCCTGCAGGAGTTACTGCATGTAGCTCACTGCACACAACTGCTCAGCAATCACCTGCATAATTATGATTATGTGCAGTGGGCAGCACAGAGTGACTCTTCCAAGCCATCAGTGTGTACTCCGGATAGGGATAGCTGGGTGGGTAGATGATACTGAAGAAAAATGAACTGTTGTGCCAGATGCAGAAGACTGTAAGTCCAGTCTGCTGTTCTTGTGGAGTCTAAGTATTATGGAGTAGATGACTGAATCCGACCAACTGCAGAGTGAGAACATAAGCAGTATCTGGGCAAACAAGCTCCCAGCTCAGGAACCCATCATCAAATCATGTTCTTTACAAGATGACTCATACTTAATGCAACCTTCTGAAACAGTCTTGGTTTTGGAAGATCAAATCCAGAGAAGTGTGAAATCCTACTAACTGCCCCTCATGTCAACTGAAGTGGCAAGCGATCAGCAGGTGTTGAGCACATCTCAGCCTTATGTCTAACCTTACTATAAATTCAACTATTAATAACTGTTTTCCAAAGAAATGTCCATACCACCTCCTACTCACATCCTCTAAATGTAAATTGGAGTTGGTCTTGTGTCACCCAACAACTGAGGTGCTTTTTACAAGAACTTATGCTCTCTGAGCCAAACCACACCTTTCAAAACCTTCTGTGGCTTCTAATAATAATAAAAAAAAAAGTAAAATTGCCCAGTGATCCTATAAGAATCTATTATTGTCCTGTTCTCTCACTTACGCTATATAATACCATGAGTGAAATGTCTGCCAAAAGCAGGTACCTGGTGGAGGTGAGATCTAGTGGCACAAAGAACTGAGACTTGTTCTCTCTTAATGGGAAGTATGAATATTAGAATTGCTCTCTCCTCCGCTTGTGCAGATTCAAGACCTTTCATGTCCCTTTATGGTGATCCTGAATCTCTGTGACCTATCTTGAATTGAATGTTTTTGTCAGGAATATTATCAATTATTGTTCAGTTTTGTCTGTACCAGTAGTGACTCATCCTTCATTTTTGTTCTTAAGCCAAGTGGGGTTCTTGTCATCTTTGTATGTCTCCTGTGAACCTGGCATGTCCTAGGACAATTAGACTATAATTGCTGGGCTTTGTTAAAACAAATAATTTTAAACAAAGGCTCTTAAAACCCCTTTTCCCATCAGGTAATATCTAAATAACACACTGTTTCCAAAGCCTGAAGGCAGCTGTTTGATTTTGAAGAAATGCTCTCAAAATGAGTTTGACAGCTGCACTTCTTGTGGAAGAACTCACTCATGCAAAGTTATTCCTGCTCATGGATGCTTAACTTCCAAGACAAGGGCAGAAACAACTTTGGACTAAGATCACCTTCCCTACCAGGCCTGTGTCAGTCTCCCACATGACAGCCTGTTTGGAACTGCTCTTAGACTCCTTTAGCTGAAGAGCGTATTTTAAAGCTGTGTTGTTGTTACTCCTCATTTCCCCCTCCTACACAGCATGAAATCCTAACACGCAATCAAGCAGCTAACCCCAGGACCACTATGTTTAATGTTCTCCTAATGCCTGTTATTAAGAAGTATAAATGCCAGAGAGTTGTCTGGGTGCCTTATAAAATAAGTACATCCATCTTTGGGGACAAATTATACCAGCTCTCCAAAAGCAGAAGAGGCTGCACAGCGGGGACATGCAAAGGGAAAACTTTGGCCAAAAGCAGCACGATGCTCTGTGCTACCTAAAATACCTATGCAGAGCAGCGCTTTTATTCCACAGCAGTATTGAAAAACCTCCCATGCAGTGAACTGCTGAATACTTCATTTATCTATTGCGCCTTGCGAGGGTACAGGACTGAGTTAACTCGGCCAAGATTTTCAGTACAGGAGGTTAATACAAACCCAACACATTTCTTCCAAGCCCTATTGTACTCAACAACTAGAAATAATAGCCTGGCTGCTTCCTGTACAGTAGAAGCAAAGAAATAGTAAGGCCTTTAGAAGGGGAACCTGAATGCAAGCCAGTCATCTTCCTCCTGGCTCCTGCCGGCTCTCATCTCCAATTACAAAGGAATAATTCACTATCCAAGCTATTTCTACAGCATTTCAAACTGGCCACTGAAGTATCAAAAGTTATTGTTAGCCTGCCATGCTCCCGAGAAGGGAAATAAGGAGGAGATAATAGAAAGACAGAAATGACCCAGATCAGTGAGATATTCTTTATGGTTTATCACAAAGGAGTTTCCCAAGGGACCTTCATGTCATGCCCCATGTGCGTGCGCGCACACACACACACACACGCACAACCCAGAAGGATAATGAGGGAGGGAAAACTGCAGTTTGCATCAGTACAGGCGCTGGTTTCATTCAGGACATTTATTCCCTTTAAAAAATATTCCCGAGGTAGCTCAGTGTGCATGGCCATCTTTCTCCTCTAGATGACACTGTGTCTGCTTGGAATCCTGAGCTGGAATACCAGGAGCCCTTCAGCACTGGCAAAATCATGTGGAAGAAAATTGCACCAGCACCTGCACACACTATTCTTGTCTCCAGTGATTTCTGTACAATTCAGAGTTGCTTGCTTAAGGACTCAAAGCCACTGATTCTCAATATCTCAGCAGCAGCTAATATTACATATGTGCAATTCAAGGTGCAAGCAAAGTTGTAGGAATGGTTTGCCTATGTATATGTCTATACATATAGTTACCTCTTAATTTGTCTGCTTACAAATATCATGAGGCCAAAGGCTGCAAACCAATCTGCAGCCCCAGGTAAATTCTATTTACTACCAGGTAAAATTCCATGCAGGAGTGGACTAATAGTACTGACAAGCTAGAAGAGTAAAACAGACTGGATCTAGACAATGCAAACAGTCTAATACCTAGATTTTAAGCTGACTGCATGCACTCCCTGCCTCCCTCCGGGGGAGAGAAATTTCACTGGGGAGAAAGGTTTTGGAAGTTAGGCTTGCGTCTGATCTCCCCTGGAATGCCTCTGATTTCCCCAAGGTTATTCCTAGTTTATTGGGAAGTAATTGCGATCAGGTTCAGACTCATAACAGTTCAAATATATAAATAGTACAAACAGATTAATTAACAACAAAGCAGGAAATAAATGCAGATGGCTCTAAGGGAATTAACAAAAATGCCACTCCTTTCAGTCTGTGCCTCAGAAGTTGACAGCAGGACTCAGAAGCTCCTAACTCTTTCCTGACAAAATAAAGACTAAATTTCTTTCCTGTTTCACCAATTGCAGGTTAATTCTACAGACCCCTCTGCGTAAGACGGCTCCAAACGATCAGGTCAAAATCTGGACAACAGGCATCTCACACAATGACAGCAAGGTTTGGGAATATTTTCCTGTTGGCATCAGTGGGGCATCAGTCACCCCCTGATCTGGAATATCTTGCAGACAAGACAGACCACAGGTCTAGCACCGGTGGGGAGGAGGGGGTTGACACACAAGTCCAAACTTCGAACGCAGCAAGAGTTACCTGTCTCCAGAAATCTGGAAAGAGGCTCCACCAGAAATGGGATAGAGAAGGTCAGCTCTGAAGAAGGTTCCTTGGTGAATCATCACCCCCTGGAAAAAAACAGACACAACTTAGAATTGATTCCTCCCTTCTTCTTTGTCTGCAAGATGGAACAGTGAGATTTCTTAGCTTGCTCTGACTGTGGGCTGCTGGTTTCACATTGCGGTGTCAGAAAGCTGATACCAGCCCAGGTGTCTACAAATTGACTCACAATTCTATTCTGTGTAATGAATAAACAAACCTTTCTCTGTAAGATTGAATTAATTAGGATTTATTTGCCTAGGTATAGACATTGCAGATGTTTTAATTTAGGCAGTTTGCACTGTCAAAGTGGCTGGGTTGGCTTAGCCTTCAATTTCTGTCCATGCAGGCAGAATTCAGAGTGGTTGTTGCAGACTTTTTGACCATGGGAAGGACAAATCCAGCTGAATATCATCAGAGGAAAAGAAGTTAAGTGAAGTTTAACTAAAGTGCATGGAGTGGTTGCCATAGCAAAAGTGATGGAAGCCTCTTCGCTTTGTAGCTGTTGAAAGCAGGACTGACAAATGCATGTGATACTACACTCTCAGGAACATTTCCGCATCTGAGATGAACGTCTAATCTAATTTCCACTCTCCTGATCAAGAAATGAATTCAGAGAAAGGCAGAATTGAGAAAGAGAGCTTTCCTCTTCTGAAAAGGGACACCAACTCTGGAGACCTCAGGGGAAAGGGAAGGGGCTGTGGGTTCAAGGGGGAGAAGTAAGAAGGTATCTCCCTCCAGCTGAGACCCAAGTGCCAGTGATCCAGTTAAATACTATTTATTTCAGCCTCAGAGTCCCTTTCCTTATCAATGGATGTGTTGACCCAATCTCTCTGTGGATCTGTCTTAAGTTTCTTGCCTTAGTGGGGACTCAGATCCCAGGAGTGAACGTTGCTGACAGTTTACGACTCTCAGTTGAATGCTGAGTTTGGCCCATGAGGTCTAACTCCATTCTGATGTGTTTCTTCTGGCTTTAACTGATAACTCCCCAGGGGACTTTGGTCCCTCATTTGTTTCTGTCCCATGGGGAAAAAAGATTAACAGGAAAGAAAACACATTTACTACCTTCCTTTTCAATGTTTAATTTTGATATTCTTTCGCTTCCTCAGGGATTTTGTTTTCTCAGATCACACCCCATCAAAGGCTCTAGTTTGTGGGTGAGTAATAGGTTGTTCTCTGTCCTTTCATCATCCACCCACACAAACACTCCTGCCTGGATCCCAGTGCCACACCACTCTCACCCCAGTGGGTGGGTAAGCTAGAGCTTGCACAGATCAGTAGTAATTGGAAAAAACGCCAAAGCTGGGGTCTTGCCTGGGTCAGTCCCTGCTGGTGGAGTGCTGCTGGAAGCTTGGGGAGGGCATGCTGCAGGTGATGCAGAGGGAAAAAGAAGGGACTCCTAAGTCATAGAGTACCAGCTACAAGTAACTGTCACACAGTACTTTTGCAAATCGTTTAAGCTTCATCTTACAAATTAATACTCATTTTATGTGTTCCCTCTATTCCTAATAAACATTACAGAGTGCTGCTGCGCTGGGAGAGCTTTCCAGTAAACAAACAGACTATCTCCTCCTTCCCTTGCTAGAGCTGGTTTTCAAGGCTAGCACATTCTGGGCTCCCAGTGATGTTCTCAATATGGCATCTCCGCTAAATAATATATTTTGGGGGAAAATAAGATGCAAGACTGTCTGGAGCCAGGTCTCTTGTAAACCCCCTCTCCTTATAGGTCATACATGTGGCTTCTACCAGTCCTTGCCTCTTGGCAAACTATCATTTGCTGTATAATCGATTTTAGCCTCTCAAATCTGCATCTGAGCTCCCATTCTGTTTCAGCCCATCTCCACAGAAAACTAGGAACCAAGAGGTGGGCTTGAGTTGTATTCTTTCAGTCTTCCCTTACTCTCCACTGATTTCTCTCTTGCCATTTTAATTCTGTTACTACAGCAACCTTGTGTTTCTTGCTTTGGCAAAGTTGACACGTTAGCATGGGGACACACACAAGGCCTCTCTAATCAGCACTTATGTGGTCTAAAACATTTAGCTCATCTGCTCAGAAGACTTATTAAAATGTTCGACCCATCTGCTGTGGGAGGCTCAATGAAAGCGGAGCCAACGCTTTCCCACCCGGTTTCCTGTCGTGCAGCCTGACCAAAGCCTCTCATTTCAGCAACACGCAGCAATGGTGTCTCCACCATAAGGCAGAACACTTGCTTGTATGTGGTCTTTGGACACACTTAAAAGGATGTCAGCTCAGTCTTCTGCAGAAACTGTTGGATAAAACACGGTGCTGACATTTGCCTTTCAGAGTGTTAAATGCTAGAAAAATCATCTGACTGCAGCACAAGAAATTCAGAGCAACATCTTTACAAATGCTTCCTTCATGCTCAGATGCTCAGGGGGAGACATTTATGGCAGCAAGTTTCCAGAGAGCTGGCTCAGTGGATGGGACCGGCCCTGAGGGGGTCCTTCAAAGGAACGGTGTAGCCTGGCCAGCAAGCTGGAATCTCCTTTTACTACTTTTTAGCATCTAATTTTCTGGAGAGCTGTGCACCTTGCTCTGTTCACTTTTGATCTACTCTGTTGCTCTTGTTGCCCATAGAAGAAACATCACCATTTCCTTTGATTCCCTCCCCATCATTTGATACCATTCAGTCTGTCTACAGGTGATCTGTGTGACATTGCCTAAGCCTGCATCTTTCCTGAGGGAGCTGGAGGCAGTGGTGATTTTGTAGGATGTATTAGCTACCACCATCTGACTAGTTATAGCCATATCCGTAGCTATAATTGTTCATTCACAAAAGTATTCCTCTCCAGCTTGCTGTGAGTGTTGGACTAATAGGAAAATGTGAAGTTTTCTATTCTCTTCACTCAGCAGTTCTGCCACCCCTCTTGTTCATGGCCATGGACTGTGTTAGGAAGCAGAAGGTAGTTTGATGCTTATTCTCCCCAAGGGTTACTGCGGAAAGAAGCCACAGGGTGAAAACTTGGCCAGTGGAAGATGATGAGTACAATCTACAAAGGCAACCAAGCGTGAGGATGAACAGCAAACAAAAACACCTTCAGCCAACTGTCTGGGCAATCACTGTAAACTAAGGCGTCTCTAAGAGAAGGTTTAATCACACAAAGCTCCGCTTGCTCATCTCAACTAACGTAGCTGATGGGTGTCTGTAGTCAAATCCGCTTCACAATGATCCTGTTTAGAAACCAAGTTGCATGGAGGGAAACCTGCTAAACACTCAGTTCATCTCCCCATTACTGGTAGAATTCAGTTCTTTAAGTAGCTCTAGGGATTACTGAGGTATTAAGGAAAGTGCTGTGACATTGAACTGTATTTCCTCTGCAAGACGATGTCAGTGTGTGGTTGTCCTCTGTGGAGATCATGTCAAGGAGTCTGTGATGTTTGTGAAGGGCTTTTTTGTGTGTGCGTGATGTTGTTTTGCTTTAGTTTTTTAATGAGGAAAGAAAAAAAAATCCAGTGTCGCTGTCTATATTAGGGGCTTTTAAAGTGCTTAAAAGCACTAGGAAGGGCTTTAAAATGCAGACCTCATACTAGAGATGAAGCATCTACCCAGAGAAGAGATGCTTTGATGCCTTAGATGTATTTGTTTGTTTGTTTTAGAGGGGAGAAAAGAATGGTATGTTTTACTGATACAGCTATTAACCATCAAGATTGCCCAAAGGCATCAGCAGGTTCATTTAAAATGTAAATGAGCTTTCCCAGCATTCAGTTATTCAGATTCTACAGGCTGCTATTATGTAAAATTGGACGGGGTCTTCACAAGGCACAGCTGAACAGTTAGGCTGGCCTCCCTCTTCAGCCCAGTTACGACCAACATGAATGGACACTCCTGTGGGCCTGAGAGCTTCTCTCCAGATTAGGAAAGTTGCTTTATTATAGAAGACAGGGGCAATTAACTGAGTCCCTGGTGCTGCTACCTGAATGGTCCCCTTGGGAAATACCACTTAGCATTGCAAACAGCAAGCGGGCATTTATTTATGGTCTTCCTCCACCCTTTTGGGAAGGACTGTTCTCTTGCTTTAATGCTTGGAAGCTACTGGCTAGAAACAAGCACAAACCACAAAACGTAGATGGACTGAGGAAAGCTTTCTCTTTTTAATACTTAACTACTGCATGCCTTAAGCTTACATGGGGTTGCACTCACCAGTGAGATCCCTTCCCAGAGCACCCTGGCAGATCACTTGGAATAACAGCTGTAGGAATACTTTTGCCTTGGAGTGATGTTGCATCAGGGACATGTTAAAGATTTATATCGTTACTTTTTAAAGTTCTGCAATGTTTTTAACCCATAAAAGAAGGTTTGGGAGGCACGTCGCTCACTTAACAGGCAAGTCGTGCTGTAGTGGATTACCCTGATCTCCCAGAGAAAGCTGGTTAAAACCCAAGAATTCCATTGTGCAAAGGATGTCAGGGTTTTGCCATTTGGATTTGTTTTCATGTGGAACAAAACACAATATCATTACTGATTTGGAGCTTGGTGACGCAGAACTACCGACACGGGAGCAAGGGTTCAGTTGCAACAGCAGAAGGCTCAGAATGGCAAAGCTGGTTTGTGGCATGGAGATGAAAGCAACCAGAGAGATGGCTGTGAACATAAGCATAATTAAATGCTTATGTTAATGACCATTGCCATGGGATCCTGTCTGGTAAGGCCTGATCAGATTGGCCTTGAAAAATCCCACTTGCTCACCAAACCAATGCTTAAGAACACATCTTTGTGAGTTAGGAACAATGATGTCCTGATGATGATGAGCATCATACAAATGCAGTATTACAAATGTCCCTGGACTGGACAACATTTGTCAGAGTTTCATAGAGCTTAACAGTACATGACTGTGCATGTACATGTGCACTTGCGATCCACAACCTAAATTCACACATATCCAATATATAGTTAATGTTTCTCCACTAAATATAACTTTTTTTTTTTTACAGTGTTAAATAACATTAAAGTTTTTCCATTTCCTTTTTTTTGGTCTGTGTGTGAAAAATGCTGCATTTTTCAAAATGCGTGGAAACTACTTAGGATGAATTGTCCTGCTGAATAAAAAAAAAGGTTTCTTATCTAGAAACAAATTTCCCAACTGTACTGCATTTTGTATGAGTAGGGTTAAATAAATCAAAGAAAGCAGAAACACTGAAGATCTTAATTTCTGCTTCTATATCAGTCTTTCCATTACTGCTGCATATTATGGCTTGCATTCGAGCCTCCGGATAGGACTTGCATGCCCCTATTAAACATAATCAAGCACTTGGAGAACTTATTTCCAAGTATCTAAAATGGAGCCATGATTTGCATGTAATTAAAATAAGAAAGAACTAATATGATATTTTCCATTGGTTTTGAACATGCTGCATTGAAAAGGAACTCACCATGCTCTTTTAAAAGCACAGCTAGTTTTCCTATACAATATATGTATTTTTTCATTTAAAAAATTAAATTAAAAATACAAAATACAAAAAACAAAAAAACAAACACTTTTGGGACACATTAAAAACTTGGGAAAGTAAGATAAAGCACGATAGGTAAGAAAAATTAATTTCTCTTACAGTGAAATATTTTAAGGGAGAGAGAGAAGGGCATTTCTTTTGGTGATTTACAAGGATCTTGAGGTAAGCTGGGTGTATGGCCATTTGCTGGCTCTGCTTCGTATGGTGTAGGAAGCTGGCTAGGATGAAGTTATTTTGATGGTCGATAGTGTGCTGTAAAAGGTTACTGGAGCTCCACCATCACCCATGCAATGATATAATGATTTATTGTTGTCAAAGCCTTCTACACAAGGGATAGACCAATCTAAGTTTCAGCATTCAATGCAGGCACATTGTGTTCATTTAGAAAATAAATAAATACTTGTGATGCTGGGACTGCCTGCAACAGCTGATCTTATTTTATAACACTGGCCTTGGGATTGCAAAACCTTCCCTGGCAATGCTTCCTGTCTCTGCTTTGCTGAATAGTGGAATAAAAAAGAAGAAAATTCGTAGGAGTGAGGCTTATGGCTAAAGAACAGGGAGGATGAGAGTTACACACTTGCAAAAAAAATGTGTCTGCCACAGCAGGGCAAAATGTGCTGAATTACACTTGAAATCCACGCAGAACTTCTGCTACTCCACATTTCTATTATAAGCTGAGTCCTCCTTGAATTTCTTATCCTGAATTTTGTACCGATCCTAGGTAGGCGTCTAGACGGTACATCTCTTTATGCTGATGGCTTGCTGAAGATTGCCTTCCTCTTAACTTGCTTTTCTATGATTAAGTTAGAGAGGAAGATGGTATGGGGCATCCTGGAGCATGTGATGTGCACAAGACACCCCAACTCCTTGAGTCCTGCCCATAGGGTAGTTATCCTTGGTCTGGGGGGAAGATGCCATGCAGCTGGTCTGATGGCAATTTCCTTCTAGCAGGGAACTGAAAGGGAAACCTACATCAGTGTGTCCACACCATCTGCCATCTCTTCCACTCTGGGGCGTTACGTTGGTCCAAGTAAGGAAGAATGTTTTATTTGAAGAGGCAACGAAGTCACCACTGGTTGAGGTACCTTTGTTTGACTTTAGACAAATGCATCTTTTTCACTGAAACTCATGAGGGAGGCCAAACCCTTCACATATAAGGCACCCTATGGATGGAACACCTAGTGGCACGTTCTGTGCATCCCTGCCTTTTGCATGACCTCTCCCGATTTCTGCCAGCTCGCAGGGGACGTAAAGCAGCCTCCTCTATCCTGTTACTGTTGTTTCTGCCTCTCTTCCTTACCTGCACACCCAGAGAAGTTGTGACTTGTAAACTCCTCTGGGAAGTGGGGGAATTATCTGCAGAGAGCAGAGGGGGGCTGAAGTACAGCCATCTGAAACTGCTATAAAGCAAAAGCTACAACACAGCTGGCTGCTTTATAGCAGGATGTCTTTCAGTACATTCTCCTCATGGCGAGGCTGACATTTGATTTTATTAACAAAACAGAGAAACTAGTACAGAATTAGCAGCAGGAAAGATTAGATTACTAGAGCAAATATGCTTTGGTGAGAGGAGCACAGGGCTGGAAAACTGGAAGCTGGGCTCTGCTTTGCTGTATGGACTGGAATGGCTTATTCCTCTTCACCTCTGTTTTCTAGCTTATATTACCATGAATGTTAACAGCCCCCCAGAAAAGGCTCTTTGCACGTTAGATTTCGGAAAAGGCACTGAGATCTTGAGATCAATAAAGTAGACAGAGCACTAATGACATATGGAACCAAACTCCATCTGTATTTCTCTGCATTAAGTGAATACTTATAAAGCTGAAGTGATCACCCTGCATCTCCTACTTGCCCAGGCTTCTCAGGGAGCACGCTGGGTACCAACCACTGGCTTTGTCCTTTGGCCGGGGAGCAGGAGCCCTTGCCGGGACATGACCAGATGGTGCTAGTAGAAATAGTGTTCCAATGTTCCTTTATTTAGGCGATCAAAGCTGGGAAAAGGTTTATTTGTGAAATTGTGACTCAGTTCTTTCAGTAAGAAGTATTTGCATCAGCCAGAATTTGTTGAGTGGCTGAACAGAATAATTCCTCTAGTTCAGGGCTAGTACTCGGAGCCTGCGTGCACACCCGCCAAAGGGAAAACAGTGCTGTGTAATAAATCACTTGCATTAGGCAGGCAGCTTTCACTGCCCCTGTTAGCTTTACTTCAGTTTTAATCAATATTTGCTAGGATTTGTCAGGTTATATGGACAAATCCTGAGGCCTGTACTCAATTCCTATCAAAGCATGATGGTTATTAAAAAGAATGAGAAGTTTGCCTGAGTGGCAACCATGTAATAAAATGAGGATTTTAAGATCTGAATTTATCACACTTCTTCACTGCTCTACAAACAGATTGACTTCCCCTTGCAACCCTTCTTGCAGAGAAGCTTGCTCATTTTGGAAGCTGGAGAAGTTCATTTTCAAGTAGGTTAAGCCAAAAGTTGCCAAAAATGCATTTTTCTCCTAGTCTATTATTGTATCTTACACTGTAAGTGAGAAGTAGCTTTACCAAGGAATTGATTTTTTTGCAAAAGAAACTGAAGCCATGGCTGGAAGATGATATTCATAACACATGCAGCCCTTCAGCAGGGATTCTCAGCTTCTTTCACTTCTGGATAGAAGCATGTCTTGAGTTCAATCCTTCTATTTAAATGTTTCATTAAGGGCAGATATGTTTTCTGCTCCTCTCTTAGGGCTCCAACTTTCAATTTCTAACTTATCCAAAATCCATCTTCTTTTATTTTTAATTGAGCTGTTCTATTGTTTTCCATTTCACCTATTAACTCCCAGAGACACACAACAATACCGTAAACCTCATAACTGATCTGAAGGTTATTTTCAAATCCTAGCACTCAAGCCACTGTTGCAGCTATGTGGGAAAAGCAAAAATTAAACCTAAATCCCTCTTCTGGATAGAAGTTTAGTTACAGCATGGGTTCTTTTTTACATCTCTCTAAGATCTGGAGACATCCATACAGGGTACTTCACAGTATGTAATACTGAAAGATAGCTCATTTCCATTCAACTGCTGCACTCATACGTATATACATACACATATATGTCATATATATGCGGATCTCAGGAGGAAGAGGTCTTTTTGAACTTACCTCTCAGCCTGGATAAACTATATGGCTGCTTTCCTGATTTGCTTTGGTTTGATGGCCCACCTGAAAATTCAGGAGAAAAATATCTCAGTTCAAGACAAGGCAAAGTGTTTTGTATCTATTTTTTTTTTCCCAACAAAGTGAAAAGATTTTCTTCTTTTCAAGTCATTCCAAATTGAAAGGGAAGCCAAAACAAAACACAAGCCAAAAAGAATACCCCAGCAATCTGCTGTGTTGTGCTCGCCTCAATTTGCTTTTCACAAGCTCTTTTAAAGGTCTGTTCTGGAATAGAGACAAATATTGGAATCTCCTTTCCTCCCCGCCCCCAAAAGGCTTTTGCACTTATCTCTATTTCTTGCATATTTGAGATAATTTCAGTGAAAAAAGTGGAAAGAAATAATTGCTTTTAATACACTCACACACACTTTACACACTCAATTAGCATTATGCTCCAGGCACGAGTTAAGTTTCAGGTAAGGACCAGGGCACAAGTGTTGCTACTGCCTTGACCTCCCTCCTTTTAATTCACATCTTAAAGAGAGCAGAAAAGTGCATTTCATGCTCTAGTCATTAAAATTCCATTTTGCTGGGGAAATAGTGCTGGGCCATGCTTTTCCCTGAGAGGGGTTTTTCTTTGGCATCTGTCATGCCTCATTCCACTGAGCAGCACACCTTATGTTAGAAAAATAGTAAGCAGAAGAAACTGCAACAAAACTGGCAGTGTCACTGCAAAGATCCTAACTTACCAAAACAGCATCAACATGATGTGATTAATGAGTTTCTTTTAGTTTCACCTTCTCCTGCTCATCATCACCGATATTTGTTTAGGTACTTTAGTTGCATTATCCATTACTTGTTTTAAAATGTACTACTGATGGAGAAAAATCCAGGCAATGACCAGGTTGAGCCTCAGTTGTATGTAGCCCGGAACAGGCTCTTTGCTAGACTGTCAACTGCACAATTCATTGTGAATGTGCAGCTACAGCGTTGGGACTTCTGCATCAATAAAATTCATCCATTTTGCCTTGTGGATTTTTGTTGAAGGGCTCGAATTTAGAAAACCAAAACTGACCCACATAGAAAGTGAAAAAAAATTATACATTTCATGCACTGGCCACAGTCCCAGGCTGCCAGTTTACAAAGCAAGAAATCCTTGCCCTCATATAAGCTAACTTGAACGCAAGTATGTGCAAACCATGAAAAGTAGCTTGTTCCCAGACTTATGCACAGATGCCTTCACATTGTACCTCCCCATCCACAGCAGCAAAGACAACATGAGCATAGCAGGTATGAACATTACTTCAGCATCTGAGAATGATCACATGCTCCTGCAATGTCAAGGCAGCGTTGCTCAGTGGTGGAGTTTCACAGAGGTGAAACTCTGAAGCTAGGCACAGGGACTGCATCCAACATCCCGCACCTCCCAGAAGGAGAAACCAGGGATCTTCCCACAGACTTGCACAGCCAGAGAAAAGCATTACACAAGCTGGCTTAATAGAAGCCCAGAGGAAAGGCAGTGGGTTAGTGGGTTGGGTTTTTTTGTTTGGGTTTTTTTCCCGCCCCCCTCGGTTCTGCTTAAAAAGTGACTTGCAAATGGAGAGCTTGGAATCCAGATTCATCAATGTAATCCTGCAAGCTCTCGATAAACTAGAAACAGTAAATGGTCATTGCTCAGTTAAAGCCTTCTCTGCCCTCCACTCAACACACATACATGTCAACATTGAAAGACAGGTGTTGAGGGGAAGTTGTTGTTGGTTTTTTTTGCCATTTGGTCTTGATCCAAATTAGCACAAAGCTGGTGAAACAAACATCTTTGTCAGCAGTGATTAGCCAGGGAGGCTGGTAGGCGCTGAGCATCTGCAAGGTCCTGGGAGCTTCTGTTCACCCAGTTGCTGGATCACCAGCATTTCCAGAGCGGCAGGCTCTATTCCAGGACAGTTCTTCCATGAGACGTGATGGGGTACTGGGGTCAGCTACGTGCAGCCGTCTGTGCCCAGACCATCTGCAGGAATTCAGGAGGAACTCGGTAAAAGTTCACCAACTAAACCACACCAAACCAGCCTTTTTATTGTTACTTTTTTGGGATGAAACCATTTTCCTGGAAAATCTATGAGCACGTTTACCCGACCCCATGCTGTACCTGGCAACTACCTGCCTCTTCCCTCCACCTCGGTTGCCTTTGCTTTCAGGTTCTCTGTCTTTCTCCCTGAAAAACCACTTGCCTGGGAATTGTCAAGGTTCTGAAATCTGACCTGTCGTGTGTCGTTGCCCCTCCCCCCCCACCCCAGTCAATAATCACATTAGCACATCTGTGTGACAGAAATAATAGCTTTTGTCTCCCGACGCTGCAGAGTCCTGTTGCCAGGCAACTCCATCCTGAGGCAATAAAACAGGGAGGAACGGGTGTGTGGGAGGACCAAGCCGGAGTGCAAGTGCTGCTGGTAGCTATAATTGGGGAAAGCTTGGAATATACTGTTTCCACCAGAGATTCGGGATAACAGAGCTTGCCAGGCTCAGAAACTTTCAATTAGGTGGCTACAGACTGTAGCTGTTTCCTCTTGTTTTCTTCTGATGTTACAGAAAAGCATCAGGGATGCTGCAGAGAACTGAACTGCAGATCGGGGTGGCTTGTATCAGAGATGCTAAGCCCGCTGCAGCAAAAGGGTGAACACAGTCACCCTTTTCAAATGCATGCCAGAGCACAATCTAAACATGTTTTGGTGGTTGATCTTCCTCAAGGGACAGACCCTTTTCACTCTCCACCATCAGGGACTGCAGCAGCTCAGCTGCTCTGCATTATTTGTGTACCATTTTGGTCACAGCCTGGCAGCCTTAGTATCAAGTGGTTAGAAAAGAGCATTTCATTTGATAATCAAGCCTTGATTTATCAAATATAACCCTCTTCATCCCAGACAGAGAAGTCCCTAAAATAATATAGGTGACTGTTGACATAGATGGTATAGGAATTTATTTTGTCTCTTCCCAGAAAAAAAAAAAGAGGAAAGGCTGCAGCATCAAAAACCTTGGAAAGGGAAATTCTCTTGGATAAAAAGAGACTACATCCTCAGTGACATCAAGGAATACCCAACAATCACCCTCAAGAGAAAAATAAGACTAGAACTACATTTATTTCTAAGCTTCTGTCCTGTGTTTCCATAAGCGTATTTCTTCCCCCCTCTCAGGTCTTGCCAGATAGCCCTGTGGGATGCAGTCAGAATGAAAAGAAAAATAAAAGCTACCTAAAAGTCCTAAAAAAGGCAAAAATCATCCAAACTGTTTGCACAGAATAAAATAAAGTCAGAAACAAACTCAGACACTGGAGACTGCCATTAGACAGTACCCTGAGGAGGAGGAGTGGAAACATTGAACGCCAGGGTCCACTTTTGGTCATCTCTTACACTAGTGCCCTTGCCAGTTTCTTTTCCTGTGGTCCTTGATGTGGATAAACACTAAAGCATATATAGCTGCTGCAAACACTCAGACCTCCTGCTAGAGAAAAACTCTACTACCCATATGTATTTTGGATTCAACGTAGAAAATGCAACCTCAGCCTGCTGAGAGCTTCAGTCCTGTACAGTCCTACAAGACAATGGGTTTTGTCCACAAAATAGATGCACATAGAGCATTTCTGGATACCACATCGGCTCTGCCAGAAGAAAACCTGGTATTTTTTACAGCTAGTATATGGCCCAGAACAGTAGCTTAGTCACCACCAGCACTTCCGACTGTTTATACTGATGTAAATGATGTATACTTTGTAAATCCAATTTCAGCCACAGGATATACGCAGCTTTGCATGCATCCTGCATATAGGGTGCATCTCGAAATGCGTCTCTTCGGTTTCAACTTCACTGAGGGGAAATGGAAGTTTTCCAGTGACCTAAATGACCTGAAATCAATAGCAAGTGAGCTCCAAAATGTCATCATTGGATCCTTGCTGCATAACGACAGCCAGGCACAAAGGAGTCCCTGTGTGTACAGAGAGTCATCAAATAAGGGCTGTAGGAAAAAAGTAAAGCGATTCCATGCATAAATTATTTAGTGATTGTTATTCAGCCTTCTCCATTTACACATAAGTCACTGTATCCAACTGGGTAAAGAAGCATCCTCATAACCTGTCTTGTACTATAAAGCATCTTTGATACTTTCCACAGAGGCATTTGTAGTGTATTTAGCATGGCAGAAGTACACAACCCCACGTCAAAAGGCTTTTGCTTCCACATGAATATTTGTTTTGCTGGTGCTCTGTGGTTAAATTGTTGAATGTACCACATTCTGGATCCTGGGTTTCTTACAGATTGCCTCCTGCTCTACAGCAGCATTTAAAGTTATTTCTTGTTCTAGACCCCCACAGATTAACAGGGGGGTAATTGTGCTGGGCTCAGCCATAGCCAGAGAAACTAAACCTTGGATATTAAGCAAGCGTGAGCAGTGCCGTATTAGATTCGTGTCTTGGATAGCACAGTTGCAGCTCACTAAAAATCTGACTTTTTTCCTTTTGGCTTTCCTGTGAACTTTATGGTCTGAAACACAGGTGAGAAAGGAGGTCTTATTCCTTTAAAGACACCACATTTTAAAGGGTAAAGAATAACGACATACCATCTTAAAAAGGACAAACAAGTGAGGATTGCATTCAGGTCTCATAGGAGGTAAAACACAGACTTTTACCTTAAGAAATCAGAGCTAAAGAGTATAGCTATTTAGGCTTTGCTGCCTGCTGGCAAAAGATGAAGACATGAGAAAGCTAAGTGAAAACTGTGGAGCATGTTAGGAAGCACAGAGTTATCACTTCTTGGGCACAAAAGTTTGGAGATGCAGAGACAACTTCTCAGTGCTTCAAAAGAAGATGGAAAGGAGTCCAAAGTTACGGGTCAGGGTACTACTCCGAAGACAATCTTTGAAACACTGTAAAATCTCTCAAATTCAAAAATTTTCAAAAATGTTTAAGAGAACAACTCAGTTCCATATCAACCATTATTTGCTCTTTCATCAGCCTGGGGAAAAAAAAATACAGGCACTCCTAGTGCAGAGATGTGCAGTCAGTTGAAATCACGTGCCTCTAGGTCTTGTTATAATAGCGCTGTAGTTATTTGTTAGCATGAAATGCCTCTCTGCTGCAATGGCAGGGCTTTACTGCAGTACCTAATTTAATCTTTCAATGAATATATTCCCTTGAATACAGTGTATTTTGTTTGACAGTTCTTAAACGCTTGGATGAATCTAAACATCGAAGAACTGGAGTACACACATTTTTCTGCAGATTCATTTAGCAATCCAAGCTACAGCCAGATTATTAATAATGAGCTAAATAACATACTTTTCTAAGGGTTGATGGGCATTTGAAGTCTGAAAACAAAAATATGGTACTTGCTACTCAGCTTTCCTCTGGGACAGTATTTGAAAAGTACCCAGACACCCCTTTAGGGAAAGGCTACTTTTCCTCATTGTTATACTTATAGTGAAGAAACTAATTGCAAGGGAGAAATATGAAAATGATGCCCTTAACTTTCCTAACGTATGTTTGCAAAGGCACAGGGCTATTGTTAACGCCAGAAGTTTGGCTGATAAAATGGCAAGAGCTTCCCAAACTCTCGGCTGCATTCCTTTAAAAGCAGCAGCGGTTCTGCAGTATCTTGCAGATGCAACAATTGGTGACCAGCCCATCCAGGTACACCTAAATTAACTTTATAGATTAGCTTTATAGCTCAGCTACTAGTGATAGCCTGTAGAAACAAATCCCTTTGTGGAAAAATAATATAGTGTTGTCTTTTGGCTGAACTTTTCCTGTTGGCAGAAGTTATTATTGGTCTAACCTTTCTATTCCAGTAGCTCATTAGCACTACACCCCAGATACAGAAAAAGATGGTCCCTTTCCCTGAACATGTCTATTCTGGGGTGGGGGATGAAGGAAACCGCAGCTGTTTATCTGTCATTGCATTGATTAATAGAGATTGAAAATAGTGGACAAAACCCTGAATTCACAAACCCTTCTGCAAGATCAAAGCACACTTCAAGATAAGGGCAGGAGCAATTGCTCTGAGTAATTCAGTTGTGTTTGATGCTCGCAGAATCTGAGCAAGAAAGACAGCTTGTATGCATGTAGCTAGGGCAGGATGGGGGTCTCAGGGGTGCAGATACACAGGTAGCACCCCTCATATACTAAAAGATGACAAAAGGCTCTAGAGAACGGAAGAAAAAAACATACTGTCTTATGCCACTAACAATTGTATCCAACTGTAAATCTATAATTATTAATATCTGAAGAGTTATGAATATTAGAGGAAAGCCAATGGATGCAGTAGCTCACCAGATCTGCTGCTGGTCCAAAAAGGCAAATTCAGCCTGTCTGCCAGGCTGAGAGCCCAGACGTGCTCAGACCTGGCACAGCAACACCAGCACTGTTTGGGTTTCCTGGACATTTTTATTTTCTTTCTGCCTAGAAATTCCCTCCAGTCAGAATTAGAGGATTTTTTACATTTGTACAGTAGCTCAGATACAGAAGAGGGACATCATAAATTCCTAGCTAGGCCTATTGCATGTGCTGTGGGAAATGGGCAGCAAGCCTGAAACCTCCTGGTTTTTCTGGCTGTACAGCATGCAGAGAGATCAGCTGCACTACGTGCCTGCTGTAGGTGACAGCTTTCCGTGAGATCCACTGCACACGAGTAGCTCCATACAGGAGGACGTCAATCAAGCAAACACATCTCTGTTCCTGCTAAAACCTTCACACTTTTTAAGATTTAATGCCCAGTTAGTCTCCTAATTCCAGAATTAGAAAATTTCCCCTTCTCCCCATAGATTCCAATACATACCGATGCAGAGATCTCTTTGCTTCTGTCTCTCTCACACTAATACTCTTTCACACCCACCTTCATGCCAACATGGATCACACACAGTCTTCTCCAAAGAGCATCCTTTGTTAAGTAGCAAAGCTTTTTCTCCCCTTCCCCCCTCCGCCCTTTTATTTGGTAGCCTTGTCAGGAGTGTTTACACCTGTCCTCTCACACTCAGCTGCTCCCTGTTTTTGCTAAAGATTTGTTCTTTTCAGTACAGGATACAAAAAACAGAGGGTTTCATTCAGTCTTGGCTGGGAGAAAATAATTCCTGTCTAAAACAAAGCTACTAGCAAAGCGGAGTGCAAAAGAGAGAGAGACAGTGTGCCTGCAGGGAAAGTAGCTTAAGGAGAAGTGTAGGAGGAATACTGATTCTAGACTTGCAGTAGGTCTATTTTTCATAAAGATAATAATAAAGAATAATACGGTGTAATTAGGGCACAAAATCACATTAAATTGCTGAGTGCTTGTCTGCAGCTTTCAGTAAGAGGGAAAGAAACAAGGGGGCTGAATGGCTCCTCCTGGGGTTAGCACTGAGACACATTTTCCTAAGCTCACCTAAAGGATCTCACTGCTGAAAGTTAGAAATGTGGCTGCTATTTCAGGACCTTTTTTTTCCCCTCTGCATTATAAACTCTTCTGAGCCAGGTGTGAGAAGGCTGGTGTGTGTGTGTGTACCAACCAGCAGAACACCACAAATACATGTATGTCTGGGTCCTGAAAACCAGGGATGCACGATCTGTGTTGCTTCTACAGCTAGACTGAGTCCTGGAAACTGTCATCTCTGCACCATGCTCATGTTAACTCATGTTAAAATACTTTCTTGTCTTCTGCACTCAGCCTGTGATGAAGAGACCCTTTGCCTTTCCACTGCTATGGATTCTGCTCCTTGCATCCTTCCAAAAACGCATGCATAATACTGTCTTCTGCAGCCAGCATGACACAAAAGCAAATTCTTGTGTTTAAAGAGAGAAGGATACAGTTCATACTCTTTTCTTACACTGAGATGGGAAGGGAATTATTCCTGATTCAGAGTGGTTGGTACTCGGTTGAGTAACTTTCCCAAGAGCCATAATAGTACAGACCAGCTCTGCTCTCATTCAGGTACTGAATGACCAGTTGTCGCCAAATTGTATTTATTCCTTACTGTTTCTTACCCTCTGTTGAAAATTACTTTCACTTTAATTTTCTACACAGTTTTCTTAAATAAGGACATCAGTCTCCCTGAAAGAAAATCTTTGATTCAAAGTTCACAGTGTCAGTTTCTAGCACATGTATACCTGTAGCTCCACTGGGAAGAAAGTGATTGTTTTCAGAGTCCTTTAACACATACTGCATCAAAAAAGGACATTTTCCCCATAGTCCAACTAACTATCTAGCTGAAGACATTATTAGATAATCCCTTCCCTAGGGACGTGGCTGTAAACCTCATTCAACTTTAGGTGGCAATTTTCCAGAGATTTTAATAATTTTGAGTTTTTAATACTACAAAATCCCTGCAAAGTGCTCACAACTAGGAGTCGCAGCTGAAAAGGGAATTTGTGTTGGAGTTAGAGCAGTGGAAGCTGGGAAAGCTGCAGGTGGAGGATGCAGACAAAACCCAGTGGCACAAACTCTCAGACTAAGATTGACACATTGGAGACTGCCCTGGTCAGCAGTCCCGGCACAAAGAGTCATGTTTTAAACAGGAGAGAGATGAGGCTTTACTGTGAGATCTCACCCTCCAGTCTGTCCTCACAGTCCAGCCACACCAGCATTTGAAGACCGAACCACACCTAATCTATGGATAATCCCTTTTCCCTGGCCTTGGACTGAATGATACTGGTAGTGATAAAGGTGTGTTATCACACACAGATGTGTTCCTCCTTAGCTGGGGAGGTGGAGCTCTGCATTGCTTAGAAGTAGTTACCAGCTCCCTGGGATGTTCTGGCACTCCTACACACAGTCCTGTAGTACATCAAAAGGCCAGTAATAAATCAGGTTTTAGTATCAAAATACCTTATTATTTGCTACTTACCCTGAAATCACCCTACTGGCCTGCCAACACAGACAATGCAAGTTATGGGGTTCAGAGATAAATGAGAAGATATATGCATAAGATGAGTTTAAAAGATTTTTGTCATTCTATGTCATCCAGCTAACCTTGTGTCAAGATGCCCATGCTGCCTTGCAGCTGGGGTCCAGTCCACAAGCAAAACCTTCACCTTGAATACAGCTTTTGCTGGGGAGGATGATGCTTTGTGTCTACCCTGTTGTTATACACCCAAACTCGGTGGTGATTATATCACCTTCAGGCATTCTCCCCAAGGGTTGCTTGTGAGTCACCATTTAATCAGGGGTCTCATTTTAACACTCCCCTCACAGGAGGGCTGACTGCATTTCTCTACTTAGTGACAGCGATGCTCTTTGAACATAGTGATGCTCTTTGAACATGACTAGACAGAATTATCTGCTAGCCAGAACATACTAATGAATGTTTCAGTATTTGATTGTAAGCACACGTTAACCCATTGTGAAGTAAATGTACTTTTCCAGCTGGGGGAGCAATATTTAAACCTCAGTGCATTGCTTTTTAATAGTGGAAAACTACAATTTATGTAAGATAGTAATGATTCCTTAAGCAAGTTCAGAAGGAGGAATAATGTATGCTATTCATTACTAGTTTGATTGTGATGAGATAGAACAATTTGGGGATAGGTGTGTTTGAGACAAAAAGTGCTCTACGTTTTCGAGAGATATTGAGATGGCAGTTCATATTTTTGGTAGTTAAAAAAACTGAAGAGGAGCTTAGAGCTTCAAATGGTTATTACTAAAAAATCTCATGTAGATAATGAAATAAATACTCTGTAATGATATTTATACAGAGAAGCAAGTTAAAGGTATTTGTTCTCAACGATCGCCTACCTTAGCTTGCGTTCATGCTTCTAGAAATCCACGGAAAAGCACCAGACTAAAAAAAAAAAAAAAAAAGTATGTAAGGTTTCTAGTTTAAATAATTTTTTTGGTAATGACGTCTTTCTTGCCATCTAGTTTGTTGCTGAAATTAAATAGTGGTCTATGTTTTGAGGCAGTTTCAGACTTGATTGTACTCCCTGGTCTTAAAATCTGTAAATCAATACTGTTATAACATATCTCCATGTCTTCACATCTGAACAACAGTTGCACGATTGCTGAATTTGAAAGTTTCAGAAAGTATCCCTCAGCCTCAAATCTGTCTCTTGTATGGATCTGTGCTGCAAGAAACTCTGCCCAGGGGTATTTGTAGAAAACAGTCTTTCATTGTCACTTTGGAGATGATGAATGAAAAGAGAGATTAAGTGCCTTCTAGCGAGAGCAAATCTTTTGCAGAGCCAGCACTGAACTCACATTATTTGATTCCCTTTTCAGTACCTGAGCCATGAGCTCATCCTGCTCCTGTATTGACATTAATGAAATAACCATAAATGGGACAATGACAAAACTGCAAAGTTTTCATGCTCTGAAGATCGCCTGGAGGTGAATGCAATGGCCTCACTTTGGTATCTCCTCCTTCTTGTCCACTTTGGCAAGTGTGTAAGTATTAATCAATTAATCATTTCTGAAGTTTAATCAAGGGCTGAAGTTCTAATCAATTGGCAACCCAATGCAACACAAAGATGTTTGCCTGGCTGCCTGCCTGCCCCTCCGAGCTTAATTAGCAATTATCTCTGCTGAGTGACCCCTTGATCTTGCACAGTTTAGCTGAAAGAAAGTATCCAAGTGGTAATTTCACCTTTTGCCTCCATCATTTGGTATTATTCTGTTTATTAAATTCCTAGCCTCTCCACGGCTTGCACAATGGGAACATCTTTAGATAAACCTGCAATTACAGTAGTAAGAAGATACAATGAAGTTATCATTACAGAAGATGAAATTTTTTACCCCCTCCCCAGCCTTACTAATAACCATCTTTTTCTCCTTCCCCTCAAATTGCAAAGAATTGGCATTTCTAGTAGAACTGACCAAGAAGAATCTGTGGTTAGTTGCAGAAAGAACTGCAAGGAAGGAATCTCATGTCAGTTTGACAGGACTGGAGGTTTCCTGGAGCAACCCAGTTCCTCATAGTTTTGCAAAGGTAGATCTCAAATTTTGTGTCTTACTGCCATGCTATCAGATGATGATATTCCCAGTGGAGGGCAAGGGGCATAGCTGTCACATGTGTTGTTCTAGCATATTTAACTATTGCATATTTATTTCATTAAAAATCCCGTTTTTCCATTTCTCTCTTAAGTATCTGTGTAGGCTGTCAAAAGCTGGAAGTCAGTCACTGGAAGATCAGCCTTAATTTGAGACAAATAATCTAGAAACAGCAAAAAAACACTGGACATGTTCTAAAATTGGTTAAGGACTCCCATACTTATGTAAGTAGTTGCAAAGGCTAATATAAACATAACAAAATGAATAAAAAAGGACCCATTGTTCCCAAACATTGGTAGACTCTGATGAAGAGCCCACTTCACAGTAGACACTGAGTACTCTTTTCAAATCCTGACGTCAGGTGAAGAGGTTTAACAACTTCTGCACTTGTATTTTCTCAAACTCATTCTACTCCTATGATTAAAAAAAAAATATCCAGCTTTATCAGTTACATGCACAGATACTTGAACAACTGATGAGCTAGCCCCAAATGTCCTGCCAAAGGAACTCAGCTGGCAGCCTCAGCAAGATATTAGCCTGTCTGGGATCTAAATCACTCCATTGTAACTGAACTAGTGCTGTGGAAAATATGTACAAGGTAGCAAAGACATCTTCCAAAGCATCTCATCTCCGTTTCTAAATGCTGGTTGCAAAGGCAATCTCCCCAGGGTCACAGATTTGACCTTCTCCTCCCTCTCTGTTCTGAAGAATGGAAGTAGAGGCCAAGATTTCTTATGCATATAGGGCAACATAAGGACACAGCATCATCTGAGGGGTCTGAAGATAAATAACAGTAATACCACAGCTGTATAAAACTGTCATAAACAATACAACCATTGGAGAAGTGGATAAAATACTGACTTTACACAGAGCAATATTCCTGGGAGAAGGTCCCTAAATTATTCCTTAGGGTATCTTGCTGTTGCAGAGGCATGATAGATGTCCATGCATTAGTGGTGCCATCGCAAGCCATTAGAACTGTTGACACAGATGAAGCATTTTGATTAAGTGTTTCTGTTCAGCTTTATATATTAAAAGCTGTATTGGATGGAGAAGCAGAACTCACACCTCTGCTTCATCTTTATTTGTATTCTCACAAAGTAACAAAAATAGAATAAAACAACTGGAAAAACAAGACTGATCCCAACACCCTAACGCTCATTGGAGGCAGGGCCTTCTTTTGGTGTCTGTAGATCCATCTGATTCTAGGGGTTTGCATCTATTTAATTAACCATGCTGATGTACTTTTGAGGTCTAAATTAGTCCACCTGCAGCAGATCGTGTGTCTGTGCAGCACCCAGTCCAGCAGGTGCTGGCTGATGTGTAGATCTCCTAAGTGAATAGATACTTACTTTGGGGCTCCTACTGAACAGATGGAGATGATTCCTGTTTTCTTTGTCCTTGTTGTATGACACCCTAGGAGAAAAGTCTTCTAATTAGGAGTGGCTGTTCTTGATTCTTCATTTGCTTCAGAAATTACTGAAGCTCTAATGAAGAGCTTATGAGGGAGAGCTGACTTGCAGTTTTGGGAACTGAACCACAGAACATTACACAGGTCAGAGCATCGTTATTTGCTAATATCTGTTGTCTTTGACAGGATTGTTGTGCCAGGTTTACAGAGGGCATTTGCTGATAATAGTGATTTAACCAGAGCAGAGGAAATGTCCCAACACAGCACAAATTAATATACAGGGCAATAGCAGTAATGAGGCTGTAAAACGAAACTCAACACCCTCAAGCAGGGCTATATTTTCTGACTTCCCATTTTCAGGGACCTGATGGCACTGTTTTGATAGCACTTGATTCAGGAGAAATGATGGGAAATTGGAGCTCCAGGAATTCTGCAAGTAGATGTTCTGTGTTATCTTCACCTGAAGAAGGATAAGGGTGATATAAATGCTGGAAAGCACTATGTAATAATCACATCCTTTTAAAATGGAAATAATAATATCATACATTACACGCACATAAGATGAATATACATTACAGCAATTAACAACGGCTCTATAAAAAAGAAAGTCTAACGACCTATTTGGTAAAATGAATTACTCATTGTCTCTGTTGCCTTGATCATACACTACATGGTAAAGAAAAATCTCAATTTCAGTGAGCGTGTGAAGGTGCAGTGCACATATTTCGATAAAAATTCCAATTAATTTGGTCTTTCAACATCCAATGGACTGGATGTTGGATAGAATTTCAGCACCTGAGTACCAGTGATACAAGGGCTGGCTGACTGGTTCATTTAATAAACCTGGTGACCCAAGCCTGACTGCAGATCCCAATCCATAATGGATATCACAAGGAACAGCAACTGATGAAAAACAGTGTACTTGCTGTAGACTGAGGAAAGGATTTCAAGGACTTGTGGATGTCTTTGAGCTCAAAGACCAAGAAATGGGAGGTGGGGTTTGAAGGAGGATGGAAAGTTGCAATCAAACAGAAGAAGAGTGCAGTATCTCTCAAGTGTTTTGAGGGCTTATGAAGCTCTGTGCTGTGCGGTGTGACAGCATGTGGACAAACACGGCTGCTGACCCATGTTTGTGGTCCCTCCAATGCTGCCATTGCTTCCTGCTCCTGACCACCTCCATGCAGCCACACCTTATGCTTGGGAGATGCATCTACTGCAAGCTGCATTGGCAGCTACTCTATAGCATGAACTGCATGAGTTGCTCAGCCTGCTGGGTTCCTGTCTGTATTACCTGCCAGCAGTTCCATTTCACTGTGGAGCTATCAGGTGAAAGCAGGTATCACTTTCTCTCTTTGAATTCTGCTTTTACACTGGTTATCACAAAACAAAAGCACTAATGATAACAGTGCAAACTTCTTTACCATCTATGTCTCTAATGAAATGGCTTGTGTGTCCCTAGAGGGGGGAAAGAGATTTGGATCTTCCTCTCAATTATTTTTCCAGTCTATTAAACTGTCTAAACTCCAGTTTCTCAAAAATATATAAATAAAATAAAAACCAGAGAGAATAAATGAAAATTGAGGTCTCTGCTCATCTCATCCAGCATCACGGTTGATCATCCCCAGGAGTCTTCAGAAGCATGGCTTTATGACCATGAAAGAAAATAATGACACACTGAGAAAACTTGCAAATGCACAGCCCTGTTGCACACAAAATGGATCCCTTAAGTGATTTATCATTACCATTTGCAAAATAAATAGAAGTAGGAGAAAGAGAAGCAATGGCTGCGTTTAATTTGTTGTCTTTACACAGCAAGGAGAAGCTACCACTGAGGGTGAAGGCAGGGGATAAAGGCAGGAGCGAGAGAGAGGAAACAACTTAGTCCCCTCACAAAAGATATATTACATCTGAGGAGTGTTCTTGTTCAACTAACCAACTGAAAGAAAGTGTACTCCCAATAAGTAATGATGTAAACATATATCAACTGGAAGTTTAGCTATCCCGGCCTGAATCCTCTTTAGCTTGCTACCATTGTTTTGAAAAATGCCCTTATCTGTGTGTGAGGCTCTGAGAGGAGACAGGATGGCATCCTGTTATACACAGCCCATTTCAAACACTGCATATCATATACACTACACTGCAGACCATATATATTAGTTATGTACCTGCCTTTTTGAGCATATGTGTGCCTGCCCATTATTAGTGAGATTTGGCTTCCCACCTCTGGTTCTCAGTGACCTTTTAATGAAAAGAAGGCAAAGGGACAAGGTGCAGTTTTGCACAACTTTCTTAAATACCAAGATTATTTTTGCCTGCATTTGTCCCATCATACTTTACTAGCTCACGTACCTCTGCATCCTATAAGGCCCCAAAAGTCAGTGAAAGTGCTCCACTTCACTGTAGATCTGTCACCTTTTTGAGATTCCCTTTTCTCTCTACTGACTTCAGAGAGTAGGTTCATTTAGACGGATCAAGTGCACGTACAGAAATGAGGTTGGGTCTGTGGCACAACCCCCTGGCTAAGCTTTGCGCTGTGTATTTGGGTGCACAGAAATGCAGAATAGCAGCTGGATGCTAAGGCTATGCAGAGCCATCTGGCAGGGTTACCTTCGCTATATTTCTGGCTGACCACTGACTTAAGTGCATTATGGCTACTCACCTCAGCTCCCCAGACTCTGCCCTCACAGCTCCCATGTTAAAAAGGAAATTGATGGTATTTTCTGCCTTTCTCAGTATTGAAGTGCATAAATGAAAAAGGCTGAATGAATCTCACTGGAACCATGGCTGCTTTGTTGTCTCTCCTCGGCAGAAAGCACAGAAGTCCAAAATCACTGGGGCTGGGCAAGACCTCTGGAAGCCACCTGGTCCAACCCCCCCACCCCCCAAAAGGCCAGATTTAAAGCTAGATCCAGCATCAAACTTATGGCCAGTTAGATTAGGTCAGTTTGGGTTATGTTCCAAACTTTCAGGCTCTGTGGTGAAATAAAATAAAAGCAGCAGTAAGAAGGTGGAAAGAGAAACCTGGAGAAATCTGGAGATTCAGAATCAGGGCACTCACACTGTCACTTACTCTCTTGTCTCTGTAGTAGGGCCCTGGCATGAGGTAACACTCCACGCTTGTGAACGCAAAGTTCTCGTAACTCTACAAGCGCAGCATATGCACTTGCACACAATGCAACGTATATTCTGAAGCAACAAACAATGGGATCATAGAGTCAGGGCTAAGGGCAGAAATGCTAACTGTGTGTTAGCTGTCCTATACCTCCATCCTACTCTGTCCAGTCATTCACATATGGCCATGTGCAACCAGGACACTTCTGCTGCTTTGTAACGAGTGGGTGCAGGAAATGGATTGTGGCAGAGCTGTTAATATTCCTGCTGCTCCCATCTACCTCTGCTTTCTAGAGCGTGCTTGGCTGGGAAGCTGACTCATTAAATAAGGAGCAGAAAGCAGCAATTTGGTGTTCTGAACTTGTCCCTACCTTCTTGACAAACACCTGTGCAAGTCAGATCTTGCACCGTCTCACACAGATGGCTTGCAGGCCAGCTCCCTCGTTTGCACAGCAACAGCACCAGGTTGACGACTCTATCATACACTGAAATGAGCTGACCGGGAAACCATCTCTTCAGCTATTTTTTCTCATGAATTGGAGAATCGTATTCTATTTTCATAGCTTTGAAATAAAATACCACATGCAGCTTGCAAAGCAAACAATGCTAAAATAATCGGGCACTTTTTAATCAATCATTTCACTGAGGACTACAGTTTAGCTTAAATATGTTGAAGAGGGACATGGCACGAGTAAATACATGCATAGGAAGAGTTCATTTGTTGTGGTTTTTCATTCCCCTCAGCACGTCGTTGCTGTTTATTCTCTACACAAATCAATTTAAGAGGATCTGAGGGAATGGGAAAAGGTCGTATACCCATCTGTCTTCTGCAGTGTTCATTGAATGGGTTGGACCTTGAGTTATAGCTCTGCCATTTGAGGGGGGGATGAAGAAGCTTCTTCCATTCTGAGAGACTAAAGGAGCCCTCAGTGTTCCCCTGCAGAGCACCTGCTGCTCAGCTCTGCCCAGTAATACCCTGGGTATTTAAATAGGTCTTGCCCCGTGTCTGATAGCGCTCAGCAGTGAGTGCTTAGGGGAAAGAGGACAACAAAATGGAGTGACCTTTTATTTGGTAAACTCTCCTAGCCCCTCACAGTCTGCGATTTAGGAACTTCTAGACCTTGAGAGTGGACCCAGGTGATAGTCTAGATGTCATCAATGCAGTCTAGTTCATCAGAAACACCAAATTCTCCAGCCTGGCTGATTTTCCTTCCCATAAACATTCAAGTAAGACATGGTTAAAGGCAAAACCTGTGCATTCAGTGTGTGTATGTGTATTTGGGTGGGGAAAGGAGAACCAATATGTCCTGGTAGTGAGCAAGAGCTCAGGGGAACAAGCCTTGACCTTTGTTAGAGCAGCCGTGCTCTGAACTTCTGTCTAGCAGCTCCCCCTTGGCCTCAGGTGAAACCTCAGTAGATGACTCACCAGTTAGTTCTGCATTTTGCCCATCAGTCTGGCTGGAGCCAGTGCTAAGTTTAAATGCTATACTTTCAGCTGGATCCCATGAAGCAAGAACATTAACAATACTGGGAAGACCTTTGAAGTGTGCTACGAAATCCAGACAGCTGAGATTTAAACAGTGCCCCTTCTTCAGCAGCAGCCTGAGGAGAGGTGGCCTTAGTCCAAAGTGATCAAAGTGGAAAAGAAGTGGCTGGGGAGGATCTTCTTTCCTAGAATTGAATTGTCACCCATAGCTTGAACTCTTTGGGCCAGTTTACCTCCTTGCCCACACAGGGAAATCTGTGCTCGAGAAACCAATCCACCCATGTGCCGATTTGACAGCCTTGCCTCCCCACACATAAGAGACATGATTGAAAGAAGGTTTTTGTCTCCCCTTATTAATAAAAGTGATGTGGTTTTGAAAAATGAATACCTCTTAAGTTCAACAAAGTTTATTGAGAGACTGAATATTGTAAGAAATCAACATCTTGGGATGCCATGCCGTACCACTGTTCAGCAAATAGATCTTCAGGCTTTCTTTGCCAACAGCATTAATATTGAAATCATGACTAGGAGAAGGCTCCTCCTTAGAACACAGTAAGTGAATCTTCAGTCTTAGGCCATGAGGGCTGAAGTGGATGATCTCCGGTGTGGGGAGATGATCAAACCCAGAGAGGAGAAAGGAAGAAAAAACTGTCAAGAAATTGTGGAATGGTGACTGTAATCCTGCTAATCTGTCTCCCTAGAGTCACACTGTCTGCTTACAACATGAACCTCTCAGCAATTTCAGAGATAAGTGAAAAATGCTTGTAAAAACTTCTCTAACAAACCCAGACATTACCTCAGAACAGACCAAGTAGCACCCAGTCCTTTACAAGTTACAGGTTTAAAATCCCATGCCTTGCTCTTTACCTTAATCGTGAGTGAGCACTGTAAGTTAAACTACTGTTTTGGGACATCTTCCTCCAGAATCCAAGAGCTGTTTCAAGCTGGCTACCCAATTTGGAAGGAAGAAAATGTGAAAACAGTTTCATTCTGGAACATTGCCATAAGAAGTCATGTAGAGATGTTCCCATGATCTGTGAAAGCAGACCTAGATCAGAGCATCACTGTGCAGGAAAGATGATAGACATAGCTAGACTGAGAGCAGTGAGGGTGGTTAAACCTTTGAACTGGGGCCCAGAGAGCCTGGGACGTTTCTGCCCATGGAAGATACTCCAGACTTGGCTGGAAAAGGACCTGAGCTGTCCTTTTCCCTGGCTGGAAAAGGCCTACTAACTTTGAAAGTAGACCTAACCTTGAATTTGGTCCTGCTTTGAGTCTGCTTGATCTGATGACCTGTAGATGTCCTTTTCAACCTAGATTACTCTATGACCCTAGGAATCCAGGCAAGGTCAGCAGCAGAGCTCCTTTCTATTTCTGTGCTTCTATTTTCCTCCCTGGCATTACCCTGGCTGGCCTATGTCGCTTGGTACAGGATGTCTCTCATTGTCCACGTCTATCATGTGCAGCATGATGAAGACCTTGAACAGACCCTCAAGGTGCTATAAAAGCAGTTATATCCCTATGAAAAACAAAGGAATTCCTCAGTTCATGCACAGCTGGCATTATAAATCTGAGCTGATCTAAACAAAACAATGAAAACCAATATCACAAGTGTATGCTCAGCTCTTTCTCTTATGTTGTAGAAGAATATCCAGTAATCTACACTCACACAAAAGGATGAAAAATGCATCAGCTCTGAGAACAGCACAGTGGTAGCTACAGTAGCATGTTAAGTATGAAAAGAATGCACAGCATAAAGAGACAACTCAGTTTCAGAGACTGCCGCATGAGTACCCTGTTGAGGTTTCTTGGCACAGGTTTGGCACATTTTGCTAAATCGGTCATGGCTCCAGCACTTTCCTGAATGTCTATCTGTCACTGTCCTCCCCTGCCAGTAAGGCTTTTACACTCAGTGTTCATTGCACATGCATGTTTCCCTGCAACAAGAAAAAATGTATGTTTTAAGTAGCTTTTTACTTTCTCAGCATTTCAGAGAACATGGGGATAAAATAATAATAATGATAATAATAATAAAAAAGAGATCCAGAACTAGGTTGGCAAACATAATCACAAGGTATATTAAAAAGTTAAACATAGCTCGGTGCTTTGAAAATCAAGCACCACGGGACGCCAAGGATGTGTTGTCCCTTGGCTTTATGTCACTTTTTAAAAGGAACGCTGTAATTGAGTAATCAGCTTGCTGGTTGTCATGGCAATTGCTGCCTGCTGCTGCAGGGAACCGGCCTCCGCGCTTTGTCTGTGCTGTGCCGAGGGCAACCACCCACTGTCGCTCCCCTCAGCATCCCTCAGCATCCCTCAGCATCCCTGTGCTCGCAGGCTTTGGAGCCCCAGCGCTCACTGCTCTCGCAGCCAGAGCCCAGGACTCGGCATCCAGCAGCCAAGGGAATAAATATAACATGGGGGGATGAGGGCCTGGAGCGGGATTTGAGCTACAAATCCAACGGCACCTTCCACTGTCAGTTGGTGACTTGGGTTGCGCTGTTAAGTCATTTAGCAGATGGTAGTGCTAGTGTCGTCTGGATGTCATGCTAGTGGGGGGCTCGGGGGGTTAATTCCAAATTTAAATGCAGTGTGGAAAGGGAAAAAGTATGTACAGGTTCCATACTGGGAAAGCTGTTTGTCAGTGGCCTTTACCTGGTGATTAAAGTCAACTCATGCTGATCAGCATTTAAACTTTTAACTGAAGGGCGGATCTGCTAGCAATAGGACGTGTGTGTATGGATGAAAGAAGGAAAACAGGTTAAGTTGAGGTTTCGTAAATGCACAAAGCGAAATGACTTTTTTATCCACTGCCGGAACTTCACCTGCTGTTTCTCCCAGGGAATCCTCTCATTGGGAGCTCAAGAGAAGGTTTTTGAAGAGTGAAATGACTGTATTTTCTAGAGAGAAAGGCACAAGAGACTAAATCACACAGTAAATAACAGATCTGTTCAATTGAGAATAACTCAAAATCTTCCATTTTGCTGGCCCCCCTCATTCCTAGCTGCTACATTGGCAATCCCAACCACACCAAACTTGAGCTATCACATGCTCAAGCATACTCTCAGATCTCTGCACAGGGCTTCTTTCATCGTACAGGGTGGAAATGTCCCGACTTCTCCTATACTGGATGGGAGAAAGCGACTGCATTCACAAATGACAAGCTGCCCAAGGCATCTAGACATGAAGTAATGTATTGCTGAGTATTACCATTTCAGCATCTTGTGCTGCCTATCACTCTACCCCTGCCACAAGTATTTCTGCACTTACTGTCCAGAACATTGGTAGAAACTCCTGTAAATCTGTAATTTGACCCAAGAAAGTGGTTAAGATTCGGCTTTTCTAAGCATGCCTCCTATACTAGGTGTGAAGCGCAGCCCGTGGAATAGATGTGCTTTTTATCCCACTCCCCTTCCAACATGATGGTGATGATGCAGATGGTCCATATTAATGTGTTAATAAAATGAGTGGTACCTTAGCTCTGGCGCAGTGAGTCCCACATGTGCTGGAAAACACTCCTTGGTCACAAAGTGCCACTTTCAGATTTACAGCATGGAGTCCGCTTCAAGGGCTGCTTAAAGATCATCAGCAAGAGACAGTGTTGCTATAGGCTCATGTCCAGCTCAGAGCCCTTATGACTCTCGTGCAGAACTGGAGGAAGCTGGGGCAGTACTAAGCGACTGGGAGCAGAGTGATGCAACATTCCCAGTGAGGTCGCCCCTGACCTGAGGTCACCCCCAGAGACACATCATTGGAACAATAACCTAGCTTCATTTCTCCATGCAAGCGTCTGTTGATATTTTGGCCTTTGGTCCCTAGTTGCAAACTGAGCACCTCTTTGATAAGAAAACAGATAAGTCATCTTGATAGGAAAACAGATAACCCATTTACATCCTTCTTCAGGCACCAGGATATTGTGACTATGACATATACAGAGAATCAAGGCAAAACTCAAAGTCCTTTAAACACAGATTAGCCAAACCATGATGGTTGGCTATTACAGTGCTATCACTCCACAAAAGCTGAAGCTGGTATTAAAAAGAACCAATCACATATTACCTGTCCTCCTTAATGACCAAGCAAACAAGCTAAGAGAGACTAACACGTGCTTCTCAGTATTTTATCTTTTTCAGTCATGCAGCATCTTAGAGTTTCTGAAATAAGAGCAGATGAAAGACCATTGTCTAAAAGATTTCTCCCTAACATGGCTGATGGCATATCAAATTGTTTCGTGTTTGCTGCTTTCTACATACCCAAAGCATGTCAACATAATTCTGGAAATTAGTTCTCATTACTTAGCTGCTTCTACAAGAGCCAATGGAGACTGTATGATGCACTGTTGTTTTTCAGAATTTACATAAATAGTACTTTTGTTCCTCCTCCATTTTTAAGGTTAAAATGGTGTGTGGTTAAAGCTATCTGGACTCCAGAGACATCTGCCAGTACAGCGTAAGAGAGTTAATATTAATGCTGATCAGATTTAAGTACACCATAACTCTTGACAGTGTCCTTTAGAAATTGGTCTTTGCATACTGGAAAAAATGTTCCCCCATTCGTAATAATCACATTTCTCTTTGCTTCTCTAAGTTTAGCACACTTTGTTTTGGACACTGTAATGTCCTTAGCAGAACATGCAATGCTGAAGTCTATCTAGCAAGTTGGAACAGTGATAGCAATTTTAATTAATCACTGTAAGGTTCTATTTTGCATGAAGAAGGCTCAGCCTCTTTGACCCATTAATTAAATTGTGGAATTTACAGTTCCTTGAAAATGTTGAAGAAGCAAAAGATTAGACAGATCTGAGCTCTATTTGAAATGGAAATTGAGACACATCGACTGTGGATATGGAAGAGCTAAGTGAAATGTTAAAAAATGCTTTTAGTTCAACAGCCATCCACTAAGCCAAAGCCAATTGGAAACATGAACTTTCCGTGACAAAAATAATACAGCAGCAAAAGGCAATAGGTTAGACCTTTAGGGGTGAATTGGCCAAGCTCCTTTAATCCCAACAGAAACTCCAGCTTCCACAGCAAGGATTTGGTTTCCACATTTCTGTGAGTGAAACAATCTAAATTTTTCCTCTTTCTTAAGGAATTTAAATCCTTACATGTTTGGGCAATACCCTGGAGAAAAGAAGGCCAATTGATTAAAAGAGAGAGCAAAGCATGTGGGTCCCTCTGGCCCCAGCTGAGCTCCTCGCTCACAGTATGTCTGCAGGCGAGTCACTCATATGCCTTGTGCTGCAAATGAAACTGCAGAGGTGGGCGTAAGCACCAGGCACTTATTGTAATTCAAAATCTTTCTCAGTGCCGAGGTAGGAAAAGTAAATATTTTATTGAAAAAGTAGTTGCTTATAATGTTAAATTCATCGATAAGGAGCCTCGGATTCCTTTAAATTCTTTCTATTGGTTACTAGGGTAAGAATCAGTTCAGTAAAACTAGTAGGTATTTCTTCTGGGAAATTCTTGTGGAGTACAGTAGAGAATTGTATATATTTCTCTGTTCTATCTTGTAATATTAAATGAATTAACAAAGGCACCTGCTGTGGTTCTCACTCAGACAAACAACTGGAACTCTGACTTAGGTAAAGCACATTAACAATAGACATACATCTCTCAAATCGCTATTACTTGTTTGCATTCTCAAAGCATTGAAAGTCTCTGTAATAAATGCACCATAGACATGGAATAAAAGATGCTGCCTCCTCAAACCTTGAAGCACTGACACCACTTGGGGAAAACATGAGGTGTGAGCTAAGTTCATGTGTTTGAGTTCAGTTGGGTTTGAGTATATAGCTCATGCCTGGCTGCGAGGCAGACTGGGAAGGAGGATTGAGCAGATCTGGGATGGCAGGAAGAAAGGTACACACAGGGATGGCAAAGCATCCAGTTCTAATGGTGGGATTTTGGCTTTCTGTTGATTTCCTAAAACTTCAGGGTTTGTGTCAATAAAAAACAAACAAATAAATACATAAAATATGCTTGACTAGGTATGGCTGTAAGGTAATGAGAACATTTTCTCATCTACTAAGATTTTACACTTTTTCCCCCCCAAAAGAGGCCAAGAGAGACCTGCATTCAAATTGTAGTTGAGAAACTTCCTATCAGCAAAAGTAATTTCTTCACAAAATTTGAATAATTACCAGTATTTAGTATTAATCTACTTGTTTTTCACCTCAAGAGGCTGTCCATGGTTACTGAACTTATTTCTGTCCCAGCCACCGGTACATACCCTCCTGCTGCCATTCCTGGTACCCCCTATTGCCATCCTATATGCAGAACAGCTCCAGGGCATGCATCTATCTCATCTCGGCCAGTGTCCAGGCAGATCAGGCATGCAGATATTTGGCTTTGTACTGTTTGGAGGCTCAGACTGCAGATGCATCAGTAACATCACTCAAGAAACTTGATTTTTTATATGAATTAAGAATGATTAGAGTGAAATTCTATTCTTCATGCTCGGATATTTGTTTTCTTAAAATCTTTCCTAAATACGATGATATTCCCCTCCCCCAGGCAGTGATATTTCCAGGATTTCATCAGCCGGTCATTATGTCTAGGACATGTCTTTGGCCTCCTTACTTTTGGCATGACAGTATTAACAATCCATACAAAAACATTTATCCACATCTTAAGCCTTCTTGGCAGTATTAAATCATCTACCATCCCACGTATAGAAGCTGGTTGATGGATGTATGCAAATGCCTAGGGTTAGGGGAAGACGTTTTAATATACAGCCCCAGTAAATTACTGAGATTATTACAAGAAGAGAGAAGACATGATAAGTTGTTCTGTTGTTGACTATATATATTCCCAGGATACAATGGTGACAGACAGGCAGGCAGACAGATGTCTGTTTGGGATACCTATCTATCTGAGAATCTCAAATATATATAATGTTCTGTGGTTTTGTAACTTCTCAAGCTACATGATCATTGCCCTCTTTCTAAGTCTCCTTCGTTTCTAATTTGAATGAATAAAGAAGTCAACCTTTCCATTTCTATTTGCTTCCTACAAATAGCTCCCAGCATGGAGTATGATGGAGAGCAGCGGTATTTAGTACCTGTGCACAGCCCTTTGCTGCTTGGGTACAGCTACAACGTTCTGCATTGTACCTGCGCCTGGGAAAAACATAGTTCCCATGTGTTAGGGCAGTGCTGGCGAGTTCAAGGCCACTGGTGCCTCCAGAAGCCCGGGCTGCGAGACCGGACCCTGCTGCACCCCTGCCCAGCCGGCTGCCTGCAGACCCGGCCGGCGGGCAGCTTTGCTCCTGGGCTCCCCAGGAATCGCTTCCCGGCGATGGCAGCTCAGGCTGTAATTTCAAAAGTGGCAGCAGGTGGCGACGAGGAACACAGAGAACAGTTCGGGTTCGCGGTGAAAAATTCCGTGGTCCCCAAGGTTGATGCGGTGCCCAGCGCATCCCTGGCTGCGGCCCCGCCGGGGGCGGTGAGAAGCAGCAGCTTCACCTTACCGACGGCTCCTCAGCCACCAGCGCTATTTCCAGAAAGGGGATGGAGTAGGAGGAACCCCAAGTCGCGTTCTGAAGTGCAGTTTAAGCTTTAGTTCTGGCTTGTTAAGAAATTTGAAAAAAAAACCCAAACCACAACATTCCTACAGAAAGGATGTAATTTTGTAGTAGGTTCTAGCAGCTTGCAGAAAACGATCTGTTTAATTCTCCACTTGAAATCCTTTTGGACTTCTCCGTAGAGGAAATACATGATGGAGCTGAAAAATACATTCCTGGAGTTGCAGCTGAGAGGGACAGGACAATTAATTTTCAATACCTTTATTTTTTTCAATTCATTTTTCTTATTATTATTCTTTTGCATTCAGTGGAGGACTTTTTTCAAACCGCTCAAGATGCTTTTCTGCTGTTATTTCACTGCCTGCTTTCTGAACCAGTACCCAAGCACTTATGGGAGAAGATTTATGGATCTGGAAGCAGAAGATTTGCTGTCAATTGGACTTGCTTTGCAAGCAGAGACCTGTGCCCGAGCAGGTCAGCAGGATGGATTGCATAAAAGAAAGAAAAATATATTAGTTTTGAAAAAGGAAAGTGAGATAGAGGGAGATTGCCTGCATCTGTTATTTCTACAATTAGCATCTGACTGTGCTCTGCATTTCAAGCAGATTAAGGTCTTCCTTCTCCTTTTTAACGACGACAACAAGAAAAAAATAAATCTGTTTAGTGGCTTTATTGGATATTATACTAGAACTTTGGGGCTTTTATTACACTTTCTGTCACCAAGTGTGCTTTATAAAGTAGAATTAAATCTCTTAAGTGACTATCAGAACTTGGCCTCCTATGCACAATAATAAAAATGCTTAGCATTTATGCTGCTTTTGACATGTCAAAGCTTTCTGCAGACCTTAAGTATAGCCACAGGAGACCTCTCCACGCTACAGATGTTAAGACCATCAGAGCTAGCAGGCAGTATTTTCCCAGCACATGTGTTTACTGGTGCCAGGTTGCAGGCAGCTGGCCCAGGCTGTGGGCAGGAGTGGATGCTGCAAGAAAGGGCTTCTCAGCAGAGCACAGGCACAACGGCTGGCCATGCACCATCCCAGTGCAGATGGCACAGCTGGCTGCTGTCCCAAGCTTTGTCTATACAAACCTGAGCTGCTGGCTCCCAGGAGCTGTCTGAAACCTCCTATGCTTGTATTTTTGACAAATCTTATTTACCCCTGCATCACACAATACAAGGGCAATCTTGAACTGGCCTGTAGGCTTGGCATCAGTTCAGAGCTCCTGCCAAGGAGCAAAAATGGAATAGAAATGAAGCCTGCATATGGAGCCCAGGCCATACGTGAGGTTTTCTCTACATGGTGTACCAGCTGCTGGCCCTACCTGTGGCCCCAGCTGCAATTAGGATGTGCAAGGACAGTGTGTTTGGCATCAGTACTGCTACTGAAACCCAGTGCTAGCATAGTCCTGCTGTCAGGGCTCATTGTCTATTTGAGAAATATCTGGGGGCAAAAGGGAGTTAAAGTGAGTAACATAACCAAAGAAAGGCTTAGATCAATATTTCAGGAAGCCATCTGTGCCGAGACAGCTATAACTGAAACCAGGCAGCTGAGCAGAAGAGCAAGTGGCAAAGTAGCTCTGTATATAGTAAGGGGACATTATTACTAGTCTCTGGTTTGGGTGACACCTTTTAGAAACATACATGTAATTCTTCCAGAACAGGAGGTCCACAATAGACCTTGGACTGGGGAAAGCCTTTAGGTCCTTTTCTTTAAATTTCCTTCCAAAAACCAAGCTCAAGAAAACAGGTTTTGGTTTCTACATGCATTCATTCAGAGGGGGATTTAGAGCATCAGTTACAATCCCTGTTGCTCACACTAAGAACAGCCTTAGCAAAGGTTTTCCCAAAGTACCTCCAAAGCAGTAGCCTGGAGTTAGCATGTTCTACTGAAACTTTCTGAAATCTTGCTCTTCTCTGTGGAATTGGGTTGACTTTACATGACATTCACCTCACTGTGTAATATGAGGTCTGTTACTAGTCTGTAAAATCAATTAGCAACTTAGCACTCAATTTAAAAAAATAAAAGCTGCTCATGTACTTATGACAATGTGTTAAACAATTTTTCAACTAAAGGCTTGATTGCTGGGGTGACCTCCCATCCTGTAAGGAAAAGAAAGTCCAAGATAGGAAACATATGCTTAAGACTTCTACTGTCAGTATTAATAAGATCAAGCATAGAGCAGTATCTGTGTAAGAGCAAGAAACAGCTACATAGCTGCAAAGCTGCTCATCCTCAAATTAGGGTGAAAGGGTTTTCCCTTGTGACCAGAAGACTGCATCTCTTATTCACTGACAATCTTTTCTGTAGTTATCTGGCTCTTGGGAAGCCTCCTCCACATATCCAGCTTACTATCACCATCTTCAGCAACGTTATTTTAAGGAAGCGAGCCTTCAAAAAACTAAAGTCATAGCAAATAATGCTCTTTTTTGTTCCTCTTGGTGATAACATAATTAGGTCTGGTTTAAGTCTGATTTTTCAGCTGTGATGGATATTTGCATGTGCCTGTGTGTGCACGTGCATATACACTTCTGTCAGAGACTGTACTGTGCGAGTTCTTGTGAAGTAAAAGAAAACCTCTTATTTATTTCTGTTTGCTTGCTAACCTTTTAAATCAGAAGAGATTGCTTAATGACAGCATCAGGCTTGAAAGCACTACTCATTCTGCACCCACCAGCTTGACTCATGGCTAGCCTGACTCAAACCTTTCAGGAAGACAGGAGTTCCCTGGGGTGTGCTGGACTCCAGCTTTTTGACAAATCCTTTAAAAGAAGCAAAACAGAACAAGGTCTCTTGGTACTTCCAGTTTGTCTCCACCCGAGCTTTGGTGAGCAGTACCTTATCCTTGTGCTGTCTGAGCACTGTTTCTTCTAGAAGAGGCTGAGAGGCAAAAAATTCAGACTGTTTACATTAACAGTGTGTTAAAAGCACAACAGGGAAGGTCAGGGTGTGCTGAAGATTGGCTTCTGCATAGCGCAGAAACAACCACACAAACCTCAGACTACCCAGTTTGAGTACCAGGAGCAGTCTAGATGCAGCAGCTCAGAGATGACAGCAGGCTGCCAAACTCACTGACAAGGCAGAGTGAATGAGCTGTGTGCTGGGTTTAACGCTGCTGTAGCTTGACTGACTCGGCTTCTCAAGCTAGGCGTTATATTTTCACATCTCATCAGTGCCTCAGATAACTAGTCTCCCATTCCATGAAAACAATCAGATAATCCACAGAAAAAAAGAAAGGGGAAGATCTTGGGAAGCAGGAGCCATAGTGGGAAATAAGCAGAGAGGTGGTAGGTAAAGGTTTCTGGGATAAATATATGCTTTTCTTAAATACCTATGCACATAATCCACAGCACATACTTCTGAGAATATGGGCTATCTGTGACATTGGCTAGTGCGTATCCCCAGCGCACTGCAGTCAGCTCTGTGGTGGTGTACTGTCGGTACTTAGGATAATAATTTCAAGAGAAGTTCTGTCCTCATGGTGGTTGAAGAAATTTCTGCAGGCACTCCATTTACAAAACTACAGGGATGAGGTATCTTCCTGTAAGGTGGCACTGTTTCCTTTAGAGTCATTTGAATTCCTTCACTTAGTCTTTTCCTGTCTTTTATTCATGTGCTTCAGGTCCAATTTCCATTGAGTCTTCATTTCCTGTGAGTTTAACTACAGTCATCTGTCTTAAAAACTTCTCTGTAGATTGAGACTTTATATTCCCCTCTAGTCTTTTATCATTTACATAAAAACAATTAGTAGGTGAAAATCTACCTTCCTTGATACTGAAAACAGTTTCAATAAAACATTTCCTATGTACATAGGATGTTATAGTCTATTCCATTCCTGTAACTTTCCATAGGTACTAATAGAAGCAAAGGTTTCACACAACTTCATGGTTGGAATACTCCTCTTTTTTTTTATTCTCAGAGGGGTGTGTCGTATGAGTTACATCACTGGGTGTGCAGAAGGATCAGTTGGCTTTTTCCCATAATTTTCATGTCAACTTTTAGACTTCAAAAAGCAAAACACACACTACAGCTGGGCACCAGTAATTTTTAAAGTCTGATCCTGTGGCTTTTGCATTTAAAGACTACCACCAAGTTTCATTGCAGGAATTTTTCACTGTTCTGTTTCATTACCTTTCCATCTCAATTCTTAGCTTTCTTTTTTCATTTTTTTCATTTTTTCATTTTTTCTTGAGTTGTATTTTAAGCCTCATGCTGCATTTGTCTGCACAAATGCAGTAAAATAGGTTTAAAATTTACTTTTACCTACCAACACACTAATTTTATTTCTATCCACGTTTCAAAAGAGCAGATTTGTTTTCAGAGAGAAAATATCTATGATGCAATTTTTTTAAACTGTGGGTAACATGCTTCAGCCTTTGACAGCACTGTTAAAAAGATAAACCTATTCTGAAGCATTAATCTTTACCCTTCATGAGAAAAATAGTTTGGATTTATAAATGTCTAGACACTGATGAAAACTGCAGCAAGAAAGGGAAGGAAGAGTGAAGAGCAACATTTTCCAGGTTACCCCAAAATCCAAAATTATTCTTTTCTGGGAAGTGGCTTTCATGGAAAGAAACGTGCTGGACCTCTTAATACTCAGCTTCTGCAAGATTTCTCTTCCTAGGTAGCACATTTCCATCTCCAGCACCCTGGCCCCTGGAGCCTCAGTGCCAGTGCTCTCCTCCCTGCTCCAGCAATGGGTCTCAACTCATTCATAGCAATGTGAGAATAAAAATCACTTTTTTTATGCCAGTTGCTGAAGAGTGACTAGAAGGAACTTGGCCTGATGCAGCTCTGCTTCTTCCCCCTTGTCCCAGGAGATGTTGGTCCTTATTCCAAGAGGCTTTAAGACACAGAGGTGGATCACTGAGGTTAGATGCTAGGTCTTGGGGTGGACAGGAGAAGAAATTCAGTCCATCTCTTTTCTTTTGGCAACAAAAGAGTCCTCTACCACATGTCTGGGATGGTTCTTGGTTGTGGTTCAGGGGAGAGGCTACCTGCTCCATGCTGACACTTTCTCTGTTCAGTCTAGTCAAGCAAACTGCTCCAATAGTGTCTAGACCTCCACCATCATGAGGCCAAAGCTGGTCCTGCATCTCCTTTGGTGCTGCTGAGAGACTGTCTCCTCACTGTCCCAGGCAGCAACTTTTCTGGTGCATGACCTGGACCCTCCAAGAAACCCACCATAGCAACTGCCATGCTAGTAATGCTGATGAGGTGGGAAGGTTGTGCCATGGCACAAAGCTAAGGTACATCTACAGCCTCTAAGCTTTGCCCTTCCTGAATTTTCAAAAAGGCTGCTACAATGTAAGAGTACCTCAACAAAATAATAACATAAAGGTTTCGTCATCTTAAATATAAAAGTTGGTTCCCTTTCTCCTGCTATTGTCCCCCACCTCAAAAAATTATTATTGTATTTCATTTTTATTTGTACTTTCTGAAGAGTAATGGGTTTCCAAGAAAAGGATTAAATCTCTCAAAGTGAGGTAATAAAACTGAAGCTGTAATGAAACTCACTGGATATACAGGGAGATATTTCATTTAGACATTGGAATAAAAATCTAGTTACATTCCTGATCAGAATAATTCATGACCAGAATGCCTCATCCTATCTTTAATTGTCCTTGTTTTTCAAATAAAAGTTATAGATGGTTTGGCTAAATCATTGCCAGTCAAACTTGGGTTGTGAATGGCTCAGTGACTCTCAAGGGGTACTTACAGTTTTTTAGGGTAATTCACTTATTTCTTTGGCTATACTAATAAAGCATATATCCAGCCATTTACATTTGTGTTCTGCTACTAAAAATGTATGAGCCATACAAAAGTGACAGCAAGGAACAACAAGAAAGAGCTTGTATAGAAGCTCTGAACAATATTCCTATTTTTTCTACCTAGATTAAAAAAAAAAAAAGAAAAAAAAAAAAGAGCTTTTCCTTAAAATTCTAGGGAAGAATACGGAGATCTATTCCTGCTTTTTGAAGAAATATCTGAATTAATCTTGATTAAACCAAGAAACAAAGCATCATGGTACATTTAATCTGATTTGCTAATAATAGTTGCTGTAAATATGTTGTAGTTAGTGATCTGGCACAAAATACTTGTTTGTACACCGAAAGAAGGAAGATACAGCTTGCTTATTTCAGAGAAACATTAAAATACAATAGGAGAGACGCAAACAGAATGCAGTGGAAAACCTGCTGTGGCTTATAATGTACTTTTCAAACCAGCACATGGAAAATAAGGAGGTGACTGGTGACAGCCAACATGGCTTCACTAAGGGCAAATCATGCCTGACAAATTTGTTGACCTTCTACATGGTGCTACAGCCTTGGTGGATGAGGGAAGAGCAACTGACATAGTTTGCCTGGACTTGTGCAAAGCATTTGACACTGTCCCACACGACATCCTTGTCTCTAAAATGGAGAGACATGGATTTGATGGATGGACCACTTGGTGGATAAGGAATTGGCTTGATGGTCACACTCAAAGAGTTGCCATCAGTGGCTCAATGTCCAAGTGGAGACCAGTGGTGAGTGGTGGTCTTCAGAGGTCGGTATTGGGACTGGCACTGTTCAACATCTTTGTCGGAGACATGGACAGTGGGATTGAGGGCACCCTCAGAAAGTTTGCCAATGACACCAAGCTGTGTTGTGTGGCTGACACGCTGAAGGAAAGGGATGCCATCCAGAGGGACCCTGACAGGCTTAAGAGGTAGCCCTGTGCAAACCTCATGAAGTTCCACAAGGCCAATAAGCATCTTCATATTCTTCAACCATTAAACCTCTGTGGCTGTCAAGTAAACATAAATTTCCCAAATGTGCTCCAAGTGTGACTCTTTTTCCTTACTAGAAAGGCACACAGCAAAACAACCGAAGATTAGGCCAAATTTGCTTTGCAGCTGCTCCTTCCACAGGACGGTTCACCTCCTACAGCCTTTACTACAAGGCCTATGCTTCCCTCTTCATTTTTGCATAACTAGCTCTTTACCCCTTAGCCAATACTAATGCAAAGTACTCCACCGCATGTCAGCTATCAGGCCTGGTTTCTCTTGGTCTGTCCTACCAGCAGCCACAGTTCAAGTTCAAATTCACCACTCAGATGAATTAGTTCAATGAGCAATGAGTTCAGCTGTTCATTAGTGAATTAGTTCAAAACGTTACAAGACAACCCAGCAACCAGGTCCAAAAAACTTATGTCATCAGTTCTTGCATTGACATATAACCAGTTTCTCAGATGTCAGATCATATAATTTCCTATCTATTATTCTATCATTTATCTATCAAATGTTTCTGATTTAGTTAACCATCTATGCCAGGTATGCACATAAGCCCCAATCATTACTACATTATTTTATGTGATATGTTCCAGTCTGCATGTTCTCATTTCTAATGTCCTTTTTTCAGTCCTTTCATAAGTCAAAAAGATCTTGCTCCTTAGTTTACTTTCTAACTTATCCGTCACACTTTTAAGCACCCCATCACTTTAGCTGCATAATTAGAATAATGAGACTTACTGTTCTTCTAGCCTGAATGGCATTGATTTTGCCTACAGATCTAATCAATGTGGTCTTTCTCTGGCCCTAAACACTATTAGTGTATAAGTTATCTTTAATAAATTACAGATCTACTTCAGTCTATAAAGGTTCATGAAAAGCCAAAAGAAGAAGGGAAAAAGCCAAAGGAAGAAGGGAAATTGTCCTTTACAACTCAAGCATCTCTGAACCAAAAACACTGTTTAGTCTGCAAATATGCTTTGCTGAAATATTATGTATATCTGATAAAGAGATCTAAGAAAGAAAATCCTGTGTTCTTGATATTTGGTGTGACAAAGACTGATGCTTACCCACGTGAACATCATGATTCTAGTGTAGCTACTGCAAGAAAGCAGTGTACCATTGACCTTGGCATGTGGACTATATTCATATATCTGACTAAATCTGAAAAAAATGAAAAAAGCCATCCAAGAGACACTGCTGATGAATGAAAGCTTTCTATTTCTGCTCTTCCACAAGATATTTCTTTTGCAGCCAGACTGGTGCAGAAGATTTGTCATAACATTTTAGAGCAGGTTCTATGTAGTTGTGGTGAGGAGAGTACATTTGCTCTTCATTACTCAGTACATCTTAAATTGCTTCCTGCTCTTGGTAGCTCTGATGGCCCATTGTTCACCACCCTGTTGCTCTGTACAAGCTGTCAGCTTGACTACGAGAAACTCACAACAGGACACTGAACTTGTTCTCTTCATAACATAACTCAAAAATCCAAACTAAAACGTGCCGTGTAGTATAAAGCAGGAGCAAGCATCTGAGCAGACTGATCATTTCAGATGCTAAACATCTTGCCAAACATCTGTTTATCTCAGATTGAATGAAAGCAGGGAGAGGTTTGCACAAGGAGTGACTATACCACCAAGTGTGGAAAGCCAATACACCAATTCAAAGCAAATGCAAATCTACTGCTGCTTGCCAAACACAATCAAGCCCATGTAAGTTTATTTCTCAGCTTCTCTGAAGGTAAGTTTGTCAGATGGGCCGGAGTTAGTGATGACAAAGACAGAGGAACAATATCTGCTGAACATAAGTATGTATCCAAAATTAACATATTTAGGACTAGGAGTTCAACAAAGGCAAAGAAAAGTTGTATCTCAATTTAATATTCTCTGTAGGAAGAGAAGAATGCCCTTTTCAAGTAATGCCAAATATAAAAATATGAAAAGTGGGGAAAAAAACCAAAACTGCACAGCTAGCTATCTGCTTTACAACATTTACTGACTCTAAATGTGTGTGTTTTTCTGAGTAAACAACAACAACAAAAACACTAAATGCATGAAAGTGGTTGATTTTGATTGCAGGTTCACACACACAGAAACCAAAGGTATCTGTAGCTTACCACTTTCCCAAGTCATACAAGTGACAAGATTAAATTAATAAATTTAAAATATTTTTGTTATACTTCTTTTGCTAAGGAATAAGGAGTTGAACTTAGCAAAGGGGAAAAATAATAACTCTTTAAAAATGGCAGTGTTCAAAACCCAGTAAAACAGAAACAAAAGTACAATATGATTTCCAGCATAAAGGCAGTGAGAATATTTAAGACTATAAAAGAAAATGGAAATTCATGATGAACAGGCTCACTGAGCTATCTGCAGCTCTATTATCAGTGATGAAGGATCAGGCAGATGCACTCCATGGCATCTGTCACTGCAAATGGATTCCACTGAGTTTTATAAAAAATTACAGCTTGCCTGCATAACCAGCCAGTGCCTTGGCTGACTTCAACCTAGTTGTATTTGGCTATAAAGCTAAATTAAACCCACAAGGTTTAAGCTGAGGTTAACCAGCACAGCCATTCCTGATCCTGGAGATGGATGAGTTATTTTGCTATTTATGTTTGGGAGATGGCCAAATGCCAAGACAGACTTTGTACAGCTGCCGTAGCCTCACCTCACTGCCATTCGCACACAGGTTTCAAATATTCCTGCTCAGGCAATTCAGTTTGCAGTGAAATTTACTCTGTTCCCAGAAAGCATCTGACTTTTCACTTAGGATACATGAAGTCACATATGCAATTAACCTAGCCTAAAATTTCTTTGCATTTTGCCTCAGCAGAACTTGCTTTCTGGTTATCACAGTAAATCTCCAACTTCCCATGAAAGGCAACCTGCTTCTAGGGGAAATGTCACTTGCTGGTCCTCAAAACTCACAAAGTGGAGCACAATTTCTGGGCAGCAAGGAAAGACATGGAGCGGAGAAGGCAGACTGCAGCCCATGCCCTCCAGTGGCCCCCCCGGCTGGGGCTGGTGTTTTACAGCTCCCTTCAAGGCCCTGGGCAGGCTGGGCTCCAGCATTCCAGCTCCTGGTCCCAGGAATGCCCTGTTGGTCCCAGACCAGGAGTGGAAAGCCCTAGATAAGGAGAGAGTGAGCACAAGCTGGGGCTGTACTGCCTTGCTTGCTGTCCAGAACTGGGTCATGGCAGGAGAGGTGGCATTTGGTGCAGCTCTGTTTTTGCAGCAATGCTTGCCAGTCCCATCAAGTTGCAGCTGCCCTGAAAGCTTCTCTGGGGTGCAGGGTATGTCCCCTCCAGAACCATGCAACCCACATGACATTTGCAGGTGGGCAGACTGTGCCTGTGCTCCTGCTTTGCCCTGCCATGCCACAGGGATCCCCTAGTCAGCCACTGGCATTTTTGAAAGATCCTGGAGACTGGGGAGGTCCCCCATAACCAGAGAAAGGCCAAGAGACAATGGACACAAATTGAACTGAAAGTGGTTCAGACTGAATGGAAAGAAAATCTCCTTTACTTGAGGATGGTCAAGCCATGGAACTGGTCACCCAGAGTGTTTGTGTGGCCTTCATCTTTGGGGGTTTAAGGACTCAGCTACGTAAAGCCCTGAGCAACCTCATCTGTCCCCACAGTTGATCCTGTTTGGAGAAGGAAGTTGGACTAGAGACTTCCTAAGGTCCCTTTCAGTTTGCATTATCCTATGATTATTTTTTTTTTCTTCCTCATGTTTACTTATGGAAAGATTGTCATGGAACTGTTCTAAAAGTGAAGTCATAGCAATGTTAAAAAGCACAGCAGCACTGCAAGTATTTTAGCTCAGAAGGATTATCTCATGGCCACATGCAATAATTGAACAAAAGCTGTGTTGACATCTTTGTCATCTCCACAGGCATCAAAGGCTTAAGAGATTAAGAAAATTCAGACAAAGTTTTCTAGATTTTAAACGCATGACTTAAAGATGTAGACAGCCATTGGAAAGCTCAAGTGATCCCCTGGTAACAACCTGAACAGGTTCACAAGATCCCACATTTCTTATGACTCGTTTTTGTAGTTACTGATGCCTACAATATGCACTCAAAGTACCTCTCCTACAGCATTAGGGACTGTGTTTTAATACTCTGGTGACTCTGAAATCCCTGCCCTAATTCTGAGGGTATGCAAGCAATAAATCAGCAGGAAGATACCTGTTGTCCATCAGGCCTCAAGTCACAATGCAGCTGGCCATGCCTACTTCAGGAAGCTTTCAGTAGTCTGTAAGTGAAATCAGCAAAAGCTGAAGAACACCAATTGAAAATAACTGACAAATTTATAAGATACAAGTTCACTGAACAGAACTGCATCCCAAGAAGTGGTAAAATTCCATGTTCCTGATTTTGACAAGTTAGTAAAAGTCAGAACTGGCAGAGCCAGACCTGCTTGGCTAGCGGTCCTACGCTGGGTGCCCGCCTCAGGCCCTTTCTGCTAGCTGTAAATGCAGCTACCCACTCCTACAACTGATCCTGTGGTTTAAACTCTGTTCAAACAATACAAATATTCTTAATTCAGATATCTCCAACTGAGAAATATAAATGACATGAGCTGCTTAGCCAGCAGAATGGATAGAGGGAAGGGGAAAGACAGAAAATCCACACTTACTAAATGGTGTTTTATTTTCTGCAACACCCATGAAGGTTTCAATGTGCAGCAGAGAAGGTGACTTTTGGTTTCCTGGAAACATTTATAAATGCCTTAAAGTGACTCTGTAACTCTTTCTCCACAGTTCACTGAGCTAAGCAGAGTTTGTCATAACTTAGAATTAAGCTAAAGTTAATTGTAGATATGCAGCTCTATTTATCAACTTTACATAAAATGATTTTCATTGTGCTAACTCAGAGCAAGGTGCTGGGCAGGCAGGATGTTGTGTTCTGCCCACCTGCAATATTTTAACAAACTAGAAGGACAACTTGCCTGCATTATTATTTATCTCACTGAAAGTCAATACTGTAGTTTTCCATCCTCTTTTACCACTGGCTATGTGTTGTGAGCTCCACCTCCTGAATAGTTCCCTGCTCTTACTGTAACTGGAACAGTAAGCGATGGCTAGTCTGTCCCTGAACCTGCCCTTTTCCCCATGGTTGCCCGTATAGCACTGGTTGGAAATGCCATAAGCTGAAGGGATGAGCAAAGCCCCCAAGAAGCAAAAAAGAAGAAACAAGGCCAAATTTGCTGTGCTGTTCTTCACAAAAGACCAACTCTCAGGAAAAATAATCACCGGCCCCTGAGAAATCACCAGTGTGCCAGGACAGCCAGGTGCTGGCAGGGAGGTAATGATGTAGAAAGGAGCAACCTAGGCAGCACAGGTGGAAATCTCCCCACACAGCAGAGCCACCGGCATCACTAAACAGCCTGAGCGATACCTGGGTAATGTTGCTCAATTTACGCAGCATGCGGCTGGATTCCCAGTGCCAAGGAATTAAAAACCAATCAGCTTTATTGGCCTGTCGATGCCAGGGCAATTAGCATTCATTTCTGACAGCATATGCCCATGCATGGCTCTGGCTCACGTGAGAGCATCTCCCCCAGCCCAGGCTGCTGAGCTGCTTGCTCGGGGCATGGCAGGGCTTGCCAGTAGCAGAGGTGGCTGCCACTTCTTGGAGTCCCTCTCTGATCCCTGGCTCCTTCAAAGCTACAGGAGCAATGAGCTTAGTAACAGCATCACCCTCCATCCTTGCTGAAGGAGATGAAAACACCCTGGCCATTAGCCCCCCTTGGATCAGTAAAACCAGCAGCACTGAAATGCTTGCTTTGTTATATGGAGAAATATATTTCACAGGCAGGAAGGGGCATTTGGGGGCGGAAAAAGCAGAGGATCCTTGTTTGCAATCTACAAGAGGTTTCCCTGATGCTTTAATTGTGTATATTTGGAAGTGCTTAATAGTTAAATTAAAGCCTTGATATTAGTTCTTTAGGAGGAGCTGTGGGTTTATATCAGAGTTCTGCATTTATAATTGAGTAGATCGCATCAAAATAACATGTATTTAAATCAGACTGTACTTCTAAATATACCTAACCTCCACACATAAAAACTCCCAGCAGGTGCCTTGTTAAACAATAAGGAACATAGGAGGTAGACTGCTGTTATGAAGCCTTCAGTGAAAACTAACTCTAATTGTGCACTTGCATTTTTTTTTATCAGTTGTAATAGTAAATCTCGCTGTGGTACAAAAAGAGACTTTTGCACTTCAAGCTAGCAAGCTAAGTAGTGTGATTTCAAGATATCATCTGCCTTAGTATTTAGGGCCTAAAAGCTCAGAGTATTAATATTTGATTCTGTGAGCATCGAAGTATCTTTGAGAACATTAGCCTAGTCCCAGAGACCTTAAATGCCTTTTTTTTTTTTTTTCTTCCATGCACCAAGTTCAGATACAGAGAAACTAGCCGTTATTCAAAAAGAAATCTTTGCCTTCGCTCCCCAGGAAAAAAGATACAATAGATACAGCAGACATAATCTAAACATTACTGGTACATTAAAAACAAGTTCCTTACACAAACCTTAAGGAAAAGATAACACTCTGGTGTTAATTAAAAGGCTGCCTATTTAGCTTCAGTTTTCTTCCTCCTTTTATTAGAGCATTTAATGAAGCTGCTAGGGTTTTTCAAATACAGATGCTAACTATATTCACAAGTAGACTCTGATAAATATACGAGCCTCTCAACACTTAACTATCCTCGACCATAATTTGATGGGCAGCCTGAAGCAAGAGAGGCACCAGCGCGGGTTTGTAAACAGCTGGGAGATTTCCCTTCTTGCAGTGCAAATTCTGCTGCTGAATCCCTCACGCCAGAGCAGCACCGCGAATGTCAGTACAATCCAAACCCCGCACTAATAAAGACTGAACAACAGAAAATTTTAGTCATGTTAATGTAAAGATTTAATATAAAATTACCTTCCTGTAAATAAGAATAAAAAGCTAAATTATCAACTCCAGAAAAAAAAGCCAAGAACGCTAAATATGATTATAGGCCCCTAGTAAAAAGGAGGAAGAAAAAAACCCAACCAAACCAAAACAACTTTCTAGAAGCTGCTCTTTTACTCACCGAAGTAATAAGGGCAATCTAAAAAAGACATCACCACCCTTCCCGAGCCATCAGTAAAAAGCTTTAGGTGGCCACAAAGGCTTTTATAGCAGGAAATTAGGTGTGAAATGTGATATGAGGCCTGCGGCCCCTCGGGAAATGTAGTTTAGTGACTGGGTACCCATCTTTGTGCAGGCCTCGGCTCATTGCTGAGGAAACTAAAGGAGACATTTTTTACTAGGGGTTTACTTCTATTTACTTTTTAATCCTGCATGGCAGGTCTCTAAGTGGTGCCTTTTTAGATGTGACTTGTCTGAGCCCTTTTCTGAGGGAAAGAAAATTTGAATTCCTAGGGAAAGGATTATGAGTAATCTGCTACTTTAAAAAGGAGTAAGGGAGCATTTCTCAGGTTAAATTTAATTGAGATTGCATGGAGAGCTCACAAGAGAAAGAAGTGCTACTGCTGATATGTAAGTTAGAAAGATGGATATTCATTTTCATCAAATGAGAGTTTATAAATGGGATCTTTTGTTAGGGATCTTTTTTGAGCTGGACAGTCTGTGGAAGCAAGTAATCTGGGTACAAACAGCTTTTAGGGCCAAACAGAGGGAGTAGCACAAAAGCTGGCAAGGAATAAACAGATAGTGCTTAGAGAAGCCAGTAAGCTCCACCCCCCACCCCCCCCTTTACTTTTTAAGCTATTCCAAAATATTCTTTTGCCCTCTTCTAAACAGCTCCAAAGTGTTAGCCTTACAAATGCTTTTTTCTGGAGTGACAAAAATCTCTTACAGGAAAGGTAAATTAGACTGTAGCCGGCCTTCCTCCCATATACTGCTGCCTGGGCTCTCACCTCCACTTTTTCATCGCAGAATCCCATTCAGTAACCCTTATTGCTGAAGCCTGAGGGGTATCCACACTCCTGCCTCACCTAAAAATGTTTGGGTGTTTCTGGTGTTAATAATGTCTCATCAATTTTTCAGGTAACCTCGGTTATCTGTAGAGGCAGACACACCTTTGGAAATGCTCTGTGGGGGTGTTTTCTTTACTGAGAAATCTGACGGTATTGGCTATGCTGAAGAGCAATTAAGTATGAGAAATCTAGCCTCATCAGCTTCTCTTTTAGGAGGTCTAAGGAGCTTTGAACTCTGATTGTATTAACTGACAGGCAGCTTCATTGTTTCCCTTCATCTGAGTTTTGCTGGGCTATGTAGAGCCTTGAGTAGGTGTAAGGTAGGAGCAATTCTCTCAGCTGCTTCTCTGCTCTGCAGGAGCACGTTGGCCCGTGACACTACAGAGTTGAGTGTAAAAACCAGCATCCTCCAGGCATGTGTGTGCTTGGGGTGGAAGGATGCTGGGGGACTCCATGCTGCTCACCAGTACCTCTGTAGCTCAGCCCAGTTTTTGAGCAGAAACACCCTGAGCTCTAAGCCTCTCAATTATTTTTCTTCAGCCTTGCTCAGGTTATAGTTGTTGCTGAATGGGGAAAAAGAGCACAGGTGTGGTGCATGCTTAAATCAAATAGTTGTCCCAGTTCCACCCTCCTCCCCTGCAGCACCTTCTGGGAGGTGGAATGAAGAGCACCACCCAGTAGTCTCATTTATTAGAAGACACTAATGAGCACACAATCTAAAGTGAAGACCCTGTTGTGCATAGGTCAGCTTCATTTGAAACCTAAGGAGACCCAGGGAACCGGTTTACTGCGAGATGTTAATTAGTTTTATTGAAAGCAACAGCAGTTTAAAAACACAACAAAAATAGTTTTTCTTTTTTTTTGTTGAGAAGACGAACTCACAACTAGTGACGGGGAGGGAGAGAGGAGAACAAAAAGATAACTGATTGGAAAAAGATGGAAAAATATTACCATGGGCTTTAACAACTTATTATAATAGCCAATGATATCATCTTGATTTCACAGTGAAACTCAATTTTATGTGTCAGCAAAGCAATCTTAAACTGCTGAGCAGATGTCAGCTGCATATCTGCCATGTCAGTGATCAGGAAAGATGTTTTTCATGAGCAGTAGCAGGGGCATTGCAAGGAATGTTATTTTTTTGTATACTTTGCAATGAATGTGGAAAGTTGCAAGGCTTTAAGAAAGTAATTCCTAATCTCTGCAAGTCATGGGTTCTGTCCATTTATGCATTTTTTTTATACAGAATGTTTTCTGCAGCTTTTGGGAGACAAGTAAGACACCAGGAGGAAGCTATTGGATAAGGGTTTTTTAGAGAACACTTTAGGCAAGGCTGGTATTTCAGTTCATTATTTTCAAATTAAATTTTGCTGCAAATCTTCACAGTCTTTGTAGAGCCTGGGTAAATTCATAAAACTATTCCCTAAAACACTTGCTCAGCTTTTTTAAAATTAATTTAGCTCTGTACCTGAGCATCCTGCTTCAACTTCCTCTTGGCTGGTGCTGCTGTGACTGGAGTTTTTACTGACATGCAGTCTTGAAAGCACAGTTTAAGTTCTTATGTGTGAGTAATGATACTAGAAAGGAGTTTTTGCCACCTCTCACTACTACTAGTGGTATATTGTTGCTAGAAGCTAGCTAAGATTTTAGAACATCTCGCCTAAGATGAGAGAGTGGTGTGTTACGGAAGAGATAGAAACCACTACTATTAAGAACTGGGGTGGGGGGAGTGAACATTAAAATTAGGGGCATCAGGTACTTATCAGGCAAGTTGCTCCCTGCCATGTGACTGAATCTGAATACTCTGCCCACAAGCTGTGGGTCACATATAACCTTGTGGTTTCTATCTAGTTTTCCAGGTTTGCAATACTTGACCAGCCATGTTTTCTTTGTGTCTTTTTTTCCTGGTGTAAGAGATCTGCTAAATAACTTCACATGCCACTTCTAGGGTTTTGTGAGTTTTTTTGTTTTGCAAAGTTCACGAGTGGACTTTCAATTTCATTTCTTCCACTGGGGTCAGACATTCTGAAGATTTCAAAATTTGCTAGTCCTCAAGGGTGCAAAGACATGACTAGTGCTTGGCTGTGAGCTATGTGTGATAGACCTTGGTTCAACTCTTGACTCTGCCTTGAAATTTGAAGTCTATGAACCTTGCTATAATTCTGCTCTCTGTGGATCTAATTAGGTACTGCTGTACCTGTATCGAGAGTGACAAGGTTTAAAGGAATAATGCAGGTGCTTAACTGGACAATGAGATCCCAGTAAACATGGACAAACACAGACTAGGTTTACAATGGTGCTCAGAACTCCACATACACCCTGTGCACAGAAAATCTATTCCAGAATCTAAAGTATCAACAGCCATTTTTTTTTTTTAATATGATTCTACCATTTTTTAGTAATGCATGCAATGCTGTTTTGGGATTCCAAAGCACAGGGGTTTTTGTTTTTCTGGGATTTTTTATATTTATTTTTTCTCACTTCAGCTTAGCCAAGAGCTTGCAATGCACAGCAGAGCTTGCAGCCTTGAGACACTGAAGCAGACAGAGCATTTTGAGCTGTGCTTTTGTCCTATGTCTCATCAGAATCAGTAATTTCAATCCCAGCATTGCAAAAGTTTTCTCAGTATTTTAAGTACAGATGAAATTAATCCTATTGTGAAGTTGTGACTAGAGATTCTTTCATTTTCCCTATTCAAGTCTTCATCCCAGAGAACACAGAGTAAAAGGAGAAATGTTGATCTTCAGTTCCAGTGCAGTAAATGAAGAGTTCTAGCTAGAGCAGAACAAATTTTGACAGGACAGCATGCACAATGAGAGGAGGAAAGAAGTCTCTGATATCTCATTATCTATAAATAATGTAAATGAATATTTGAATGGGAAGAGATGAAGCTACAGGACTTATTCCTCATTTTCCCCATGGGATGGATTTATAGTGACTGCTGTGAAAGGATCTTTAAGTGGCTGGGCATGTCAAATGGACATCAAGATGAATAGTGGAGTAGTGCAGTCACCTGTGATATATTTTCTGGTCATGAACAGCTGAAGAGGTAATATGTACATGTGGGACTCCTGAAGCTTATCTTTATGTCTGAATTGCCATTTTACACACAAGACAGGTAGCCTTCGCAGAGGTCATGAGCAATAGCATCCTCAAAGTCTGCTCTTTTGTTGCAGCACTTTCACCACAGCACACTGTGCTTTGAGCAGGGCTTGTCAAAGCAGGAGTAGTTACTTCTGTTCATCAGCCTGATTTTTGTTTACAGAAATGAAGAGGAGCTGTAAGTTCAAGCTCAATTCCTGAAATTCAGCTTTCTAGAGATGCTCCCCCAGGCCCAGCAGCAGAGGAAGTTCAAGGGCACCGGTTCTCCAGCCTTGTATTGCATTTGCCACTGTCTAAAAGCATCCTGCAGCATCTGGGAAAACACTTCCCATTTTTTAATCTCTTTCCTGTTATTTATCAAATCCTGCTGGCTATGGAGTTTAAGGGGTCTAGCACTGATCTTATTCCAGTTACCCAAATCGAGTAGATGTTGAGGTGAGCAGGCATGCTGTTCTGAGCTTCTGCACACTGCTGGCTGCTACCATACCTGGGGGTCTTACAGCTTTCTCTGCTGATTTCACAACAGAAGGAGGGGCTGGAAGGGGTGTCAGGAAGGTAACACAAGCCCACCTTCCTGCCCCACAACAGAAACAGCTCCTCCTAAGCAATTGGTGCTGAATGTTGGTCCAATCAGTCCTTATTAACCTCCACAAAGATGAGTGCTACAAATTCCCTAGCCAGCCTATGCCAGCAGTTTCCTTTGTAGTCATTAAATAATTAGTGCCTTTAATTTGAATGAGTCAGGCTTTATCTTTCATGCAGTGGTTGTTACTGTGCCTTTATGATATATTGAATGGTTATTTACCACTTATATCTTCTCCCTCTGCATATATCTCTCTATATATCTACATTGTAGTCAAGTCACTTCTGGGTAGCCTAAATAGATTTTGGTAAGTTAAACAAGCCTTTTTGCTGACGATGATTGTACAGATTGGATTTGAAGTATAATAGTATCAGTCTAATCAACCCATGAGGAAGAAAAATCCAACTTTTTTCTCACAGTCAAACATAGGATTGCACAACCACTCCTTGCTGTCTCATCAGATATTCCAGGGAGACATTTGTCTAGGCTTTTTATAGCTTCCCTTAAAAAAATCATGAAACTCCTAAACAAAAAAGCAAACCCAAACCCAAAAAGAAAACTCTGCTTCCTGTGTTTTGACCTGAGATGGGGGGAAAAAATTGCTTTTCCTTGACCCTTAAGGCACGTCCCACTCAACTCAACTGACAGGTTATTTCATGGCAGATGAACTGTCTTCATTCTTAATTATACCTGTAAACATACTTTTCAGTCATGCCTCCGTGTGTGTACATATGGCATAGGCCCCTGTCTTCTCCATTGGAAAGGTGGTCTGTTCATGGCATAATTTCTGAATTGCTACATAAGTTGGACAGGTTCTCAAGGTTTTTCCATTTGAAATGCCTGAAATCTGATTCAGTAAATGTGTTGCATTACAGCTTTGGCTGCAAAGGTAATCTCTTGTGAAGTATGTGTAACCTCTCATGAAATTTGTGTATAACTGAACAAATAACTTGTGCTTTTCTTAGATGGAAAAGATATGTTTTAAAAAATTTATTTCAGTATTCTTTATTGCTCACATTTGTTTGCGTTCGGGGAAAGGAAGGAGAGAATTACAGTAGTTCTTTTAACTTTAGATTTTTATTTTCCATTTTTAATAAGTATCAGATGATTCCGTCGTGAGAAACAGAACTCATTTGTGATGTTTGCAACACAGAGACCCACCCTGAATGCTTTACAAATAATGATGTCCTAAAAGAGAAAAAAAAAATACTTCCATGGGGTGATGAATTTCAATAGTTTAAAATAATTGTAGTTAGTAAGGGCACTGCTGATGGTTGCTGCAATGGGTCAGCATTCAGGTTGCAACAACACTGAGAAAGGAAGCTTCAATTGTAACTCCACTCTACAACCCACTTGGAATAATTTAAATATTTTCCTTGGCTTGAATGGACTTTACTGTGCAAACAAGCTCCACCCTAATTATCCAGGAGCTGCCACTGCTGAAGGGGAGGCAGAGTAATCTGGTTTCCGGGCATTTTCTTTTTTTGCATTGCCTTGGCAGGTCACAGAATGCGCTACAGACCCAAAGTGCAGGTCACAATAGATTCTGCAGTCAGGAAGAGCTGGGAACCTACTGCAGCCACTGTGCTCGTTTCTTCTAATCACGTAACATCTTGTAGGTTCTTCAGCTGGCCATTTTTGTAGTGGCACTTCATTCTAATGGTAGTAACAACATATTACCAAGAGAGAGATGAGTTAGAAGAAACAGCTCTAGAGCTCATTAAAATTTCCATGCAAGAAAAAAGAATGAAGACTTATATTTGGTAATATTTGAATTGCTGAACACTTTGGTGGAATTGCATAGACTGAGTAAAACAAAATATGCTAGGGTGAATTCCCAAGTAGATTACCAAATAAACTCTGTGGCTGGAAGTGTAAGATCTGCAGTAAACTGTCCCAGTCCTGTTTTCTCTTTGCTCCTCCTAATACATGGGCTTGTCATAGGCTTGAATATCATGCACCATTCTTTAGATTTCTGGTTAATGGAAAAATCTGTTTCATATTCCTGATGGGATGTGTGTACCTTCAGCTGAAGGCTGGGAAAGTGCAGGAAATCAATAGGGTTCTGTTTTGCATAAAATTAACAGTGTGGAATTTAAGTGACTGCCTTCTGTACACAATTTAATTATTGGAAGCACAACCCCCTTTGAAACTGAGCCCAGGAAATGCATTTCTCTGTAAATGAATGAGCACTCTATTACAGTGTAATGCACTGGAAAAGAGTCCAATAAAATCAACTTGCTCACCCTAAATTTTTTTTTCTTAGAGTAGTTCCTGTAAGTGAGGAGCACTGGAAATCTTTTTCCAGTAAACTTTGGATTGAATATTCAATACAGTACTGTCAGGATATTCTTCTTCTCCCATTATACTCCCCCTTCCCGATCACTCAAAGGAACTGGCAGTTTTGATTTACTTTTCAGAACGCTTGTTCTCTTTATAGGAATAAAAAGAAAAGAAAATAAGGAAATGTACCTGTGTGTTCAGGAGAAAATGTCATTAACTATAATATTGTTTCAGTTTCTTTCCATTATTTCATTAGAGAAATTAATGTTCCATTTCAAGTAAATTTTCAGATTCAAACAAGGACTCATGATTCAGTTAACATAGTCCTAAGAATGGGACTATTCTTTGTCTGTATCTTTTATCTTTATTTTTCAAGGACTCCACCAGGGCTTGGAGGTCTCCATAGGGATTTTTTGCATTACTTGCATTTAGGAATTAATAACTTTGAATTCTCATTTTTCCTATTCTCTTTCTTTTTGCATACTGAACTTATCATTATTTACGATCGTTTTTTATGAGTTTGAGTTATCCATGAAATTGAAAATTCAGTGAAGACATTACTCAGGCATTTGACTAATTTAAATAAAATTAAAAAAAAGGAGAAAAATTTCAGCACTGAAGATTGTTAATCTTGATCATCTTTAGCACACTGAAGACACATAGTTTTTGGGTTGCTTTTAAAATTCTATTAATGGTGCTGTAGGCTCTGCCTCCACCCAGCCTTTAAGTTTACTAATACAGTCCCAGATGTTGTTAGCACCTTCCCATTATACTTCACTGACGTAATATAGGAAGTAAAATAATGTGTGTGGTAATTAACTCATATCCTAACCTGAAATCCTGGTGACTATAATAGTGTGTTGTGCTCCACTCACTGAAGAACCACATGTGTGTTTCAGGTAATGATACTGGTTAAAGACTTCTGTCATGGAAAGCCTTTGTCCAGGTGTAGACGACGCCCTTGTGATCCAGTAAATCACAATGCAGAAAATGTCTCCTTTTAGTGATATGATTAAAGCTCAAAATATTCCAGAGATTTGCAAATGAAGAACAGCAAAAACAAATGCTACTCATTTTTAGCTGAATTGTTGAATTCCCTTGGGTTTGCAGAAGCAGAATACAGATTTCTGAAATACTCAGCTCTTCTTCCATTAGCGTTTTTGCTTTTTCCATTTTCTCCAAATAGAAGAGGCGAAGGCACATGACAACTTTTAGAATATATGCTTAGGATACATCTCTTGGAGCATTTTAGCTAAAGCCTGGACAGAAATGCATTTTCTCTGAAAGAGTGAAATTATGAGTTAAGTGAAAGAATTTGGATCAATATGAGATGAATGCTTGGTTTGAGCTTTCTTTGCTGTGTTTTGTTTTTCTAATAGGAATAAATCAGAACCCACAAAATGACTGAATGGTACAGGAGAAAAAATAAGCTTAGGATTCAAGGGACTGCTTTCAGTTCCCTGTTGTGATTTTACCTTTTTGGAAAATCTAAACCTGAGCATATATAGGCTTAGGTTTCTCATTTTCCAAGTGTTAATAGCAATTTCCAGGGTGTGGTGAGGATGTGGATATTGTGGATTCTGGCATATTTAGCTGTTATGGAAGCTGGAAGTAAGGAAGGTTACAGATATTCAATCATTCCAGTGATATGGTCATGCATGTTTTCTCCTTAGGACATCCTTCATTAACTCTCTTGCACTCTCCAGTGGCTTAGTGTCCCTCTTTTATTTCCTCCCTGTGCAAGAAGCAGATATACTTATGAAAAAAACATGTTTTTTTAATAAAAGGCTCTAGTTGCCACGCTAATACAGGTGTTTTAAAAGCTTTATCTGCCCAGCAAAGGCAGGAGTGCTTTCCAGTGAGACTTCAAACAGGATCATAAACTGTTTGTTTCTCACCACAAGACCCCTTCTACCTTTTGAAAGCTTCACTAAAGCATTTTCTGTGTTCGAATTTCCAGATTTCCTACTTGAGGGAAAAGGAGGCAGGCAAAGGATTGCTGTAGCAAGCTGCTTAAAGTAAACTTCTCCATTTTCCTGCAAATGCATGAATAAGCTACCTCAAAGGAAGCTCCAACAACAAGAAATTTTTATCCTTTGTCCTCTTTTCTCCTTGTCCAGTAAAGAGGAAGGAAAGGAAAAAGCAAGTATAAAACTCTACTTTAGTTCTCAAATTTACTGAGCCTGCCAAGATTGCCAGAAGTGTCTTTAAATTTCTGAGCCTTTTGATACTCAAAATTCCTCACTTCAAATCTCAAAAACAAGGAAGAACTTAAGAACTTTTGACATGAACAGCGTATAGATACAAATAAAAATATTCAAGATATAATCATAATAAAAACAGTGTGCAGGCAGGTTTATGAATTACTAGGCTTCAGGCAGACTCCTCTATAGCTTTGAGGGCTCAGTGGAAACCTCTGGAGAAAGAGCTCAGAAGAGCTTATGGTTGAGATGTTGCATCTTCCTCTGTTTCTTGCTGCTGCTAGAAATGAGACGCTGGATTAGATCCTAGTACTGTGCTGCGATGGTAATTCCTTTAGACTTGTGATTCAGAAGTGAAAATGAAATAATCAAAGGTAATATACTGAGAAAATAGGGGCTAAAGCATTTATGGTTTAGTGTAATATCACTTAATGCCACAAAGTAAGTCATCCTTATTAAGAATTATGAACAAACCTCTATCGTTCATCTGCATTTCCTGGTATATCAGCAATGACTTTTTATTTGGATAGAACAAATAAAACCAGGAGATCTGGGATCAGGCCTTAGAAAGAGAAAACCATTTTCTTTTTCAAAGCATCTTTGCTTTCAGTTGCCGCAAGTACTTTTTTTAACAGAAAGGTCCCAGTCCTGCAGTCCTGATTGGATCTACCAGAGCAACTACACCAGGTCTGCTGGTGGCTCCTTTTAGTCTGGGCCTGGGAGCCTACACTGTGCTCCCCCCCCCCCTCCCGACCCCTATCTGTGCTTTTTGGGGGTGGAAGAGGGTGGGGTGGGCTGGAGTGTCCTGTGAGATGGGAGAAAAACAGGAACGTATTCACCTGCATTTCAATTGCATCACAACTATGTTTCCTGTGGCTTGATGAGAGGGTACTACTCTCATCAAGCTCTACAATCTGCTGGATTTTGGGCACCATTGACCTGACACTTTTGAATTGCACTATGTATGAATTTTGGAATTTACTTCTTATGTGAAGCTATGATTAGGGAGGGCATTTTAAGATATAAGATGCATCAGAAAAATATTGTTCTTCTGGAGACACAAGTACTCAATTTCCAAACCTGGTGTGATATAGGATGACAGTATAAGAGCCCTTCTTTGTATGGCTTCATTGTGAGAGCTCAGAAAACACATTTTATTTCCCAAACCTCTCAAAAGCTCTACAAACACCTGCCGCTGGAGAATAGGCCAGTTTAGTCCTGCTGCCATTATCCCAGCCTCAGAGGGTGCTTAGCAGACAAGCAGAACGCGTTGCTATCCATCTCCTCTCCACTGGATAGCAGCTTTGCTCAGTTAATTATTTTTTGGTACTGCTGCCCCAGAGAATGCTTTAACTATGAGGCTTGTATCCAGCTGTGACAGGATAACAAACAAAGAAATAAATAAAAGTCAAACCCAGTAATTTTGAAGGAGCTGAATTATGAAAGAACTCTTCTAACTTTGTGTTAACAGTTGACGGGGTAACATTTTACGATGTTTTCTCAGTTTTATGGTTATACATGTGTCTGGTGACTGAAGAAAGGCTTGATTTGTGTTTTCCCAAAGGTCCCTTATAATGGCTGTAGTACCTCATTATCCCTTGGCCCTTGAAGGTTTTAGAGAGCAGCTTTTGTAAGAAATACTCTGTGTTTCTAAAATGGCTCATGCAGCAGACTTGCCAAAAAATGTACTGGAAAGAGTCACTTGCTGTCTACAACTAAAGCCGATGGATTAGGGACTATATCCCTTGTCAGCAAATATCTCCTTGTGTATGAAATCAGGTTAAATTGTTTACCCTCCAAGATGCATCTGTGGATGACATAGCCCATAAGGATGACACACAACCAATAAACTAGCTGCTATGAGAATAATAGGTCCTAATATTTATGGTTGTTTGACAGTGTTAGATAAATATCTTTTAGATATCTGAACCTAGCAAGGGGTGCGTTTGTCACTGAAAATTGAGAGGTCTGCAGATTTTAGACATTACTTTGCAAAATAATTAAAAAGAATGTGTTGGTAGGAGTTAACACCTTGCTGAACTCTGAGGCTTAGACAACTGTAGAACACTGATGGAAAATGTACAGTTCTAAGTATAAATCTGGAAGCTTGTGCTTGTTTTATTTCTATTCTTTGATAAAACATGGGGGGAAAAAAGAAAAAGAAAACTCTACCATGAATTACCAAAGGGCTGACACTGACTCCTGTTTTTATTGAAAATGCAGATTACATGTTTACCGTCTGTTCATTACAGATATTAGTTGGTATATTTAATAACCTACGATTAATCTGTAATCACCATGCCTCTGGTTAACAGAAAAGAGGTAAGAAGCATGATTTTTATGTCAAAACCTTGCTGCTTTAGATAGTGTCCAGCACAGGTGATCCCAGTAGGGGAGAGAGAATCCTAGAAGGGAGCTGCTTTAGCACTGTACATTGAAAAGGAGAAATCAGAAGAAAAAAAAAGAAGTTTATTCTTCTACAAATTTAGTATCCTTTAGGATGCAGAACCCAAAAATACTTAACTCTTCCTTGATGGGGAGTAAAATATCACAGAATTAGAAAGTGAAATTATTTACTTGATCATTTAGTACTTGGTACTCTTTTGGAATCTGGCCCCCAAAGTGGTTAACTGCTCACCTGTGTGATGGAGATATTTGAACTACCGGACACTGAGGATAGACCACAAATCTCTTTAGGCTGCTGAAGTAGAAAAGTTCACCTTCTCACAGAACTGAAAAAGATTGGAGTCCCTGACTACATTCTGCATCATGCTGGCCTGTGATACAGGATTTCTAAAACTGTTTCAGGAGATCAGTGATTGCATGGCAGGTAAAAGACACTGGCCTCAAGTTAGGAGATAAATGGAGAAGGCAGGAGTGAATGGGGAAGGTAGGAGTAAATGCAGAAGGTAGCTGTAAGGCCACATGGTTAGTTTGCTTGAGCTAACGGATTTCTTAAGTTACATTTCAGCTTGTGAAAGGGTTTATGCAAGAGAAGGCACTACAAAAGGTCACTTAATATATGGCCTTGAAGCAGATGGAGACACGGAGAGACTGAAGAGTGAAATGAAAAGGAGGAGGTGGCGCATTCCATCGACTTTAGTTCAGACTCTGTGTCCCCTGGAGAGAGGATGTGAACATGTAATCCTATAATTCATGTGTCTTGGTTGTACATCTCCATGAATAATGCACTGAAAATAGGAATCTGCTACAGCCTTCAGTCTGAGAATTTAGTTCTTAATTCCTATGTAAAGGTCCATGCGCGTGGTTGTGGGGACTAATTGTTCAGTCACTTTTGCCAAATGAAATTGCAACTGCTTCATGTTACCAGTATCTGAGAGAAGACAGAGTTTGGAGGAATTTTTTTATTCTCCATTTGTCTCCAAGAGAGTTTTGGCTATGGGGTTGTTGTTTGGTTTTTGGGGTTTTTAAAATATGAATTAAAATATTGATTACTCAATGCTAACTTTGGTTTGTATTTCAAGGCAAACTTAAGCCTCTGCTTTATTTGAGAGTGCATGTGTAAAAAGATGCTTCTGTGCTGTTTTTATAACTCTGTCCTTGAAGTGAAGTTCTACTGACACACTGTTGCATGTCTGTGAAGTGTAACTGGTGTGGGTTTCCTTCTTTCCTGGGAAAATTCCTTTGCATGCTGAAGATGCAATAGAGGTTGTGAGCAAGACACCATATTTGTCTTTCCACTTCAAAACATGCCCTCTCCAAGTGTCTCTCAGTCCTTCTGCAGTTAGAGCTTATAGGAGGAAAAAGGTGGGTTTCGTCCACTGGAAGTGTTCCAGACCATCAAATTCCTATTGATCAGAGCAGCACTTTCAGTTTTTATCCCAGGTGTGTGATAATTCCCTGTGGACTTAACCCCAGCTCCAAATTGCCACATAGAAAACAGCCCTTTCTCAGACATACTCTTAATTTATCCCCCTCTGACCATTATCGATTCAAGACTATGATATTTCACTGTCATCTCAAACAGAGATGATTAAGTCAAGGAACTGATATGAACTGCCCTGACAGGACAATGTCTTCCCTCTTCATCTCTCCTGCATTTAAAAGACTCCTGAAACGAGCTGATAAATGGGATTTCAGATGATGGGAGAAGCCAGTCAGCAAATCCCATTGTGCCAGGCTCCCTCAGTCTCAAAGGTTGTAAAGATGCTGACTCCTGGCAAAGTTTTACAGACCTTGGATGACTAAGCAAGCTTCATTAACTTAGATTTGACTAATTGCTCATTTAAGGAAAACAAATAGAAATAGAAAAACTCAGAGCCAACAAGCCAAATGCTTTGAATAGGATATAGTGAAAATTGCTTGAAAGCCAGCTTTGGGGCATGTAAGCAACCCGTTTTTTTTCTTTTTTTTCATTTGCTGCCATTTGCATCTTTCTTGCTACTGCATCTTTGTGAAACTGATGGCTGGTGTATTTTTGCAGCTATTCCTTTGTTATCCACTAATTGCACACTTTTCACCTTGACTATTTCAGTGAAAAAGATGCAAAAGAAAAATCTCATACCCCCTGTGAGCAACACCCCATTGGAACTTGCAAAAAATCTGGAGGATGAAAATCAGGTAGTATAATCTAGCTGCAACTTGGTTTTCTGTTCACTGCTGGTCCTCAACACTAGCATAAGTCATCCATGTGTTCCTTACTCACCTCCCATTTTTACCATCCCTAATTTGCTCCTAGCCTGTACTATTAGTCTAGCAGCTTCCAGAATACTTGAATCTAGTTTTGATTTAGTCACTGACTCAACCAAAAGTATTGCTCATCTTATGGCTCCCTTCCTGACATGGTTTTTGTCTTGGAAATTTAGTTTACAGGTTTAGTGGGGCTGGGGATTTGTTACCATTCTCTGTTTGTAGTTTTTATACAGTCCTTTGCTGAGGCCATTGTTCCACCCACAGCCTCAAAGTACTCCAGTAATTCACTTCAAAAAAAAATAATTCATGTGGGTTACTTCATCAATGAGAATCGGCAGATTCACTGGGGTTACATTTAGCACACGAGCAAATGGTGGAAAAAAAGATAAAAAAGAAAAGAAAAAGAGAGAGAGAAAACAGGGAGACTATATTCATCTGGTAATTTATTCATGATGAATAATTTGACATTGTCTCACACACCAGCTTGGCTGTCAGGAGTGCTCAGATGGTTTTGTGATGAACTTATTTGAAAGGTGCTTTATTTAAAGGCAGGCAATTCTTCATGGGCAAGCGTCACTTTGCAATAGGAAAATAAACATGACACTTAACATCATTAGTATCTTATTATTCATGTTCCCCTGGACAGCAGAAGGCATCCTGGTTTGGTCTTCGCTCTTGTGCCCTGTGTGAAAAATTGCCTGATTTCACATTTCTTTGTATGTGGAGAAAATATTTCAGCTGAAAACCTGTTGATTGTTAGCTTTATAGTATCCTGCTAACCTTAGAGACATGCTGCAGTTTTGCACTCCACTGAACAGGCTAAAAGGAAGAAGTCTTTTGTCCAAATGTCTCCAGTCCAGTTAGTGGTCCATGTGTCTTAGGGCCCTGGTGGAGATTATTCCAAGTCTGTATGCCAACTGCCCAACAAGATAGCACCCTGATTCCCCCTACCAGGTGTGACTTCATTATACCTAACTCTTACTGGGGAGGAGTGTTTCTTTTCTAATATCAGTTTCTAGGCTCTCTGTGGAGGTCCCATGTATCTCATCAGGACAGATTTACAAATAAGGGATGTTTTGACTTGTTCTGTGTCGGATGAATTGGAGGGAGGCTCTCCCATCCTGCCTCGTGTGTGCACCTTGTGCACTTCTGGTGTGGCTTTCTTCTGTGGAGTATTGCCAGGGCACTTCAGGCCACTTTGGTGCCTGCTCCTTGAGACACTGGGGACTATGCACCAAGGCAATGTTTGCCTTAACCATTCATACATATCCCACATGCTTCCATGTCCTTTTTTGCTGAGCTCTTGAAGTGTGATACTGTTAAGCCCTCCGATGAATCTCATTTATGAGAACAAGCCCAGTTCCAGTTAAGGCCAAGCATGTTTTCTAAGACATTTGCCAGTGTTTTAAGTGTCTGTCCAAACTTTTCCAAAGGTGGATTTTTTTTGGACTTGCAAAACTGTAAGTTAAGGAGACACTCTGAGATGAACTTTGGAAATTTGATTCCGGTGGGAATTAGACCTCCGAATGCATATTTAGCATCAGGAAATTAGTCTTTAAGCATTAGATATTGATAGCCAAATTCTTAATTTTTGTTTTAAGCTGGGAAATGGGTTTGTTGCTTTGCTAATTCAAGACACGACTTCCTTTTAAACATCCCCACACGCTTGCATGAGACAACAGACACAAATCACTTTATATATTTTGGCAATTCCCTTATTTTTAAAGGCAGCACTGATACTGTGAATAACTAGTATTTTCATGAAATATATTATTATGATTACTATTTTTAACTAATGCTCGCCCCAAAACTTTTTCATTGCTCTGGATGGATGATCTTTTTCTGTCTCTGTTCTGTTAACAGCAAAACTAAGCTCTTGCTCTGCCTTGTTATGGAATCCTTAATGCTGCTGTGCACCTGTCTGCACGCTTTTATGTTTTGCTCTTCATAATGAAGTCCAACGGCTGCCAAGGCGGTAGCGGAGAGAGAGCGCTTCTATTTGACACCAACACGTTGAACCATTTGTTCAAAACTGCAACTCCTTTAATCGTGCATGCTGCATCTTAATAGAGAGCCTTGTTGAAGTTAATTATTTCTGTTGGCATACCCCAGCACTCAAGATGTTCCAGAGTGAATCATGATGGTACCTCTCCTAGACTTGATACAATTCGTTAAAAGCTACATTCGTTTGAAGGTGAAACATTGGCAACAACCTTTAATTTAAATCCTGTGATGGTTTTGTCAGTTTTATACGCTGTGTAGTGATAAAAATTTTACTTGGTATGGGGAAGGGGGAAGGATAAAGGAAATAACTTGTAATTGTCATAGTGAGCACATCGGTAGGAATAGAGAGAAGCAGCCATTCTGGGCTGGAATATGAACCCATGCTGTTGCTTGTGGCTATATAGGCTGTCTTAAAAAGCTGGACAACCCAGAATAACCCAAATTCATCCCAAATTCATGCTAGAAACCTACAAACTAGTTTTGATAGAAAATTTTAGCAAAACCAGATTTCTGATCAGCACAGTAGCGAGTGAAAATGAAATTAGATGAATGCAGGGCAATTCATGTTAGAAAGGACAATTTATTAAACAACAGTGGAAACAGCATGCAGTTACATAAAGCAGTGGTGTATTTAAGATGTGTGTATTGTATCCTGTTACTCACAGAAAGCTGCAAAATGGTTCTCAGGAGAAAAGGAAGGGAAAAATAACCAAATGGTTCTAAAGTTTATTTTACGTTAGCTACAACAATATATTTTACCTGCTTTTAACTTCCAAAAGTGGTGAACAGCCTGAGCTGAAACTCTATGCAAAAACTGAACTGTAGCAGAGAATTTCCTTCCCAGTTGTTGTCTAAGAATTGAAAATGAAATTTTATCAGGAAAAATGTCAGGCAACCTTCTCTTTCTGGGGCTTTCCTACATTCCCCTATGCTCCTATGCTCAAGACAGTTGTAGTTGGGTTTAGTTGCCACATAGAAAACTGCAAAGGGTTGCAGGAGGAAGTAAGTATACCACACACACAGAAAAGGCCAAGGAAGTACTGATATATACAGCTCAAAATTAAAATATTTGCCGCTTCCCACTTAGCGAAGTCCCATCTGGCTTGAAGCAAGTCATATTCCTCCTGAAGAAGTGGTCCAAGATGACAGTGTTTCTGGGGATGTCATCTTCCCCTCCTCCAAATAAAACCAGTCAATTATTGAAAAGAATGAAAAATTATGTGAAAAGGAATGGTGAAAGGGCAAAGTGCCAGAAAGGGAAAAGACTTCGTTTCATTTTGCCTTTTTGTTCCCATAAGACACATCAAATAACATTCACACCGTAACATGCACCTCTAAGAATGGCAATAACGGCAGCGATACATCTTATTGCATACAATATGTGTAAACAGATGACATTCTTGGAGCTTCTCAGTGAAATACAGTGATTAAAAAGGCTATAGCTCCTGCAACAGTAAAACAAGGCACAATTAAAACAAATTCAATACACAAATAAAATCAGTGTACCATTAAGGGAATCAGTTTGAAATTTAAAAAAAAAAAAACAAACAGGTATAATAATAGTGATATATGATTCTATCTAGTTTTGTAGCTCTTTGCAGATTTGCCACCCAAATCAGAGGTAATCATATAATAAGGTATATGTCAGCTTTAATCCTGTTTTCTACTTAAACATATAAACAAATGGAAAGGTGTTCCTACTGCAGTGATGTGTAACACGTCAAGGAGGGGAATGTTAATTTTAAGAATCACGATGCAATTTAAAACTCAGGGACTCCTTGATTTCCATAACTCTGGCTCTGCAGCCAGTGCTGTGATGGAAGGAAGGGTAGGAGCAGTTTTCCACCTGACCATCTCTGCCCACTTGAGAATGAGGAGTTATAGCCAACTGCTGCCAGGCTGGGAGCGGGGGCTGCCCGAGCCACCAACAGCCAAAGGCCACAGGAAGCAAAGCAGCGCTAAAACCTCCGTGAGGTTTAGAGGGTGAATCTTGTAACTGGCATCTTCTCCAGGGTCTGCACGCTTGGGGTTACTTTCAAAGAGATGTCAGCACCCCAGGCCCTTGCTAACTTTAGAGAATTTGTTTAGATACACTGTTCTGGAGGCAAGAAATGCAGAGTATTTTTTTTAAATCCAAAGTGAGGTATGGTAATCATTGTTACAGCATTGTAAGGCTCAACAATTAGTCTTATGGCATTAATAACAAACATAAGCTTAAAACAGCCTATGTTAAAAAGCTTAGCTTTTTTAGCTTTCAAGCAAATAATTGTCTTCATTGTGCTAGAAGTTGACGATAGCTGCAGGCATCGTTTAGAATTATTTTTCTTTTCTTTTTTTTTTAAGGAACAGACTATTTTTTTAAAGGATTTTACTCACATAGGTCATATAAATGAGCTTTCTCTTGAACAGACAAATTAACTGTTTTAAGATGACTGGTTTGCAATGAGTGCAAATACTCGTCCACGTTTAACTGTATTTTAAGAGCATCACATTAGTAATTGACTATGACATCTTTCCTAGATCTTCCTACTAATTTTCAAGCTTTCACTAAAAAAATAGAACTCATGCTTGGCTTTCAACTCCAAACTCAGAAAATGCTTGTAAATTAGCACTACAGAAGTATCAGCTTGAGAAATCAATATCTACAGAGTATTTATTTGTAGAAACGTATATTCTTTAAAACCTAAACAACAGCAACAGAAAACCAGCAAACCCACAAGCCAAAGAAAACCCCTCTAGGCACTAACTCAGTCCCTGTGGGCTAGAAATCTGTGTGTTTCCCTAGGTTTTATCTGGTTATTTTGGTGCAGGCTCCTGCTGTGAGGAACAGAAGATGTGCTCTGGGTGCACACTGGGTGCTGCTAAGATGTTCCCAAATCGGGTTTCAGCTGATCCGTGGGCTGGGGGGAGCGGCAGCGTCCCTTGCAGCTGTGCATCTGGGACACAGCGGAGCTCTGCTCCAGCCCATTTGATAAGCTTTAGGATCAAATCCCACAATTTGTATTCAGGCAACACCCCCCCATGCAGCTCAGCAGGTTTTCTCTCCTTCAAGAGAGAGAAGTAAAGACCTGGCTCTTTGAGAGCACCAAAAGGAAAACTTGCTTACATTTCTTGTTCTTTTCCCTCTCCTTTTACTGAATGACAATTGCTTGGAATTTTTCTTGACTCCAACCACCAAAGCCAAATCCAACAGAAAGAAGTGATAGTAAGCAGTTTCAGAGAAAAGAAGTGCTAACAGATAGAAAGCTTGAACAAGTCATTAAAGCAACTGATGTTTTCTCATATTTTTTATCTCCTCCTCATTAATTGCTAGGAACGATTGCAATTGCCATCACTTCATGTACCCCAAATTCCCTCATCCAGTCATGCTAGCCCTGATCAAAACCCAATGAATTTCATAGTGGACATAAGTCTTTTTACTTCCACATCATGTAATGTCACCAAGTCTTCCTGCCCTTATCGTATTGTCAAAATATGTCACCAGGTAGGGAAAGCACATCCAAATATGAGAAACAGTGGCCCTCTCTCCCTTGTTTCTTTTCTTCATGCATGATTTATTTCCTGTGGAAATTACAGGCTCTTAACTATTGCATGGCAGGAGCAGCATGCAGTCAAGCAGCTAGTGTAGTAGGTCTCCAAAAATAGTTTGTCCCATATTCTGACGTATGTACAGTCTGCCAGTGAAAGTAAATCACATTCTTGGGACACTGTGGACAGGTGGATTATGGATACGTTAAAGACATAAACCCAGTCAAGTTCATTATTAGTGCCAATAGGATGATGGTAGAATAGATCACAGTGCAGGCAGAGTACCTGCGTTAATCCAGACTTTGGGAACTGTTTTGAAACCTGCCCTAATGTCTGGTTGATCTGGGTACTTTGCTGGATTTTTCACTCTGTTACAGCTACAAGAGCTGCAGGTGCTGTGCGCGTTACAGAGTAGATGTGTTTTTATGCTCTATGCCACACTATTTTGAATGACTTAGTTATTCCATTTTAACATAATGAGATGGGTACCGCGCAACTATCCAATGTCAACTGATTGCAGAAAGAGCATTCCGCTGAACTTTAATTAGCATGTAACTGATAAGTCCAATTACTCTATAATGATTTGGAAATTACATGAGCTACATATTTTGTGATCGTGGCCTTATATAAAACACAAAACTTGTGAGGAAATTTTAGCTATGTAATGAACACTTTAAAAAACTATTCTGGGTGTAATCAGATATCAATTAGTTGGAAAAGGGAAATCTTAAATAAATATGTATTAACAGTGTTAATTGGCAGCAGCCTTCCCATTGAGTCAACCGCAGCATGGAAGCCCATTTCTACCACAGTGTGCAATGTAGCACAGAACGTGCAGTCCATACAATGCCTCTTATTGTGTGAAATTTTGTAAGAAATTCAATTATTCCCTTATTCTGGGGGTGGATCTGATACATAATTAATTCTGGCTTGTTTTAAAAGATGCCTACATAATTAGCAATGCATGGAATACATTCTCTCTGGCATATTTTTAAAACCTTAGTAGTTCCCCTGTGAAACTAGCCCTTGCTCTTTAATTAACAGATAACGTATTGCAATATTAAATTTTAGATGTTGCCATTTTGGCAGCATTGAAGTGCTGTTGTTCATTATGGTTGCCATGGAGTGTACTTGATTTAATTTATGATCATGTGTCCTTGTTGATGGAAGAATATCTTGGGGACAGCACCCACAATGTTACTTCAGAATTGCTGGTTTATATTTAAATACGTGCTCTGGAAATCAGAGTAATGTGGGCAGTGGGAGTATTTTTGCTGCATGTCTCTGGTGTTAGGTGGCTATTTCCCAATGAACTGTGGGAGAACTTTCTAATCTTTCTGGTGTCAGAGGGGGGACTTTTGGGAAGGCATTGGAGCCTAGCCTTCAAAACCAGCACAGAAAAAGGTTGTCTTTAGAGAATTAAGGACACAAAGGTTAGGTGCTTTCAGTGGATTGTCATCTGGAGTATGACTCTTTTTCCCATTAAACTCTGTAGGGATCCTAGCTAGATTGGTCATTCAAGTTAGATGCTAAATTTCCTAAAATAGTGTTTGTGAATAATCACCACCATGCTCAGAATTGTCCAAATATAAGTATAACCTAGACGTAAGACAGCCTAACACGCCTTTCCTTAAAGAAGTTTATATGAAACACAAAAAATGCAGAAAAAAAAATCATGGTTGTTGAAGTTTCTCATTACAGTAGAGGAAAAAAAAAGAGGCTTTCAAAGGCTTTAATTTCCTTCTGCTAGATTTCTCTTAGCCTTTTAATGTGACACATGACTCCTACTGTTTCTGGTCCATCAAAACACTATTAAAACACAACAACAAAAAGATTCTGCATTTATTCATTGCAGAAGGAGGGAAGGGAAAGGTTACAGACCTATTGTTTCTCTCTTTACTCACAGCCAAAAGGTTTTTTATTCTCTGGATATATTTGGGTACCAGATGGCAGATTAATTTCAAAGTTGTCAAGCAGATTAACTGAAGTTAAGATCCTAAATCCGTTTGAGGGCCTGATGATCCTGCTTAGCAAAGATGCCAATGATCTCACCCAAAGTGAGAGCAAAGTTGGGCATTTGGTACTCAAGAAAAAACAGGCACATAAGTCCAAACGTTAACTCAGTTCTAAAACTTTGTTCTGAAAGAGAAATGTTAGACTCTTCCAGGACAAAGGAGGAGGCAAAGCGATGTGTCCTCCACTAAAATATTTTCCTTGGTTTTCTGTGATAAAGACTTTGGACCTGTATTCCAGGAATACCAAGTCTCTCCTTCTTTGCCTTCTCTCTCTGAGCTTCCTAGTGAAGAAGATGATTCTTGTTATGTGAGCAGAGGGTGCCAATACCACAGAGTCCCACTCTAAACAATTCCATTCCACTAAACAAGGCAGGAATATAAATAATGAACCATGGAAGTATGGGAAGGATGAAATGTTTTGTACACTCAATGTGCAAAGCGCAAAAGACAAACTGCTTCCATCCATTACCTCCACCACAATTGGCACTGATGAGCTTGTCCAAAATTCATTTGTAACTGAGTGATCACAGCTGTTGAATAGTGGTGAATGCTTGAAGTAGTTTAAAATATTGAGCAGTATCAGTATGGTTATTAGAAATGCCTAGAAAGCAAGATAATTCCAGTTGGCTTTTTGGCTGCCTTTAGTATAGCAGAATCATGTCATGAAGTCAGCTGGTGATGTTAACAATGTTCAGATGCATTGCTGTCTTGCTGTTTGACGCTGGCCTTAATGGAGCAAGACTGTGTGATTGGAAAATGCTGCCTAAATGGTTGTAATACACACTTCTGTTGATAATACTTTATAGCTATGTACAGAGCTGGCAGAAAAGAGGCTACGGGGAACATTAGGTCTACACAGAAAGGGATCCTCTCATTGTTTTATGTGTTGATCTGATATTCCTGAAGAGATAACACTGTTTTGTGGCATTTTTTCCGTTATTTTTTCTATTCTCCAGCAAAATTTCCCAGGATGTTGAAACAGAGTAGAAACAAATGGAAAATATTCAGGCCAAAGTAAATTTTTTTTAAAGTGGAAATAAGCATAAATATGTTCTAAGTAATCCTTATTTCAGCACAGACTGACAAAAAAGCCCACACACAAAACGAAACAAAACAAACCCAAACAAAAACTATTGAAACGGATTTGTGCTGTAGGAACATTTTGTGGAGTGCATAGCTTTGTATATGTATGTGTGTTTGTGTTCTAGCTCCAAACTCCTGGTGTCTGCTTGGTCTACAAGAAACAAGACAGGGGCTGAACAGCGTAATGATGCTTTAAAACATTTTTGCCCTTCCCCAAGCATTCCCTCAGCACTACGCTCTGAGAGGCTGAGCAAGAGACCTTGCTTCACTCACAGTGGTGGGATCTGAGCCGCGGTGTTAGCTCAGCCTGCAGGGCTGGCTCTACTCTGACAAAGTCAAGCTGCCTCAAGGCAATTCAGAAGATACTGCAGAAGCCTGGGGAAGGCATCATTTCTCCCCCTTTTCATTACTAAGAAGAAGGCGAAGCAGTGAGCGATCTTTGAGCATGGCTTTAATGAGCTGCAAACATGGCACGATGATTCAATATGAGCCAGAAATTAGTCAGGCTGAGTAGCAAAATGACACTTTTTTTAAAAAACACCACAAAAGCATACTGTAATTTTGTATAATTACTGATCAATTGCCATTGATTTATGCCTCTCATTTACCGTGAAAGGACCAACTAGAATTTAGCCTAAGCACCATACAGCAACTGGATGCCTTTCTAATAGGATGTACTAAATAATTATGTAAGATGCACCTGGACTTCAGGATCATAGAGATGTCATGGGAAACTGTAATGTAAGAGCATGAGTTCTTTAAAACCTCATTACTCCTGAAAAGGAAAACGTTTTCTCAAGTGGAACAAGTTGTGTCCTTTCCTACCACACTGACTCATATTTACCCTGTTGCAAAGACAAGGGTCCAGATTAGCCCCACCTAGTTCTGCTGCTTAGCTGAAGACTCTCTGCTAAACCCCTAGGTATTGCAGACTTCTTCATTCACTAAAAATAGGGGAGATGTCTTCACGGGTGGTCTATGCATTATGAACGTAAGTCTATATATTCCTGACTGCCACCACAGGCGCTGACTTTTTTTAGTCAAATTTCTTGCTGCTTTTATGACTGGTAGCTGAATCAACGCTAGCTGATCTATATTTTGTATAATAGTCAGGGATGTGCTGCAGGGACTTAGGCTGGGGCTCCTGTCCAGCTGTTGGCACCTGGCTTTGTGGGCTCCGTCGCTGAGCTGATGCTGCAGGCTCCAGCTGTAGCAGGACTGTGGGTCTGTACAGGGAGAATACCCATTCCCTGGCCAAAATAAAAGCTCTGCTTGGCACTGTTGTGGTCAAACGTATCTACTGATGAGGATATGAGTAATATATTCAGAGCCTGACCTTTTAGTATTATTGTGGAATAATTTAAATCAACATTGCTGTGTGACAAATTATAATTTCTGTCATCTGACACAATGTTCTGGGGGGAAAATTGCCTCTCTGAGGAGCATAAAGATGTGAAATGGAAACAGCAAAAGCTTAGTTTTCCTTTCTGCTTGCTCCCTTGACAGTAAAAGGAGACCAAAACCTTAAGATGACAGTGTGATTTTTGACACACCACCTGTATTTTCAAGTGCCACCAGGCTGTGTGTGTCTGGATGTGTACGAGCAGGAGAGGTCTGTGTGTGTCACTGCTCTCATACAGTATGTGAAGAAAATGCTTGCTTGCTCTTTTCCTCCCTTCCAGCTGAGATAGTGGAGTTTTTAATTGATTGTTATGAGGGCAGAATTTAAATAAAATGAAAAACCCAGCAATTCCACAGTACATGCTATTGATTTATGGTTTCCTTTTTGAGCAGAAAGTGGCAGGCTATAGGGCAGAGAAGTAGTATGAAACAAGGCAAAAGGATGAAAAAGGTCAAAGAGATAGGAGAAGAAAAAAGGTTACAAATGGCACCTATAGAAGAGGAGAGACACTATTGAGAACTTGGCTTGCAGGAAAAGGGTATATCCAAGAATGCTTGGGGAAAAGTGTGTGTGTGTAGGGGAACAAAAGGAAAGGAAACATCGATCTAAGGAGAGGGTAGGCAAGTCAAATAAGACGTCAGGTCAAAAAAGAGGTAGAGAACAGGAGCTAAACCACTTTTTCTCAGTGGTGAAATCTTGAACCTCTCTCTGTTTCCCGAGGCTGTTTGTCATATCGGGCTGCTGTTCTCCAACACTGCGGGTGGAGGCTGCCCTTGCTCAGCATCAGCCAGCTGCACTGGGCTGCTCAGCAGGACCAGTCGTGGGTCTGACCAGCTTTCCTGGCGAGTGTTTCTGGTAAGTCTTTTCCAGGACTCTGAAAGTTAAATCTCTAAGGGCCATCAAAGAAACAAAGTGAGTTTGTTGCCAGGAATACTGCATGGTAAATGCATAGCTAGTTACAGTATAGGTCAAAGAGACTAATTAATGAAATGTCCTGAAAGTTTGAAGCAGCAGCCTACGATATGTATTTAGACCTGTAGTCCAGGGTCGCATCTTTGGAAAAACAGCACTTCTGGGATATTTTTGCTAAAACATGACAGAGGGACAGGGTTAAGCCAAATGAACTTTCTTTCAAAGCGTATCGGAAGTTAGAGAGGCGGGGAATGATTCATCATTCAGAATTCTCAGAATAGATTTGCTAAATTTACAAATTCCATGTTAACTCCGATTCTCTTCTCCAGTCTTGACTGGCAACAGCTGTTTACTTTGTTCTGCTTTACTCCTTGGCTTCATAATTTTCCCATCAAAATGTACCTGTTTGTCTGCTGTGAGATCCTGAATTGGTTTGGAAGTTGATGGCAGAAAGGGGATCTGTCAGTACAGTAGTGAAGCAAAGCTTCACTAATATTCAAAGAGAATATTTTTTGTTTTGTTTAATTTTCCACTGCCCATTTTCTGTAACTATATAGCAAAGACTGTAGGTATATTTCTGGAAAGAACAAAGTTTTGATGATTGCAGGATATTTGGGCAAAGCAAACTTGCATTTCTTTGAGAAGCTAGTTCTTTGTCCTCTTTCAAATACAAAGCCACAGAGCACTGCGACCTCGTTGGTCAATCAAGCAAAACAAATAGAATTTGAAGTAATTACTACTTGCCACAATGTGCTTGGGAATATACTAACAACTGAGAACTATTTGCAAAGAATTACTTCAGTTAATTAAACAGACAAAGATGAAACTAATCAGATATATTATTTCTTTTGTCCAGGTCTAATAAAAAATATCACTGGCAGGTTTCTTTTTGCTGTTGCACTGCTGATACCTTCACTGGTGAGTCTTGCCTCTTTGAGTAAGCAAAGCACACCATGAAATGTAGCATTTTCACAGTATTTTTATTCTGGTTTGATTTGGAAGTTGGAGTAACATCTCCTGTCTTGAACTTCTGCATTTTTGAAGGAATGAATTTTGAATTTGAAGGAATTAACTAATGTCAAGTGATTGGAGATGTAGTAACAAGAAGAATGAGAAGAACTGAGGTTGCCCAACCTCTAGAGAAGGGGGTATGCAGCACAAAGATTACAAAAGTAAAAAAGGTGGAGGAGGATGAACTGTTTTGTATATTTGCTTGGGCTAGGACAAAATACCATGGAATAAAATAACGCTGAGAAGTTCTAAAAAAAATAAAATAAATCTAACTGGCAGGTTAATTAAACCTGGAGTGGATCATCTGTAGACTCCACCCTTGGAGTTTTTTAAGAACAGCCTAGGCATAACTTTAAGTCTAATATACTCCACCTTGGGATGCGGGGGACAGGTAACACAACCTTTATCCATGTTACTGTCATGACTGTGGTTCAGGCACAAGTTGGGTGAGAAAGCAAGAATTTAAACTGTGAGAACGTTCGTTTTCACCTGTAATATCTAAGGACTGGAAGTCATTTGAGCGTCATCTATTTAAAACTGGTATAAATAAAACTGGGGTGTTTGGGGTTTTGGGAGGAGGAAGGGGTACCTGCACTGCTTTGTATGCATGCTTCAAATAGAGCTTTCCCTGTTTTAGCAGGGTTACATGTTGTCTATCCATAAGCCAAGTTAACTGTCTCAAAATGCCCCTGCATGAGTGCATCTCACCTTTAATGAGAAAAACAGGCAGAGATGAAAGATGTTCATTCCTGTACGAGGAATTGCAATAATCTATGAGCTGGAAAACAAAACCACAAGGTTTTGGGTGGTGGAATCTGCCATGCTTTCCTCACTATGGATTACAGACTACTTCATTACTGGCTTTAAGAGGTCTCTCACCTCCGTACGTCGAGTGCTTGTGAGGTACCACCAGCCTTAAGTGATTTTTCCCTTCTGCATTATCCTTCTCATTTGGCAGTGCCCACCTTGACATTTTTGATTACTTTGAGGAGCTGCTCCCTTACCTAGGAGCCTCTTTTGTTACAGATGCACATACAATTTCTCAGAAACATCTCCAGTGTGTGTCAGGCTGTCTCAGGAACCCTTCTTGCTTAGGCTGCAAGATAGTGACACAAAGCTGAATAGTACCATAATGCACCCAAGACAAGTTTTTGAGACACCATGTTATCACAACCAGAACTAACTCCAGAGACCATTATATGCATTTATTATACAGTACTAAAGTATGAAAGACTCAATTAAAGTTTATTTGATATAAAATTAACACTCCTTTCTTCCTCTTCACTGTGCTGATTACGTTAGAACAGAACAATGAGGCAGCTGCAGTGGAACAGTATCAGAGAAATTTCTGTCAGCATTTACTATAGGCAAAATTATAAGGCTAGGTTTTCTCAGCCAGTTCAGTGAGCCAACTGGCTGCACATGTTGCAAATGCTTTTTTATACTATCATGAACTGCAACAAGAATACATTGAAATTTTCCTCCTTTTTGAAAAGTAAGAGAATGGTGCAAACACAGGAAAAATTACCATATTCAGCTCTTGCATTGTGCTGCTTCTGCACAGCTTTCCAGGGCTCTGATCCAGCAAAGCCCTTCAGTGCTTGTACAACTTTAAGCACCTACACAGCCCCTTTGAAGTCACTTTGAGTATCTTTTAGAAAACGTGGAGTTAAACATATCTCACTTGAACTTTAGTTTGATTTGAATGTCCAAATTTTCCAAAGCAAAATACTGTGTTTTACAATTAAGTCAATTAATGTGATTTTAGTATATAGGGAAAACTGAGCAGGAATTATTACCTTTTAAAAGCAGTCAATGCAAATCAATCACAGGGACTATGTTTCTTTTACTTTTTTTATAGTAGAGTAAAACTTCTCTAGACTGAGTTACTTTTTCAGGGCCCTTTAGTGTAATTTCTTTAGAAGTTTTTTGGATCTATTCCTACTAAATTTTATACACTTCTGTTCCATGAAAGTGAAAAATAATATTTCAAATGATAAGTCTATTGAAACCATCATTTTTTTTATCATAAGGATTACTTTTTTACAAAAATCCTGCAATCTATTTTTTCCCCTCTATGATGGAGTTGGAATAAGAGTAGTAATTTGGTAAGGTATATTTGCATAGAAATATGCTGCCTAAAACCCCATTTATTACACCAGTTATAACTCAAGCAGATAGGAAATGGCCCAAAGGTAAAGCAGAGTTGATGGCAGAATAAAAATATGCATGAAACTTTCTTTAGGTTTAAATCTGTTGATTTTGTGATAATTTTAATTTAAAATGTCCAGATTATTTTTTTTTTTTTTTGCTGGAAGTTTACCTCTGGCTCACATGTATTAAAATAAAAAAATGGGTGCTCTGATGAACATTTGGTTTAATTTAACTGTAGGTTTTCTGTTCCTTGCTGAAATACAACTTCAAGGGTTTTTTTTAAGGGTGATTTTGTTTTTCTATTTTCCAATGACTCAGAAGAATTCCTACAACAAAAGTAATCATGCATTGTAGGTAGCTACTGTAATTTTTCTTCCTTCATGATAGCAAACATGTACTACTTTCCTTGCATTCAGATTCAGTGAACATGATGTCAGAACAGTTCTATTCCCAGTTCTGGTTTTTTTTCCTCTGTCTTCCATCCTTATTGCTTCCTGACTTACAGCTGAGAAATCTAATTCACTATGAATTTTATTCAAGGTATGGAAAAAGGAAACTGAGTCAGGGTTTAATAAGAGAGAGCAGCAAAGGGTGCTTCTGTTCAAGCTCACAGATCCTGCTTCTGCCCTGCTAAAGTACATTGAAAATGTGTGTTCTCAGCTGGCTTGCTCAGCTTGTGCTTTCCAGGCAAACATGACTTTTCCTGGAGTGCAGACAGGAGGTATCTTCTAAGAACAACAAAAACAACAACAAAAAAAAAAAGTAAGATTTTTGAGATGTTTTTTCCTCTTCTGATGTAATATATTTTCTCTTTTATGACATAGTCAGACTTTGAGACATGGTTCTAAGTGCTGAAGCCAGTTTGATGCTGAATCTGTGCGTATAGCAGCTCCTGGGCAAGTCAGATATTGCATGTCTTCAGTAAAGTCTTGTTATCCTTACTCTTCTGCAGAGTCACCAGGCTATAAAATCCAACTTTGAAGCTGCAAATGAAGCTCAAAAGTCATATGTTATGACAAGGGTTAATTGGGCAATAATTACTTTTCTGGTCTCTTACTCTCTGTTTATGGCAAATGAAAACAAAAAAAAGAAGCCAAAATAGCTTATGTTTCTATACTGCAGACAATAATGACTATCACATGGGTTGTTATAACCATTATAGACTTGTGGTATTTTTCAGCTGGAATAGTTTAATGTTACTTTTTTATTACTGACTAGTGTTTGCTGCTTTAAAAATTAGCTCTGTAATTGTAAATATCTTTTTCCCCCTTGTATTATGGCCATAAAAACAGGGTAATATTTTTCTCCCATTGCTTTTGTTTGGTTTTCTGACTTCTTCCATATTGATTTGTCTCAGTGCTCTTTGAAATTGATTACATTTGTTTCTTTAGAAATGAGGCTTCTGGAATTTTGCATTATATTTACCGCTCAAGAAAAAAAATGACAACAAAGAAATGGGTTTCTTTTAGAAATTAAACAAAAACTTCATTCAGTTGAGAGTTAATTTAATCAAAGTATTTAATCTTCCCCTCCTCCCTATCCTGAAGCAAGAAGTTATGGCACTTCTTTATTTTAAGATGTCCTTGCCATGTTTATTCTGAGTCATTCTCAGTTTACTGGCAGAAATTATTTTTTTATTCTGTTAGGCCTGCTGAGATTATCCTGCTCTGTGTGCTACAAGGAACTTTAGCCCTTCTTCTGGTTTGAGTATCATCAACAGACTGATCTAAAGGTCCTGTTATAGTATGTATATTCACTTAAATTTAGTACTGCTTGTCACATGAATTCCCGTTTGTTTTTGTATTACCAGAAGAAATGGAGGGGGAGATGGCAGTTGCAAAGAGGGGAAGATGCCAATTGATTTTGTGGCAAGTTCACATGATGCTGGATTTGATCCAGAGGACTTTGCTCATCCCCTGACCTGGCCACCCCAGGAGTGGTGAGCCCATCCCCTGTACCCAGCCTGCAGATGGTTTTAATGCAATGGCACTGTTAGCAAGCAAACCTCTTCCTACCAGCTTGGTAGCAGGACATCGCTCCACAGGTCACACTCAGCAAAACTACAGCTGGGAAGCTCTGTCTTTGTTGGTGGCACTCTGCCTGCTGAAGAGCTTAATGCTGCGAAGGGCTGGGGCTGTCGGGCTGGCACCCTGCCCACGGCTGGGGCGAGCTCTGTGTGCTCTGATCATGACAAGGAAGAGTAAACCGACTGGGCTCAGTGCTCTGCATGGCTGGTGGGAGACTCTCTGAGGTGGAACAACCTCTGCTGTTTGCAGAGGAAACAGATAAAGCTTGGCATTGTCAGTTATCTAACATCACCCTAGTGCCTTTTTGGAGAGGCAGACCCATCCTCATTTCACTTGTGAGCTGCAGCATACTGCAGACAAGCAGGTGCCCGGTTCTAACGACAAGAGGCAAGGTAGCTGCAGCCCAGCTGTGTGCAAACCTTTCACCGGTATGGGGACTGGGATGTAGTTATTTCTTGTCCTACAGCCTAGAACCTCAGTTGAAAAGGTCTCCTTATGGCTTTTCTGCTTATGTTCTGTCTGGGGCAGATGCAGTAGCAGAGGGTACCATAGAAAGGCCATGCTTTGTGCGGATGTCATGCTTTGATCCAGAAAAGCTAGTTACCATCCAGATGTAACCATGCAAATGCACCCAGCAGCCCTGACTTCCAGCCGCTTCTTCTCTTGTTCTACATCTTCGTCTTTACATACATGTGGCAGTGAACACTGAAGTCATTAAAGTTAACCTCAGGTTCTGGAAACCCCCAAGAGCTGGACACATTTATTTCCTAACTATTGATGTCCCACCTTGGGGCAAGCCTGGACCCCTGCCAGCAGGTTTTGTTTCTCATCTGGCACTCCCTGACCTGCACCAGGTCAGGGTGCTGACGAATGCAGGGCATGATGAGGAGCTTTAAAAAGAGAAACAGTTCTGTAGCTACACATTACAGTTCAATTTAGCTTCCAAATCACTGCGATGGAAAAAGATCAGATAAAATATGTTTCATGGAAAGGTTCTGCAGCTTCATATCATATGCCGTGATTTTTTTCCCCCAGTATAACCATATTAGGCCCTTTAAATACTGTGAGAAGGAGTGGGGAGAGGTGGGAGTGAGAGAAAGAAGAAAGAAACACTTGCTCCCTGTGTTGGCTGCGTATTTAGAGACCCGAAGGTTGAAGTGGAAACTAGATCACCCCTCAATGTAAAGTGTATCTTATAGTGGAATTCAGAAATTCCATGAAAGGAAAAAGACCACAAGTCAGGCTGTTTTTTCTCTTTCTCCCACTTTCTGCCATGTTTTTATAGCTATTATTGAATAGAATCTATGTCACAACAGATTAATCTCTTGACTGATGCTCCCTAAAGTAGGAAAAAGCCACAGGCTCTATGTGAGTGCCATCAACAAGGTGTTACAACAACCCGCTCATGGGTGGATGCCAAGAGAGGATCAGAAACAGGGGCTGCTTTGAAAGCACTTTGTGCCAGAGGGCACCTTTCCAGGGAATCACTGAAAGAAGCAAGAGGCTCAAGATGAGAGACTGCTTCTGTGTGGTGCGGTCAGTCTCAGAGGGCTCAGCCACCCCTTTGCAACGGGACAGAGGTAAGGGAGCCAAGGGAGAGAAGGTGCAACAAGCATCATCATGGTGAAAGGGTGCTAGTTGGCACGTCTTGATATCTCAGTTTGGAGATGTGTGAATAAAGCATCTACTGTTCAGGCCAGCAGAACAGCAAAGGCCAGAGCTGAATGGAGACAGGTGGATCTGCTTGTGTCACAGACTGACAGAACGTGGTCAATTGGGCGAGGGTCATCAGTCAATTCTCATTGAATTTCCATGTGCTGGACTGCATTTCAGCTGGGGATGGGATCCAGAACTAGTTTTAAACACCCTGAAATATCTTAACCCTTTCTCTCCGCTCTGTTGCTTAGGCTCAGACTCCAGTTAGAGACCCAGGGCATTGGGGGAAATACCACAGACCTTGTCAACTAGTCACAGCTGCTGAAGGCTGCTTGTCATTTATGATGGGCATATTCACTTTGCGGTTCTTGCGACTCCCACTGTGGCCTGTTTCAGATAATAAATAAAAGCCAAAAGTACCTGCTTAAAGGAAACAATCTGTCTGTAGGGATTTGGAATATTAAAAAAGTGGAGTCAACCTCTTAATTTCAAGCCATTAAATTACTTCGGCCAGTGCTTCAGTGTCTTTTAAAATCTGTATTAACAAATATAAACAAGCCACCAGGGAATTTTTTCAGTGCAGCATTATTGACGGGAGAGTCCAGAAAGCATGTCCTCTCAAACCATTACTATCTCAAGATTTAAGTCCTTAATGACACCATATATGTCAAGCCTGTATATTACTTAGACAGCTATAATAGTTCTGATGTTCCAATGAAAACATGCTCCGAACAGAAGTCACTGCACTCTTCACTGCATACTTAATCAGATTTTCAGTCAATATATTGTGAGCAAGATTTTAAAACTCCATAAACTACAGTTTATAGCAAATTATAATGTTTGACAGGGTGAAAACACACTCCTCTTCAAGTCACTGTCTTCAAATGAACTACACCTTCAGAATATCCTGATGAATTAGGGAAAATTTCATAAATGCTGTTTTGTAGATGAGGAAATGTGGTTGCAGCCAGCGCAAATGGCTTTCTCAAGGTTGTGGCAGATTTCCTGCTATTTGCTCCTCTCTCTGGATCTAGATCATGGTAACATAATCATACTACACCACCTTTTCCCCACTGCAACTTGATGATAGTGGGAGTGCTGCTGGTGGAACCTCCTACTTTGTCTTCAAGTAGGAGCCAGAGGTGGGCTTAGCCTCAGCCTTTGTGCCTCCTGTAAGAGGGAGAGGATCACTGGAGTAACCTCAGAGTAAATCACTTGGTTGTAGCATTCATGAAACAAGAGTCTAGTTAGTAGAGACAAAAAGAGCATTAAGCATGCTTACTTCTACAGTTTCTTTTTGCATCTCCTTGCTGTGCTGTGGCAGAAACCACTAGCTCCAGTGAGGCTGGTGGCCCCATTTCTGAGGGACACAGCACCGGGAGTGTGTTGGTGAGTGGTTGATCCACATCCTTACTTGGCATCTGCATTGCCCACCAGCACGGACCCCCTTAGCATGCAACACATCCACAATCTGCCTGCCTCCCTCGTTTGATCTTGCGGTAGCAGTATGGTTTGTACCCCTGTGTGAAGTCAATGCTCCAGAAAATCTTTCTCGAAGGTTGTTTCTCTCTCTTGGATGCTTATAAAAGTATGTACTTAACCAGGTCCCTCAGCACCATCATGTGAGGGATTTCAATAGTTTCATCAGGGAAGAAGAAATTACAAAGACAGCAAAGTGCATTTTATTTTCTCGATCCTTAAGTAGCTTTACTAGGGGAGAATGAAAGGGGCTGTGCATTCTTCTCAGTTACCATCCCTCTCCAAAATAATATCTATCGTCATTTATCTTAGATCCTTCTAGTTAATCTCTCTCATCTCACACACTCTGAAACATCTCTCTTGTAAGAAACACTGCTTCCTGCATCCCTCCATCTGAATTCCTTTTGGAAATCATCCAGTCTCAAATTAATCTTCTGGATAGAAAGCTGGCCCTTCCTGACTGGCTTGATGGGTGACTCATGTCTATGCTTCTGCCTCTTCCCCAGATATGGCACCCTGAGTCACTGTCCTCCATCACATCCCTCGCTCACTCTTCCTTCCCTCCCCCAGAAAGAAATTCTCCGCCGATGTGTGCATGAAATGCCTGAGCTGCGAGACAGTGCCAGCATGCCGAGGTGACCCGCAGGCTCCCCGCGTGCCTTGCGCCATGCCCTTTGTCTCCATCACTCTGCTGCTGCACTCAGGCTGTCTCTCTCCACATCTTCTGGGACAGGGCTGGCATGCTGATGGGTTACAGAGTAAGTCCCATCTCAGAGTTCGGCTCTTCGATCACTTCTGGACATTGTCATCGGAGCTAATCATCTAGTTAATGAAACTGTCTCGAATATATACCAGTATTGGGCTCTGGCCCAGACCTTTTATTTACATTTCTGACCAGCCCGTTCTTCGTTTAGCAATATATCAAAATGTACTGATGAATCAAAATAGCTCATCATTTCCCAGTAAAATATGATTCTTTGCAAATAGTAACCCAGACTGTCACAGCTGGTTTTCACAGGGCTTGAATTATACATGTGCAAGCTGGAAGTGCTTTGAAGACTCAGGCAGCCAGAACAGACACAGTGCCTTGCAGAACACTTCTCCACTCACATCCTACCTGCTGGCCCAAAGACGTTCCCTGTGGATGGGGATGGGAAGGCTTCCATCCTTCAGCTGAGCTGTGCTAGCCTCGTGCAGAGCTCAGCCAACGAAACCTGCTGCTGTCGGAGCGCTGCTCACCACCAACTCATGGATACCGTACACTCAGAGGAGCTGTCTGACATTCAAATATTCAAATACACATATATTAGAGGAAACATTAGTCTTCAGCAAGCAGAAAGCATCTAAATTAGTTAGATAAATTATTCATTGTAAATAATTTGTTCGGCTCCAACACTCAGCAACAAAAGGGTTTATTTTTCATTCCTGCCATGCAGTTAGGATTATTCTATCAACACTAATGGGGATACCCAGAACAATCACATTAATATTGAGCTTTTTGCTTACCTACATGTTTTTTAGAAATGGGTATAATGTAAAACTGTGGATATATTGGTGGGTATATTCCAGCTCAGGGAGCTGTGCCAAGAAATCTCTACTGGGCACGCACAGTGGCACACATTCCAGTAAGAATGTGTTTCACAGTTCAGTAAGTATTAGAAATGACATTTTTTAGTTATAGTATCTTCATGTAAGTGACAACTTTACCTATGTTATGAACTCCCTTCGCTATTCCCCTAGTTAAAAACATAATATAGCGTAAGAACTGGGTGAGACTGAATATCCCACTAGTCAAGTACACTGTCCAGCTGCAAGGCAGCCTGCTCAGAAAAGAGTAGAAAAGCAAGGCAAGCATATAGCATGCTTCTCCCAGCTTCCAGAAATTTATAGCTTAGGATCATAAGTCGTGAGTGTGTCTTTCTGCTTAGTAACACTCTAGTGTGTGTGCGCGTGTCTGTGTGAGTGTGTGAATTCAGCTATGGCTTTTGTTAATTCCTCCCTTTCTTGTTCTTTAGATTTACAAATGTCTTCTATTCTTACAAAAAGCAACAGATTCTTTATTCACCCGCTTCAACACGTCACTGCTCTGATCTTCCCTTCCAACCTTGTCCAATGTGCTTGCAGAATTCCCAAGAAATGAAATGTATAGCTCCATGCTGTTCAGTCTCTGTTAGAGTGTTTGAAAAAGAATTTATGATTTACAGGAGACTATGTAACAAATTCCTAGGCCAAATAGCTTACCTTTATTGGTTTTATCTTTGTTGGTATCTCTTATCTCAGCGGCCATTCTGCGTCTCCAGACAGAAAAGTATTTTATCTCGTAAATCAATAATTAGTCTTTTGATGGAACTTTTTGCATTCTATAGTCCTCTGATGCCATTATCTTCTCCCTTTCCTTGTTCTCCCTCTTATTTTTGTAATCTCAGCATTACTATTCTTCTGGAAGCCCCATCCCAAAGGTAGGCACGACTTCAGAAGACTTCTGGATGACTTCAGAAAAGATGTTGATAAATAATACCATATTTAGGCTGTGTAAACAGAGCTGAACTTCGGTCTGTTCTTTCCTCTTTGCAGCCTCCTGACTAGACAAGCAGAGAAGAAAAGCCTGTATGCTCAGCCACCTCAGGCAATCCCTTCCCTACTGAAAGCTTTGCTCTAAAGGTTACTCAGAAGGGGAGAGAAGCAAATCTATATCTGTAAATAAACAGCAGGCAAAATAAAAAGATAAACATCAGAGGATGTTCATCAAGGGTCAATAGCGGAACAGTCAGCAGAAGGGAGACACAACTTCTTATGCACTAAAATATCCCCATGGTACCTATAAATAATTTTTCTGTGGCAAGAAGAATGAACAAATGCTGGGGATTAAGTGCAAAAGGCCCCAATGCTCAGTCCCTTTCTGAAGGCCTCCCTCCCTTCTTTCCACCCATGGATGTTCCAGTTGCACTGAAGAGCTGACAGCAATGTTTTGCAGGATTTAATGCGGCCACATATTCAATAATTGAGCTTTCCACTCATTTTGGGAGTCTCAACAAACCAGAAACAATTCATTTACCGTCCCAAGTCACCCAAATGTTGAGGCTGAAGAAATAATTTGGGGTGGAATAGCTCCTTCTAGTGATATGGATAAGGAACATGGATATAGTTCTTGACTGTTAGGGCCAGATACTCAAATAGTGGCTCAAGAGGTGCAGTTAGTAGGCTGTAGTTGATCCAGTTAGATTCACGGACAAAGAAAATTCAAGAACTGCTGGTGTTGTGTGGTGTGTGTTTGAGCTGTGGTTGTACTGGATTCATTATGGCCAAAACCTGTATCAGTTCAGCTAGGATATGAATCCTGAGAGATAGTTTCAGCCTGGTGCTCTGGTTCGTAGTTGCTATCCAAAAGAAAAGAACCAACCAATTTCCTATTCATTTATCCTCTCCTGCCCCTGCCACTGAATTTAAGCTAGGCTAAAATTTCCCAAACACTTTAAACCACAGAGAATCATAATATTTACTGAAATCAGCATTTCCTCAAAGATTTTTACATTTCTTGTGTGCTCAGTGATGTCATCCCCTGTGATAACTGCCTTCTCTGGGTCAGCTTTGCTTTATTTTCTATAAAGCAATTGAGATTTATGGTTCCTGTCACTCTTTTTTTATGAGTTTATTTTATAGTAGGACTGATCTTACTGCAAACAAAGCTTTTGTTCATATTTCCAGCTTTTTTAATATATATTCTATATTCAAGGAAAATACAGGAAAGAGGCCAGTTTGGAAGCTGTAGCTTTTTAAGAGCTGATAATCTTTTTCAAAGCTTTAAAGTATGGAATACCCCCAAATGGTCTTGTGGCAACCAATTTTCCATTATGTTATGATGCATCTATTCATAGACACTCATTCGGCTATTATTAGTGCCTACACTGAAGTAATGTCCAGGCATTTGCTTTCTCAAAGGAGTAGAAATCATGCCCCCCCCCCAAAAAAAAAAAAAAAACCAAACCAAATTTGTTCTTTGCACTATTTTAGCCACTTCTGGAGGAAGAAGTGTGATACAAGAAACAAGGTCACAAATTGGTTTCTCCATGAGAATGGCAAACACAGAATACTATTGAAAGTGGGGGAAAAGTAGCAGGTTAGGATTTTGATTGCAAAAATACTTTCTGTTCCCAGCTTGGTCTGGTAAGTGTAGTGGTAGTGGCTGGTACTTCAAGACCTGGAAAGTTTATATTTAATACTCAAACTTTTTTATCAAAACACTGCAAAACAGCAAATTCCCTACTGTTCCACTTTCCAAAAGAGAGGACAACTAATGTTGTCTTCATTTAAGCCACATTTTCTGCTAAGAGTAGCTGTTAGTTTATGTTTTAAGGCTGCAGAAGATATATGATTCTGTGATTCTATGAAAGGAGGGACTCTTTGCCCTGAAGAATTGAAAAGAAAATAGATATGAGAAAGGAGGTCAGAAGGGCAAGCAGTGTTAGCTCTACTTCATAGACAGGAAATGGAGAGCAAGGGATGAGTGTTTTTTTTAAAGCTTTCCAGAAAAAAATGATGATGCCAACTGTGCGTCAATGTAACCATCTCTATCACCAGAGACAGCGAGAGAAAGATGAGGATATTAGATTCAGCAAGGGTGTAACCAAAATGACTGAAATAAAGAGGAACCTTTGGATCAACTCAGAAGAATCCAGTTTTATTTCTAGTGATTTAGTCAGTGACTGGAGCTGAGGATTTTACCTGTCACAGACACCTGTCTCATTTTGGTATAGTGATATCCTTTCTGCCTTTCAGCATCCTTAAATGTGGTGCAACAGAGAGCACTGCTTCCTGAAGAATACATGTGGCTCCAGTGCATATTGTGTCTCAGGACTATTGCAGTATCCATATGGAATGCTAGCATCAAATTACATGTTCAAAATCATATATATAATCTGAGGAGTATCTCAAAGCTGAATTTCTGCCATTCTAGTGGCTCAATCATTTTCATCCCAAATTTTCCCCAACTGGCTACTCCCAGCATTTTGCTATGCAAATATCTTTGTTGGAGCTGTCACTGCCTTTTGTCTTGCAAGTCATTCTCTGTGTGTGGCAGTAGCAGGGTTGAATCATATTTGAATTTTGCTTTCTCATGTGGCTTTTACAACTCTGAGTTCAGACCCTGCCCAGATGGTCTCTCCATGTCGGAATCCATCAGGCATTTTCTTTCCCATCACTCATGAACAGGATCTGGGCATCTGGGCACATGGTACTGTCAGAATAAAAGCAAATGCCAAACACAGAAATCTCTTTCTTCCTTCATTTCTCTTTTTTCTTTTCTTTTTTCTTTTCTTTTCTTTTTTCTTTTCTTTTCTTTTCTTTTCTTTTCTTTTCTTTTCTTTTCTTTTCTTTTCTTTTCTTTTCTTTTCTTTTCTTTTCTCCTTCTCTCTCCTTTTCTTTTCTTCTTTTTTTTTTTTTTTTTTGGACTGCAGGTATTGGTCTCATGTGGCGGTCATGTGGGTGGCTCAGAAGTGACCATACATTGAAAACTTTTCTTTAAAATAGCTGGAATCCATTAAAAGCCCCCATTTGTATTCAGAGCATTTCGGCACTGAGTAGCATGAAAGGAAGAGATCGATAATCACATGCAAAATTCAACTTCTTGCTGTGCCAGGCTAACATAAACTAGCTCAACTCTAATATTGAATCCAGTCCTCCCTGATTTGTCCTTCAAATCTGGCACCCCACCTTCTTCCCTTCCACCTAGCTATCCTCTAGGGCTATTTCCCAGTTAAGCTATGATAACCTTGTTTTACTTCTTTGCAGTTTATTCCCATATCTGTCTTCCTCCTCCCCGATCTATCATGTAGGGATTACTACTGAAGGGCCTCATGTTCACATAGTTATCATTGTATAGCCTTTATTTTAATGCTGCTCTCACTTACCACTGGCCCTACAAACTCCTTCCACTCCTTCAGTTACAAGATTGTAGCATCAGGAAGGAAAGCACTGTTTAAACAGCAAACGTGTATCATGATGGAAAAGGTGATAGGGGATCTGTGATGACAGTGTCGTGAGCTGACAGTATGGCAAAACCAGGTATTGTTTCCTAAAAGAAAATGGTAAAAATGTTAACTAGGAGGGGCTCCTTATTTTCTTTGTTCAGTGTTTTCACAACTCAGGCAATTCCCTACATAAGCTTTATCATCATTAACTCAGATCCCACTCCTATCCTGTTCTGCCTGCTACCTATCCTCAGGCTTTAACATCACTACCAACTCTCCAAGGTTGTCTAAGAATATTTAAAGTGCGTTTCAGGTTTTTTAATTGTTGTTTTAAAACCAATTAAATTTCTCCCCAAATTAGCTCTTGGCATTACTGATGCCTCTTCCAGCAACAAAGCAATAAGCAATGGGACCCACTATTCCTTAATGCTCCAAGACGGGAGAAGTAGAGGAGGCAGGTATGTAGCCAAAACTCCAGAGGTGCAACAAGGGGATATGTTGTGGGAGGATGGAGGGAGAGAGAAAAACTGAATGTGGTATCGATGCCAAGAAACAATGAGTGCAGCAAAAGCACTAAGCAGCCCAAGTGAGATGCCCTTCTGCATGACCGTGTGCCAAGGCAGGGAGAAGGAGCACAAGGATGTGTTGATGTTTGAGTCACTGCTGGGTTTGTGTCACGCTGAATTCAGCAGTCACACAGTTTCTACTGTGTATCACAAAACTCCTGCAGTGAGAAACCACATAAAAGAAATTATGGAGGGGAAAAACATTGGCACAAGAATTTCAGGCTGTCAGTCCCTGAAATGAAATCTTGCTTTAGGTATACTATCAAATCCCTCCAGTCTACTCTTACTTTCACCTTATTTATGGCCGTGTCTCATTTTCCACTGCTTCCAATTGCACAGACATAAAAAAGGCTTTGAATACTGCCATATGAACAAGAGAAGTTCTGTTTTTGCAGCATATCATGCTTAAATGGCTCTTGCTTTACGCACATGTGAGTTTGTAATTCGGGCTTAGGCCAAAAGATACTACGGAGTGTTAAAAATTGGAGCAAGGTCTTTGTGGATCCAGGCTTATCTCATGGCTGGAGTGTCAAGGGTTTGAGGTACTGAATTTGTTGATTATGTTGTCGGTCTGATTTTGTGGAATCTGAAACAATAATTTGGAGGTTTGAGCCACCTGACTCCTATGTGCAGAGGCACACCCAGAGTGAAAGACTGAATGGCAGCATTCGTAACTGTTTCACTGTGGTCTCCAAAAGAACCACCCACCTAGGCAAGCTCTTCAATCTTTTCCTGAAAGCAGGCTGGCTAGGGGATGTAGGGAATAACTGGGGGACAGTCTGAAAACTTGTAAAGCATCCAGAGAGAAACTGTCTCCCCTTTCTGTGGAACAAAGGTCCTCCATAATTTTCAGCACAGAACAAACCCTGGAGAAGTTAGCAAGGAACTGAGTAATTTTTCCTGCACTGTTTGCTTTTCCTCTTTCACTTGTACAGTTTTGGGTTGGCTCAAAGTGCAGGAGTCAAAATGCTGGTATGGGAGAAGAGCTGTAATGCAGTTCAAAGTTTAAGCATCAAGATATATTTGAAACAACACCAGGGGGGAGGGGGTGATGCTCTACTGAGCTTTGTAAACTAGGTTTTATCTTCTAGCACAAAAGTAAATGGAATCCACACCCAGACTTCCCTTGGCCTGAGCACTGATCCTGGCAAGTTTTATTCATGTCATATTTTTCAGAAATCTTCAAATCTGACGTTGCAAATTAATCCACAATAGGCAGAAAACTTGGGCACTTCAGGTATTTTCAAGATTGCTAATAATATTAGGAGGTAGCCAGGATTTCCTGCTGTTTTCGTCACTGTCTTGAACATCCAAGGGCAGAGAACTGAATATCGCAAGTAATTAACAGAGTGTTCTACAATGAAATTTCCATCAGTTAAAATAAGGCTTTTATTTTTTTTGTAGTGAAATGGGAAATTCGCTTGCTCTGAGCAAACTGAACATATGTTTATCCCATGTGAAAATCTGCCATTAGCGCCCACAAGCTTCCAGTTTACACAACATCTATTTTCTTTTGCAGTGGGTAATGAAAGAAGCGTCAGTGCCACCCAGACTTCTGTAGTCTCACAGACCATTATTTCGTGGACCTGGAAGCAAAGGCCACAGCATCCATTCTTGTTGACACATTCCTAATATTGTGCACAAAAGATAAGCTAATACATATATATATATATGTATGTATATTTGAAAATTAGTTTTAAACCCCCTTCAAAAAGTAAAAAATAGTACAGAAGGAGAGAGCCTCCTTAATTTTTTTGTTTGGTCTGTTTATTGAATGTCACATGATAAGAAGAGGAAAATCTGTTGGGTTTTGTAGCAAAGTTTTGGCCAGCGTTGTTAATTGTTTTCTTCGGTTTTAATGAAACAAACTGCCTTGGGCTGAAGCTAAATCTCTCGTGAGCCACACAAGTGAAGATGAACTTCTTGTCCTTCCTCTTTTGTGAAGCCATAAGAAAAGTGTCACTTTTCTCCTTCACTATTTCCCCTCCCCCCTTAAAATTTTGTACACGGCCCTGCTCAGCATCCTTCTCATTTCAGAGCTACAGACACACAGCTGCTTCCCAGCTTTGTTTGCCTGTGCCAATGCAAGGGGCCAGGGCGTTCCCACTGCGTTTGAAGCAAGATTGCTCTCAAGGTTCACACACCAAGTAGAAAATCCTTTGTCATTTCAGAAACAGTAGACAGCAGCTGAGTATTTGATGAGTTGACGTTAGGAACTGGTAGCAGTGCAACAGGCTGATGCCACTGTAGTGCAGCCTGTGAAGTCTTCTCACATACCAGCTTTTGCTTTTTTAAAGCTCCTTCCTACACAATAGCGGAGAGTCCTTCAGGCTTTTTGCTCAGTAGTCCATTGTAAGCTAACCAAAAAAAAAAAAAAAAAAAGAGGAATGGGAAGCTCTGCAGCAGAAGTGCAGAGTCTCATAGGCAAGGCTGCATTCAGGCAGCTGCCAGGGGGGTTAAAGACAGTATTGCTTACAGGGAAACTTCCATGAAGTGATCAGATTGGCATCAGTGAACAACCTGTGACATCCAAGAGAGCACTGCTAAAATCCCACTGTTCTTATTATGCCTAATACTTGGGAGGTGATGACCCAGTGCTGCTCTCATAATGACATTGTTGGGGTTTTTTAAAAGGAAAAGATGCTCTAAGAAATCAGACTTCTTTAGGCATGTTTACAGTGATGAGTCCTATGATTTTATCACAATTAATGTATCAATGCATCGATCTCTAGAACTGGAATATGATGTTAGACAAGTAGATTTAACATAAAGCAAGGGAAGAGCATTTCTAACCCTTGTGGATTTGAAAGACTCAAAATCCAGGAACACAATCTAGAAATCCAAAAATTATAGGTTTTATTATTAAAAATCCAAAAATTATAGTAGGTTCTGAGGGCAAGCTGAGGATGCTTCTCCCAGAGCAGGCTAAAACCGAGTAGAACCAATGTCTGGGGAAAAATCAAAGAAAATTAACCAAATTACTTCAGACTCAGGTGAATAGTTGGGTTTGAAATATGGCTGCAATTTCTAGTACATTGTGCATGTTATTGCATGTAACTCAGCAATGTTTCTAGCATAAAGATTTTCAAATTGTCAGAAAAATGTAACTGCAAGGAGAATATGTGAAAAAAACCCCATTGGATTTGTGGTATTTTTTTTCTTTTTTTTTTTTTTTCCCAAGTTATTAATTTTTATCTCTAAACCTTGGCTATTCTTTTTAGAGGGGCGTGTTCAGAAGTAAGGGCAATCCCTCACCAGCTAGTATTTTGCATTTTGCCTACCTGCTAATTATGTGAAAGGATCTTCAGAGAGCCTGATAGACACATCCATAATACCTACTTGATAGCATTTCAGCAGAACCTTGTTCCTTTTTTCACCACACACACACATACACAATGGCTCCATAGTGTATTGACAGCTGTGTTAGAGATGTGTGAGAGGAAGGAGTCAGAGAAGGAGCATGTTCCAGGCTTCCATGTAACCACCCTCCTAATGAGTAATTCAGGCAGTTTGGAACCTCCTCATGGTTATCTCCATCACCCCCACCCCTCCATTCTCAGAAGCACATTTTGTCTCCTTCAGGAGTCACACCAGCCTCTCAAACCTAAATGGTACATGATGTTAGATTAATTGGATTAATTGGCTAAAAAAACATCCACAGAATGAGGGGAGGTGGGGAAGAGGAAGGCTTGCTTGTTTGAAGTGTCGTTTTGTCACACTGAAACTCATAGAAATAGGGAAGATAATCATAGATGCATGGACTCGTTTAGGCTGGAAAAGGGTCCATGTTGTAAACGAAAACAAGATGCTTGCCTGGAAGTGACCGGCAGTAACTTGAGGGACGGGGGAAAAGAAGAGGGACCAGGGGAGGGAGGGGAGAGAAAGACACAAAGTCCTAGTTGGTGTGTGATGGTTGTCACCATTGCAGGCAGGGATCTGAGGAGGCCTCCTCAGCTGTCTCTGCTTTACATCGCTGGAGCAGGCAGCTCTCCTCTGCCACTGATAGACTCAGAGCGGAGACCGAATGGGGCCCTGGGGGTGCAGGCTCCTGCAGGGGGGAGTGTGCTGAAAAAATGGAAGGAAGATCAACGGCAGCCTAAGAACTGATCCTGAGCTCCAGCACCAGCCACCCCTCATTTGGTGAACTGGCCTCTGGATAAAGCTCCCCATCGGTACAAGCTGATGATGGCATTTCTTGTAGCAGCGACTGTATCCTGGCAGTTCCCTTGCTACTTCTCACACTTGGCTGTAGTAGAACCCATACAGAAGTCTCTCCCTGCTTTTGCTTTTCTCTTATGAATAGAATAATAGAATCATAGAATCATTTCAGTTGGAAAAGACCCTTAAGATCATCAAGTCCAACTGTTAACCCAGCACTGCCAAGTCCACCACTAAACCACGTCCCTAAGCACCACATCTACATGCCTTTTACTGCCAGAAGAGCTCTGTTCTCCTTGAAGCTGAGATGGAGATGTCTAATTCATGCCTTGCAACATCTGTTCGCAGTCACAGGAATTATTTGATGGGTTCCTTGCTAACTGAGTCCAAACTCCTCAGTGAAGTTGGAATTCAATTGCTGTTTCTCACTAGTGGTTTGGCAGCCCAGCATATTCCTGGTTTTGGAGTCTATTTTTCTGTACTTTTTTTCCTGTTATACCCCCCCTGTCACTGTATTCTCCATGTGCTGGGACCTCCCTTGTGTTGTCAACTTGCTGGTTCCTTATTCCTCTGCTTTTCACCCACACAGTTTTCTCTTTAGTGTCTACAAGGAATGCATAGCACTGCTGTTTTAAGTTACTTTTTTTGAGGTTTAATTTCTTATATGCTTTACATACACAGAATGGTTTTGGTATAATGCACTGCAAGGACTATTTTGGTTACTGGTTTTCAAAAGGGAATTAAACACCCATGGTAACAAAAGTCTGAGATTCTCCCCATGGGTTTTCTGGGCTCTTTTTGCTTCTTGCGGTGCCAAAACTCTATGGAAGTATTTTGTCTCATTCATTGTGATTGACCCTGGCAGACATGAAGCTCCTATGCAATAATTAAGAGCATTTTTATATGTAAGCTGATTTTTCTCATAGCCTGCATAACATACATTTGGTGTGGGGAAAAAAAAAATGAAAAAAAATCTTCTGAAATGCTACAGATGAAGCAAAATGTCTTCTTTCACTCAACTTTGTTGCTGGTTTTGCTTCCTACATAAGGATCATGTACTTACCTCCTAGGTAATAACATCCAATAATGTCAAGTAATAGGAGCTAGGTGTTGGAGAGAAAAATAAAACCAAAACCATTCCAGTGGGAAGGACAAAGATGGACTGAGAGCTTGGGGTATGTGTTGAAGAGGCACTTCCGGAGTTTCACAAAAACAAGTTAAACAAATGTTTAATTTTAGTTTTACTGGAGTTTGTGTTGGGACAGAAGGAGAAATTACTGCCCTTGTGCTCCCCTTTTTCACATCTCTAAGATAAATGGTTCACAATGGCAAGAGGAGAAACTAGCCTCTCCCAGGATGTGAGATCAAGGTGAAGTTCCATTTCCTACCTTAGTAGAGCTGTAGGCGTGGAGGTGTCCTTCAGTCATCCGTAGGATGCTTCCTTGCTCCCACATCCAACATTGGTAGCCTGGCACCGAGACGTGCCGAGTATCTGCACCTCCCATCATACAGCTTGCTGTGGTGTGTTGCAGAATCACCTCCGTAACTGAGCTCTGCCAGTGATACCGCCTGCCAAGCTGCAGGATGCCTCTTTGTTCTGTCACATTGCTGTGGCATCTCACGAGGAGACTTGTTGTTTCAAAAAAAGACATATAAGCAAGCAGTGTTTGCAAACCGAGATGGCATGTTAAAGCATCCTTGGAATGGATTTCTCCCTGTGCTTTTTGTTGACCATTTGTTTTCTTCAATTGGAGCGTGAAAGGACCAGACATGTCCAATTCAACTTCCCTATGCTAAGTACCACCTGCCAGGCAAATAAAGATAATCTATCAGTCACTTTTCCTTTTAGACAGTAAGTTTTCAGAACGAAATGCTGACACACTCCCACGCTGCCCTCTTCCTCTTCCCTCTCCCTCCCCCCCCCCCCCCCCCTTCCCTTCCTGTCCAGACTGCAGTGTGACTAGGAGCAGGAACAACATAGAAAATCCATATATCTCAATAGCATTTCAAATCTAAAACTTAACCTACAAATAAGTGACTTACCCCCAGCACCTCCATGGTAATTGGACTCATTTTTAGACCACTTTCAGTAGTAATACCTGAATGAAAGGGCAGTAGCTATAAATAAATCAGGATGGAAGATGTTATTAGAAGATGTTATTAGAAAGACAAAGGTAGATTAAGTGGAGGAGAGGAAAAAAATACCAGCCCAGCTACTCCAGCATAAACAAAATAGAGTAAAATTAGAGCTGGCTGTAGGCAGAGCTTTGAATGACTGAAGAGTGCATTTGCAGCCTGCTGAGCAAAGGCAATTCTGCCCCCACACTGACGCACAGAAGATTTGGATTAATTTGAGTCCAGACAGGTAGTACAGCTGCAGTTTGGGCTGATAGCTTGGTAGGAAGGCAAACCAGAGGACTGATGCAAATCTGAGCACACTACACCTGCTGGGTAACAGAGATATAAATGCTAGAAAAGGGGCAGCCAAAATGAGTCTCTTAAGCAACACACAGCTTCTGAACAGTTTTAGCACAGCTTCCATAACAGAGAGGTGTGATGTGAAGCTGCTGTGAGGACCAAGGCAGTAATCAGTTTTCCCTGTCTTTGAGATTCAAAGGGAAGCAGTAGGATTGTTTGGACAGGCTCCAAAACAGTTGGATAAATTTCCCTCAGGATGAGTTATCTGGAGTCTACCCTCCCTTAGTCAATGGTCATTTTCAAGGTGCCTCCTGGCTTTATCTTTCTGTGCTGGGACAGGGCTATCAGGCAGCCTGAGTCCTACCCTGCCGAAGGAGGGTAGGCACCATGGCCGGAGGGTGCTGTTAGGTTGTGGGACCCTGAGGTATGCATGGGTGAGCATCACTCCACCATCAAACCCGTGGGAGGCTGTTGTCATCTCCTGCGTACAACAAACTGCTCCGGGGGCTTCCTGTCACTTCAGCTCTCTGGGCTTTGCAGCTTGTGCCCAGGCAGTACCAGCGGGCAAGTAGTACGTCCTTCTCAGTTTTTATTGGCATTGGGTTTTTTATGATTAAGCTACAGCCACAAATCTGTTCAGAACCTCATTGTCTTTGCTATTGTAAAGATACCTAAGTCCATTGTTCAATAGTTTTAGTCCATTTTAAGATTTGTGGAAATAGAACCCCCTGTGGTCAATGTCACTTTACTAAAGATTTTCTTCCATTAAAATCCGGCTCTCTTTAAAATGTGTTTATTTGACATGCCAGAAGATTTCCTCCATGAAGAAGAGAGAAATGGGAGCACATTCTACAGTGCAGAGTAAATCTGTATGGGGATAAGACAGAAAGAAAAGGCATTTCACTGACTTAAAACGTTTCCTCCACCCAGGAAATGAGAAAAGTGGTGTTGCCCAGCATTTGGAAAACATTGCCTATCGTTTGAAGTGATTTTTTTTAACAAAGAAAAACTTTTCTTTAAAGTCTCTTGCCACAAAAATACATTTTGGACAGCAGGTTGTAGCATATGGGTCAGTTTCTAAAAATATATATCTTAAAGGTGAACTTTCCTTTTGGTTTTATACAGTGGCTCAACCAATCACAGCAAATGTTAACCATAAAGTACTCAGTCCCACGTAACCCAGACAGCTCAGTGCTTTGTGAAGCAAAAGGAAGAAAATTTCTCAAGTTCATTGGCAACAAAACTTTTTTTTAACCTTCCTTACATATTCTTCTTAGGACACAGGCATTGTTCCATGTCTTTCTGACCTTTACAATCTGCAGGGAGTACAAAGGGAGGAGGGTGGATGGCTGACATGGTGACCAGTCTTTCCTCCTCCATCACCCCTTTGCTCTGCATATTTATGTCCCTGTCAGAAATAGTGTTGCAAAGTTGCAAATAGCAAAAAGCTATTTTATTAAAACATTCTTAAGTATTTTCGAAAAGCTGAATTAATCACAACTCTGAGAATACACACACCTTCAGGGGAAATGAGCACATGGGTTAGGGTGATGGAAAGCGCCCTTAATTACCTCAATAGCTTCTTCTGTATTGGCATCACTCAGGTAGTTTAAATCATAACAAATGAAGTGTCAACTTGGGGATATATATTTTTAAATATAAAATTGATTTTTATACTCTGCTTTTCTAATTGTAAAGATACTTTTTCTTGCATCTTACTTTTTTGGGTTTTTTTCGACAAACGATAGCTTCCATGGACTGTCCTCAGTAACGGTCTTTTGATCAGTTGGTCCAATTAATTGCAACATAATCCACAGTTTCCCAGGTGGAAGGCAGGAACCCCAGCATGAACAGGGTCAAAATCCAGATTAGGGGAAATACAGCTGGTGGGTGAGGTGTTGCCCTTCAGGCATTTGGAAGATTATTTCTAGGGCTGGTTTTAGCCATGTGCTTTCAGGCACCTCATGGGTGCAGCATTTGCAGGAGGCTGCTACTGAGACAGCTTTCATTTAGTTTGGCACAGATCAGGGCTGTTACAGAAGTCTGTTGCAGGCTTAAACCAGAAGAAAAGCAGGCAGGATAGGGCTCCAAGTGAGCCTGGGACATGGGCTAGTAACGTGTAAGGAAATTGTTATAGCACTGCTAAAAATCCATTACACAGTCATGCAGAAAGGAGTTGGATTTACATCCAGGTGCAGTCTCTGCCGGGAATATCTACGTGTTCTCTGCTCATGGGCTAAGAAACCCTCACAAAACTGTTGTATGTGAGAGAAAATAACTTTCTCATTCAATCTTTTTTTTAACTGCTTCTATTAATCTTGTATTTATTCTCAAAGCTCCTACCCTGTCTCATATATAGTGAAGACCGAGAGAAGGGTAGATAGGTTCATACAACATTCATATCCAGTGAAATATTCATATTAACCTATATATGAACTTATTTATCTAAGTTAAGTAAATAGATATTTATATGTTTTTCAGGCAGGAGAAAAGAGAGCATGAAGACGTCTAGACAGCTGGGTTCAGGAATGAGCCACCTATGGTCCTTTTTTAAACTACTGGGAAGAAAAGAGCTGCAAATAAGAGATCCCTATCTTTTGATTGTAAAGGTGCCCTAGCAATGGGGGGAGGTAACTGAAGATGATAAACTCAGTCACGCTTAGTAAATGGCTTGAAATTGGTGTGGAGCTGTGTAATTAGGACATTTAGAGTGAAAGTCAGCATACGGGCATTTTGACTTTGAAAGCATAGTCTTACAGACTTGGGGATCAGATATTTATCCTGAGAGAATTAGGCTTATTCTATTAGTGTTCTTGCATTAATTGAAGTAGTGAGTTGAAATGTTCACAGGCTGCCGTGCAGGTTGAACATTCGAGACGTCTGCAGTTTTTATGAGGGCAAATGAGGAGGGGGAGATATAACAGCTGTGGGGTGTGTATGTAGATGGATGGTGAAGGGTTGTTCTGCCTCTTTGCTTTGAGATCCAGATGATTACTTCATTTCTCAAACTTTAAACCCTTACTGCCACACAGCATAGCATCGTTTTCCTACTGTAGCTGTGTAAGGGTGGATCAAACTTTAAGGGTAAAGTTTATTCCTTTGACTTCAGCCTTTGAGCTCCTGTCTGTGTGACCTGAAAACTACCTGAAGTTTACCAAGTGACAAACGCACCTTAACTGATTGAGCTACTTCAACAGCGCAGTGAGGATACCTCTGTGCATGTTGTTGATCTGTAACATATATGGGATTCCCATTACCAAAACTATGGTAATTCAACTAGTCGATGGACATTTTGCAAACACGGTATAGAACTCTATTGAATGATTAGGTTTCTTTCACACAAAAGCTCTGTATGTATTAAGCTGTTTAATTTGGGCACTGCACAATAAAACCTGAAATGTTTCTGGGCCATCTCATCTGACAACTAGACTGGCCAAGAGAAGTTTTTGGCCTCATTGGTAGATGTCAGTGTTAGAAATTCTGTGAATTTAAGCACTAGTGTTTGGGATAGGATAAAAGCCTTGAAAAGGCTGTGGATTTTTTTTTTCCCTCTTTTTTTTTTTTTTTTTTTCTGGAAGATTTAAACATTAAAATCATGTTGTGCTCCTCTGAGACTTTGGCTGGCTGCGGAGAAGAGTTGAAGTATCCTTCTGTTCCATCCCATTTCTGCTGTGTTGGGAAGGCCACTCTAGATGTGCTTGGAAACAGCTGTGAAAACGCTCAGAAGAGCTAGAGGAAAAAGCTCAGCTTGTCTGGTGAAGGGCAGCATGCACAGTTGCTGAGGGAAGTGCTGTTTGCTGAACTTGCTTTGATACAATTCCAAATGTCTGTGTTGAGGGAAATAAACATGAAGACCACATGCACTTCATAGAGTCACGGACTCACAGAATGGCTTGGGTTAGAAGGAACCTTAAAGATCATCTAGTTTCAACCCCTTGCCATGGGCAGGGACACCTGCCACGAGACCAGGTTGCTCAAAGCCCCATCCAACCTGGCCTTGAACACTGCCAAGGATGGGGCATCCACAACTTCCCTTCCCACCAAGTGCTGCTTGCTTGTGTCACCCATCTTCTGAATGTTTTCAGGGTTTACTGATGTCCTTGAACTCCACAACACACACGTACACAGACACACACCTTACCCCACCTGAACTGTGTTGTACCCCTCTATGCTGTACAAGCTCATTGCGTAGTCTGTGCATCTCAGAGCAGACAATCCCATCACAGATTCCCATGATACCATGAAAGCAGGTTTCTGATTTCATTTAAATTGCAGATCACTTCCTGTTTTGAAAGAAAACTGGAAAGGAGATTGTTCTGGAGGTGGATTGGTCTGGTTCAGCTTGTTAAAACCACAGTTTTGAGAGTGGGCTGTTCATACCCATTTCCAGGCAGCTCCATTTGACTAGAGTACTGTTGGCCCAAGTTCTGGCCTCTTGGGAAACTCCTTTTCCCTGTCCCACTTAGGCTTGAATTGAAAATACTAATGACCCCAGTGCCTGACTCAGACCTCAGTTCTGCTTAGTGTAGTAACAGGTGTGCCTCCCCTGTGCAGTAAAGAGGTATGAATTAAGAATTGGACAATGTATGGAAAATCTGGCCAGGCTCTCATAGTTAGTCACAGGATGAGTACGTAAGATGCTGGATTCAATTCAGGAGAAAACAGGATACTGAATGACTAGACAAAAATGTTACGCCTACTCCCTGTCAAGACAGTAAATCTAGTCCTAAAAATTGGAACAAAAGTCTACCAGTCCAGGCTCAAAATCCACTCAGACATTCTTCCAATAGAGTGATGAATATCTTTTCTTTAATATAATGAGTTAAGAAATGTGGTCTGTGGTAGTAAGTGGAATATTAAAGGTGAGAATAAAAATTTAGAAGCTGTCTGAGCCTTCTTAGAGGATATGGGCTGATGGAAAGGTTGCTTTGTATTTATCCAAGGATAAGAACACACAAGAGGTATTTCCACATCATAGCTACCTTGTGGCAAATTATTCACTGTCACAAAATATGGGATCTCTAGCACTGTTTTCATCATTGCCAGGATGTAGTGAAATCCATCATCTCTTTAATGGAGACAGAAGTACTGCAGAACTCATTGGTTTCAGTTTGTCCCTACCAGACTCTTACTCTGTAGCTTAAACTCATGGCTCAAATCTTCAACGGTATTTGAGGGACACAGACCATAATGTCAAGGGAATGGTTCTTTTCACAAAGTCTTTGCTGTTATCTCATCAGTCTTTTGTATATAGGTTCCTCAGCCCTACATTGCATAAACCTTTAGATGCAAACTATATCTCTGTATCTATATCAGCAGTCAACATCCTAAAGAAAATGGGATTAAAACTGCAACTGGGAGAGCAAGGCTCCATTCACTGACAAAAAAAAAAGGGAGGAGGAATTAGTTGAATAACCTCATTTAAGTGTTGTTTTATATTTTCCCTAACTGAGATGTGTTCAACTCCAACTCCTGGAGAACTTTCAGTCCTGGGTGTTTTAGTCTTCCACCCTTGGTTACCTAAGGGAATACGGTACCCCATGTTCACCCCAAGGGAAAAGAAATCTTTTTCCAGATTCAGTCTTTAAAATCATCTTTGGAGCACTGGCATGACTATGGAAAAGAGGACAGAGCGGGGAGCAGTGTCTTCCTAACTAGGGCTACTAGATGGCTTCAGGTGATATCACATCATTCATATATGGGACATGAAGCCAGAAAGCAGTTGAAGAAGTGACGTTGTAGATTGGTGTGGTGTCACAACACCACAAGCAAGAGTTGGTCACTAATGTAAAGATGCATATACCAACCCTGTATTGCTGTCTTGGGAAATAAAAAAATAAGCACTATAACATGACAGAATAGGGGAAGGCATTTTCCCCACAGCTATTTTACAACCAGCTAGGTGGAAACAATGCAGCAGTGAGGACTGAAGGGAGATGAGAGCTAAAGTCCTTCAGATTTTCCTATGGAGAGCAAATATGTTTGAATATACTAGTCACACGGCCTTATATGAAAGTTTAACGTCTTGGGGGCACCAGGTCCGTACAGCTCTGTGATTCACTGTAATCAAGCTACAAACAACGGCTGTGTGAAAGATCTTGGAAAAGTTTCTTGGCATCTCCAATGGATGCGTTGCAAAGCAATGATCCATTTTTCAGTCACTAGTTTGTATTTGATAACCATGAAGCCCTACACAGTAGATTGGGAAAGGAAATGAGGTTGCCTGAGCTGAAAGAAGTGGCTGTGTGAACCAAACCATTGTGAGGTTTTATATGTTGATTGCTTCTCGCTGGAAAACTCTGCCAAGTCTAAAATAATTTCCATAATAGTGTGCATTGCTGATATAAAACAGAAAATGTGGCATTTCTTTTCCACTTGCATCTACAATACATCAAAATCCTTTCAGAATATAACTAGAACCTGCTTATCAGAGAAGAAAAGTGCCCGTCTGGGGTTCTTCCGACCAGTACCCGAGGCAGAGATAAGTTTTCTAATGAACCATTCCATATAAGCACTTTGAAACTACCCATTAGCTGGCAGATTTCACCTGCAACAGACCTGAGTAAATTCTCAACTAGCTTTTTTTTTTTTTTTAATTTTCTTTAATTTTTTTTCCCCCAGTTCTAAATGGCATCTCTTGACTCTTGTTGGCAGGAATGGAGATATTTACCATCTGTTCAAATGCACATTGGCCATGGTAAACAATTCAGACAATTCCCCAAGCAACGGGCATGGGGAGTCAACCAGTAATAGCTGCTGTCTCTTCACGCAGCTCGGGTGCAGGCGGGGGACAGCACATTCAGGTGGGTTGTTGGCACCGAAGTGAACTCATGAACAGAACATCTCTCCAGGGTGCTTCCAGCAGAAATTAAGTTATGAAAGTATTAATGATCAGATCAGAAGATATTTGGCTTTGACTTAAACCGTAGTATTTTGTTTGTTCTAATATGTATGGTGCCCCTGCACATCTTTCTGGGGAGGGATAGGGCAGAGAAAAAAGGATAGGAGATAGTGGCATGGAAATGAACGTCAGTTCAAAAGCTGTAAGGTCACGTTAGAGCAGCTTTTAGTCCTGTGTTCAATATACTTTGCTCAGAGACAGCTGCAAGGAAAGACATCCACTCTTACACGTGTTTAGCTAAACCCGCCCCTTACTGTAGGCTTCCAGCTATAGACTTTGTCTATGAGAGGAGGCTAAGGCTGTGTTGTGGTTACGCTCCCAACAACCGATTTCTAGACAAACCTGTCACAGTTGGTGGACCTGAATCAGGACTTGCTTGTAAAACTGCCCATGCTGTTAAAAATTGTATTTGTAAGTAAGTGCAGGTGGAGAATTTAGAAGGTTGCTGCTGGGAGCAGCGAGTGTCTCTCAGTGGTATCTCTTCTTCAGAAATAATGCCTACGCCTCTGGTGGGGCAGTGTCTCAGATTAAGTCTCTGCCAGTCATTGCATATTTACTTTATATTTTGCAGAACTTTCCAGCTGGAGTCACATGATGTGTTTGTTCCCCATCGCATGAAAGCATGACATCTTACTGCTTTTCCCTGGAGCAAAGTAACACATTCATTTTTAATTGTTGACCACTATATCAGAAATCCTATTTCCCAGAGTATAATTGTTTGGTGTGATGTTTAATTCATGGCTTCCCTACAGAAATCAGCTGTTAACCTTTTTTAAAAAAATAATGTATTATTTAGTATTTATTTATTATTTAGCAATAACATTTTTAATTGTACAGGATGATATAATTTATTTATGTTTTCACTATAAAATTCCATGTCCCTCTCCGTCACCCTCCTTTTCTTTTCCTTGCAATTATGAAGAGTGGTAAAAGCTGTAGAAATGCTACTGTAAAGGTTTTAAGAACAAGTTTTTGAAATGAGATGTTCTGATGCAGAACAACATTGAAGACACACTAAAATCCTCCTGAAAACTCTAAGACATTTAACTCTAAGACAATACTTAAGAGCTTTTTGAAATCAGGGCCTAGGTGAATATACTTTTCTTTCTTTCTGATTTTACATTTTTCCATACTCTTGCAAACAAGCTGCCCTGCAGAAAAGTTCAGTGGAATGGCAAATCTCAAGCCAAAGTTGCAGAGGATTTGTTAGAAACAAGAATTCAGAGTTCCGAATTTCTGCCAGAGACCTGATGTGACGAGTGATACTCATCCAGCCAGGAGACTGTGCCATCCAGAATGTGTCTAGCTGAATTTCACAGACAGTAAAGTGCTCTTGGAAATGTTCCAGGACAATAATTACTGGATACCAGGGAGCTGCAAATAAGTGCTAAGGAATGAGGAAGCACAGCACTTGCACAGATAGCATCCCCGCTTCTGGCTGCTCAGAATCCCCTCTCCGCTTTGGCTGCCATGGCAAAATCTCCATCTTCTCTTTCCAGCTACTAACCAATGCAGAGCAAGATGAAAAGGTTGGGTGCCGGGAGACATTTTGTGGCATGTACCAAGTCCTAAAGCTCCTTCCAAACCCACCCATCAGGCAGAGGCCTCAGGAGTCCCCAGCCAGCTCTCATCAGAACCAAACTTTCCCATGATGAGCACAGCTGCAGCCCGAACACAGCCGCCCCCACGGCGATGTTGCTCATGAGAGACAGGGTCCAGCCATGTAGGCAGAGGTGCTAGAGGTGGGTACCAGCATAGTGGGTATATTTGCAAGTTCCCTGTTAGCAGCGTATTACTTACCATGTGTGGACTAAGCCACATTTTTATTTATATATGTCTGGAAATAGTCAACTTTCCTTGTCTTTTTGTTTTTTTTTCTTTTCTTTCTTGTTTTTTTTTTGTTTGTTTTGTTTTGTTTTGTGAGGGGAAAGTGTGATGGAGTAAATAGTGAAATAAACACAGAAAGACGAAAAATAAGACAACACATGGGTTGCTGACTGATAGGGCTATCAGGCCAATGTTAATGTTTGATCCAGCATCAGTCTGGAAAAATACCAGAGCAGAGATTTACTTTTTTTTTTTTTTTTTTTTTTTTTTAAGAATGGAGGGAAACCAAAAGAAGTCAGCATTGAAAAACATTGCTGCACCTGGACCTGATCTGCAGCTCCATTTCATTCGATGGAAACCTGACCCCTAAAGCAAATATCCCTAATTTCTTCCTTCTCTGAGGCAAGTGGTAGACCCAAGAAAGCAAGCCAGGATGGGTGTTTCCTTGCAATCATCCAGCTTCTCCTGTGCCCTTCAGCCTTTTTCCTTTAAAAATTATCACCTCTGCTATTGTCACCTACACAGGAGCACATCATTGTTTCACTACTTTGGTAGAGTGCTCCTGTGTCAGGCACTGCTGGAGGAGGAAGTGCTACATCTGGGCAAAAATCAGTTTACAGTGGAAGAATCACAAAGCTTTTAATGATGAAAATAGAAAACAATCTAAAGCTTTTTGCTGAGTGTGTTTGCTTTAACAACAAAATTTACATTAAATCCTGAGGAGGCAGAGCAGCACTTCCTCTCCTAATTTTGAATATAAACCTTGGCAGAGCTGAAGGCTGGATGGCTAAAGCAATTACAGGAAAATTCCAATTCAGTAGAAAACAGGAAAAAACCCAACTACAACAAACAACTTGGTCATTTCTAAGAGACAGGATATCTGATACAGCTGCTGCTCTTTCAAGAAGTACTTAAAAGCATTTTTGACTACTTTTCTCTGGAAAATATTTCAATCACCATATATCAAAAAAGCCTTTCTTCTCTCTTTCACTTTGTTCCTACTTTCTCCATTCTACCACAATGTAAGTTGTACTGGAAAAGAAAAAGAGAAAGATTGCTTAGCACAAATGAGTCTCACTTCAACCAAATATTGCCATAATTTATTATGCTTCTTTCTGTTCTTGTTTCAGACATACTGATGTTACGCATGAATTAACCAAAGAGCATAATGCTTCACTGACAACTGAGAGCTAATCCTTGAAGTTTAGTGCTATTATGCTTAACATGTTTCAGTTGGATCTCAAACCAAGACGTGCAGAAGAATTGATACCACTGAAGGAGCTGGATTTCTTGTCAAGAAAGAGTCTCACGATTCCTTTGCTCCAATGAAATTTGAATGAAGAAACATTTGGTTTGGAGATTTGCCTATTTCACTTGGAGAAAGTTAAAAAATGGGTTGAGGAGAGCAGACAGAGCTAGAAAACATTGAAAAGAAAATTAACATATTCTACTCAAAATTCAAGTTTACAAATTTTTCCATGGGACTTTTTGGCAGTTGTCCACCCATCCATTTTGGGAGATTTCTTCTGGACTTTACACCTGAAGCTCTTTCAATTCTGTCTTTTAGCCAGTGCAGGACAGGGATTTTGTTTGCTTGAATCATCTAGATCTGCTTGCAATTTCCAGCGGACTTAGTGACTATTGACGTGTGGTTTCTGGTGCTGGAACACATGGACGACAATGATCCTCTTTTAGATTGGAGGTCAGTAAGGTGCTGAGCACTGACATAGATTCTGGGTGGACATTGCTCCCAAATCACTAGTCTACACCATTTCATTTTAAGCAGTTGCTGAGACACTAAGGAGGGAGCCTGACAGCCCTGGGCTGCCTGTTAGAGACCATGAGGTGTGCAGGGTATCACCAGAGCATGAACCTGAAGCACCCTGTAGTGCCTTTTGGTGACTTGGTTCCTGATTTAGACGCCTCCATGAGACACAAATAGGTGCTTGGGAGGGATGCAAACAGCAAAGGCAGCAGGGAGAGACAGCATGAGAGCGGAAAGCTTCAGCCAAGTCATTTGCATGCAGAGAGGGAACACAGAAGGAGAAAGGGACCTGGCATCACAGTCGCAGTTCAGCAGCTCAGTCCAGGGGCTCTTGGCATCGTGCATAAGGTCACTGTGGAGTTCTGTGGGTAACGGTTGTTTTGCTTTAAAAATGGGGATGGGAACAGTTCCATGTAGCAAAGAGCTGCAGAGAAGAGCAGTATCCATCTGACAACAATTCAGAGGAAAGGCCAGTGTTCGCTGCATGAACTGCCTGTGGTTGCCACTCTCATCTTCTTCAACCTATTGAGGTACATGTCAGGATGTACCTTCAACACCCACAGTCTGCATGAGTTGTGCTTGTAGTTATACACTTATTAAATGGTTGTGTGCATTTGTATTTAAACTACTATAAATCCATTACTTCCCTGAGGCCACAAGAAATGGTTTTGAAATGTGAGGCTTTTCTACAGGGAATAGAGAGACAAAAATACTAAAGCAATGTATCTGGCCTGCACAGATCAATGTAGTGCAATAACTGGGAAGATGAACCAAGCTTAAAACATTACAAATGTGATAGAATGAAAGCTTAACATGACATTGAGTAATTATCACCACAAAAGTGATAAAGAAAAAAACCAACAAACAAAGAGTCTGGCAGTAAATCATAAAAGAGAAATGACAGTGTTTGCACTTGGAACCAAAGCCTAGGTGATATAATTGCACAGTAGTGAGTGAAACTTCAAATTTGCCTTCTCTTTTTCAACACAACGGAGAGGTATAGGTGAAAAGTCTTGGGATGTGAGATATCAAGAGGTTCTGAAAATTATTTTTCCACTAAAACTTTCATGAAGATTTTTTTCTTCAGCAGTAACATTGTTTCTCTGTCAGGGAAAAAAGTGTTCCAAACCTGACAATTCCTATTCAGAAAGGGAACAATGAAGAAAAGAGAAACAAAGCAATCTTTCAAACAAGATTCAAAAATAGTCATTAAAGTTCCTACCAGGTTCAGAAGCTGGTGCTAGGTTGAACTAAGGCACAAACGTTACCCAGTGAGCAATGAGATTTACCTGCATTTTCAGGGCAATGAGTTAGTATTTCATCCCAACACGGGCAGGCACGATGTACAGGTTAGTGAGACTTGCCATTATTTTTCATGAGTCCATATTAAGCTGAAAATAAATACTAATGAAGAGAAATGTTTCCTTTTCTGAAACACTGAGCCACTTATAGGAATACTTTTGGGGGGGAGGAGTAGGAAGAGAGTTTATATCTCAGACTTCTGTCATTATCTCACTTGAACAGATGGAAGCTCAGCTACTTGTGATTAAATCACTAAAATGAACGGACATCGCTGAGATGGTGGTCTTTCGTTCGCTCAATTCCAAGTGAAGAAAATTAGCAATGGTTAGCAATGGATGTGGATTTTCTGAATAGGAACAAAAGCAGCTTTTCCCAATAACTCCCGTCATTGCAGGTTGTTTTCCCACACCACGTACATTCATGGCCAGGGAGCTATGATTCTCCATTCCCATTTGGGATGCATTCAGGAGAGGTCCAGTATCCAGAAATACTTAACTCCTTTGGCATCTACATTTTTGCCACAGGTTATGCACATAGAAATTCTTCATTTAAATGCTACAGCTACTTAACCCAGAGCTCTGCAGGGTGAGGGCTCTCAAACAAAGCATTCTCTGAATCCCCATAATGTATGGGACCTACAGCAATGGGACCCCAAACACATTTGTATGCTCAGCATAGAAAACGTATTCCTGGTTTTGGAACACATCAGTAGCTGCATAAATCTCTTCGGCATCTAGAAATACTTGGTTCAGGTCCCTGTCTTAGAGTGGGGTCTGAAACTCACAGTCTGGAAGGGAACAGTTCTCTTGGCTGTTGACTAATGTCAGCCTTTGCAGGTCTTGCCTGGGAAAGTGGCCTACACCTCCACTGCCCCTGGTGTTGAGTGCGGCAACTTTGCAAAGCACAAAAATGCATTTAAAACAAAACAAAACAAAACAAAACACCATCCCCCCCCCTCCAAACCTAAATCAGTAAAATCAATAAAATATTATCCGTCCATCAGATCTTCAATCAGATTCTCAGCACTCCATTTCTAATTAATTGCCATCTGGTGTAGCCCCTTCTCTCCCAGAGCAACAGGGAATATTCTTCTGGAGCAGGCACACTCAGCAGGGCTACTTGCATGCTAACTGCTTCTGACTGGTGATCCTAGGGAGCCTGAATGTTTCAGTCAAATCACCTCCTCAGGGACTGCATGATTTATTCCCTGCATTTGGGTTGCAAGATTTTTTGTAGGGGGAAAAAATCCTTCTGTGTCATTTATAATGGATCTCGCTCCAATCAACGGCCATCCTCTGGCGTAATATGACTGTGGCTTATCAAATAATAAAACCCTGTCGCTCTAAATCGCTGGGTATGGGACCAATCAGCCAATGCTGATTCGTATGTCCATTTTGTCATGCCATGAAGTTTTCAGTGGGGAGTGTGTGTAGGAGTCACAGCTGTTAGCAGGGAAGAGCCTCAGTGTGCCACAGGGAAGCTGCAGAGACAAGTGGGTGTGATTTCTCAGATTCGGATCCTTAATACGCTATCCAATTTTAAGCGCTACCTAATGTTCATTAGGGACGATCAGAAAGCCATATGGCCTGACAAATGTAATACGTAGTTCGGCATATTGGCAGAATGACTCCTTGTTAATTCTGTCTCCTATTCCACCCTCTGCCTGGTAGAGAGGATAGTGAGGAGGCTGGTTTTACCATGCTGAAGAGATGACAGACTTGATAACTTTAGTATGGAGCATTTCCAGAGCTTAACAATGAATGGCACAAGCTTTCTAAGGGGAGAAAAAAATAGGCACAGATTTTCAAATGCATCAGCAGGTTGCAAAAATGTGCAGATTAGCCATTTGTATCCTTGACTTGGGACAGTTGGGACTTGAGAGATATCAGTTTCATTTCTATCCCTGCAACATTTTCACTGTTTGACCTTGGCATGCCTTTTAATCTCTCTGTGCTTGGATTCTCCCACTTTCTCCCTAGGGTAGGAAGTGGGTCTTGGTACACATGTGTTTGTACAGAGAAGACCTGATCTTGCACACAGCCTCTGAGAGTATTTCACAACAGTGTGACATCCTGGGCCTTTTGTAGGTATTACCTATATACCTATAAGGTATTTCCTTACTAGAGACCTTCTTTCTATGTCTTTTCCTTGTCTTTGTCAAAGCCTGAGTAAGGCCTGTGCTATGAGTTGTGGAAACTTCAGAAAATCCAGATAATATTTCGAGATGGATGCTTTGTCAGACACCTAGAGCTAATGAGAGCAGATTATCTAATGACTTGGAAGGGCACTGGGACCATCCACTGGTGCTGGACTTTGGCCTGGGGCTTGGATTCCTCCCATGGCAAGATTTGCCCAGAAGCCCTCCAGTCATCACCCCCTGCTATCCATCACAAGGTATAGCCTTGAACTTCTGATGCAGTGTTTCTTTCCGTGACCCAAGGTGATGGAGTGCCCATGAATCCTTTCCTAAGATATTTTGGAAAATTCAACTTTCATATGCGTTGGTAAATTCAAGGAATTATTTCCTTCAACATTTAATATTTTCTGCCATTATTCTCAGTATATTAGGTGAAAGGCTGCTGCAATTTGGGGTGATTCTTGCTCTGCTGAAACCACTGTGCTCTACTGTCAAGCCCAGGACTTGAATGTGTTCTCCCCACAGCCACCAAGTGCCAGCAGGAGTGCACCTCTTACACTGCTGCAGTAGCACAGATGAGTAAATTTAAGAAAATGGCTTATTTGAAACAGAGCCCAGAGAAAGGAATAAAAATGACATCAGCAACAGTAAACTACTGTTGCAAATAACAGCAACGAAGTCTTAAAGCAAAGGTTGGCTGTGTCTATACAGAGGCAATACTTAGTGTCTGTGTGATATACAAGGCAGCTTATCTCTTTGAGAGCAGGAGACTATAAAAATACAATTGCCAGAACGAAAGAAAATTGAAGCTGATTGCCATAGCAACAAAAGAATTACATTGATGAAACAGAAGCACATAAAATCCTCGTATGCTACATTAAGGACAAAGCAATCAAAAGTAAACAAGAATGAATTGGAATTTGCTTGGCTAAAGCTGGAAATGACAAACGTTTCCAGCTGATGGAGGCAGAAATGAGCCCACAAGAAGTGAAGGGGCAGCCCTGCAGCACTGAGGGCTTACTCACCGTTTCCTCTGGGAGCAGGACATGAAGGACCTGGCACTGCGGGTGTGGGCACTTCCCAGGCTTTGAAGGCAACTGGTGGAACCAAATTCCTGATCAGGTGGTCAGTAACATCAACCAGTTTTCATCTGTGTCTTTTGCACAGATCTCCATGACTTTCTCCCTGAGACTGCCTGGTTTGTCTCTCCTGCTGAAATTCTCCCTTGCAACTGGGTGAAACAAGCTGGCACTGTAAAAAGGAGTTTTCTTTTTCCAGCTGCATCTCTTAAAGCATCTTGCTCAGACCAGCCCCTACTTAGCCATGAAAATATATATCCCCTCCTCTATGGTAATGCACTTTTGCCCTTTCAGGTCTGCATGGGACGACGAGACTGCAGACACTGCAGCAGAGCCAGCAGCTTTCCAGAGTACGCTGGTGAAAACACAGTTTCAAACCCCTGCATAAACCTGACAGTTTTCTGATATGAGGGATAAAGGGGGTTGAGGAGCCAGACTTCAGCACCTTCTATAGCGTCAAAACTGTAGTGGCAGATGCAGCACCAGGTTGTGCTTCCTTTTGAAGATCCACACCCCTGTTTGGGGGTGAATTGTTGCATACCTGTGGGCTACTCGCACCTTCTGAACCATTCCCACAGCATTGTTTTTGATCCCACAGAATGAATTTACCTATAGCACAAGCAGCATAAATCTCAGTGATGCCACACCAGAAGAGGAGGATGCTCCTATGTGCACCCCTGCCCACATAAGCTGAAGCACAGCTATCCTGGTTCTTTGGAGAAGGAGCTCATGTTATCCAAGTCAAAACCATCCAGAGTAAGTGTCTGTACTCCATGGCTTGGTCTGGAATACTGAAAAAAATAGCACGTGTTAAATGAAAGATCTTTCCTGAATGCAGCTATAATTAAAATCTAAGTATTTCTTGTCATAAAGAAGCCCTGAAGTTGGTCCAAATGTTGTAGTTAAGCACAATGAAAATATTCCAAGTGTTGGACTGACATGTCCTTAAGATACAGGAACATTTACTCTACTAGATCTTAGACTGCAGTAATGACCAAGCCTTTCAAAGTTACCACAAAAATTCTTAAGACTAAAATAAAGTTGACAGTTCCTTTAATTAAATTCATCTTCCTTTCAAAGGAAGTGACAAAAAGAGTTAAGGAAGATTAATTAAGACTTAAATGCACAGAAATGACTCAAGGCATATTTAAGTAAGACTTAAATTAGTCTTTCATTTGGACATGGGAGATTCCATTAACAACAATGAAATGGAGATAGCCAGATCTTAAACCCTTTGCTCTAAGCTCTGCTTGGAGGCTGTTTCTCAAGTCCTACCCGTCTCCCAGATCTTAGGCCAATCCTTATTGTTGTTTCTTTAATACTTCTGTCATCCCTTTTTTCAGGGTTATTATTATTATTATTATTATTATTATTATTATTATTTGTGCTGTACATTAACAAAACTTTTAGCCTTAGCCTTATTTAGGTTTACATGCTTCCTTCCATGACAACCTCCTTTGCAGGACCCTAAATACAAACGTATTTTGATCCTCTGGGTTTGGCACTAGTTGGACTTTTAGGGAACATGACCCCAAACTGAAATCTTGCTTTCCATCTGGTAAACAAAAGGCATCCATGCAGATCCTGGCTCTCTGGTGCTCCCTAAAAACCTGATGCTTAATAGATAACTGCATCGTGCAGCAGCACCAGCTCCTGCACAGAGATGGCGTGAAGTTGTGAAGAGAAAAACACAGATGACAGCTCTCCTGGTTTGCACCGAAGCAAAGGTTTGCAGCATCTTGCCATGCGCAGATGGGCATGAAAGTCATCCTGGTCACCATGGTAATAAGACAATCAAAAACCAACCCTTGAATTTTTAACTCTGGATGATGAATGGCAGAGACAGAAAGTAGCAGGGCAGAGACAGAAAAGAAAGGGTTGCATGGAGAAACATCTGTGGGGGAGAGTGAAGTTGCATCTACTGAGCAGGGGAAGGCTCCCAGGTGCTCCTTCCCCCAAGGAGACAAAAAAAAAAAAAAAAAAAAAATCAGTGAAAGATTACTAGCAAAGCAGGAGGACAATGTTAGGAGCTTCCCCCAGCTCAGCATGAGATTGCTCCCACGACTGGCAGATGTGTGAACTTGTGGCCACAGTGGCCACAGCGGGGTCTCCTTGCCTTCTGCAGGGTGGTCCCCAGGTTTCTGTCATTGCTGTCTTCACCTCTGCAGTTCCTTTTTTCTGTCTTAAATCTGCCTTGCTACAGTGTGAGCCCATCATTTCCCATTGTGTCTAGCGTGGGTATTGTGAGGGGACTGCTCCCTGCCTCTTCAAAGGACAACTGCTGTTATGATACGTGTTTCTATTGTCTCTTCAGGCTAAAAACCCTAGCTCATCCAGTCTTTCCTCAGGGTCATGTTGCATAGACCTTTCATAGCTCCTGTCATTCTCATTTATTTTCCTTTACTCACAAGAAATGTATCCTCCTTTCCAGGTTTATTCTTGCAAGAAAAGGGCTCCTCTGGCATTTGTCTTCTGTACTTTGTATCTTCTGGCTGTCAATGATTTTTTAATTATTTTTTTTTTTATCTCCACCAAAGCAGACTGTAAAACCAGGGGGGCAAGGAGGGAATTAACTTCTATTCATTTTTGTTGGGGTTGCAAATTGGATCTATCCATTTCTCTAAGCAGGAAAACAAACAAAATGCCAATACTCTGGGGAGCACATGTAGCAGAACTATGCAACAAGAAAATTTGTAAACCCAGTTTCTCTCTGTGGGTGCCTAAATGTCTGTTTAAAGCCATTTAGCATCACACACAGTTGAAGAAACAGAATAATAAAAGAAAGCAAGCTACATCTTCTTATTAAAGAAGCCCTTTGTTTTATCCAAATTTCCTGGATTTCTGATTTAGAATTGCAAGGCTAAAGCTCTTTATGAAGGGGAAAAGAGCTTCATTTGGGCTTGTAATTGCATTAACTTGCACTCACGAATACACACTCAAGGCAGTGCTGCGTGTCTGTTGAATTGCTACTCCTGTTGGCCAGAGACCAATACACTTTGGGCACCGCGGAGGAGGAGACAAATGGGTACCATTTTCATGGTTAATGATCATGGTCATTAGCAGGCATGGCAGCAGGGGTGAGGAAGGAAAGATGGTGGAAAACTTGCTCAGGGGATAAGTCCGTTGTTCTCCTTGGTGCACAGCAAGCTGGAGGGGTGCTGCATTTGTCCATGCTGCTTCTGTTTCAGAGCGAGAGTTCTTTTTTATTGTAGGTGTTCCTAAATTTAAGCAATAGATGTACTGCAAGTGTCTGCCTGGAGGAGTCCTAGGGGTTGCTGGGTTTTTAATACCTTGGGTAGAGGTAACATCAGGTCACAGCAGTAGAGAGGAATCATTTACTCTGCTAAACTCCATCCTGCCTTAATTGCTCTCTCCTACTAAATCCCAGTCCAGTTAGTTGAAAACTAACTTCGATATTGCTGTGGTAAGCTGCTGTGACAGCAGTGTGAATAGACCTGAATGTTCTTTATCTTGCAACACTTAGAGCCAGGAGACCTTCCCACATGGTTCAGTGGGACTTCCAGGTCCCACAGGAAAACACAGACAGAGGTACAGCTGGGGTTTGCATTTCAAGCAGCTTACAGGTGACTGCCATGAAACATCCCCAGGACAGAAGCCACCATCTGCCTTGCAGCTGGATAAACCAAGAAGAAGATATTATTTAATTTTGCTTCATTGATGCCCTGTTCCATCATGATGATATCAAATGATGAATGGAATTGAAAGTATTGTTAGCAGTTTGAGTTTCAGACAATTAGAACAAATGAGTTGGTAATGGTTAATTCAAGTTATAGGCATTTTTTAAGGCCCTGCTAAGCGCTTCGTTCAGCATCAGAAAATTCTTTGTTTAAACAAGGAAAGTACCACCACAAGATGACTGAGCTGACTGGAAGTTTAACACAAGAAGCACTAACTAGGGGAAAGGTAATTCTGGCAGGGGGAGATCATGACCACTGATTTATTTACTACTGACTCGAGAAACTCCCAAACCCAAAAAGAAGTTGAGACTGAGCATGCGAAGCAAGAGAATTACTTGAAAAATAGGAAACTGAGTATTAAGCAATGAAGAAATTACGTAACTTGTGACCAATGAAGGCTGATGTCTTTGCTTGCTGAACTGTATGGATGGAGTAAAGTTTTGACAACCAGAGAGCTGGGCATTTGTAGGTGACCACCTAACTCCCTACTTTGCACCAGCTAGAATAAAGGACTAGAAATACCTCGACTCGGTGTGTGTGAATTGCTACAGCGCACTGGGTAACGAACCAGCCTACGGGACGACAGTGATGGGACTGACACTTGCTTGTTCTGCTTTGCTTTTTAATGTCCCCTGCTGAAGTCTGGGTGAGTAATTGCAGGGCACAGCCCAAGAGACAAGGAACTCTTTTCCCCTAAGCTGATACATGCTGCTTTGGGGCTTTAAGCTCCACTCAGAGAGGAAAAAGAAATCAAAATGGATAAAAGCCTCCAAATAGTGCAGTCCTCATGTGTAATCTCATGAAAAATAAAGTACTCTAGATATGTCCAGCTTCCAGGACACAGCCACAGCCACACTCTGCTTTTAAGCCTGGCACACTTTCATGCTGCTGCAGCTATGGGCCAGCTGGCCATGCTTCCCTGGTGCTGCTGCTGGTTTGCAATTAACCCCTTCCCCCAAAGGGAAGAGCTTGGATTCAAAGTAGTTTGTATACAAAGAGCAGCATGGTTCAGGTCTGTGATTTCAGAAGTTGTAGCTGCTGATACAGAGCTGTGTGGGTTGACGCATCCTTTTTCCAGATGGGACAGGCAGCACATGTCCTCCAGCTAAAACACACCTGCTCCGGCTCAGTTCGCTTTTGCTTTTACATTCAAAAGGTCTTTGCTATTTAATCTAGAGCTAAACAAAAGCACCAGATTTGTCATGAGATAGAATCATCCTCCAGCTAACTCAGTATGCCCCATCCAACACCTGTGGGTTTTTTATTCATTCTCCTTTCCAGCATCTCAGGAATTCCCTTTTGGAGTCTGAAATAGAAATCAAATCCCCACACAATGTTGGCAGCCAACCATTTGAAAAAAATATCGTTTAAGGGTTAAGAGCAGACAATCAGGAAGGATGCTGTGTTCGGATTGGAAATAAAAGTAATGTGCCTATTCGTTGACAATCCTTTGCACCTACCAGCACCATTGCAGAAACTGGCAATACAGACTGTTTAAATTTAAACACTGTAGATCAAGTTTACACCTGCACACAAGGTGTAAAAGCAATGAGCCGACCAACTTAAAATTAATCTGTGTGGGAATGTGAGATATTGTAGGTGTGCTGGGTAATGGATTCCAGCTCTTTAGTGCAGCAGACTGGAAAAGGCAGGGGATGCCCTCAATTCATTTCTAACCTCTTGGCATCTTAGCTCCCTTATCATGCTGCAGAGAAGCAACAACTTGGTTTTACATAAATTAAGGGGACAAACACACTTTCCATGATGCTCCTAGCTTGCCGGTGATCTTGGGATTGTAGAGGGGTTTGGAAAACAGAGGAAGCTAGCCTGACAGAGAAGCTAATTAAGGAGACGAGATGGATGATGGGGCCCTGGGAGTCTTCTGTTGTCTCAGGAAATCCCAGGATTTCTAAATGCATCTCAAACCCCCAAACCTTCTAAATGAGTCATTTAAAGGCACACTGCAGTGTTTCAGCAGGGTTGAACAGAAGGTCTGGTATTCTGAGGCTATAATGATTGAGATGCATTTTATTTTTAGTCCCTAGATGTGACCAAAAAACAGTGGCCATCACCTTCACCTCCTCATTCCCTCTGCTCTTCTCCGCCTCTTCCTGTTGCCTCAGGACAGATACCATTGGCTCCAGCTCAGCATCATAACCAGCATCACAACCAGCATCACAACTGCATCTGCTGGTAAGACCTTCCAGGAACCCCACTAATATGCTCAGCTGGCCCTGGCCAAATCCTCCACCAGCCTGCAGGGAGCCCACAGAGACACCCTGGCCTCTGCTCCATGCAGGGCTGCATTGCAGACATGCCTAGGGAGCTGGGAACGGGGCTTGGTGGGACACACGGACGCACCCACAAACCTCTGGGCCCAGCCTTTTCTTTGCACACAACTCCTTGGTACACAAGAAGCTCGGCAGTTCGCTTATCCTTTATTTATAGTCCCTAAAGGGATGTAGAACCTCCATTCTGACAGTGCCTTACGTGCAGCTTCCTTCTGTTCATGGAGATAATCTCATGGAGTCTTGCTTTTCTGCAAACCTGGCAGTGCTGCGCTTGACCATATGCCACCAAGTTAGCGGGTCGTCCTTGGAGAAGCTGAGGGGTAATTCTCTCAGCCTGTGGGGAGAGCGGGAAGAGCGTACAAATGCCTCATCTGATGGGGAAGGAGGAGGGAGGACAACCTGCAGATGGCTTTTGTTCTCAGAGCAAAGCCTACAGCCATCCCTCTCCAGGGAAGGGAATTTACACTCTGCGGGAAGGAAATTATCAGGGTGTGGATGATGACACAAACTTGATGTATCATTAAGCACAGCTCAAAGGAGAAAAAGGCAGGACTGATGCAACATCTGGCTTTCAGTGAAGTCCTCTGTGCATCGCGGCGTTATCCTGGATAGATAGATATACTCAGACAGGCCAAAGGATTCGCACATGATCACAGCCAGGTGAACCATGAATAGCCTGGACCTGATGAAGACAGTATCATATGTATCTCCTCCTAGCCCAAACTGGCACAACATCATCTGATTGTCTTTGTTCCAGCACAAGAAAGTGAGACCCATGTTTATGTGCCACGGCATAGAGGCCTGGGCTCATCACCAGGGCTCGAGCATGGCCCATGCAGAAGGCACGTGCCACGTTTATGTAGTTCTTGCTCCCTCCTATCTGCCTTTCATTTTCATGAGAGATTTGACAAGCACTTTATTAACTCCACAAGCCTTCACACAGTCAAGGCTAAATTTAGTTATTATTCATGGAGATGAAAGCTAACAGAGTGTCTCCATTACCTCTTGAAATAAGGAGTCCATTAAAGACCAGTGAGGTAACTGCTTCCACAGGTGCCATCTACACACAGGCACATGTAATCTTTCAGTTCCTATTATCCTCAGAGATCTCATTTGTTTCTCCAGCCATGGGTTGGTTCAAATATGAAAATGTGAGACTACTCATTCTTTCACCAACTCCGGTAACTCTATATCATATTCTTTTTGGAAAATGTGATTTCTTTATTCAGTGCAGCTGTCTTTTGTGGCTTGAAATTCTCCCTGAGAGACCTCGGGCCTGGATGCTGGCTGGTGGAAAACTAGGCTAAATCTAGCCCTTAATGTCTAAATAGCATGAGTTATTGCTAAACTGAATAATAGCCACAGTATTTATTTATGGAGTTGCTATGCCACTGCTACCTTTTCCTAACTTATTACTTTGTAAAGCTCTTTGGGATACGTGGAATTTGAAAGGTGGTATATTAAACTGAATTCTATTATATTTTCCATTGCTGTCAGCAACTTCCCTTTTTAGCTTGGTTTAAGTCACCTATGTGTGTTTTGTGAAATGCATTCCTACTCCTGTGCTCCAGGCTCCCAGGTGTCCATTTCAGGTGGTAAAGATTGCGTATTAGTAGGTGCTGCAACTAACATCCTTTCAGAGCACTAGCCTTCATTCCTGTCACAAGTATTAAGTAAAGAAGTTTGAAATGAAAGGGCAGAGATTGGAGCAGTGCATTCCTCATTCATCACTCCACTGCTTGGATAAAATAATAATAAACTCAGTAAAATAATCAGTCTCCTTACCCTGAAGAAAGATTGTATTTTTCCCATTTCTTAGAAGACATTTTTTTACAACCAGCTACAAATTCTCATATTGTCTTCTGCCAAGAAATCCACAAAACCATGTTTTCCGTTTTAAACACCAGCATAATAGTTTGGAATGGTAACCATCAAAAATGATAACAGCTGCTGACAGGATAATGTGATAAACAACTTAAGTGTGCTGTACTCCATGGAATACGGAGGACATGTTAGGGTGACATCTAGACATCTGAGGAGAGATTAAACCTCACTGGAGTATGTGATTTCAATATGCAGAATATGAACTGCTTAGAAATAGGTGGATGTTTTGCTCCAAGAGAGCAAGAATCCGCTGTTGTTGATGGCATTGGAATGATGAAAAGTCAGAACCTGCCCAAGTCACGAGTTCTCTGTAACAAACTTGGGATAGAATCCAGATTTACTGAGATGTGGATTAGAAACTTAACCAAGCTTTCTGAACATACATGTTGTGGTGTAAAGGGTTACAGAAGCCCCTAGGACAATTAGTATTATCCTAGAAGTAAGGATATTCTTTCTAGTAGCTGGAGATCAACCTTCCCTCCCTTTGTCATTTTTGGAAAACAAGCTTTCGTTTTGTAAAGATTTCTTTTCAGCCTTTTGTTCTGGGAGATCATCTTCTTAACAGTCTAGGCACTAAGATCAAAGTGTCTGACTTCAGAGGGATTTGATGGTTGTTGTTGCTGTTTTGTGTTTGTTTTTCAAATCATTATTGATGTGTCTTGCAGTAAGAAAAAAGAAACTCTCTACGGGTGGGTAAACTGAACCTAAACTTCCAATCCCACACAGAAGATGCTGCAATCAGGCACATCCCATCAGTTCCACCATAGTGATGAATCCAGCTGAGTTACTTGTAATAGTGTCTAAGAAAACAGATGAGCAGTTGAATCCAAATTTTCAAAATAATGTTTCCATGGGGAGGCTGCATAATTCTTTTTACAGATGGACATCCCTGGAGACTTGAGCACATTTGCCTATTATTAGAAGGAGGAAAATGGGAAGAGAATATTTTAATGTTCAAGATTTTGCATTTCCCTGACTATGCTGATCTTAGAATTATAGCTCTGGGACTTTTCTTTCTTTTTTTTTTTTTTTCTTTTTTTTTTCTTTTTTTTTTTTTTTTAATGAAGATTTTAAATGCTTATGAACACTTTTTAAAATTAAATATATACATTCTACATCCTCTCCTCTTTGCAACTTTCATTCTTCTTAAGTTGCTGGGATTGAAGAGGGACACTGGGGCTAGAGCAGAACAAGGCAGTGGGTGGATGAGGGTGCTGCTATTAAGTCAGAGATATTAAAAATCAAAGGCAGCTGAGTCGTAGATTTATCCTACTCAATCCTGGACTCTAAAGCCCGTGCTCTGTCAGTAGGCATTTGGGCTGCCACTTTCAAAAAGCTATTAACATCAAAGATGAGTGAAATGTTTCCAATTAGACATGGCTAATGCTAGAGATTGCTGAATTCTGTACATTCTGTCATCTACCCCCATGCATACATACATACCCTCTCACACAGTTTGAACTCCGGTGGTTCTTTGCAATGATCATTGGCTAGTCTAAAATTTTGTCTTTGGAGACAAACATCGAGTGACTTAAGGGTAAACAAGGCAGGCAGAGAGAACCGGAAAGGGTCCATTGGGCTCATCCTTAATTCATCCCTGCCTCCTGCATCAGAACATTTCCCGGTACGCTGTTGAGGATCAGCACTGAGATTTTGACATTACCGTAGCTATCCGGAACGGACATTATGTTTAAGAGCTTTAAAATGCTGGGTGGGTTACAAGAAAAATGCCGTTGCTGGTGTTCTTCGCAGTTTCTAGCTGAGGTATATGTATAAATGCCCACCATTTATGTACATCAAACCAGTACTGAGTAAATGAAGACCCCAAGTTATTTGCAAAATTAATTTGAATTTTAAAATTAGGTCATTTTGGTTTCAATCCCTTTTAATCTTGTGATTTTGTCAAATGATAAAATAATGAATTTAATGGGCTGGCATGCTCTGCTCTGCCACAGCATGAAGATTTATTTAAGAATAGAAGCAGGAACAAATACTCAAGATGTAACCCTCGCCTAGTGCAGTAATGTGTCCAGAGCAGTGACTCCCACCCTGGAGAGCAGAATCAGGCCATGGATTTAACAATGCCATGGCATATGCCAGGTGCTCCCTCCTTAGAATAAACTCTTCACTTCAGCAGAAGGAGGTGCATCCAGTCCGAGGAAGCTGAGTTTCAGACTCAGCACCGTGCAGAGATTGATTGCTCAGTCAAGGAGAACCCACGGGCTGCTCCTCTCTGGTAATATGTCAGTGGGGAAGTCTCAAAGGCAGCAGGGGGAAGGATGGGAAGACAAGTCTCATGGAGCTCCAGTGACTCCAGAGTCTCTTCCCTTGAATAAGGACAGCAACTTCTAGGCAACACCTTAGCAGGACTGGAATCAAATGTTGGTATCCTTCCAGGAATCACTGAAACACCTCCAGTCTTTCAAAGCCTAAAGCCTGGGGCAGAAGCTGGTGCTGTTGCTCTTTGTCATGGACGCTTTGTGCTCCCAGCAGGCTGCACACTGTGGGTGAACGAAGTTGGTTATCTCTGAAGAGCATTGCACCATCTGAACAGACCTATGGTGTGAATAAGGCTTCTCCCTCAGAACTGTTCAGCGCAGGAAAAATGTGCTGCAGCTTTATGAAAAGAAAGGAAATGGGTATAAATAATTTATGCTATCCAAGCCTCAGGAAATGATGGAAGCCTCTAGCCAGGAAGGATAACATGGCACTGCGTGCAATGAGCAAGGAGCCACATGGCCACATGCTGGGTGAATCTGAGGGGAAAGAAAACTTTAGAAATCTTGAAATGTGGAAAAACATTGCTGTGGGGCTATCAAAATAGTCTATTGCAATAAAAATCAAACTACCACTTGGATTTTTATTTAATTTTAGTGTTACAATCATCTCCTGATTGATAATATACAATATATTTGTAAATGAAATGTCATTTCAACCTCCCCATAAAAATGGAATATTTTGAAACTGTCAAAATGCTTAAGTTCCATATTTTTCCTCAGGAAAATCTGATAAGAATCAACACAATTGCATACAAATGTACAACTTCAATAAAACAGAATTTTCTGACAGAAATATGTTCTGCCAAAAAAAAAGAAACATTTAAGTGTCTTTGACATTGACTGTCTGGGTAAAAAGGTTACCTTAATTATTAATTTTTTGACTAAGCACACTATTCAATCCCATACTGCTATTCTTTTAGTGTAATGCCATTATTTAAATCCTGTGTTGACCAACAGGGGACCGGAGAGGACATTCCTCCAGCTGTGTCATCGATCTCCCCCAAGACCTCTAGGAAATGCTGACAAAAGGGAAGCAAGATAAGGGGAAAGAGAGACCCTCCACTTCGCACTTCTCATGCCTTCTGGCAATTACAAGACTGCACACTTTCTAATTCTGATATCCAGGCTATTGTGTTTAACAGGTACTTCCGTATTATTTTTTCATGAATTTGTGTAATCCTTTTCAGCCTATTAAAATCTTATTAAGTTCCCTCACACTTTTTTGTCCTGCAAGTGTATTATGAAATATCCCTTTTCCTTGTATTTCGCTCCTGCTTTCATTTGAGTTCCTTGATCATTTCACAAAATTAAGCAAGAGGAAAAGCAAACTACACAATTTTATCTGTTTTGGTCTCATAGTCCGAACCTCACACTAAAACTCCCCTGGTTGGAAAGGGATTTCGACCATTGACTTTCATTCCGCTCTCTCATCACAATTAATCAGAACAATGGATGCTTCATGCTCATTACATGTAGAGTTTTATGGACAGTTCTGCTTTGCAGTGCCACAGCATTAGCATCATCAGAGAGTGGCAAATTTCCATTTTCGATCTCTCATGCAAATAAATATTGACAGTCTATTTCATTCAATTTATTAGTCATGTTTCCCCTCCCTTGCCCTTTTCAAAACTGTTAAAATCATTACTTTTTAAGAAGTGTTAGAGGAATAATTCACATTCAACAGTTTGTCTGGTGTTTAGCCTCGCTGCTTGCAAAAAACTGACAACAGACCCAAACGTCCCCAGTACTCCAGGCATTTAACTGGAGGGAACAGACAGCCTCCAACTACTGAGTTACTCTTCCCCACAAACTCCAATTCAACAGTACCCTTCACATGCTTAAAACAAACCATATGCATCCTCATTCATCCAGACTTCTATAAGATATTAAAATCTGTTACTAACATTGAGCCTCAGGTTCATTAGTTTTGGCTGGGTGGACAAGTCGCATAGTATTTTCCCTTCTCTTTATTTGGATGAATATGCAAATATTTCCCTGACAGATACATGCATAAGCAAACTTAAAAGTGGATATTTGCAAATACACACGCCACTTTGAAATTAGCTCTCTACAAACATTCCTGCCAGTAAAACTCAATTGTTAGAGTGTTTGCAGAGAGCTAACAGATGAGTGAACGGCTATAGCTGGATTGAACTGATTTAAATACTCAAGCATATAGTCACTGAAATTTTCCATTATTCACCCAGTTTGATTTTAAAAACATGAAAGATACAGATTTGACACCTCCTTAAACTGCTGAGGACAAACAGGAGGATATCAGGAATCTCTAAGGGCCATTGTCATTCTTAACGTTCATGTTGCCTTGAGATGTTCTAGAAGATGATGCTGCCAGGTGACTGTCTAAAATGTCATTAAAACTCCATCCATACCCATTAGCTCTTCTCTTCCACTCATAATCTAGAGAATGTCTTGCTGCACATGGTAGGAGCCGTCAGCAGGTGTCTTCTGCATCAAGCCAGAAGTCTGTCAGCACTGACAAACTGTACATGGCCATTAACCACAACGCTGTGGGGTCCTTCAGCAAAACATACACTGTGCCTAGACAACGGGGAAAATCCCCAGGAACTCAGTAGCTACTGCCTGATTTTGGCTGGGGTGCTGTAAAACACAGGTCTGATTTTGACGTCTGTCTCCACATGCTCTTGATCTCCATTCTGGGTAATACAGAAATACAGGGGAGAATATCTTTGCAGCCTGGGGTTGAGTTTTCTGTTGTCTCCAGGGCAAGGCTGAGTGGTCTGGCGGAGCTGAAGAATATTCACGGGGGAACACCCAGGTATTACAGTTCATTCACAAGGATCACATTTAAGCCCTAGAGTGGAGTGCCCAGGGCTTCTTCTGGTCACAACTGTGACTCATTAGTGAAAGAACAAGCATAAATTTGCACAGCAACTGCTTTCAACCATGCCTTGCACTAGAGTTATTAGCTCTTCCCATATGGTAGACAAGCAGCGGAATAAAACCACTTCATCCAAAAAACCACATGGTTCCAATTATATCTGGTCCAATAATTTCTGTGGACATTTGACTGTTCCACTCAGGTATTTCCAATTATCTTTCAACAAGTGACTCCTTTGACTGTTGCTAAACTCATCTCTTGCCTCTGCTTCCTTCTCCCTTCTCCTTAGCCTTGTTCCAATAACCAAAGTGAAGGAGCACCACAAAATCATTTGGATGCATCACACTTCAGAGATACAGCTTCAGCTTTGAAGCAGCAACACTGAAATCAGAATAATTGAAAGCTTTAAAATAAATTAATTAATTAAATTCAGACAAATATCTTCACAGCTAAGAACATGAAGTGGCTTTGATTTCTAGGTCACATAATTCTCAAAGTAATTAGTAGCAATACTGCTTAATATATCATCTAGACTGATTACAGGAGGCAGAAAAGATGCCTTGAGTAAGAGCATCTTCACAGGAGTTTAATACAGTTTAACTAATACGCTTTCACTTCAAACCTTCAGGTAATCCATCTTAACTTGCTTAGGTGTTCTTGTGCACCTAAGCAAGTTAAAATGGATTACCTGAAGGTTTGGGTGATTTCTTGCTCATCTCCAGCTGACAGGTACATACATACTTGTAGCACTGGGATGAACAGAGGGTATCTACCAAAAAAAATTACATAATTCTGCTCTGAATTTATGGCTACATCAGATACCTTATGCCTCTGTTGCCTGGAGTGATCACATAGGAATTATATTCTTTGGCATACGAGTTGCCATTTAGCAGTTCCTTGCCTTGTGACATGGGGAAGAGAGAAGGGCTGGCTGCCTGCCAGCGTGGTATCAGATGGGGCTGGAAGGGAAGATGGTGCAGAGTCTTCTCACATGCTGGATTCCATGGATCTCTAAGTGGATTTCTCTCTAATCTGACCATTGGTCGTTTTCTTTCGCTTAAAAAAAAGGAACTATTTTTTTCTACCATTTTTTCCTCCCCTTGCTGTATTGCATTCCCCTAACTCTCCAAGTAGGTAAATTAACAAAGAAGAGCTCTAAACTCTCTGAAACTGCTTCAATGGATTAGTGCTTAGGTTACCAGAAAGTAAATATTTTAATTGAGAACAACGCAAAAAACCCTGTACCCTATTTTTACCCTCCAAGTACCATTTGTAAAAGTGATCATGCCTTGTGTTTTCCCTGATAGTGATGAAAATGTGGCCTCTATATTTTGCTACTAGGAGGAAAGTAGAAATTCTTTTCAGATAACTAAAAACTCAGTCAAGCATCCTTGAGTGGAAAGTCTGTTCATGCTCATTAAAGAGTCTGCATATTGCTTGGTGTGTGTGAAGGGAGGGGGAATAGAAAGAGGAAGGAAAAAGGAAGAAATAACTGAAGAGAGTGGAAAAAGCCAAGGAGAATGTTTCAGCAGGAAGACTTAATATAGAAAGGAAAAGAAAAAAAAGGTCTATATTTTACAGAGAAAGCACATTTTGGTGTCAGCCTGCAAGCCTCCTTTTAGCTGTGATAATATATTTCTTCAATGACAAAAGGAAAAATTGAATCTTCTTTGGAAGAAAAAAATCCTGGTTTAAATTACAGGAGAAAGGTCTATGAACTCAATCTCATTTTTTGAACCCAAAATAAATAATTGGAGTGGTTATCAAATATATCCAAGTTCCTTGTGGTTTGCCCAATCCTAGTCCTCCTCTGGCCGCTTCTGTACTTCTGTTTGCTTCTAAAATACATCAAAGGTACGTCTGAGATAAAACACATCAAACAGCAGCAACCTCTGGAAGCAGAGAAAATGTAAGTGAGGAATGCAGAGAACAGCATGATAATCATGTTGAGCACAGAGGAATGAGACTTCTAAGGAACGATGCCCAGCAGACCTCTTGGTTTACCATAATGATGATGCTATCCATGCATTTGCCTTGCATTTTCTCTCTAGAAATAACTATAATTTATTTCTGTGACTCTCATCTGAAGCTGGTGGCAGTCACCGATGCCCCATCTCTCACTAGCTCTCAGGAAATCTGCTTTTCCCACACAGAGCACATTAGGTGGGTAGTCAGGAGGATAATGGAGCAGTTCCACTACAGTGTTTTTCATTGCAAGAGGCTGTTTGGAAGCAGCAAATGGCTCACTGATTTCTGCTGGTGCATCTAGCTAGCCTATGGTTTCTGCAGCGGTAGAGGGGAGAGCTGGGATGGACAGCCTTCAGGCTGCAGGTATCAATCACACTAATTTTTATATCCTATTTCATTCAAGTTTCCTACATGAGAGGAGAGAGAGTAGCAACCTGGTACCCCATGCGAAGGACAGAAGATAAGGATGGCAGCCAGGCTGCTCCAGCTTAAATGAAGGCAGAATGTGGGTAGGAGTTCACCGTGAAATGTCAAGCTTGTAGGTCACTCAAGGCACTGTGTAGGGATTTTTTATGGTTCTTCATCTTTCACGCATTGCTTTGGTGTCTGGCCACAGGAAGGATAGGGCAGAAACAGTAAGATAAAGTGTAAAACACTTCATTTTTGAGCCATCTTCATTTAATCTGTCTCCTTGGGACGCTGGTGAGATATCATATGTTTATATGGCTTTTCTATAGTGAGAAGTTGCACCACCAAGTAGAAGTTGTGACTGTTACGTGACGTATGAGCTACACATGTCCCGGGAATACTTCCAGCTCCTGCCAACCTGCAGGCTGGTGTGTGAACACCAGTTTCACGCTGAAACCCCAATGTTTACCAGCTTATCTGCTTCCGCACGGATAGACCATACTGGCCATCTTTGACAGTTTAAGCTTACTAAGATGAGGAGGAGTAAGGCTAAATCAGAACGGCAGTCACTATAAAACAGATTAAAAATCACAGAGTGTGTGTCTGCCTGTGGAGGTGTAGCCATAGAACAAATAGTGCTGCGGTACTGAGATTGGTGTCATGGGAGGGACCACACAAAGACCTGCTACCTTCAGTCCCCCCTTCCCTGTAAATCCAAATATTGCAGGACAGCAAGACTTTTGTTGTGTTTTTTAGTCACAAAATGAACATTGCCGATATTTAAATTGCATTTAATTTGCTGGGCCTGGAAAAAGATACAACGTTCTCACCACCATCTCATCTGTTTTCTAACCCTAAACCCTGAGTTAAGAATCATAATTGCCAGAGTGGTGAACACCCGAGTTCTGTCAAAGCAAATTAAAAGTTGTTGGTTTTATGGAGACAGCATATATATGCAAAAATTACCATCCTATCTGGTTTTATTATCACAGTTTTAACTTGAAATGTGCTGAAATAATTCAAGTAAAAGGTTTCTGATGTTCCCGTACCTAATTCCTTTCCCAGTTTTTGTGCCACTAGCTCTTTTCACAGTACTGTTTGTCGCAAACCGGAACAAAATAAAATGCCAATGTAAGATTTCTTTCTTTTGTAGAGGCAGAAATGCCTTTTTCCAGTCACTTTTTCTGCAGTATGTGGTATCAGGACAGTGCAGCTGTTTTGCAGCCGCCAGCTCAGGCAAAGGAGCCATCCTTTACCAGAGAACAGAAGCAGCTGGGGGGGATCATGACTGTTTTCTGGTGTTCCTCTGCCAGTTAACTCCTCCTCCTATTAGTAATAATATTTCTTGGCACTAAGAATAATCATGCAGCACAAGTTAGAAAAAAAAACACTCTCTATTACAAGGTGGGTCAGTCAAACAGCAGTATTGCAGATGTGACAGATGGGCTAAAATTGGGCATTTAGCAAGAAGAAAGGAATAGCCATGAGTTACAAACCTCTGTTGAGATCTCTTGAAAATGTGTGTTACTGTCAGGTCTGTAGATCTTATATTTCTCCCTTAGGCTCCAACAAGAGGCGGAGAAGGGTATTTTGGTGACAAGCATAAGAACGATGTTTTAGCAGTATTGACTGGCTAAATGAGCAATGTGTTACTCTGCTTGAATAGATTCAGAAATCTACAGAATCCTGGTTCTGACTTTCTATTTCTTACTTTTAATAATATTTTAATTAATCTTACAAAATGTAGGAGCTGCTGTGATGGCTCTCCTATAACATGTCATTCATTTTCTCCTTTACAAGACACTTCTTTTCCACAAATTTCAGTGACTTTACTTTGAAATGAGTGCAGGAAAATGTGTTTATACTCCAGACTTCAATGCTGTAGGACATAGTTTGCTGTCATCAAAGGCTATACTTTCCTGAAGATATTTCAGACTTCTCTTCAGACTTAGACTTTACTAGGCAAGGATGATCCTCTGGTAGAGTGGGCTCTCTTCAGCCACATAGACAACACTCTGGATGGCTAAATGGAAATAAAGTCAAAAAGGACCAATGTTTTCTACAGCTGCCAAAGATCCATTTCTTTTCCTTCTTTTTATGCTCACAACTGTAAAGGGCTGTTCACAGAATGATTAGGAACTATGCACAAATTTTATCTCTGCAAAGCAATTTGACAGGCTATATGTCGGCAGAGATGTGGATGCACTGAGCAAAAGTGTCATCCCCTTTTGCCAGGTGTTCTCCATTTCCCATAATGAGGACACCAAAGTTGTCCTGAGTGGTCAAGTAGAAAAGCCAGGAAGAGGGGGATGTGAAGGACACAGCAGGATGAAGCAGTCAGCCTGGGGTTTCATCGCAGGAAAGCTGTGGAAATAGGGATAGCTCTGATCCCTTAGCAGATCTCTGTACAAAGATCATCAACCAGACCTTACAGCCCGGAGACAGCTTCAATGGGCTACGCTGGATCCTTGGGCCATATATACATTTCATTGCACCTAATTAGTCCATCCGGTTTAAGAGCAAATTGTTCCCCCAGCTCACTGCCAGCAGGATCCTTCTTGCAGATGGAGAAAGTTCCTTTCTGCTGTTCACCGAACAAGTTGGGCATTGTGAAGCTCATTATAGAGAAGGTCTTCTGCTGACCAAAGAGAACAATAGCAGCTAAACCACACTGCTAATTAATTTTCCATGGCCAGATCAGCTCCCAACCCCTATCTGCATCCATTTGTCCCATAGGCTGTAACGGCTCTGCACGCTCAGGAATTCTCAGCCTGTAGGGCTGTGATAAATAGAGGCAGGTAATGGCAGTGCAGACAGACTGCATTACTGGAAGTCTGCTCTCTATTAGCTGCAGGATGACTCCCGGTGAACCCTAGGTTTAATGGCAAATATCTTTTTTCAGCAGCTGTTTCCCCAGACAACTCAAGTACATGCACCCTGAACTGAATTGCTGGTTTTGTCCTGCCTGTGAATAAGCCTCTGAATTACATTTGAAAATGAATTAACTACCGTGGGCTTTGACTGTTGCTGTTGAGGACCAAACTCTGAAAAATTCATACACTGGCCTCATTTCTGTTACTGGAAAAAATGGGAGCCAGAGCCGAAGACTTCACATAACTTTCAATATTTGTAAACATCTCCAAAGCTGAACTACTCAAGCTTTAGGATTCAGGGAAGCTTTAATAGTCTACAGAGGAACCTGAATTTTAATTTAGTTATTATAGCTGGAACCGGTGTCCCAGCTTAAAACAGCTCAGAACTTCCTATTATAAAATCTGCATTCAGCTGTTTATAACTTGGAGAAGTTTTGAGAATTTGAATTGCAGGCTTTTTGAATTAATTTGGTGTTTCTAGAAAAGCATCTATTAAATTGGTATAAAACTCAGTCTGAGAATGAGATAAGAGAAAAAGCACATTGTTTAAAAAAATCCTCATTTTCTTCCAAACCCAAAAGCAAGGACCTGACATGTACCAGGGAGAAGGTAAGAGGGAGGATTCATCTCCTTGCTATTATTCCTAAAAAAACCCAGCCCAACAAGACAATACAGGAACATAAGAAAATGTGAATCTCAGGGGTGAAAAAACCTCTCAACACAACTGTTAAGACTAAGGCAACTATATTTGCTGAGGGTCTGTCCTAGCCTGCCAGTCACGTTCTTTGGAGTCATGATGAAGACTCAAGAGATCATTCCGTTTGCCCAGGGTGTCATGGGCAAACCAGCCTCATTTGGGGGAATTTTTACTTAATTATTTTATTGCCAATCAACACAAACTTCCAATCACTGATTTGTGTATTGAGAAAAAGAAAGCATAAACAATTTAAAAAGCACTTAAGTAAACACCTGTCTTTCTCCAGCCTCAAATTAAATCAAATGCCTATCCTCCCTCCTTCCCAGTCCGAATTTTTCATGGTTTCACTCCAGGTTTGTCAGTCCCAAACCTCTGGTGAGGCAATGGGTGGTAACAGAAGATTGTGTGTAACTGTGTTTCACACTGCCCCCACGCTGCCATGGTTCACCCACGGCCACAGAGCTGGTTTTCCATGGCCATGGTGTCTTGGGTGTTCCTGCCTCAGCACAGGTCGCCCATGGCCGTATTCCCTTTGGGGTTGTACCCTTGGGCATGGAGCACCATCACAGGCTTCTCCATGAACTGCTGTCTGCACAGATGGAGCCACCAGGGATGTGCAACACCACTGCCCAAGGCAGCCATCCAAAGGGATGGGGATGGACTCTGCATCATTCATCACCATAGCTGGTGCTGAACCTGCTCCGAAAGGGGCCAAGACCTGGAATGTGAAGTACCATTGCTGGGAGGGCGAAGAAGGTCCCCAGGCTCCCGATGCAGAGGGGCTGAACAGTGTTTCCCATGTTTCAGTTGCACTGTGGTCTGCACACAAGGAACAGAACAAAAGGACTTTGACCTCCAGCACCTGCAGCGCAAGGGCTGCAGTTTGTGCTGTCAGTAAACCCCTAAGGTATCTGGAAAGCTGCGTTATCATCCTGTGGCACTGGCGTACACAGAGGATGGCAGCTTATTGCCATTGCTCATTCTGTGGTCGACATTGTTAACAAAGCAGAGAAAAAGTCCATGATGCTTGTGGGAATCACCTAGAAGCTGCATGCTGGATTTTCAGCAGGTGGATAAGACGACACAGGGTCTTTTTCTCCCTCTTTTTATAACTCACACACACACAGAAATTACTTTATGTTACTTCAGAGGTGAGACCCACTTCCACCTTGGCTTTAAACAGGCTGCTGTCTACTTTGATTCTTGTTTCTAAAGAGTCATAATACCTGATGCGGAGAAGACCGAGAGGCAGTCACGCACACTTTGCCATCTGCACAGTCTCAAAGCAGAAGTGAAGCCGGAGAAACAAAGCAGAAAGAAATTGAGCCTTTTCTTCCTGGAACTGGGAGCAGGGGGATCCGTCAGGACTCTGCACTGCAGTAAACTGTAATTATTTTGGCAACAAGTTGCCACCACACCCCCCATTTTAAAAGTGACAGTTCTTACTGAAAGGTCCCAGCAGTGCTGATTTGTACCTTGGCTCAGACCCTGGCACCACCACCGATTTGGGAGAACCCTACCAAACGCAGGGCATGTGCGATGGGACTGACAGGCTGAACATCTGTGGGCAAGTCCCTCAGGGCTTGTTACAAGACTCAGCACCGTGTTCTTTTAACTGCCTAAGAGAGAAAATAATCATTTTGCAGTGCCTGGTACGGTGTCTTCCTGCTACTATAAAATGCAATTTACAAACAAAAATACTAGAAAAGGGATTTTGGATGCTCTGGGCACTGTCCAGAGCCAATTAGAGAGCACCATTCTGTCTCGTCTACAGCTGTGAGTACAGTTTATAATAATTCACTGTATGTTGTTAAAAAGAAGTAATTCTTTACACATCTGCTTTTTGTAGGCACTTACTGGCCTGTAGAAAATGTAAATAAGCAGGACTCCTGCCTGTTGTTTTCTTACACAAGACTTTTCTGTTCCAGTGCTGCTGTTAACTTCGTCAAGAGGCAGGCACTAAATATAATCCTAAACCCAGAATTTGTCTTTAAGAAAGTCCATGCAGTCTGCAAAGCTTCCTGGTTTTGTCTTTCCCCATCCCATAACTGTACCTGCCCCTTCTCCCTGCAGCTGCCTCCCAACCCACTTGCTGGGTGCAGTGGCTGCCGCGAGTCAGGCTTTAACAAAACTCCCCTATTAGCAACAGAGGGTGGAGGGTGGGGATGGAGAGGCTCCTGGGAGTCAGTAATGGCATGCAAAGCCTTTCATCTCTAGGTTTCTAGGCCAAATCAGCTGTAGTGACCCAAAGTCCTTTGAAATAAAGCAGGTCACTTTTTTATTTTAATTTGTAATAAATAAGAAGACAATTTGACCTGATTTTTTCAAAGGGGTAAGTGTGTGTATCCCCTGTTGGGAGTTCCTCTGAAAATCAACAGCTTGCCTCTCAGTAAAAGAGAGGCAGCTCTCCTCCCCTGCAGCCTTTGAAGCTTCCCAGGCAGCCCCATCCACAGCCAGGGCATCCCTCGTCCAAAAGCACTGGGAGGGGGGATGCTCTGGCCCTGGCCAGCCACCGCTGCCCTCTTCTCATCTCCTCCACGGCCCTGCTGACTCATTCTAGCAAGTTTTCTATAAAGGAGATATTTCCAAATATTGACTGACTTCAGCAGTGTGTTTGCAGGAGAGATATTTGTAATACCTTGTCATCTAAGCAGGTTTGTCAAGTGTCACATGCCAAATGCGAACAGACGGCTTTCTCAGTCCTGGAACAAGTCTGGAAGTCACTTCAAAGTATATCATTTAAATAGCTGTTCTCTGGCAGCAGCACCCCAGTTTTATTCAGCTGTAAAGAAAAGCATCATCTAGTTACATCTGTTTCTAACAGCATAAGACAGTCCTGACCGATGGAAGTGCCGTGTGGTATTTTCAGCCATTTACCTCTTCATTGTTTTTCCTTTTCAGTGTCAACAACATTTTGTTTGCTTCTTGTAGCTGCTGTCTTAGGACACCTGCCCCTTGTGAATTAGGGAAAAGTTTGATTTGGTCTCCAGGCTATGTTTAGTATCTAGAATTATGGAATTTGTGGATAAGCAGTTTGGAAAAGAAAAAAAAAATATTTCTGTGTTTTTTCCCCCCAGTGGCAGATTGGCAGGATTTCCTTTCCACCTGTACTACAGCGAGGAAGATTCCTTATCTCAGCAGTTTTGCTGTTGATAATCAACAGGAAATATCACCACATTTTTAATGGAGCCTGACAATAGTAAGACATCTGGTATTAACAGAAGCTGTTAACCATTTTAGAAACCTAACTATAGCATGACAGCAAGAAACTTATGTAAGATTCCTTGTCACTTTGAGTTGCAAGTATAGTAGAGTATACTCTTACACAATCCTGGCATGCGTGCACGCCTGTGGGGTTTCTAAGATTTACACTTGCACCACACCAGCCTCTGCACTGGGTGGCCTCAAGCTATTCCCTTCCTCCAGCCCTCACCTCGTCCTGCCCAGTGCATGCATCCCACCCCCAGGGACCACGGTCCGGCTGCCTCTCTGCTGTTTTGGATGCTGCACGTCTGACACACCATCACCTCTAAATCCGCCAAAGAGTCAGCAGAGGCTGCCATGCCGTGTGTGATGCAGCCCTGTAGAAGACACGCTTTCTGCCAGCAGCCCAGCAACGCTGTGACGTTAACAGGGCAGCGGCTTTTCAGTCACGAGAGTGACGATGCCTGATGGCTGTGGAGAGCAGAGGTGCCCATGTCCACCAGGAATTCGCAATACAGTGAGGTAACAGCCCAGGACAGCACAGTGGAAAATAGCGGAGTGTGGGGTAAGATGGGTTCAGCTGTGGGAAGAGGCGCTAACGGCACAAGGCAGTATTTTAAATTCTAGGGATCTTGAGTTGACTGTGTATTTCTAAAGCCAGAATAATTCTTCAATATTTCTACTACTAATGCTTTTGCACCAAAATTGGAATGTGCTGTGAATGCTTAGGGCATATAGACGAATGGTATTAAAAGGACCGACAGGGCCAAATTCTCTTCTGGGCTATATTTGTGCACTGTTAATGACTTCTATAATTAAAGGCATAGCATGAGCCTATGTCTCTCAAGTATTTAGGTACAAATCCTCCTCACCCACGCAATTAGTTCTACTTAAGTCTGTAAGGACAGAGAGGCAAATGGGCAATCTTGGAAATGAAGAGAACTGCACTAGAAATGAAGAGGTATAGAGAAGGAGACCTCGGATCCCATTATTGGAACTCATTTTATTAAGGGCATATTTGTACGGTATTTGTAATTCCCTTAGAATCACCTACCCATTGCTGAGGAATGTCTGCAGAGCAATTATGTTATCACAAATGCTAATGCGACCTTGGGAAGGGAGGGAACCAGAAACTGTGCAATTGTGAAGAGAAAATCTCAGATTTTAACAACGGTTAATGAACACCGGAGCTTGATGTTGCACCTTGGTGCTTCCCCCTTTCTTATCATAGAAGCTTGTTCCATGTGGAGCTGGAAAATCAGTGGGGCTATAGGTTTGCCTGCTGGTGAGCTATAATATTGCAGCTGTTAACAAATGAGTTGTTCTCTACCTAGTTAAATTAGGCCTAATCCTTCTCTGCTCTGTCTGTGCCAGGTCTTTTTATTGTTGGATCTCAGCTGAGGCCGAGACAAAGGAGACTCGAGGTATTTATGCATTTTTCCCTCCCAAGGCTCTGAAAATTAAAAATGAGTTGTCACTGGCCCAAGCCCCATGAAAGCTGAGAATTTCAATCGATATTTCTGCCCCATTTCACTGCAGAGAGTGGGATGTAATTATTACAAATGTCATGGTAACAAACTTGGTAGTTTTCACAGTGACAGTTGCCACCGCAGAAATAGCACAACACAGAACAAAAATTACCTGTCAAGCATCTCATTATGTTCATCCAAATCCCGCTTGTTCAGTTCACCATTGGGCTGCACCAGACACAACACTTCCAAACGCTCTTACAGATGACCCGCACCTACCTCTCCTGGGCCATGGACATCCTCTCACAGTCACCTGGGCAGATGGCACCAAGGTTCCCATGGTCTACAGGGATTTCAGTGCATCCACAGAAAACGTCTTGCCCCGAGTGCAAGCCCATACTCTTCACATAGGGTCTGGAGAGGGGAAGGGCCTTCAAGAGCCAGTAGGGTGGCATAGGACATCGTGTGGAGGTGGCTGAGGGGAGTCCTGTTGGATCCTGCCATCCTCTAGAGCTGAAGCGTGTAGAGAAATTGTAGAGGGTTTATAGAGGAATGAAGGTGGGTTAATTAACATTGATAATATACAGCTGGGGGCTTGTTTTAGGGGCGGTGGGTTGGCTGACGTGGATAAGGTGCAGCTGTGGCTGGTTCCTGCTAAGTAGTTAAATAGCTCTAAGGGAGGTGGAAGAGATGGGCTGTATGAAGAGGAGGACTTGATGGAGAGAGGTCTGAGAGAAGCAGATAGAAGAGGAGGGAAAGCACCCTGGATGTAGAAGAGACAAGGAGAGGCCCTGGGAGAAGAAGAGGGCCTGGATGAGGAGAGGCTGGCTGGGAGATGAGCTGGAGAAGGAAGAATCGGGATGCAGCAGAGGCAAGAAGCAGGGTGGACTGGCCTGAAGAGGATGAAGAAACAGCACAGGCAGTAGATGGACTTCTGAAACTTTGTGGGGGATTGGTGGCTGTGCTGGGGCAAGGCGTGGGAACAACTTCTTGAAGTTAACTTGGTGGGGGATGGTAGAAGCCTTGTTGTGGCTGGCTAGCTTTGATAGTGCTGCCACAGAAGCGTACTGAGTTATGACCTACCTGCTCCTCACAGCACAGGAGATGTGACTGTTCTGCTAAAACTGTTACCTGGGAGTCAGAGTGTTCATTCAGCAAGCAGGAAATTTGGGTTAAACTTGCCCGTTTCCTCTGATCCAGTCCCTTCCAGTACCCTGGGAAGGGCTCCAGGCTGGGGAAAAGGGAAGGAGGCTGGGTATGCAGGCACTTGGGCTGTCTCCTGGTGAAGCTCAGCTATGGTGCAAAAGAGAATTCAGGATTCATTGGACAAGAGACACTAAATATACTCAAACTTGTTGAATTTCTAAGAGCACGGTGAGGTCACCTTGGACTATGGTGTCTCACAGGGATGACTGAGCACGTACTCTTCTGAGCTGAAGTGGAACTGAGGTGCCTTAAACCACTGAAGGGACAGCGGCATTGAACCTGTCAGTGGCAAAATGTGACTGGCACGTGGTGGTCCCTGAATGACACTGCGCTCGCCATAGCTGCCTGCCAGCAGAGCTAGCCTGGGAGGAGGAAACATTCCCCAGGGCTAACCTCATTTTCTCTTCTTTGAGGTTTTGGTCCTAATGCAGAAAATTTCTCTGCCTTTTGGATCATGAGAGAATTCATTCTGTTCTTTTTACTTCAAAATAACACAATAAATACATTACTGAATAGGCCTTATCTGATAATGGATGGGATTCTGATTAGATCACAAAACCATTGCTTGCATCCTTAGTGCTCTTCCTGAAGGGAAGGGTCCAATGTACACAAATTCTGGGCTATTAAGCAATCTTTTTCCAGACCATAACTCACAAGGGGGAGTCATGTGTCTACTCTGTGGATCTTATACAGTAAGCTGCCTAATACTTGGAGCTGTAGCATCTTAAGCAAAACACTGCTGAGTAATATTTGCTATCCGTTGCAAGCCACAAAATCAGGACAGTGGAAGAAGCAGCAAGGTTAGCTAAGGTAACAGTTGCAAATTCACAAGGACAATCTTCTTTGTGACTAAGTACGATGCCTTTCCCTGGTTCTGTCAGGAAAACACCTCTTTAAGGGAAGGAATTTCAGAATGGTCGAGTGTTTGGGTTTGAGCCAAGCCATCATTGCGTTCAACCATCTTTTTTTTCATGTATAATAAAACTAGTTAAATAAAATAACACCTTTCACCATACCAAAAATTTCAACTCTTTCCAGTCTCCCATTTTCACTAGGAAGATGGATTGGACAAATGCAGCCATGAGGATGCCCTGTTTCATCAGCTAGCAAGAAAGTCTCTGCCACTTCCCAGAATCACATGCAGACTTAAAGTCTGCAGCTCCTATATATACCAGACCAGTCTATGCCTAGCATGATCCAGTATAGATTTATACTGTATGAGTTTTGCTCAAGATACAATTCAAGATGCTAAGAATGAACAAAGTAACCTGCAAAACAGCTATTGATTTCCCAAAGGGGTGCTTGCAATAGGAAATCAGTTGGCAGCATGCAGAATTAGGGCTTTAATTGCTCCTAAACCAAAACAAGGTGGAACTGTATTTTCAGCCTTTCACAGTTCTGTTCACTCTTGGAGAAATACTGGGACAGGTGCCTATAAATTGATGCAGCAGATCCTTTTGGCCTGAGCTACCAAGGGACTGACCATACCTCAAGAAAGAGTATTTGAGAAAAGGATGTATTTCACTTCTATTTTTTATTTGCTGATTAAATATTTTGCCAAGGCTTGAACCCGAAAAGAGCAAAATTCCACACGTTCTCCAAAATTAACTGGTCAGGTTGGTTTTTTTTCTTTTCTTTTTTTACAGTTTTTTAAAAAGGAATGTGCCTTCATTTGCCTAACGCTTCTATTGGTATTTTTGTGGACATCTGAAGGTGTAAGAGTCTCCCTGTTTTCCATCTTATGTCTCTATCCCTCTTTTTTTTCTTTTTTTTTTTACATTTAGAAGGAGGAAACACCAAAACCAGGGGTTTACTGTAGTTTACTGTTTCGATCCTTCCTTCTCTCCAAAATAAAATTTTGGAATTTAAACACCAAAATTATTATTGTTATTATTATAAATCTTGTTTCCCCTAAATTACAATAAGTCTTTTTGGCTCTGTTTTTGCCTGCCAGGCTAATACTATTGCAGCTAAAGAATGTACGTTGGTTTTGGGCAGGCCGCTCAGCAGATGAAAAATAATTTTAATAAATAGGAGAAACTATTGGCAGAAGAAAACAATTTTGCTGTTTTTAACCTGCCGCAAAACATTTTTCAGCCCTTGACCTTTCAAATCAGGAAACTCTGTGAAGCACTCAAAACTGGTTTGTTTTCAGCTTTCTCCATCATTTATACCCAATCTCTTATACACCCACATGTTCACCCGCTCCATTGCTAATTAAAACCAAACTCAGTATCTTTGTCTCTTAGCCATGTCTCTGTGCAGCTGATATGCTCCCTGTTCCCCTGAAGCTGGAACACTTCCTCGTATCCACAGAGATGGGCAAAGGGAATTGTTACGCTATGTTGAACTGCTAAAGCAGGGAAGGAGAACACATTGCCTGAGCCCAGGCAGAACGAGAAGGTGGAGATTAATGAGTGTGAGGGGGCTGTAGTCATCTCCTTGTGTGCTACCACCATGGGGCATGTGCTCTTAAAGGTGGTAACAGCCATGGAGCTGCACGTTCTTGCTGCCATGGCCCCTAAAGTTCTAATTTTTCTACAAATATGAAATCCAAGATGCAATAGCCACAGTGTCCTTGGATTGAATTAGTATGAAAAGAAGGTGGGGAAAGTTAGGGCATGTGAGCTGGATGAGTTCTTTGAAGCTAGAGAAGGCAAAATCACCTTCTTGTGGCTAATTTAAGGTCTTGTTTCCAGGTCCTTGGAGCCCTGTATTGACTGAAGCTGCCCTTGGTGGCAGGACTTTGTCCTCTGAACTCATGGCTTTCAGTGGCATAGCAGGAATAAAAGATTAAGAACAAAACAGGAGAACCAACATTTTTTCAGATGCTGGTGGATTTGACCTCAAAGAGAAGAATATCCAGAATCACAATCCAACTGGCAGTTCTGTGCTCCTCCCCCTGTCCAGAAGCCTTTTCTGGGACATCTAGGCCAGGCTCCCGCTGTGATGACTTTCAGAAGTAGCTTTACAAAACTCAAAAGCATCCCAGGAGGGAAGCTCCTTTTTCTTTCATTCTTACAAAAGCCCTGTGCGTCCTCTGATGGCTTTCCAGCAGCACCAGCTTCCCGAGCCTTCCTCCCAAGCACAGAGGGACGTTCCTTTCACCTGACTGTCCTCTTGTGTTTGGAGAAAGCTGTGAAAAGAAGCCACTTTTAGAGCATGTTTGGCAATAGGATGTGTCTCTGCTGCTTTGTAGTATGCATTCTATAAACGGCTTTGCTATGGCATTTAATCAATTGTTTCAGCTGTTTATTACCTTGTATATCACAATGCAATGGAGATAGTTGCTTAAGTTACCTTTATTGAGTCTGAAGTAAATACAGAGGATCCACTTAGAGTCCTTTTGGAAGGATACGCTTTGAATGCACTGAACCAGAACACAGGCAGTGAAGCTCTGTGCCCAACAACAGAACACATCTGTGTATAAAATTAAGCAACTGGCTCAGTGTTTGGAATAATCCGTACCACTGCCTTCCAGTGCACTGGGAGTTGCATGAACATGTCTCAGCAGAGAAAAAGTTTTTGCCTTTGCTATTCTTTCTTAGACAACTACTGTAAAGCAGCGTTGCCAAAGACAATGTTGGGGATTCCGGCTTCATCCTACCTCAGTGACTGCAAGGAATAAACAAAAATGGATGCCCCAGAGCTCTTGGAAAATGGTTGGAAAGTCCCAGCAGCAAGGACCAGTGAGCTCCAGCATCAGCAGCCTCACAGGAGGCAGAGCGTGGAGGAATCTGGAAGGGCATATATCTTCTTGGCTCCACTGATTTATCCTCTATTTGTCTGAGTCATATTTGACAGACAGGCAGATTGCACGTGGCCAGTTAACGGCGAAGTGGAGATCTCGCTGTGCATCTCGACACAGGAAGGGATTGGAGAAGGCAAAAGGCACAGGGCATTCCTGGATGTCAAACCTGCTGAGAACTCAGTTTGCCTGCTGTGTAGCCTTGGCTGTTTGCTTACCCTCGTGGGATGGAAACAGCCACTTGGAGAGGCTTTTGTTCCCAAGAGAGAACCAAATTAGTTAGAGGCCACAGTCCTGCCATCCCTGCCAGTCTGGCTCCAGCTCTAACCAAAATCTGATTCCTTGTAGGCAAATGCACAAAACAAGGGTTGACAGCCCTTCAGGCAGAGATGTGGCATCAGCCTGCGGGACACAGGAGTCAAGCAATGCATCCAGTCCTTGCTCAAGCTTCTATGGAGCTGCATACTAAGGGTAAAGCAGACATCCCGCCCTCACCTGTGTTTTTAGCTAGGACCAGAATGCTTAGTTGTCTGCATTTTTCATGCCCTGCAAATTTTTGTCCCTATACCGCAGGCAGAACCTCTGCCCCAGCTATGCCCTGGCATAGTGTTGCTGGCCACCATGCCCCATCCCCTGTGCTACACACATTTCTGCACTCCGAGAAAATGGCTGCAAGGTGCAGACAGTGACAGAAAGCTGGGGTACCCTGGTGAAGGGGTGTCCTCATGCCCATCAAAGACCTGGCAGTGTTACGGAGGTAAAAGTGTGCTCCTGGAGTCTCTAGGGTGGCACATGACCTGGTACACTGACAGCTCGGTTCTCTGAGTAAAAAATACCTCTAAAATCAGGCAAATGGGATGTACTTGCTCTCCCTCAAGGAGCCAGACCCAAGCACCCTCCACAGGGATCCATCACTGGAGTTCCCACTACCCACAAGGAACGTTCCTATGTGCCGAATACCGTCCTGACGATTTTAGGTTTACAGCAGTGGTTATGTAGGTGAAGTGGAAGCCTGGAGAAATTCTGTGAATTAATCTGTTCCAGGCAGTGAGCAGAACACATGGGCTGCTCTCCCCTGCTGCTTGCACAGCCTCTGAAGGCAGCACGGCGGGCAGAGCGCTGCTGCTGCCAGCCGCCCAGCCTCTCCCCAGCACCTCTGCAGAGAGCTGCTGTCATACTTAGCGGAGCATCTAATGTTTCCCGGCCAGCCAGTAAGGCATTGGAGACAGAAATTCTGAGACGCTTCTAACTCTAGGGAACACTAGTCAGCAAGCTACTGTCCAACAAGCGGCAGTAATCTGAAATAAATCACACAAGCCCAGCTTTTTTCAACAGAGGCTTACTATACAAAAGGAAGGACACATCCAGGCGATGAGGCATGGTGTTGCTAAATGGTTGGCTCAACATGGGTAGAGGTAAACACAGTAAAACAAGTCCTGCTTCCCCCCAGAGTGAAGACTCAGCCAAGCTCTTAAGAGGTGAGGAGGCAAGCCCTGTGGGCAGAAGCAGGGAAGCTGATTTCCTTTTCACTGTTCAAATTAGAGAAGATGGGCTCTGCCTGATCCACTCTCACACCAATTGGGTCATGGTTTTAAATGGCAGCTAGGAACTTTTCCGACTCAAGATCCTAGTAGATTCCATTTATCTTCCTGGAACACAAACTTCTTCTCCCATGTTGCTTCCGTTCAAATCTCAGGTCATCAAAGCTACAGCACTGCAGGACCAGGTACCATATCTTCAGCAAGGTATCATATCTCCTTCAGGTCCCTGCTACAAAGGAATCTGCCTGAAATAAGATATTCTGATGGGGGTTTAGCACATCTCTGACCATCCTCTGGTCAAATGATGGCGTGATCCTGTTCTTGCATATCCCACTCCTGTGAGAACACCACGTTGCACACTCCTTCCAGTAAAAGTGGGGGTCTGATGAGAAAAACATATTCCCGACTCTCCCCAGCTTGCCTCCTGGAGAGGCGTTTGTCAGGCTGATTGTTTCTGGTCATCTATCTTTGGCACGTCATGTTTATCATGTTCATAGCTCTCCATGGCAGCAGGATGATTTCTTTCTGTTCATAAAAGACAATTGGGAAAATTAGTTGGTTTCAGTTTAACAAGGTAATGATCCAATTTAGCAGAGATCAAAGCAAGCAGTGTGGCAAATGCAGAATGGTGAAATTAAGTTACTTCATTAATGTACAATGCACTTTTCCATCTTACAGCAGAATGATTGACTATCCATTAGTTTTACTGATCTGCAATTAGCAATTATCAGCAAAAGTTTCCTCTCTGTAGGCAAGTAAAGGTCTGAATCCTGTTGCTACTTCCAGACAGCAGCTCTTTCCACCTTGTAAAATCATATGCAATCTAGGAGTACAACGTAGTGGCCAGTTATAGAAGGACCTCTTCTTTACCTGTGACTTCTTTTTCTGATTGATGTGTCATAATACAATGAAAAAATATGTGTGTGCTAATGGTCTTCACCATTACACTGATGGATAATTTGATGACTGGCAGTACTCTCAAATATAGAGTAAATCAGTAAAAAATACATTTGTCTCATCCATTTTGGTGATGTGTCTAGCAGCCAATAACTCCTCCTCAGCAGATATTACTAGCAAAATCGACAGTAGCCATTCTGTAAACAAAACGATTGACAGAGGAGGTGGAGCCTTTTGCAAGCTTTAACTGGTATCTGACAGTGTGAGAAGGATTTAGGTTTGGATTTGTGCTTATCTGCACGCATTTTCTTGTTACCTTCCAAGACGATTCTATGTTCATTAAATTCTCTGATGACAATTATGTCACTTTGTTCATTTTTTCCCTCCTTCAATCTTCATAGATGTAGGAGAATATTATCTTTATTTATATAGTATTCATCTGTTCCTGTTCCTTCTTCCTCATTCAGACTGACGAACGCACAGTCATCTGAAATATGCCGAAGTATTTTTGTTTCAACAGAGGCTCCATTAATTTTATCCTGCGCGGTGGTTTGTACAGGTATGCATATGCCTGCTCATTTCTTTGCCTGTCCTCCCTTAATGACTTTTGGTCTTGCTGTCGAACTTCAAGCAAATTTGACAGCTGGGAAAATTCTTAAATATATTGAGATCTTACAAGACTTTTGAAATTAGGTTGTCAGAGGGAGAAAAGAGAAGCTATTAACAGAGAAGCTGCCGTTTCAACTCCTACCAGACATCAAACAATCTAAAAGAAACAACAACGTAAGAAAAAGTTGAATTTGGCATTTTCATCTTGTTAGACATCAGAGAGTCTAGAGGACACATGTCCATAACAAACCAGGCTTCCTGCATTGCTTTACTTAAGTTACGTATCTCTCATAATTCCTCCTTGAATAAAGAAGTACTGCCTTTGCTGAGTGAGGATGATCTGAAGGCAAACTGCGAGCGACAAAAGCACCTTAAAATGGAAGGTCACAAGGGGCACAAAGAAGGAGAGCTTCATGCAGCCATCGGTGTGTGCTGCATGGGCTGTGAGCAAGGGCAGTAGCTGACTCCTGTGTGAGTCCTGTGTGCTTGGGGCTGTGGCACTCGTCATCACTGCCGCTGCCCCGGGCGCACAAGGAGCAGGGCAAGTGGCGCTGCTTCCTACTCTGGAGTTGGTTTGCCCAAGTCTTCTGTAATAAAATATAATAGCACCCCTGGATTTCCCATCCGTAAACAGTGTGTTTATCCAGGTTGCCTATTTCTAGCACTCTAAACACCCTTAGACAGATTATTGTGGGGTATTTCCAAAGAATTACTTAAATATTCAATGCCTTTGCTACCTGTACTCCTGCAAGTAGCTGGGCCCATCTAAAGCTTGTCATTACTTTTTCTATGTTTTACTTATATATAGTATGCACAGACTTACAAACAGTGACTCATTGGGGAAATGTGGTTTGTTTGGGTTTTTTTGTTTGAATTTGCCATTTTGTTTTTAATGTTTTAAGTTATACCTTTGCATACGTGTAGACATGCACGTAAATTTTCCTAGGTGTCCTTCTAGAGACATAGTCACACTCCTATATGAAAATAGGAGTCAGTGTAAGTGGCCATGTAACCTGCCAGCAGATAATTTGTACATTCCTTTTGGAAGAGGCATCAGGTAAAAATATTAATTTTGCTACTGAATATTAAGCTACAAGCAAAAGCTTGCCAAGTAGAGAGATTTGCAGTTTGTATAACTTGATTTTCCATGCTTGCTGACCATATTGTTCGGTATCTAGTGGGCTACATTTGACATCAGGAATGCTATTTACATTTAGTCAAACACTTTGAAAGTTACTAAATTGTCCGTGCGTCTCAAAAATATGCATGGCTTTTCCCCACACACACACCTTTCCATCTTAGCAAATCTGTTATCAGTGCAATTACTGGCTTTATCAGCACTGAGGAGCTGTCAGAAACAGAGTCCTGGTAGACAATCTATTCACTCTGCAAAGATAAAATGACTGATGTCCCTTGCACGGGGACCCGGCATCTCCTCTGGGCAATGCAATTGGGGAAAGATTTGAGTTCCTGCCTTATGCTAGAGCTTCTCCTCCTCTGCCATGCTTCATTGCTCTCTTGCCAGCATCGCTAGGGAAGATGTCTGCACTACCTTCTTTGAGAACTCTGTCCATCCTGATCAGCATGACATGAGTCATATGTAGGACACCGATGACAGCAGTGAAACTAAAATAAATACCTATTCAGGCAGTGGGATTTCACTCGGGCCATAGAATTATGCATCACAGGTAATAGAAAATATTCTAGAATTTCCACTTAGAAAGATATGCATGCCATACCCTAACAGCATACATCAGTAAATATACTTGATGCATAATAGGGATTCATAGGATGTTTGGGTGGTGGAAGTACATCTCCTCCAGGAAGACATTTTGACAGTTTAAGTGACTGCTTTGCTCCCTCAAAGCAGGCAGCCTGCAAGATGTGAGGCAATGATGAACTCTGTTTACAATTACAAACCCACTCCTAAGAGACACTTTACGAAACTAACACCATCATAGCAGATGATGACAGAAGAAAAAGGCTCAGGAGACCTTTGCTTCCACTTACAGTTACTATCATGTAAGAGATTAGCAGGACTTGATTCCCTTCCAGGAGATACCATAAGATAGATGACATTCTTGCCACTGAGACCATGACTGAATGTGTCTCCCAAGGGGCTGCTTCTCTCGCAGTGGGTAGAACCTCCGACCTTCTATAGCAATGCAAAATATGGTCTCTGATGTCAGAGTTAGTGACAGGGGGTAGTTTAGGCATGCTCCAGTAGAACAGGACATTGCTCTTGTCACGATAATAAAGAACATTTGTAGTTGGCTCTCAATTAACTTCTCACTTTTTTTTCTGCATTCAGGGACAGTTATAAGGGATTCACTTATCTCACTAAATTTGCTTTAATATGCCATGCAAGAAGACTGAAAAATCCACCATGCCTTTCTGAATCCAGTCCTCCTCTCTGGAGAGATGACATTTCAGCTCCAGGTGAGGCAATTACAGAGCTGATTGCAGGGGATGGAAACTGCTGTATCAACTCCCTGATTAAGAACTTGATTTGTATTTATTTATTTTTGATAGATGATTTATTTAGTTTTTCCATAACTAAATGCAATTGACACTCCATTGCAAGGTTTCACATGAATAAACTATTTTATTGTTGTCTTGGGTAGATGCCATTAGTGGGAAATATTAGAACCTTCCATTTTTGGACCGGGAATTGGAGTGTGAATTTTAGTGCTGCCTCATGTAAAAATCGCTCCGTTCATTTTCAGGCATGGAAAGATTTTGGATCTGGGAAATAAATGTCTTTAATGGACCACACAGGAAGCTTTCCAGCTGTCCTGGGTTTATCTGGGGTGGAGTTAACTTCCTTCTTAGTAGCTAGTGCAGTGCTGTGTTTTGGCTCTGATGTGAGAACAATATTGATAACTGCACTGATGTTTTCGGTTGCTGCTGGGTAATGTTTATATTAAGTCAAGGAGTTTTTGGTTTCTCGGGCCTTGCCAACAAGAAGGCTGGAGGGCACAAGAAACTGGGAGGGGACACAGCCAGGACAGCTGACCCCAACTAGCCAAAGAGCTATTCAATACCATGGGCATCATGCTTGGTATATAAACTTGGAGTGTTAGCTGGGGGGGGTCGTTGCTCGAGGACTGGCTGGGCATCAGTCAGAAGGTGGTGAGCAGTTGTACTGTGCACCACTTGTTTTCCTTTCTCCCTTTTTCTTTTGGATTTTATCCTTTTCCCCATCTTTCCATTATAACTGTTATTATTATTGCTGTTATTATTGTTATTATTATTGCTCTTTCCTTTTTTAATTCTGTTTAAACTATTAAATTGTTCTTATCTCAACCCTCCAGTTTTACATTCCTTTCCGATTCTCCTTCCCACCCCTCCGGGTGGGGGGAGTGAGCAAGCGGCTGTGTGGTGCTGGGTTGCCAGCTGGGGTTAAACCCTGACACCAGCACTTCTGAAATCTTTGGTATTTCTCCATTCCCAATGTTGTAGCACCGTTACATGCATTACTCATTCCTTGTATAGTCCTTCCAATTGCTTTCCTAGGTGGGCTTCTTCCCTATTCACTTCAAAGACCACAAGTCTGAGTTAAAATGTCTCCTCTTTACCATTTTAATCTACAAAATAGTAAGCCTGAGTGACTGGTTAACTGGTTGATGTCACCTTTGTGTCACAAACCTGTTAGAACTATCCCATCTGAGCAGGTATCTGATTTCTGGTTTGGGTTCCCATGCTTTGAGGCTGAGCATTTTAAAATTTCCTCAGCCTGGACAACACAAGGATGCTGTGCATTTGCTTCTACACAGTCTCCTGTGGGATGAGCATCCGAGGTGGCCATCCCTTTTACTGTGCCCTTGTCGCATTTCCATGTGTATCCTAAATGTCTTAATCAGTTTAGAAACACTCCATAAATTTCACTATAACAACTTCAAAATATTAATTCAAATGCATAACATATCTGTTGATTCCCCAAATCTTCATATTTTGTGGGGAAAATGGAGCTGTTGGGGGCACCCTACTGGGGTGGAGCAGAGTGGAAGGTGCTGCTCGGTGGTCAGGAGCACTGCAGTGCCACGGACAGCACGGGCAGGGAGATGCTCTGCATTAGGAGAACTTGCGGGAGCAGTGCTGCATCACGGCGATGCCTCCTCAAGACCCTCATCCTAACCCAGACTAGCTGAGAAGAAAGCACATATGCTGTGCAGGGGGTGTGTGGCTCACATTCATAAATAGACTGGTATGATGAGAATAATGATAGGAACAGAAATTGTCAGCATGTCCGTCAGCTACTTCTGTGGCTGTAGTTGCAAGTGAGTGAATTAATTCCTTTTGGATACTGGGACTTTACATCTCTACAGTTAAAGAAAGGATGGCTGCTGGGGGCTTTCTTTGTCCACCACCATCTCTGGTGAGCTGTGGGCTCACTCCAGCGCAAGGACTGATGCAGTCCACATTGGTGTGCACAAACATCTGACCTAAAAGTGACTCATTGTTTTTACCGATCAGAGGTAGAGCTGGAAGTGTGCCTATCTACCCTATAATTAGCAATGCTAATTAGTGGGGCTTCAGGCTGGCTCTGACTGACCATTTAGGCAGCAAATAGAAGGCAGCCTTAGCTCTTTGTCTAGGGCTGAGAGAGGTACAGAATGCCCTTAGAAGTTGATGATGGCAATGGCATTTTGTAGGAAAAATGCACATAACAGAGGATATTACTTACATTTTTCATGATCACAGATACCTCAACGTCATTAGCTCCAAAGAGCTGTACTGTTCTGAAGTCATATCTTCTTGCTGTCACTGCTCCTTCTCCATCAGTGTGCCCATTACATCGTCAGTGCTTTGGGACATTTTCCCCTCAATACTTTAATCTCTACTAATTCAAAATGTTTCTGTTTTTGTCCCTCATCTCTTTTTCTGACTTCTACAGATCTTTTGCAATATTTCTGTCATCTCCAAAGTTTGATTGGCTTCCAAGGCAGCACCATCTGTCTATTTAACTAATATGCTTCTCATGCCTTCTTCCTGATCACTAAAGGTGATGTTAAATAAGAACAATCATAAGACAGATTCCTCTGCTATCTTTTTTAGCTGCATCTGACAATTTGATGCTTCAAAAATCTATCGTTACCCATTGTTTACCATCAGTCAGCCAATTTTCTGGCCAGATATGGTGCTCATATCCAGTTCTGTTGAAATTATTTTTTTCAGGGGAATTTATATTCATCACAGAAGAAAATTAATCCTGTGGTAAGATAGGTGTGATGAATTGTTCTCTGCTTGCGCTTATCCTCTCCACTGATAATGGAACAACCTCTATGTCCCACCTTAACTCCATAAAAATTTGTTAGATTAATATAAATGTCTATTTCTCTCCTACTTGTCTAAGATACTCCATAGCCATTTTCCTTTTGAATTGCTTGGAGAATTCAATAGTGCAAAATGATGTTACCAATATCAGGCACTCTCAGCTGCATGAATTCTTACCACATTTTATATTAGCAGTGATTTATCTGAAAATGGTTGACAGAGAGTTAATAAATAGTAATCTGTTTTAAAAGCATATATAATGTTTATTCCAAAATTGTTACATCACCAGCAGACATTACAGAAGTTTGAAAGCAATTTATTGACCTAGATAACAATCTCTGTGTTTAATTGAAACATTTATTATTCACTTAGTAATCTTTTATGAACCGTTAAGAAAATAAATGGAATATGAAGTGTGACAGCAAGTTTCTCAATAAGGTCTACACTAAAAGGACAAAAAAATCCCAACTCTAATCTCTGCCTCAGGTTGTACATAAAATCTATTGAAACAGCACCAATTTATTATTATCCGTACTCTCAGCAGAGCACATGAACCCAACACGTGAATGGTTTACATGCCTAGCTAGACAAGAAAGTGATGTTATCTTAGTAAGCCCTGGGGCTGGAAGGCTCTGATGAAGACCCTATACTCACCGTGCTGTGAAACAGAAAGAGAGAAAAAAGACCCAACAGAAATCCCCTCTAATACTCCCTACTTTACTTTTCAGTGTAGCCTATTTGAACTACAGTTGTCCTTAGGGTCACAACTAAGGAAAGAAGACCCAAACTTCTTTTAGTAAAAGTTTGATTTCAAGTAGCCTCTGTCCTCTTCACGTTAGCTGGTAGAAAGCACTCTGAACCCTTCACACCAACAACAGACAAAAGAAAAAGGATTCATAGTGCACTTTGGTTTGAATATATTATGGTCACTGAATTGACACCACTCTTCTTCCAAACATTTTTCCCTGGAGTGTTTTCAGAGCTCCCCATGGCATTTGTCATTATACCAGTGTTCTTTTTATATTTACTCTGCTTTTGCAAAGTGCCACATGGAAAGGCAAGAAATGTGACAGTGTAAGTAAAGGACCCTCATGTTAAAAAACTCAAACCGAAACAGCAAAAACACCCAACAAAAGAAAACAACAGTGGGATCAAGCAGCTGTGATTTTCTTCTTTGTAACATTAGTCTTCTCAAGATCAGCTGTGGGCTGAAGAATTAGAAGAATATATGCTTTGAAAACTAAAAAGTTGCCTTTGTTTGTTCCTGACTTTCACGTATCCACAATACAACCCCCTTAGTTCTAAGACTGGCATAAATTAATAGCTATTGTTGGGGGAGAACAGCCAGAAACTGAGACCTAAAAATGTGTACAGAGCTTGAAATGGTCTCACACTAAACCACGCAAGACCTTCCAATAGCCAGTAAGGAAACTGTTTGCGTTTATTGCATGGGCTTCTTGTAGGAAGAGGACTCCAGCATTCAGTGCTTAAGACTTTTTCATCCATATGTGGAAATGTTAATGAGAAATTGCTTCTTGAAAATCATCTGAGCTTGATTAGTTGCCAGCTCTTGACATGACGGCCAGGACCTTCATGGCAGCGTTATCCAGCGCTTCCTCGAGAGCAGGGCAAGTCCCCTGCTGCTTGCTAGAGTCAGTGGAGTTTACAGCAGCGAGGAGACACCTTTTGACTCATCCTTCCCTAATGATGAGGGGATGAAACACCGCCGGCATGATGCCAAAGGAGAGGAATCAGCTCCTGCTGGGAAGATGGCTTGTCAGCCAGCAGAGCCAGCCTGCTGTTGAGGGGGATAATCATGTCATCTAACTCCTTCACAAAGACTTCAGCTCCATTTTTAAAATTGCTTCTCACCCATTTGATAGTCAAGAAAACTTCAGTTAATTTCCAGCCTAAAACTATTCATGATCAATTTATGCTTCTTTGCCCCTGTGCCAGTGGCGCCATTAGCTTGCAGAGCTGATTTCCACAGTTCATTTATAAAGGGAAATCAGTTTTCCTCTTTGAAATTCTTCTTGTAGACAAATTTCCCAGTCCACAAGTTATCTGACCTGCACATCTCCAGCTTGAATGAATCTTCATTGAACATGAGTGAGCAGAGGCACACCTAGCAACCCAGCACCTCACACAATAATACTGATCCTTCTTTATCTCTGCAGGATAGACATGTTCTACTATCTGCAAAGATTAGGTTTGGCTTTTTATAGCTGCGTAACACCGGTGGCTTAGAGTCCATTTGCAGTTTGATTATTGTGTCAGGTCTTTTTTTTTCCACTGCTGAACTTCCACACCCCAGCAGGAACTCTTGTTATATACTTTTAAATGTGCATAACATTTTTACAGTGTTAATATATTGTAATAAATAGAATGACTTTGCAGTTTACACTATTGCATTTATTTCCATTTCCATTATTCCAGTGCCCAAAGTCATCTAGTTCTTAATCTGTAATATGCTGAACATCTCCCGCAATGAAGAAGGTTTCTCAACTTTGTGCTATTAGCAAATTAAATTTGCACACTGAAACTTTTTTTTTGTTTGCAGAAATTAATGAAAATATTAAATAAGATTAGCCCTAAGGATGATCTTGAGTTTTGCTGATGTTATAAAATTATTCAGGGTAGTAAAAACCAAAACTGATCTTAGGGTTCTGAGGGAGTAATAAAGTGGCAGATTAAATTCAATGTTGATAAATGCAAAGTAATGCACATGGGGAAAACAACACTAAATACATATATACGATGATAAGATCTAAATTAGCTATTATCATTCTGCAAAGAGATCATAGAGTCACTGCAGATTGCTCAACAAAAGCATCTGTTCGTTGCTCTGCGGCGGTCTGAAAAGGTAAACAGTATGTAAGGTATTAAAACAACCAACAGCAGCAGGGAAAGCAGCACTGTGCCACTGAATAAGCCCAAGATTTGCCTGCGTCCTGAATACTGCGTGCATGGCAGGTCACCATGTCTCAAAACGGAGTAGGCAAAAACTAGTGAAGATACAGAGAACAGCAACAAAGACAATCAAAAACGTGGGATGGTTTCTGTCCTAGGAGAGATTAAATAGACTAGAAGTCTTCACCTCTGAAAAGAGGTCACTAGAAGAAGTGATAGAGCTATATAAAATAGTGGCTGGAAAGAAAAGGTGAATAAGGAATAGTTATCCTTTCTTCCGCTGTGAGAGGAGCTTGGGAGCATCAAATGAAACTATGAGGCTGGATTTCTGTAACAGACAAGGAGGAGCTAGCTGCTATTTTGCAAGAATTCCCAAAATGCATACACACATAAAGCAAATACCAGGACAGCATTTCCCAGTTTTCTTTAGACACATAGCATTCATTAGATGGAAAAGTGTTGTGCTTTGCAAATATAACTTCCTTGGACACTACTAATACTAGTATTATCTTAAAACAACTAGGTAAAGTTTTGCCTTTTTTTTTTTTTTTTTTTTAAGGGGGGACTATTTCATATAGCTTGTAGAGATAAGAATTTGATTTTAAATGGTCTGTATTCTTTCATACTCCTTCTATCTTTTATATTTGGAATGTTTCCAGCAAAATCCAGGCAAATGGCTGTCAATCTGGTCTGTGACTTTGGTATAGTACCCATAAAATTAACCGGACACAAATTAGTATTAGCAGGACATCTCCTGATCATCAGGAGATCAGTTGTCACTTTCAATGACACTTGCTGCCACCCTGATCCCACAGGGAAGAAAAAAATAAAAAGTATGGTAAGATCAGCCCAAAAAAGAGTACTAGTCCGGGATAGTTTGGGAAATATTAATTTTTTTCCCCAATTGTCAGAAGCAGCTTATCCTTCCAGAATCCCTCAGGGCTGTTTTAAGTCAGATTAAGACATCATTTATACTGACAGACTATGTGAGAAATGGGATCAGACCGTCTTGTGTGGGTCCCACTGGGAAAGTGAAGAACTCCAAAGATTTGCTGAATACATACTGCCTCAAAAAGCTTAAACTCTGCCCAGCTGTCAAGCGGCCTCTGGTCATTCCCAGAGAGAAGTACAAGACACATTTCCCAGTTTGTCTGTCAAATGGAGGAATCAGCATGTGCCCCAGACTCTACAAGAAAGAAGATCGTAGGAATTGTAAGTGGCAATATTACCTAAATACTGTTTTGTTTGAGCAGAGGCCAGGATAAAAAGCATTCACAGTTAATTCCAACCCACTTGAAGCCAAAGAGGATTTTTGGGGGAAAAATAAATATGAAAATTTTAGTAAAACTTCCTCAGTTTGTTGGGAATTCTGGCATGGTAGCTGTGTAGCTTACTTAAAAGGTCAACGAGAATCTCATGAATAAAACCTAACATTAAAATGAAAACACAGTATTTAAAATTTCCCTGGCTCTCCTTGCTCAAAAACTGATTAAGCACAGAACTGCTGCTATCCTGTAAAATGCTTGTAAATGAGTCATCTTCTCATCAGCAAAGCCCCAAAAGTTCAGATACAATTGCCTAAGAAAGAAGATTTTCAAAACTATGGCATATCAGTTGGAAGATGCTGATAACTTCCACTTTGCAGGAGGCTCTGAAAAAAAAAAAAAACAAAACTGAAAAAAAAAAGCTCAGATAACTTCTCTTTTAAGGTTTCCCCAGCTGACTGATTAAAAAAAGTCACAACAGAAAAGTCAAAAGTCACATTTTCTCCAGCATTGCTGAGAATCCTACTATCTGAGCAATTACATGAGATAAAGATACAAAGCACTAAAGGACTGTGAGATCAGATTTAGTCTTCTAATTTTTTGCTGCTTTTTAAAAAAATAAACAGGGGGTGGAGTGAGGAGGCAGCTTTTCTTTTTTAAATTACATTTGTATCTTAGGAAAAAACCTTATTGGAGATATGCCACGGCCAGAGCGGGGAATATGCTTTTACTAGATTTTGTTGTTTTGCTTGAGGAACTGGTCTAATTTATATCAGCTAAAAGCACTTTTTAAGATGAATTGAAAGCAGAAGGACACCTGAGTTTATACTTTCATGAATCTCTTTTAGATATCTTTGAAGGACAAAATTGAAGGTCGTCTTTACTGTCTATAGAAGCCAGTCAGAAAACTTGAAAATGATAAATTTTGCTCCAGACGATAACTAAGGAGAGACAGAGGATTTTGATCCTCAGCAAAATCTTTCTTTTACTGTTACAAGGTAATATATTTAGTTGCCTCTGGACATAGTAGCTGAGAATTGGACTAGTGGTTTATTATAGCAAATAGTGGATTTGAGGGACAAAGAGGAAGTTTCTAGGGAAAACCTTTTGATATAGCGTATGTGATAAGGTGTGGGTGGTCTCTCTTCTTGGCTGGTTCTCTCTGCTCATGCTGTTCTTGGGTTTAATCAGAAGGTCTTTTTCCTTTCTCAGATGTTGATGATGGACTTTACATGTCAATGGAGATCCTAGGGAGTTCCCACAGACATTTTCTGGGTATGAGAAGTTTGGATTCCTGCAAGGACAAGCACAGGGTGGATAACAAAGGGACCTTGGATAAGCTTGCCAAGACACGTCAGGCTGACAGAGCCATGATTTGCAGTCCCTTTCCTGAAATACTGGGTTTTGCTGTGCTGTGCTGTGCTGTGCTGTGCTGTGCTGTGCTGTGCTGGGGTATTCAAGCAAAGTGGGAATCTCAGTCGCAGATTTACTGGAAAAGCCCCAGGTGAGAAATCATCTGATATATGGCAACAGTAAACTTCTGGGATGGAACAGAGCATTGCCCTGAGGCAGGGGCGAGCCTTGTGAGGAGACATGAACTTCTCTTTGGAAACACCCCCCCATTCAGAGGGAATTGCACATCCCGATGCAGGAACAGGTACCTGGCCTTTGCACCACCTCCACTGCAGCATCAGGCACCTTTGGGGACAGGCAGGAAAAGGGGCACAAGCAGGTGGGTGCAGGAAGAAGGAATGATGGGCAGCAAGAGAACAGCGATCTTCTACAAAGAAACAAGAACCTCAGGAAAAGGATAAAGAGATTCAGAAAGAAACACACAGGACTTCCCAGGGGTCCGCTGCTGCGTAGTGTGACCCACTGTCCCACAGCCACCACCAGAGCTACAACGGTGCAAAGGTCTGTCGTTATCTCCGCACCCAGGCAAGGGAAGAAACCTGCCGATTCCAAAACTGTTGTAATAAGATGAGAAAGGCTTTTTGGCATCTAATAGGCTCAAACAAACCTGGAGTAAGGGTAGCCCGTCTTACCAGAAGGAAAGATTTGCAGAGGAAGAGAAAATACACACTCTATTCATTTTTACAAGCTTTATTTTTCATTATCAAATTTTTAAAAGCAAGCAAGCAAGCAAACAAACGAACAAAAAAATCCCAAATCCTATCTGCCTGCTGTGCCTTCATTGGATTACTGAGATATATACTTGCTGAATCAGAATGTAGATATAAGACCTCTCTTTTTTTTTAACAGCATCAGTTACCTGCCACTGTTTTAATATATCAGGAGCTGGTTCCTCCTTTTTGGAGCAGTGCTATCTCCAGCCTGCAGCATGCATTTCACAGCAGAACGTCTTATGAGAAATTCCCTCTGGGATACCTTGAGCTCTACTAGAACTGGAAGAAAGCAGCTTCAAAGACAGTTTGCTTCCATGATTTTTGCTTTTTTTAAGTCTGTGGTTTTACTCTCCAGTTTGGAAAACCAGATCAACCAGTTGAAGTTAATCAAGCACTTTACACGGGGGTGGACGGTACACCATTTAGAAACTGATGGCCGATTTCTAAGGAGATCTGACACTTCTCTTTCTGCAGAGATGCCAGGAGAGTGGGAAATGGGGATCTTTGCAGGAAAGAAAGGCATGGAACAAAGAAAATCCTCTGGCAGAGTGTCAGAGCCTGGGAGCAGTGGCAAGCAATGGGACTGTCCTCACAGAGGCAGGCAGATCAGTGGGGAGGCAAGGAAGAAAAACACACCAGGAGCTTGCAGGGCAGGAGGTGTGGGGACAGCTACCTCCTGCTGGGCTGTTGAGATTTCAAGGGTGGCTGTAAATAGGACTGAGACCCAGAGACCGGAGCATTCATGGCTGAAGGGGTTGGAAAGCCCTTGCTGACTGCATAGCTCTAGGAGGCTCAGGACATCATCCGTACTTGCATAACACAAGTAATTGATGCTCCTAAGCATCACAGGCCTGGCCTAAGGACAATGGTCTGAACCCGATGGCTTTCTGAAACCCTGTCTGGATGCCAGCTGCCACCCTTGCTGTTCATGCTAGAGCAAGGCTTGGAAATTTGCCCCCAGGCTGCAGGACTGGACACCTTGCTGCTCAAGCCTGCACCTAGGAAAAAGACACTGCATCAGGGCAGCCCACAGGCATCACAAATGTAAAGTACAATATTGCCTGCTTAAGTACTTTCAGATTCCCCACTAGCAAAAGAGAGATCTCTGTAAAGCCTTATTGAGCTTTTATTTTTTCATTTAATATTTTCAGATGTTAACAAATCCAGCAGTGATTTCATCCTCCTTGTAAAATGAGGTGATTAAGATCTTTCCTATCACAGAGGGCTCCGTTTTTCCTTCATGCCACAGTCTTTATTCCCTATGTGATAATGTGGTAGCATGCTATAGTGCCACTCGACTTGTCAGGAATATTTTTTAATGTTTTTCTTTATGAAAGAATTCCTATCTTCTAAACACTTGCTCTAATCCTCCTGGAACAATCTCTGTTTCAATTATTAAAAGTAACCTCTTAGACTCACGCAATTAAAAACAAATTTATTTGAAATGTTAGATTGTTGGTTAGAGGAGACTTCAGTCTTCTTACGGTTTCTAATTCCTTGAGCAGTGACACTGAAACCAAGATTTCAGCTGGTACGGTGCACAGTCATTCCATCAGTCAGTGTCTGTGAACCCCTGTAGAAAGGCAAATATAGCCAGTTCTGTCCGTTATTACACCTATTATATGCAATGTTGCTCCTATGAACTTTAAGAAAATTGTTGATGTATTTATGGAGTCTATTTTGGTTTTGGTTTGGTTTGGTTTTCTCTGTGATTCATCTTCTACAGTCCTGTTCTTGTTAGGAATCTCAGCTTTCCTATTTCTTCTCATTTAATTTTCTTTTATTTAATTTCTAAGTTTCATAATTACATAGAAATACCTGATATGACAAGCTGTAAAAGTCTGCAAAGCAAAAAGCTAACAAAGATTGTACATAGATAGTAATTATGGTCATAGTTTTTAGAAAAATGTCATTTGGGGAGTGATTTCACATGGAATTTTGGGGTTCTGACAGTGGTGAGTGGGTTTACATTCCTTCCCTCGCTCTGCTGCCTCCCATGCTTGAGCCAGCCTCAGCGTAGCAAGCACAATGGGTGCATGAGGATGGGGAAAATCTGCTACCCAGCGTCAGCGGGTACATGACAGCGAAGGACATTTCTGTGATCAAAATGGCAAACTGAGTGGAAGGAACATAAAAAAAAAAAAAACCACACACAAAAAAAAAACAAACCAAAAAGTAAAACATAACACCATTGTGCAGCTTTATAAATCTATGGTACTCTAAATCCTGAATACAAAATGTAGGTTTCATCACAGTATTTCCAAGCTAATAAAAAACCTGAGGTATGATGAGGAAAATGAGAATAGGAGACAGGTTCGCGAAGAGGACAGCCTGAGAATCCTGAACTTGACAAAGAGACACCAGTGCAAAGTTGGTAAGGGATATTAATAATTATTTTTTAATTGCACAAGAGCAAGGCGACCCAATACTATGATCAAGAAGCAAGTTGAAAATCAATTATTCTCAGGTGCTCTCTTGAGAGATAGTTTGTTCCCATCTTCATCAGCCCAACATCTCAGCCCTCCGTGTGGCAGGCTATCAGGTAGATGTGCTGCTTCACCGGGCGGTCAGCTGGGCAGATCCTGCCCCTTTGTGTCACCTTCCCTCTACACCCTGAAATAACCCTTGGACAAGAGCTCTCCGTTTGCATAAATACTGCAGGCATGGCTAGAACCCCCCTGTCGAGCAATGCCACTTGTTACTCTCTATCTTGCCATACAGCTGTGCCTAAGGACCACTAGAGCACGTCACTGGGTGAGGTTGGCCTGAATTCCTGAAACTGTCAGTAGCTGAAAAGCCAAAACATAACCCAGAGAGAAGGTGGCCAGGTAGGCAAGAGGGAGAGGATAAACTACATCGAGAAGTGGTGTACACACAAAGCATTTGTGAATTATGACAGGTTTGGCAGAAATATTTCTTTATCTATCTACACACACATGTGTATATACTACTGCTGAAATAAGCTTCTTTGAACATGATGTTTTTTTCATAATTTCCACCAGTTTAATGGAATTAACCTTCCCTTTCTAGCAAAGGACTTCTTCAGATGACTAGATAAAACTACTTGAACTTCTTCCTTGCCCTGATAAAACATCCAGATACAGAAACCTCTGCTTTCTGAGGGCAAAGACAGCTGGTCAATTTGTCAGATAATTAGGCTGTTAATAAACTGGACACACTTCTTCCTCATCTAATAATAATCATGACAACTTCCTATGTAACATTTCTCTATATTTTTCTTTTCACTCCACTATTTTCAAGCTCATTTGTGGCCTTTCTGCTTCTTACACTTGGCTCTCTTCAAGGTTGTATGCTTCTCCCTATAGAGCAATCTGGCATCCCTAAGAGTGATAGTCCTAGAAATGGAAATCTGGCTCCCATTTCTCATACTTGCTTTCTTGCACTGCTTGACTGTGCATTCTGGAGAAAGGACCTTGATGCTCAGCAGGACCCAATGGCCCTGAACCAAGCTGAAGCAGCTCCCTCCCAACTCCAGATATACCTCATATTCTCTAAATCTACCCACAGTCTTGGGACTGCCTTAGCAACACTGGATCAAAATTTGCAAATAACTTCAATTAACAAACGCAGAAATACAAAGCTTTGAATTTGGCTATTCTTCAAGCAGAACATTCAGAAGTTTAATTTCCAAGCAATGTTTCAGACTGAGGAGTAATGTCACGTCTTCTGAAAGGAGGGTTATCAATACCTGCGAATGCAAGTTTCATTTTGCTCCAAGCCAAGGAGAATGCCCTCATGATTTGTCTCCAGTTTATTTATTTATCCAAGAGAAACAGATAAAGAAAAAGCACAAATGATCTCCAATGTTTTTTTTTTCTTTGCTTTTAATTTTGATTTTTTCATCCAGCAAAGCAGAAAAATGAAATATCTGTTGAGCTCTTAAGATGAATGTTCTCAGATTAAGTGTTGCCAGTCTCAGGGGTTTATGATGATTCCTACCCAGTTTACTAAATACCATAAACCTTCTCTTTCTTCAAGCATGCAGTCAGGTAAGAATCTCAGCTTGTTCCTTCAGAAAGTCTTTTTCAAGCTTACCCAGTCTCATTGGGGTGATTGGGAGCATGGCCTAAGTGCCCACCATTGGTTTAGTATCTAAAGGCAACCCAAAAGATCCCCGATGGATTGTGCTTCCAACAGCAGCTTGAAATAGGAGTTGGGCCAGGTGGCCTCTGCAGATCTTTACCAACTTTTTGCTTTGGTTCTCTGTCATCCTCCCTTCAGAAGATAGTCTGAGGGTATTTTAGAGTCAGTCTCAGAGGATTTTAAGAGCTCATTGGTGGTATTGCAGCTCCCACAGATTTCAGTGAGAGCTGTGGATGCTTGGACCCAATTCTTTCTGTCAAATCTTCATGTGCAAAACATTGCTTCTCTCCCTCACGGAGCCACTCTGGTCATTGAAAGTAAGGACCTGTCTGTACAACACACACTTCATGCGAGGTTTGGCAAGAGCATTACAACAACCAGCAGGGAGTCCTTCTTAGCTAACAGAACGGGTTTGCTGCTCAAGGCGGACACTCTGGTGTCTTTTTTTGTTTGTTTGTTTTGTTTTCTTTTTCATAGACAACATCCTGAAATCCTCTTAAACACTAAAAGGACTGAAAGCCAACAACATGAAGCTTTTGCAAATGTCTGGCGAACCCTGGGGCGTGAGCAGTAGTCAGTCTCTTTTGTCTTCATCGAGGCTAAGCTTAGGTTGTGAGCGATGCATTGACACATTGAACCAAAGCTAAGAAGGAAATGCACCTTTAAAAATCCCTGCAACCTAGGTCAAGAGTTAAGGACACCAAATGAAATCAGACTGAAGGAACAAAACAAAAAGAGAACAGGCTAAGGTTAAAGAACAATCTAAAATGGATTAATCAGGCAACAGGTTAAAACTAAATACAACTCTTTGCAAGTCCTCCAAAACCCACAAGCTCTAGCTCGTATCCTTCCTGTGGTCACTGACTGGGTGAAGACCTTTGAGTCTGTGTGTTTGTGTGTGGTTGCCTGAAAAAGAATAGATGTCTGATGGCCACTGCTGTGACAGCGTGGCTGACGCTGACTTCTGATGTGGACCACCACGGGTTCAGCCACCACACAGCCCCATCTGCCACACCACGGCAGCCTGCTTGCTTTTTAATGTCTCACCACTCCACCGGTCTGTACGGAGCAAAACTCATTTCAGGCAATACTTCGTTTTGACTTAGCAACAATCGAAGGGACAACCTGGCAAAGGGCTGAAACGAGAGAAGTGGTCCATGACTCCTGACAGCCTGACTCCAGCCTCTCCATCCTTCACACATCGTGACAGCTCCCAGCTCGGTAAGTGACCCCTAAAAGCCTGCATCCACAGCAGTGCTGAAAGGGAGGGCAGGTACAGAATGATGCTTCCCACCATATACTTGATCTGCAGGTTAGTTGCTTCACAATTAGTGCCTTTAATCATTCTCAGTAAGCGCTGTCTAGTTGCTTTTCTTTTTACCCATTTGTGTAATAAAAAATATGAATAAAATTAATCATATTAATAACAATTATACCAAGATCTTTAAAAGAGCAGAAAATGAAAAAGCCATTTCCCATGCAAGCAGATGAAAGAAAGTGACTACTAGGATGAGAAATGCTTCTTTGCTGTATGAAGTAGAAGAGGAATAATAGCAGGTGGCCCAGGTAGGCTGACACAGCTACTACCCTGTGTAAGTCACTGGTTAAATGTGGGTGCTGGTAGGTGAAATAATCACCAGCTGCCTCCTTTCCCCAGTATAAACTGAAATAAAGGATTTGCAAAGTTGTATGCTGATAGTACACACATTTCAATATAGCTACATGCATATTCATGAGTGAAAACTGCTCTACTTAATAGCAACTTATAGCCAAATGCCAACATTCTTATCCAGAAAAATCCCTCATTTGGCTGGGTGGGAGATCTGCCCAAACTCAGGCATCCAGGAACTGATTTTAAATGCACGCTACAGAAAACATTTTCCTGTTCTTCATCTCCAGCACTAGATTAGCATTTAGAAATTCCAAAATTCAAGTGGCAACTGTATTTTTTATACCTCCGGGAGCTGCAAATAATCTGGCCCAGAACAATAAAAGCTTTTCCTCCAGAAAACTCCTCTGCTGCACCATGCAGCTTCTCCAAAGGCTTGGTGTCTGAGAGCCGTACAACACGCTGGGCTTGCTGCTTGCTTCTTCAGCCACAGCCTGGGACGGAGCCTGGAGGGGCTGGTGAATGGGAAAAGTGCGGGAGAACTGAGTTTGCACATTCCTAGCCTGCTGGTTTGCAAATACTTCTGTATGCCAAAGGGTACTGGAAATCCAAGTCCTTGGCAATGCAGGATTTTGCAGCGGTTCCGAAGCAGTGGTTCCAAAGTAGAGCAACCCTTCTCAGCTCACTGCTTTTCTGTGTAGGGCAGGGCAAAAGCAAGCCCTTCTTAATCACCCTGAAGTCAATGAGGGGCACTGCCACCCTGTCGCTCGATGATTAATTACTGCATCTGTAGGCAGAGCTGCCAGCAAGCAAGTGGGCATCATCCACGACGCGCATGCAGCCACGTATTTAATGGGAATTCTGTAGAGACAAGGCAGCTAGCACAGGCTCAGGAGGGGAAAGGGGGGCCTTGCCCCAGTAAATCAGCATCTGCCACGCAGCAGCTGCAAGACCAACAAAGCTCCTTCAGAAGACAACAAGAGAAAACCCTTAAGCCACCGGAGGAAACTGTGTTATTATTCATCTTCTTCCTAGAGCATTCCACAAATGTTCCCAAAATCATTTTTTCTACGGGTACACCTGAAGTCACTGGTGCTGGAAATTCATGAAGCAAACACAGTGAGAATCGCACTGTTTCACTGGACTTTAAGAGATCACAACCCACAGCAGCTGGGAACTCTGATTTTATGCAGTTTTTCTTTATTTCCCCTAGCTGTAGGCACTTACAGAACTGGGGCGGGGGGCTATTAGTTGTGAAGATATGGCACTGACATGTCCTCACAAACACACACAGCCCTGTTGCAAAGACGTGCACAGGAGATTCACAGTAAGGGGTGAGTTAGGATTTCTTTCTTCTGAGCTGCTGCAGAACTGCTTTGCCTTTGGGGAAAAAAAAAAAAAAAAAAAAAGAAAAAAGAAGAAGAAGAAGAAGAAGATTTGGACTTAAACAAAGGTGGTTTTGAAGTATTACTTTTGTGTGACTATATCCTCTCCCAGATTGGCACACACCGGAGGGTGACATTGCAGTTACATCCCCTCCCCTGGGCCTGTCCCCTGGCTTAGAGCACACGGCAGAAGTGGGTGGCATTCACTTCTCATTGCTCCTTTGTCCCAAAGCTGGAGGCATCTTTTTGTTTTAGCGGCACATTGTGTTCCTTGACAAGACAGAGCTAATGCCCTGAGCAGGATTCTATTCACACAGTAGCAGTGGATTAGAGATTTGATTTTCCTTTTTAACAAATCAGTATAGCAGATGGCACTGGGAAAAGAAAATGCATGTACTACAGGGATGTAGCAGAGCTTCCCAAATCCCTGCCACACAGGGGACAGCACTAAAGGGCAGATAGATGCAGGCCAAGAAATGATGAATACTGCCTCCAATTTATTTCCCCATTCAGAGCAGCGAGACCCAATGTGCCCCCCAGCTGCCAGTGCTCTCCGTAGTATCAGAGACAGGTTCAGTGGCATTCTAGCCTTAATGCCTGATGGGTTCCTATTGCTGTTACTGCCCGCCTATCCAAAACCAAAGGTACCACATTTCTAGGATGTAACAACTGCATTTTTTCTGCCCAGGTTTTTCTGACACAGCTAGGTTACAGTCACAACCTGCACCTCTATTAAGCTGCTAGTACAACTGCGTGAACAAATACTGTACCTACCTCTTTTAACTCATCTTGGTCACCTAGTTGAGGTAAGGGCTAAACACATAACGTGACCTCAACCTCAGCTGGGACCGCTTGCCCAAAAGCACATACCTGGCACATGTAACAGCAAGCACACCCCTGCAGCACCCCTTCTGCTGAAAGCCCCAGGGGGACCAAGGGTCCGAGATACAAAGGATGCGCACTGCTCATTTCCATGCTAGGAGAATATCCATTCAGACATTTAGTAAAGGAAATTTGGGATGGCACTGTCACCACACCAATCAGAATAGTCACAAGCTCTGTGAAAGTGAATTAACTTACAGAAACTCTCCCTATCTCTGGTGCATAGCTTGACAAAGCACAGTATGTAGGAACAGATACCCTTCCTTTCTCCATTAAGCTGCAATTTTTCTCCCCACTCACACAAAAAGTTTAGAGGAAACTGCCAATTGTCCCTGGATAAAATAGCATAACATATTGACAACATTTTCACTTCTTGGCCCTTGACATCCACTCACTGTTACAGACTATTTAATAACGGAAGGGAAAGGGAGATGCTGCAGTTTTCTCTACAACAGCTGCATCTTCTCTTTGTTGTGATCAGCCTTATACTGGTTTCTTATAGCTAAGTAGCAACAGGAGGGCATTACCGGCAGCAGTGCCCTTATCAGACAAAGCCACAAACCCACCCAAAAGTCACTGCATAGATTGTTTCTTTTCACTGAGCAAAATATATTTCGCTGCAGTTCTTTTTTATTAACGTATTTTGAAGCCTTTCTGTGCTGTATGCCTGACACTTAGTCAGTGTCCTTTGCACTGACTGCTGCTGTAAGTTACTTCTTTGGGAAAAAAAATGTCTCTTTCAGAGAAATAATTGGAAGAGGGTGATGGAGGGTGACCTTAACTCTGCAAATTCTGCAGGATTTCGTGCAACAGGATGGGGGATGTCACTCCAAGGGTTCGGACAGGGGGCAAGGTCCCTCTCTTCATTTACGGTACTATCTAAGGGACAATGGAGAAAAATTTTATCTGTGAAATTTTGCAAGGTAAAATAAAGAGGTCCGTGTCCCCCAGAACAGTGAACCTGGAGTGCTGTAGTAGGTGGCAATGCTCCCTCCCTTCTTGGACCACCATCACTTACCGCCAAGCAAGAGGCAAGACATAACTCTGAGTCAGTTCTTGCTTTCTCTGTGCTGGCAGCGAGCAGCTGCCAGCTCCTTCCCGCAGCACAGCCCTTCTCCCTCGGCAGCGCCTTTGCTGCAGTGGTGGATGTGTAGGTGGGGACTCTGCTCCTTACCCACTCCATACCTTGCTCTCTCCTTGCCTATCCAGCTCGGAGGCATAGGAAGCAGCAGTTATGCAGACAAATGTCCTTTCCCATGAACAAGTGACTCAATGGCCACCACAATTGACCCAGCAGAAGGAGAGGGACTGCTTTATGCTCTTTTATTTCATTGCCAGACCAGTCAGGAGGATGTGTTACACCCTGAATTTCTGTTCAGACAGAAGGAGAAAATTCATAGCAGCATTCAGAGACTTTGTCTCTCCCTCCTGCCTCTCCCTTTTTCTATTACTTTTCTGCTGGAGACTAAATTTTGTTCCAGACAAGTAACCCATGGCAGTCGACTCAGCCAAGAGGGCACTTGGTTGGAGTGTATTGCACAGACGATGAGAGAAGTGCCAGGAGTCAGGGACAGACAGGGATGTGCAGAAAATTACAGCAATGAGGAAAAAGTCTTCCAGAAATACAATCCAAATTTTTCAGCTCTGTTTCAGCAGCCGTCTCGGAAGACTCTGTTAAAGCAAGAATTTTTGTGCTGTGACTTGTTACCTAAAAAATAAATAGGGAACAAGAAGCAAAGTGCTCAGGCTGGTTTATCTGAATGAGACAGCAACTTTTTTTATGGATACAGAATCTCAGATTAACAAGGAGATGCTTCTGACATGTTTTAGGAGTGGCTCCAGGGACTTCCTGGACACAGAATTTCAGAGCTGTGTGTGTTTAAGTGCAGCCCCATCAGGTCGTGTACAGAGAGATGCATATCACATCAGCCAGAGGGGGAAAAAACACGAGGCCATTCTTGCACTTGCTTTGTCCTTGCTGCTGTCTGTAGTTCTCCAGAGCTGGATTGAAAGTGCTTATTCAAAACAATATAGTCACAGTGATGGATGGCCATTTCCACTATTCACACAAATGCTTTCTTAACTCATTATACCTGACAGGTAATGCTGGAGGAAATAACCACGAGGGGTCTTAATGCAACAAGCATTTAAGTACGTGTGTAAACATTTTGTTGATTTATGCTGAGAAACAAGCAGCTTCTGGGAGTGTGTCTTTACCAACCAGTATGGGAATTCTTTGAGGTTTATCTTTTGGGGGATTTTTTCTTTCTTGTCAGTCCGTGCTTCTAGCTTTTTACATGGCTAAGAATAAATCAGAGGATGGTCTTCCTTAATTTCAAACTGGAAGAGACTAAGATTGTTGTAGTATCTTGTGACTAGAAATCTCAGGCTGAGTTTCCCAAGCAGTTCTCCTTCCCCTTCGTTTCTGAGTATTAAAGGGAAAATCAGGAATTGTTTTCACTGTGGGAAAATGCATGTACTGGTTGCATTGTAACATAAAATATACACTGTCATGAAAATGTCAGGGTTTTTTTTTTCCTGTCAAACGTGTTCTGGTGAGAAGCAATGAAGTACATACCAGAGATGATGAGACCATACCACTCCTTCTCATCCTCTTGCTGTAAATAGCTTCCAATTATTATTATCTCAGACTTTCAGCCCAACTCTAATGGAAAGGTTTTGCTTTAGCAAATTCAGAGTGGCCTTGGAAGTGTGTTTATTATGAAAAGCTTCAGGAGCAAAGAAAGGATTCAGTAAAGAACTTCCTTGGGTGAGAACTGCTTTATGCAGTTCCCATGCCAGTGAGCATAACATACAGCCCATGCAAACATCAGTCTTACAGACGCTGGTGATGCCTCTGCCTGGTGAGCACTGGAGTCACTGGGGAGGGGTAAAGCAGCTGCAGCTCTCTTGGTCCTTCTGCCCTGGGGAGCTGCAGCTGTCTTCAAGGAGCTGAAGACAGTGGCTGGTGCTTTCAACACAGAAAGGCATCTGCTAATCGGAAGAAGGAAGGCAGCTCGGAGGACGTGATAATCACAGCCCATCACTAATGCTGATAACAACCTTTCTCAGTCATCTCCCTGGCAGTGTATCTTTTTCTGCCTTATTGGAAGCTGGGGCAGGGAATCAGGATTGTTATTCATAAACCCAACTGCGTTCTTTTTTCAAACAGGATTCCAGATGGCCAACAATTTTGATTCAGGTGAACAGCTCATTTAGCAGTATTGGGCTGACGATTCAGCGATTTCAGGAGCAAACAGCAACTCAGAAGCAAAAGAACATAGTGGGGGAAGCTATAAAATTTTGAAATAGTGATGGATGTGTGCTTCAGTATTGCCTTAGAAAAAGGCTTATGAATTTTAAGGGTCTTCAGACCTGCCTTGAGGAAACCTTTACTCACCATCCAGCTGCATGTACATATGAGTTAAAAAAGAACTGGAACAGGCTTTATTGAATATTTTAGGACAATGAAAATTTTTTTCATAATACATCCATCATGCAAAATGTCAAATACAGTTTGCAGAGAAAATCAAGCAGGAGCAAAAGAAGGTCTGAAGGTGAAAGAGCAAGTCCCACTGAGGAGTGACAGAATGTCAGAGAGCAGGGCTCCTCCGTGCCCTTGGCTGTTTATTTATTTTTATAGCTGGTAACTGTATATTGCAGCAGTGATTTATTTATTTATTTATTTACACACTTAGATTTACGAAGAAATAAACGACCCTGAAGGTGTTTATTGGAAACTTCCCTCTTCCTCAAGTTCGATATTTTACTACTTAGACTGTGTCCCTGGTGGAGCGGAGAGAGACGCCTTCTTTTGGTAGCTACTGCTCCTGCACATAAAGATTTGCAGATTCAGGGTCTTCATTTGTTTCTTGGGGTTCAAGGCACAGATTTTTCTCACTTGACTTTGTTATTCAGCAAGAAATTTAGGCAGATCTTTGGCAATGGGAGCAGGATTTACCGAGGACATCTGTCCAGACACCCATGTCCCACCCCAGCAGGATTCATCAGGCAGAAGGAAGCAGCCCACTGTTGTGGAGCCTCAAAGACTTTCCTGGTTTCCACAGCTGTATATTTAACCACTGAGTAACTGCACTGGGGTCAGAATCATTCCCCATTATAGATTTATACCGGAGAATATGTAGATTTTTCCTTCTACTGTTGCTACTCCTAATTAAAACCTTTAGGGGAGCAGAATGTAACCCAGTATGATCATTTCCAGGAAGGGCAAGTATTAACTACGCTCCTAACTCTTGGATGAACTCTTCTTTTTTGCATCATTGTGTTATGAAATGGGGTCTCTGAAAAGGTTTATTAGCCTAGATTTAGACCCAGCTGGTTTCATAGTAATGGGTCCCTCTTCACATCAGCTGTATTCTCAGAGGGCAAAGGCAATTAGAAAGCAGTGGAAAAGAAACACTACTGTATTTACAGTCTTAATAGTGTTGGCTTGATGCCCTGACTTCCTATGAAATCTGCTTTGAGGATGGCTATGAAAAACGCAAGAGTGATTGACGAAAGAGTGAAGAGTCTCACGTTCCGGTCGTGGGTTTGCCCTCAGACTGGCAGCGATCAAAGCTCATCCCCTGGCCGGTTGTGCCAGCCCCTGTGGTCACCTCTCCTTTAAATAATTCCCTCTGGGTCCCCCCATGAGGCACAGCCGTGGGTGGGTGTGGGGAAGCCTTTGCTGTCACAGGGGCAGGAGGAGCAGCGATTTGGCATCAAACTCAAGAGATGCTGGTAAATGGAGGAACTACCATAAAGTCCTCCCCTGACCCAAAAGTAGGTATTTTTATGTACTGCAAGGCTACCCACTCCCTGGCTGTGAAAAAAAGGGAAAGAAAACCTTGAGTCAGTGCATTCTTATGAATGAGTTTAAGATCTTGGTTTTATAGTCTCAGATAGTTCAGTATGGCTCCGGGTTTCCATATGGCTTTTCACTAATTTCTGACAAGTATTTCCAGTACAAATAATGCCCAGGACGTGGGAGTAGCGTTTATTTGGTACAGAGGAAATCAGTTCAACCAGTCATTTCCATAGTATGAAGGCAGAACATGTCTGAAAAGAAAAAAAGATAGCAACATCCCAGCAAAGAATACTAATCCCATAATTAAGCAAATTAATCCCTAGGACAAAGAAATATTCAAAGGTCAATCTATTGTTATTTGTGCCTAGGAGATTTCCTCTCTTATTCTGATAAAAACAGAATGCAGTTTGTAAATATCTGTTACTTTTCAGAGAAAAAAAGAAAATCTGGGATTTTTTTCTCTTTTGCCCTCCCATCGATATTTTGGTTTTGACATAAATAGAAAACATAATACATAAAAAATTACTACAAATGCTGGCAATCTTAAGAGATCAATAAACAGTTCAGTAGATCTGAGAGAGAGCAGTCTTGCAACCTTCCAAAATGGCATCCTAATGTTCTATATTAATTAAATACAGATTTTCAAAAGGCAGTTAACAGAGCAAGTACAACCCAGCAGGTTGGGAATGTTGATTTCTCTTCCCTAATTGTGTTGTGAAGCCACCTCCACAGATAATAGAATAACAAATTAGCATGGAGGACAAAAGAGCATAGAAATGATACAAATGAATAACAAAAAACTGAGGTGGGGAGTAAGAAAGCAGTGGTGGCTAAGCCGTGCTGACTTCTCCTCCTCTCCCTCATCCACTTGAGGTGGCCCAGAAGCCCTCCAGGGTCCCAGTGCCACCCAGCAGCCCCTCGCCCTGTGCCACCAATTGTCCCCGCGCCCCAGTGCCCACAGATGTTCTTATTTAGCAGTTGTTTATTGCAAAGCAAAATGCTCCCTCCTTGTCCACCCACACTTTGCTGTTTTCTCCCAGCTAAGACATGGAACACACGTTCTCAGAGTTCCTTGGCTTAAATTTAATTTTTGAGGCAATCAACTTCAACAGAGCTGCTGATTGCAGCAGGACAGGGATTAGCTCCTATGTGAACACCTGAAATAGCAATTCTCTGCCTTCACAGTACTAGTCCACACATGCATTCACTACAGCTGTTGTTGGGGGAAAAAAGGGCCGCTATTTTATTTTAGGGAACATCTCAATGAACAGGCTTCTTTTTTTTTCCCCCACAAACTTTGAATTGTCTCATAAAGCTCCCACAGAAATCAACATTCAAAACCTGTCACAGAGCTTTGATGCTTTTTTTAATCATCAATCAAGCTGGAAGATGGCGACAGGATGCAGTGTCATGTTTGTGTCGTTGTAACGCAAAGCTTCGAGGATGTGCTAAAACTACCTAAAAGTTTTTCAGATTTGGTTTGGATAAGCACTTTAAAATAATCTCACTGCTCAGCTAAAACCTTCCGAGCTGGACACACTTCAGGCACAGCCTTTGCCACAGGATTTCTATTTCAGACTTGCAGAAAGCACCTTGAGGAATGATAACTTCACAACTTTCTTCCTTGGGCCACTTGAAATGGGAAGTGCATAAAAATGAAAAGCGGTGGAAAAGGAATCAAAATTTTTCAGTGTTTCTCACATTTTATATCATTTGAAGGCATGGCAGAATTTTTAGGAGATTTCTCATTTCACTGGAATAATTTTAACCCTCTCTGACACTGAGAATAGGCAGTGATTGCCTGGAGGTTTCCAAAATAACTAAAAAAGTGGCATCCAAAGTTCTTAAAAAAATCACAATTTGATTAAACCTGAAAATTGCAAGCTTCTCTTCACTGTGGTGCTCCAGATTAATTCGGGTGTAACATCAATTTTTCTCCAGGGTCTGGTCAAGAGTAAAACCAAACATATATTCAGCTTTTGTGATGTCCATGTTATGTTTGAAAAGTAGAAACATGCAGAGAAAGGAAGCAAAGAGGGAACAGGACACTTCTGCCTTCCCATTCGGAGCGAAGAGGGCTGCAAAGCCGGGGCAGTTGTGAGAGCTCATTCCTGCCTACAGCCCGTGTCCTCTGACTGCCTCATCTAACCCAGGCACAGGTTTTTGCATGCCTTTCTCTTAAATATTCTAAATCATACAGTCCTGCCATGATATAGAAGTTAGGACTACACGATCTCTCACAGTCTCACCCAGAGCTCACGCTGGACCCTCTGTGCCACCTGGGAGCTGGATACCCACGTTAACCTACAGCCTTAGTCACAGTTGTCTATGAGGGGGGTGAACCTCTGCCAGGCTGCAAAGGGTAATGGCTTTGCTGGGGACACTGGAGTGCCACAGCTCTCCCACCTGCTCACACTCTTTCCCTGGCTGGCTTTTCAGCTCTTCGCTGTGGCTTGTGTTTCTGCTTCCCTCCCCTCTGCTGCACTGCTGGGGAAGCCAGCTTGGTGTACAGGTGCTGCCCGTCCCGCTGGGTCCCTGCACAGCAGCTGGCAAATCCTCTCACACTTCTCTGCTGCAAATTTCGAGTCCACCTGCCCTTCTGCCTTCTCCAGCCACCTGGTCTTTAAGCTTTTTTTTGTTGTTTGTGGGGTTTGGTTTGCCTGGTGGCAGGAAATCCACCATCCAAAACAGCACTGGGCAAAGCCGACTCTCCAGTGACTGCACAGCTGTGTTACTGGTCATAAAGAGAGGAGGAACAAAACCATCGGGCTGGACAAGCAACTTCTGTGAGACTCACAGACTGTGCCTCAGGCTATGAAGGCAGGAGACAGAGGGGACAATAATTGTTGGTTGGCTAGGCAGGACACCCATTTCATTACTGCATTGGCAGCCTCCCCAAAGAAACACTGCACACAACCAACCCATCAATTCATATTTAAGCAGTAAATAAAGAAGATAAATGAGCAAACAGAGTTTCTTACTCCTGAGCAAAGAGTTTGTTACTCCTACAGTAATATCCTATTGCCTATAGCATAATCCTATTGCCCTGAGGCTTCAGCAGGTGCTGGCAGGTACTGTCCTCTCTCCTTTGCCATAAACCTGAGTGGCACGTAAAAGGAAAGACTTTGAAATTCTCAGAATTGCTGAGCATTTTGGAATGCTCTACCAATAATATGTCTAATGGCACTAGATCAGATACAAGCAGTAATGACTCTGTTGAGTTATGCGCTGCAAAAGCCTAGTGAAGACATTGTAGTCCCCATTCCCCAGGCAATTAGAGCATCCTTCTTGAAAAACTCCCATCTGGCAACGCCTGATAAAACTCAGCCAGGACGTAGTGGAGTTTAGCAGCGGGGAACGCAGCGAGAAGACTTTAAAGACCAGAAAACTGCCAGGGAGGAGCAGACATACATTGCGAGGGTCTGTGAGTGATTCACGTGCATGCCCATGTGCTCTCTACACTTCAAGGTTCTTTGTCAGCATCTCACCATTCCTAAGATGTTCGCATGTGTAGGACATAGTACTGTTGTGTTAGTCTGAGCACAACACGTCAAATGCCCTGGAGAATTCCAAGACATGTCTTGTTAGACACCTTTCTGACACTTCCATATTGACCGCCAAGCAGCGATGAAAAATGTGAATCCCTTTTTTTGATTCCCTGACTGTAGAAAAAAGAAAAGACACAAATGTGAAGTCCAAAAATGGATGAATTTGACTGAGTCTGAGCAGATCTTAGATGCAAAGCCACTAGGCTCAGTTCATGGTTAAGATTAAAGTGCCAAGCAATGAATTGAAAGAGTGCATCCAGGACTGGAATCTCTTCCTAACCTAAGACATGAGGAATGATTGTGTCTGTCTCATCATCCTCCTTCACACCATCCTGAAGAGCTGGCTGCTGAACTCTCCCCTCCCAGTGCATGAGAACCAAAAAGCCCTGACAGACCTTTTGTGCAAAGCTTGTGTGGGTTGAGCAATTTGAAAATGAAACTTCCTCCAAGTAAAAACATCCATAATTTCCTCCCAAATGCCTCCTCTTGAACTAAGGAATAAAAATTGCAGAATCAACAGAGACATCTATTTTCCCTAAGGCGATTCACAGGAGCTGACCTAGCAAAAGCTTGTCTTTGTTTTGCGGCTTTGGGTTTTTTGTTTTGCTTTGGTTTTGTTTTATTTCTAATGGTACCAATCTAGCTGTCCAAACTGTCTCTGTTCCCATAGAATAATAATCAACTTCCTAGTTCAACAGCTTTATGTCATGAATATTAAAAGGAATGTCTGAATAACACAGCTTACCAGCATTGTGTCTTATCCATTCCACCCTCATGAAAGAATTTAGAAAAGTTAAGACATAATCAAAATATTTTTAAAAGGCAGGAATGATGACAGAATTTGATGACACATAAACATGTTAGCAATGGGAATACTAATTTACAAATATTGATGTTCTTCTCTGGGAGGTGGACAAATTTCTTAACTTTTCTTCAAACCGACATAGTCTATACAACAAACCTAGAGCAATATAAGTAACAACACTTATCTTTCTTCTCTGTTATCTTATAGCTGCTTTAACAAGAATCTTTTACCTTTTCATTCGATACAATTTTAGTGAAAGTCTTAAATCAGCTTCTACCTGACAGAAAGCTATTTTTTTCCCCTGTAGGTGTGATCTCTATGTTTAGGACAAACTGTGTGTTCGGTTCCATGCAGAACCCTTCAGTGCTGAGGACCACAAAAGACAGATTACTGGAAGGTGAGGCAGTTGTCATGCCTGACAGCGGATCACCTGTACCCGTGCACATTAGAAATCATGCGGGCCAGGCCAGCACGGGATAGCTTTGGCTTGTCTTTGCGTTGCCTACGGCCCTAAGAAGTGTTCTCTTAAACATTCTGTGCAAAGCGAAATATTATTCGGACCTCTTCATGGGGAGGTTGCGCTGTATTATGCCACCAGTTTAGCTGTCAGCTTAAATTCTGGGAGAGAGGGCTGCCTAACGCATGCCTAGAGGATGTCAAAAGAACAGCAACAAGGGTAACGGGGTTTGATAGGAGCCTCTGCAACACTTATATTGAAGGGATGATAAAATAGCACCTGGAATTCTATTTCCCAAGGCTGAAGCAAGCTATATTGACTGTGCATGCGCTGGTTCACAGATTCTGCTAGCAGTAAGGAGGGAAAGGAAGGAGAAGAAGCAAAGAGAGAGGGAGGCAGTGCTAGCCAGGGTGGGAAGATGGGAGAGGGGCCTGAGAGGAGAAGGGATATAATGGGACTCTCAGGTAAACTTTAGGGACTTTTTTGGGGAGCTGCTTAAACATTTCCTTAATTGTACGCACACCAGGCTTTAAAAAGTAAAAGCCAGCAGTTATTAGACTGCAAACTGGAACTAATAACTTACATTAATATAGGAAATAAAATCAAAATAAGACAGAAAGAAAAGAAATGGGTTCATTAACCCACAGTGCTTCCACACAGCAGGTCAGGTCTCTGCAGGTGGCTCTCAGATTAGCAAGTCAGCCACTTTCTGGGTGCAGGTTTTGCTCTGGTTCTTTCTCAAGAAGCCACCCTACCCTTGCATGCTCTGTACCTTCCAAGGGGCACCCTAACCAGGTTAATACCCCCTAACGTGGTTAGTTCCCCCCTAATCCGGAGGACAGTAGACACAGTGGGCAATGAGGGTGGTTACCTGTACCAAATACACTCAGACAATAAATACACCAGAAGATCTGCTTACTGTAAGGTGTGAGATGGTAAGAAGAAAAGAGGAGAGCTTAGCAGCAGTGAAGCTCAGTTAAATTGAGAGTCAGATCTCAACTTTTTCCCCTAGTTTTTTCCTGTTAACAAAAGTCAGCAAAAAAACACCCTTCCCACTCACTGGACTTGTGTATCTCTCCAATAAGGTCCCTACCTACTCTGCACCTTTCTGCTTTCCTTTCCCTAAGCCCTTGTGCTGCTGGTTTTGCTCCTGCCAATACGAAACCATGACCCTGGAAGTGGAGCTGCTGCTCTCTCCTTGCTGAACTCAACATGCAGGGCAGGCGGCATGCGGCAAAGCCTGTCAAGCCTTCATTTAACATGATGGAGAGCCTTGCCAAGGAGAAACACTCCCTTATTCATCACCATGCTGCTAACACCCTGCACAGAGACCCAAAATGGCTGCTTGGCGAAAGATAAGGTCTTGCTGGCATTTAACCTTCCCTCCTGGGCTGCAGAAAGAGGGGAACGGTGATTAACAGCCAGCACCTTGCTGTGTGCTGGGGGCTGAGCTCTGCCCTCAGAGGATGTCCGCGAAGCTGAGATACCAGAAGTTATCATGGCTTTGGTGTCTCTTGTAACTGCATTAAAAAAATGGGTATTGGTGATGAATGGCTTTTTCCTGGTTATATTTTCTGCCTGCGCTATTGGCCTGCCCAGCTTGCTAAGGCCAAGTTTTCTTTGCCCACTGGATCACCAGGGAGGTCAAGACACTTGTCCTGAGGTGACAGGGCAGAACAGCAAGCCAAAAAGCTGGCAGAGCAGGCTGCTTCTCCAGTGGACAAGTAGCACCTGCAAAGCACTGCCCTGGGGATGGATATGAGCTGGGACACAACAGGTTAAATGATGTGCTTGTTACCCTTAAACTCAACACAGGTGATGAAAGGGAGGGGGGAGGTGAAGGGGATGCTGGGGAAGGTTTATAAGCCTCCAGGAGGGATGAGAGTAGAGCTGTGCCTGTCCTGGATTTGTTGGACCTTCTGCCTGTTGACCTGCTGCAAGCTGAGCCTCGCTTCAGGAGGAGTGCGGTCAGCCCGCTTCTGACTGCGAGGTGGGACACAAGGGGGTCACTGAGAGTCTGGCTGATGGTGTCTGTTACCCCGAGGGGGTATGGCTTTAAACATCAGTTCTCCGCAAATAACTGTGTTGGACTGTGTTTGTGAAGCACCTCTGTGAGTTTTGTGGAGAGGACTGAGCAGCTGGGATGTCTCCTGCGGGATGCTCAGATGTGGGGTAGCAACTGGGATGCTTTGGTGCCTAGGGGGTTAACTGGAGGTGGTAAAGGCCATCTGAGGAGGTGGGGGAGGGCTTAAACCTGGGCTCCGAGAGGCTGTGTGGCTGGAGTAGTGTTAATGACTTGCACGTGGTGGTAATTAGCAGTGATGGGAGGCACGTGTTTGCAGGGATCTCCTACTCTGGAAGCAGCGAGCATCTCTCCCCTTTTGCTGCGAAAGATTATTTTCTCAAAGGTACTTAATCTTGGGGTGCGGTGTGGCAGAGGAGCTAGTTGGAGATATTTTGAAGGAATGGTTTTTACCTTATAAACACTGGTTTTGATAAAACTAAAGTATTGGGTTGCTCCAGGCTATTCTTAATGATTCGTTTCTTCTGCTTTGTTTGTCCTCTGCACTGGCTGTTTTATTCCACATCACTTGGGCTCTGTCAGTAGCATGGCAAGAGCTATCCTGGCTTTTTCCAGCACTGCTGGAAAAAAAGTTACTCCATTGTCTTTTACATCAAAGCAGCCTTGAATTCCTGCTGCCCAAAATCTTACCTGCAGCTTCCTCGGGAGCTACCAGGGAAGCTGCAGGTGACTTGTTTGGACTTGCTTTCTGCAGGTCCTTGCTGAGAGGCAGGTGACAGGGCTCTGGGCTTCCCCTCGGGGTAGCCAGCAGCTCATAGCCGAAGAGGTGAGAAGAACCTAAGGAGGTGGCCCGCTGGTGTTCTGCTCAGGAGGCAGCTGTGATTTCATGCTGTGCAGGTCATAGTGCCAGCTTGTGAGGGGAAGCCTCCATCCTCCCTCTCACCAGCTCCACTGGTCACTTGTCTGTCCCCTTCCCCATAATGTTTTTTTGTTCCTCAGCTGAGCTGTGAGGCTGCAACTGGTGCTGGAGGGGCAGGGGGAGTGTTTGGAATGTAAACAAGCACTGGCGTGAGGATGGAGGAATGCTTTTACATTAGTATTGCTGCTTTGGATGATGTATTGTCAGACCACAGCCTCCCGCCACACCAGTGCCAGACCTCTGATTCATCCTGCTGCTCAGATGAAGGTGAAGTAATCTGGAAAGGCTGGCGCTGGGGAGCGGACCAGCATCTGGCTGTACTGCTTCATAGTCTGGGAAGTTATTGGTCTTGTATTAGCTTGACACTGGCAGGTCTTTGTCTCTGAAGTGCTGTTTACAACTCTCAGTTTTAGAGAAGCCAGTAATTTAGTATGAGTTGGCAATAATTGTAGAGCACTGTAATGAGTCTCTCAAACTACAACGTAACTAGTCAGCTAATAGCCACTGAAATCCCCTTCTATGTAATGCTGTAGATACCTTGGAGAGATGAAATAGATATTCTTTGTTCTTTATTAAAGTTTTATGGTAAAAGCTTTGTTCTTTGGCTCAAAGCCTGCTTTTCTTGTCATTCTAGGGAAAAATTTTCAAAACTAAACTAAGTTTTTAAAGCTGTTTGTGCATCTTAAAGCACATCTTTATGTTAACTTGCAGCCCTGGAAAATGAGTCCATTGCTCTCCTCTGTTGCACAGAGGGTGGCCAGGGAGGGCTTTAAGTGTCCTACCCACAGCTCCTCCAGGGACATCATGCCCCAGTCACACTTTCATTTAAGCCTTTGCTGTTGTCATACTGCAGTACTATGTTGGTAAAGTCTCCCAGTGTAGTCTGGGAGTGCATACTGGCTCAGGGCATGGGCTGGGCAAGCTCAAAGCTGTGTTGTGTTAGGGTGATGCTGATAAATGTTACTTGGGTTTGCTGAGCACCAGCTGGGTGCCATAGTAACATCACCATATGGTTTTGATTTGTGCCATACCCACTCCTGAGCTGGTAGAGATCTCAGGCCTGCCGGTAATCTACCTGTGTTGTGTGGATGTAGTTTAGGAGTGGTTGCTCTTTACTAAAGTTCATTAAAAATAGAAATCAATCAGCAATGTGCAGTTCTGCTGCAAAAGCTTTGACCGTTCTGTTATGGCTCTACTCACTGCAAAATTATCCTCCACTTCACTGCTGATTTTTGCCAGCTTGAGGAGTTAACTTTTCAGATGGGTGTTATTTCATTAGTGGAGTCAAGCTCAGAAATGAGAAGGTGGAGAAGAGCATCCAGCTCTGAGCAGACCTTGCCTCCCAAAGCTCTGGGTGGGTGCGATCTTTCAGCTGAGGTTTCTGTGATGCTGAGGTGATCTTCCTGGTGATGCCAGAGTGGCTTCCTTGACAGATGGCAATGAATTGACAGCTTAAAAGGGCTCTCTGCAGAAGAAAGTGACACATAGAAATGGTCTCTGACTAATGGAGATGGAATTGGTGTCACTGAAGTAGATAGTGGATTCTCCAGGTGAATATGTTACTTTAAGTTTGTGTAAAGAAACTGCCTGAGGACTGTTCTGGGTTACACACTGTGTCTGAACTGGGAAGGGAGAGGGGTGTAGTGATTTAGTAGGTGAGACTGGAGGAAGTGATACACTTCATAGAGAATGGGTAGTCAAACAGTTGGTGGGAAGTTTAGTCATATTTGCATGTCTAATGTCTTGTCACAAATGGATGTTTCATTAACTTTTCTCTGTGAGCTTTCCTCATTTTGGACCTTGATTCCCTGATTTGAAAGATGGGTATGTCACTTTACGCAGGGTACTTGGAAAATAATCTAACATTCTGAGATCCTCAGCCAGGGTTCAGCTATATGGCACTTTTTCATTTTAAGAGTCCCTCTGGCTATTTGAACTTGGCCCTGATTGCTGTCAATGGTAATTGGCAAGAGGGTTTTATCTACAGCTATAATCTGCTCCTTGTCACTGGAGCACTAGCAGACAGGGTTTCTCAATTCCTGCTTTGCATAAATGCTTTCTCAGAAGTCTGGGAAGCATTTTTCCACCTCTCAGTGTTATCATTTAGGCCAAGTGTCTTTGCCTAGCCTTCTGTGGAGATGGAGCACTGATCTCTGCTGGGTGCACATAGGCTGTGGTGGGAGGTAAGTGTGATAAAAGCCCTGGAGCTTCCCAGAGGAAACCTGTGCTGCATGGTGGATGGTAAATAGAAGGAAATCTGTTCAGAACTCCTTTCAGCTGAGAGCTACTCACCATGACTTTGCAACTCTGACCTCTACCAAGATTTCTTTTGTTTCCCTACTTCTTCCCCCTGACTGCTGTGAAGTCCTGCCCCAGCAAAAAGAGAATGGCTGAAGAGGTTTGAGGGGCTGGAAAATCCATAATAAAAGAAGCCAGAGCTCACCAGTGTTGTGCCTTAAGTTGCCATACTGTATACTTTGAAATGAAATACTTTAACTCCATACAAAAGGAGTAAAACTCGATTTCTAAGAAAAGATCTGACACACTTCTGCAGCCAGTTCTATACTGCAGCTATCTCTGGACAAAAGGCAGGAGGAACAGCGTAAGGTTTGCTGGGCATAGCTTGACAACATGGGATATTTTTCTTGTGTACTTTGTGAAATGTGTGTCTGCAGCTGCACCAGGACTTCTGTGCTACACCTAGAGTATTTCTATCTTAGTGCAATGATTGAACAGCAATTACAAAATAAGAAGCGAAGCAGATGGCAGTACAGAAATATCTTTGGTTTATTCGGATAAGCCCAGAAGAATGAATATCTTGATGATTGGATTGTGTGTGTTGTTAAGCATGTAGGTTAGCCACCGCTCTGAATATTTTGTCTGCTCAACGGAGTATGTAAACCCTTAAACATAGACCACTACTGTTGCAGTTACTTGTGTTGAAAGTATCCTGTTAGAAATGATTTAGTAGCATCCATTACCATTAATAGGACTGATACTGATGGGAGATTCTGTTGGTGACTGATTTAAAAGAAGCTGTACTCGGAGTAACCTCAAAGCAATCCTTGTTTTTTTAGTATTTTTTTTCCCCCAGAGTAAATTTTATTTAGATTATGCCCAGACTATCATCAGGTACAGCAATCACTTTTTTCAGTTTAAAAACTATATGCCTAAATTGGTTTGTCTTCTACATGTACATTTCTTGAATGGTAAGGTTTTGAAGTATGAACTCTTCTATTAAAAAAGAGCCCTGCAGCCTAGTAATAGGGACAAATAGAAATCCTTTACCTAGGAACCCTAGACAAAATAGCATGTGAATAAGTGTTACTGTGTACACATGGTGTTTAAAAGTTTAACATTGGTTGGGGGCTTAGTCCAAGTAATTCCAATTGTAATAATCTTGCACCAAAGGTATTAATGTTAAATCCTCTGGTAGGAATGGATTTTGTGGATGAAACTGAAAATAGAATGAAGCTTAATTAAAAGCAGGGAATTCAGGTAGAGTTTTTACTATTTTGATCAGCCCATCTACTGTCTGTGCTGTGTAAACCCTACATAGAACGGGCATGAAATCTAACCGTGGTGGGAGCTTGTCACCTGCAGGGCTAAAGTCAATACTAGTTTATGGTTTCCCTGGTCTAAACATTCAAGGCATTATCAGCTTGCATGGTTCTCTGCTACCACACCAGTGCTTAGCTGGGAATGCCTTCTGTGAGCTCAGGTGTGACATGCTTGTGCATTGTGAATCAGAAAAAGGAACATCTGATTTTAAGGGGGGAACAAAGATCAGTGGTGTTTTTCTGGATCCATTCCTAATCTGGGTCACAGCATGGCAATTCCTTCAGTAATACTGGCACAACCGGAGGGGTTGGCATGCTGGAAACACGTTGTAAGGAGTGAACAATAGCTAATAAGGGAGCAAGACTGGCTGAAACCCGTGTTTGTTAGTCTGAGATGTTAATAATGGAACCTACAAGTCTGACCTCCTTCACAGGCAGCTTGTGCTTTTAAATGCGCATGTTACTTTGGCAGAATGTATCGTTGCAGGGTTAATCCTAACTTGTTGCAAACACTGCTTTGAGGGTTCTTGGCTGTTAACAGGCAAAATCTGCTCTGTTACAGGCATCAGCTGTGTTGCACAGGTGTAATTGGGGGAAGAGGGAAATACTTGCTGCTTTGTGCAAACTGCAAAATCCACATGTGGAATAATGTTGAGTCTGTGCCTCTGCATAGCTGTTTCCCTAGTGTAGAACATCAAAGTGTATTGTTCATCTTTTTGTGGTGATGTTCCTCTAGCAACTCTGCCAAGCTTTATGCTCTGAAAATAATAAGAAACATTAGGAATTATGTCATTCAATAGGACTAATAGCTGAAGAGTGATTTGTTACCCACATACTTAGTTAAGAGTGAAAAAACAGCAATTTGATAAACTAATTCCTACAGGGAATAAAGAGCTGAAAACCTGAGTGTTTTGCAACTTTATTTTAAAATGATTTCTCTACTGAGCAGTTGAGCTCTATGCTGGCTTTGGCTGGCATAGAGTTAATTTTCTCCATAGCAGCTAGTATGGGGCTGTGTTTTGGGTTTGTGCTGGAAAGTGTTGGCAACACAGGGATGCTTTTGTTATGGCTGAGCAGCACTTACACAGAGCCAAGGGCTCTTCTGCTCCTCACCCCACCATTGAGCGGGCTGGTGGGGGGTACAAGCAGCCAGGAGGGGACACAGCTGGCCCTGACTGACCAAAGGGATATTCCAGACCATTTGAGTGTTTGCCCAGCATGTGAAGCTGGGGGAAGGAGGAGGGGGGGACATTCAGAGTGATGGTGTTTGTCTTCCCAAGTCACCACTAGGTGTGAGGGAGCCCTGCTTGCCTGGAGACTGCTGAACATGCCTGCCCATGGGAAGCAGCAAGCGAATTCCTTGTTTTGCTTTGCTTGTGTGTGCAGCTCTTGCTTTACTTACTAAACTTTCTCAGCTCCCTCCGATTCCCATCCCACCAGGGGGAGTGGCAAGCAGTTGTGTGGGTCTTAGTTGCCAGCTGGGGTTAAACCATGACAAACTCTAAAGTACAAACCACTTTGTTCCATGATTTCAGTTTGTCATAATGTAACATTGTCATGGTAATATGGGTTGTAAAGATCAAGTCAGAGCTCTGTTATATGTGTGATCCAGTTGTCTCCAAATAACACATCTGAACCCATAGGCTTCAGTGAGTTTGGTCAAGAGTATTTGGAATGCAAGTGTACAGATGCTATATAGTAACCAGAAAATACAGTAATTAGAAACTTTCTACAATTTTATTCCCCCTCTGCTTCTTGGAGCATTGCTTTGCTTTGCAGAGGTTGCTTTGGTTTAGTGTTGAGCCTGGGAGAAAACAGCTTCTCCTTGGGAATGGTGGAAAGGCACTGCTGGATTATCCTCATTTTGTCCTCTCCTAAATGCCCAGTTTGTGATACTCTTTCCACTTTGAGTAGGAGAGGAACCTGAAAAAGATCCTCTGGAAATGTCAATTAGAGCAAAGCACCACTATACTTGTGCAAGCATGTTTTGGGTTCACAGGAAAACTCCTGGAGATACAACTTGAGTAAGAGCTCTTACTAGCTTTGTACTGAAATGATAATTTGTCTTTCATGCTGGGATTAAACCCAAGCTCTTCTATACCAGTATTTTCAATAAAAATACTGAGCATATGGAGGATGGATCAGTTTGAAGCGCTTTTATAGCTGCTCCATACCTCACTTCGTTAGTGAAATAAAATGACTGGGCTTCCCTGGGCTAAGGCAGGCTCACAGCAGGAGTGTCCCCGGTACACGTTCACCAGGCAGGGTGCACCTTCTTTGAAAGGTGGCGTATGTGCTGTGGGTGCCGGTGAGATGAAGGGGCCCAGTAGCTTTGTGGCTGCTTTTAGCCTTTCTTAGCCCCTTATGCACAGGTACAGAAGCTAATTGCCACTGCAATTAAATTGTAGGTGTTGGATGTCTAAAGACATCCATCTCCAGGAAACACAAGCTATCACTGCTGACTTAAACATTTAATCTTGCGTTGACATTTAAGGTTGAAATCAGCACTGAAGCTTCCAGTGAATCCATGGGTGCAAGTTTATATTTAGACTGCGCTTACAGGGGAGCCCTAAGGCTGCCCTCAATTCCAAACTTGCCATCTCCACAGTCAAAGAAACTGCAAGTGTGTCCCTTGGTGTAGCTGGAGGCCTTTCTTCAAAGCACACAGGACCTGAAGGACCCAAAACACTCAGTGCCTTTTTATGCTGCTGATAGTTTCCCTCCTGGCTGCTCCAGCCTCAGCATAAACAGGTGAGCTGCTCTGGGAGTGTCTGGCTCTCCAGGGAGAATGCTGTCTTCCCTTCAGTGTCCTGTGTTTTCTTTGCTTTAACTGCAGGCTTTGTCCATACCAGCAATGTTGTCGTCATTTTTCTGCCCTTGACTGTTATCAGAAAGTGCTGGTCAAATAAGAAAAGAGTTCACATGGCAGCAGTTCAGCTGGGGAGATTTTGTGTTTAATCAGAGCCTCTGGGGAGTGTTTACACCCAAGGATCTTGTCCAGGCATGGAGCACGCGTGGCACTGTGTGGTGCTTTGGGAGGTAAACTGGGCTTTGTGGTGTCGGATAGCTCAACCAAGTGCTGCCAAGTAGCTGTGCTGTGAGCAGCCACTGGAGGACTTCGTTTTGCTGCCATCCAGCTCATTAGCTTTCAGTAGCTCACACATGTTTATTTATATAAACTAAACCTGTGAAAACAAGACAGTATGTCAAAGTCAAATTACTTGGTGTGACTCTCCTCCTTCAGCAGGAAAAGATGGGGCTACTGTACTCATTCATCTCCTCCTTGTTCACTGCAAAGTAACACAATTAGCAGTGAGAAAAGGCTGCCAATCTAGTGAATAATCTTAGAGATCTCTGAGCAGTTAAGCATGTTAATTAAATTGGCATTGCAGCAGGAGTTTGAGTTAGCAGACTACCAGCAATCTTTTGGAGGAGTGTTTCTTTCCCTACACAGTACTCAAAGACTTCCCAAACCCAAACTGATTTGGCCAGACTTCTTGCTCTCTTCCAATGGCCCTTCATTTCAGGGAAGTTGTTCCGATCTACACATTTCTAATCAGAAACAGGCATGCATTACTTCAATGTATTCTTGTCTATAGGCATGTGTGATACTGTATGGGACTTATTCTAGAATTTCCTACTTCTACAATCTGTCCTTTCTAATGTCTTTACCCCTGTTTTGGTAACTATGGGACTCAATAGGTACAACCCAAACTTGGCAGACCTTTTGGCAATGATCTTATGAGGCTCACCATCGAATTTTCTTACCTCTTTGCATTAATATCAACAGAAACAGTGCCATACAATGCTGAAATGTCTCTGTGCTGCCATCACAACAACTCTTTAAGTTCAACTCTTGTTTACCTCCAGCTAAAGATAGATGCCCTTTGGGATCTTGCTTTAAAAACATTGGTACTACTGTTCTGTGTTTGTAGGAACTTATATCACTTACTCTTTGCCTTGAACAAACAAGAACATCTTATCTGGATGTAAGGCTGTGTTCTGGCTTGTGGACGATAAAAACACATAACCATGATTCAGCAGTATAAAGCAGAAATACCTCTGGAGGTCAAAAGTGCAGCGCTATAACAAACTCCAGTGCAAGAGGAGAGCAGGAGAGAAGCTGGGAACTTGAAAACTATTCTCTAGGGGCCTTAAAATGTAACATTCTGTGAATGTCGACTCCAGTGGGTATTCATTACAGTAATTGACTGGTAGTTCCTTGAGTGATTGTTGACAATGGGCTAGCATTAAGGTAGTGTGATTGCCTCAAAGACTACTTTTGAAAAGTTAAGTCCTTGGGTCTGCCAGGTCTTTAGTAGCCTGCCTCTGCTCCTCTGCCTTGGTATTGGCATTTCTGCAAGCAGATTGTCCCCACTAGTCACTGTTAGTGAGCATCTGACTGTTAGGAGTGGGGAAGAGGCAGCCCTGCTCACTGCACCCCAGGACATCACATCTAAACCCTTTGGAAGGAGTTGTAACCTCTTCATGTGCAGTTAAGACAATGCCTTGCCTACTACAGGTGGCTTGTCTGAGATGTCAGATGAATTCTCAGTATTAGATAGGGGAAGAGAGCTGGGCACATGCTGCCCACGGCTCCCAGGTAGCATCCAAGGGCACCCCTCTTGTCCCATTTTGAATGCTTTGCCTTAAAGGCTGCTGGAACTGGTTCACAGGGGGGAAATCATTGTGTGCCTCTTCCTCTAAAATGGATCTGTAGGAGGTTGGATGTGCTGAACTAGTACATTTCTAAGGACAAAAACTCCTAATGTTTTTTGAAGATTTTTTCCCCTGTTACCATGTTGCCAAGCAACATTTTTACAGTATCAGCAGCTGGGGAAACTGAATGTCTGAAAATGCATTAAAAGAGGAGTCACCCATGTTGTCTTTTGGTTATATCCTTCCACTGCTGAGAAGGTGTACCCCTCACTTAACCAGCAGGTTCCTGTAGTATTAATCTAGAACCTGGATTTATTCATCTTCATCTGTCATTAAAGATAGCAACACTTGAAAGTGATGCTAGATGGACATGAAAGTCTTTGTTCTCTAGCTAACAGATGATTAAATAGTAGGGCTGGGACAGATCTGAGAGGTGCTCCAGTCCCCTTGCCATGGGAGGTCAGCTGCTGTTATCCCATCACTTCACATCACCCCAGTGGGAAGCTGCTGCTTCCAAATCTAGAGTAGTTTGAGCCTGTACTCAAAAGCCCCTTCTAGCCCCACAGCAGGTAACAACTGTTTACTGGTGCTGTGGAATTGAAAGAGGCTAAAAATGATGCAGTGCCTGACTCCCTTGCCGTTGGCAGCAGAACCTTGTCTGACTTAATTATGGTAGCCTGAGGCATGTGGCAGACTCCTGACACTGCTTTGGCATTTCCAGGGAAGTCTTTTTGTCTTATATCATTTGTATGGATAGGGCACTGGGGACCCCAATGTACTGAATGCTGTTCGAACACGCAGCAAAAGAGACTTCTTGCTCTGCAGAGTTCAGTCAACCTTATTTCCAGACTTTTAAAAAAGTGCATGTATTACCATAACATCCAGAGGTTAACAAAGTTCACTCCCAATGGGTGAACAGTGTGCCATTATATAGTAAAAGATGGTTTCTGCTCCAAGGAATTTATATTCAAAGGTATATTGCAGTCAGCTCTGACTCTTCTCACTTCTGCTTAACTTTAACACTAGAATATTTCCTAATCAAGGTCTAAAATCCATACTGAGACTCCATCTCAGGTGACCTTCTAACCACTCTAAAACTAATGAGGATGGAAGAGAAGCTGTGCTTTGGAGCTTCGTATTTTGTTTTATAGTCTGAGTGATCTATGCTTGCTCCATGCCAGGCAAAGGGAGTTCTCTCCCTCTTTGAGCAGATAAATTGAAAGTAATAGACTTTGAAAAGATACTTGGATCAACATAGATGATGAGTCTTTTTAGTCTTCTGATTCATAGATGCAGCAGACAGCCAAATAATCTTTAACAAATAGAAAGTAAGAAGAAAAACATTCTCTGAATGAAACTTCTTTAAGGGTAGGAAAACCCTGCTTTTAAGTCATCACTGCAAAGACTTTCATGTTATAGCTGAAGGTGTGTAAATCCCAAAGCCATTGAAGGGATCCACTGAGGACACTGCACAGGGGCTCTCAAATGTGGTTGGACAGTATTGTATATGCATTAAATATTTTCAGGGCTTAAAGCCACTTCCCAGTCACTAAAACAGGTAACTCTTCAGCTGGTGATCAAAGAAATAGTTCACAACTATCTCTAGGAGCAGGTTTATGTATAATAAAGAGCAGAAGCAACTACTTTCTGGAAGAGTTGCTTGAAGACACTTCAAAAAATACAGAAATTATGTCCTTATAGCTCTCTAGTGTCAGAAGCTGCTGGTGCTGCCAGTGCAGTTAAGAGGGTCCACAGCTTTCTGGCTGGACAGATAAAACAGAAGTTTCCTGTAAAGCCCAGTAACCTTTTGTATTATCGAGTGGTGTTAGACCTGTGCAACCAAGCCCTGGAATACATTTTTCTTCTGGTAACTTCTGGCAAGCTTGCAAGGAGAACTTGTTTTTCTTCTGATTTATTGCTTATCCCTCTGGCAACATTGCCTCTTCCAGCTCCGTATTTCTTCCTTTCTCCTTCCTTAAGTTCCAATGACATCAAAAAATGAAAAAAGATCATCAAAATGACTAAGGATAACCTAACAGAGCACTTCCCACCTTGGGGAAGGAGATAAGAAATAAACTATTTGTTTCCCCTTTTGTTTGTGCAAAGACTACCAAAACAGAAGTCTGACCTTCTCCACAACACTGACGAGTTTCTGTTCCTTCTCAGCTCCCCAAAATGTTAACATAGCCCTGATGCTGGGTGTGTTAAAGGGGGGGGTTGTAGGTTCCACAGACCAGATCCTGTCCCTTTGTTTTTTTAATGCAAAATGCTCAAAGTACAAAGGCACTGTAAAACTTCCTGAAGGGGGGAGGTGAGAATTTCCTTTACACATCACGTTGGCCATGTGAGTCTGTTGCTAAAGCAGCCTGAGCCACAGCCCTTTGCCTTACGGATGTCAGAGTAGCTCACCTGTGCTAACAGGGTAGAATCGCTGCAGAAGCAACACCCTCCTGTTTCTGAAGCCTGTATACGCTGGTGATACATCCCTCCAGCCAAACTTTCTCCTTTCACCCACAATTCCATCAACTCTCAAATGCTCTCTTCCTATCCTGCTTCTGGGTCGGGGCCGGTTGCCTTGGGAGTCCTTGGGCCAGCTGGCCAGGAGGAGAAGGGTGTCTTACCAAAGAGTCAGTGGAATTTGTGTCTGACTTTACAAAAGCTGAACCCAGCCCTGGACAAACCACTTCATGAAAATGTGTACTGTTAAATGCTGCAGAGCGGTACAGCTAGCATTGCTGCTGCAGAATCCGGCCATGTGTCTGTTCTAAATCATGAATATAACCACATGGTTAGTTTCTTGGGGGGTGTGTGTGTGACATTGTCATTTGCCTCTTACTTCAGATCATTAATGTTAACTAAATATTTGCTGCTTTTTTCAAATACAATGAAAATGAATCTTCAGCAAATATATCCAGTATGGTAACTGAGGACTTTATCCAAAGCTTGTTAACATCTGTGGAAGGAATCCTGCTGAATTTGGCAGGTGCTGAATAATACTGGGAAAGAAGAACTTGTGAGAAAGATTTCCATCTCAGATCTGACTTTCTGCTGTAATTTCATGGAGTAGAATTCAGTATCGTGTATAAGATATTTTTTTAGACCTGCACTAAAAATTTCATTCATTACCCACTGTATTTGCACACGTAATAGCTGTGCTATCCACAATGACTACACCTCTAAACTTAGAAAGTAAAAATCTATATTCAGAAATATAGCTGTGGGCACTGCAGAAACAGCTTCAAAATATCTCCTGACATAATGGTGATGTTACATCTTCTTAGACCTGTGCAACCTGGTAAAAACAGGGCCAAGGTCTTGTGTTCTTTGACTCACTAGCTTTAGGATATGATGATTCTGGTCTACATCTGACCTAGACTAGAACAAGGAGAACACCTCCCACTTATCCAGCTGGGCTTAAGCTGCAAGTCAAAATGTGGGTGCTAGGACATGGGGAAACACAGAATGGGCATGGATGCACAGCAGGTACCAGCCTGCAAGGTCATGACTGAGCACAGGCAGGGGACTCGAGCTGAGCTCAATGCAGTAGGTTCCTTTGGTGTAGAAGGGTCTAGGATATTAGCAGCAAGTGCAGCATACTGACAGTAAAATCATCCCAGACCTTTTAGGGCAGAGGCAGCTAAACCTCTGTGTATGCCAAACTGTTTAGGCTTGGAGCGCTTTCAAGGTACATGAATGCTGGAGTCACACTCCATCAATAAGCACTTCTGTAGCTGCTCAGGAAACAAACATGAGGTGAGAGGCAACGTTTTGCCATGGATTAGAAACTGGGATCAATACAAGGATCAGTGGGGGATTTTAGTGATGATATTTCTCAACTGCTTATCAACAGTCTGGAAAGGGGCTGAGGGTTGAAGTGGCAACACCTGCAGAGTATATAAAGAAACACTGTAAACTCAATCAGGTTTCCAACAAATGCTATCCCGGACTTGCTGAGCCTACTGCTTGAGGTACCAACCTGTCTCCAGGCTGGATTGTGTTTGTAGCTGCCTTAGTGTTGGGGTGCTGCAGGACCAGGCATCAACCAGAAATAACTGAAAGCGGAATCAAGACTTTCTAGGAGGAATAAGGGTGATGAGAGAGGGAGAGGTGGGAGGGTGAAGGAACTTTTGTCCTGGGTGAAGTTAAATTCACCTGCAGGGCTTTTGGCTTGTTTGTCAGAACATCACTAAATGCATTTTGGTAATCCCCATGTGAGGAAAACAATTCACTGGAAGTCTGCTTTCAGGCCACTGTGGCTTTTTCTTCCTCTATTGCCTGCTCCATGTGGATGTGATTAATACTGGTCACAAACGATGACGCTGATTATCATAGGAATGAAGTAAGGACCATTCAATGAAAGCACATCAGCTTTTAATTGAGGCTTGCTAAGGTGGGGTGATGCAGTTTGTGTAGATATGAACTGTAGCAAATGATTCCAGAGACACTTGCTGAGAATTAATTTGTATGTGAAGTCCAAAACTGAGGATGTAAACCAGAGCCAAGCTGGCTCAGAGCATCTGGTACAGTATGGCTGCATGCTTTGGGCAGAATTTCACCTCTGCCTAACCTGCTTTTGTCCCCACACCACAGGCATATTGGTACAAGTACAGCCACTTGCCACTGCACATCATGGAATTTCAACATCTGCCTGAAATCCTAGAGTTGGCTGGTTAGGGTGTTAGTATCTGAATTAATTTCATGCTTGTGGTCAAGGATGAAATGATCAAATTGCTGCTAAAGCTTTAAAAACACGGTGTGACAGGACAGTCTCTTGCAGATTCTGATTATCTTTTTTTCCCTGTGTATGTATCTGGAACATGGGTAACTTGTTGTGGTGACCTGTGTATTGCTGCAGATGGCTGGTTGTCACTTGCTGCTGGGGACAGGACCACTGCTCCCACTGTGACCAGTACAGATGGATACAAAACCATATGGGGAATTCCTTGCTTAACCATCCCCATCATGGCTAAACAGGCTGCTGCTTGAGGCATCCCCAGCTCCTACCAGCTCAGCAAGCAGAACTCCAATGGATTTCAGAAAATGCAAAACCTATTTAATATAGGTTCATTCCCACTCCCTTGCTTGTTGTATAACTCCAGTGACTGCAGTCTGCATGTTGTCAATAACAAATACAAATTTATCAGGGTCTTAACATCAAGACTGAAAACTCTTTTACTACATGATCAACATGAAAAAACTGACTCCTCCAGACAAGGCTTTTGTATTGCAGGCAATGATGTGGTGAGATTATACTATTTCACACATTGGGAAGTGCCTAGCAGATCCAGAGCTGCCTGATATTTTCCCAGTATCTTTAATGTAATTTTTGCAATGCTTCTTGGGAGTGTGCTATTGATTTCATTTTGCAAATGAAGAACTGAGGCAAATAGTGAAGACCAGATAACTCCTGTCCAGAGGTGGTATATTCCTTTCCCCCAGCCCTTAAGGAGATGTTCTAGTATGAAATTAGTCATCTAAGCAGGAGTTATATTTATCTGCAAGCATCCTCGTATAAATAATTGCCTCCTTTTCTGGAGTGATAGGGAACAGAATTTTGCACCTCAAAAGATTTCCATTTTGGATCAGATTTAGGTTTGACAGTGATGGGAATAAGCATCTTAATCAATACTGATTGTTAGCAGTATTAATGTTCCTGCTCCATTCCTTGAGGTCATGAGTGCATGTTTGAGTCCCCCTGGTCCTTGTACAGCTGTGTGCAGTAAGCCCCAACCTGATGATGCTGTTTCTTAGCTTACAATGTTGTATGGTCTCCTTTGCAGCCCAGTTTTCATTCCTTGGACTCTTCACTTAAGTCCAGCAGAACATCTCAAGAGGAGCTGGACTTGTGTTGCTATCTAGGAGACCCAGGCCACCCAGTGGGACTGAGATATTTTTTTTACAGCCAAAGTACCAGACAAGCATTCACCTGCTGCAGAACTGTTTCAGAATTCAAGCTTTTCCTTGAGGAAAAGCAAAGACACGTTTCCTTAATTGTAAAGGGAACATGAAAATGCAATAAAATGCAGCTATTAACACAGCATCATTGGTGTCTTTTTAGACAGTCAGAAGATGTAGCACCAAGAGATAAGACCTTCTATTCAATAAAAGTTGGTAGCTGCATCTAAACATTAAAACTACTGTTTGGTCAGAAATTTACTATCTGCTTTACCCACAGCAGCAAGGGTCTGCAAGATGTATCAGGAGTCTTGCTCTCCTATTGTCAAAATCAACTTTTCCCACCCAACAGCTGAGGGTAAACATGTACTATTGTGTGGCATTGTTTTTGCAAAGAGTCATTGTCTAAAGTATCTTTAGACCAATGATTATAGCTCTAAAAAATATACAAGGTTTTGGTTCACAAATATTTAATTTGTTTTGGTACAGATAGATATCAAGCTAAATGGAGTTGAGAAAAATGGTTGTATGTATGACCCATTTATACTAATCGATTAGAAAGAGGGAGTGTGAAGGGTAGCCAGCACCTTGAAGTATCATTGATAAGTCTTTTATGTTTCAAAACCAGGTTTTTTTTTTTCTACCTCTATCACTTGGTTTATTAAGAGGTGTAACTTCTAGGGAGAAGTTTTACCTCCCTTATCCTTAGGCTATAATGATAACATACTTTTTCAACATTTATATTACTAAAAAGTATTCAGTATGCAGGGAATGGAAAACAAGACATCACTGAATAAATTGAATCAACTATCAGAAATGAGACTGGGCTACTGATGGATTTTTAAGTAGGTTTCATTTATTAAATCTCCCTATTTTAAATTTGCATGAGAGACTACGGGAGATTTTCCCATCTGCTGTTAACAGTGTCAGAATCCAGAGGTGGGAGCACTTACACTGGGTTCTGGAGTTTTGCTTCTAGTAATGGCATCTGACACACTTACTCTTGGCCTGCTTCTGTTCAGTGGAGTTGAAGTGTTATCGTCATCAATGATTTCAAATGCAAGACAAGAATTGTATCTGCTTCAATGAATAAAAGAATTTTCTGCTCCTCACTGCAAAAATGACACTTATATTAGCTGCATTTAATATATGTTGATGGGATTAAAATGTGCCTTTATTCATAAAGTTTCCTGCTTAGGCAATGAAATGCTGTCTAAGTGACAACATAGCTAAGTGCAGGAGGCAAGAGATTGGTTTTACTTGGTATGCATTGGGTTTAGCAGAAAGAATGCACTGACTTAAGCTGTTTTCATAAGGAAGCAGCTATATAATTTCACTTGTCTTGGTTTATGTATTCCAGTGGTAGTAATGGTTTCTACAGCAGCACATGTGTATATACAAGTGCATATACTGGTTTAATTTTTTGGATTTCTTAATATTATCTGTACCTAAAGGCAAAAAGGTGTCCTTCATGCTTGTAGAAGACTTTTTTTCATATTCCTGAATTCATATTAAATGAAACAATTTTCTGGCATGTAGTAAAAATCATGGGGCTTATCTGCAATCTGCACCTTGAAGTATTTCTTGAAGCATGGAGAATATTTAGATATCAAATGCAGCTACAATGCATTTTATATATATAAAATTAAGACTGTCTGAGACCTCAGTGTTAAGGTCTGAGTTGTACACAAGTGTGGCTGTTCAGAGGTGGAGTGAAATGGTTTAATTTTATTCTTTGTGATATTTCCAGTAAGTTGTGGAGTGCAAAAGGGGAGATCACGCTGTCTGACCAGCTGGTGGTGCATGTAAGGGGATAAAACATGGTGATCGCATCAGGAATACAACGCCATTCCAACAAACTTGCAATACAATAGAACTTCCTACCTGTTGTTAATCTCTGATACTTGTAGTCAGTGCAGATGTAGACATACATGTTGTACCTGTGCAACGTAACTGCTAAAACAGGCTTGCATTGAGATTTCATACCCCTGCTTTGGCCACTGCAAGTGTATTCAAAAAAGCTTACCTTTACAAAGGAAAAAAACAACCTGAAGATTTTGAGTAAGAGTTGAAAACAAAACAAGCAAACAAACTCCTGAAACTCCAACAAATCAAAACCAAAACAAACCCTACCAGAGCTACAGGCATTATTTGGATGAGCTTGGGTAAAAAATTCAATAGGATCTAAATGCTTATGGTGCTGTTCAAATGTGTAAGGGCTTAGTCAGCACTGTGGTATAAAGCTCTATGATTTTTCCACTCTATCTGAAATACACCTTTATTAAACATAATAGAAAAATACTTCTTGCAAACAAGTGACTGTTTTGCTTTTTATAACTGTTCTTTAATAATATAGCTGTGCCAGGTGAGTGTGGATATGCTGCTTTAGCATCTTTCCCAGAGTAATTGATTGCCCCTGCCCCATCCAGGCTATGCCAATATAAACTTGCATTTTGTTACTATTTCCTTTGCACAAAGCAAGTGGGACCCCCCCACCTGTCTCAGTACAGTTAGAAGAGGCATATGTAACTTTAGGCCTCTAGCTCTGTGGCAGCAGATTAAAATGAGATGTGTGAGGCTGTTGCCACTCTACCCACCTGCCTTGCTTTCCTACCTGATGCCACTGCCCCCAGTGATGAAGGAGCATTTCATGAGCCAACTCCTGAACCCCTGCAGTTCTCAGGCTGGTGCATGAAGGTAAAACAGAAGAGTCATTTTTAACCTCACATGCAACAATGTGATGATGTTAATCCTGACTGCAGAGCTGCAAGCCAGTATTTTACAAAACTTCCAAATTCAAACCAATGTTTTTAAGATATTTTTTTAAAAAAAAAAAACCAAACCACAAAGCCTTATTCAGATTCATGGCACACTGCTATCTGCTTCCTTTTTAAAAGCAGCGCATAAAAACCTGTTATCCTGTGAGCTCCCTTTGCCTGTTGTTCCAGACAGGCTTTGAGTACCAATGCTGTGTTTATTCAGGATAACAAAATATGTTCTCTAGTGAATGATAAATTGACTTTTTTGCCTTGTCCTTTTAGATCACTATGAATTTTTTAAAGGGGGAACAGTTTTCTTTTCACTGCTCCTGCTGCAGCAATTTGCTGTCACTTCATGGAACTGAAAGGTAGTAAAAATGTCTCTTTAACAGACAGTACAATAATTAACACCACCAAAAGAAAATTAGGTACAGCAGCTAGGTGGCACAAAGTAAGCTGACAGAGCGAATGTTCTGAAGGTACCTAAACAGCTTCAGTGCACCCACCCTACTGTCAGAAGTGACACAAGAGCAGCCTTTAACAAATGTTGTCAGTCATCTGTTACCCTTTAAAAAAATTCAGCTGCGTGCTTATCAAAGCACTTAAATTTTATGTGGTTCCCCAGATGCTTTCTTTGCAGGATTTGTGATGGGTGAATAAGTTGTGAACAGATGTCTACCGTGTCCACCTCTCCTAGCCCCGAGGCAATTAGAAAGTAATTCTTCTGTTAAAAGGCCAAAACAAATATATATCCCCCAGACCACTCAGCTTTTGAGGATGCAGCTGACCAGCCCCAGCGCGGAGCTGAGGACTCCTGTGGGCAGTCTGCCGTGTGCATTTCGGTGGCTGTCAGCCAGATCTGTCACCCTGCCCAGTTTCTAATGCACCTTTGTAGCCTCTGTGAGCTGCCTCCCAGGGAGGGACCAGACAAACCAAAAAGCAGGTTTCTTCAGTTACCTACACCTTCTCAAACTTCCTACATATGGATCAGCTGGAAGCTTCTTCAGTGTTCTTTAAAGCTTCTACTTTTGTTCAGTAAATGGAATTCCCTGGAATGAAGGGAATATTATGGGATTACATTTATTGGTTAATAAGACTTATCCTTTTAGCTACAAACTCTCCCAAACTTGCCCCAGAGATGCACAGACCTGCCTGCCAACTTCCTTCATAGCAGAAGTGCTGCCTGTACCAGATGTTCAGAGCTCCCAAGTCAGAATTGCAGAGACTGAGAGACTGCTTTAAACACACATTAATAATGCTTTATCAGAAGAGCTTGGTCTTCTGAGCTCTGAAAGGCCATGTCTCTTTGATACCCCTCCCCAAATTTAGGACTAAAAAATGCAGTTTTGTTTTTATGAGCAGATGCTGAAACTGCATTGGAGATTGTGTATGAACATGTAAAATGGAGCATTGAAGGAAAAGCTCTGCTATCATGATGTGATTTAGATTTGACATGTACAGAAAGCCAAATTGTAATAGGGCAGGGGGGATCAGTGTCCAGGCTTTGGTAAATTAGAGCCTGTAGTAAGTACTGTGTGGGGAAATGGGTTTAAACTCAGACACTTGCAACGCTTGTGCTTCGCATCAAGGATTACGCAGACAGAAATAGGACAAAAATCAGTTCTCCAATGCCCAGCCCAGATCTGAGTCTTTGGGTTTCTCCGTCCTTTTTGCTTACTCAAATAGGAAAGCGGGACAGTTACTGAGATGATCCCAGGACACCAATCCTGTCAAGATATCTGCTGATACACAGGTGAACATTTGGTGTGTTTAAAAACAAACCCAAACCCAGTACTATCCATTGTAGTCCTGTTCCTTCCAGGAGAAATTGCAGGTTAAAAGGACTATTATAGAGAAACACAAGGATGTAGCTGAGGAAAGTGTCACCTGTAAAATAATGCAGGACAGCCTCTCCTCTTACTGCTTTCTCTGACATCTTGCCATCAATGGGCTACTTCAGAAACCCACCCTACAAGTCCTGGAAGAAAGTCTGTTTCTAGAGCAAGTTAAGTTCTTGGAAGTTGCTGATGTTCCTGTATGTCAAGAAGGATGGTGATGGCCCTGGGGGAGCCTTGCATCCTTTGGAACAGGTCCTGGAAAGTGCTCCAGTGAAGGATAGCTTTTGCTCACATTCCCCAGCATCTCATATTTTTCCCAGCAGGACACAGCCTGTGCAGTCACTTGCAGAAAGCCATGCTTCTGTATTTGCTGCTGGTTTTCAAAGGGCTGAGTCAAAGTATCCAAAAGGATGGGGAAGATGTTCTGAGCAATCTCCCTCCATGTTACACCTGGCCTGTGCAGTGCTTGTGCTCCTGTTACCGCAGCTGCATATTGTTTTCAGCGCATGGTCTGTCCTGTTTAGTGCCTTGGTGATGCATATGAATGTATCTCATGGGTCATGTCTATATCTCACCACCAGTTATGTTAAGCGGAGTTAATTTTTGAGAGGGGTAGACAGGTTTGAGTTCTTTGCCTTTAGCAGCATTAGTACTGGTTTCCACAAGTTGGAAGCAGTGATGCACCATGTTAAGATGTCTGCAGTTCATGGGGGATGCAGCCTCTGAGAAATTATTCCAGGTTAGCAGAAAGGGGAGCAAGTGTTACATAGGCAGGTTATTTTGACATCTCTTGTTTATACTAATTTGGATAGGCACAGAGGGAAAACACTTTGGCTGGGCCTGCCAAGTTTATCACAGTCCCAAGGAGGAGAGGGTGGAGGAAGAAGGGAGTAGGTAGCTCGTTTCTGTTGTGAGATGCCATAGGGGAAGGTCCTGGGGGCTGTGGTGGCACAGTTTCTGTTTGGCCAGCAGGGCATGAAAAGCAGGGCTGGGACCAAGGCGTGCTGGGTGTGATCTGAAGCTGTTAGGGGAAATGGGAACAACTTACCCACCCTTCCTCATGTGAGTGCAAGAAATCAGAGCAGGGAGACTTTGCTCTCTTCATGTTGAGTGTTTTTTCCCCATTGCAGAACAAGCTACTCCAGAAAAACAGGGCTATTTAGAAGAAGTCCTCCCTGTGGCAAGGGAGAAGCGAGGACAGCTAGACAAGTAGTGGCTCGGCCATTGCCCTGCTCTGGAGCCCAGCCAGTGATGACCTGGGCTGTGCTGCTGGAGCCCACTGGGCTTCACTGGTAAAGCCCACACAGAGCCCACTCCTGGCAGTGTGGAGGGTACAGTGTCTGCTCCCATTCTGGAGATTGCATATGTGTCTGTCTGGGAGTCCTGCTTTAACTCCCAAGCCTAACAGCACAGCTGCAGTGGGTTTCTGATCCTGGTGGCACGCAAATTTTCTCAAGAGCTAATGCAGTGTTGCTGCCCCTCCTTGTGTATACCTGCACAGGGCAGTATTTAATGGTGTGAGCCCCCATTGCATCTGTTCAGAAAAAGGTTTCCCTTCTAGGGGGAAGGAGTGGAGTGCATTGTGTGGAATAAGCCTGTAGGCTTGTGAATGTGACCCATGAGAAGAAAATTCCTTAAGTATTTCTGCAGTTGTGCTGGGAGAACAAGGCAAGACCCGTAGACTGTGAGGGGTACGTAAATTAATCTGCTGTTCCATAAATCACTCCTGTACTGCAAAGAGGCAGCTCTGAAGATTTATCTTTTTTTATATGAACAAATTTCCTTTGTGTAATGAAAAGACCCACCAAGGACAAAATTTAGAGGTGGAGAGTAACGGTGCCAGGCTCATTTCTTGTGTAGATCCACACAGGGATTAGAGAAGGTGCAAAGAGACTGGTCCCTGGAGCTGCTGTGACAGCTCGGGGGAAGCAGCACCCGTGGGGCAGGCGGGTCTGCCCTGCTGTGCAGGTTGGCTGTGCTGTGCCCGAATGCTCTCCTCATGTGTCTGCCAGCTTAATTAAACTGACTCTCAAAGATGACGGTGTGCGCTGGGGACAGAGTGTGCAAGAACGAAAGGGCTTCCCCTGCTTAGCAAATGGGAGTCAGACAGCTGAGAGTGGTCCCAAGGTGATCTGTGTCACGTTTCACAGCCTCCCCCAGGGCTCTGTGGTCCTGACCCCTGAGCATGCTCTGCTGTCCAAGTACCTTTTCTTGCCTCTCGCTTCATCTGTGGGTAGCGCAGAGACCAGCTCTCTGCAGCTCCCTTTTACACATTTGAAGACTGTTTCCCATTAATCTTGTCTCTTGATTAAGCAGCTTCAGATCCTTGAGGTTTCCTGCTCAGCTGTGTTTGCTGAGACAAACACATGATCAAAAAATGATAGACATTCAGCTGCCAGATGAGTCCTGTATGTGTGTAATAGCTCAGCTGTAGAGAGCTGCTGTGTCAGCACTATACCCATATGCTACCAAAGCCTTTTGTGACAGTGAGTGAAGGTGCTATGCAGCAGAGATGTTGGGGCAGGTATTGAGGTAATTCAGCACTGTCACTTGTGAGCTGTGGACTTGGCACCAGTTGCAGAGCAAGTGTTGTAATGCTCAGGGCTGGCAAATGCAAGATAGGAAGGGGGGTTACTGAGTATTTCATTTAGATGTGAATTGGCCAGGAGAGTTGGTAAGAAAAATACCTGAAATAGGGAAATGGAGCTGACCAAGAAAGTCTAGCCAAAGTTGGGTATAATGCTGCCCTTCACTTGTGTTCAGAGACATGTCTCGCTGAAGAACATGCCTGAAGCACTGATCGGAGGTTATAGTAAGGGACAACATGGTAAATATCCAAGTGGAGGTATCAGAACGGGAGAGAGTCAGCCAGAACCAATGACTGAGCTGTTAATGTCCTTCTCTGATTTAGATTGATTCTAATTGCAAACATAAGTCAGTTGACTGCATGCAGTCTTTATTTATGATCAGTTCTGATTACACAAATTATGACAAATATGAATTAGGTTGTAAGTAGTCCAGCAATAAGCTCTATGTTGCTAGGTAACAAGCCAACATTATTTCAAACAACCCAATCAAGGGGAAGCAACTGAGCTATTGTTGTTCTCTGTTCTTGCTCCTTGTTCTTTAGGTTTGCTGCAAAGAGCCTTTTAAATGTCTTCTCCTTAGTATTCTTTTTTTCTGGGAGGAAAGGTAAAGGTTTTGTTGAATTTCAAGCAGGCACCTTTGCATAGTGTTCCGTTTGACAAAGGTTTTTGGAGCAGTGGCTGTGGGAGCAGCTGCCTCAGTACTGCAAAGCGATGCGTTCCTGGATGCTGAAATCATTGCAGAGCAGCCCTGAACCAGCAAGCTGTGGTGTCATCCATCCCACTGCTCGCAACGCTTGGCTCTGCCTTCACTGCTGTCTGTTTGCTGTCCTGGTGGTATTGGAGTTGAAATGGTATGGTGGGTCTTAATCCAACCCGGTTTTTGGTAAACTCATGTGAGTTCCAAGGACTGCTTCTTATACTAGATGACACCATCCCAGCGCTGAGGAATCTGGAGAAGATCAGGTGCAACTCAAACAGCTGTCAACTCTGCAAAGCTTTCATAGAAATTAGCTTGGCACGAGGCTCCTGCTCAGTACAGAGCCACATCTCGTATGTGATGGGCAAAATAAAAGTGGTGGTGGCCAGAGCAAGTAGGTTGGCAGAGCTACTGATTTTAGCATAGTGTTTCCCTACCTGGTTGTGGGCATCCTAATAAAAAACAAATATCTCTAGGCTTGCTCAAATCCATGTCCTGGAGGTGATCAAGCCAACAGACAACCCCCACACAGCCTGTTCCCTACTGAGGACTGGAGAAGGTAGCTTTTAATCAACCTGAAAATAACCTGAACAGTGCACTGAAGCATCTTTGCTTTGGAGATATGTCAGGAACACTTTCAATCTTTTATCTTCCCTGGAACAGCAGGAGAAATGCCACTGAAATAAGCCCTGTAATTTCTCCTCTGTAATTATACCTGTCACCACTTCCGATGGGGCTGATATAAATAGCCAGTTCTGCCTTCTGTTTGCATTGTGCTTTTTTAATACAAAACAAAAAGGAGAGAAGCAAACTGTCTACCCCTATCCCTGATGGTAAGACCAGCCTAAGATGTATAAAATAAATGAAGCATTAGCACACTCTTAATTTGCTCTGTATTTCTAAGCTTGACACTGTACAGCATGTTACTGTTGTAAGCAATCTTGTTTGTGAAGAGTAATTGTCTGTAGGATTTATGTTGCATGATAAGGTCAGATGATGAAGCTGAAAGGCATGTATGTTTATGGGTTTGTTTCTGCATGCCCAGTGTCTACTGTTAAATTCACATTTGTCTGGAAACAAGAGGCACGCCTGTGCCAATGTGAAATGCAAATCACAATGCTTTAGTCAGCATTCATCTGAAATCTTCGTGTAAGCCAAGGGAAATTTACAGCTCTTTCCTAGAGTTCTAGGAGTTGATGCATTCCAACAGAGAAAAGAAATTGCAGTATGTTTTAAATTGTTCCAGTTTGAATATATTGGGCCAAATTTGCTAGCAGTGCAAACTAATGCAGCCTAGTTGATGTTGGTGGAGCAGTAGCAATTATAGTGGACGAAGATCTTAAAAGTTGACCTAATGACTAAATAATTACGACTTATTCTGGGATGAGAGAGCCCAGTGACTTGGCTGATTGTTACCGACTCTTATGAGATGCCAGCAGGGGGTTTAAGAACCACCATACAGTGGGATCCATAAACTATACTTCTAGCCTCACCAGTTTCAGTGGCAAACACATGTAATTCTCTGACCTTGCCTTTAAAAAGCAATAAGCAGTCATAAAATACATAAATACTTGAAATTACATGAGGGGTTTTAATTTTAAACTCACTCCCAGTTTCCAAGAGGAAAAATCATATGGGGAAAAAAATAAATGAATTCATGCATTTATGGAAGGTGTTCAGATACTGTAATGATGAGTTATCACCACCAGAAATTACTAGAAAGAAGAGAAACAAATGAGAAGGGAGGCAAGGTTTGTTTAGTCTAATGACAGAAGTTTAATAGTTTAACTTAAAATTTACCAGATGTTAAAGAGAGCTTTACTTACTAGCTAGGGAGGGGATAAAGTCAACACAGCCATCAATGTGCAGAATGTGGTCCATGGTTTTAGACCACAGGCTTTACTGGGGTTCAATTTCTATTGATGAACACCATTTTTATGCTCTTCAGAGGTCCCCAAACTAACTTCAAAGCCTGTGATAACCAGTAAACAGCCAAACAGCAGGAACATTCCTAACCTGCTTATACAATATAATACGAGGGTGTTCAATACCCCCACATCTTCACAATACCCACTTCCATGCCTAAGTGAGCAGTGCTGTCTCACCCAGCTGTTTTCCACTCTCCGAAGCAAAGATGTCATTCTTCCATTTGTGGCTGAGTTGAAGATTGCCAAAATTCAGCTAAGAGATGTTAATTAAGCATACGTTGCTTTCTGTGCCTTGGAGTATTCGGAGCCCCACCGGTGTTGCCGGTAGGTGCCTACAGATGGGAACTCCCCCACCTCCTGGGAAGTCACTTACACAGTCAGATCCCACAGTACAACACAATGGACATCACAACCCTCTCAGCACTGCTTCCCTCTTCGGATAGTCACAGAAAAAAATAGCATTAGGGCTCAAAGCTTGGTTTGGCTGAACAGCTCAGTATCCATAAACTCATTACAAGAATCAAGGTAGCATTTGTAACGCTATATATAGCAAGAGACAAAGAGAACAGGGCCGTTGTGCAAAGCGTCAATTAGGCCTCTCAGTGAGCCAGAGAAGTAAAGCTCCTTAAAACAAAATTGCATTTGCAGCACAGTGAATCCTGAGTGATGCTGTATCAGGTGTCAGGGAAAGAAAAGCAAGAGCAGAAGATTTTCACTGTGCTTCCTTCTGAAGCAGTTAAGTGTCGTCATTTTGAAGTAATTGAAACAGCCCCAGTGACTCTTCTGCGGTTTTGTCTAGCAAAGCTGTACATCCCAGAAGCAAATTGTACTGCTGTTGATGTGATCTAACGTGATAAACACATACTAATAAGCTTGGACTCGATTTAAGTTTGGAGAGGTTGCTCTGGGAATCCTGCTGCCTAATGTATGGAGGGGGATGTGTGCAGCTGAACCCTGTGGCCTCACAGGGGAATTCTTGGATGCTATGAAGTGTTAAAATACCTCCCATTTCACAAATGGATAGCTTATTACATATACTAAGATATTCTAAAACAAGCCATGCATCAAAGCTGCTGCGGTTCAGAGATTCTTTGGAGGTTTTTTTCATTTTTGCAAACCCATTTAGGAATGTCTGTGACTGCCCCTGTCTTCTCTGTCTCAGCACCTCATTCTTTGAGGTTCTCCCTGGATTTTCACAGGGTGCTTGCAAGCTGCATGCTTGGGAGGGGGGCTAGTTTATTTTTTTTCCACAGCTTCTTTTCCCCAGCACTTGCCTTGGGAGCTCAGGGAGCTCATCTCTCTTACTCAGAGCTTGAGGATTCTCTTCTAGGGCTGTGGCCTTCTGCAATACAGGAATAACACTTACACATCCCAGCTCTGAATTCTTACTGTAACAATAGCATCTGCACAAGAAAGAACTTGTTTTGGCAAATGTCCTCGCCATCTTTCCCCACCAGCTACATACTAGGTGTGTCCTTTCAGCCTGTCCCCTCTCTTAGGACATGGCTTGAATAACATCTTATTGAGCCCTCAGTCGGCTTCCAAAGAATAACAAGCCCATATTGACGGATCAGAGTGTGTGTGGATCAGAAAGCTATCCCCTCCTCTCAGCAGAAAATGAGACCCTTCTTCGCCCACCCTTGGTATTTCCTTCCCACTCCTCAGGATGGCATTCCTTGTCACTTGGCGATGAGCTCAGCAGGGTCTCAGCTAATAAAGGAGGCAGCAAAGCGGAGACATTCAAATGCCACCGGCTGTGAGGAAGGTAACAACCTGCTGATGTACCACCACGCTCCCCTTGGACACCCTCCTGCAGGAACAGGTGCCCTTCTACACTGTTCCTCAGGCAGCCCTGTTTGGGGCTGCCTCCGGTGCTTTTTGCTTTTTTTTTTTTTTTCTTTTGGAGAGCAAAATAGCACAGTTTGTGGATATTTTTTCTTGAAGTTCCACTAAACATTACAAGTACACTTCCCTAGCCTTTTTTTTTTTTTGGAGGAATCATACTTGCACAAGTTACTAAGCTTTGGAAAAACTGAAGAAGCCCTGGTGGGTTTGTAGAGCATGAAAGTCATCAGGTGAACAATTAACGCATGTGAAAGTTAGCAATTTTCTGCAAGAGTTAATTGATACAAATGTACAGAAAGTGAACACACCTGCTGCTTCTCTGCATCTGAAGAGCTCTGAACTTGGACCATGAAGTGTATGGTAAAAGCTCCTTGGCACTGCAGCCTTTACTGGGTTGATTGAGAAATATAATACAATCCGCTTACAGGACAAACTCATGGAACTTGCAGGTGCAGGGAATGTTTTGCAAAAAGGTAACAGCCACTTAAATATGCATGAAAAAGGAGCACAGCGTGACCCTCGTGAATAGCAGCAAATCAAATCCAAGCTGTGTTTTTCCAAGAACAGAGCCAAGAAAACTGGTTTTCATTTATAATTTTTACCAGCCCGGCTATTTAGTGGCTCTGAGAAGTAGCCTATGCAAACTTCCTTTGTATAGTATTAACTTGAAAAGCAGGGCCACATGCATTTTGTGCATTTTATTTCTTAAACTGAAAGATTATGGCAAAGGTTCCTTTTGCCTAAGTAGTCGTATAAAATTGTCCAGTTGCTGTAAATTGTGGTAATAACCTCACTAATCACTGCAGGTAATCATGCCCACAGAGCAGCTCATTCCACCTGTGTGAGAAAGGGGCTGTGTTACCTTGAGAAGGGAACTGTAGTTGGAATCTAGATAAGCAACATAGACTAGATACATGTTGTTAGATGGGGAAAAATCTTCTCTGTGACTTGTCTGCCACCACACAGCAGAGCTGTGATGGAGTAGCAATGTGAACTCAGCCCTTCTGGTCTCTAGTGTGCCAGCAGCAAAAGTTCAGAGAAAATGCTAGTCTGTTGCTGAGAGGAGGGGACCAACCCAATCACTGGAGAAAGGCTAATGGCATACCAAACCCTGAGAATGATCCGTGGTGCCCTGAGTCGTCCTCCTCGTCTGTCAGCATCATCTTAGCCCTTGGAAAGGTCGTTCAGTTTGGAATTTGGTTCCATGGATGTAGAAGGCAACCAGGAACAGCCAGCACTTATTTACTAAGGGCTGACCATGCTTGACCAACCTGAGATCTTTCTAGGTTGAAATGACTGCCTATCAGAACTTTAAATTCAGGTTTTTGACATTTTGAATTTGAAATCTGAGAAAAACTAAGGTTTTTGATAATTCTCACAGTATTCGTGTGTTAGCTGACAAAGCATGGGTTGGACACATAAGCTGTTAAAGCCAGGTAGTTTAGCCAGTTTTCAAGCTATGAATAATAATCAGCATCTTGAACCTCCAGTTTACAGCTGTTGTCAAGAAGAATACAACTGTGGGTCATGCTTGAGCCTGTGGTGTTCAACATTTATGTCGACAACTTGCAACGAGAGAAGGCACCTTTGAAAAGTTTGTGGATAACAGAAAATGGGATGGCGGGGTTGATATGCTGTGGTAGAGCTTCAGTTTAGAGGGAACTGGGGAAACTTGACTGAGCCAAGAGAAACTGGAAATTCACCAACTGCCCTGGACTCTTCCCTAGTGGGAGGTTGCACAGCAAGGGGCCGACATGCGTTGCAGCTAAGGAGGTGGACATCAGGAAAAACTTATTTGCTAGAGAGTGTTGCAGCACTAGAGAAGTTTACTCAGAGAATTTGTGAGTTCTGAATTGTTGGAACTTTTAAGGACTCTGCTAGATGCAGTCACAGTTAGTCTAGTGTTGTTGATGGTCTTGCATTAGGAGGAGGTTGCATCACCTCCAGAGATGCCTTCCAGCCAGCATTTCCCTGATTCCCTGAACAAGCGAGGGCAGTCTATAGTATGTTACGCAGGAAATCAGCCCCACGGCTTGTAATAATTCTCTCCAACCATGAGACTGATGAATCTATTAATTCAGAGAATTAGAACTCCCAATGATGGGCACAGGAGCTCCTGACAGGAACACAGAGATCCTTGATGGAGCTGCTGTTAGCATATCCTTAGCAATAAGGCAAAAGTGACATGAAATGATCCTTTATAACGTGAAGAAACCTTCCCTAAATAGAATGAGTTTCAGATATTTCCACAGGGATTAAGCTGTCCTTCAGGGGATCATTAATATTCAGTTGGCACAATTACAATTTTAGCCTTTCCACTATTGCCAAACAGCCAGATCCTCACATTTCTATGGTGGAGAAAACTCCCCTTTTTGTCTGGGAGCATCTTGCCTAGCCAAGGACTCAGTCTTGTCTATTTAGAGCTCTGTGGTCAGGGCAAAAAAGGCCTGTGCAATAATAGAGAGATCAAAGTTGCTAATGACAAATCCCCTGGGTGTTTGGCAGAAAAAAGTGCATGTAAATAAATAATAATAAAAAAGTACTTTGTTAGTAGCATTTGTGAATAACAAACTAGTGAGGCTCCTTTGCCCCTAGGATGCCATGGAGACAGATTTTGTGCACCACTATTTGTCCCTCTCATAATAACTGAATTTTGAAAAGCTTACAGCTTTCCTGAACCCTCATAAGCAGGTCTGAAGAGTGGGCGTAGAAGCTTTGGAAAGACAAACATCTCTTGAAAACGGTTTGTTCTTCATTAATAAAGATACTTCTATTAAAAGCTATCAGAGAAAATAAAGGGAATGGAATATAGCTGAAGAAAAAATACACTAAGCAGGAAAGGTTCTAAAACTGTCAGTGGAGCAACAGTCTTTCATTTTGGGTTCTGAAATTTTTTGATTCAATGTCATTTATGTTAGCCTTGGCAGAGCAACGTAACAAAACTGAGCATCTTCTGGGATGGAAAGTTGGAACATTAATTGACTTGTATAAGCCTTCCTCTGTATTCTGCACTACCAGTCCTCCTGAATCTATTTTCCTTTATGTATCCTTTGGGTATTTCACTTTTTTTCATAAATGTCTCTTACATCAAAACTCTATTTTTCAAAATATGCATATTTGCATGTCATTTATTTGGGAATTATTTGCCCTATACCAGAATTCAGCCTTCTTCCCAAACTCTGCAGCTGTGACCTAGCAGTTAACTAGCAGAGGAAATGTTCTGGGTAGCATGTCAATTTTGTAGGTGTTAACTGAAGTTTTAAATTCCCGTAGGATTACGGTTCCTCATGATGTGATTGTTAGCTGAGTAGGCCATGTTTGTTCCTGTTGTATAAATAAAGAGGCATTGATGGAGATAAATAAGTTTCTATGAAGACAGTGCAGATGTAAAGGGGAAAGGGGAAGAAAAAAAAATTGCAGAGAAAGGATGAGCCACTGTTCTGATATATTTTTAGCAGTTCTAGCCTTCCTCACAGTTTGCTGCTTGCTTTCCTTGCCAGCAGAAATGCATTCTGTTCATTTCTTCATTCTTCCATTTTCTCCTAATGACCTTCTTTTAACTGAAACTCAATTAATCTACTAATAAAAGTTGACAGCAAGAAAACAAATTGCTTTGTCGTCTTGGAGTGTTAAGAAGGATTTTTATAGCACTTGTCTTCCATTAACATAGCATTTGAGGAGTCCAGATACCTTGCCATAAGTCCTCTTTCTGAATCTATTAACGTTCCTAAAAACCAGAAAATAACACTATGAGAGGGAGTTTCTTTTTGTCCAGAACACTGGGTGTTTCATTTCAGAGAGATTTATGTATCAATGTTCTTTGAACCCATCTTTCAAAATACATGTATATTTGATCATCTGGAGAAGGAGATGTGACTAATGATACCATCAGTGTTATAACTGATGGGCACACCGAGAAGCATGTCTACTTTGGGCAAAATTTCTTCTGTTTAATTTACAGTTTTCCTTACTGTAATCAGGGATTGATTCTGTTGTGGCCTTTTGAGATCCTTTCTAGCACCCATCCCTGCACGCACCAAGCTTTCCGTGCAATTCTGGTCTAAATTTCTTCTATGACCCTCTTCAAACCTGTCTTCTAGTGTTTCTGTTGCTGTGTTCATCTCAGCAGCAAGACCTGTACCAGGTTCCATCTTTTCAATAGGAATTTGGGATCTGGCTTGCCAGCTCTTTGCTGTCCTGAGAGCTTCACTAGATCCCCCCACAGTGCTGTTGGAAGGTGGTGAAGAGTAAAAGAAACAAAACTGCTGATCAGAGATGCTGCTTTTCCCTTTATTATTGTAAAATTAGGGAAGTGTCTAGGACCCAGCCCAAAGAACCTACTGTGAGTCTTTCTGTTGACATTCCCGGATAGGGAACAGGCTCTTCTAGCTGGAGTGAATCCACTTTAGATCTTGTATGAGCTCGGAGGCGACCTGAAGTGCATACCTGTATCTCTTGCTATATTAAAAACTTGATCATCCAAGCAGGTCACAGATAGCTACCTAAAAATAGCTGTGATGAAAGTGGACTTTCATGGTTATGCCAGGAAGGGCTTTATAGGCGTCGTTAAAGCCAGCTACAGAGTGACCGTTTGCTTTTCATTTCTCTTGCGTGTTCTTCAGGTCTGTTCTTGCAGACTCCGGCTATTCTTGGTGCAATGCAGCACAGCTTCCAAGAAGGTTTTGAAGGAGGACATTTGGACCCATTGTAGATTTCCTCTGGGGGAAAAAAAAAGACACCTTTTTTTTTTTAATAGCTCCAGTTCCTTACACAGATCTCCATGTAAGTGTGCTCCTCTGTTTTCAGTCCTGTGTTCCTCCAGCAAGCAAGCTGCTGTCTCTGCTTGCATCCTTCAAGCCTTTGTGAGACAGCGGTCTCCTCCCACTAACAACATTAGCAGGAGTTCACATTCACACTTAACTTCCTACTCATGTGTTCTTCTGCCTGCAATGGCAGGATTGTCTCAATTGTAGGGGCACCTTCCAGCCCCCAAAATAAATTATATCGCTACTTGCTTGTTTCCTGCTTCATGTAACTAAGGTAGACTTTCATCTCCTGATTTCTTATGCTGCACAAGAACAATAGCAGCTAAGGATAGCAGTGCTGTGGCTTTCAGATTGACATAATACGTTTTTATGCAAGTTGGCTTGGTTGGGGGACCCAGGCTGGGTGATGATCTTTGAGTTGGCATTTGCTGAGCTTTTGAATTTGTGTCTTCTAGATTAACAGATGATGAACCCTTGGCTGATCATATGTATCACTGGCATCTCTAGATTATATTAAGCCACTGTTTCCCAAAAGGGGGGGAAAAACTTCATCTATTTACCCTTTCACCTTCCGAAGTGTTATTGCTGTGACAGAACAGCTCCATTCAACTGGTAGTACCATTGCCTGTGGGCTGGGAGGTCAGGAGTTTGTCTAGCTTCATGGCTGAAGCACATATCAAGGATGACACTGCAGTGCAGTACTTAAGGAGGGTGCTCCTCTATTAAAGGTGATGTTCCTTATATGAGACATTAAATCTGGCTCCCCTCAGCTCATCCCTCTTGACTGGGCAGGCAGAAATTAAAAATCTCATGACACTGTTCCCACAAGATAATCTCCAATGTCTCAGCCAATATTTCCTCTCTTAATAGAAACCAGTTGTGATACACAAGACAGAGCTGGCACATCCTGAGTATGTGCTGGCTGCCGAAATTGCCTCCGCAGTTTTTTCACTACAGGTGTTTTGTCCTTGGATCTTCTATCTTGAATACAGCAGGGGATCCCTAAGCATAAGAAGTGCTAGGAAAAGCCAAATTCCATGATGCTTTGTCTTGTGAAGGACAAAATTATTAACTCTGCTGTTCACTGGCTTTTTCAATATTTTTGATTATTTCTACTGCTTGAAAAGAACAGTCCTTAGAGCCTGCCTCAGACTCCCTTAGATATTTTGGGCAACTCTCAATCTACTACACACACTAGTTCCTTGTGTGTAAAACGAAGATAATATTTTTCTGTCTGTCAAGGATATTGGGGGAACACACTCTGTTAATGCTTGTGACGTACACAGGGACTGTACATATAAGACTATAAAAGTGTGCTCTTAGGCTGACAGAAGTGCTGCATAGCAGAAGACAACAATTTTGCTTTTGTGGTATATTGCCAGACCAAATAGCTTTTTTTAAAAAAACAAAACAAACAAACCACACACATTGAGCATACAAGATATATATTAATTGTCCCCTGACATTAAAAAAAAAGCCCCACCTTTTTGCTTTTGGAGTAGATGGTGTTAGCTTTATTCAAACTCCTTGTAAGTATGCTTCAAAATCAATTTAAAAAAAAAAAATCTTTCTTTTTTTCTTTTAGCCTTCAACACAAATATGTGAATTGCTTTAGTTGGTCCAAATATGCCTTTTTAATGTTGAAGCAATTTTCCTGTTTGTTTTGTCATAATTGGAATATTTCATTTTGACATAAGGGTGACTTGGGGAATTTGGGGAGTTTTCTTTTAAAGCCAAAACCTATTTTAATTGCAATGTTATATTTTCATGGAGTATCTATTGCTGCTTTTCAATACAAAGTTAGTTTAAAGATCTGTCAGGAGTTTGCAGGAATTGAGATTGCATCCTGCCACATGAAGCTGAGTGGTGAATGTGCAGGTGACACCCTCATGCTCTGGCACATTTCAGCAGAACGGTTCAAGCAGAGGTCTCTGTGGCGAGCACATGAAAAAAAAGCTGTGTAGGTGGATGAATAGGTGCACAGGAACAAAAAGTGCCATGTGTTGCTCTTCAGAGCAGTCATTTTCTCACTCTGGATGTAGCACTCGCTGCATTGTTCCTTCTCATTTTCATTTAAGACGAGAGACTGTGCTGAAGTGCGCTTAGGTTCGGGTGTCTAGATGTTCGTGTTCTGAAGAAAGAGCATGCTGGTTCATGTTTTTATTCTGTATCATCTGTCCCTTCCGGGTGTTTTTTTGTTTTGGTTTGGTTTTGGGGTTTGTTTTTTTTTTTGCAACCTAACAAACGCTGTTTGTGTCACTCTGAGCCACAGATGCCGTCCAGCATGCAGGCACATGCAGGGAAGTGTGTGGCAGAGTGCATGAAGGGTGCATGCAGGTTTTTTGGAAACAACATGAAAGGAACTGCCAGGTTTTGAGTATTTGTGAAATTCAGGCCCACTTGTGGGTGCTAAGTACACAAATGTCTGGCCAGGAATTAATTTGAAAATCTGGCCCAGATTTTGCTGTCTAGGAGTAGAGAGCAAGCGCTACGTCTGTGATTCCCAGCTGGGCAGGCAGAGCACACCGGTGAGGTGAAGCAGAGGGTCCAGGAAAATAAGATGTGATGGTCTGGAGTCCTGCAGGCACAGGCAGCCAGCCTGGCTCTGAGCTGTGCTCCCAAAGCCCAGGGGCTGAGGATTTTGGAGCAGCGACAGGTGGCTTGAGGTTAATCATATGTGTCCACACCTGGCCACGGCGATGTATGCTCACTCTGAAGACAGGATTTTCCTTGGATGTTTTTTCTCTCCTTGAACAAGGAGAGTCTATATAGCATGGTCACAAAGATGGGAATGAAAGTGCTGGCTGACAAAAAGGAAGGAGTGGTCTTTACATGAGGCTATGGAAACGATAGTTGTGGAATTTAGGGAGTTTTTCTTGCTCCCCATAGCAAAAATGTTGGCAGGAGCTGCTAACCCAGCCAGAGCACTGCCATGGAAGAGCCTGCCCTCTGCCAACCGGCAGCGATAGCACTGTGCACCTAAACAGCATGAGCAAAACTAAATTGTTGCAGAGATGGGATTATGCATTTTCAGCATGGAAGTTTCAGGCTTTGATGCCACCCTTTAATAAGTGGAAATGGGAATTTTTTTCTTAATAAATCTGAAAACCACTGTGCTGGGTTTTACTTTGTGATGCTATATCAGTATGCTGTAATGACAAACTAGAGAGATTGTTCAGGGATCAGGAATGATGAGTGTTGCAGGACGATTTACATACTGTTTTCATCACCCTTATGTTATACGCAGAGTAGCACTGTATAACACTAATGCACTGAGGCACATCAGATGCGGGTCCTGTTAGCCCAAGGAAGGAACAGAATAGAACCAGAAGTGGCAGAGGAGCTTGTTTCCCATCAAGACCAACGAACCATTACCACATTGTTGCTGTATTTGATTTCTCTCATTTAAATGTGTGATGGCAGCAGTTTACACCAGAAATCAAAGGTGATTATTTTCCCATAGAATTGTCAAGCAGGGCATAAAGCTTCCTACTACTGTCCTGACAAATGTGCTTGTTACTGTCAAAATCACTAGTAAAATTATGAAGTATATTTTCTTTTATAAACAAGAGGAGCTGAACATGAAGGAAAAGCCTTTGGTCATCGTAGTATTTACATGTTGTCTGCTGGGCTAATACTACTGCAGGGATTAAATTTGCTCTTCATGGTAGGTGCTCATTTGTATCTGTGTATGTACATTATGGTTATACATGTGACAGCTACCTGTCCTTGACCATACTAATTTATTGGTGACTACTAGTGACAAAAAGAAGAACCTGATGGAAATATCCTGTTTTGTGACAGCAAAATCTAGGGCAACACTTGTGTCCATTACATATGATACTGTAAAAAAAAACACCTGCTGGGACAGCTTCTAGGTGCTTCATTTTGTTTTATTGCTCTGCTAATCTTCAGACTGGGAGGAAAGGCTGGGATGGAGATGAGCCTAGGGGTTGGACTGGAACAGGACTAGGGAACCCACAGTCCCTGGGCCAGTTTCAGGCTGCAATTTCAGATGGTACAGCCAGCCGCGGTGCGGGGGTTGCGTTCTTTCTGCAGGGTTTAGTACTGAAAAGTTTCAAAGCGCATGTTGATACAGGGGCCACCAAAGGTCAAATGAAGGCTTGTGCAGCCCCCTGCAAAAAAAAAAAAACAGTCTGCTTGCCTCCGAGTCTGAGACAGGGGAGAAACTCTTGCCTTGTAAAGTCTTTGCAGCACAGTTCAAACTGATGGGGGGAGAGCAGGAAAACAACAGCTGCTCCTCCAACCTGGTGATGCAGCTGCAGTGTGCTTAGACTAGATGAGGTGAGTGGATTTCGAGTCTGCAGTGCAGCCATGCATTCCCTCTGCACAAACCTGCCTGCCTGATTACACAGGCAAAGTGAATTTTACTTCAAATCTCAAAGGAAGGATAGAAGCTCATGAAAAAAATATTTGAAAGAAACAGAAGCACAGACTTTTGGGGACTGCAGACTTTGTGCCTGGATGATCCATACAGATCTGTCTACTCAGCAGACTTGTAGAAGAGTAGCACTTTGCACCACTTAAAATTTGCCCTAAGTAGGGATGTGATTCCAAAGACTTGAATTTGTTGCTGTCTTGTTTAGCTGTTAAACCAAAACACCAGAGGTTGGGAGCTGTGCCCCTGGACTTACAGGCAACAGCGATAAACACTTTCAGAAGGTGATTCTGACATTTGCAGGGGTTAATTACCTTCTGGAGATTTTTTGTTTTGTTTTGTTGGGTTTTTTTTTTCCCCTATGGATACCTTAAAACTCTGGCTCTTTCTGCTCAAAGGCAGGAGAATTGACGCCAAGCTTGGTAAACCAGACAAGGGGCAGCAGAACTACATACTAGGATGCTGTGAGTACTCTTGCCAATTATGTCTCAGTGGAAGGAGAGGAGGCACTCGGGATGAGAGGTCCTGCATAACCCCTGGAGATACTTACCTGGTCAGCAGCCCATAGAGGGAGTCCAGGGTAAGGAGATTTCTAACTCCTAAAGCAGGGCAGCACACACTCCCTTCAGCCTGGGAACTGCCCTGTCTTTGAGCACACAAGGTCTCAGGGAGGATTTGCTGCCTTGCAAATGGAGGTTTGAAAGGACAGAAAGAAGAGGAAATAATTTACAAGCCTGCCCCAAAGTCTCCTTCCTTGTCATTGCTAAAGGCTGCCAGTCTCTGCCCCCTATCAGCACTCTGCAGTTAATGTTGGTGCTTTTCTAACAACTTAGTGGCAGCTGTGAGAGACTAAAAACTTTATAGAATAAAGCTAATCTCTGGGTTTATTTTTTTTATTGCACATAGAACAACAAGGCTATGCAGAAGGCTTTGGCTGTGTGTTCGTGTCAGATGCGCTCACCTCTTCAATTAGGCCAGGGGATTTTTATCTCAAGCAGTCAGATAGCAAGTCCATTAAAACACTGGGTGGACAAGGATGCGTAATTTGCTTAGTGCTGCTGTGAAGGCTTTGGTGATGAATGTTTCATGACTTGATCTCTGGAGAATGGGATACTGACCATGTAGCAAGTAGTTGAACATTGCCCAGGTTTTCCTGGTTGTTTGCCCTGAGCTATATGTTGCAAAGCACTGACAACTGCAGCTGTGAGTTATAGGACCGCTCTCTGCTTTAAAAAGTGACTTCTCTGACGAGGCTATTCTTTCTACCAGAAACATGTGTTTTACAGTCAAATTCTGCTCCGTAACCCCAGAACCATAATGCAAGTTCTCGTAAAGAAGTGCTAATAGCAAATCCTGCTTCTACAGAACGCTGACCACTCAAAGAGGTGGTAGGAGAGGTGGTTTTTCAGGTTGCTCCCAAAGGCCAGTGGAGATGGAGGTCCTCTGGGGAGCTTGGAAGCTCCAAGGGCACTCTCAGCGCAGGAGCAGAGAGCTGGCTGGAAATGTATCTGGTGTCTGCATACAGGAACATTGATCTGAACGTTAAGGGAGGAGTTTCTTGCCAGGAAGGATGTGAACAAAACAGTGTAGGCCCCACAATCCAGACGAGCTGTTTTCTGCCAGCAAAATCATGCAGAAAAAGTCTATCTGCATAGCTCAGTGCAGTTGCAGGGGAAACCCAGGCTGGCTCTGAACACCGAGAAGTGGTATTGCAACGTTAGCTGGGGCACTGCTGGAACTCTCATAGTCTAGTTTTCAGGAGAGGCAATGAGCCTACAGAAAGCACTTTGCTAACCCAGAGAAACTGCTTTAAGAGTCCAGCAGTGAGTGTGTTCACACCTAGTAGAGGTTCTCCTACCTGATGCTGAATTGCGCCATGCAATCAGGAACTAGAGTTCTAGCTTTTCTCACATCTCTATGTGGTTTTACATGTACACACCATTTGTCTTCTCCCACTCCAACTGTATGAATAGTGTTGAGGTCTCAAAACATCCTGAGAGGTCTCTGTGACAGGAATGGTTGTGGAGCTCAATGATGTGTGGGCAGAATGGGTCATCACCTCCATTTTACCAGTGGGAAACTGGGGGTTCCAGAAGCACAGTCATTTATTAAGGTTAGGCTGAGACCCAGTGTCCTCATTTGTTGGGCTGTCCTACCTTCTGCTAAGCAGCTGGTGACAAGGCATGCTGTGGGGGACCCAGCAGATGGTGCTGAGGAATGGTGTGCAAAAAGGCTTACAAGGAAGTGTGGGAAGTAGGTGCAATGGAGAACGCTGCCCAGATACCGCCGTGATACTCTCTTAAGTGCTAATATCGAATGTGTAGCAAAAAGACTTCATGCGCTTCTCTCCTGTCTTAAATGCAAGATCCTTTGCTCTTCAAGAGAGCCTCGGTATTCTTCTCCAGCTTATATTGGAATGATTTAATTGGTTTTAATTAGGTCTAGTGGGGGGAACATCTGCCACTTGCCTGAGACCTTATAATCAAAGAAGGGTCCACATAGTAGAATATCAGGATTGCACTTGTCCTCACAAAACCAAGAAAAATATCAACAATCAAATCTCAGGAGAGAATTCATCATCTACCAAGCATTTGAGCACAGCTGCATCAGGTCTCTCTTCTCACCCTGATGATTAGCGACGTGTCATTTGTTTGCTGCAAAAGGCACCTAAGTTGAGGGAACAAAGCTAGTAATTAGAGCAACACAGCTCAGATGAGATACATTCTGCCTGAGCATCCAAACCAAACACTTGGCTCTGCTTCTTTGGATGGCATTTCTCCTACGCCTACCCTAGAACAGCAACCAAGCTGATTTCAGGCCAAGGGAGAAGAGTAAAAGGGCTAGCAAAGGGACATCCTTCTGCTTTACTCTGCTACTCAATGTCTTATATCTACATCCAGACAGCTAAGCTTGCAGGTATTTTGTGAAATGAAAATGTACAGCTATTTCAGCTATGTAATCTTAGCATCTAGTGTGTACCAAGATTTGAAAACTCCCCGTGAAGATATTCCTAACTCAAGAATATAGTGTACACACAGAGTCTTGAAATGACTGTAAGCCCTGCAGCTTGCTCTGAGAAATATCAGCTTTGGGTTTGCTTGAGCCAGTGGAGAAATGAACTGTAAACCTCCAGGGGACTAGTGCAAAATTTCTAGCATCAGCCTTCCCCACTTCAAACCAGTGCCCTCTATTCTGATGTTCTCAGGCAGTAGTGAAGTGCCCTGTGATCACAGTAAGCTTTAACAGTGCCTATGCTCCATCTATGTGGGCAAATATTTATCAGCAATAATCAGGATCTGAACTTTTTCCAGAAGTCATACAGCCACTGGAACTGTGACGTCTCTAATACTTTTCACTGGCTTTAAGCATTAATTGCATCTTTCTTGCTTATGTATCTGGTATCTCTGTGCATTAGACAACTATTTGGAAAAGATATTTTAGCTTATATGGTGTATTCCAGAAAAAAGACAAAATGTTCTGTCTATTGCTGCTTTTAAGACAGTCTCCTGCTTGTGGATCAGAGTGTGTTTAAATTTAGGTGAAATCAAAAATATCAGCTGTATTTAAAGACATTGATGAGCAAGTCAGAAAGTACCAGGCAGTACATGTTCCTTAAACACTTAGCTGCCTCTGATCCTCTCAAAACTCTCGCTGAACATGGTGGGTGTGGCTCTTTAATGTCTAATTGTCATTTAATGTCACTGAAAGGTTCACCAGGCAATGACAATACAAGACCCAGCACAGACTCACAGAAGTTCCTTCAGAGCCCCGCAAAGTGTTGCCATAGCAGGGTCTGCACCGATCTCTGCCAATTCATCCAAGCCGTGTGTGGCTGGCTGTGCTGGGGCAGGGTGGGCTGAGAGAAGTGTATTTGTGCACAATTTTAAGAAGCAATTTGTGCAGCAGAACAAAATGTATTACCAGGCGAGTATATATATGGAAGTATAAGCAATGGAACCAAAAACTCTCAGAGATGGCAGTGTTGCAAGCTGGATGTTCTGCAGCTTTGGCCACGGGAAAGACAGGAATGTAAAAATGGGGTTCAGAGAATGACTAGGGACAGGGAATACAGATTTTTTGGCAAAACTGAAGGCAATTTGAATGGAGGGTGGGTTAAGATGTTAGTTAGCAAAGTTAGCTCTTGTTGTAGGTTTGTCTGAATGTAGTTATGTAGCTGACAAGCCAGAGGTGTAGTAGAATCTAAATCCAGAGGTCTTGTGTTATTCCTTTTGGGAAACTGTTGATGGGATGTTTGAGCAAAACAGTGCCAGCAAGGAGGATAAGTATTTAAGTATTGGGCAGGTTGAAAAAGCAAACTTAAAAGTACTGCCTTGTGGCAGTCCGGTGAATGCAAGGCACCTTTGCTAGAGACTGGGCATCTGCAGAAATACAACTGAAAGATTCCTTAGGTCTATTTTAGTATACTTAAATGTGCTTTGCTATAGGCAGATATCTGTACTTCTCTTCCTTCCATCTGGTGTCCACAAGAAAAATAAATGAAATCAGAAAAACGTTGAAAAATCTCCCGATAACAGTATATCTAAATGAGATTCTCGGAAACATGCCTTGACCTTCAGCCGTTCTCAGTGATTGAAAATATTGGTTTCCAACATTTCTTATTCGCACTGAGTGAATGAGAATATTCGCTCAGTATAAAAGTTCTCTATCTTCACTGAACTTTTTAGCTTAGTCATCAGTACAGACCCATCCTCAGCCAAAGTAACGCATTTTGCCACCTAAGAAATGACAAGCAGCTGAAGAAGTGCACATCATCCGCTGACTGCATGCCAGCTTTTTCAGAGGCAAGGACAGCACTGTGGGAAATGCAATAATAATTTTTTTCTTTTCTTGTGCATCTTCAATATTTTTCAGGACAGCAGTGAGTACCACTGTAATTACCACCACCCTCTCCACTGTCCACAACACGCCCTATCAAAACCTGCTGAACTGCCTGTGATGTTCCGTTTTATATTTACTGCTGTTCTGTTCCAGGCTTTGGCTGCACTGGAGTAAAAGAGCAACCTCTAAAGTTACTTACAGCCCTGCTTGTTCCCTATCTTAATCTAATCAAAAAGAATTTTCTGAACTCTGAATGACTGTTGATGATTGACTGGTATATAGCTTTTCACCCATTTTAGCCACGTGAAAAGCTGATGCGACAAGCTGGGGACCTTTTTCATGCCCTGAATGAGATATCAGATCAGATCCACAGCAATGATGTAGCTCCATAAAACGAGAACAAAGCATCAAATGTATGCCGTCGCTCTGCAGCTCTGATGCAAAGTAACTGAGCAAAACGCCACTTTATCATCGGAGGAGAAGTGCAGCCGTTCTGACTGTGCTGGAGCCTGCAGCAGGAGATTCAGTGAGGTTAGCCAACATATGTCTGGGTAGCTAATTGGTACTAATGTCTTCCAAGTTGCAAAGAATCTAGAAACAAAGTGCAATGATCAACGATTACTTTTCCTTTTTTTGTTGTTGTTGTTAATGTATTAGCTGGAATATTACTTACAACATATATCTCAGGGTGGCATCTTGACCTCAGAAATTTCTGTTCTTCTTACAGGCTGAAAAGACCAAGGTTTTACACAAAGATTTCTTAAATTGCCAGAGGAGCTGGCAGTGTTTGCTGCTAGCTGGAAGACTCCATTCTGAGCCTAGTGAGCCTCCGTCAAACATGATTCATTTGGCTAGTGACAAATACGATCTGAACTCAACAAAATTTAATCAAAATGGGATAATGTCTGCAATTTCAATTCAGGCTCTTGCATGGATTTAGGGTGAGCTTTTCCTTTCATAAGCTCCCAAGCATTACTTTTCTCCTTTTTTTTTCCTTTTTGAAATTCTTCTGGGCCTGCATTATTGCTGCAATTTGCTTCACCTCTTTTCACACAGGGTTTTTTTTTTGTCTATAAGAGCCTACTGTGATTGACTGTAGCTGAGATGTTTTGTAAAGTAATTGTTGGAAAAGAATAGGTATTTAATTACCTGTCCCTTCCCATCTCTTTTCTTCTTCTGTAAATTATGAAAGTAAGTAATCCCCAAATCACAATAATTTTGAGATAATGTTTTCTTTTTAAATTCAAATCTAGAAAACAAAGGAAAAGAAAGGGTTGGTTTGGGTTTGGTTTTTATTTTTTTCAGGCAGTGATTTGTTTGCCTTTTTCTCTCTCCCATCTCCCTTCCCATTTGTTTTTTCCCTCATTCCAAAGGTGTGGAGGGAATTACGTCTGCCTGCATTACACTCTCGGTTTTCTGTAGCTGCATTTCAATGAATCCTTAACATTCCCTTCTGAAATTCCAGTTTTCCATCCCTGAAGATTAAGAGAATGGTGGGAGATACCTCAAGTTTTAGAATTGGTTACTGGGAGAAAGAAGATGGACCAGGAATCATGTGAGCCAACAGAACTGTGCTGGGGTTTGCATTGCCCACAGCTGGTCCGCTGTGCTCCCCTTCTTGCTTGAAAGCCTGTGGACACCTTGTCCTCCTGGATGTTGTCTTTTAGTTTGGCCTTGGGCTTAATTTCCCACAAATGTCAGAGACTTGGAGAGCTTCTTGCTGGGCTCTTTGTTTCCTGGCAAGTCTGTTTTCTTGGGAAAGAAACAAAAGCATGCAGCTTTTGGCTAGGCTTCTATATTCCCATGTCCACACTGCGCTGCAGCTGCCTCTCGGGAACAAAAGAGCCAATAGGGATCCCTGCTTCTTTGCTGGTATTGTGCTTTCTCACTCTTTTCCCACTCCATTTTGCTTCTTCAGTCCTCTAATTTTCTGCCCTTTTTCTTTGATTGTGTTCAGAAAATTAGACAGGCTTCTATAACCCATTTTAAAAATGAGATGTTAGGTTATATAGTTCTTCAATGAGAAGATCCATTATGTATTTTAAAGTAAAGTGGCAACTTGCATCCATCAGCCTCATGTAAAGCTACTCAGCATCATTAAATGGTTGCTGTGTGAAGAACTAGCTGACCGTTAGCTGTACTTCAAATAATCATGTTTCTCTAATGAACACATAATTTCGTAGAAAGCCTTAGCCAATTTTAGATGAAAGATAGCATGAATGTGTCTTCATCAACACTGCAATAACAGACTAGAGAATAAGCTAGGATTTCAATTCACAGCCCTTGTGATAGCTCAAGTCTGGAGCTAAACGTTATAGTTCCTCTCCAGGAATTTGCACCATGACTGCTATGTGATCATGCAAATAGCTTTAGGCTAAACTCAGTCAGATGATTTTCAGCATTTAATCTTCCTCTAGGAGCTCTGGGAAGCTTTGTCTGAGATATGGTAAGATTTCACTTCTAAGCTTACAAGGGAAAGTAGCGTTTTACTAAGAGATCAGAGAAGCACAGTAGCCACAAAGAAGGAAGGCTTATTTGGGTTAGAGACCCAGTTTGACTTTGGTCTCGGGTTTGCTGTTGCTGCAGTCACTGTGGATGGTGCTGAATCCATATGAACACCCACTGTGTGGTGCTACCCAAGAAACCATTTCCAGTAGTACCCAGCACTAATTGGTCACTAAACTGAAGCCAAACCAAATTTGAGATGAGATTCCTTTGTGTGTTCCTAAATGCAACCATCCTGATACGTACTGTGCAATAACTGGTGCATAAGGAATAGCATTAATAGATGTTGGCTAGAAAAAGCGACTGCACTTTTGTCTTCTATTGCATGAAAACACTGTTCTGGTACGTCAGGCCTGACACGAGCAGTTGCTGCATTTGCTGGTGTTATCTAACTGGCCCCAGAGTCCTCCCTGAGCACAAACACGGTGCAGCATGGCCAAGTCTGTGAAACCCTACGTGCACGCCGATCTGCTGCTAAAATCAGATGGTTGTAATTCCCATCCTTTTCCCCTGAAAGTTTTACTGCTAGCAGGTTGCCGAAGAGCAGTTTTGTGTGGGGAATGGCCTTTTACAAGTGTGACATGAATCAGAACCAGCTACTGGTGCAAGATTGAAGATCTCTGTGAAGATGTGCCCATCTGGTTGCCTTTCCCCCCTGCAGTGGGAGAAGGGCTGTTCTCAGCCAGGCTTGCAAAGGGCTCCTGAGGGGCAGACAGAAGGTCCAGGCTAGCTGTGCTATACATCACCATGGAAAGGCAAACCAGGAAAAGCAGCAAACCCAACAGCGATACAAAAACACTCCCAGAAAAGCAGGACAATGGAAGGGGCTGATCCATTAAAAGTAAAGTCGTGAGGCTTACTGGTCACAAAAGCTGGAGAAATGTATCGAAGGTCTTTTCAAATAAATTCCTGATAAAGAAAGCATTGATCTGTTGAAGAAGGTCTGATAAATGAATACATTTCATGTGCATGGATCCAAAACATATTGCATAGTAGCAGAGTGCCTTCTCTCCCCCTCATATTTTTCATCTATTACAGGAATAGCTGTATGTGCGGTGAAAATCAGTATTTGACAGGTTTCTGCTGTACAGCAGACAGCTTTGCATTGTGGAAGGATTAAAAGAGATTTTTAAACCCCATGAGTATTCATCTGACTTCAGTTTAACTACTTGAAGTCCAAAGAGGCTGTACACCAGCTTTTCTCCTCTTTCCTGATCTGAAAGAGCTTGGTGCTGGGGAAATGGTGAAGTTGATCAGGTTAGTTTGGTGTGACATATCCTTGGTAAATCCACATTGCACATTGTCCTATTTTCCAATTAAATCTGTGGCTGTGAGTACTCTTTCCTTTGAAGTTTGATTTAGAGCCTGGAATATTACCAAGATTACACTAACAGTTGGTCAATGGACAACTGTTGGTTGTAAAGCATGTTTTCGTCTTTTGTTTATTATATTATAATATATATATTGTGTATATATAGGCAATATAGTTCTCATTCCCTTTACAGGCTGCTTAGATGTCCATGCTCAAGACCTGGCATTTTATGTGGCAGTTGTGTTACTCTTCTGGCATAAAAAGTCGCTTACCTGCTGCTCTGAGACATTTACTTCCATCTTACGTCAACTGCAAGGCCTTGTCTCCACGTCTAGCTCCTCTTCTGTCTCATAATGATGCATTTTGAGTTGCACTTGTGTTGTCTTTACCTCAGACCTCATACTTTCCACGCAATGTCCTCGATCCATCTATTTTTGTCCTCTGTTTACTCCCACGTCAGGGAAATTTCTACTCGTTGGTTTCCCCGGGGTGACAGGTCTCAGTCTCGCTGTGTCAGCTCTGAACTTCCCCTTGCCCGACAGGTTTTTTGCTGCTGCTTTTCCGCAGAACCAGCCCCGTTTGCCCCCTTCATGCCTTTGTAGCCAAATATTGTAGTGGAAGGGGGTTGTCCATCTCTGCTCATTTAGCTCTCCTGCACCTCTGGCTGTAGGGGAAGCCGAAGGGAACTGAAGGGGCTTCAGAGCCTGAGCAGCGAGGAGAAGATGGGGTTGTGAATGCTTTCTGTCCAGGTCCTGCTGCAGGGGTCTGCAGGCAGCAGCCTTCCCACTGCAGTGGGCTTTGACATTTTTTGTGAGTCATGACATGGGAGAAAGGAGCCACAGTTCATAATCAGCCTCTACAGTAACTTGTTCCCTCACCAGTGGTTGGTTGGTTGTTTTTTTAAAAAACAAAACACAAAACAAACACAACAAAACAAAATTCTGCAACTTCTAGTGCAAAGGATTCATGCTTACAATAGCAGCTTTTCCATGGTTTAAATGACAGCACTCTGAAATCAACAGTTCTGGACTTATATTTAATTTAAACTTCAGGTATACCTTAAAAGTAATAATTGACTATTGAAAAAATAATTGTGACATAACAGTGTAATAATTTTTAATAGATTACAATGCTGTTACTCCTTATTTAATATGCTTTTAAAAACAATTACTGTTTAACCAACCATAGCTACATTAAGAAATCCAAAGGCAATTTTGTGAAGCATCATTTCAATACGGTTGCAGCACATGCAGTGTTGCTGTCACTAATCCAGAAATTCAAGGTTACATACTTTCCAGTAGCAAGCCATACAAAACTGTGGTCTTAAAAATAAATAAAATGAAGTTGATGTTTTAAAAGAATAATTTAAAAATATTCCTTTCCTTCTGACAAACAAGTGGTAAACTGATAATGTCTTTGGGTTCTCATTGACTTGTATCACACGGATCATATAGAAAGTCATGTTTTTCTTGAAGAATCCCAGTAAAATCAGTACTTAATCCATGCAAACACGAAAGATAAAACTGCTGTACTTGGGCAAAGACTTGTACCACACAAGTTCTTGCAAAATTTCTAGCTTCAGTAAAGTACGTTCTAATCCTCTACAACTTCTTGAATGAAAGTGAGATAATTTGAAGATCTCCATGAGATTTCAAAGCAAACATCTGGGTTGAAAGCTTTGTTTCTTTGGCCTTTTTTTCTTTTAGCTAGGTCTTTCAGACCTCGGCTCAAAGATGATGCCTAATGCAGCTCTTCCCTGATGACAGTGAAACTGGCTTTCATTTTTAAATTGCAAATAATTATTTACATAACACTAGGTAACTTGTAAAAATAATATGAAAGAAGGCTCTGGGTATTTTTAGCTGATCGCTTCACCTCTTATTCCTTCATAACTCAAAACTTAGGAGAAATGGACATATTAAAAGACATGGGAAGTTAAATTTTCAAGCATTCATGAGTCTTTTAGAAGAAGTTTTTTTAACCTCTTTTCTTAGCATTAAACTCTTGAAATTGGCGTAGTCTTAAAAGCCAGCCTTCCATCACTTCATGTTTTCCATTTGCAATGTCTGAATTTTCCCATTTTCAGGGTCTTCTGCTTACAAGGCATGTGGATTAAAACTGCTCCACTTGTTTTAGTCTCGTGGATTTACACTGGTGTCACGAATGAGAAGGGCTCATGGTCCTGAAACATTGCTTATGTTCGTTGTTGCTAGAGATGGGGCTGTATGAGGAGGGATGACAAGAGTTTGCATAACACTGGGAGTGGAAAAAACAATAGTAACAAAAAAGTAATCTATTTTCATTATTTTGATTTCAAATCCTGAAAACATTCTGGTGATACTTTCTAATCACATGGGCCAGAGCTGTAGCCACCACTCTCGTTCCAGAAGACTTTTGATGGTAGCACGTCCTCTCTTCTGCAGGAGGAGGACATTTCTACAGGGTGAGTGATGCGCTTCAGGAATATGACAGGAATCTTCTTCCCAGAAACCTCTGAATTATAGGACTTCAGCATTGCCTGTCTGTAGCATGAAGAGGGGGAAAGACTGATATGCTGAGCTGGGAATTGATGTTTCTGGCTGAGATTTGTACCCAGTGCAAGTTTTGCTTGGAATCTAATGGGTAACAAGTCAGCATAAATGATCGTTAACTAATGCAACATTATACCAAATGGACCCATTATGCTTCATTCTGCTGCATGGAGTGCAAAATAAATTCTGGGTGATGGGACATATTCTTAGGCAAAGAGGGAAATTTCAGGGAAGAAAGAAGCCTATGTTAGCTGTCTTTGTTTAATAGGAGATTATAAAAAGTTATTATCCCAGGCTAAGTTATGGCATCGTACACCATAAAAATACACAAGTAACAGATCTAATTGTCAAAGCTGACATTATACCCAGTAGTTATAGCTTGTCTTAATACACTTCTAAGTCTCACAGTGGATTTCCCAAAGGCAAATATAACAGCAAGAGGGAGAGAATCAGATGGCAGGTCAGGAAGTTTTTATCCACATGGGCTAAGTTTGTGAGTTTTCTCCCAGTGCCACAATTGACATGATGTCTGATGGCAGACAAGGAAATTGGGTGGGGGGTGTAATTTTTCTCCTATGAAAGCACCCAATGATGCTGGTTTTGTGTAAAAAGTATTTGCAGGAAAGGGCAGGACCAAGCACAGCTCAGCAGGGATGGCAAGGCTGTGAGATGGCACGCTGTTCCTGTGTCTCATTGCACGCTGGACAGTGCAAGGAATGACCAGTAAACCCAGCACAGAGTGCAAGAAGCAATAACCTGGGACTCCAGCACAGGCTCTGCTCCTAGTTCCCTTAGGAAATCCGTAGATTTCAAAATCAACCTTTTTAATCTCTAATAGCAACAGACTCATGAGAAATTATAATTGTTGATTCCAGTAGCATTACTCTAGTGGCAGGGAGAGAGACCCTGGAGCCCTGAGTCACAATTTGTTAAAGTGTGCCTGACCAAAAGCATTAGGAAAGCAGCGTGTCAAAGTCTTTTTCAGTCATTTGCACTCTGGCTTACTGAAAACAAGTCTTTGTGTACCTGAAAGTCACTGGTATTTCCATGTCCCATGCAAGTGGGCTGAGGTGGAAGAGGCTGTGATTTAATTTTTGTCTTTACAGCCACAGTTGGTTCCTGGAGCTCATGTGTTGAATATCTATATGCCTGGTGTAAGCACAGACGTGTAACAAATAGGTTTGTATTGCTAGTCATCTTTTGGTAAATACTCAGATGCTTTTCAAAAGGTTAATTCTATTGTCTAAGAAAAAGCATTGTCTTTTAGTGCGGGAGTTGCTAGGTGAATATACATACCTTGCTGATGCCGGGGATGCTGTTGCCCTGTCTGATGGGCATAGTGTTAGCTCTGCAGGGTACCGCACCTAATGGTGTCAGGTGCTGCACAGACGCTGCACGCAGTGCAGGGGGCAAAGCCTGCCCCCAGGAGCTGCCCTTCCAGCCAGAAGGAGAAAGGCTGGATGCTGGAGGCTGTGGGAGTTCGAGTTATAGTTTGGGGATGCTTCCTTCTAGTTTCCTTAGAAATTACACCATATACATATATATAAAAAATCTTCCAGGATTTTTTAGGTGGTTCTGCTTGTTCCCAGGGTCAGCCCTTTGTCCCATGACATGTGAGCCTCTTCTGAGAACATAACCCATCACAAGGAGAAGAGACACGATGGGAGAGCGAGCAGACGCTGAGTTTTCTAAATGAGGTTCCTGATGAGGTTCACTCTTCTGTCTCTGGGCAGGGTACATTAATCTTTCACGTTCATCAGGTGGCACATTAGCTGAGAGAGCACAGCCTGGCAGGAGCACGCTGTTCCCGAGTGGGCAGAGAGCTGTGGCCTGGGGATGACTATTTTATTATTTTTTTAAACCGGTCTGCTTTCAATTTCACATGCAAACTATACCTGCTAGGAAAAAAGCCTGAAACAGCCTGTTGAGAGGAGCAGAAAATGAAGGGCTATTTTAAATCACATGTTAAAATGTGATTGTGCTAATAATTTTTTCTTAACCCTTGAGTCACAGGCAGCTACAGATATGTTGGAGTTTCCCCTGAGCCTGAAAATAGGCTTAGACTGGTAATAGTCAAATAATTCTTGACGCTTTAAATTCATCTTGCTTCAAGTTCCATTCTGCACAGAGCGGGGGTGTTGCTTTACTTCACCAGGAAAGTTCCCCCCTCACTCAAACCAGCCCTGGATACCAACAGGTTGTCCCTTCTGTGGCCTGTTTTTGTCCGAGCAGGGCAGGAGGTTGCTCCCTGTACGTGTTGCTCTGCGTCCATCACCCACCATTGGCTGCTGCAAAGGGCACAGGGAGGAAAATGCTTTGTCCCACTCCTGTTCCCAGGGGATGCAGAAGAGGAGGCAGGGCTGCTGCCTGTGCCACCTTTAGAGATCAAGGGATTGAATCTGTGTATAATTTACTCTTACTTGGGAAAGGTGTATTTACATTCCCCGAGACTGTGAATCATGCTTCAGCTATGGCAGCCTGGACCGCAGCTTTGATTTGCTCTTTGCTTTCTGTGGGCAGTGAAAAAGGGTTGATCTTCTGATTCAGACACCTGAGCGGTCTGTCTGAAACGGTACAAAAGCCTCTCCTCCTGCCTGGGTGCAAAGGGGAGAGGTGGAGGAGGAACCACTAATTAAAGCAGTGCTTGTGCTTGAGGATTTCCTATTCAGGAGTCAAAGCGCAGGTTTGCTGCTCCTGGGCTCTGCTTTCACCCACACTCCATGGCCCCTCTTTGCGGTACACCACAGCAACGTATAGCAATTCAAAGGTCCAACACAAAAAACCCTCTGCAATGACCTACACATCTTCAACAAACATTTAAAAGACTAAAAGGGCCAACGGCTCTAGTCAGACCTGAGCTGCAGCTTGAAGGCTTCACAATTTCTGCAGAGCCTGTCAAATCTCAACAAGAATCTAAAATTCAAAAGATTCAGTCACCCCAGGCCAACTAGAACAATAAGCCCTAAAGGATATCCAGTAACAGGCATAGCTTGGGGCATTGTATTTTTAATAATTTCTTTTGATGTTTGACAGCTGTAGCTGCACACGTGTTGCTGCATCGTTCGTGGGTGGGAGAGGTGGTGCCTGCACGGCTGCCTCCACCGCCTGGGAGCGTGTTGGAAGCAGCACTGCAGGTGCTCTAGCAAGGAGGAGAGCGCCACGCTGCAAGCAGTCCGTTCTGTAATAGGAGGGAAAATAGGTTCAACCCACTGTTTCCAGCTTCTGTGTCACCGAGTAACTCGGGTCCTTTATTTATTACTTGTATTACAGTAGTACCTAGAGGCCCCACGTTGCTAGGGTTTGTAGAGCACCTTGTAGGAGACAGCTGCTACTGCTGTGCCATTATAAGATGAGAAGAAATGGTGGGAAAGGAAGGGAGAAAAGTGCCCAGACTGAGGTGCTACAGAGGCCAGAAGCAGAATGGAAAGTAAAGCTCTAGCTGTGTCGGGGGACGCTTGTGCTGTCAAGCTCTGAGGTCATGGCATTTCCAGAAGATAGCGTGCCTTCAGCTCGGCTATAAGAAATTACTGTCTGCTCACTTCTAGCTCTTCTTCAGCATTGGTGTAAACTAATCCATTTTATCTCACATTGCAATGGATTAAGTCTATTCTCACAAGTTAGCTGAGGGCTGGTGGCATCTTCAGATGTGCTCGCTTGACTGCCTGTGATCAGCTGGCCTCTTGAGTCTGAGCCCAACTCAGTGGCTGCACTGCAAAATTTAATTGTAATTTCAGTTTGGAAAAATTCTCGTTCATTTCTGCCTTGACTACAGAACAGCCAGCTCTCTTCACTCCAGCTTTAACATGCTGGAACCCTGCCAGTTTCTTTGGTCAGAGAAAGATGCATTAATTAAACACAATGTAGAAGAACCGCTTCAGACATGATGCCTCTGTGTGAGGTATGTGCATGTGCCCTTCCTGGTACCACGGACCAGAGCAGCTTGCTGCTTCTCCCATCAGGTGCGAAACTGTCACTGACCCTGTTGAGAGGTGGAATGGGACTTAAATTTATGTTTTGATGGATTTGCTACAACTCCTCTGAAATTCTGCTGGCATTTACAGTAATAATAGCTAGCTCTGTTTCTGATGAAAGAGGTTTTGATGTTATAAAGCTGCAATCTCTGCCTTTCAATAGCCACACAAAAAATACTAAGTTTCTTTTCCTTACCTGAAGTTTCAAGACCTTTATAGGAAATATGAACTGTAATTTCACAGATTTCCTCTTTTAAAATGTGTTTTAGAGGGAAATCAGACCTCAGCACATTCTGTAGTTGTTCAAAAGAGTGCAGAACTGGCAGTACTACAATTAGAATGTTACCTAAAAACCTGACAAGAATAGGAGTAATAGGTGCAAAGCCTCTCTGTTTATTTAGCTTCAGACACCACCAGTGCTGAACTTATCCTTGCAGCATCCTTATGCAATGCAGATGAAGAGCCTCACCGTTTTGTGACTTGGTAACTTGAGTGCAAGGTCCTACCCATGGTCACACCGGGGTCCTACACAAAGCTGGAGGCACCGTAATATTCATGGCAAAGCCCAGCAGAAGGATAAATCTGCAAAAGATATTGGCCGATCAAACATTTTTTTCCCAGTTTTTCCCCATTACTTTGTGTCAGTCTTGTTCAAGACGAGTATGTTAAAAGCATCCTGACAGTGGTTAGAGCTCTGTTCTCTACCCATTTCACCCTTCTTTGCTTTCCTCATCCTGACTAATGCAAATGACGAGGAGAGCCCTAATAACTCTGCTATCCCTTGAGCACAACGTGATGCTCCTGCTGCTGTTACAGGGCGGCAGCACTCAACAACACCCTTTAACAAAGCGCTCTGAAAGCCCCTCACCAAGCCCTCCGTGGCTGGCAGGTATTTCTGTGAATCTCTGTGCTCTTTGTCCTCTTGCAGGTATTTTCCCTATGGAGTTACTCAGTGAGGATCCTTTTCTTTACTGTTCTGAGAAGCGGTTGCAGGAGAAAAGGGATGGGTTTATTCCAGACTGATTTGTAGACCTTTCAAAAGAAGGTGGGTGCTGAGCAACCTGGAGCTATCGACTGTGCTCTGTCTGTGCTCAGATAACTGAGCTGGAATCTCCACCCCGATCACAGACCTCTCTGACGAGGTCTTGACACATCCTGGCACGTGTGCGTGGTTCTCCAAACCAGCCACAGTCAACGCAAGCTTGGTGTAAATGCCAAAATGTTCAGGTCTTAGTTCACAAGGAGCAGCACTTGAGCCTTCCCTTTCAAATTTTCTCTTGAAGTGAGAAGTTCCAAGACCGTTAACCCTTTAACCATCTTGTTGCATTCTACACTAGAGAAATTTGAGAGGATCAACCCCAACATTTTGCCTATTTCTAATTAGCCTCGTTGCCATAGCGACCTGGGGGGGGTTATTAGCATCAGCATGGTGAACTGATGGAACCGTACAACTTCTTTTGCAGCTGGGGAATGTAAAAAGTGAATCCTGCATTGAATCATGCTTGCAGGGTTGACATTCAAATCACAGTCATTGTATGCTCAGGAAAATTACCGTCATTCCTCACACACAGTGTTTCACTTTAAGACGAAGATGGGGGGAAGGGGGGGGGAGTTGTTGCAAGGAAAGAAAAAGGAAAGAGGAAAAAACAACTTTTCTGAGGTATTAAGATGAATGTTAAAATGCAAAGGAGATGAAGAGAGCCAGATACTTTCTTTAAACTGGAAAAAAGAACAGAGAAGTAACTGACCCTGAAGCAGTCAGTGCTGGATGTGGACTCTGCCACCTTTATCTGCATATACTGAAGAGCTAGGATATTCCCAAGGAATTTCTTATGAGGGACGTGGAAATGTGCAGAAAGTGCCTTCCATCCTTTATTGATATTTCCTTTTTACTACAAGGAGTTTGAAATGTGTGTATTTTTGATCCTGGATGTTGTCATGGTTACAGGGCTACTTGGATGCTGCTTTTTGCACCCCACGAAGGCTGCCTTGCTCAGTGTGTGCTGGAGCGGCTGCCCGTGGGTGTGCTTCCAGGCTGGAGATGGTGGGGATCAGCCCGACCACCCAGCACACCTCAGGCTGGGAACAGCCAAACCTGGAGCTGGGATTCCTCAGGATGGATTTCAGTGCCAGGGGGAGGGATGGAAATTATGTGATCACGCTCCTACCACTCTTACAAAAGTCTGCTAGGTAATGCTCGTGGAAGATCTGCTCACTCCCTAAGTATATCTAGCCTTGAATACTTCTGCATAAGCCACTTTTTCACCTCGTGGTTTCATTAACAGCCTTGTTCCTGTGGATTTCAGGACCAAGGGCTTTTTTTCAGCATAGACTTCATTTTAAGCCGTGGTCCAGCACATTGTCCAGAGCAAAGCTACATGAAGGAGTAAATGCTGGTGCTGATCTCCATAGTGTCAGATCTGTTTGTGCATCTCATGGAGAATCAATCCTGTGTGTCTCTGCAAGATCAAGTGGTAGACGTACTGTACAAGCTGTTGACTTTTCACTGAAAAATAGCAAATGGAAGATTTTTGGCTCAACACATGCACAGATACACACACACACGCACCCCCCATCTTTTTTTCAGGTTTTTAGCCAGAGGGCTTTCAGATGTCCAGACCTATACAAAGGAGGCGCTAGCAAGAAAATTATTTTCTATCAAACACAGACAGGCAGAAAATGCCAATTTTCTGAGAGGATTTTTCAATGAAAGGTTGCAATTTTCTTTCAAAGACATCTTTATTCTCTTACCAACTACATAAAAATGTCATAGCTTAGGTCTTGCAGCACTTCCCCCACACACAGTGCAAATGGAGACTCATAGGTTATTCAACTTTTAATTAGTTTTAAGCCACTTTGGGGCAGAATAAGGACCCTTGTAGGCAAAAGACAGTGCTGTAAGTTGGAAACAAGCAGATTCGTGCTTTTTCATGCTAAGTTGATACGTGGCCTTGTGCAAATGATAGTCTGAAACACTTTCTCTCCTTTTAATCTATGTAGACTGTCAAGCTGCTCGGATGCAGGTGCCTGTAGCAAACCCAGGATGTGGTATGGTCTGCAGACATGCTTTGTGTTCATGGTAACTGGGGGGCGGGGGGGTGGGTCTGTGTGTGGGGGGGGTGTGGAACATAAATGAACAGGTGGAAAAAACAAATGAATGAACAAAACAGTGTTTTCTGGAAGTTGTCCGAGTTTGAAGCAGCGAGGTTAGTCAGTGAATACACGTGAACACCTCATCTTGACTTGCCACTTGAAGTAGGAAAAGCGTGGGTGGAAGGAGATGGGAACAAGTGGGGTGTCCTGTTTTGATGGACAGGCTTAAGTGTGACTGTAAAATCAACAGACGGCAGCAATGCTATAGTTCAGCCTCCCACTCCTAACTCACCTTGCCTAAGGTTACAAGCTCGTCTGAGTGCCTGGTAATTAACTGGTGCCCAGGTATGAATGGGCCTGGTTCCCTCAACACCTACACGGCTCTGATGTTGAAGGAGAATTGAGTCTAATGATTGGGGACAGCAATTTGTCAGTCACTTGGATGAAAAATCTGAATCTGGTTATTGTTAAAATAGCAGATGGCCTGAATTCCTCTCCAAAAGGGGCACTGGACACGTGAAAAATGTTTTGTGGGGCAATGAAAGTGGCTTTGCCCTACTTGATAACCTGTCAGTGACTCTGCCTGTAGTGGCAGGTGAAGGGATGAGCACTGGTCGCTGCTGGTGATGCTGTTGCACTCTGGCTCTTCTCACCACAGCTGCATCCCCGGGCCGAGAAGAACCAAACGGAGGAAGGACACGGGTGGTTTTCTTCAACTCCACATGTTTGGGGGGCACTTGCAGTGGCAGCAGGCTGACATGTGGCCATGGACATCGGGGCTCCGTTTCCACCCTTGCTGCTACCACGGCTCTGCAGCACAGCCTGCTCTTGGGGCAGCCGCTCCTCTCCCAGAGCTGTCTTTGTACACCTGCCTGGGTGAAAGGTGTTCTGCTGCAAAGGGCTGTTATCAGGGCGGGATCAGTAAAGAGGATGAGGGGATGTGAGTGATAGGTTGCCTTTGCAGATAATTGAAAGCATGTCAGAAATAGAAGCGGTTTTTAAATCGAGAGTCTTTGTGATTCTTCTCCACCTGGTGAGCCTGGGAGTTACGGAGGCTGTCACATGGTGGAGAATTAACAATTCTGATGAGAGATGCTGCCAATTTGAATTGCTTATTTGGAGACCAGGGTAGGAGGGGTGTCCATTAACCTGTCTCAGGGATTTCCTATGCCTACTTCTGGGGTGGTATGAAAGGAGCAAAGCAGCTGAAGAAATGCATTCAGAGTGCAGATACTGGTATATGCTACCCCAAAAGACCTTTTTTTTTTTTTTTCCTTTCCTTGAGCTGATCTTATCGTTGCACTGTCAGACTGGTTTATAATGCTCTGTGCACTGGGCTGCTGGTGAGACAGTAATGAGGACAACAGCAACTGCAAGCCACTTTCTTGGAGGGCTGTAGCTTGCATAAGGGCCAGGAACTGCCGCCGTCTCTGTGATCGAAGGGTGCACCCCCATCTCTACGCTGCTCACAAATAAGCTGCCACAGGGGAAATAATAGAAGCTGTGCATTGTGCTGCAAAGCATCAGCCTCAGAGATCTCTTGGGACTCCCACTTCCAACAGGAATCTTTTACAGTTACCTCGTTGGAGGCAAAAAGGTCATAGACTCCAAATGGTCAAGTCATTCAAGCATGTCCCCGTCTTCCATCAGGCCTAGCCAAGGCAGCAACGAGGGGAGCTCCTGCCTGGGCTTCCCATCTCTCCTAGGACACAAGCTGCTGTTTGTGGCCCCTTCCCTACCCCTGACAGTACCACCTTGCAGCTACTGCAAGGATGTCAGGGAAACTACTGGGGGAACAAAACGTGTTTGTGAACCTTGCTGTGGAAGCTCAACTCTTCTCCAGAATTAGAGAATTAATTTCTTCCCTGAGTTGTCTTGCCACACACGTACATGTGACTGTGAAAAGTATTCATGGACCACTCCTAACGACTAGTGCATGGGAAAGAGTCCCACCAAATGGGTTCCTCTGTGCAGCCCTCAAAGCCCTGTTGCCTCTCATTTTTAAAACTTCCTGATAGAATTTTATGTGAAATTCCTGTTAATTAAAATTATCAGATACCAATGGGCATCTAAACCCCCTGTGTGACTTTGAGAACTAAAACAGCATTCTCTGCCAGAGGGAGAGAGAGAGGGCTATTCAGTACCACTCTCTTGAGCTTAAATTTCCCTTGGGTTTGCTTGTACATTCCTTATAAGAGACTGAAGATTTCTCTGGAACAGCCCTCGCTCTTTCATAGTGCTGCAGTCACACAAAATAACTATGAAGTGAGCTGATTATATTCCGGGAGCTACGAGATACCACGTGTCAGATCCAAAGTGAACTAAACTTTCCACTCCCAGGTGGACAGCTCTGACCTTTTGTGATGCTGATGAGAAGCGTGGAAGAAATCATGATTAGAGGAAAATTGTGCTTTATTAACGTAGGCAGAGCAAAGAGAACTCATCATCTAAAGACCTGCCTCTAGGTGGTGGGACATGAGGAAGAAACCCAAGATGTGTGCCTGTGTTGTGCTATCATTATAACACTAATGGGAACAGGACGGAGAGATGTGTGATGGGGAATTATGCTGTGCTGTAGAGGTTTTTTTTACAGTGACAGTTCTAGCAACAGCAGACCAGGTTCCTGCTGGCTCAAAGACTCTTTATAATGCCATTTTACAGAAGTGGTATTATTTGGCAGAGGAAGGCGGGAAGTCCTGGTAACTGCAGTTGAGTTTGGTAGGTTTAATGTTGCTACAAGGTACCAGGGAGCTGTTAATGAATAGGGATATTTTGGGGGGCATCTGGTTTTGTCACAGCAATGGTGAGGCACAGGCACTGTTCTTTGCAGGTTTGGGGGGGAGGAGGGGAGCAAGAAGGGTTTTTCTTGTACTGCAAACATAGCTTCAGAAAGTGAGGAGGCTGGTGGGAGGGGAGGAAGGGTGCGGGGAGAGCAAGCAAGCACATATTATATTCCAACTGTTTCCACGGTGACATTTCATAATCACAACTCTTGGGGGAAAACGTTTCATTGCAAAAGCTGGAGGAGGCAGGACGGCTTTGTGGATGCAGCCAGAGAGGGGTGGCTCTCCCAGCACCTGTGGCTCACCGTCCAGAGGACTTGGAAGCAAGGGTCAGCTAAACTCATGAGGCTGTAGCACAAGCCCTGGGCAAGGAATTGAAATGCATAGCAGTCATCATCTCCCTCATTTTATTTCAAGGATGAACATTTATAAATAAATATGATATCATCACACTAGATAGGAAGTCTAAATATCTTCTGTTTCTTGGCAGGAATGAAGAAAAGCGAGATGTATGTAGGAAAAAGCCCATGAGATGTACAGAGCAATGCATAGTCAAATAGCTGAAAGCAGCCTGTAGTTAATGAGTTAGGTCACCAGGTCTTTCAATTCCACATTGTCTTTCTCTTTACTCACAGTCCCGGAGTTGTAGCATGCAAGCGAGCTGCAAGCAGATGGAAACCTGCTTTTGCATCACTAGGGCTAGTTGCACAATGTCCAGAAGAAACCAGTGCTTTTCTAGCAGCGAGTCTCACAAATCAATCAGTGGCATGTTATTCATTTTACAAAGCAGCACCATGTTCACCTGAATCGCTTCCAAATGTCTGTGTTCCCCGTGTTGTTTTAGGCAGTGTACCACTTGCCATCATGCTGCTACAGATGGCAATAGCTCTTGGGGGCTTTCCTACGAGACGTGGGCAGGGAAGGTAAGGGCTGTGACAAGTACACAAGGCTTTCATGCGTGGGGACTTTCCTTTCGTTCCTGCAGCACAGAGAACTGCACTGTGAATTTCAGTCAAAGCCCTCCTGCAGGTTCTGTGAGTTTAGGCAAACTCCTTCCTCTGCCAATGTCTCGGGTGGGATAAATATTCTTTTTCTTATATCACTGGCCACTGGTAGCTGGATGGTTGAAGTTTTCTGTGGGCAAGGTGGCATGTTGCTGTGGGTTGAATGGTGCTGCTTCTGCAGAGCTTAGTAGGAGCGTGAGATTCCTTGAGTAACAAAACTCAGTGCAGCTGCCCGAGAGTCCTAGACTGTACCAAAAGCAAGTATGCTTAGATGTATATGATTTCTAAAGCTATTACTGCATCTTTATATGCCTGAAAAAAATCTCATTTGCTCTTTTCTTTGTGACTGAAGCTGCACAGCTCTCTGCTTTTTCTGTAGGACTGCATGGAGCTCGCTAATGATCTGCTCTCATCCGATTCCCACTCGCTCTAATTGCAGGCGTTGCTACACCAGGTTGCAAACTTTGTGGTGCTTCAGCTGACGTGGTATTTCTGATCTGTTCTTTCTGTCCTGTCTTGGTCTGTTGTTGGGAATACAAAGGAAGTCTAGCTTTTTGTTTGTAATACAACACTGATCTATGCTTGTGATGTACAGAAAGTCTTGGGCAAAAATCTTGATGAGCACAGAAAGTCTCTAAATATGGGACACCTTCGGAAACACACAGTGTAACAGGGCCTGTATCATCTTTCTTATCTCTCCCTTCCAGCCTGGGAAACAGGATGATTCTTTAAAGATGGTATTTGTTTCAGATTATATCCTTAGCTCGCTCTCATTTCTATGGTGTCTGAAGGATGAAGAGGAGAAATTACAGATAACCTACAGATCCTCATCCACCCACTAAGCGTTACAGCACTCTGCCCAGGTAGAGCAGCCTGACAGCGACAGCGCAGCTATAGAGTGTCCGTACAAAGTAGTTCCCCTGCCCTAGCCCATTGCACAGGGGAGAGCAGCTGCTGCTGCTGCCGACCGTGTCCTCTCCCCCTCCAGTTACACCTCTGCAGGGCTCGCAGCAGCGCGCTGGCACAGCACAGTGACTAGCCACGCTGCGGAGCCACGGAGGGCTCGGATGCTCCGGCAGAGAAGAGAAAAGCTGGGACATCCCACTGCTATGGACCTCCGCCACACATTTGTAGAAAATTACTTTGTGGAACTTAAAAACTGGGTTTGGAGCTATAGAAATGGATCAAAGACACACCTGATGGAGTGCCTGTAGGCTAGGCAGTACTTTGACTACCTGGAGCTCCTTATTCCCTGCTTATCTCTGCTTTCAGCTAAGTGGTGCTCGTCTTTTCATTCTCCTCTCTCCAGCTGTAATGATTTTCTGTGTCCCGTCCTCAAGCCTTTCTGTTTCTTCTCTGTGCTTTCTCTGAGAAAGGATGGGTGCTGAATTTCCTATTTATTCAGAAACTCTGCAAATCTCAGTTTATTCCTCTTCTTAACTGAAATCAAAAGCATTTTGCTGTCACATCCACTAAGAATTGAAACAACTTTTCACATAAAATTACATAGCGGTATTTCGTATCACAGTGACTTTTTCTTCTGATGTTTTTTTGAGGGAGTTCAGTTTATTTGTGCAGGGTCCATGTGTGCAAATAAAGAAAATGCCTCCCTGTGGACTTTTCACAGGTGTCTGTCTCCAGTCAGTTATCAGCCCTTCTGAAAGCCAACCCATTTAATACGTGCAGAGCTAATGTGTGATGCTCCACGTTACAAGCGAGACCAACACAGACAGGCAGGATTTTGCGTGATTGTGTGGTTTGATCCAACATAGCAATTCCTATTTCCCTCTCAGATAAAGGATGGGTAGCAATTAAGGAATGAGGAGAAGTGACTTATCTGTATTGATTGCAGAAATTAGTGACAGAAAGACACTGATAATTCTGGTGGGTTTTTAGGTTTTCTCTTTTGTGCATAGACTTCCCCCTTCCCAGCTGGTAGCAGTAGTGTGCTACAGTAGGATGTGATGCAAGGACTGGAAATTGATGCTTCTTTTCTTGACTCAGTTACTCCAGTTCAAAGCTTTGATTCCTTTGACTATTAGAAAGGCCAAGATCAGCCACCCTAAAGCACAGCCCACATGTTTGTTTATCTCATGTGTTAGCAAAGCAGCCTGGGAAACGCTGAGCCAGATGGTAATGATGGGATCTTAGCAAGGCTGTTTGAATTCCGGCAATTGCTGCTGCTGTTTTTTGGGTTTTTTTCTTCCTAAATCAGCATCCTTTTATCTTCCTCATTTCACATTTGTTTTTTGCGTGTCTTGGGTTTGATGCCAGGGATTGAAAATGAGGGTTGATTCATATATCAATATTAAACTGCATAATCACCTCAATCATTATTTGACTTCATCTGGAGCATTCACAATGTTTCAGGAACTTTGAGTGAAAGAAAACTTTGTTGCGTATACGAACGTTTGACTGATCTATTGACAACCAGAATTTCTGATTTAGGTTACATCCCCTGTGTCTGGCTTTTCACAGTAAATAATCCTCTTACCATAGCTTTTCAACATTTTTTTTTTCAATGCTTGTAATTTATTTGTTTTTCCATTCAACGAGAAAATAACATGACAGCACAATCTGTGGCAATAATCTGAGGGGGTATTACATTCTCCAGCAACAGTAGACCTGCTGTAACTTTAATGTATTACCAGTAATTTCTGCTTCCTCTGGCGGGGCTTAGAGAAACATAAGGTGCTTTAATAACAAACAGGGATCCACCCACAACTCTGATTTATGTTTATGACTCAGCAAAGAATGTAAACTGAGACTAGGGCACAGAGTGTTTCTATAAGTAGTTATAAATCAACCACTCGCCAGGGGGGGAAGAATACGAGCAGCCTTCCCCGTGTGAGGAAGAGAGCATTTGGGGGTTGCAGATGGCAAGGTCTGTTTTCAGGGGAGTCAGTAAAGGGGTCAGTCGAGATTCATCACAGGGAGATTCGTAGTGTTTTCATGAGTGCTCACGTAGATGTTGACCCAGTGCCAGGCTGTTTGTGTTATTGTCTATCTGAACTGTCCCTAGTCGAGCATGTCAAGTCCATTTGATGGAAGAAAAGGCATCACCAACAGGCCATCTGGATGGCGGGACAAGCAACTCTGGAAAATAAAGCTGCAGATCCGAATTGGTAACGTTTGATGCTTGTACTCGATTTGGTGTGCTGCTTACATCTTTCCTTGACTCCAGGCAAGCCCCTGGCCTGTCTGTGCCGCAGGCTGCCCATCCAGCCACGCTGGGTAGGGGTGATGCCCGGCTCGTGGGACCCCACGGCGCTTGCCAGGCTGATCGTATCCCATGGGTGCTCCGAGCCAGAGCACGGCATCCATTTGCCAGCTGCTGCTCGTGAATTTCCAGCTGAAGGGTGCACAGTGTTTTCAGTGCCACTCTGATTGACGGGTTTATCTTCCAGTCCATTTACTTACTTAATTATCCCACAGTGAGCAAGAAGTCATTTCTTATAAATATGGAAATAAGCCGATCGGGATGACAACAGAAGCACATTCTCGTACAGTTTGTGGGAAAAGCAGACTTTTCCCAGTTTCTGTTCGCATCAGGCTTCCCCCATCAGCAGTCAGTAAATTAAGAAACAGGATCTGTTGACCTTAAAACATTGACCCCCAGATGTTTGGCATCAGTCAGGACCTGCTTGGAGCTATCCTTATCTTTGGTGTCATCCCTTGTTCCACAACTTTGCTTTCTAGTGCACACTGGAATAGGATGCTCATGTTTTCTTTAACTTCTCTGGCTGGCTTCTGGGATGTCAAAACTTTTCATTTGAAAACTCCAGCTGCCGTGTAAAAGAGAGGAGCCATAGACACTTCAGACCTGACTCATTGATAGGGGGAGATGTTTTCTGCCTGATGCCAAACATTGCTGAAGCTATTTTTGTAAAGGAAATTCTACCAAAAATTATTTGTCAACTACAGTTTGTAAATGCTGATTTTCAGTGGTGTAAATAATACCTGCCAGGTTTAAAAGATTGAAGCAAGTGTCTGATGCTAAAATCAACCACATAAACATGCAGGGAAATGACCGCAAAGAGGCTGAAGACCCCCTGGATTACCTCAGTAGAAATTTTCCGAATAAGGATGACTGAAGGGCTAAGGGCTTGTTTGCTTGTCCAGAATCCCTGTGTGGGCTGCAACCTGCTTTAAAAACCATGATGGGGGTGCAATGGGGTGCAGAGCTGCTCCTGCCCCTCTGCAACAGCTCCACATGCCAGCATGCATCCCCGAGCTGTGCCGCCCTCCTGCCTGGCTGATCCTGCGAGCGCGTGTGTGCGCGTACAGCACACGTACGATTCCCTCACCGTGTCTATCAGTGTCATTTTCGTGTGGGTGGCACCAGTGACTGTGCATATGTTCGCTGGGTGTAGGTGCACGGAGGGCTATCTGCACACACGCCTCCCGGTACGTCAGTGCTGTGAATGGAGGGAGCTGTCTCACCCCTTTTCCTTTTTGATCACTACCAAATTTTCCTCGTTTTGAATTTCTGGAATCTGTCCTCCCAGCACCTGTGCTATGATCATCCCTTGAGAGGTACATTATCCAAAATAACAAAATTGAGGTGAACGAGGCAGGGAAAGAAATGCATGCGACTCCATTAGCATTCATTTATGCCAAGGCTCTGCGAAACCCATATGAAAGTCTGTGTTGTTTGGAGTTTATTTAAATTAATCACTGTAATTACATCTTGCTTTTTACCAAAAGCCTCCTATAGAGATTGTCCAGCTAGAAAATAAAAGGAATTTCAGAAATAGTAGTATTTCAATAGCTCTTTAAAGACATTCAGGAGCATCATGTAAAACACAGTGGGCACTGGGGGAAATAATTCTGCTGGGAGGTCGGACGGATGCCGAGTTCTGTTGATTTCCTCATTTTTCAGGGCTGGAGGCTTCTGCATGTGAATGAGTCCTTTGTTTTTCCAAGGCTTCTGGTACAGAAATATATCTGTTGCAACAACCGCTTATTTCCTATCCTGGAAACAAAAGCTCTGATGGTGAAGGCAGACCGTTCTGCTCGTGTGGACAACTCCACATCATGCAAAGCAGAGCAAAGAGGAAGGTGGCAAACAGCCGCCTCGGAGACAAGATTTTCTGGTGTGCAAAACCTTGGAGCAGAAATGGGTGAGAACAAAGGTCATCGCCCAGTACATCAAGGTCAGCTCCAGGCAGAACACAACGCAAACAGTAGCTCTGATGTATTCATTTTCTTATTCCTCTGTCTGGCAAAGATCTTAAGTGAACCAGCTACACTCTTAAAATTCTTTTATGGTATTTCTTACCTTAAATTAGGTGGGTTTTTTTGGTTTTTTTTTTTTTTTTTTTAGGACATGTCTTTACCTAATTCTTTACACTCAGTTGGCAGGGATTAATCTCAAGACATGGTTGGGTATTTGCTATTAACCACTAGATGCCTGCTTGTCCCACCTATGTCTTAAGAACATTTTGATACAAAATACAGGTCTTCAAAACTCCACTCCCTGATATTTTCAGTTTCCCCTGATCAAGATGGGACTGTGCAATATACTTATATGCTATATTGAATTATTTTCTTGGGTTTCTGAAATCTGAAAGGAGGAATAAGCTCTTTAAATTGTTCTTAGGAACCCAGGTAATTCAATTGGGCTTTTCTCTCAGAAGACCAGTGGATTGATCTGTGTTTCTGTTTTGACCACTTTTGTGATATTGAAGAGTTTCATCAGTTTCCCAAGACTTAATCTGGTGTTTAGCCAAAGGTTCAGAAGCTATATTGTTTTGATATTGATTTAAAGAACCTTCAGAACAGCTAGAGTTAATTCCTAATATCCTTGTGCTAAAAAAGTCTGAATAAAATGCTGTAATCTATAGGGAAAAAGGAAATTAATATCTTCTTAAAACAATGATCTTATTATTACTTATCTTGTTAAATTGTGGTGAGGTTCTCCTTGTTAAGCCACCTGCACTTTGAAAGGTTTATAGACAAAAGCAGCATTATTAATTAATGTGACTCTGCAAGCTTTCTGTGAGCTATTACAATATTTTATTGTTATGGCTACTATTTTTATTATCGGATAGGCTGTTTGGGAGTTTTGAAAATGTGCTAGCATCTTTCCATTGCACTGGTTATCCTTCAGTGCCTTTCTTCAGATTATAAATGCAGCTGTTTCTATTAAATTCTAGATGGAAAGCAAGAGCCCATAAAACCTATCAGCAGGTTATTTTAGCCTCAGATCACTATTGCTTAAATTATACAAGGAGTGAAATGGAAGTCTGATGAAGGTGCAACCTATCAACAGCAGATGCAAATTTGTTGTGCTTGAATACGACTTTGGGCTGCCAGTCACCCAGGCAGTGAGGCAGCATAGGAGCATCCTTTGGCCACCTGTACCTGACTCCTGAGTGCTAGAACAATTGCTCTACTGAACCTGACGTCTCTGGCACCAAGAGTCATTTCCCTGGTCGAGGTGGTTTGGGGAAAAAAGGAATCCATCCTAGAAGGATGTTTTATTGCTCGCCATAAGGAAGCTGCAAGTCTTCTGGGCTCTGTTTTTTGCATTGTGACTCTACATACCGTCCTTGTAAGAGTCCACAAAGTTGCAGGCATCAGTGCAACTCGTCACTGATGCAAGGTGTTAAGAGTATAGTACTGAGACCCTATACCTACTCTGATATTTACGTAGGTGTTTAAGCATTTTGTCATCCCAGAAATCACAGTGAAATTCATAAAACTGGCTAGGAAGAGGCTAAAGATCCCAAACTCTTACTTGCAGAGATGAAATTCTGCAAGGATCATGGTCCATTCTCATTTACCCATAGCCCCATGAGAGATGATTTTCCAGTCGTCATGTTTAGCTGTGGAAATCGTGCATGACCACATATGATGGTGCTTTAACCAAGGACTCTGTCGTAGCTGGCAAGAAGGGCTGTATGGAGAAATAAAACTGTTGTAAATCTCTTTCAGAGGAAATAGAGGATCTGCCAACAAAAAGATGCTACAACCTTTGTTTTCAAGACTATTCTGTCCATAAAAGGCTTGAGGATGTACAAAGCAGTGTTGCCCCTGCACCATAAAGTTATGTCACACCTGGGCCCTGTGGCCAACAGGGAATGTCTCCGTGCTGCTGCAGATTTTGTAGGATTTGGTCACATCCCATTTCGATTATCCCACTCTGCAGAGTTCCCATTTATCCAACTGTTCCTTATGCAGGAGCAATTCCCAACCTTGGAACGCTGGTCACTGCTCTTCAATGCTCTTCCAATTTAACCACATGGTTTTGGAGATGGGGAGTGGGGACCAGGGCAAGGCACCCTACATCAAACCAAGACACGGGGCATCCGAGTCCTATTTCTAATTCTGCCCTAACCATCCTTTTTCCTTTCTGTTTCCTTTCTGCTGTTTACCCCTTGTGTATATGAAGGCTGCAGCTGGTAAGGCAGAATCTCTGTGCTTGGTCATGAGTATTCGGGTTCTGGCACAAGAGGCATCAAGTTTGGTTTGGGACTTTGTGTGTTTCAGAGGGAAATGGGTGAATCGTCCCTCCTTTCTGAGATAGTTATGGCTCCGTGTTCACAGCATTTCTTCCTCAAATATTTCTAAATCTCAGGTTGTGCCTAGGAGCTGTTTTTAATTGTTGTTACTTTTATTGATTTTTGTTCTTCTCCTTTTGTTTTTGAGCAAAGCTCCTGATGGTCAAATAGCTTCAACCTCACTAGAACCACCACATAACAGCTCCTATAATGATCCAGGCTAAAACAGCCCCCTAATTTCAGAAGCCTGCCCTATCGGGTGGTGCTGGTGAGCACAGATTCCTCCACATCAAGCACAGGGATGAAAAGTCTCACAGGTTAACGGTGGGCAGGAAAAGTCAATGAGGAAAGTGATGGGGCCGGGAGTGGTGGTGGAGTGTCCTTTTTTCATCCTTTGGGATCTCCTGCCTGTTGCTCCAAAATCCTTCCTTCCAAGACACGTTTGCAGGGTGCGACCCTCATTTGTTACCCTAATGAGCCAGGCTGTAGAGACTGATCTGCTCAACTCCTGGACCCAGGGGCGAGAGCCCAGGTGGGGAAGGATAGATCAGAGGCAAAGGAGCTTCAGCCCTTTCTCTAGAGGAGTTTGCCACCTACTGATTTGCAGGTTCCTCCTAGCTCCTGCCCAGAGAAGTTGAGGGGGAAAGCCAGGAATGTAGGGGTAGGTGGGAATTGCCCTTAGAGACCCCAGCTGGGACCCCGGGGGACCATAACCGGGGGGCGAGGTGGGATGCGGTACCCAGCTGTTGAGCTCCAACTGGGAGAAGGGAAATGAGCTGAGTGGAAGCGCCCGGTTGTGTGTGTGTGTGTGTGTGTGTGGTGTGTGGCGGGGGAGGGATGTGGATGAGGAGCGGGCTCTCTCTTTCTCACGGGGCTCAGTTAATCCTGCTGCCAGGCGGTGTTAAGCAGCAGTCTCGGCGCTGGATTCCGAGCAAGGGAGACGCGCAACCCTGAAGGCGCAGCAGAGGGGAGGCGAGAGAGGCAGCTAAAGAGAGCAGAGCGGGGGAAAAATCAAATCTATGCTTGGAACTGGGCTTCTTTTTCGCCAATGCAAAAGGGAATATGCAGCACATTTTTGCCTTCTTCTGCACCAGTTTCCTAGGGGCGGTGTTAGGGGCCAATTTCCCCAACAATATCCAGATAGGTGAGTGCAGAGCTCGGGGCTGGTTGGGAGTGATGCTCCCCATCAAGTGGGTAGGGATGGAGGGGGGGTGCTGGGGGAAAACTGACCCGTTCATTTACTTGCAAAAGCAAAATATGTGTGTGTGTATGTACGTGTGAGAGAGGGCAATGGAGTGAACCGCGAGGGCTGGATTTGTGCGTTGGTACCAGATTTGCAAGAACAGAGATGTATCAATTTGGCTTTGGGGGAGGGGAAGATTTGGAATAAATGCCTGCACACACACCAACACAGGAAGAAAAGTGCCTCTGAAATGGAGGAAGCACGAAAAAAATATCTGTTTCTTGCTCTGAGAAATGCCTGGGTTGCCATTGTGCGTTGCTGCATTTGCAAAATGAGGGGTTGCATTATACATTTTTGTGAGGATGCTCTCATCTGTAGGTAACTGGGACGAGAGGTAACAAACAGACGCGCTCTGTTGTTGTTGCTAAAGAATAAGGCCAGAGCTATCGGAGGAAGATTTTGCATTGAAGTCTCTTCATTTCATGTTACTTGCTTCCCCTGCACACCAGCAGTGCCTGTTTGATTCCTTTCTCCCTTCCTGTAACTTCTCAGTGTTCCTCTTCTTCCCTCCCTCCCTCCCCAGGTTTATTATTACTCTCCCATTGATCTTTATTGATGATGGTTTGTAGCCTAGCCCCGAATTCTCTTCCCTTGCATGCCGGTTTCCTTTCCCGCCTCCCTTCTCTTTACAATGCCAATCAATTGCTAATCCACCAAGTTCAGGCAACTCCTGCCTGAGTCCAGCTGCACAATCGGTGCTTTTATTGCTGTTGATGCTGCATCCCTCCCTCCCTCCCTTCCTGTCTCCCCTTTACCCCAAATTTGTTCAACATCCCAGATTTTTTCCCGTTCAACGAACATATAATAGCTTAACTGAGCTACTAGCAGCTTGCTCCTCTGACACCCAAGATTAGGCTAGGGGGTGGGAATAACGGGGGAGGCGGGGGTGGGGGGTGGGGGGGTGCATATTCATGCACAAACAGCCCTTTTCCACACAAAGAGATACCATCTATGCTAAAGATGTGCAAAATGCCGATAGCAGGTCCTTGCATATTTGTTTCTTTCCCAAGCCATCTGCCCTGGAGGGTGGGCATTGATACTTTCTGCTGCTTTATTTTAATTCTACCTTGTTGCTAAGTGCTTTGTTTCCCTACTTGTAAAACGTCAATAGCGGTGCTCCCTTTAAATACATATAGATTACGAGACAGTCTGAATTAATAGCATCGTTCTGGAAGCTGTGAAGGGATCTGCCGCTAGCCAAGTTTCCTGCTGGGGGAGCAGCAGGAAACTTTTCCTAGGGCTGGGTTACCGCAGCACTTTGTTCCCGGTCCATGGGAGGAGCAAGTCTCAGAGCTTGAGTCCAGCCTGGTCCCAGTTCCTATCCTGTTTATGTCATCCTGTGGTTCTGGGCTTCTCGGTGCTTCTGCTCAGATAGATCCTTTTGGGGACCAACTTTTGATTTCTTTCCCTCTTTGAGGCTGGCTACTGTCACCTGTTAAATGTAGGGGTTTTCCATGCAGCAAACTTGCAGTAGCAGCAGTCGTTTGGCCATGGGTCCCACATCCCTCTGGCTTTCGCAGCCCTGTCCCCATCCACCCAGTGTTGCGCCTGTGGGGCTGGGCTCAGCCAGTCTGACCTGCACGTGGGGGAAGCACTGCACCCCTCCTGGAGCAGGCGCCTGCTCTTAGCAGGGTTTAAATCAAGCCTAATTACAAGTGAGGAGAGGAGGAAGACAGGCTCTCACTCCCCCTTTATAAAGGTAACATTGACTGCGCTTCCAGTTCTCTTCCCTGAAGTTGTGGGGGTGAGGAGGTTGAGCCAAACCCCATGGTTCATCCTGAGCAGGCTGCCGGGCCCAGGGATGCATCAGGGCTCCTGTATGTGATCCAGGCATTACATAAGGCATGGGCTGGGAAGGCTTTCTGCTCCCAGCCTGTCTGCAGCGGGCACAAACCCAGCGGTCCCGTGTGCTGGAGGGCTCCTGGGGCACTTCCCGGGCTGGGGAGCCATAGCCTCTGCTCGCAGGAATATTTTGGACTGAGGAGGTTGCTAATACAGGTGCATATAAGACTTTCCTTCTTGTTCTGTTTCTCTCCCCAGGGGGGTTATTTCCTAATCAACAATCCCAGGAACATGCGGCTTTTAGGTTTGCACTGTCTCAGCTCACGGAACCCCCTAAGCTCCTTCCCCAGATCGACATTGTGAACATTAGTGACAGCTTTGAAATGACATACACCTGTAAGTAGTGGCATTTGCCATGCTTTCTCTTACTTTGGTTTCTTTATTCGTGATTGGGTTTTTGTGCCTGAAATATGGGACATCTTGTTCCCGATGTGTAACTTATCTTTAGGGTCCATGCAAGAAAACCACACACACATGGGCAAAGGATTTCTGAATCACTTTGGTTTGTGCTAAAACATAGAGGTGAGGTAGTGCTGCAGTTATTCAGCATTTCTCTTTCAGTGCTTCCAAAGTGGTATAAAACCCCCGACAATTCCTTTCTTCTTGTTTCTTTAACCTGTGCCTGACTCATTATGTTGAGGTTTCGTTCCCGTATTTCCTAGACCTGTGATGTACAACGAAGACACCCCTTTTCACCCACGGGGTGCACAGAAGTCTCTGTTTAGTGTGAACAGCTTCTTCTACAGCCCCAGTTTAGCTGTCTGTCCTCCTGATTTAAGAAAGACCTAGCAGAAAACAACAGCAGAGGCCAGACCCACTGTAAGGGGCATACCTAATAATGACAGAGAGGGAAGAGAATTTCAAGAACTTGCAAAATCATTGGCTCTAAAAACAAGTATTAAAGACTGAATTTGCATCGCAGAGTCAATCCTAGGAAGTATCTGCACCCTGCTGAAGCACAGTACATTAGCTGTGCTGTTCCTGTTAGATGATACAGTTGAGGAAAGAACAAACTGGCTTGCCAGGTAAAGCCAAGATGAGCAGCGACAAATAAGACCAGGAGGGAACCAGAGGAAAACAAAACTGTAACGCAGCCCTGTGGTTGCATTAGAGGCTATTGCAGTATTTGCCTCCCTTGGAGCACGTGGCATGGTGCTGAGCACGAGAGGCTTGCACTGCCGAGATGCAACGTACAAAGAATTTGTTGGTTCAACCTGGTGTCAGACACTGCTTTCACTCTCTAAGCCAGTGTGTATATGAGGGGTGCCAGGAGGGACTGGAGGAACCCTTCCCTTTGTAAAGCCCGTTGGATTGTTGTTGGCTTACATCCGTAGTATCCTTTTGATTCACCAAAATATCCTCTCTGCAGTTTAGTCAGGTGGAGAGCGGGGTAGAGGTGGACACAAACTGTTCTTTCTGCTAAGAAATACAGAGAAGGGAAAAATGTTTTCCTGCAAAAAGAACTAGGAATGTACAGGAAGAGAATTAATAAGGCTCCTTAAAGAAAAAAAAAAGAAGAAATAATTGTGATTTTTTCTGTTGGAGGGTTAGCAAATACAAGGTTGCAGGAATTTACTGACAAGTATGACCTAGGAGAGAGAAGTAACAATTTGGCCACACTTTCATTGGGGTGTCTAATGACGCACCTAAAGATTTTCGATTTTCCTTAATATCCTTCTATTTGCCAGCTACAAGGTTTCCATCAAGGAAGAGCAACTATTTCAGCTCAATCCAATGGCACTTCCTTGGCAGGAAAACTAGACAAATAGAAGAAAAAAGACAGACCTTGTATCTATCAAGGGAAAGCGTCACCCACCTGGGGTAGAGTTGCTGACTGTGGCTGGGGATGAGCTATTTCAGTGCTGATAGCAGGAAGAAAGCAGAAACTGCAAGAATATCACTAGAATAAATTCTCCATCTGCGCATAGTTTTCCCTCCCTCTCTATGCCTGCCACTAATGGCTTTGTTTACAGCATTGACGTTGACAGCAAGACCGTGATACTAGTTATGCTTCAGAAATCTGTCATTAGTACCAGAGGGGCAGGGGTGGTCTCACAAAAGCTGAATGGAAGACAGCCTCCCAGAGGATGTTATATTTGAGCTCTATGTAGGGCACATTGTCCTAGATCAGACCAGCAGAGCACTCTGCACAGTCCAACTTCACTTGTCCTCATTTTTCTTTTCTTATAATTAAAAACTTCCAAAGTTCTCTCAGACTATGGAAGGCAGCATTTGTTTTGTAAGCACAAAAGAAGGTGTTATTCCATGTACCCTAGGGGGAAAAAAAACCACCCCAACTGAAAAAAATAGGCTGTTAGGAGACCTGGTTTTAGTACTTTAGGGCTGGAGTGAAACTTTTGCCAGGAATTGTCTCCTTCCTCATCTTCCAGCAAGTTCCTTTCCCGGTTGCCCATATTAGATACCAGCAGAAAGATCTGTTTATTTACAGAGAATAAGAACCCTGCCCACACAGTGGTCCTTATCTTCTGAGAAAAGACTGGCCATGCTACCAGTTAAAAGTACCAGGGTTTGTTCCCATGGAGATAGAGAACACAGCGTTTCCTTGTCACTGGCATTACCTGCTTCTCTGGTGGTTGAGTCAAGGGTGTTTGGACCCTGGAAACCTGGTGCTGCCCCTGTCAGGGGCTCCAGTTGGACATCTGAGGAAGACTAGGAGATCCCAGCCCCACAGCAAATCCTGCCTTGTGCTAGGATCTGACCTTGTGTGCTAAATGTAGTCCTTATGGTAAGGGCCTGAAGCAGCAACATTCAAAATACAGAATATATATTAAGAATCAGTGGTGATGGCAGAAGCAAAAAACCTTGTTGGGCAGCTTGTATGGTGATGATGAAGTGGCGGGATGAACTGCAGTGAAATGACAGCACCCTGTCTAAGGAGATCGTATGCAAAATGTATCTCAGCATCAACTGTGACACTGTCTACCTCTGCCTGACATATATCTGCTACCAGTTAGGATGAGCAAGCTTTGGTGTGACAGTGGGTGAATTTACAGTACGAGATGCGCCCATTTATGCACAGGTGACAGTGATAGGGAGCCGTTAATGATGTGCTAGTGATGATCGTAAATTGGTAACAATAATACCCATGAAAGTGATAAATCTGTAAAATATCAGGAGGCTGCTGTTGTCACTGGGCTGTCGCTGTGACAGCCCAGCAATAACTTTTGCATTTCTGATGCTTACAGTTGCAGACTTTTTATCATTACTCAGTGACTGTGAATACCTCTGTGTGGGGCAGTGTCCCTCTATGGGTCCTGTGGTCCCAGTGCGTGACACCTCAGTAGATTATGGCTTTAAGCAAACTGTAATCATTAAGAAAGCAAAAATAGGTAGTAGATACAACCTGTGGTAACCGCTGAAACATGAGCGTATTTCAATAACTGAAATATCTTCCTGAATTCATTCCATCCCACAGAATTGATGGTAATGAACAGGCTCTGTGTTTGCAGCTGGGTGTGTGCTGTGGTTTACGGGTATGAAAATACACACCTGCTCCTTTGAGGGTTCTTAACTAAAGGTTAAGAGACTTTGTCTTGTGCCTTTTCTTTGAAGGCCAAGGCAATTGCTTAGGGGGAAGGTGAATTTAGAGTCTTTCCTTCAGCACAAGTATAGAGCAGTGCCAGGTGGCTATGGAGGGTAAATGCTGGTGTGGTGCAGCTGAAAGGTTTGCCTGGTGACACGGCAGAGCAAAACCCTTCCTATCAACTTCAAAGACATGTTCACATGTTCTGTTTTCAGCCGTGTTTGGAAAAGAGCTTTACGGCTTCAACGCAGTCGCCAGCAAACTCTGCCTTGCTGGGTTTTGCCATGACTGACTGCGCTCGGGGCAGACCCAACGGGGCAGGGCTGATGCTGCAGGTCAGAACCAAGAGGTGTGGGAAGTGGGATGCTCTGTGTGAGGACACGGGAGGTCTGAAGCTCAGGAGAGAGCTGCAGATTCCTGTCCCTGGGAGGTCCCCCGTGGACAGGAGGACCGTGTGCTGTTGGCAGCAAAGGGATGAGAGGCCGCTTACTTGAGACAACCAACACAGGGAATAGTTTTCTCCTGTTCTTTGTCTCAGCCTCCGTTCGTGCACATGGAATGCACGTGCCCGCCCTGTGCATAGCCCAGCTCCTTGGGGGATTACGAGTTGTTTCAGCCACAGCTCCGTAGATTTATTTGATGTGTGGTGCAGAGACTCCTGCTTTTGGCCTCTGGCTCGAGTCCCCCAGTGAGCCCAGCAGTGTCAGGCAGACGTTGACGGCTGCCCTCGCTACCCGGCAAAGATGGCTCTGACAACACTGCCCTGGCAGCGACCTGGGGAACATGCCTTGTTGAGAGGTACTCACAGAAGGTGAGTCACCAGCTTGATAAATCTGTCCCGGCAAACTCAGGCCACTTTGCAGGGATGACCAGCAACTAAAAAAACCCTCTGCTCAGCACCGAGCCTGGTAGCTTTGCTGATGCAGCCATCAGCTTTTGCTTTTGCGTGCTTAGATGTTGGGCTACTGAGAAAGGACATTCAGGAGCAGCGCACCTGGAACACAGAAGTCTGGACAGGACAGCAGCAGGATTTTATAGCTGCAAGAAAACTTGTAAAGCAGCTGAAAAACAATTATTTATCCTTCTCCTTCCATGTACACGCAGCTACAGTTACTGTGGGTTCCTCATAATGTGTATGGGCTGTGGGTGCTGCTAGAATATCAACAGTTGAATCTGTTCTGCTTATTAGAAAATGAACATGTAGTTTGGAGTCTGTTCATATTTTATGAAGGCCTCCCAGCACCAATTAGTGAGGGATTTGTAGCGAACACTCATTCTGTGCTTATGTTCTTATCAATGGCAGCAAGCTTAGATCCAGATCAGCTGTGAAATGAAGTATTTCTTTTTCTTCTTTTTTCTTGGATACTTACGTGTATAGATAGAGTATTTCTGGAGATTGCTTTTTATCTCTTAAATTACCTCTCAGAGACAGGAAGGAAGAAGTAAACATTTGAGCATTCTCAAACGAGGATCTAAATTTGGCTTAATTAAACAATTATTGCATGTTGAATTTAAAGGAAGCTTCTTTGTTGACAAATATACGATGGTCGCCATTTCTTGGAAAGGTGTTGCTGTAATTATTCCAGCAGCAATCAATTAAAATGCAATTTTTATAATTAAACTTCCACAGTCTAAATAAGCCCGGCCCTGTAATAGTATGCAATTGTTGTGGTGTTGGTAGACTTGCTTTTATTTTGCAGCGTCAGAAATCTCATGTTAAGTGCTGTGGGATTTTTTTCTCCCTGCAGAGCTCAGGATGCTAGCTATGACTATTTATATGTGAGTTTAGCCAACAGAAACATGGATTTAATGATCAGATACAGCTTGATTAATGCAACATAGGTACTACAAGGAAATGCATCTCCTTAGATTTTGTAATAGGAAAAGATGTGATGCAGGCAGACGAATCACAGAGCATCAATTCACGTTAGATCAAATTGAGGTTAAGGATGCTCGGTTTCTGGCAGGGATGTGCTGTAGCTTTCTAGTAAGTGCGTGTTTGTTTAGTGAGATGCTAGTACCTCACCGAGTCAGATCCAGCCCTAAGGAGGGTGCTGATGGTTGAAATCCTGCCAGACAGGAGAGAGTGGGTCCTGGGGGTGACACCAGCCTCCTGAGTCCAGGGGGTCTGGGGTGGGCACTGGGTGCTCAGCAGTCACAGCTGCCACTGAAAAAGGTGAGAGCTTGTCGCGTATGCTTTCCCCAGGAAAGCAAAGCGTTTGAACATGAGTGCTGAGCTATTTCCTCAGCTATGGCTGCCAGGACAAGGCAGGTTGTCGGTCTGCCTTCACAGATCTGGGCACGGAGAGCCTTGGGAGAACATGGGCCAATGTCATCAGCAGGGACGTGATGGGGCTCCGCTGTCACTGGGGGAAGGCAGCCTCGCTGAGAGCCTGGCAGCGCACATCAGGCATCAGGAATGGGTTTCCCCCAGTCTTGTGCGTCCATTTCTCTCCAAAAGGCATGGGGGCACTTATTCTTTGCCATGACTATTTTTATTTATTTATTTTTTTATCCTGGGCTGTGGGAGCAGGAGAAAAGCTGATATGGCGCAATGAGGAAAAATCAGGAGAGGAATAAGGGGAATTTCACACCTGCTATGTGCTCATCTGGAAAGGATCCCAAATACTCATTGGTGAGAAGCAAAAAAGAGAGTAAAGAAGCAAAATTTGGGCTTTGCAGCAGGCAGAGAAGGGATTTGAGAAAGAGCGAGCAACAGAGTCAAGACCTGTCCATTGTGTGACAGTCACAGTTTTCACTCACAGCTTATCCTTTCTTCTCTAAAATTAAAGCTTTTTGATGTGATAGGGATCCTACTAAGCCAGAAACACACAGGCTTTATTTTTTGGCATGTTAGCAAGGTGAGGGTGGAAAACTTCATGTGGCTGCAAGGAAGGCAGCGTGGGGAAGCACGCTGTCGCTTTCCAGAACTCTAGTGGGAATTTTAGATATATACGTTTACATTTCCCTTAATAGGGTTAGGGCCCCAAAGGCAACAGCTCTCTGCCAGCAGAAACCAGAACAGTCCCAGTTAGCTTCAGTAACACGTGGAGCTCAGAGCAAACACAAAATCAACATTCTCCTTAAAGAGGCAATAAGTCAGGGAGACTTTAATATTCTGCAGATCCAAATTCTCCGGGGTGCGGTATTAACACAAGTCTGAAGACAAAGATGCATTTATTTCAACTACATTACTTTAAAGAGAGATGGGATTTTACTTCTCTGCCTTTGGTTGTGTACAACTGCAACAGGGTAACGTTTTTCCCAAGGAAAAGTGCCATCTGGTAGATGGGATGTCCTTTGGGAATACCCGAGGAAGTCAGGTATTAGACAAGGTGCAGAAGAGGGGCCAAACTGAGCCGTTAACAATCCACCATCATCCCAGGAAAAAAATTTTCAAAATAATACCAAATGATTAGTATAATAACAGCACGCTATTTGGCAGAAAATGTTCCCTGCTCACCTGCTGAACTGATCGCTCATTAGCTTACACTGTAATGAGTCTCTAGTTGATTTTCTCATGCTGCCCTTTAGCAGCCAGACCTACTTGCCCTCTCTGGGGCGTTTTTCAAAAACCCCACCATACCACAACACCACAAAAGGTGATACAAAAAACCTCCCAGCAATGTTGATTCTTTTTATTAATGTATATCAGTTATTTTCCCTATTGTCTGCAAACCACACCCTTGCCAACCCTCATCCAGGGTTGCAGTTCAGGAGGAGACGTGCTTATGCATGGCAGGACTGATTGATCCCTTGAGGAAGTAGCAGCAAGAGGCAATGAAGAGGCGCGTAACAGCTATAAATTGCCGTATCTCGGCTTCTTCAAGAGGGTCTTTTCATTCTTTGATTTTATTTGTTTTTGACAGAGTGGAGGAGTGCAAAAGAAAACAACTGATGTCTAAGACTGAGATGTAACATACAACTGATGGCAGGATTCTCGTGTGGATACAGCATATGTGTCTACATCTCTCTCTATGCTATAGAAGTCTCGGCTTTGATTTAATAAGCAAAGTCCTGTAACTATGCTAATGGAGATGAAGAGGGAGGGAGATGAAAGGTTGAGGGTTGGAGGGTCAGAGGAGGGGTACAGAGGCTGCTGTAGGTAATCTGGCTGCAGCAAGGAAGAACCTCACCTGGAAGGGAGGGCCATTTCTCACCTCCCCGCCCTCTCCAAAGCTTTGCTTTGATCTTTCCTAGCTGTAAGCTTCGATGAGCAAAAGACATCAGTGACTACACTGATTCAGATGTTTTTTCTCCTGCTGGCCTGCCGATATCCCCCGAGTGCCGAGCCTTGTTGGCTTTCCTTCCACGTAGCCCCCACACCCCATTCAGCACCATCCCTGAGGAGGAGGATGGTGTTGCTATTCTGGCAGGTGAGCAGCAGAAAAAATTACCAGCAAACATGGGAAATCGTGGGGAGAGCACAGGCGAGCAAGGAGAGCACACTGGGATGGAGGATGGAGAAATGCCAGGTCAGGAGCAGCACCTGGAGACACGACATGGGAAAGGGGGCAGGCAGCAGCTCTAGAGGGGCTGTGGACATGCCATAGCTGGGGTTTTCCCGTGTGTCTTTTCAGCCCTTAGCTAAACCAGGGGAGGTTTTACTTTCTGAGGGCTCTGCTGCCTGTCCAAATATGAGCTGGAGCCTGCTGGTGTCTTCCATCTGGCCAGCACCGTAGCTCAGCTCACTTTTGGCATCCCTCTTCCTCGGTGCAACTGCTGCAGAGCCAGACCTGGGTGCTTAAAGCAGGGAATCCCCTGCATGCTGTGGTTATTGCAAACTGCCACGCCTGCAGCTCTCTTGCTGCTGCAATGGTCCCAACATGAGACTGTTCTTTCCCCCCAGTCAGCCTTGTGCAGCAGAATGCCTCGCATCCTTCTCGCAGGATGAGCGCGTCCCCTGTGGATATGGCCTATTGCGTGATGCACAGGAGCAGGTGGCCGTGCTTTGGTCCTGAGATGGGACTGTGTGGCCAGGAGAAAGGGATACGAGAAGTGCTGAGATGTAGACCACAGTAGGGTGAAGGTGAGCTGGAGAGGAGGCTCCAGTCAGAGCGCACATGACAGGGGAGGTCTGGGGGTGACCACCCGATGGGTGCCTGGCAGGGACCCAGATCAGCGGGGAAACGGGGGCAGGTCTGGGCCACCGGCACTGTGCCTGCAAAGGGCTGGAGCAGCCAGCGGGGCTGCTGCTGAGAAAGAGGCCTGGCCCGCAGGGAATTCAGGAGAAATGTCTTTGTGCAGAAGGTGATTAATGTCTTTAATGAACTACCAAAGGAAGTAATAGAAAGCCAAACCACATACGGCGGCAGTGGGGGAAGGGGCTGAGGGGACCTTGCTGTTTCAGGCAAGGACGAGGAAAGCGAGCTGCGGCGCAGCCCGTGCAGCAATGCCATTTCCAGTTCGCTGTCCCAGAAAAAGTCAGGCACAGCAGCTGCCCCTAGTCCGTCCTGAGCAAAGGCAGAGCTGAGTGCATTTCACAGATTTAATCAGAATTAATTTAGTCTTCTATCCTGTCCTGATTCTGGGGTCTTTTCTGCTCAGCTTGTTACAGCTGTGCCAACCAAAGCCCACTCTCTGCAGCTTCCAGGTGCAGGAACGGTAATGGGGGAGTCTCTGTGCTCCTCTCCTGTGGGAACGACAAATGGAGAGGCTCTGGGGAGAGCGGAGCCTCGCTGGAGGCTGGGACCTGGATTAGCCTAGGCTGACAGGCAGGAAGAGTCATCGCTTGTTTGGGAACCCACAAGAAATGTGTGGATGAAGTCAGGCAAATTTCTAACATTGACTCATTTATATCATAACATCCTCCACCTTAGCAGCCTTGTGTGCCAGACTCAGCAGAGACCTCGGAGGGAGCAAATACCAACACCTCTCCCGAGCCGCCGAGCCCCACGCGGTCCCAGGGCTTGCAGGGAGGTCACCCGTTCACCGTCACCCTAGACCAGAAAGCCCAACCTTCATGTTCCGTGGCATGCCCGTGTTTAAGTGCTCATAATTAGGGGGGCAGGGAGTTCACCGAGCAGCCCTCAGGCAGGAGGCGAGAGAGCTCCTGCATTTCCACCCCTGCTCCCAGAGCAACTACGCACCTTCAGGGATGAGCCCTTCCCTAAAAAGCCCGTATCACCCCTTGTTCTGCGGTAAGTAGCGCTGGCCTGGAGTACGGGCTTGCTCTGTCAATGAGGGAATTCTCATTCAAGCATCATCGCAGTTTTAGTGAGGCTTAACAGTCACACTGAAGTGGGAAAACTGACACACGTCTCAGATAGCAGCTGTCAGTTAAGAGACCATTCCCAAACTTCTCTTCTTTGCTTGGGGAGCTTTAGCCCGTTGAAGCTTGTTCTCAAGTGAAGTCTTCACATGGGGCCTCAGCACAAATGCTGGATCACTGTGCCCTAATTGAATTTTTCCTTCCTCTGCAAAGCACCAGGTAAGGCAACAGAATTGTGTGCTTATCAAGTTAGTCCTGCTTTGCCAGGTGTCTGTAGAGAGACAGATGAAAAGAGGGGAAGAACAAAGCCCAGACTTGACCCAGAGTGCTTGTGGCATGTCATTGCTTACATGCCTTAGCGGCATTCTTAAGCAGCAGGTCCTGAGTCCTTAAAGCATGAAGATGGGAATTTGTCCTCTCCAACTTTTCTGGCTAAGGTTTAGCTGCCCTCATCTAAGCTACTCATCAAGGTTACCTCTGTGATCAGCAGAGAGCTCTCCTGCTGCACCACTGAGCAATCCTTTTGCAATGCTTAGACACCTGTCTTAGTACAGAGGGAATTGCCCTCCAGAGGTGCCTGGCTACCTCCCTTGTGGATACAGGAACCCAAGGTGACAAATTTGGCTTGGGCAGCTTACCCTGAGACCTTGAGGGGCAGGTGAGATGAATCCTACCCCAAAGTGCCTGCAGCTGTATTATTTCCTTCTACTAATTCCTCAGTACTCTGCTGAAGGTGATACCTCAGCGATACCAAATGTTTTCCTGCTCTCCCTGTGAGCAGCCTGTAAAGCCCTTGATAAAGGCAGGTATCACGTTGCAAACCGTTCACAGTTGTGCTATTCTCATGTATTGCTAAGTGAAGAAAACATATGTTCATGGCATAGAAACAGCCTTTCTCAGGTTCACCTTCTGTATTTTGGTACAGTACTGCAGTGGCTCCTCAAGGGCAGGGTTCTGCTGTTGTCCTGAGATGTGCTCTCATCCTCTTGGCTTCTTCTATCTCTCCCTTTTCACGGGCTCGCTGCTGGCAGTAGTTTGCAGTGCTCTAACAGCAATGTTTGGGTTTGCTTTTGCTATCTTTAAGCAGATCTCTTTCTCCTTCCTTCTGTCGATATGCTCCTGGTTGATGCTGCCATTCCCTAGGAGTAGGCTCTTGGGAACCATAGAGTTAGTATCATCAGGGGAGGAATGCCTTCAGATGCTAACTGTAGCATTTTCGACATAGCACCCAGGGATTTGACTGAGCAATCCCCACCAGCTCTAATGGGAAGAGCACAGCTAAGCCCCTGCATGGTACTGGAACAAACAATCTTACAAGATTTTCTGAGAAATTAAAAAAAAAAAGTTACGTTTGCCCCCATAAAAAAATGTAATTTCTAAAGTAGCATCCTTTGGCAGCTGAATCAAATCAGACCCAAAACCCTGGATCAAAACATGTGAAAATTCTGGTGACACTGAGTCCCACCCTGCTCTGGTCCGAGTTGCGATTGCCATTTGACAGCAATCTCAGAGGAGTGTGACAGCGATGTGCGTTCAGGTTTTCTGTTTCAAGCTGACCCTGGGAAGGAAAGTAAAAGTGGGAATCCAAACTAGCGACTCAAGCAGAACAACTTTAAAAAGGGGGAAAGAAAATAATCATCCCCTTTGCCTCCCAGGGCTGTGCAGTGAAATCTAGAGCAGTGTCTTGGAGGCTGAGGGTGGAGGGAATCGGGGTCAAGATGACGGAGATACAGCAGCATATCCTCTGGTGGGACTGTGGGAGCCTTTGGCGAGGGTGCGTTTGTCTCAGTGAGTGCTGTCTCTGTTACTGGAGCTGTGCGGGGGCTGCAGCCGGAGGAATGAGGTGCATTGCTGCAGGAGTATGGGTGCTCGAGCTATAGGATGCTTCATGTCCAGAACTGCAAGAGGTGCTGCAGAAATGTAGCATGCCGCGGTGAGATTTGCAGGTTTTTTCCTAGCTATCCTTGCCTGTAGCCAATGCAGCGAATTATTCACTTTCAACAACAGCAAATTTACATTAAAAAAAAAAAGGCTCCGTCAAAGGGAAATGGCACTTGACAGTCTCCCTTTAGCCACTGGAGAGCAGCAAGCAGACAGGCGCAGGAGGATGCCGTCCCATCCCTTGCTGTCTTCATGTTCTGTGGTTTTGGCATCGTGAAAATGGGAAGCAGCTGTAGGCCCTTTGGATCACAAATGGATCTGGGAGTCTGCTACCTCTGCTAACAACTCATTTATTATCAGGGAGCAGACAGTTTCCTCTGAGCCAGTGCAATCTATCATTTCTTAAAGATGCTGTGTGAGATTGAAAGAATTTGCCTTAAGAGTTGGCACCTTGAACCCAGTAGTGAGTCCATCTTTGTGAAGAAATCTCCTTCCTCACTGAGATTTCCTTTTCCCAGCTTCAGCTGGAGCAGTCCATGGGTCCCACTGCCCAGGGCAGGCAGGGAGAAGGATGCACAGCAAATGCGCTCTTTCCTCTGAAAAATTTGAGATCATTCCCGCTCTGAAAAATTCCTTAAGAGAAATGAGGGCTCTTCACTGCTCTCTCTGTGCCCAAAATACTGATGAAGGGTGGGTTAAGAGGCTATTCCAGCCCCCTTGCATGAAACCCATATATGCACCTCCAGACAGGTTAAGCCTGCCACACACAGCACCCCACCGACAGTCAGCACCTGCTGCTGCCTGGCGTGGATTTTATGCTGTTCCAGCACAGTGCTGCTTCTTCTGCCACACCAGCCCATTTGCTCCCCCACAGCGGGGGGTTACATAGTGGGAAAGGGGCTGTGGGGCCATGCTGCGGCCCCAAACAAGTCCCTGCACCCAGATACCTGCAGTCAAAGCAACTCTGCCAAAGAGTGCTCCCCTGTCATTTTGCCTGATGCACCAGGTGAGGGTCCAGGCGAGTGTCCCATGGGTTCCTGTGTAGATGTTGAGTGGTCTGATGTGGGCACTGAAAATCCAGCCCTCCTTTGCTATAGAAAGCAGTGAGGTGATGAAAGCCCATGTTAATTATACTCCCTGCAGCAGCTATGAGCTCACACTGGTGGTTTTGGCTGCTGTTATCTCCTGGCTGCTTAAAATCCAGGGACCCCAATGTGTTTCAAGGGAATTTGCTGTCAGAGTCAATAGGAGAGATGGTAAGATGGGCCGGTGCATGCGAGGTGCCCCCACGTGATGGGGCACTGTGACCCCCTGCGGCTATTTTTCTCAGTTTTCATGTTTAGTTGGTTGATGTGTGGTTTAGCCTTTCTTCCTTTAATTTGCACTCATGAATTATTCCAAGCAAAGCCAGCATTTGTCTTAATTTTGGTTTGCTTTTTAAACATCATTTCAGTGTGAAGGGAAATCAGGGCTACATGTACTTGGTTCTGCACTATTGGTTCCCTGGATTGCCGATCAAGCCCTTTCTAAAGACAGTTCACTTGATCCAAAGGCACTTGAGGAGATCTTATAGTCCGTCATCCCATCGCTGCTGTCTTTACCTTTCCTACAGATTTTTAGCCCAGCAACACTGTGCTCCACCCTGACTTTTGCTCATTCTTCCCTTCCTTGCAGCAGAATTTCTTTCCCTCTTGGCTGTTGTGCTCCTCTCTGTGCCTGTAACCGTTGCAAGCCCCATGCTTAAGATGCCCTGACCATCACTCATAGCTGTCGTCATTTCTGCTGTTCACCTGTTGCATCTCCCTCTTGTCATCAGTTTAGTAAGCTGTCACAGCAGTGTTCCACTGTTTGATTTATTTACCAAATATATGAGGTTCTGATTGTTAGCTTAGGCCTGTAAGTACCAAAAAATCAGATCTTTAAAGCTGTTTTAGTGTTTACTGATTCTTCCAGGAGCATCAGTACCTAAATGTGATATAGTGTGTTCTAAGTGATATTAAGTGTCCCTGAGGGTCTGTTTTGAGCATAGCACAAACAGGATTAATGGATTTTTATTTTTATTTTATCCAAACCATTTTTTTGATGAAAGAAGAAGCCAAAAGCAGGATTATAGCTCAATGATTTTTATTTGTTTTTCCATGGAAGGTGTGCATTTCTGCTCTTCTGGTCTGCGGTGATGCTGCTATCTGCTGCAGAACAGGCTCTAACAGCAGCTTAATCAGGATTGCTCCCTCCCATGGTCCACTTTCCTCCTGCCCATGCATGGGTGAGGTGGTGGCATTCACCCCATCTTTAGCTATTTCTGGCTCTGCCACGCTTTGGGTGGACAAGGGGAAAGGACAGAGCTGGGTGCTCCCAGGCTGGCTGTGCTGTGGTAGAGGGTGCAAAAATTGCTTTATTGCACTCAGCTCCTTCCCTCTGGCTTGGTTTGGCACAGTGCTGTAGGATACCTTGTGTGGGAGCCAAATCCCTTCCCCAGATCCTCATCTATCCCAGAGAATGGTCTTACTTCAGGATCATGCATTGGTCTCACACCTTGTTTTCTGGTTTGTCAGAGGAATCCCCTGCTAAGCTTAGATGACTAAGGAGCTCTGATGGCTTCTTTGTGGCATTTCTTTCTCAAGAAGTGAGAGGAAAAAAATGCAAGGGGATACTCTAAGACTCAATGGTAAAAAAAAAAAAAAAAGTCCTGAAAAATGTGTGTTGAGACTAAAACAAAAAACAGAATTGAGTTTTAGGCAAGTTGTAGAATCAGGGACAGATGATAAATGGGATCTGAAGGCTTGTGGCAAGTGCATTAGAGGCAGCTTCTAACATGTTCTTTAAATCAGCATTTGTTTCAGTTTGGCCTCATTCGCAAACAGCATCTAAAGCATGCAGTGAGATGCCTCCTCCGATCCTGCGTCCCATCGCTCTCACTGTGCAGCTGTGCAGTAAGTGAGGTCACTGGCGTGGAAAAGGACAAAGTCTGAGGTCCTGCAAGAGCCGCACCTGGTGCATTGGGCCATGTAGGCTTTTCTGCAAGGAATGAAAGACGTGCCCTAAAGTTAATGGAAATGTTGACTTGAAGCCTCAATGAGCTGCCTGTGCCTTTGAGACCTTGGCTGTGTCAGTAGCTTTTCTTTCTCTTGTGTGTGAAACTGTATGTGAAGGGTGGCTTTAGGGGGAAGGTACATCTTAAGGGGTTTTTGCATACTCTTCCATCCTGATGGCTATTTTTTTTCTTTTTTTTTTTCCCCCCCACTGAGACTGGGCAGAGGGCAGTTGGAAGGGCTGGTATTGATGAGGCATCACTAAAGCCACCCTGGGAATATCTGGAGCGTCCTCCAATTCAGCAGTGTCTATTTAGCTAGAAAGGGCTGGATGCTCACAAGGGGGTATGTGTTTTCTGTGATTGCCAGGGTTGATAAAAAAGTGGAGACATGTGAGTGAGCACTTGCCCGTAGGAAAGGACACTGCTTTGCATTTCTGGCCAGTTCCACATTGGCTTCATATTCTTGCTTAGGCTCATCTTTACAGTCCTTTTTCTTTATGGCTCTGAACCCCCTTTGGGAGGGTCCATAGACCCCTGGCAAGCGGGGGATGGCTGGCTGATGGGTACCCAGAGCTCTCCGGTGTCTGCTGGCACATAAGCAGCAGGGTATGATGTCTGGGAACTAATGGGGGAACTACTCTTCTCCTGGAAGTGCCAGCCAGCATATGGGTAAAGGCCATGTAGGTGCTCTGAGTGGGTGAACAGGGACTGCCTCTGCATGCAGAATCCTTGGGAACGTTTTTCCCCAAGCAGACTTTGCCACGGAGCAGCGCCACAAAGTGGAAGTGCCGAGGGGACATGCTGAGTGGCCACAGTCCGTATTATTCACCATCTGTTCTCCCATTGCTGTTATGACAGAAGGAAAACGTCCTTCATGTCAGCTGTGTGGGCTCATTCATCTCTGCTCCCCAAGTGACAAAAGCATGATTCACCAGCTCATTTCAGTCCTCGGCTTCCTCCCCAAACATGGTGCTGGGGTTCGGCCCATATGGCCAGCGAACTTGGCTTATGCCCTTCACATGATGCTACCTTGCCAGAGATGGGGAAATCATAGTGCTGGGGATGAACACTGACATGACTAAGGCAGTCTGGAAGAGGAGGGGCTGAACCAGATCTCCTTTCTCCCCCGCTGCCCGCAGCGATGCATTTAATGTCCCGTTGGGAAGAAATTCACGGAGATGCATTTAAAATACTAGCCCTTGCGCAGGGGATGGCTTCTCTTGATTTCACTTTTGTGTAGCACCTGGCAGCCTCATGGTGGGTGAAGTTTTTCCATTCATCTCAGGCAATGTGCCCTTAATTTTCCTTTTTGGTCTTTAAAGGCTTGAAGAAAGATTATCGATAACTCTCAATTGAGCAAAGCTTTTCTTTTGTAGACAAACTTCCTTTAGAGAAAAAAAAAAAGGGGGGGGTTAATGGCTGTGGATCCTCTGCTTGTCTGAGCGAAGCCACTAGAATTAGGTCTTCATTAGATAAAAAGCTAGTGGGCAAGTGGCTTGCAAGCTTCCTCTCTGCTCCATGTAAGGAAGGCAGCTTGGGGGCACTTCCCTCCCATGATTACTCAAAGTGTTTAATTGGCTGTTTTATTTATATATATATATATAAACCTTAACCTACACATGCCCATACTAAAGAAACCAAAAATCAATTCCTTTGGGTTTACTTGATCTAAGTCAGAACCTTCCATAACCAGAAGACTAGATGTAGCCCAATACAGATTTCCCTGCAGACCTAAAGTAGATATGCTGTAGATGTCTCAAACAAGGAGAAATGTATGTTCTCTTTTGTTTTCCCTGCTGTGATTTAGTAGCAGTGATTGTGGTGAGACCTGAAGTTTTCCAATCTGAGGTTGGCAAGGAAAAGCAGAAAATGTCTAACTACTGCAAGAATTATAATTATTGTTCGGCATTTCTGTGGTTTTATTGAAGTATGATGCAAATTCTGGGAGGAGGGCTGTAAATAAATGCTTTCTCCCGGGATGTCCCCAGGCTGGACCCTGGCACACACAGGCATGCTTCCCAGAGTGACTCCCTTCTGAGTTGCAATAATAACAAAAATAACTGTGGGGACAGGCAGATGCACTGGAAAGTCAATATGCCTGATACAATGTCCTCATCATCCCCACCTGGGAAAGCAGCCGCTCTGCTGCCTATAAAACTTTTTATATTCTGAGAATATTAGAGGTTGCTGTGTAGGAGTGGCATTAGCTTTATTTAAATGCCCAAAATATTTATTGAGGACATGCTTCCTCTATATTCTCTCATGATAGGATGCCCCAAATCCTGTGACACTAATTAGCTACTTAAACTTTTTCTTTCCCCTCCCCCCTAGCTATGGCCAAATCTCTCTGGATTTAGCAGCACAGCAAAGATTTAACAGAAAGTTTAAATGGGAAAAGCATATGAGAAGAGAAATTGTAGGATAAGATTCTGTGCCTGTTAACTGATGGCATTTATAAATTATAGCTAAGAGATGTCATATCAGTGGAAATGGAAAACAGCTTAGTGGATTATAAAAATACCCTCTATAAACCATTTTAATGCCCAATTTTTTTAAATCTCTTATGGTAGGTGTCATAAAAATTAATTCTAGCAGAAAGGATAAAAAATTTCCCTTGGTAAACTGGCTAACCAGTGATTAGAGGCTGTCAGGGAGAACAAACTCTTGATGAGGCTGAGGTGCTGAAGTTTGGCTGAAGACAGCGGTTTCCCATTTCTGGGGAGGTGAGTTCGCACGTGGGTGAACCAGATCCAAGCCTGAGGGGCGAATATCACTGCAGTAAAATATCCTTCCATCCCAATGCAGCTTCTCTCAGCCAGGAGGAGAGGAAGGCTGAGGAGCGAGCGGTGGGGGCAGATCTGTGGGGCAGGGGGTGAAGGGACATTGCAGAGGGACAGCAGCCTGAGAGGGAAGAGCCGGGGTTGCTGGAAAGTGCAGCTGTGGATGTGAGATAGGATGGTGCAAAAAGATATGTGTGGGATGTCTTGGAAGGAGCTGTGAGGTGGTGATGGACAGAAAAATGCATTCTGGTATCTACTAGGGTGCAGCGACTTTGGTTCCACCAGCTTCTCAAATACCAAGTATGTTTAAAATTAAACTTGTAAGAAAAAGAGCTGCAGCTCTTGGTCTGCCCTACGAAACAGATACTTCAGTTGCCCAGTGGCCCGTGTTTGCTGGTACATGCCATTTCAGAGAGGCTGCCACTCCAGGTTTCCTTGCGCACGTCTCTGTGGCCCCTGGGTGCCTTCTGTCCCCTCCTGCACCTCATTTTGAAAAGCACAGCCGACACTCAATTCTGGGTTAAGATATTTAAGGACGCAACGTTTTGCAGTACATTTCCAAGCTGCTTGCGTAGGAAAGGGTAAATGACCTATCTCTCCCTGTCCTTTCACAGTCTAGTTCCCTGGATACATTCAAAGGCGCCTATTCTCTCGCTACCTTTGAAGGCTTTGTGTCGGTTCTCCCCATAGATCCTTTTACCTTAGGCCTCTTTTGTGTCCTGCCCATATTATTTTTTCCAGAAGAAGAAATCTGCATGTGGGATAGAAATGGTATTAACTTTGCCAACATGAGCTCGCAGCGGAACTGCATTTGCAGTGTGTCATTGGGGCTGTGTCAGGTGATTTCCACAGGGAGGCAAGATTTAGTGTATGGACTCCGGCTGAGCACCTTATAGCACCAGTGCAGGAAAAGCAATTTACCAAATTAAATTGCATAATATAGGATGTCAAGCAGCCTACTTCTGGGTCCTGTGCTCTGCAAGGGACTTGATCGTGACATGAGCTAAGGGGATGAATAACAGTCTTCAAATTGAAAGCTTATTAAAAAAAAAAAATCTCATGCAGAATAATCCAAGAGCAACCTGTGCCCAAGTTCCCCAAGCTCCAGTTGGGCTGGGATTGTGTTTTCAGTCAGAGGTGAGCTGTCTTGCCTTTTCTGTTGTCTTGTATAGCCTGATTATAGAAGGAATTGGAGGGAAAAATGGGATTCATCTGGCCCCTTTCCTTCCTTTCCCATCACCTTTTTCCTGTAGATGGCACAAGTGTGAGTCTTCATCTGTCCACCTTGCACTAGAAGTACCCAGCGGGGAAGAGATCCTGAGGGACACTTGATCCACATACAGGTTTTCATGGGGAAAGCCAAAAGGAAGAAAAGGTGGGAGAGGTCTTCTGCTTGTAAAGTGTTCTTATTTAAAACTGGAGGTATTATTCAGAGACAGTACTTGAGTAGTGACTTTTGCGATTTTATAGTATCACGGCATTTGGGGTTTTTGCTAGCAACCTGTTTTCTGTAGCCAGGTTATGCTTTGGGAGACCATTTTCATTTTTACAAAGAGTTTCCAGCCCAACTGTCTTGGAGGCATGAGTAGACTGTACCCTAAACCTTTACAAATGAGAGAGCAAATAAGTAGATTATGCAATTTATTAGTCCTGTTAAGCACATCAGGTGTTTATTATAAATCAGAGCCACTGGTTTGGTTATGTAGCATTGCTGTGATGGGCAATACCCCAGCAGAGCAGCTCAGAGTGGAGGAGAAGCAGCCGCTGCTTTCAGAACCCCTTTTGGCTTGCCACCCCCCAGTAACAGCAATAAACACCCATGTTCTCTTTACTTCCAAGCCAATACACCCGATACCCACTACTACACACGTTCCCTACTTACTGCCACATTTTTGTCAGTAACAAGTACACGCAGTGGGTTGCAAAGTAATTCTTTGCATATACCCATGTGTGCCTTTACTACCTACTTACGGGGAAGGCTTCCAAAACAGTCCTCTGGGCTATCCATTTTGGAGGACTGGAAAAAGAAAACAAAGCTATATTGTCTTCGGTTTGGGTAGGAGGTTTTTTTGTAGGGTTTTTGTTTGGTGGTTTTGGTTTTTTTTTTGCCTGCTGGGTGCCTACTGTTCCCATAAGAGCCATGGAATCGAGTTTTACCACGTATTCACATTGCACGTTAATATGCAGCAATATTACAAGAAGTTCTCCAATGCGAGGAACAGGCGTAGGCAGAGAGTTGATTCATCAGGAGATTTCAGCAAAATGGCAGCAGGGGAGCGGAGCTCCCTTTGGATGCAATATTCCTTTACATTGATGAATCTGGCCCTTGCTCCTCTGTCATCACCGTACACAAGGATTATGGCTGTTATTATTCAGACTAGTCTTACCTGTTATAAACCTCTGAAACAAAACGGGGGGAAATGAAATGGTGAAACTGCATGGCTGGTGGCAGAGAAACTGATTCCCTTTGCTTTTCGGACATTTCATTTGAACAACTGCCTTAGGAAAGCTCTCCCACAGGACAGCTCCATCATGTGAAATTCTCAAAGGATCTAACAAGCCAAATGAATAGTCCATCTGCTAATCAGGTGGCAGCTGGCCAATTGTATTTCTTACTGGGAGGAGAAACCTTTTGGGTGGAAAATGGAAAAATCTCACCTACATGAGGGAGGGGATTTCACAGGTGTGAATGCAAATGTCCATCTGTCTCTCCTAACCAAACCAGAACAGAACAAACCACTGGTGGTTACTTTTCCCAAAGATCTTTCAAAGGCATCATTGCACCATGCCTGTGGGGAGAGCTAGCCTTGAGTTCACTGCTATGAGCAGGAAAGCTGAAAGGAAAGTTAGCAGCCATAGGGATGCTAATATGTCCTGAGGTCCTAAAACATGAGTTACATGCAGAGTATAATCAGTGAAGGGAAAGCCCTGAGGAGTTTGTATAATGTTAATCAGTTGTGAGTCCTGGCCTTCATCCCGCTTCAGCCCTGGGACAGACACAGACCAGTGCATCTTTAATTTGACCTACAGCTTCATTGCCACCAATCTTCAAGGCACTCTACATTCAGGTCCTTGCATACACTGTTTTCTCTTGCCTATGCATTATTTCATCATGGAATTTGGCCATATCTCTGCAGAAATCACTTTCTGGGTTGGACTGGACTCCCCTGCAGACACCTTTGCTGTCGTGACTACACCAGCACACAGTGGGTCCAGCAGGCTCAATGGCACTTACTTGGTTATCACTGGAGCGTGCACACGTACTTGTTCCAGAGATATCCAAGCTCTGTTAATACAGCTGAATCCTGAGCAGCACCATGTGTTGACATTCAAGTCCTGAGCATCCTTTTGCATATGCTGGTGCAGTTCAGTGTGCTCTTGAAGTACTGACTCCAAAGGAAGCACGGAAGCAGGTAATCGAATAAGGATAACCTTCTCCTTGTTGAGGCTTCCAGTGTAGTAGCCTCCAGTTTAATTTATGCTTTAGTGGGGAGTTTTTTGATAGTCCACGGACAGCCCTTTGTCTGTCTCCCACTTAGAAATGTGTTCTCTGTAAGTGTTCCAGCAGAAATGACTGCTGGAGTCTGCAGACAGGCTGAAAAAAAATAAAATAAAAGCTCTCAGAAGCATGATCCACATCCTATTCCTCCCTCTCCCCACACACTCATCACTGTATCTTCTCCCAGTGGAGCAATGCTGAAGCCTAAGATATCGCCTTAAATGTCAGTCATCTAACTACTAGTTATTTTAGCAAATAAGAGTGGGACTGTCTCCCTGGGGTTGACTGAAAATTGTTAAAGGAGGGAAGAAAAGAAAAGAAGACAGAGAAAAGAACAGAAAGGTCAAAGGGAAGCATGAGGCAGAAAGACTTGTATCTGAGAGTCAGAGCAAGGGGTCCCAGCAACCTGTATGGGCTGTTTCCCACCAAGGGCTTCAGGGGACATAATGAGCCCTTTGTGATGTGCCCAAATTACCCAGTCTCATCCTCAAGGTTGTGTTCTGACTTGGGTGTCTGATTGTCCTGCTGGGGTTGGCAGCAGCTCTGCCACTGTCTGCAATTTGCCGGTCCAGTGCCAGCCTGTTGGAAGGAGGTAGCAGAGGTAAAGGGAACCATTCTGAGATGGAGGGATGCTCCTGTGTTTGGGAGTTGGCAGAAGAGCTGCTAATTAATGCTATGAGAAGGATGGGAATATTCTTTCCTTTTGACTCATATCTTGCTCCGCATCGCCTTTTCCTTTCGTGTTGTTCCAGAGTCCAATTAACCCTTGGTGGAACACAAATGAAGCTTATATCCATTTATTGCCTGGAACAATTGGGAGGTTTTCTATTGGAGAATCACTTCAGCTCCATGTGTTGGCAGCGCAAGTTTTCTCTACATGTCAATAGCATTCAGGGTGTATTGATATGCTGTCATCTGGTTGTTCTCATGAGTTGTGTTTGTTACATTCCCTGAGGCTCTGGTTCTTCTGGCATGGAGGGCTGTATGAGTTTTAAATCTGGAGTCTGTCCATGCACGACTTTTGAGATTCACTTTGGAGAACATTTGAGGAAGGAAAAAGCAATTCTTAAGTCAGAAGAGCAGTGTTGGTGCTGGCAGAGAACCCCACAGAGCAGAGACTCCCTCCCCGAGAGCCTTGTTCTCATCCAGAATTAACCATAATAGTCCTTTGAAAGCATGTGTCAGACGTGGATATCCTCAGTAACACCAGCTAATATTCAGACCCAGAGCTTTTAGTGGCATTGCACCCAAGTAACCAAGAACAGAACTGGCCCCCTACCTAGGGATCCCAAACCTGACCACAGGTAACCATCAGGAATAGTGTGTTTATCTGAGGATAAACATGGAAAACCCACTGGAAAAAAAAAAAAAGCCACAAAACCAACAAAACAAACCCACCCCACTGCCCTCCAAATCACTGGAAAATAACTAGATTATCATCTTCAAGATCTCTCTATTTAGTTATATTTTTAAAGGCATGCCAAAATCATAACTATATAGAAGATAAAGCAAATGTCTGCATTTTTGTGTGAACAGTCAATTTGCAATGATAAACTATCTCCTGTTAACGTTGCATCTGCTTGTCACTCCTAACATGCATGAGGGAGGGCAGTAGAAGTGAATTTGTGCATGGAGTGGATGTAATATCCATTAGAAGAAATAATGCCTGACAATTAAAAATAGCAGCCCCTCGAGATCTTGATCATCATTTAAACTAAGTGCAAAAGGAGGAAACAACCTTTTGTAGAAGTTGGAGGGTTTTGTTTGTTTGTTTGTTTGTTTTCAAAAAATGGGTCAAAACAGACTCACTACTTTGCCTGGTTCGGGGCTGTTCTGTGTAAATGAGAGCAAACTACTGCAACAGACAAGAAGATATTTTACATCATTGTCCATCAGGGTTTGGGCTTTCTGTATGCTGCTCTAATATCTTTTAAAAACTAATTATTTTCTCCCAGAAATAATGAAAGAGCCGTTTATGTGTTGTTGTAGAAGATGAAAGTTAAAAAGAGGCTCAAGTTGGCTCTAAGATTTGCACCTTGTTTTTAATACTGCATTTTTATGCATAAAAAAATTGGTTCAATGTAGCTGGTAATTAATTAACCCTTACCCTTCAGATTTGGTCATGCAGAGCATGTTTGTAGAGAACTATCTGAAAAAAACCACGCTGTGTAATACAAATGCCAAGCGAGAAAAGTCCTTTTCTGCTGGTTTTGCTAGCCATTAGCTAAGAGGAGGCTCCACTTCTTAAACACATCATAGGAACGCAGAATCTGTGACACTGGGCCCAACCAAAGATCACGCTACCCAGTGTGCTGTCTCTGATAACTGGGCGTAGCAGACACTTAAGGGACACCACCTCCTGGTTTGATGCCACCAGTAATGTAAAGCTTCCTCTGTTAGTGTTTGCATCCAGAGTATCTTATATAATAGCTGGCAGCAGAGCAACCCCCTGAATATTTGTAATCTCAAAGTTCATTTACACTGAGGCTCATCTGGCACAGAGTTCCAGGACCTACTGCTGTATCACTTGGGAAAATACCTCTTTGGTTTTAAACTGTCTGCCTGTTCATTTCTGTGTCTTCCCCTAAACCTTGGCTTATGAGATATAAGAAACACAGGTTATTATTATTAACTTCATTCACCTTTCCAAACCATTCCTGATTTTATAGGTGTCTATCAATACCTTGGCAATCATCTCTTTTATTTTTTTAAGCTGTGCAGTCCTATGCCTTGAGTCATCCGTGACCCTGAACGTTATTTTAACCTTTTTGATGCCTTTTTGCATTCTGTACTATTCACTGGGACAGGGGCAATGGTTTTATCTGCTCTTTGGCCTTTTCATGGGATGGAAACTCTCTGCACTTAGACCTTGTGGGGCTTGCTGTGTGCTACAAGTTCCTTGTGGTCCTAATTTTGATTAGTGCGCAATTTGTAGCTCCAGGATCTGATCAAATGGGTATGTAAATGGAGACAGATGCCTCTTGTGGCACCTGTAATGGACTGTTTCAGCCATTAGATCTGGAGAAATCATTTTTCCAAGGCCTCCTTCTCTCCAGGGGGAGAACTGTTGCATTATTCATGGTCGCTATTTCCACTGCAAACTCTTGTCTCATGATTACAGCCTGTCACATTTTTCCCCCCTCAGCACCCTCCCCAATTCTCTTGCACTTTCCTATTTCTTGTTCCTTTGCGAAGCTAAAGGTGTGTCTCTTTGAAGTCCTCAGGGAGGAAGTATTCTGTCATGACAAGAACAAGGAGCACCAACAGAGTCTCAGCATGTCTGATGAAGGAGGCAGCACTCCGCTTTCTGCATATGCATTTCGTCCCATCAGCAATGGAGCTGATTTTACTGCATGTTAAAAGATAAGAAAAGTACATCCACCCACCTCCCCTCACTGATAGCCAAAGGGAGCAATTTGGTAGCTAGTTTGAATGTCTTGTATCACAATAGTCTATTGCTTTACATTTTATGCCATAGGGAGTAATCCAGATAGCCCAGACCGACTTCATCCTGGATGTAACCAGAATAAGAATTTTGTAAGTCTCCTTGGATTGCCTTAGCCCCTTGCATGGTTTCTTAGTAAGTAATTGTTTTAGAAAATTGTAGGAATGGCAAAATATGTCCCTAATGGGAAAACATTCTATTTTCCATGTCTTTGTTATACATAACTGCCATGTGTATTTAAATGGGTAGCATCAGTATAGAGCCAGAAGATATTATGTAGAAAAATAAGTGTTTTGGGAGTATCTGATGAATAAAAATAGGAATCATTTGGAATATCTGACCTTGCAAATATTTAAGCACAAAACTGTTTTCATAACCTTGCTCAAGCCATCTCTGTACCAGGGACTGTGGGATGTTAGGTACAAACCCATCTTTTCTCTGTGGCAGCATCCCAATCCATTCTTCCAGTCTTTTCTCACCTGTCCCTGCTTTAATAATGAGACAAATTCAGACATTAAAAGAAACAGAAAGCAGTATTATAGGAATGAAAAGGGATGGAGAAGGAATTTTCCATTTCTATAATGATTTTTCTTCTGACATTTCCAGAAACATATGGCCCTGTGTTCTGCGAGCCGTTTGTTAGGATGTGCTGTCCCTCTGCCTTGCTTCCCAGAACGCGCAGTCCCCCACACACATGCCCACACTGATGTGCGACGGCACCCGACGCTGCACTTCAGTCTGTCGGCAGCGGGAGGGAGGATCTGTGCATCCCGTCCTCCCGGGTCCCTCCGAAGTTCCATCCTTGTGGCTTCAGGAACAGAAGCTTATGGAGACCCACCTCCCTGTGGCTTAAACTAGCTGCTCTAAAGGAGGCAGATTAAGGCCAGCAGCCCTAAGTTCATGGTTTTGAACACCCTGAGTTCAAGCTAGAGCTCAGGTACCCAAAACACTGTTCCTTCGATGTTGTGGGCAGCTCTGCAGCCTGCACAGGGCTGTGAGCTGCCAGTGCTGCAGCTGCTAGCAGGCTGGGAATTTGAAGAGACTTCAGTGAAAACCTTGCTTTTCCATTTTCCCTCGTAGCGCCCCATAGGTGAAAGAGTGGTGAGGGCAGGGGTTTACGAGTCTTTCATTTCTTTGAGCAGGGAGAAGTGCAGATTCCATGTGCCACTGGTGGCAGAGAGGGCAAAAAGCATCGGCAGATCCTGCAACAGGAGCTCTGTTGCTAAGGAGAGCCCTATGCAAGAGAGGAGGGAGGGAGAAGTCTCCAAAACATACACAGATATCCAGTTTCCCCGTGGGTGGCTTTACCTGCACAGAGTTTCTATGCCCAGCCACTGCAGACAAAGCAGATTGCAGCAGAAATTTAGGTAGCTACTTGGGTCTGGGTACCTACATCATCTGGGTTTGCACAGCTCTCCTGGATTGCATGTCAGTTTTTTTTAGTCCAAAGACTATGAAATATATATGAAAACACATATATTGAAAGTCTGAGAAGAATCCAACCTGCTTTTATATTGATTGTCCCAAGGACCCTCTTATACGCCAACAACCACCTCCCTTTTTGTATTCTTTTTCCTCACCAGGCTCTTTTTTCAGGAAAAGGTGGCATGGGTGTGAGTCAGAGCTGAGGGAGGATCGTTCAAAGCTGAGGGAATCGGAGGGCAGGTGATGGGGAGGAAAAAAACATCACCTGCACGTGTCACCTGTGTCATCAGGGCTGGGGTGCCTCCATCAGAGGAGAGGACACTATGGACCAGCCTCTGCTGCAGTACAGCAGATGGAGGGAGGGATGCCTGTGGGCACCGCGATGCTGTGTCAGCAGGGGCTGCAGCTGAAACCAAAGAGTTATTTTCGGTGTGCAGTAGACAGGGCTGTGGCTGCCAAACAGACGGCTCCTGACCTCCCAGCAGGTATCCCAGAGGAGAGCTGTTTGCAAGCACAGCAGACACCTGAGGCTGCCAGTTGCTGTGACACCATTTCCTCGAAATCCCCCCTCCCCAGCCCCAGCAACGGCATTTCCAGGAACGATCTCTCCCTCTCCCTCGTGCAGAACCAGAAACCCCATTTCGTTTGTGGATCCCTGAAGATTGAACGGGAGCATCCAGCCTCACTACACAGCTCTGCTAATGAAGCTGCCGAGAGTAATTAAACCGGAGCAATATCTGTTGTGATATTTAGCAAAAGGCATGCTGAGGATAATTATGCCACTCGGCTCCGTCTCTCTGCCTCTCCCCCCACACGCTGACCTGTGCAGAGCACCACTGGCAGGCTAATAGCAGCTTTGTAGTTGTACCTGTCATCCTAACGAGAGCCTGTGCAAAGGCTCAGTCTCACTGTGCCACAGCCAGGTCCCCATGGATGCTGAGATGAGCTGTGAAATTCAGCCTCAACACCGGGGAGATCTGGGGGGGAGCATCTCTGCTTACCAGCACCAGGGAAGAGATGCTGGGCTTTGGAAAGTGCTTTCATGCATGCATGTCTGTGCCTCTGGCTTCATCCATGATGGAAGTTGCAGAAGGGTCTAGGAGCAAACTGCCGTGGCCCATGAAAAGCAGTGGTAACTCAAAGGCATGTTTCATTTTGTGGATGTGGCTCTGCCCCACTAAGCCGACACTGTAAAATGCTGCAGTCGAGATACGGCGCTGAGAACAAGCTGAAACAGCTTATCAGTGTCTCTGTCATCCCCCTGTCATCAGCTACACCAGCCCACTCGACATGGGCTGGAGTGATCTGTATTGCCTGAGCTTGTTGCTCCCAGCCCCAATCTGGCCCCTGAGGTTTTTGTCTTTTCCTCCCGACTCCAAGAAGGTTTATTTTGAGATTGAAAAACTCAAAAGCATTCCTTTGCTGCCCTGCTGCCAACAGTGGTCCCTTGCTCATCGTCTGGCATACCCTGCCTGCTGTTTTCTCCGTTATAAAATCATGGAAGGGGTTATGCGTCATCAAATCATCTTGAGTGAGTTTTGATCTCATTTACACCTCTGTGAATCAGAAGTGGTTTTTCGATTGTGATTTTTGTTAGTGTTGCAAAAAGGGAGATGACTGGGAGCTCCCCTGAGTTTTCAGAAGAAAAGTTAGGAGTTTCGTGTTAGAGCAGGAAAAAAAAAGGACTGAAAAGAATGAAAAAGTATTATATGATCAGGGCACTTCTCCGCCCCACAAGGGCTCCTGTTTGGCATCCCATCCTTCAAAAGTGATCTCTTGCATTCCTGGTACCATGTTCTGGTTCAGGTTAGTAACAACTGGCACCAGATGCACCAAGTTACAGTCACAGAAAGGAACGGTGCTGAACTCTCTTTTCTCCCTGACTTCCTTCAGAAACCGTTTTTATTCCTTCAGAGTCTTGAGAATGGAACACTGTAAGGATATTTTTTTTCTTACTCTTTCTTCTAGATATTTTTATCCAAGTAAAGCTCAATACTTAAGAAAAGTAAATGAAAAAGACTGAAACTATAGCAAGAGTTGTTTTCCGCTTTTTTTTCTTCTTTTTTTCTGAATTCAATAGGGACAATAGAAAGACCCCTACAAATATATGCTTGACGGCTCTCAGGGATGAAGAGTTTTTCTCTGGATACTTATGTTCCATTTGTAGGAGCAAATAAGAGAACCCAGGCCCACTAATTCAGGAAATCCTGCAGGTCAGTTCAACATGTCAAGGTATTTAGCATGGTTCAGCAACCATGTTTTCTGCCCGACTCTGGGCAGTGCACTGCAACAGAGACAGGGACCACTGCAAGAAGGTCCTGGAGGGAGTCAGATGTGTCCCAAGCCCTAGAACACACGGCACAGAGGAGAAAGGGAATGAACTGGGTTTTAGTGTGGAGCATGGAAATGTAGCCATAGTTCTCAAATCTTCAGGTGCAGCCTGCAGAGGGAAAATGTGACTTCACAGATGGTGGGAACTGAGGTCTGGACATTGGGAAGTCTGCGTGACAGCTTGGTTTGGAAAAGGATTGTGTGAGGTAGTGGCAAGTGAAGAGCTTGTGGAACAGGCTGGAGGGATGCTGCCAGCGATGCTTTGGTTAGAGGTAAGCCAGGCCCATGGATGGCTGGTACAACCTCCCAAAGCCCCTCCTGGCCCAAATCTCTGTCTGTGTGAAAATGCAGGAGGGCTGTTTCATGCTATACTAGCAGAAATCTCGCTGGGTTTTTGCTTAAGGAGAAAAGGGACTTGACTTGGCAGCTGCGTGGATCGTTAAGGTCTGCATTACCAAGGCGTCTTCCAGGCAACGTGATTTCCTTCATGGGGCCATATTACTGCTCAGTGATTACATAAATAACCGTGTTTTCTTTTCAAGACAGCAAGTAATGGCCCCTGGAGTTGCTGTGCAGCTGTACAATGTCTGCAAGCTCTCATAGTCCTTTAGAGACTCTTGATTTTTTACCCACTGCCCCCCTGACTCACTTATTTTTAATGATATTTACAGCATTTAATAACTAACTTCAAATTGCCTTGATAAACCACTGTGTTCCTGCATGTGGCTAAATTTAAACTGACTCTCTTTGTTAGTCTGTGTGGATTATCCTCTTTCCAGAGCCAGTGGAGAGAGCGTGCTTCAGTGCACAATATATCCTATCTTTTGAAATTCATGAAGGGTTTTTCTTTACCTGCTGGGTTTTGTTTCTGTAGGCCAGGTGCTGTCAAAAACTGCAATCTGCTGGCCCTTACATTTTCTCTATGGGAAAAAAATTAAAAAATGGAGAGAATTCACCCAGCAGGTGTAGGCAACACACGGATCACAACCCTTACATCTCACTGTGAATCCAGGTGTGCATGTGGTTAACTCCCAACAGCCAAACAGGCTGACCTTACAACACAGGCAGGGGTGAGATGCTGAAAGCCAGCAGCACCTTACTGCTGAGCCAGGACTCGGGAGACAGGAGGAGTTCATAGGGATGGATGTGGTTGAGGAGCCTTTTGTAACTGTTTTGCAAGTGTTCTCTATGCTGCCTGGTACTGTTGCTTGAAAGCATTCTGTTAATAACCCTCAGGTTCCTGAAACCGTAAGCTTGCTTTACAAGTCACGCATTCTTAAAACCATGTTGAATTTGAGGCTTCTTTTTATTAAACTTCCCTTTTTTTAGCAGTGAAAACTCTTTATTTTTTGATTTCCCTCCCCCCTCCTCTGAGTTGAAGGTCTGTATCTTACTAAAAAGAAAAAAAGATAACGTGACTCATAATCAAATGACTCCAGGAGCTGGGACTTTATAGACCTCATGCACCCTTGCAAGCCCTGTGCTGAGACTGTAAGAGTCAGTAGGACTGTCTGCATCCCTGATGCAGTGATGAAACCCCATGTGTTAATTTTCAGTGAGAAAAATGTCTGAGTGACATCACAGGTGGTTTTTGTAAAGCTCTTTGTCTCAGTTCTTACAGGTGTGAATTTGGGCCAGCACTTAGAGCAGAGACGGAGGGGATAAGTCATGGGAGACATTCTGTTTCTGTGTAAATGATTTTATGGCCATCACAACATCTCCCGTAGTCTCTGTAACACCACTTTAGGCACAAATCTCACTTAGAGGGAAGCTGACAGATGCTGAATCATGCAAATGAAACAGCAGCCTGTGAGATCCCAGACACCACAATTTGGGGACCTCCATCTTGAAGGGAGCTGCAAAATCACTGTACTCACACAGACAGTGGATACGGTCTCCTATCGAGTTCAGCCAGAATCCCTCTCCCTTGCTGCCAGGTCAGTCTCCCTTTAATTAATATTTTATCCTGTTGATGCAACTTGTCCACTTATTTTCCCAGTTGTTTGCAGTGCAGATTTCTCAAATTGTTTCCTCAGGGCACTTGCAAAATCAAGATCTCACATCTGAGGAGTTCCTCACAGTTCAATTATTGAAATTTCTTGCTGGAAAATGTATGTGCTTTTAATTAAACAAAAAATATTACGCAGCAAAACCAGCCTGGGGGTAGTCTGAAAGTAAGAGGAATATTTTGTTAAAAAATGAAGGGAAAAAAGCCCCAAACCCCAAGTGGATTAGCAGTTACAACACTGCGTGTCCAGAAACTATTTGAAACCTTTCCCCAGCGATGGATAATGGGGAGAGCATGGCACTGAGCCATGTCACCTTATAAAAATGTCAGAAGCTGAAACCACAGGAGATGGTAGTTGCTGGAGGATCTTCCCTAATCGATTTGCAATAGGGAGCACAGCATCCTCCTCCTCAGCTTGGGGCAGGCTGAGTTTGAGAAGGGATTATTCCTTGGGCAGGCCAGCAGAAAGCCATCATATTACCTTCGTCTGCTCCACATTAACCTGGAGCATGGACCTGTATTGGTTCAGATCCTGCAGTTTACAGGAAATTAATCCTGAGCTGAAGTGGGGAACTCTGATAGTGTCCAAAGGGGCTTATTTCCGGTTTCCTCCTAACTGGTGCAAGACCAGAGCTTTCTCCCAGGCTAATCTACAGCCTGAAAAAGGCAAGCCTGCACATCTGTGCTTTGTAAAGCCATAGTAACGAATTCCTCATACTTGGTGTTGCCAGAGGGTGAATAAATACACCAATACCTGGGCAAGAAACCCAACACAAACAGAACATAATGCACTTCAGGGGCTGCTTACACAAAGTTTTGGCAGAAGGGATCTACGTGGAAGTGTTGGTGTGGAAATCTGGGGCAACTCAGTCTGTGCCTTACTTGTACTGAGCCCCCTCTGCTCCCCTGCTGCAGTGGCCCCCATGCCACCAGGCAGGCCTGTTGCAGAAGGGCTATTTTGGAGAGTCTCTGCGCCACCAGTGATGATTTGAGTGCTTGTTCTTTTAGTGCTGTGCTTCTTTAAAAGCTCTAGGTGAATCACAGGGGCAAGATGTAGATGTGTGTGGTATGGCAAGGCACCACGTGTCCCTCACCTGGGCTCTGTACATTCGCAGGGATGGCTAGAGGCTGCCCGTGGTGTGGTGGGATGCAGCAACCCAGCTGTGAGAGGCTGGGCTGGGATCCCAGGCCTGGAGCAGCCATGGACAGCAGGACCCTCTCGGGACAGACAAGTCCCCACACGCAGAGCTGCTGTGGGATTTGATGGGATACCAGGTGGAGGTATGCCATCTGTGGAGCTACTCTAGCTTCCTCCGTGTTTTGCTGAGGCATGGAAGCTTCTGGGCCAAGTCAGACACACGCTGGGGGCTAAGCACGAGGCAGATGCGCGGCTGTCCTTTTTGCACATACCAGATTGCTTCACAGTTCACACAACAGACTGGCAGTGCCTCCTACCCTCTCAGCTGTCACGCAAGAAGCTGACAGGGCCCAGCGTGGTCCCTGTGACCCAACTTGTGACCTCGTTTCTGGCCTTACTCTACCACTTTTTCCCTGAATGACCCTGCTGGCCTCAGTAGGTTACTGGTGGGACCAAACCTGCACAGCAGAATTAGGGCTAGCAGAGGGTGAACCTCAGTTGTTCATGTGAATCAGCGAGGTTTCTTCCCACCGCGGTGTGTTTTTGTACTTGGGGAGGAAAAAAAAGTCCTGGTGGAACTGTGTTAATTGTAACGCTGGTGTCAGCTAGGAGCTCAGCCAAGACCACCTCTTTGTTCCATAGACATCTCTGACAGGCAGGACGGTTGTGAACAACCACTCTGTGACCCAGTGGCTCTAGATGTGACAGCAGCTGTGCCCAGGGACACCAAGCATCACTGTGCGCTCAGCTGGGCACAGCGTGGAGATGCAACCCTGCTCAGGGAGTAGGTGCTGTGAAAAATATTCCGCGGTGGGCCTGTCTCAGAGGCAGGAATTCTCCTGGTTTGAGCAAAGGGCTTCCCAGATAGAGGGCATTTTGCTAATGTTTACTCTGGGTTTGCTAAGAAGCTGGGAAAGGAGATAATGAAGACTGAGAGAGAGGAATAGAGATGGTTGAGAGATGGTACATGAGCCATGGGAAGCAGGGATCTCCTTCCTCATGGTTATTCACCATCGAGTTACTGCAGAGGTTTCTGTACTCAGCTGATGAGTCTTCTTAGCAGCATTATTGCTCTCCAGCATTTATGGGTGTTGAATATAAATACAAAAAATAATAATTTTTTAATACATATAAAAATATATATATTAAAAAATACAAGCAGCTCACTGAATGTGAACCTTAGAAGATGATCTTGTGCTAACACAAAACGTTTCCCCAAGAGGAAAGTGACAGTTTTCTGTTATACCTGTTCCCTTCCCTGCAGATATATCCAGTCTTGAGGATGCTCAGCCTTTCACTGGAGGTACAAGGGTGGCCACTGTGCAGCTCACCAGCCCCGTGCTTTAATTAATGAGAAAACATATGAGGAATTATTTCTTTCTGCCACTGGCTGGTTGGGAGCAGGGATGGTATTTTGAGTATTTTTAGGAAAAATAGTTTAATATGTTGTAGAATAAAAATTCATGAGACGGTAGCGAAGGAATAGTAGAAGTAGGTGTTTGAATGTGAGCATGTTCAAAGTGGGACAGGGGCACAGCATGAGCCCCATTCCTCCTCCTGTCCTCCCTGCTGAAGATCAGAGAAACCAAGAGATGAGAAACGGGAAGAAGAGTGATGAGATGGGAAGTGAGGGTGGAGGGGTTGAGGGAGAATATTGATTGACAAGTCCCTTCTTGATGAGTTTGGTTTTTTAAAGAGAAATAACAGAAGTCCAAGGCAAACCATGCCCAGAGGAGGGGCAAAGGAGATGCTCCCCACTGTCCCTGAGTTTCCTTTCATGTAACATCTGACTCCGCAGCATGAGATGCAGGGTTTTGTACACAGATAGAATGGTGGCTGATCACAGTTTGTAGGAAAGCCCTCATGTTTTCCTCTTCTCTGCCAACCTCTCCCTTGAAATGTAAATAAACAAGGTTGGAGACACACATAATGAGGCCCAAGGGTAAGGGACTACAAATCCAACGAGTTTTCTTTGGCTGAATTTCTGGGGGGAAGAAAAAAGAAAAAAAAAAAAAAGGCTAGATGAGGAATGATATAAAAAGAAATCAGACCTGTAGTTCACCACATTAGAAAGCTCAGAAATGCTGTAGAGAAGCACTGGTATGCAAACTAATGAATAAGTAAAACAGTCGCGTATGCTCCCTACAAAGGCCTCCTTGCCACCTCAGTTTTGGAAGCAAATTGCAACGGGCACTTGAGCAAAGCCTGTTTTGAAACTTTGTGCTGCAAACAGACCCCATGGCCAGTGGCCAGGAAAATTTTCAGCAGTCATTGCAGAGCCTTTCTGAGCTTCATTTATATCAAACTAGCCGCTGACCCAACTTTCAGCAGGACAATAGAGCAACACTGCAGCTGAAACAGCTATTGAATTTTAGCTACAGACTACGTCTGCCCAAGGAGGAAGGCAGGGTAAAAAAGCTGTTTTCTAGGGACAAGATCTCTAAGAAGGCAGCCAGTGGATAAGTCTTTTTCTGATGTCCCAGTATATGAAACGGTACCTTTTTTCACTTGTTAGGATCCCTTTGCTGCATCCCTTTGCAACTGCATGTGCTGGACTGGGGTTACAATTCCGAGGATGTATCTGTTGAACAGCAACAGAATGGCTGCAGTCACCAACTGGGAGTTATAAATAACTGCTTGGGAAAAGGATCAAAGTGAAATCTTTTTACATCATGTTTCCTCACAAAGATTGTTCCTCTGCACTTGGTACCACTTCTCTCTAGAGCATCACTTTTGATGTTGCAAACAGCATCATACTAATAGGAGTGCAGATGGGCTTTCCTGCTAGTCAAACTTGTCATTGAATAAGGTGTATTTTAAGGTGTATAAGAAAGGCTGTTCCCTCCCTTTAAACACCTGTGTCCATTTCTGTAGGAACAATTGGTGTTCCCAGGCTTCCTGGGCTGAGCAGTCCTGCAGTGGATGCCCTGACCAGACAAGCAAAAACCAGTAGACATTTGATTTCCATCAATTTGCTGCAGTGCAGTTAGCTCCATGGCACAGCACTAGTACCTCTGCCTGTGAAGCAGGCAGGGAACCACTTAGCTACTCCATGGCAAAGTCAGCTACAGCTCTGCTCTGCCCTCCTTCTTCCCTTGACAGTCTGCTCCGAGGCATGGGAATCCTGCCTAACTCTACTCAATTAGAGATGTCTTTTGGGCACTGAGCAGCTGACATCAAGGAAAGCATTGTTGCAAATCAGTGTGATAGTACAGAAGCCCCTGCTTGTTAGGAAGAAAAGAAATCTGAAACAGTCTGTGTTTTACAAAAGGGAAACCTGCAGAAGCTATTTACACATTTCAGGGGAGGGCACGTGCGACTCTGTAATGCTGCCGAAATGGGGGCGGCGGGGCTGTGTACACAGCGTTTGCGAAAGAAACACACAGTGAAGATCGTGCCTTTGAATGTGTTACCCACTGGTCCCAAAGTGTCTGTTCCTGATTTGGTCAGGTTGACCAACAAAGTACGTGCGCATCTACTCAACTTTTACTTAACTCAGAGGCAACAGGGTTATTGCTGCTGCTGCACCAGCCCTCTCAATGGGAGCAAGCCACTAGGCATGACCTTGGGTGTGTGGGGATCTTGGGTGCCCCCAGATGCAGAGGGTATCTCAGGCGATGCCTGGGGCTGCCCTGTGCTGTCCCAAACACCTGGCCATGCTGCCCACCCACAGGAACTGCAAAGAAGGAGCAGATAGATGTTGCACACCCGGCTAGTAACCTCTCAGTCCTCACTCATGTTTAACATTAAGCATCTATGTTGCTGCCTTGCTGGGCAGGATTAATATTGTGTCTGTGTGTGTGCGTGGGCAGAAGGCTGAACAGCAATGATTTTCTGTGGAATGCTTGGATAATTGCTCTGCCTTAGTTTTGGTTTTATTAGAATTGTTTGCAAAGACCTGAAGCGAAAAAAAAGAAAATCCAGACAGAGGCAGTGACTCGGGAGAGACTTCTGCAGTCTGGAGAGTGTGAGTGGACTTGCTTTGAATCTCCTTCCCAGCACCAGGTCCAGCAGCAGTGTACGAGCAATGCCTGCCTCTGCTGCTGTGTGTATTCAATTCGTTGACTTCCAGCTTCACCCTGAAAACAGGCAGACAATCTTCAGAGCAATGAAATGAGTCTTAGCCCCTTTACTCCATGGGAGTAGAGGACCGAGCTGGAGTCTGGGAATTATTCTCACCATCAAAACCACATGGGTTGAGTATGGCTGCAAAACAGAAGTAGTTACAGCCCTTAATGCATTGGCCCATTCTGCCCATTTAAAGATCAAGGTTACTAAACACAGGCCTGTGTGATGCTGCTGGGGTGACAAGTACTTGTGAGCAGCAAAACTCACACTAAATTCAGGGCTGAAGAGAACAGATGTGACTTTTCGTATAGCCTTCTGGATCCTTTTAATAAAGCACTATAAATGAGGTTATTAATTATATCAACAAGGAGAGTAACACTAGATTATTTTCCCTGGTGTTTCACAGCTTGCAGAGCTAGAACAAATCCTCCGTGCCAGCAGTCTCCAGTGGACTGGAACATGAGCTTAGAAGCTGGGAACACCTGGTTGTTTCATCACTTTGATACAGACTCATTTTCTGACATCCAAAAAGTCCCTTGAAGTTTGTTTTTAGGAGGTACCAAGCAAGCACTGCTGAGCACATCTGAAAACAGCCCCGCCTGGCCCTCTGTAAAACACAGCTCCTTCGAGCTCACCGAATGCAAGGCATGTTATGAATGCAAAGTTTGTTTATTATACATCTACCGTGTAATGTTATGTGGACTCGTAACGTAGTAAACAGCGCAGATATTCCAAAGACACAAAATCTTATCTGTAGTAAACACATTCTGAAGCTCCTCACTGAATTACTCTAAGCTTCTGAGTCCCTCCACAGATTTTGGTTGAGTTTTCGCCCTTGGAGGTGTTTGTAGACTGCTGCCATATTCCTCTACTGAATATCTGCCAGATCCATCAGTCCCAGGCCCTTCTGTTACCAGCACAGCAGATGCACTTAAAGTTATGAAGCCCAGAGTAAGCAAAACTAAAGTGTTTAATCTATTATTAATCAGTCAGTTGCAGAAATGATAGGGCTCTGGGGGACCTCAGAAAGACATCAATATTTATGGCCTCGTTAGCAAATGCCACTTTTTTTTCCCTTTTTTTTCTTTTTTTTCTTTTTTTTTTCAAAGAGGCAACAGGATTATGAAGGATGTTGATGTTTCGAGTCATTCCATAAAGAGGCAATATCATGTTTTGGGATAGGAGGATTCAGAACAAGGCATTTAATATTTATCCAAAGTATTGAGACTTCCACTGTACTTCTGTTCTTGGTCTTGCATTCAAGCTTCCACCTTCTCCAGAAGCAATGACCTAAGCTGGGATCAGAGTGCCCCAGGCGCTCCAAGTCATCACCTAGGGAATTTTTTTTTTAATTAAAGATAAAATATACCTAATGCCATTTGCCAAGACAAATTATATAAATTCCATAAAACGGAAGTAATGAAATATGATTTTAGTTCTAAAAGAGATCCACCCATTACAGGCAATTTTTTTCTGGATTAAGTGAGACTAGATAAACTGAAAGAGGGTAGATTTCAATTAGATATTAAGAAGAAATTCTTTACTGTGAGGGTGGTGAGGCACTGGACCAGGTTTCCCAGAGAAGCTGTGGATGCCCCATCCTTGAAAGGGTTCAAGGCCACTTGGAGCAACCTGGTCTGGTGGGAGGTGTCCCTGCCCATGGCAGGGGGCTTGAAACTAGATGGTCTTTAAGGTCCCTTCCAATCCAAATCATCCTATGATTCCATGATAGATTTAAATTGAATATTAACAAAAATTTCTTCGCTGAAAGACTTGTCAAGCACTGGAACAGGCTGCCCAGGGAAGTGGTTGAGTCACCATACTTGGAGGTATTTAAAAGTTGTGTAGATGTGGCACTTGGGGACATGGTTTATGGTGGACTTGGATGACCTTAAACATCTTTTCCAACCTAAACGAATCAATGGTTCTGTAAAGAACTCATCCTGCAGTGCTTGTGTTATGCAGCTCTTGCTTGAGTTTGTTCCTTGACATTTTCTGCACCCACCCTAGTGATGCAGATTTTAATATGACTGTTATCCCTGGTACACAGCTCCTTAGCTTGATTAGTTTTTACCTTCATGTACTTATGAGTTGTTTTTCTCACACACTGTGTTTTGCTTTTGGGCTTTTTTTTAAGCTACTTTTCTTCTCTTAACATTTAAATGAAATATTTCTTTTTTAATGGATATTTTTTATATCCCTTTTAGTCCTCTTTGCAGTTTCTGAATTTTTGCTAAAGATCTCTTCCCTGGAGTAGAAGAATAAGCTCTCTCATCTCAAGATCACTTCAATGCCACCATCATTGAAGCAACCTCTTGGTTAAACGTTGTTTTCTGTTTCATGCAAGAGGTGTTGAGGAAGAGAGCACTGGAGCAGAAACTAGAATCCAAGGGGGAATGAGAGGATAAAGTGAATAAATCGGAGAATAGCACTGTGAAAAAATATGTAGCCCATGAAAGAAGCAAAGAGAAGAGGGAGAGAGAAGGCACTTCAGAGGAAAGAAACAGGGACCAACCCTGTAGCCAGTGTAGGGTTGCCTTCAGATCATTGATTTCATCGCTTATCCTTTCCACACTTATACTTCCCTTGTCTTTTGGTCTGGACACTGATTTTTTTCCCTCTTTCATCCCCAGCACAGGCTTTTCTAGATAGGAACATGAGGTATACCGCACATTCATTCACTTTCTAATAAATGTGCCAACAGAAAACCCACCAACCTGGGCCCGAGTCCAGCAGCACAAAGCTGTCCGGGACCAAATGAGGATCGCTCCCCATGCAATTTGATGCTAGAAAGTCTTGTGGCATGTCCGAAGGGTTTTACAGTATCTGGCAGCTTTTCAAGAGGACATTCCCCTTCTTCAAGCTCTCTGTCTCTGTCCCAGGAGCTTGAAAATTTGGTCTCCTCATACATAGGAGACCTATAATTGCTGGCTGGAGAGCAGTTCATTGCACTAGGAGATGAGATGTGAAATGCCTCCACCTCTGCTCTCAGCAAGGCTCAAGGATCTGTTTCATGGGTACCTGCTCTGCCGTATGAATGGGGGAAGTCCTGAGTACTTCCCTTAGTTTTTCTCCAGCCTTTAATTTGACCTGGCTTTTTTGACTTTGCCCTGGAGTTTTGGACTCGCTGCATGGTGGCTGGTGCCAACGCACCACTTCTCCCTCAACATTGTTTTTCTTCCCATTGCTGCACCCCAACCTGTTGCAGAAAATTACAGATTTCTGTCTAGAGGTGGTTGAAAGCTTGTGGAATATTTTCTCATTCAAAATAGATCTTTGCCATAAAAGGTTTTTTGCCCTCAAGGAAATAGTAGTTTCAATAAATGTTTACTATCATTTTGCCATTGCAAATCTGAAATAAAAGGTAAACGTGGAGATTTTCTATGTATGTTCACACTTTTTGCCAGTTTGCCACTTACCTCCCACCTACCAGTTGGAAAACAGGAAAAAAACCCAGCATGTGATGCCAATCTCCACCTATTTTCATATTTCTCTGTTTTCCCATCTCCTCTCCACAGAGAGAAAAGTACTAAAAATCTACAACTAAAGAAATAAAGTATTTTTTTTTGTTTCCCTGACCAAAAGGAAGCTCAAGACTACTTGAAACAGCACAAAACTAAATATTCTTGCTCCATTTTGATATTTCCATTAGGAAAAAAAAACAAAACCACAAAACAATTTAGGCTTTTTTTGATGTGACTTCTTAAAGAGCAAAATAAGTTGGTAGGTTTGTTTGCCAGCTTTTCCCTTAGTGTTCTTTTCTGAGTTTCATAGTTACAAATAAGAAAAGACCGATTTGTAATTACAGTTAGGTGAACTTCCTAAATGAGCAATTTCCAACATCTGAATGGGCTGGGGGTGTGTGTCATTTTCCCACCCCCACTCCCTCCTTTCTCCTTTGCTCCTTCAGCTTCTAGGAGAAGCCCTGCAAATGCTCCTTCCAGCATCACGTGCTTTGTGCATCTCCAGCCTCCTGGCCCTGCAGCCCTCTCTGCCTGGTGGGCACTTGGTTGCCCCCACACTAAACGGCACCCAGATTTAGTAAATGCCATTCTCTGTTTACCAAGGCCTCAAGTTTTTTAAAAGTCATTGACTTCAACGTAAGCAGAGTTTGCTCAGTCCCATGGGGCAGAGCTCCATGTTTGATAATATAAGTCATATAGAAACATTAAAATGTCTTGGTTTTCTCTACCCCTTTCAAAAGAGGTTGTTTCATCTTTATCCAAACAAAAAAAGGAACCTTTTTATCTGCTTCTTCTCTCACACCGCTTAGCTGACACCCCCGTCATCTGCCTTTACCCAGGTGTAGGGAAGGCACGCATGTTCCTGGGAGGATAATGGCTCATGCAGCAGCACTTGCCGTCCCCTCAATATGCATTTCCCTGTGGTTTTTGTATCCGTATTACAGATATGTAATTCCTATCAGACATGTCAGGTGTTTGGTGTCTCTGGAGACAGCCGAACGGTGGAGGCGGGAGACTCTGGGAATGTAAATGTGTGCTGAGGCAATGTGAGAGTGGTTTCTGCATGCCACAGCGATCAAAATAGATCTCTGGGTGCTGCGCCTGCACTTCCCGCGCGGAGCAGGGAGCTCTCTGCTCCCTCTCATCTCTTGCCGTGGCATGAATGTTACAGTCAAAAAGGAAAGGGCCAGGGCAGTTCTGTTGCGATACCTGCTATCAAGTCAAAGAAGAGAACTGTGGAGGTGATGGGTGGGTGTAAGGTCATTGTATGAGACCCACCTCTCCGAGGCACAAAGGGAAGGATTCAGTTTCCTTACCCTGCTGCTGCAGGTGGGGGAGGCAAAGCCAAGGAACAAAGTGCTTTTACACTGTTGACCTCTGATGATAGAAACAACGTGCTGGTGTGAGAAGGTGTGATGCTGAGCCCAGCCTCTACAGCAGGCACGGGAAGGGGCCTTGGGGTCACTGCTGACAGGTTGTGCTCTCCGACAATATGATGCTGTAGATGAAACCAGCTCTGGTTTTGCTCCAGTGCCCCCTTTGGAAAGCGGTACCCGAGCTGCTCTCCTCCCGCCGTTACAAATCTTTCTGTGGTTCACAGCCTGCATTTATTCATGACTAGTTTATTCGCACTTGTTCTCATGCCAATGTTGTCCTTTAGCATCGATAGCTCTTCTCCAGTGTTTACCCCTCTGATGTTTTTATAGACAGTGACCCATCCCCTCTCAGCCTTTGCTTCCCTGCACTAAACATGCCATATCTTTTAAATCTCTCCTCATGAGATAAGCTCTCCATTTTCCAGGGCAGTTACCCAAATATCCAAGGTTTTACTCCCAAATGCCTCACCTACATTGATTTATCTCACTTTTTTTAAAAAAATGCTGGTTTTACTGCACTGATGGCAGGTTTACATGCATGTGTCAGCCTTACTGGAAAATATGCATTTCAGGAAGGGGGATAACGACGTGTGTGATACAGAAAAGTTCCTGTGCGTGTGAAGCATGCTGTGGGATGCTGCATGCGGCTGTGCATACGTGTGGAGGGATGCTCTTAGCGGGATGTGTGTGCAAGACTCTGAAAAGGATTACTCAGTGTGCGAGGGGGCGTTGTAAGGATTTGGAGGTACGTGACACTGAGAAGGATTAGTCTCTGTGTAAAAAAGTGTGTATGTGTAGAAGAGAGGGAAGATAAGCGGGTGGCTGTGTGTGGCACACAGAAAGAGATTAGCCCGAACGTCTGTGAGCGGGGTGATAAGGAGGGCTGCGTGCAAGAACGCTGCTGTAAAAAAACAGGATTTAGCTAATGGAAGGATTCGTGTGTGTGTGTGTGCGCACACACACATGCCTGAGTGGGACGTCGTAAGGAGGATTTGGGAGGTGTGTGGCAGAAGGGATTTGGACACACTGGGAGGGCTCCTTCCAACAGTGTGTGTGCCTGTGCCCACAGCAGCCGGGGGTTGTTCATGGCCGTGCATGTGTGGGATGCGGTATGGGGACACAAGGAAGGCTCCTGCACCTGCAGGGATTGGGTCACAGGAAAAGCTGCCCTTGCCCTGTGGGTAGGAAGGATTATGAGGCACTGCTGAGTCTAATGTGGAGGTACTCAGGGATGACAAAGGTGGGATGAAGCTGTAGTACAGTAAGAGGCATGACAGTATGTGTTGGAGCAGGGGAAGGGCAAGCACGCAGGTGGCAGCAGGGAGGCGAGGGCTGATGGCTGGGATGCACTGTGGCACAGGGGGAAACATCACCCAGTGAGCAGGGCAGGACAAAGGGCATGTGCTGTGCTGAGCAGAGGCTGCCCGGGTGCAGGGTAAATGCTGTTTAAGTGTGGTTTTCTCCGGAGACAGGGCTCTAGGAGTGGCTAGGCGTCCTGCCTACGGCTGAGCATGAATGCTAGCAAGATTTTCATTGACCTCAGTTTGCCACCTCTCACCTCAGATTTATCCCTGCTGCTCTGGCTGACTGCCTTTGCAGCACCCCTTCCAGGCGGAATGGGTACTGGCAGCAGTCTTACAGCAATTCATGATCCAGGGCGGGGAAGGAGGGTTGATTGTGTCCCAACACTTATTTTTTTAACATTCAAACTTAATAGTAAAATTTTTTCCCCTTTCTACTTGTCCATGGGAAAATAAGGTTGTTCAGTCAGAATCAGTGACTTCCTACTTGTGATCAATCCTTGCTTTTCATTTGGAAGGGGGAAAAAAAAGCGCTGAAAAATTTCAGCTAGCTTTATTGTCTGTCTTTATTGGATCTGTTCCATTGGCATTAGTTTCATCTCAGAGACACTAAATGTAAAGACTACTGAACCTTTTATGATAAAATGAAAATAGCTGGGGGGTCAGGTAACTTTTCTATAAAAAAGTTGATCCTTTCCTTGTCCAGTAGACCATTTGAATGTTTACTTTCTGATTAACGAAAGATCATCAAAAGCCTGGCCAGTTGCTTTGTAGCTTTCAATAATGTACTTATTTTTTTAAGGAAGAAGGCTGCAAACCAAATAGCTGCAGTGTGAGATTCCCCTTGGTGTTAAGGGTTGCACAAATATAAGGTCTCATGGCTAGAAAATAAAGTAGGAGGCTTCCAACCAGAAATGAAAAGTCTGTATTAGCACTGAAGAAAATTTCCTGTAGAGGCACAATCCTAAAATATAGACATTGTCCATAAAATAGGGTCTTTATATCTTTCTTACAGGTATTCTGTTTTCCAGCAAAAGGTGTTTCAGTACGATGTAGGAATAGGACAAGTTCCAGGCCAAAGGTGGCCAACTTCTCCTCTTACATCTTCATTTAACTGAGGTCCACTGTCCGTATTGCACCCACCTGGCAGAGCCGATGCGGATAATGACTCCCCTTTGCTCTCTTGAGGACGAGAGGTGGGATGGACTTGCATGGAGGCCCATAGAGGTGCTGGTCCAGGCCATCCCTGCCCCACAAGGAGGGATTTTTTTGGCCCAGAAACGGTTGCCTGGCAGTAACTCTGCTCAAGAACCATCAGCTGGGCACCCAGCTCTGCGCTGTGCTGGAATTCAAGCGTGGCCATCATGATTAGATAGTGCTTCTGCGTTTTAAAAGCTGGTAGATCCTTAAACCACCCAGAGAGAGCCAAACAAGAGGCTTGTGAGCGGCCGTGGTTTTGTTCTAGGAAGGTCTCCAGTCTTTCAGGCAAGGAGAGGTCATGTTGTACTTCTTGCTTTTAGAAACTTTAGGCCAGCATGAATCAGCAGGGGGGGGTGAGGTTGAGCTGTGAGAAATTGCAATGGGTTTAGTGAGCTCCATTTCGAAGTGCCCACTCAACAGCTGGTCACAAAATCCCAGAGCCTTGGTGTTGGGTGCCAAGTCTGTGTGTGCTTGGAGAGGAGCATCACGCCCATTGCAGTGTTGCCTTGTTCTGCTGTCACCATGTTCCCTCTTCCAAAAGGATGGATGAGAAGACCAAAAGAGGACAAGGAATGCCCCATGGAGCAGTCATCATCCACCAGAGAAATGCATTTTACTCGTGAATTGTAAACATCCTACTGAAAGAATGTTGCAATGGGCCTGTTCTTCACATTGTCCAGCAAAGAGTGGCTCACGTCGGGGCACTTGCGTTCCACCCCAAAATAGTTCTGTGGCTTCACACAGGTGGATGCCTCAGTCTGTCCAACTGTGAAATGAGGTTAACAGCCTTCATGGAGGATAGACTGCCAGGCATCAGCCAGCAAGGTTTGAAAACCCCCTTCTGAACAAAGACTAGGCAGCATTCAGGAAGGAAAAAGTATTATTGTCTTTGTCCAGTCAGAGAGAGAAAAGGCAGAGTGACCCAGAAGTTGAAAGCCCATTTTTCTCCCCCACCCTCTAGAAATAGGCTTCTGGCCCTTGGATCTCTGAACGCTCCTGCACTGAGGCCCCCTTCAAACTCTTTCATCTTTGTTTTTCTCTTTTAAAGCCGCAATTGATTTTGAAATGAAATTGGCTGTTCCTCCACCAATGAACCTCAGGCTTGCATCTTCTTTCCCCTTCCTCCCTTCCAGCTTTAACATCTCCTCAGGTTTCTGTTATTTCCCATGCATCTGCTTTGAAGGATTTTCCAGTAAGGATGTCAGAAGAAGTTTCTTAAGGGTCTTTTATCACAAATTCCTTTTGGTTTCATGCCTGAGGATGCTTCTGAGGAGGACCTTGGCAACCTATGCTCAAGCAGACATGAAGCGAGTACACTTTTACAGGCAAGTCTCAGCTGGCTGCACACACAAATCAGGTCCTGCATCCCCACAGCCTCATTCAGGAAACATGCTGTGTTTCCCAGCTGACAAAACTAGACCATAATTAGACCCAGTGTAATTCTGTTGGCCTCGATGTAGTTACCAGGGAGACAATAGTGTAGACAACTTTTCTACACTGAAATTGAGGTTTTCTTAGCTGTCTTACCTATATTGCATAGACTCTTCTTTCTACTCAGGCAGAAAGTGGATGATTTTCTTATCAACCCAGTCCTTCCATGGGAGATTTAAGAATTAAGTTCACAGGATGATGCAAGTCGATTATAACCACACTTTTACAGCTGCACCATCAGTTGGTGCAAAGTGCACGTGCACAGAGGACCTCTGTCAACCAAACCTGCCCCACATGGCATTTCAGTTTTTCCATTGCTCCACAGGCAATGTCAGGAAAGCATCAGACCTTAAGAGTGGACTGATAAAAGCTGTCACGTGAGACATCATTTCAGTATACATGAGTTAAAGCTCAGTTTTCAAAGGTTCGTGCACTGTATGGCTTCCTTACATGCCTAGATCCCAAATCACCTTCAGATGATTCCAACATCTCTTCTTCAAAGAGATGTGGTAGTCAACTAAGTCATTTAAGCATGTTTTGGAAATGTTACCAAGGCTCTCAACTGACACCACTCTGCTGTCAGGACTAGCAGTGCGGAGGAATGATCACAACAAATGCTTAGGAAATATGACAGTGGATGTTGGCTGCCATGTTAAATACAGGCAGCCAAAAGTAATTTCTCTCAGAGGGAAATTAATCTTCTCTCTAACAGGAGGGTCAGGAACTCAAAGTGAAGGGTGTACCCTCCTCTTTGCCACTTTCAGCACCTAAAGTAGGTTGTAGTACAGAAAGAGGAAAATCACAGCCCTCACCAGCTTAGCTAGGACAATCCCAGAGGGGTAAATCACAGGCTCTTGCATTGCAGCCCTGGCTTCTTGTGCACACCAAGGAACAGAGGAATCTGCCCCAGGGTTGTTTCATTTTGCCTTGTTCCTTCCAGACCAAGTCTTTATTGTAGTTTTGCCAGCCTCTGCCCTGCCATCCTTCTCTTGTAGATAGAAGTTCCACCTGCCTTTCCCCTGGGAGGTGTCTGGAATAAATGGTGCCTTAATTAGGTTAATTATACCTTTAGCCATCCTTGTGCTCACAAGAGATGTACAGTTAGAGTCCGTTACACAGTGCAGTTTCCCCAGCTTTCCATGTCGGTGAAGTTTTCCATGGCTCAGTTGTCTTGCACAGTATTTGTTAGATCCAAGGACTGTTTCAACTCCTTGAAAAAGTGGTGCTCCCGGCGCCTCTGTTCAAGGCCTGTCTGACTTAGGGTGGCCGGTGAGTCTGATTTCATGGGCATGTATTTCAACAGAGACATCTCTCTGCAATGTCAACAGAAGGCTCAAGCAACATCTGGTGAATAGTAAAGAGTCTCCCTGACACTTGTGAAAAAGGGTAGAGATTAGCATCCTCCAGCCTGCTGCTGCTTTTCTGTCTAAATAGTATTTTACAGGTAAAGCTTCTGCTGAGAAGCAGTGGGGTTTTCTCAGTAGCTGCCTAAATCCTGTCATAGTCTTTGGTTTAAACTGCCTGAGACAGAAGATGCATCTGTATGTGTGGTGTCGCTGCTCCCAAGTGATGAATGACCCCGTTTCTAACAACCTCTCTTCCTGTGCTCTGTCTTGCCTCCCTGCAACTTGCGTTTATGCAAAATGTTTTATGTGACCTCTCTTGCTCTTTGCAGCTCACTAGAGAGTCTCTTTCTTCAGGAACTTAAAAATTCTCCCAGAATGGAAATAGGTATAGAAGGTGTTTGTATGTAACTAGGCGTATCAGGAAGATATCTCCGTGTTTTTCTAACATTAAGGATGCTCCCACGTTCCTCTCCCTAAGACACACATCTCATTTCCTAGACTATTTTCTCAGTCCCATTGGCAGCGCAGGCTGCTCAGGATAACTGAGATGCTCCTGGTATCTTCACTGGCCTCTGTGTAAAGAAGATGACTTAGTATTTTTCATTAGCATAAATACTTGCTGTGAACGAATGAAGCTCAGCAAGTGAAACATGGAGTAGAAAAGTCTTTCCCCGAGTTACTGTCTCTCTAGAAAACATCATTATAACACTTTGTGTCTGAGAATTTGATACCACCTGTCACTAACATTAATGGGAATTGGTTCCCTGAGGGTCTTTTAGGCAAAAGATATACATCCAAGGCAGTTTTATGTAATTGGTGATGTGCTTTGCAGCTTCTCCCACCTCTTGGTCCTTTCCTTGATCCTATGAGGTTCATTTCTTCACGGGATCAGTTTGTTGTGGGAGATGATTTTTATGGATTCAAGTGCAGGTTCAGAGGTGTGTAGCTGTAAAAGTCCCCTTTGTCACACTGGTAAAATGACACAGGTTTTACCCAAGGTTTTTTTCCAGTGAAAATCTTGCTATGTGCCAGCTCCCTGGTTGATATTTGGTGTTTTGGGTCACATTCACACAGGGGCTCCAGGTCTGCCCCCAGGTTTGTTGGAGCAGTGGGGCAGAAAGCGGAGTCCCCCCAGCTCCCCCATCCCCACCATTCATGCTGCCCAGCGGGATGGGTTCCTTCACCTCCCGCAAGAGGGAAGCTGCCTTCTACAGCTGCTTGCAGCCCTGGTTTAACAAGTATCACCTCTCCGTAGAAGCTCCATCTGGGCATGCTAGCTAGATGTGCTTCATGTAAACTGTTTGTTCCACCACCCACAGTGAGCGATTCGCACAGAAGTTTCACCAGAGACCATAAAATTGCAAACCGTAGGTCCAGATCTCGCCATCTGTCACGGTTCTGCATTCCTGCTCCCCAGACAACACAGTCTCCCACTGGGTTTAAAAGAGCCCAAGCTTAAACTTGTTTGTTTGGGATTTTTCAAAAAACCTGGTGCTCAGAAGCACTGCAGAAATATAAATGTGGTAACCGTTATCATTTATTGCCCTCGCAATGCAGACAGGATTAAAGCTATTCTAATGACAGGGAAGAAATGGTAATATTCCCCTTGACATTAAGTAGGCCTGAAGAAAACTATGAGCACAATGGATTGGAACATTAATGGGCAAAGGAAAAATAAAAACCCCACAAGAAATGACTGTAGCAAAGAACCACCAAGGGAGGCACTTAAGCCCACAAAAGCCTGCACTCTCAGGTGTCAAAGGATCTTGTCATTCTGCGCCTAACTCAGCCCTCGCTGAGGTGTTAAATGGGGCTGCAAAACCATTAGTGCTTTCAGACCTTAGGTGAATACTACATACAACCAGGTAGCACAAAAGGGTGGTGCTCTAGAGGCTTAACCCTTGCGTGCTGAGCGCAGTTCGCTGGATGCGTGCCTTTGCTGCTCCTCTTTTCAGAAGGCACTAATGGCTCTGGTGACTGCAGAAAAGGTGGCACTTTTTGGAGCAGCGATGGCATATGTAGGTTTTGGAGCATCTGCCTTGCTAGCTCAGCAGATACCTGTAATGTAGCCTTGAAAATTTGCGGGAAACGTGAACATTTATAAATAGCGTGTCAGACAGCTGGTGGATTTAAGTACTGCTTCCCACTTCAAGCTCCCAAGGACAAGATGCTCTGTCCTGTATGTGAGAGGTTTTGTTTGAAGAAGAATGCTTTGTCCTGGTTAAGTGCAAGTTTCTTCTTTGCCCAGACCAGTGACACTGCATTCCTGTGGAGAGGTGAGACTGGTGGTGCTTTCCCCACACAAGGTACCCTGTGCTTTTTGTCTGCTGCCTTCGATTTTTAAATGATCAGGGAGTCAAATGGTGTCAGAAAGGCTGACAATAGCTTACCACGAGAGGAAAGCATCCTCTGTGCCCTCTGACAGCCTTCATCAGCCAGCCTCCCTCCTAGACTGGGAGGTATTTTAAGGCAGAGCACACGCAAGACATCATCACTACTGAAAAGATCATTCCAGTTAGAGAAAATTCTCCTGGCTCCCCATTTCGGTCCCCTTTTTTTCTTTGTTTCACTTTTTGCGGTGAGCCAGATGTATCGTTTCTTTCCTCTCTGCTGGGAAGGTAATTCACTACTCCAAGGAGGCTACTCAGTGGCTTGTTTTATTACTATTTAACATGTATACATTACAGTACCTCACAGAGGACTTGTAGCGCTGTGCCAGGCATCCCTACGAACACACGCAGTGACAGTTGCATCTGTAGTGGGTACCCATGTGTGTGGGATAAAAGGATGAGCGTAATTCTGAGCCAATTAGAATTAATAATAATTCCCACACATCCTATGTAGGTGTATGGGATGTGGCATATCCCTATGTTTCTTTGAACACCCCTGGAATTTAAGGGGGTTGTTTAGGGTTTTTTCTTGTCAACTTAAAAAATCACTATCAGGAAAGGGAGTCGCTCTTTAGGGAAATAGAAAGGTCTCTTTTCATATGCATCCAAAGCAAGGATTAAAATCTGGGCACACCAGGCCCTGCCTAATCTGACTTTTTTAACACAAGCTTTGCCTGGCTGGAGCTGACCTTTTAGGCTGAAGAGCATTAGGGGGCTGACTCCTGAGACAAGAAGCCCAGTGCTTGCACCTGGCTGTAAATATACACCCAGGAGATGTTTGGGAGCACAGAGGAATCATTGCAGAGGCTGTGCACGCATGTGTGTGGTTTTTCAGGTTCTTTGGCTGCTTTGAGTAAAAAAAGTTGGAGTGTTAATAAATGAAGCTGTTAATTACTAGTCTGTTATCAAGAAAGCCTTAAAATTAGTTGCGTTAGTTCAGTGGCAGTCAAGGATAAGTTTTTGTGCTCTGTAGCACAAAACAATTTCAGGTTGGAAATTTAGAAGTAGGGGTGAAAAAGAATAGGGAGAGGGTGAAAGGCGAAGGGATTGTAGGTGTTCACCTCTGACTGCACGGGGGACACAGGCTCAGGGCACGAGGCCACATCGCTGCCACCGTGAGAACGTCAGTAGGTAGTTGTCCAGGCGCTGTGGTCCAAACTGCTGTGTGTGACTTGTCATTCTCAAACAGGCATATGCTTTCCATACGTGTCACGTACCTTGTTAGCGAGAGCTCAGTGTCTGGGAAGGGAAACGTTTCAAGCCACGATGAGAACTGTTAGAAGCAGAAGGAGGGACTTTGCATGCGGGTCAGACCTCGGCACTTCCAAGTGTTGGCTGAGATCCTGAAACAGGAGCAGAAAATACCATGTGTAGACCTGGGACTGGTGGAGATTGGCTGGGCCACCGGTCTCCTGCTGTCACTGGTTACCAGACGAGACCTGCCTACTCAGACCTACTCCCCAAGTACAGCTCTTCTGACTGCCCATCTTGCTGATAAACACCTTGTCATGTCCCTGTATGGAAATTAGTTAGCCTGTTCTTCAGTTGCCTGCCAAATCACAGAATTTGGTCCTGATACTGTAATTTATGGGATTCAGTGGCCCCAGGGACTGTAATCCTGCTGGTTACAAATGGCCAAAGCCTCACAAGGTAGAATTGTGATGGAACGTTAAAATGTGTTGAGCTGACGGGGCAGGGAGACAGACTGATCGAGAGCTGCAACTAAAAACAGTCTTGTTACAAAAACCTGGAGGAAGGAGTATATATATCATAACTGAACTCCATGCCTGGAGCAGACTTCAGGGAAAGACTGATGGAGACATTATTATGAGCAGGAAATATTCCCCCCAAAAAACAGAAACAGCACAGCTGAGAAAATTTACCAAAATACTATGTTGTCAATTGGAGGCAACAACCAAATCTCAGGAATGCTACAGAGAACACACCAGAGACTGAGGCATCAGTTTGGCTTCCAAACTGGTGCATCTGCAAAAGCACAGACCAAAGAAAATCCGGGAGTGTCTATGCACATGTTTTATGAAGCAGGGTGACCTGGGACCAAAATTTTAATTATCAGGCTGAGGATTAAGAAAGGAGTTGTTGAGGTAAATGTTAACACCCACCCTCCTTCCCCAATGGAAGTAACATTAATGTTGGAGTAACTTTCCCAGGGGAAGTGTCCATAGTCTGGTTTCTGCATTGCGACCTGCAACCAGTTAAGACAGGCACTACAAAATCCGCATCAGAATCTGAGGCTGGCACTGAGGACAGTTGCAGGCTTTAAAGTCTATGAACAGATACAATATATTAGAGAAAGAAAAGAAGCTATTGAAGATAAAATGTATTTCATCTGCAGTGAGCTCTTCTTTATGTGACACATTTGCTACTGCTTATCTTTCCCCCTTTCTAGCCCTCACTCCCTCTTTTTACTCTGTTTTAATAATTCAGCTCTTACAGCCCAGAATTAAGTGTTGTGCAGAACTAAGAGCAGTGTGCTATGTGCTGTATTAACGTGCTGTGGGTTTGGTGCTTTCTTTTTTTCCTCCGTTGTTGTTCATGCTCCCCAGCAGAAAGCCTCACTGTGAGACTGTGCTTACTTTTCCTAGTATAGCACTATCTGCAGAAAGACCAATATAATACAAAAGGCCACCTAATAAAGCAGCAAACCCAAATTGGTTCAACCTTCATCCCTCGCCTCCTTTTATAATATCACTGTCACTTTTTCATTCGTAGTAACCTTGCTTTAATATTTATGACCCTGCTTCAGACATGGAGAGTTCAATGAGGACAAATTTTGGGTTTGCTATTTCATTGTAGGAGGTTAGGTAACAGCAGGGATAGCTGGTCTTCCAGAGCCCGCGGGGCCCGTAGGAACATCCATCTGTGGCTGGGGGCCCTATGAGGCATCACCCCCTCCTTCGAGGGGAGCTGCAGGGGAGCCCGAGGTGAGGGCTGGAAGCAGGAGATAGTGGCTGGTTTTGTAGAGATGCTGCTGCTCCAAGGCAACCCAGCACAGCCAGCATCTTCTGCTTGCTTCTTGCCCAGCAGACTTGCTGATGGTATAAGACACTTCTGGCACATGTGTCAAATGGCTCAAAACCTGTGCAAGGTCCAAAAGCAACAGGTGGGCCATCCCTGGGCTCCAGGAGCAGGAGGTGTACTCATTAACTAAATAAGATTATTTTTAATAACATAATATGCCATAAAAGAATCTCAGAAGATGATATCCCAACTGGGTTTGCTTGCTGTAGTTTGACAGCTAGCTATATCCCAGAAATAAGCCAGAATGGCATGTAGGAAAAAAGAATCTTTTTTAAATGACTCCCATTTTAAAAATTAGTCAAAGTAGAAAGGTCAGATCCTCTATTAGAGCTGAAAAATGCAGAATTGTTCCCAGGCACCAAAGTCCTTCTTCATGTCTTTTCTGTTTTAAAAAAAGTTGCAGAAGCAGGGAGCGCTGTGGAAAAGCTGTGATTCTGGTGTGGGACACTGGAGGGGAGGGATGAAGGCGGCAGATAGTAAGAGCCTTGTGCAGCTTGAGAGCATGGCATCAGTGCTTACAGCTCGGAGTAGGGTCTTATTTTGGGTCTATACAAGCATGATGGAAGAGTCAGTCTCTGACCTGAGGGACTAGAACAGATGGGGCTCAGAGAGAGGCAGTTGCCTTCCTCCACCTCACAAGCAACGATCCAAGTCATGATTAGATAACAAACCTGAAAGAGAGATGGCACTGGACCATTTCCCTTTACACATAATCTGATCTTTTAGCCACAGGACCCTCATTAGCCAGCCTGTGCCTATTAGAATAATAACCTAATTCTGGAAGGAATGGGCTGTTGCAAAGTCTAAATGCTGCTTGAGATGGACATCATGTCCTTTCCAGTGGTGTCTCTGCTCTCTTTCGATGGCTTAGTCATCATTTGAAGACTAGCCAGAAAATACAGCTGTCGTCTGACATCTTATTTAAGGGGACATCAAAGTCTGTGACCCCAGAAGTCCCAGGTCTCAGCAGATACATGCCTACATCTCCTTCAGATTCTTGTCCAGGACCCATTAAAATATCCTTGTGGTCTCAGTGTGTTTCATGTAGGGGATTCACATCTAATTCCTATTAAAAGTGTTGCCATTCCTCTGAAATAGTTTGATTGTGTACTGGAAACCCTTCAATATATTTAATTCTTAATTTTATGTGATTCAACAAAATGTTAGTAATCCCAAAGTAATAATAAGTTTAAAAACAAGCAAAGCAAGCAAGCTTTCTTTTTTTCAGCAAGCTCAGTAACCCCGTTAAGACCTTTGATATTTGAATTTTCTCTTCCATTTTGTAATCACACTGGATAAAAACTGCATTCAAAGACTCTAGTAGAAAAAGAAAAAGAGATTTCAAGACATGAAGTACACAAGTCTAAGAGCTACAATTTTCAACTGGTCCCTTTGACAGAGAAGTTAAAGTCAACTTCCCATGGCCCTATCTTCCACCACTATAATTATAATCCAGAAATGTGCTTAAATGGCTGAGTGTCCACGTTGTTAACTTCTGATGACAAAAGTGCCGTGCTATTTCTGTTTCCTTAAACTCAGCGCCATGTGAGAAAGAAGTATCCCAAATCCAGTTTGATCTCAAGGGAAACTTACCATTTGTCAGCTAGGCAAACTAAGACCTATTTGTCAGGCAGGCAAACTTCACTAAAAAAAAATGAAGCTATTGGCATAAACATTTATGAGTAGCTCTTCAGCCATAGATTATTGTTTAATATAAGGGAAGGAAAGCAGACCTTAATATAAAAATCTACGCTACTTTCCAGCTTCCAAGATGGTTAGAGCAGCAGTGCAGGAAAATGACGGAAGGGAGCACACTTCTGTGTCTTTTATATATTTGAAAAAGAAACGTATATTTCTTGTGATATCACATTAGCCTGATTTGCAGCTGATCAAATATATGGGACATATCTGCTGTCAGCTAAATACATGTGTGGAACAATGGGGGAGTGTAGAATCTGTTTGGCTTTCCCCTGCTAGAAGAATCTGTGGGAACATGCTGTCGTTGGATGTGCTGAAGAGATGCGCTCTGGCACCTACGCTACACTGGAGAACTGTGAGGACAAACATTTGGGAGGAAAGCTGAGCTGATCCTAATTGAAGCAGACACTAGTGCTCTTTCATTGAAATTCTACCAGCTTTGCCACCCTGATGTCAGGTTCTCCATCACCATGTGAGGGTCGCCTCCAGGCAGGGCATGATAAAAATAAATTACACATGCACATCCCCCCTCCTCTTTCCCACATGTGCACACATACACTCCAAGCAAGCAAAGGAAAACATGTGGGAGCTGCTCCTCGACACCGCTGTTGTCAATGAGTTTGTTTTGCTGCAAGTGAAGGTTTTAGTTCTGTCCCCCAGGAGGTTTGGGCAGATGAAGGAGGTGCCACACTGATTTTGGGGCTGCAGGCATTGCAGGGCTAGTTTTCTATAGCTTTCAGAGGACAGTAGACTGAGCTGACTGTTTTATTACACTCACAGTCTGGCCATACTCATCCTGCAATTTTTAAAAGGCATTTGTTAATTTGGTTTCTGGAGTAAGTGCTGTGTGTGCTGCACTGGGTGGTTTCAAAGATTTCTGCTTTTCTTGGCGTCTGTATTTCCAAACTGCACCTTTTTTCCCCTGTCTGCTTAGGCTATGAAGAACAGTTTGCTCAAAATACTCACATCTGCAGCTCTGCATTGTAGGAATGGCTTTTCTGGAGAGGGTGCAATGTCTTTCCTCCTAGGTGCATCTCAGATATGGCATTGTACAGGGTTGGGAAGGCCTCTGAGATCTGGCAGGGACCATCTGGGTTTTTTGTCTCCTGCAACAGAGGGCATGAGTTGTTTTGGGGAACATCTGCGGATATTTTACTTAATCAGGTTTTTTACTGTTCTGGTGGCTTTGTGTATTGGCACTGTCTCTGCTACTTCTGTTGTCTGACAGAGCCATGCAGCAGTTGAATCTCCCAAGAGTCAACTAAACAATATTACTGGCCCCCTCCAGGGGTAGCTGGGTGAAACTTAATGGTCCATGAGATACAAAAAGTCAGTAGAAATGAGCTAATGTCCCCTTTCGAGTCTTTAACTCAGTGAAATGGTGAAAATTCTGCTTCTAAAGGAAATGGCAGATGAGCAGTTGCCAGGATCTCCTACCAGGCTTCTCCAGTTGTGTTCCTGGGGAGCAGTTCCCCTTTTGCAGTCCTGTTTGCAGATTCTCAGCAGAATTGCACCATTTTCACTCCTGGAGACCAAATCCTCATTTCCATCCTTCTGTGCAGTTTATTTGCCCTTCCTCCTCCCTCAAATGCTGAGACAGTTCCAACCCCTCTTTGTGGTGACCATTTGTGAGAGAAAGACTTTGGTTTCCTTCTGCTTTTACCAAAATCCGAATGAGCTATCTGTTATATCTGACATCTTCCTTTCACATGAATCAGATCAAACCTCCAGTTCCAAAATATCTCTGGCCCTCCTAAATGCAGAAATCAGTCTTGTGCATCTACACTTTCTGTGTCTGGTTGGGAACTTTAGCCAAAAAAAGTCTACCAGGAATTTTTATAGACTCAAAACATCTCTTTTGCTTTCCTCCTCTGCAGAGAAAATGTGCAATTTGAAATTGTGGGCATGTATTTTTCTTTTTCTTGGAAGCATTTGCAAAGGTAGTCAGAGCTGCCTCCCTTCAGCTGCTGAGTAGGTGTCCTATCCTGTGAGTGCTTTCAATAAAAAGAGTGTTTCTCCAGTTTAAATGCTTTACCTGGAATATTTCCATATGAAAAGACAAACCCGATATACACTGCAGGACTAGAAATCATACAGTCTGGGTATTTCAAGCATGAGCAAAACACGTGCTTTTTCCTCATCTGAATTCAAGGACACACCAGCTCCACGACCTTTCCAGAGAGGGAGAGGGGAGGCTTCCTCCTGCTTGCTCTACCACATCAGTCACTTCTTAACTAACTTAGGAAGCTGTTTTGATTTTTACTGTAAGTGTTTAGTGTTTTTAGAATAGTCTGAGGAGCTCTCACTTCACCTGGCTGCAGCAGGCACTGTGGAGTTGTGTCCAAAGAGCAGATGGTTGTCACTGGGTTGTCTTTCCAGTGTAACCAAGTGACAAACAAGTTAATGCCTCTGCTTTTACCTTTTTTTTTTTTTTTTCCTTTTTTCCAAATTATCTGCTTTGTCCATGGCCCCTCTTAGTCTGAAAGTACAAAGCGAGCTGGGGTTCCTTCCAAACTTACTAGTGATAAAGACTGTTCATTCTCCCAGTCATCTCTGGTGCAATCTGTTTCAAATGCTGGGATTGATGAGTGTCTCAGAACAGTGTAGGAGGGCTGCCTGAGCGTGACTGAGCCACAGAGGAAAAAAAAAAATAAAATAAAAAAAAAAAAACCACAACTACAAAATAATAGAATGATTTCAAATAGAAAATAAAATTCAAGGAAGCCATGGCTGCCTAAAACAAAACAAAACAAGCCAGCTAAGTTTATTGTTTGCATTATTAATTGTGCTAGATTGTTCATCTGCCCCAAGAACGTCACTTTAATCATTCAGTGAGTCTGAAGCCTGGGTCTCTAGAGATCATGTTCTGATCTCTCACATATGCTATAGCGCGCTGTTCATTAGACCCACTGGTCTAGTCACATGGAAATGATGTTCAGACTATTTCTATCTGTATCTGCTACTTTTCTTCCTGAATGTGTCAGTCTCATGATGAGGGCAGTGACTCCAGCTGATACAGATAAAATTGCTGATTGCCAAGAGAGACACTGCCGTGAAAATAAAGAGAATTTTATTTCTATCATTGTTCAGGCTTTGTGAGAATTCCCTGCCCCACAGAAATACAAATTCCCTTGGAGGAGAAGGGTGCCTGGGGTATGTGAGATCACAGGCGCTGAGCAGTGGAAAGAGGATGGGTGACCTCAGGGATGAGTTGCGACGCTGGGATGTGCAAAACCTCGGCTCAACTCCAAAAGGAAGGAAAAATTCTTACCAGTGTAATGAGAGTCAGTTCCCAGCTTTCGACACTGTGCTGTTTCAAAATTCTGGCTGCTTCATTTTGGTGGAAAGATGGGAGCTGGGACTCACTTTGCACAGTGGAAGCAGGATTTCTTGGTCTTCCCTTGAATATTTGATGCTGGTAGTAGAGGAGTGAGGAACAAGGTCATCTTATCCAGAATGGCTGTAAGCCAGTCTGGGGTGACACTTGGTCCCTGCTGGAGGGACAGGGCTTGGATGGAGCCCAGCTGAGGATGCAGAAACCTCGTGTTTAGAAGCCTGTCTCCAGCCAGACATGCAGAAGTTCAGTACTGGTGGCAACCAGCAGAAACCAGGTCAAGGGATTCCCAAGCAGCACAGAGCACTTTCCAGGGGACCCCGAAATGTCACATCCAACTTCTCATCCTGTGCTCTCTTGAGGGTGGAGGGGGGGACTGGCAAGTGATGTGTGAAGTGTTAAGCCAGTATAAATGTCACAGCCAAAGGTCTTCAGAGTCAGAGTAACAACAGGAGGAGACACTAGTGCCAGGAGTTCTGACACATGGAAAACGCTGTCACTGCCACCACCTCCGGCTTGGAGATTTATTGATGATAACTTGGGATGTGCCATAAACAGCGGCGATATTAAATGAGTATGACTGTCTCAGGGGCTAAGTTTTACAACCCAAAGTGTGAACTCTCTCTGCCTTACTGAGATCCCGAGGCATTTTTCCAGCAGCTCCCACGATCTCATTAAGTGCTCTCCTGAGAAGGGCTCCAACCCAAGAGAGCCCTCACTGCAGAGCACAGCACTGGCTGCTGAGACCAGACACAGATATCTGACAGCGATCCCAGCAAGCACTCCTCATGGAGACCCTCCAGGCCACCCCACTGGGCCCACAGCCTTCCCCATCATGGCTGTGTGAGCAAACTAGAAATTGCCACTCAGGTGTCCCCAAGTACTGATGGACCCCTGGTGTCAGAAGCTCTGACCTCAGTGCCAGCAGCTCATGCTCTGGAATAAACCTCCTTGTAGCTCTGCTATGACCACACAGAACCTAGAGGAACCTTTGCTGAGATGCCTTCTCGGCACGGTCTCAGCTTCTGAGGTCAAACCCATAGTTTGCTCCTGGATCACTGGCCACAAAGGGCTGTGCCACCATGCAAACACTTTCCTTCTGCTCCTTGAATGCATCTGGGGCTGCAACAGCAAGCTCTGACTGCAACCTTTCTCCCCCATAATAAAACAGTTCCACGGGCCAGACAACTGCCATCCCAAGGAGGCAGGGCTTGGTGAGCCACTTCTGGGCTGAGAGGTTCCCTTGTTCAGATAACACATTTTATCGCAGAAGCAGCAAAATCTTCGTCAGAGCCCCGGGGATACTGAACTCACTCTTCTGTGTCCCTTCTGCCCATTGAAGGTAAAGCAGGTCTGTGGCGATCAAGGGCAGGGTGCCCCATGGCCACCAGCCTGTTCTTCACAGCTTGCCTTCACCGACCCACAGGCCTCGGGGAAAATTATCTAGTCCAGAGAACCTGCAGCTTTTCCCAGGAAAAAGGTTTATTTTGGTGACTTCCCTGAGAAACTTCCTTGTCCTTCTGCCCTCACAACCTTTCTCTCTGCTCCTCCAGTCTGCTCACAGTTCTCCAAGGGCGTCTACGCCATCTTTGGATTTTATGAAAGGAGGACTGTCAACATGCTCACGTCTTTCTGCGGGGCTCTTCACGTCTGCTTCATAACGCCAAGCTTCCCTGTCGAAACGTCCAACCAGTTTGTTCTCCAGCTTCGCCCAGAGCTCCAGGATGCCCTCATCAGTGTCATCGAGCACTACAGCTGGCAGAAGTTTGTGTACATTTATGATGCTGACCGGGGTAAGTCACAAGTACATGGGAAGGGTTACCAGGTGACCAAACACAGTGGCCTAGATGGACTCTTTGCCTTAAGAAGTTCTCTTACTGTGGGTTGCTGGAGACTGAGAGGGTAGCTAAAGGAAAAGTCAACCTATGCCTTTCTTGTTCTCTATTCCTTTTCCAAATATCCATTGCTGTGGGTAGGCATTGATTTAGATGAAACGTTAGCCTGACCCAGTATGCCTGTGCTCATCAACACAAGCAAAGTATTTAATGAGGTTTGAGTTTCAAATGGGGAAATTTTTATATTTAATAGGTCCCATATTGAATAGGTCTGTTGAACTCCAGGCCACCGCATCCCATGTTTATAAATGTGAATTATCAGCTACCGAGGTCTCACTTGAGCCCACATCCAGTTGTGATATGTGTATATGTTTCTGGCCCGTGGCTTGGAAAACTGCAAGTTCCCTGTGTTAATGCATGTTAGTCATCTATGTAAAATAACAAAAGCTTTTGTTGGGTTCTTGGAAGATATTATTTAACTTTCTAAACCATGAGCAGGGCTAGTGAGCTCACCGCTCTGTGATTCAGCTTCCCCAGCTCTCAGAAGCCTTTGAAGCTCCCGGCTTGGAGGCTGAGAGCAAAATGGACTTGAGGACGGAGCAGAGGTAAGGGTGATTCAAGGCTCTGTCCTGGAAGTTACAAATAGCCCTTGTAGGGGCAGAATGACCTTAAGAGACAAGGAGAAGGTATAAAAGCATCCCTCCCTGCTTTTTGTTGTCACGAGGCATAGGCACACTGACTATCCCAAAAGGACTGCGGTAGGCAGGGTTGTCTAGCAGGACTCCAGAGAAGTGCTGACTATGGGTATCTCCTCAGGAAGGCTGTGCATGTAACTTAGGCAAGATCCTTTTAAAAATAATGAAGTTTTCTGATAAAATTCTGCCAAGAGAGACAGGGATGCTGAATATGATTGTGAATATGAATACGAAAACAATACTGTGACTGCTGAGGTTGTCCCTAACCTAGGAGCACATAGCCTAAACAGATCAAAGACAAGAAGGGAACTATGGCCGAGACAAGTGATTTAGGTAGTGACAGGCAAGAAGAAGGGGATTAGAGCTCTTACCTGAATCTCACAGCAGGGCCTGATCAATGAGACTGATCTGCCCATTGCAAAGGAAAACTAGGCCTGGAATCATCACATTTTCCTGTGCTGGGACAGAAAAAGTAGGAGTCATTAATTCTAGCTCCGCTGTGTTTGGGTAAGGTGCTAGACTATCAGCTGATCTCTGTAGTTCTGCTGCACTCTTGTGACACTGCATCCAGCCTGGCCTGAGGCAGCTACACAGGCTGCCAGAAGGATGGAGAGATGCCATTGCCCAGCTAAAACCTGGTTGTCCCCCTGCTGTCTTCTTCCCCCTCTCTTCCCGTCGTAGGGCTGTCAGTCCTACAGAAAGTGCTGGACACCGCAGCCGAGAAGAACTGGCAGGTGACAGCTGTCAACATCCTGACGACAACAGAAGAGGGCTACCGCATGCTCTTCCAGGAGCTGGAGAAGAAGAAGGAAAGGCTGGTGGTGGTGGACTGTGAATCTGAGCGACTGAACATCATCCTTAGCAAGGTGATGTTGGTGTAGGTCTTCTGGGGGGGGTCCTGCATGCAAGATGGGGAGGGTTGTTTCTCCTGGAGAAGTTCTTCCCATTCATGGCTGATCCATGTCTTGTTGTGGCTCTCATTGGATGTGGGGGGGAGTGCATTGCAGACGGCTGCCCAGCTTGCAGATATTTCTCTGTTGTGTTATATTGTGGAAACTGTAAAGTAAATACTAGGGGTTCTCACATGTTCACGCTAAGTGAGCTCTGCTGCTCCACTTTCCCTACTTGTTTGACTCCTCTGCTGAGCTCTTCATACCCCCTTCCTCCCCAATAAGTTTGCTTTGTGCTAATTCCTCCAAGCAGCATGCACAAGACATGGAGCTTCCTTACTCTGCTGAGTTTTACTCTGGTTTTCCCACCTCCTGTGATTTGGGGTGGATGTGTGAATCAGCACTGCCGGACTCTTGGTCCTCCAACCTCCACTTGTTGCACCAAACTTTCACAACCCATGCCAGAAGGACAGAGACGGAGAAGCTTTATGGTACATCTGTAGAGTCGTCAGGAGCACTGTCTCCAGATCAGGCTAGAGCTCACCATCCTACCAGGGCACGCAGCCTGTAGCAGGACTGGATGTTTCCAGCCCCTCTCATGCCTCGCAGCGAGAGAGAGACGTTCATTCACAGCCATCTCCTGGCTGTTTTGGCAGCTTGTGGCCACAAGGCAGATGCGATATACAGTAGAGGACTCAGCAGCTAGGTTGTGTGCCCTGCCTTACTCATCCTTAATCTAGATAGGTTGCCCAGTAGTGCAGACCCAGGTTTTTTCCCCATCCTCTTTCCTCCATGCCTCTCTTAATGCTTTCCCTAAGTCCCGAGTATGGACTTCTGTGGACAGAAGACCAATGCAAGCCCACGGACAGGTCTCAGTCTATGTTTGTGTCCCCTCTTCAACTCCAGCCACAAACCTACCACCAAGGCCTCCCCCACTGCTGGGACTCCCATCCCGTGTGGCTTAGACAGAGCCCCGCAGTGCCACGCAGCTGGCGTGCTGTGACTCCCGCTATCGTATTTCTCATAACCAGCTCACTCATACCTCATGTTTCACACGTCACCTCGTCTAAGCTACCTGTCATATCCCGTCTCGCACTTCTGCTGCTTGCTTTCTGGGGCAAGGACTGCCGTTTCACCAGCTGCATGGCTCAGTGACAAGCACAATCCATCCTTGCTGGATGTCTCTGGCTGCTACTCTATTATATATAATAATGAAGCAGGTAGCAGGTTTTAACCTCAAAGTAAAGGTCACGTTCATGAAGGAGAGACCAGATTATTGTGGAGGGTAAAGTCTTCTCTCTGAGCATGGAGTAGCTGCAGTTGAACAAAATTTTTGACAGGACCTAGGCAGTGAATTTACCTTTTCTGCAAACTTTCCTATAGGGTGTATCAGATTGCTAGGGTTAATGATGTGGGGTTTTTAAGCCTGGTTTGTCTAACAGAAAGTTCTGGAGTCAAATGTTCTCTAATTTTCCTAGTATGAACAGAAAACAATGTCTTTCTTTGAAACTTCTTCACATAGCTGGAGCAAGAGTTAAGATAAGATGTAAGTAGAGCTATTTGCGAGAACACTAGAAATCCAGATCTCGTGATTATTTGTTTTGCGATGCTGTAAAAAACATCCATTTCCAGGGAAAAGAAGGACAATGTTGTGTTTTCCTACATTACAGACAGAGCAATTCTAACAGACGTTTGTGCCTAGGAGGTAACACTCCTGTGAATAACTTTTTCAGACCCATGTAGTCCCTTTTTGTCCTCATTTGCCTTCTTGTTCTGAGTCCACAGGGATTTGTGAGGGCAGAGGTAGCTATCCCAGTGTAAGCAGGGGATGCCAGCTCTTTCACAACACACAGATGACCAGAGGGAGCCAAAGACAGTGTTTGGCTCGTTATCACGTGAAATTCAGCTGGGACTTCAACTCGGGCTAGTGGCCAGTCTCCCAGCTCACCGCACCAGCGACCTCAGCGTGGATGTCACTGCTCTGTTTGCCTGTCTCTTTGGGTGTCTGAGGTGTTCAGCGCTGCCTCAGCCTCTCAGGGAGATTTTAATGCATTTATCTTCTTCCCTGACAAACCTGTCTCTGTCTTTCGGTGGCTGTGGATTTGTGCTCCCTGGTGAACAGAAGAGCTGGGGATAGCTGTTTAGCATCAGTGCCTCATACACACACGCTGGTGCTTGTCCACATTTTTCATTTCTTCTCTTCACTCCGTACACATAATACAAATAACCACCGCTGGTTCCAGCAAGGCAGTCTTTGCATTCTGGAGACCATAGCTGTAGAGGAGCCAGCGCTCAATGTGTTAAGGATACATGGGAAAATGACCTGATTTCTTTCTTGGAGATTTCTCTGTGGCATGTCTCAAGGGCATGATTTATCTTTGCCAAGGTAACTGCCGTTTATGAACCAGGCCTTGGTTCAGGGCAGGATATTTGTGGGGCTGCGCTGTGTAGCCTTAATGGGATAAGTAAGTGGTGTGTTGTATTCCATCAAAGCCCTGTATTGTTTCTTCCTTGTCTCTCATTAAAATGAATAACTGGAATTTCTCCTTTGCCAGTGTTTCACTCTGAGAGGATTTCTCTCTAATAGGTGTCAAACTGGCCCATTAAGAAGTGGGTAATGAAACCTAGGTGGCCCAAGTGAGCTATCAGCATGCAGCCCAGCACAGCCTCTCACCACGTTCAGGCTAAGTGATAAATGCTATTATAACCTCAGCTTGCTACTGCTGTCCGGGCACATTAGGACTGAGCAAGCATTTTAAAATAAATTAAGATCACAAATAACTGTGTAAAACACAGGAAGCAAGCCTCATAATTCAGGTGGATGGGCTGCAAGATTAACAGCTCAGGGAAGGCTGGATGGCAGCCCTCTCTGGTTCATCGACTCTGACACCTAATAAAATAAGAAAGGGAGAGTTTGGGCAGAAGGAGCCAATGCCAGCTATTGTTGACACTGGAGAAATGGGGAATTGGATCGTAATTCTTAGACATCTGAGTCCAGAGATGTTCCTTCTTCCTACAAGGTCTGGAACTTACTGCAAAGGTCAGTCTCAGCTGATGAATGGAAGGAGAAAGGTTGGTTCTGGTTTTGCTTCTCCAATCTGGCACTAGAAGATACTCAAGTAAACTGCCCATAATAAGACTATATTTTTATAGCTTTAGGTATACAGGTTTTTTCTGAGGATTCCAGACTGCTCATCAGAAACCATACTGAGGGATGCTGTGGGGAGAACCACAGAGCAGTCAGTGAAGCTGGCAGAGCTGACATTAGTTGTGTAAGAAAGTGCTACTAAATGAAGCCTTCATTGGAATTAATTGCCACCCACACATTAATGCTGGGAACCAGATGAGTTTTCACATGCATACAAGAGCACTTCATCAGAGAAAGGCTAAGGCAGGTGAACCAGTTGCACAGAGCAAGTGTCAGCTCATTTATAATCCATTTGGAAATCGCTAAATGGCTGCTCACGATGATGTGGGAGTGCTGTCCCACCGGGGGGAGGGGGGGGTGGGGGGACGGACTGGTCTGTGTGTGCCCTTGTCTGACCTTCTCAAACACCTGCTGCCAGCCTGGTATCAGAGAGAAGTCCTGGGTAGACCGATCTCTGGTCAAATCCAACATGGTGGCAATTTTATTGCCATTCTGGCTGTAAGGATCTTTCTGGCCTCGCTACTGTTTGTGCAGATTTTGCCTGAACGTTGGCAATGCAGGCAGTAATTCAGAATCAATTCATGTGACAATGGAAATAAGAGGTAGCATTGCCAGCAAATAAACCTTATGGGAACAGCACAATTCTCTCAGAAACTGACAGTTCTTGTGTTTTTACAGGTTCTGAGGTCTTTTTTCCCACTGTCTTCCTTCTGTATGTGGATTAGCTCAAATGCAGATAGTATCTGGCTTTAGTAACCTGGTAAGAATATAACAGTGCTGCTGGAAATCGATGGAGAGCAATTCCAGTAGAAACATGAAGTCAGCAAGAGTAATGTATTCTTTCTGTATTACTTTTTAATTCAAGGGAGAAAAAGACAGGTAGGGACCTGCTGATCAATGACTCTGGCCCCATAATCACAGGCAAGCCTGCAACAGGTGGTGCCTTTCTACCTAGAAAAGGGATGATTTTCCAGCTAACATAGAAACTTTCAAATGGTATGGATCCATAAGCAATTGTATTGATAAAAGAGAATAAAAACCTAACTCTGCAGGCATCAGGGAAAAAGGCTTAAGTGGCAAAGAGCATATATTGGGACACCATGAGTATGAAGACATAAATCATCTCCACGAACATGCAAGGGGAATCCTCTGTGACTTGCCCGAGCAGCTTTGCTCTGGAGATGTGGCCTGAAGCTATGTCAATACACTACAGGAGAAAAATTGCCCTATAGTCTAAACCCCCCGACATCTCGCCCAGGCAGGCATCTGCGACGGGGACTCCAGCTCGGAGGACGTACAAAACAGCTCTCTCGTCTTACTTGATATTTCAGCTGCATTTGCAGAACACATGGACCCCAGCTCTCTACTTTGTTTCTTTACTGTCTGAAATATAAATTGTGTCTAACCTTTTAAAAAAACCCCACACTACAGTTGTTGCTTTTTTCTCCTGAGCCCGCAGGAGACAGATTGGTTTAGGTAGTTTACTCTCTGCCTCTGGAATCTGCTCGGGGATCTTGTCCTGTCTCATTTCAGACTTGCTGCTCCAACATCATGTGTGAAAGCTCTGTCCTCCCTCTAACAAGATTGTGAACTTTTCTATTTCTGTGTCTTCCTGTGCACAACTGAACAGTCTCATTGGGGGAAAATGGGGGTGGGGAAGGAAGGGCAGATAAATGAAGCTGCTCTTCCTCAGCTCGTCTTTGCTAATTATCCTTGGTTTTCGTCTTGCAGATCATCAAGCTTGAAAAAAATGGAAATGGGTACCACTACATTCTGGCAAATTTGGTGAGTTGCCCTCATTGGTGGGTGTTTTTTTGTTTGTTTGGTTGGGTTTTTTTAATGTCATATTTTGTAAAGCACTATATTTACTGTATTACTGAGCTGGACATCTTTTTTCTCATCCACTTTTGGGGTAAAAAAAATAAATACCAAAGTCCTTTGTGGTGTTCTCCCTGTGCTGTTTTATCTTTTGAGCCAGCAGGATTATCTTCAGGGTATCACCAGGAACACCAGGGTTTTGTGGTGGGTTGAAGCCTGGCTGGAGGCCAGGTGCCTCCGAAGCCGCTCCATCACTGCCCTCCTCAGCTGGGAGGGGAGAGAAAATAAAAGAAAAGGCTCATGGGTGGAGATAAGGATGGGGACATCACTCACCGGTCACAGGCAAAACAGACTCAATTTCAGGAAAGTTGTTTAATTCATTACCAATCAACTCAGAGTAGGGTAATGAGAAACAAATCCAAATCTCAAAACACGTTCCCGTCACCCCTCACTTCTTCCAAGGCTCAATTTCACTCCCGATTTCTATCCCTCCTCTCTCTGGTTGCCATTGCGCAATTTTTTTGCCCCTTATTAAACACACTGCCCCATCACCGCTGGGCTCAGCTGTGGCCAGTGTTGGCTCTGGCAGGGAGCTGGCTGGCATTGGCTCCATCGGGCATGGGGGAACCTTCTAGCAGCTTCTCGCAGAAGCCACCCTGCAGCCCCCCCGCTGCCACAACCTTGCCACGCAAACCCAATACAGGGTGTTTTGCCTCCAGCTTTGATCTGCATCTTTTCAAAGCCAATTAAACAAACCGTCAGCTCAGGCTTGCTGCAGTAATGATTGTTTTGCATGTCACAGGCACTTGGGGTCCTGGGCATTGCCCTCCTAGCTTGTTTTAGTCAGGCCAACAAGAAGCTGTTGACTATTAGTAGCAACTTGCATTTTCTAACTAGTTTTAACCCCATTTCAGTATGTGTCCCCTGGGTGAAGTGTTTTACAGCCATCCTGAGAACCCCACTAAGGGCAGGCTTGTTAATGTTGATGCACCGAGACCTCTTTGACCTTCCAGTAAAAATAAAATATGTACCTATTCTGCATCTTGGTGCTAAATCAAATCTGACTGTCATGACTCTAAGGAATGAATTGGATGTAAAGATTTCTTTAAGGAAAGGATTCTCCCTGTAATGCAGGGAGATGCTGCCTGAGGACAGAGCAGTATGGGGCAGCGGCAGGGCCATCTTTCTAGAGCGATATGCTATCTTCTCCTAGGAGGTTGGAGAATTTCTCTGCCTATGGAGGTTTGGGAAGAGTTAAGAGAGAGAGGAATAGCCTCAACCCACAGGGCTGCTGGAGGTTTTCTGCAGCAGAGCTCCTACCCTCTCCTCCCCAGATGTGTCCGTCCAGCCAGGGGGATGCACAGCAGAAGACAGACTGGTGTTGGCAGTTTGGGGCTGAGGCTGCTCCCCCAGGATGCTCCGTGTCCATGCGGGGTGAGACACGTGCGAGGTCTGGAGCTGTTCTTCCCTCCCACAGCTGTGTCTGTGAGGCAGCACATCAGCTCTGGGGTAATTAAAATTTAAAGTACCAATTAGTCAAGCAGTTACTGCCCTTCTCCTTCTCTCAGTCCCAAGATAACTCTGTAATTTACAAGGCAAAAATGGCCACATAATTACCCCGCAGTGCCCTGATACTGACCCTACACTTCTGCGCTGGGTGCCTACCATGTAATTACAAAGTTTAAAATGTTACGTTGCACAGGGGAAGACATGCAAACTGTAGAGCAGCCAATCACTTCAGATTTTTAAAAAATTAGTATTTGTTGTAACCCAGGTCCTGGTCCTCAGATGTTTATGAAAGTCCCTTCATTAAGGTTAAGCCGGGAAGCTATCTGGAGTAGCTGGCGTGTGCGTGTCTGTGCGCTTTTATGTATAGCCATGCAGAAGGCTAAATGAGAGTAACACCTCTTCTCTCTGCAGGGTCTTGTAAGGATAAATACATTAAAGGCATGAGGTGGTCTAGTGCTCAGGTGTTGGAGTTTTGAAGGACATTTCCCTCTGTCTTATGATACCATACTCTCCCACTTTTCCCATCTTTAATTTGTTTTCTTAGCCTTTGCACAAATGCTGAGAGGACAGAGCTGGCTGGAAGAGGCTGCATACTCAGCCAGCATGGGTTATAAATAATTAACAGAGAGCAAAAGGCGCTTCATTTCCCCAGCCCCTCCACAGGAAGGTTCTACCTCCCAGCTGCAGCTCAGTGGAGGGTGCTTTGGGTGCTTTTCAAGCAGCTTTTATTTGGAGGGAGAAGAAGAGTGAAAGGAATTCAAGCTCTTTGGTCTTTTCTGCCCCTTAAAACCTAGCATTGTACAAGAGCCAACTCCAGAGAGAGAAATATTTAAAAAAAAAAAAAAAGAGTAGAAGATAATCCAACAACATGAAAAATCTATTTTAAAAAAGACTAGCACCTCTCAAGGTTAAGAAAGCCCTTTCCAGGGCAGAACAGGCTTTGTGGTTCTGCCGTGCACATGGGCAGGTTCCGGCACCAGAAGCCGAATCGGTTCCTGTGATGTGCTGCACCCACACAAGAGCTACTTGCTGATCGGTTCAGCGAGGAGAATGGCAAAAAGGCTGTGAAGCTCCTATGTTCCTGAGACCATATGGCAGTGAGGAAGGACGGTAAGTCTCCCTCTGCAGGGATGGCCAGGGATGTTATAAGGGATTGGCAGGATGTGGGAAGTCGGCGTCTGGCAGGGTTAAACTGTAGTGTGGATGCTCTGATCCAAGAGATCACAGTAGGTTTTACCCTGTTCTAAGGACATCTCATTGCTGGATTAGAGCCTTCAGAGGGTGTAACATGCTGTAATTTATTCCCACTGACTCATGCACGTAGTGGATAGACCTTAAACACCCCACATTTTCCCCTGTAGACAAGTCCTAAGATGACAGAGTGTGCCTTGCCCACACACACACGTACACTCATGTGCACACCCGCACGCCTAGAAAACAGCCCAGTTTTGTGGAAGCAGCTCATTCTGGAGTACTGGGTCATAAGAGAATAAATTAAGAGCTAAAACCTGCAAGTGCCTGAACATATCCAAATGAATTATTTTTTGTCCCCTGTGCTGACTGACAGAGTCCTGATTTTAGGGCTCTCATCCAATATGAAGATAAGGCTCCCAACCCTGGCTGGGGCAGGCTCTGGCCTTGTGCAAGTCAAGTGAGACCTCAGCTGGTTCACAACCACCAAGGTACCTGCACTAGCTGGAGCAAGGGGATGCATTTTCAATACCTGCCTTTTGCAGCACTGCCTAACCTTCTTGGGCCCTTTCCTGTGGGGTAACTGTTATGGAAATGACATATCAGAAGCAGATGTAGGGAAGCGTTTATGAATAACCCAACTGAAATTCTTATTTTTGGCTATATGCTTGTTCAGAGCTGTACTCAGCCAAAAAACAAGCAGCAGCACACTACTGTCCAGTTACAGCAGCTCCAAACCATTGTTACATCAGGAATGCGAAGCAAGTGAGTTTGGAAGGCAATGCACGGGCTGAATAAGACCTAAAAAAATCATCCATGGGTGCATTTTGAACATGGAGGAATTCCCTGTCTGGTCACAGACAACTCTCGAACAAAGGCGAAGTGGCTTGCATTAATCACTGCTTGTTTGCCCAGCGGTTGCTGTCGGGTGAGCTGTAGTAAAGTGCCAAGCAGGTTTTGACAAGTAGCAGCAAATGAAAGCTAGTATTTCTTAGCAGGAACAGCTTTCTTTTTCAGTGAAATTGCTGTTGCCAAGGTGAGACAATAATATTTCTGTGTTCACAACCAAAATAAAACCATTCTGCACCTTAGGCCATGGGCAAACATCCTTCTCCGAATCTGCTATGCCTGTTAGAGACACAATCTGTCTTGTCTGTGCAGCCCTGCCCATCCCACGAAGGTCTGTCTGCCACATCCCTGCCAGGGGAAGGGTTCCTGTGAGCATCCCTGCCTCTCCTTGAGGCAAATTTGGCACTATCGATGGCTTTTGCAAACTCATGAAAACCAGATTCTCAACCCATATCCATTAGAGTTACCCCAATTAGCTTTTACCAGCTGCTAGCCTGGGTATCTGTCAGGTGTACCAGCACTTTAAGAAGTGTTTGTTTTTGTGAGTCTTATTTCTCAAGCCTTGTTCTCAGCCTTTGAAAGCATCAGTCTAGCAACCACACAGGAAAAAAAAAATACTATCAAAGGAGCAAGCTTAGAAACTTCTGGGATTCCTTTCGTTTGATGTTACAGGCTTTTTCCCCATAACCTTGGCTTCACTTTTCTGTCCTATGCCAGGGATGTAGGCTGACTACTGTCAGTAGTGGGAGAACATCAGCTCTCTCAGGCAGAGGAAAATCTTTGTCTTAAAATAAGTGACATTTGTGTGACCTGTCTTTAAAAGTATGAAAGACAGCTGCCACATACAGTGTTTTAGCCTTTTTTTCTTTCCTGGTGCATTAGTCCAGGTTGTTCTTTTAGCAAATGCTCTCATTTGAAGTTGAATAGATAAGCGTATGAGATTGCTGATGCTAGGGGTAGCAGGGAAAAGTAAAGATAAAACCAGAGCTGATGAGCAGAGGTAAGCATTTTATCCTGTGCCATTGTACATCAGCGTGTGTCAGCGCTGAGTTAGGCCATGGACAGGGTTTCACTGTGCAAGCAGCGGCGGTAGCTTTGGAGGTTGCCAGCACAGCAGAAGTCAGGTGAAACATGCTGGTTGGTTCAGTTCACCTGTGGTTTAAATGGGCCTCTGATTCTTTCCCCCCCTGAAAATGGAAGGGAGAACTTCTGCACCACCAAGGCTGAGCTACAGTGACCTGAGACCAAGAGGTGATGCAGACAGTGAAGACAGGGTACCCTCCCAAATTGGCTGTCCAAAAGGATGTTCACATCCCTGGGGAGAAAAGTTCTCCCGGCACAGGCAGAGATCAGCTCCCCTAAAGCAATGCAGGATGTGTGCACCCTGCAGCCCATGCTGGGGCTGCGTGGGGAGGGTGTCTGTGCCCGTGCTGGGTACCAGCCAAGTGCGAGAAGCTGTACCTGGCACAGCACAAGTGTGACGTGTGGCACTGTCCATGTGTCGAGAGCTCTGCTCCCTGCACCGAGCCCCTGATCCAGCTTGCCTAGAGCTAAAACGTTGCAGTTCTCAGACTTCCATCATCTTGAAAGCTGCCATGTGTATTTTAGTCACCCTCAGTTCTTAACACTGTCTCCTGTCCCCTGAAGTATTGCTGACTGAAGGTACAGACAAGGTCAGCAATACTCAGGTTTGCATCTCTAGCTGATTGGAAACTGTTTTGTGGGAGTTTCCAAAAGGATGTGTACAGCAATGGCTTTTTGTCCTGGTAAGATCTCAAGGTGCCTGATCTTGCAAAAATGATATTCTTATGTTGGAAAGAGATGTCCTAAGTTATTTTTAGGTTTCTAAAATTATTCCAGTTAGACCATTCCTCTTTCTGAGAAGCTGGTGCATGTAGGCTTATGTGAAAACTTGGTTTTACAGGCAGAGGAAGACAATATAATTTATGAGTGAAATTTCTGACGTCTGCATTTCACTCCCAAATCGCTTTTCTGTCCTGAATTCAATGTCCTTAATTATTTTTTGCTTGAATTGGAGTGTCTCTTGTAAAACAAAATCATCTGGTTTTGATAAGAAAATTGCCCACACAGGAGAATATGAACTGCAACCTTGGAAGAATTTTTGCAGTAGCTAATGAGGGCTCAAACATATGAGTGACTTACTGTGGCTTAAAAAAACCCACTGAGCATCAGGCGAGTAACTGACAGATTTTATTACAGCTGTTGGAAGGAAAAATGTGTTTGCTTAAAACTCAGCAAAAGGGTGTTAAACTAACAGGTTTCCTCAGCCATTTGCAGTCTACTAATCCATTAACCTGGCTCAACTGGCAAGGAGTGACATGTAAATCTGTAGTATCTTACTCATGGTGACTTCATCAATGCCTTTTTCAAGTCAAAATTTGCCTAGCTTCAGTTTCCTCCATCAGATTTATGCTTCTGTTTGCTAGACCAAATATTCCATTACTGATGTTTTGGTCCTTGTGAACTGTGATCAGGTCATCCCTTAATCATATATTCGATTGAAGTCTTGGCATCTGTTACTACACGGCACGTTTCCCAAACCTATAAATCCGTTTCTGTTCTGAAAGCTCTCTAAAGCACAAACATCCACCTAGAGCATCTGTCCCTCTGCCTGGCCTGAGCTTTCCAACAAGATGTTTATGATTATTTATATCCAGAATGTGCTGCAGCAGTGGGATAGGGCTGATGCAAATAATATCACAAAGAAAATTTCTAGAGCTGTACAAAAAAAAAAAATTCTGGTCATCTCTAGCCTCATGTTCTTGAAGTCTGGATTCTCACCTGATTTGGTTTGCTTTGCATCAGTAGACCAGAACAAAACAGACTCATCAAACAGCAGGATCAGGATCCCGTCTGATAGTTCCCCCTCCTCCCATCTTTCTTTTTTCTTTCTTCTTCACTTACTTTGCAGTGAGGACTCACATGTTTTGCTGCCACAATGAGATTTGACACATTAATAATTCTGCAGAAGAGAAGAAGGCCTCTCCTGTTGGAAGGCATGCTAGGACGAGACTTGAGCAGATGGGCTCTTTTTTTGACGTACCTTCCTTACTAATCTGAAGTGATGGGAGTGAGGAATGAGGACTTCACCAGAGAAGTCAAGCTTGAAGATAATTTGGTGTATTAAGGATGCTCCGCCTGGACACACTCGACTTCTTGCTCCCTGCAGAAAGACACTGGCATACCTTGGAATGACAGGAGCCACTTTGTATTCACTCAGCTGATCTACAGCCATTCAGAAGCAGTTCGTTTTGCTTTGCAAAGTTTCTTATAATCATAGTCTGCTAGGAGGAAACAGTCTGGCATTGCGAGCCACACATGGATAGCATGCAGAGACAGCTGGGCCAGTTCGCCAATGCTGCCACAGGTTTCTGTGGCACCCACCCAAGCTCAGGGTGAATTACTTAAATGCTTTTTGCTTAAAAAGGAATATTTCAGTGTATGACTCACTAAAAAAAAAAAAAAAACAAAAAAAACCAAACAAACACAACAAAAAAACCAGACACAAAAAAACCCCAAACTCTAGTCTCTTTGTCCCAGACAGAAAGGGACTAAAAAAACCTAACGCTCGTTCCTGGGGTGAGAGGACTGTGTTAGGTTCAGCCAACAAGCTTTGTCCGGGCAATTCTGAAGAAAGGGGCATTTCCACCTCCTGATTCACAGATGAGTTTTACTGTCCTCAAGGTGAGATCCGGAGGGCTCAGGAGATGCAGAGGGAGGAGAGAAAACAACAGTGTTTCTCAGAAATGTGGTAGTCTTCATTGAGATTCTCTAATATCCTTTCTCTCAGGAGAAGCCAAGACTTGGACAAAGGCATGGAGCTTTTAAGCAGTGCTACAGCTGGGCGGTGGGGAGGTTGATGAGATGATGAGCTGCAGCCTGCCCAGAGCTCAGCCCTCGCTGCCTGTTGCCGCAGCTTCAAAGGCACAGTTATACTGCAGAAGGCATTCTGCAGGGAAAGTGCCGGCATTTAATATGAATTTAGTGAAACAGAGAGAATTTGAAGGTGTGGGACAGTGGCCAGCTGCCTGTCAAGAGCTGAGGTGAGGCCACTGCTGTCTGCAGTGTCTCCGTGGGCTGGGATGATGTCCTAGAAGGAGCAATGCCGCCCACTGTCATCAGTGTGCAGAGAGGAGGCAGAGGTTTTGGACGGTGAGGCAGTGAAATATGGGGGTGAAAGGAGAGAAGCAGGGAAGTAAGTGATGCTGGCAGATTTGAGGAGGGTCATGCGTGAAGGAATGAGGTTTTCCCTACACTGTCTGCACTGCCCACGCAGTGCTTGGCTCCTCATGATGTTCAGGGCATAAATAAGGCGCTGGCTCATTTCTGGGCAACTTTCTTTTCAAGGCAGATCCTTTGTGGACTAGTTAATCAAGATGGATTCATGAGGACCATTTCAAGTCATCAGTCTTCCTGCATTATGCATTTCCTTTGATGACTGAGCCCACAAGCAGTGAGGAGGAATATAAATGTGTGACTTGCTGACACCTCTCCCAGCAACCCAGGCAGCGAATGGGACAGTAAAACAACCTTTGGCTGAAAGCTGTTTTTGGTTTAAGAACAGCACAGAGAACAGATGAAGCAAGGAAAACACAATGAGGCAAAACCCCTCCCCAGCACCGTTCTGTTTTCTATTTGAAGGCACGAAGTTCTGTAACAGCTGCCCATGTTATTTACTAGCAGCAGGACTTCTGCACGTAATCGCTTTGTGAGGTTCATTAATGCAGAGAGAAAAGTCGATGGGCTACAGAGCAAGTTTCCTCCTTTGAACTGAGCCTGGCTGCTGCTCGAGCTGTGCGCTGCAGATGCTCTGAGTCAGGGCAGGTGTGGAGGAGGGAGGTTGCCGCAGCCCGTCAGCACGGATGGGTCCAGATTTTTGTGGTTTATCAGCAGCCTGCTAATCCATTGGCATTCAGGGAAAGCCGGGCGTTTTCCAGGCACACGCAAGGCAGGAGGCTGTATTCTCTGGTTTGCTGAGATGCTTTTGCAATGTGAATTTAAATCAAAGGGACAGTTAACCCCGCTGTAGGGCAGGGTGGGCTGGCTGGCGTGGTGTCCCTTCCAGCCACGTTTTCCCCAAGAGGACCGCTCTTGCAGAAGCGTTGTCTCCCCTGAAGTAGCCAGGTCCTGGGCAGTGATGCTGGCTGGGGCCCCATGGAGCAACATGCTGCCTCTGGGTCCCGTGGTGTCCACCCTGCCGGGGGCTGGAGCCTGAGTCCCTGCATTCCTCCTCTCCCTCCCTGGGGACAGGCAGCGCTGTGCAGGGAGGTGAAGCCAGATGCCTGCATGTCCAACAGATACATCCCAAAGGGTGCAGGGCCTCGGCTCATTTCCCTGAACTCCACTGGGCTCCAGACGTGGGTGCAAAGTGAGCTTTTTCCAATATTTTTTTTTTCCATTTTTTGCAATGGTTTCAAACCATTTGACCGCTCCGTGGGACCACAGGGGTCCCACAGAGTACATCGTTCCAGCACTGTTCCCTTCTTGCTGAACTGGATTGGATGGCAAAGGGAAGCAGCTCTGTGCTGGTTCTTTCCCAAACTGGTTGATATTAAACCCGTTGCTGCAAAAGCACATCTGCTGCCCCTCAGTAGTGGGTTGCAGTCCTCCCTTAGTCAAATTTTAAGTATCTTTTTTCTGTTTTCCAAATATGGCCAATTGAAAACTAAATAAAAGGTCCCCTTTTTTTTTGCAATATGTGGTTCTAATTAGTACAAGGTGACAGACGATTGATGGCTTCTTTGCTTCCAGACAGTGTAATCCTCCAGCTCACCTGTTTCCTACAAGCACTGACTGATATTCCAGAGAGATAAGCGTATTTAATTCCTGATGCCACTTTGTCAATAGAAACATTTTTCAAGAGACAATTTGCATAACATTTGATATTTTCTTGTTTATATGTTAGCCAATAAGAAGTCATCTCCCCTTGGAATTATTTTCTAAAGTACCTGACCTCTCCGGTTTATTGGCTGCCATGTCACCCAGACTGTTCTGAGCAGATTTCAGTGGTGCAGTGATTAAAATTCCTTTGTAATTAGGAACATGCCTGTACTGACCTTGTACTGGGGCAAGTGGAGGAGGGATAACAGGTGAAAACAGTTATTTCATCAGTTGATAATAGCCAAAATGCAAAGACATATTCAAGGTTAATGATGTCCTCCATGGTCCCAACTGCCTTAAACAGTTGGAAATCTTCAGAGTTCTCCACGCTTTTTAAAAGAACTGAACTGTGTCTAAAATTAGTGGGGGAAAAATTAGTACAAACTTCAGGAAGAAATAATCCCTTTTGCCTCTTCAGATTATTTTAATAATACTAAGTAAGATGAATTCCAATGAATATTGTTGAATGCTTGCTTCAGTTTCAGAATGGTTTGGTTTGGGGAAAGACGATGTTTTCAACCACTGCTGTCTCATCACTGGTATCATACTCCCTTTTTGACTTTTCCCATTTAAATCTGTTTGTTGAGGGGGTTAAATACATCAGACATCTCACTCACATTCTGTTACGAACTTGGACTTTTCTTCATGCCTTTGTAGGCCTTCCAAGGAGGAGCTGGTGGCACAAAACTTGAGTTGCTGTGTGGTAGTTTCTCTTGACAGATCTTTTTTCCCCAGAGTACCTCCCAGGAGCAAAATGTCAGTGTAATTTGGTCCTGGCCATGAACAACCAGTTGGCAGCCTGTGAGGTCCCTCTTACTGAACCTTAGGAGCTCCATGTGTCAAAAAACACTTGGCCTGAAATGCATTAAGATGTCAGGGACAATTATCCTGCTGCATTTCCTATTCATTAATCACAGTTCTGGCTTTCTGAAACCCCTATGCTATTAATTGCAAACGAGATTGATGTGGGTGTAACCAGCATTCTGAGGAATAGGTGCACACAAAATAAAACTTTTTTTCTTTTTTTACATAAATCACTGCACTTTGAAGCAAAACAAATCATCTGTTTAGAGCATCTGTACACCGATATCCAGTCTTCAGCATTGTAAGTGGATGCCAAATTGCTTACAAAAAGCTGGAAGAAAAAGTGTGAAAGTCTTTAAAGACATTTTTGAGTCACTTATGACTCCCTCGATCTGACGCTGATGTGAGAGGGCAATTTAGTCTTTTCCTTGCAAGCTGCCTGTTCCCAAAACAGGTTTCCATCTAACAGCTTCATTCTGGCCTTGGAATTTAATAAGATAATTAGCTCCCTCAACCTATGCACTGAGAGCACCATTTTGGGAACCTGACTAGTATCTCCTGGGAATAATGTACTTGGGTTTTTTAACTCACACCATCATCATATGTTTGAGAGCAAGAAAGGGAGAGAAACCCAGTGGTAGGTTGGGAAGGTGCCTGCAGAGAATGTGCACCAGCAGGGCTGAGCTCAAGCAAGCTCTTCTCTGCTTGGGTGATTGCATTGCAGACAGTCCTCTCATTCATTTTCTCTCATGCATTTTGGTTGCTGATGGTACTAGCGAAAATAATGGGCTACATCTCTTGTGCTTATATCCCAAAAGAAAAAGCACCAGCCGCCAGTCTGTCCCACACACAGCACCGAAGAAGCAGGGCAGAGTCTCTGGTCAAGCACCTGCCCCATGCAAGGGGGCCAGCAGTTTTGCGTAGCAGCAGTGCTAAAAAGAGAGGATCAAAGCTGGGACACCAAAACGTGGCCACTTCTCCATATGGCTTGCAGTTGTATCTCTAATTATTTTGGTTTTGGCTCTGACTGAATAAGAGTGACTAATTCTACGATGCCACCCCAATACACGTTATTTGCACACTTGTGTTCATCACAGGCAGTGGGCAAGGAGTAGAGGAGACCAACAAATGAATGGAAGAAAAGTATTTAATTAGTAATCCAAGGTCTAAAAACATACCCTTTTTTCTCCCAAACCAGCAAATCCTATAAATTGGCTTTTCTAACGACAAGCTCCTTTGAGAAGCTGACCAACCACTTGTTCTATGCTGAAAGTTCATTTTTCAGGATTTGTGTTTCCCTGCAAACTGTGAATTGAAAAGATGTAGCCTATCCATTGGTGACTGAGTGCATAAAAGTTTGAGCTGGGTGAATAATTCTTCCTAATTTGTTTTAAGGATTTTCTTCGTTTTGTCCAAGCATTATTCAGGATATATTTTTGCTGTTATTCTGCTAGTTTTCTTACAAAGGAGCTGTTATTAATGTGACTGTTTGTCTCCCTGAGTGGAAACTGCAGGATATGTCCAGCTCAGAGCCTGTGAGAAAGCCAAATTCACTCCATGGTTGGGAAGCGGTGCCTCTCTTGAACCAGACCTTACCCCGCAGAGGGAAGAGATTCTTCCTAGGCTGGCTGCCGTATTCCTAGACAGGCAGGATTCCTCTTATCTGCCCAGAGACACGTTCCTCTGATGAGCTTCTCCTGTTTCTCTCCTGTACTAGGGATTCATGGACATTGACCTGACCAAATTCAAGGAGAGCGGAGCCAATGTAACTGGCTTCCAGTTAGTGAATTACACGGATGCTGTTCCCGCCAGGATCATGCAGCAGTGGAGGAATAATGATGCCAGGGAGCATCCTCGTGTGGACTGGAAGAGGCCAAAGGCAAGTGGTATAAAAAACCTATTTAATTTAGGGTCCATCTGGCTCAGTTCAAGTCATGCTCACCTCTTTGTCATCACACAGAGCTCTTTAATCACACTCTGAAAACCCATTACTTCATATAATTAGGATCATTATCCATTCCAGGTGCCTCAACATTGTCTAAATTTTGCTAGGCAGTAGCAGCTGCCTGCTAAGACATACACAAGTTGATGTTTTCACTCAGTCTCCCAGTTTTTACCCCTCTCAGAGCTAAGGATTAAACACCTCATGATGTTCAGCATATAAACAAGAAAGAGCCTCATTAACTCCTTAACCTTTGACTTGTTTATAAGATACCATGTGATAATAAAGTCTTTCCAGATGTTCTTTCTAAGCATTTCAAATCAGTGTGTACAACAGAGGGGAAATATATTTTAATTCCTAACACAGAAGACCCTGAAGCTGACGAGTGGAGGGTGGAGGGAGGAGGTTATTTTTTTTCCTATCTGACATTTGAAAACAAAAACACTTGTGACAAACACTCAGCAACAGAAATGTCAACTTTGGAAGTATTAGTTTGAGAAAATTGCAAACAAATAAATCAGTAGGTGATCATAGGAAAAGGAATTAAGTCTAACATTTACTGTTCATGCCAAGAGTTTTACACTGGTTTCTGCACCAGTTTTTGCTTTAATAAACTCATCTTTTGCAGATTTCTTGCACATTGAAGCAGAGTTTTCTGGTCTCCATTTGTGACCAGAAAGAGTCACTTATTGCTTGATTTCACGTGTCTCACATTGACATTGTATGATGTATTGCTTTAAAGTTCAATGGTTCTAACCGAACACAGACTCAGATAACAGGCGAACGGCTTTTAAGGCTGAGTCCTCTTCAGGCAGTGCAATGTGAATCTGCATCAGGAGCTTCTCCTTTGCTCTCCTGTCCTCTGGGAAAGAAGGCACCAACTTTCACAGGTCAACAGGACAGTAGTGACTAGAAGGAGCAAGAGGCTCTTGAACTTCATAGATAGAAGGATGGAAACAAAGCAAATCATCTGAAAAGTTACCTGAGGCAAACGGGTGTAGCATGCCCCAGGTCAGCTCACCCTAACAAGCGATGTACATCTCCCCTTCTTTTTCTAGTACACATCAGCCCTAACGTACGATGGGGTCCGGGTGATGGCCGAGGCATTTCAGAACCTGCGGCGGCAGCGGATCGACATCTCCCGTCGCGGCAATGCCGGGGACTGCCTTGCCAACCCGGCTGTGCCCTGGGGACAAGGCATCGACATCCAGAGAGCACTTCAGCAGGTTTGAGACCCGATGTGTGCACTGCAAGGTGGGGGAAGAGGGGTGATTAGCAGCAGAAATGTTCAAACAAATCGCTTGGGATGAGGAACTGATCCTTCCAGATTAGAGCCAGGTCTCCTAAAAAGTTCAGGGGTACATCCAGCAAACCGCTTTTCCTTGTACCATCCAACGTGTCCTTGCCTCCTCTATTTTCTGTTGAAGTTCTGTGATGCAAAAGCCAAAATATTATCCCATAAGATCATAGCTCCCTATTTGTACCTTCCTCTTCCCGAGGCAGAGACCTGCTCAGACCACATTATTCACAGATCCTTCGACTGTCTGTGAACTCGGCTCAGTTCCAGGCTGCTAATGAAGCTTGAAACCATGTGAATTTTGCCTTATGTGTTGGCTGTCATCAGAATGTTCTCCAAGCCCACATTATAGCCTGTTTCATACTGTGAGGATTCGTAAAATCTTAATGCAGCCATGATGCATTAGGGAGATCGGTTACCTAATAAACATGAAATACTTGGAAGTCTTCTGGTGAGCAATGGGTTCTCAAGCATTTTCCTTTATTGAATTTATGAGAATAGGATATCAAAATTACGTGGCTAGAAAATTAAATTCTGTGTGTGTTGGAAAATCTTTGAGGTTTCTTCATCTCTTCATTAAAACAATTTCAGAAGTCTTAATTTTTAACTGTAGTGATTTTGAGGAAAGAACATTAAAAGCCATTTGCAAAAGTTGGGGGTTTACCATTGAAAACTTAAAATTTGAAAAAGGTTTGACCAGTTGTGATGGTCAAAATAAAAGGCTCTGAAACATGCGGGGGAAGTAGTCTCCTAGGGAAATTTCAACTATGAATTTCATAATCATCCGGCATTTAGTGTTGTAGCAAGAAAGAGGCAGGTGGAAATAGAAGAACTCATGATTAGATTGAAGGTTTGAGTTATCCTTTTTGTGAAGACTCACGATTAGGGTAATACTTACAGCTATTCACAGTGTAAGTGAAGTGCTTTCTCTTCACCTCCCATTTGCTAATGCCTGAAATTTTATAAGCTGTTTAAAAGAGAAAAGTTTCTCTCCTTATTTCTACTCAAATGTCTGGAATAAGCTCCTGAATTGCCTTATTTCTGTTTAGTGTAGGAAGGAATCATAGAATCATAAAATCATAGAATTGTTTAGGCTGGAAAAGACCTTTGAGGTCATCAAGTCCAACCATAAGCCTGACACTGCCAAGACCGCCACTAAACCACATCCCTGAGTGCCACATCTACACATCTTTTTCATTCCTGCGGGGATGGTGACTCAACCACTTCCCTGGGCAGCCTGTCCCAATGCCTGACGACCCTTTCAGTGAAGAAATTTTTCCTAGTATCCAATCTAAATCTCCCTGGCACAACTTGAGGCTGTTTCCTCTTGTCCTGTCACTTTTTAATTGAGAGAAGAGACCGACCCCACCTCACTACAACATCCTAACAAGGAGTCGTGGATGACATGAGCAAAGATGAAAAGCTATTTGAAACATTCTGTGGTTTTTCAAAAACAGAAATCTAACACATTTCAGCAAAATGTATGCTTTTATGAAAGAGAATTACTTTTTTTATTTTCCCCCAGGAAAATGCACACAAAATATTGCTTTAAACAAATACACTGAGATTTCAATTGCACTTTGAAAAATTGTGATAGTTTTTGACAGATTTTTTTGTTAATGTTATTTGATTACCACCTCTAAAAAGCAGGTAGCTAGTCCCTAACTGCTGACTAACCCTGTAAACTAGAAGGCCACAATAGCATCCTTCTGCTCTAGCTCTTATGTTAAGCACAAATTTGCTTAAATGCTCCATGTTTCCAGCTGACTTTGCTGGTGCTTAGCACTGTTGAAATCAGTCCTCACTTTATTTTGTAGTGATTCAGTGGGTCTCAGAAGATGGTAAATGATGGAAAAGTTGTGCTGCATCCTCCAGCACAGATGGGAGAGATCCCTTCTGCTGTTTCAGTGCCACATGGATATCACAGGATTAAGATTTCATTCGTTCAGATAGAAGAAATTGATGCTGTACACCCGCTTTTTGGTGCATGTAAAGCTACAAAGCACGAGCACCTGTGACCTCAGTTTCAGAGTCGGTCAGAACCTGCAAAGAAAACCAAAGGGGCCATGGTAAAAGGAGGCTTGGGAGTGCTTAAGACAATGGTGCTTTTCCAGCGCATCTATCTTTTATGATCCTGTTGTGTCTTGTGAGAAGGGAAAAACATGTCTCTCTAAATGTCACTAGGAATACCTCTTGAGTTGCAGGAGCGCCAGAAAATACTGGCAGATGTTCATTTTCATGACAAAGCTTTATGATAATAGCTGGAAAACAAACACAGTTAAGCAGATTAGCAACAGATTTCCTCTGTAAAGATACATCCTCGTTTCTTCACCATGGGTCTTTGTTCTGAGGATCTCAGAGTACTGCTAAATACCTGCTTCCATTTTTCATGTGGGGAGACTTCAGTTGCAGGAACAGGACAACAGATTTGTTCAAAGCAAGTGGAAAGGCTGAGAAAAAAAAATTTCTTTCCCAGTCTGGTGGCATGAATACTTCTCCAGGTGGTCTCTGTAGATAGAGACCCAAATTTGCACTCCTTTTCACATGTTCCTGGTCCCCACTCACTGTGTGTGACTAGTCAGAAGCCCTTCTCCATGCCACTGGAGAAGCTGGGCACTTTTGCAGCAAGACAAATGGCCACGCTGAGAGGAGACATTCAGGACATGGGATGTGAGTGAGCAACGCTCTTCAGCTCTGTAGTGTTATCAGCAGAGATTTATGACTTAAAGTTTCCTATGCAAATTTCATTTACAATACTAAATTGTCAGGTTTTATTAGGCTGGTGCAGAAGTAATTAGATTTGCTTGTTAACTGGTAGACTCCTCTCTATCAAAAGACGGCAGCTGGGAGCTGTGGCCACAGGTTCATATTTCCTCCAAATACAGTTCCTGATTTGAACTGACAAATTCTTTACCAATTCCTGACTCCAGGTCAGATTTAGAAAATAAATAAATAAATAAATAAATAAATAAATAACACAAAAAAAAAATCACAAACCCCAAGGATTTCAGAGCTGATTTAGCTCACTGTCACATCCCAAGAGGCGATGGGCTCACACATGTGATCTAGCTCTTATGCATCACAGAGCTCAGTAATAAACAACTAAGTTTTAATAGGAATGGTTTTTAGAAGAAAGGGTAGGTTAAGGGAATGGCTGTGCACAGGGCCAGACATGCTGTATAGAGAGTGAACCCAAGTGAAATCCTGGTGTCAGACAGATGTCCTGTCTCCCCTGCATGGATCTGAGAGACATGACTGCACTCTCCATCCTTCTTCCCGCTGCCGAATGACCACCACGTGAGATGCTGACCAGTTGGTCCCCTCATTGATATTTATGTCTTTAAGGTCCGTTTTGAAGGATTGTCTGGCAATGTTCAGTTTAACGAGAAGGGACGGAGGACCAACTACACGCTCCATGTGATTGAGATGAAACATGATGGCATCAGAAAGGTAAAGTAGAGAACGACCTGAGATCCTGTGTCAGGCACCAGCCCAGTCTGTGTGTTATGGTGTGACTAGGTCTCAACAAATGGTTCTGTGCATGAAAGCTTGCATGTGGAGTCACCACGAGTGCATTCCCAGCTCTCCGCATGAGCAAAGCCAAGCCAAGAAATAAAAAAGTGTCATTTTCAAGGCATGCAAAGCAGTCTTCCTCCTCTACATGGTATTCGTAAGAGGAAAAATGCAGTACTGTGTCCAGTTGTGGGCTCTGAACTTCTAGAAGCTGGCAATCTGGAGAAAGTCCAGAGGTGAAGAAACAGAATGGCTAAATGACTTGATTTTGCTGTGTATTTATTGACAGAAATGTTGCTTGTCTGTAAGACATGTACATCACTGCCACAATGCATATCATATTTTAGATCCCATAAGTTGGAGGTGCAAAACAAACATACGTATCTCCATTTATGTTGCCCTAGGGCAGAGGTTTGGAAGCTCTTTCCTCACTCACCTTTCTTTTTGTCCATGCAATGAAGAGAGATGAGAAGCCTGCGTAGATTTTTTTCTCCTGAGCTGTTATGATCTCTTATCTGCCATCAGCAGGCTCCTGGTTACGCACTGTGTTAATACCCTTTTCCATTTACTGTGATAAGAAATTCCTTTCACATGAGCAGAGCTCAGGCAACCTCATACTTACATGAGGTGATGGAAAACCTCTTATAAAATCAAGCCCTCAAAGAGGATAACCTCAGCCATGGTCTTCCTAATGATACTCAGTAGCACTCTGCTTTACCTGCCAACAGTGGTAGGTCAGCCCAAATCCCTAACTATTAATAAGCACAACTTAACATAAGAGTTATTCCTATTACAACTGTTCAGTTTATTCATAATCCCAATTTTTTTGATGTGGATCAGGTCTGGGGTTTTTTTCTCACTTTATTTTTGGTGCTTTGTCTCAAGATGTCCTGAGCATCAGTCCTATGTTCATGCAGGCTTTCAGCTGCAGGGTAGCATTTTATCACCCTGTAGCATCTGGACGTGCAGCAGGCGTGCTCGCTATTAGCAAAATATTCAGGAGTCACACAGGGAAGGTGGAAACTCTTGGCATAGGGAGGAAGCAGGGAATGGAAATAAGCCTCCAGAACCAAGCGCTAAATGTTTTTATGTGCGTACAAGCACTCTGCTACTGTGGTGTACCATGCACGTTACTTTCAGGCTGGAGTCATGGTGGGATGGGGAAGTTCCTGGTCCCCCCAGCAAGACATCAAGAGTCAGGAGGGGAGATCTCTGGTTGGGTATGAACGTACAAAGAGAGCTGATATTGTTTGGATGACACTGTTATCGTATCTTGGTTAATATTCCAAAGAGATATCAATGAGATACCCTGGGTTTGTGTTCAGCAGATTGGTTATTGGAATGAAGATGAGAAGTTGGTTCCAGCAGCCATAGATACTCAAAGCGGCAATGAGTCTACAAGCCTCCAGAACAGGACTTACATAGTCACAACTATCCTAGTAAGTGCTGTGACTTCTATCCCATCTCTCCTTCTCCCCCATCCCCCTGACGTGCAGACTGCCTCTTCCCCCTCATGTGCCCTCCTTTGTACTATATCATTTTTATAATAACAATAATAACGATAATAATGATAATAATAACAGCACTTACTGTTTCCTGCCAGGTCCATAAAGGTATCTGAAAATTGCTATGGCTAATTAAATAGGTTTTAAAGAGCTCTCATTCTTAAGTGTAGAAAATACAAAAGATTATGACAAGATAGTAGAGGCATCAGAATAGGTAAATTAGGAGCATTATACCTGTGCTTTGTATTCAGCCCACAGAATGGGGGCTGTAATTTTGGGAAAGATAAGCTGTATTGTGCAGAGACGCTGAATCATAGCTTTAAAAACAAATCTCCACTATAATCATGAAGGAATAATAGGTACCCCATAATGTATGGTATCATGTATTGTGTCATTGTATGTGCTTACCCTGCAGAAACAGGAAATTTTACTAACTTGTTTGTTGAATGCTTACTGTGAGTCTGCAGAGGAGACGCAATACCCATGCTGAGTTAAACGTCTTAGGGCTCTCTCCTGTCCAGCAGATTTGATTCTGCCTGTGCCCACATAGGCACACATGCCTTTAAAAATTCATAGCTCAGATGCACTAAATATCCCTTGCAGAACTGCAGTGAAAGGTTTGTTGCCCAAATTCCTCCAGCTACGCCATTCCCCTCAGGTCCACACAGATTCTGCATGAATAAATAGAAAATGCCACAATAAAAATCATACTTCGTGCCTTCTAAAATAAGCCCACTGTGCGTTGGCTGTGCCCTTTGGCACAGGAACACAGAGCTAGAGCTTTGCAAGGGGACCAGAAGCTGCACGCTGGGCTGCAGTCTGAGACCCTCATGTGCATCTCTAGAATGTGGAGCGTGGCTCAGCATTGGTCTTTTCTGTGCCAGGAAGACCCATATGTGATGCTCAAGAAGAATGCCAACCAGTTTGAAGGCAATGAGAGATATGAAGGCTACTGTGTGGAGCTCGCTGCTGAGATCGCGAAGCATGTTGGCTATCACTACAGGCTGGAGATCGTCAGGGATGGGAAGTACGGAGCCCGGGACCCCGACACCAAAACGTGGAACGGCATGGTGGGAGAACTTGTTTATGGGGTGAGTTTCTAACCTCATCCATTGCCCTTAGCTCTTGGTACTTGAGAACATATTCAAGCCCTGGAGTAAGAAGGAGCCCTGCCTTCCGTCAGCCTGAGCTGTCTTGTGGGCTGCAGCTCTGATAATGCAAATAATCAGCCCAAGTAAAATATTTCAATTTAGGGAGGGGGGGCAGGGGAGCACATGGGGTGCCTATGGAAATGCCAGAATGTTCCCTTTCAACAGTTCCAAGATTCCCTTTCTTTCAGTTTTTGGAAGAACAAGTATTGAAAGGTTAAACTTTCCCATGGGTAGAATCTCCAAATTTTGCTCTCTTTTGTATTTGCATGGTAATGACAGGATAAAAGAAGGATATGATTTCAAACACTCAGCATGTGACTGGTGAGCAGTAGGACCAGCCTACTTTCTGTCTAGCCACTCATTTCCATCATCTCAGATATACACCTGCACCCTACACTTCAAAACCTTGTTCTGTCTGGTAGTTCACAGTCTGTGGTGTTTGGGTCATCTTTCAGAGGGGTCTAATTTTCCCTTGTAGGAAAAGGAGAAATTGGTGTATGGAGCATCAGTGCCCAAGACTCTGTATCGTTGTGTTGTAGTGTGGGAGGATCTGTCTCCTGCTGGTAGCTCTACAGTATATGCCAACAGCCATTTCAATGCATTTCCCTTTCCATTTTCAAGATAGATTGTAAAATAAGTGGAGAGTGCACATCAGTGTCACTGGAACATTTTTCCTCTTCTACTGCATCAGTTATGCAATCAAAAAGCAGTTCCTGATGGAAGTAAACATCCTGGCATGCTTTTTCAGGCGATTGGCTTTTCCTTGCCTCTTTTGATCTTTGGATGATAAAGCTCTTTTAACAAAAATCATCTGCATCAGACTGTGACATCAGTAGATAAATCAGACAAGAAAGGCTAGGTGGCTGCAAAAAGAAAATGCTGTGATTTCAAAACAGAACAGGCAATCAGTAGTGGTGAAATGGAAATAATCCACCAATATTACCGGCTGCTCCTTTTTAACCTTTCTCTTGCAATTGGTTTTGTCTGATTTCTTTTGAGATAGTGGGGATAAACAGAGATCAAAGAAATGTAAGCTGGAGTTAGTAGATATATTTTTTCCCCAGAATGCAAATCTCTTTCCTGTTTCTTTCAGAGGGCAGATGTGGCTGTGGCACCGTTAACCATCACTCTGGTTCGAGAAGAAGTTATAGACTTTTCCAAACCGTTCATGAGTTTAGGTATCTCTATCATGATAAAAAAACCTCAAAAGTCCAAACCAGGAGTTTTTTCCTTTCTGGATCCTTTGGCCTATGAGATATGGATGTGCATTGTTTTTGCCTACATCGGAGTCAGTGTTGTCCTCTTCCTGGTGAGTCGCTTCAGCCCTTACGAATGGCACACTGAGGAATTCGAGGAAGGACGGGACCAGCCAGCCAACGACCAGACGAATGAGTTTGGGATATTCAACAGTCTCTGGTTCTCCCTAGGAGCTTTCATGCAGCAAGGATGTGATATTTCTCCGAGGTGGGTTGCCTTCCCCAGTGAACTTTCTTCCAGTTCATGTGGCTTAATCTTCCTGCATGCTTTGGAGCTGAACAGGTTCTTTTTGACCTTCCTTCCTGAACCGTAGTGTAGTTTTGTGAATCAGTTACAGATTCAGATGGGATCCAAGGGTTCACAGGTCTCACAGTCATGAATTTGGGACCTAAAACTTGAGACCATAAAAATACCACTCTAAATTTGACCTGGGAAGTTCTTTCGAGAGAATTTACAGAAATGCAAACTAGTTTTTCTAAAGCCACCCAATTGCAATCAGATGATGTCAGTCATTTATGCTGTTACTGCTAGAAATAAGATTATTCTAGCACTATAAGGAAGCTATCAAATTCCAGTAAAGTAGGGAGAAATAATACAGCAGGTGCCCAGTGAAAGGTTATATAGTCTGTGTCAAACTTTATGGAGCACACTGAGTAGCTTTAAGTATTATTGGCCTTTAGAAAGGTCAGAGAAGTACTGAGCGTTCATGCTGGTTCCCATTCCAGTCAGTAGTTCTGCTCCTGAAAGCTCAGTAGGACCCAAAGCCCAAAGGGTTCCTAAAGGGACTTTTTGGTGAATGGCTTTTGTAATTACTTTTAGATTATTTTTCTTGGAAAAGCTGGCACAATATAAGGTGGCTGGAAAACTGCATGAAATGCAGAAGATGTAAATCTGTGACAGAGGCACAAGCAGAGACTTATTTGTAAATAACGTCTGGAAATATCTCTTTCATTTTTGAGATCTATATTTGCACGAGTCTTATTCTAGGGATTTTGCCTACTGCAGGAGCCCATGATACACCTATCAATGCTTTTTTCATACAAAGGCATTCAAAAAGAAAAGAAAAAATTAAAAGCACAGGAACCAAATAGCCGTATGATAGAATTTCTTATTTATTTGAACAAATTATATGTCCGGTAAGTAATGTCTGTAAAAACTGAGGGATCTTTCTTGTGGTATGTGTGTATTCCCATGAGGCAGGATCAGAGATGAGGCAGGGGCTAAGGTTTTTGACACCTCCAGGGCAGATGCTGTTAGGGTTTGTGAGGCTGAAAAAGGGTTAAGGAGCTGTGGCTTGGGATGTGGATCATATGTACCCATCCCTCCCAAGAGGTCTGCTCTGGATGCTGGTTGGAGGGAGCATGTAGACGGGTCAGGCACCAAAACTGCCACCTGCTGCAGGACACAGCTGGTGTTCACCCTCACCGAAGCCCTGAGAGGCATGCTTGTCCAGGCTTAGGCTAAGAACATTTTTGGCCAGGTTTGACTCAAAGCAGAGGCACTGCTAGTCACAAGAATGACTTTACAGGCAGCGTATGCCTGCACCTACATGCTTTGGTGACATCTGAAGAGATGCTCTGATAAAAGTGGACAGCAAAGAGATCTTTTGCTCTTTTTTTTCCCCCATCCTTTCTTTTTTGGCCTTTGCCTCCCTTCTCTTGGAAGGAAATACCAGCAGAGATACACCTCTTGTAGGTAAACACAGTAGGCAGAAGTTACTTTCCCTGATGCTGGGATGGCACCAAAGCTCAGGGGACGAGCAGGAGGCACAATTCCGCCGGTAAACTCCCGCGGGATGGCGGGGGGAGGCCAGGCACCGGCTTGTTGGCTGTTGGATGCCAATTTGTCCAAATATTAATGAGCTTGGGATAGCGTGGAAATAAGAGCCTGCAGGGCACTTTGATAGTGACAGCTTTTATGAATATGTTTTATCATTTGATCATTGATTAGTGGGAGTCCAGGTGGAGTGTTCAGAAAGTCTTCCCAGCAGAGGGAATTTCAACTTTATCGCTGTCTTGGTACACAGCGCTGTGCATTAGGATCAGGTTATTGTGATTTTCATTCTCATTGTTGTTCTTGTCATCATTATTCTTATTTAGGAAAGAGAATGTCTTCCTTTGGGGGCATTTCAATAGCCAGTTTCTGTTCCAAGGAGAAGCGTGGAGAGGTGAAAAGCTGAGACTTTACAGAATAGCAAATTTGGAAACATCTTTAATAAAAAGTGTCAGGGAAAGATCAGTGGGTTTGATGCAAGTAACAAGATTTGCTCCAGCTAAACAACACGCTTTGAATCACCATTTCAAAGTGTGGTTTTATTTTGCTTTGAAATGGGAAATGAGAACGATTCTGCCACTGTTATTTTAATGTTGTTAATTTGATCATCCTGATAATGAAAATTACAGTTTCATTGAAACCCATATTTTCCCATGGAGCACAAGAGCACTTTCTGACTACAAATATTTGCAGGAAGAGAAAATCTGAAAAGCAAAATATGGGCATTATTATGACTCCCAGTACTCTGAGTACAGCTCCTTGAGATGGTGGCAAGTGGAGGGGGACATTTCTGCAAAATATGAAAGCAAGAGGGAAGCAGAAGAGTGAGAATTTCTGTAGGATGCTGTTGTACAGAAAGGCTCTGAGTGCACTCCGTATTTCACATGTATTTTTCACGCGAACCTAGTGCAGGATTCCTGTGACACATCACTTAGAAATGAATGCTTGGTAGAACGACATTGTGGGCAGGTGGGGATCTGCTCTATTCCAATATATCTCCTATATGGTTGCTTCTAAACTTATCACTACAATCTCTCAGCATCTCCCCAGTAATGTATTAGCCAACATAAATAGCTTCTGTTTTCTGTTATGCATCTGTTCTGTCATTCTCTCCCCAGCAGAAAGGAGCAAGTGCAGGGGTGTATTTTGTTTTTGTAGAGGTTTTGGGTTGTTTATTTCAGTTTTGTTTTGGGAAGGAGTAGGGGAAATTTGTCTGGAGGCTTGTGGTGGGTTTTGTTGTTTTTTTTTTTTTCCCAGAGCACACTTGTTTTAAGTGCATATGCCACTATGTATTTATCATAAAAAAAACTGTAGGATCAAAACCACAGACACATCATTCAGCACAGTGGGTGGTGAGCTTTGTAGCAACTCCTTGCTCTTGTAAATGTGCATTCCTCCGTCTCAGACCAGTCCCCAGGGAACTTCGGTCCCCCACAGAGACAAAAATTTGCTTTTGAAGGAAAGTGGTGTCCTTTTTAAGGACAGTCTTACTAGCCAGAATTTTAATCAAGCTTTTAAGTATGCTGGTCACAACTTACCAAGCACTTTAAATATACACTCTGAATTGGATGACCTGTAGCTGGTCCAGACAGAGCGTAGCTGCGGGTTATGTGCTCACAGCCTCTCCTCCCGAGGAGTAAGGCTACTGGACATGAGGTCAAGCGGTGTCCTTGAAGCTCTGAAGCCTTCATGTCTAGGCATAGACTGGACGAGTGTGACAAAGGCCAGGCAGCCACCAGTCACGGAGAGTCCCAGCCAGAGCTGGTGGCAATTTGTGCTGTGCCTTTCCATGCTGCGATATGAGCATGAGCAAGGAACTCATCCCTCCTGAGCCGTGAATGGAATGGCTGGACCACAGGTACATAGCATCAGCCAAGGGAGGCTGTGAGCTCCTGAGCATTTCCCACCGGGATGTGCAGTCCCCCTTCTGCACATCACTGAGCAGTGTCCCCACTGGATGTGGTTCAGTCACTACTACACGGACAAACTTGTCCTGGTTGAGGTGAGATGGTCCCTGTCACTGCCCTTAAAGGCCGTGCTTTCAGAGTACTGGCTGATACGCAGCAGGATGGGGGAGAAGCAACATCTTGGAGCTGCGAGTAGTTTCATGCACATAGTAATGGGCAGAAATCAGTGAAGTCTGAAACGGGCCATAAACCATTAGGCTTTGCAAAGTGCCACCTTAACTTCAGAAAACAGTCATGAAATTGCAAAAGCACTCATTAAATGTGAAATACAGACCCAGGAAAGAGATTCTTAGAGCAGGCATCGGAGGTAATAAATATCCCGCAGCCAATAGTGAGAGCTTGCAGCAAGAGAAATGTGAAGTAAATATGACTCACATTGTACCATTTTTCAGAAATGTAATTTGATAAATTGTCTTCAGAGCTTAAAATAACCCCAGTGTATAGCAGCTGTGGAGAGTGGGACCTCGCTATCACCCAGCACGTTGCTGCCATTCCTCTCTCAGGATGGACCTGAAGCCTTTGAGGGGACCAAGGGGACGTCTGGGCTTCCCAACCTCCTCTGCAGCAAAACAAGGCAGCTGAATTTTTCATTTTCCCCACCATTTTCTACAAAATAAATTATTTGATTGTTGTGAAAAGGATAAAATACCAGGGAGCAAAACACAGATTTCTCTTGTCAGCTTCCTAGCCCGATCTTCTATTTTTTGTTATCTCAAAATGTGTTGCTTCATATGGTTTGAGCCCAAAAGAGATTTCCTGTGTATTGGAGACTATTCAATTTAATCCAGTTACTCTTCCTGTGACTCAGAAAACTTATGTTTGACTAAAATGAAATACATTTGGCTAAAATAGATCTTCCAGAAAGGCATTTATCCTTCCTTTGAAGGTACCATGAGATAGAATATACACAGTTTCTCTCAGCTGAGCGACTGTAGGAGTCTTGTCCCCACTGGAGTTTGACAGGAGGGTAAATGTCACACAGTATCACCCAGTAAATGCAGCCATCCTTTGTGCCCTGCAGAGGAAAATTGAACAGAGATCTCCAGAAAGAAACCCAACTTCATGGGGGTTCTCTTTATACTGTGTTGTGGAACCAAAACACATATATTTTGGATTCAGATCAAAACATACCGTGTTCAGTCATATCATGACATAAAAGAGTATCATGTCATGATACCGGGACACCACATCTTGAAATTGCTTATGATAATCTGCACGATCGAGAACAGAGCTGGAGATGCCCTGGTCAACCTGTGCTGGAATTGAAATGATGGATGAAGCTTTCATCACAGCCTGCATCTGGGAGAGCCAGATTTGAGAGGGGACATTTCGAGAGCATCAGCAGGGATGCAGGAGCAGAAGGAGATTCTGTGCTGGTCTGTGCAAGGTGCCACAGGGGACCACTGCTGGGAAAAGGCTGGGCCACACCAGTGTGCCCTAAAGACTGTGGGTGTTTACTGTGTGCAAGGAGACATGGCACAAGATACAATCCACCCTTCAGCTGGCTCGGGATAAGGAGTTAAATGGGTCTTAACTTGCCTGCAGAGTCCGGAGCTGGAGCCCGTGCAGGGTGCAGTGGCACGTGGCAAGTAGTGACCCCTGGCTATCAGGGGGATGCTGCTTAGGGAGGTTTCCACAGAGATGATGAATGAATGCGCCCCGAGGTGGGAAGGGGAGAGCGAAATGCTGGCTGCCATCCAGTCAATAGATACGATCTATTATTTATGGGCATCTCGTGGACATCGTTATTTGGTTTTAGTGGTGTGGAAACAGTGCGCTCTGGCTGATCTATGCAGTGTGCAGCCGCTTGTATTTCACTGCACTCCTTTGCAGGCTTTCTGTTGCACTCAATCATGGCAGTTTGTCTGTGGAAGAGCAAGTACAGTGTTTATTATCTACCTGTAATTAATGCTGAGCATTTTCTTCCGCTATTTTTCCTGTTTATTTACATTTCTTTTTAGATCAATTGAAAAATTCACAGGAGACTTCAGCCACAGAGCTGGTGGAAATAACAGCAAAATCACTCCACAAGTTGTTGAGGGTTTTTTTCCTAAACTAGCCTCTAGGGACCTTGAAAAATAGCAGCACTTTTAAATTTCATCAAGATGTTCCTAGTACTGAAAGATTTTATCTGGTTTTAGACAAGACCTAAATCAGAAATTGGTTAGGACAAAAATTTTCTTTTTCTTAGAGAGGTTTGATTTGGGTTGTTTCAAGGGAATTATTTCTGTTCTGTTCTTTTTTTAACTTACATTTGCAGGGCACTTACTTATTTTGCTAAAAATTTAGATTTAGGGAAATTAGAACCAGCTGCATTTAGCAATTAAAAGGATTTTAATTCCTTCCTGAAATGAAGGCTGAGCCTCGGTGTTTATTTGGCGACTCTTCTTGATTTCAGTAGGCTCCTCTGACACTTCAAACATCTGCCTGTCTTTCTGGCCTGATGCACAGTGCTGCTGTTGTCCTTGTGGTACCCGTTACAACCTTAAACGGGACTTAACTTGTCCTGGAGATCACTGGAGAGCTCTGCAAGCTCTCCCAAGGCAGGAGTCCCACGGGCAGTGAGGAAAGATTTATGCTTTTTTTTTTCCCTCGCCCTGTTTGCACAGGAGGGTCTGGGGGTGATGGAGTGGAGCTTGCTGGCAGGGCTGGCTGAAGCCTCTCTGGGGACGTGGGAGATGGTGTCCTTGCTTCTACAGACCAGCTTGCTGACTGCCAGCCGGAATCGTTGCACAGCCCGGAGGGAAAGGGCATATTTTTTGCAATGAAGGAAGAAGCAGTTTGTCGTTTCCTTGGGGGGCACGTGCAACCTGCAGCTCATGCTGGGGCTGCCCTGGGGGACGAGGCAGCCAAGCCAGGCTGGGAGCCAGGCTGGTTCAGCATCCCTAACTCCTCTAACATGGGGTGAATCCAGGAGGCTTAGAGGCTTGTCCATGGGGACAAAGCTCAGGATCATTTATTTTTGGCAGTTTGCTTCAATGAGTGAGCTGAGGTTAGTCTTTAAGAATAACAGTAAAAAATCAGGATTTCAACTTCTGGCAAAGCCGTCTCTCTTTTTATAAGTGTATCAAATGATTTTGCAATTATCTCTACCTGGCAGAGTTAATTATGTCCAGGGAGAGGAAATTCAGGTTGCAGGGTAACAGCAGTACTTGCAAATCACCAGGAACTGATGACCACACTTATTTCTGAAACGCACTTAACCAGGGAAAGTGAGTCACCAGAGGAGCAGCTTGATAAATTGCACAATATCTAACTAAACAGTCCCCTTTGGAGTTTGCGCACTTCCATGGCAACCAAAATGTGGCAGCCAGGGGAAAATGGAAATTCTTTTTAAAAAAGTCATTCTTGCTATCCCCTTTTTCATTTGGAAAAATGCTGAAGGATGCTGAGGACTCAGAAGAAGGAAATAACCAACTGAGAAAATACTGTTGGGAAAATGCAATTTCATCTGTAAAGGAAAAGTAAGTCTTTTGAATTTCCACACGCTGACATCTGAAAATTTCTAAATGCTGCAGAGGTAATGAATATTTACTCCATTGATCTGGTAGCCACTTCCTCAGGATGGTTTCCCTGTCAGGCACATCTAGTCACTCTTCCACAGCTCTGACTTCAGGCCTTTGCCACTGAGGTTTCTGGGGGACAGCAAGAAATTTGCTGAAAGTCCCTCCACTGAGTGACAGATTTACTAATCGTCCCACCAGCTGTGTTTGAAGAAGTCAAACACTTGATCCAAAAGCAGATTTATTAAGCTAAAAATACATTTGCAATCTTTTTCTTCAGGACTAGGTAAATGCTTCTCATATTTTTAATTGAAAAGAAGGTTAAAAATAGCGGTGGGGCAGTGCATTGCCCAGTTTCTTAATCTATTGGGAAGTTTTATTAGGGCTTCTCTGACACGGAAATGGCACGCTTGTTTTTCTCATGCTGTGCACTGGCTCAGGATCACGAGCATCACTAAGGTTTGTAGGGGTGCCTCTGAGATTTATAGCCTTCTCCGTGACTCGGTCAGGAGACCCTCTGAGGCTCCAGGAACTCCCTATTCTGCTGTACTCTGACTTGCCGATTTTCAATCAGTTAGAGAAACACGTTTTCTCTTTTCATTTTCTTCCCTCTTGCTAACCTGTTATCCCTGAGCAGTCAGCTCAGCTGGGGTCTGACATCCTCTGAGCTGCAGTCAGGACTGCGCATGGTTGTGTCTTCCTAATAGCTAGGTTGATTGCCAAGTGTTTTTGTCAAAGAATAAGGGTTGTGAGGAGCTGAATGACCTCCGTCTCCCTGAAGAGGTGTCCTCTGCAAGGCTGCCTGTCACACGCTGCTTTAATGTTGGCACTCCAGAAAAATATTGTAGCTAAGATGGGAAGCCCTGAGCATGTTTTCACAGGGAAGCCTTGCTTAAATAACTCTTCCATATGCTGTACATCACTTTTATCAGCACTAAGTTATCATGTGCACGCTCTCTGGGTACACAGTCGAATGAACATTGAATTTCACAATTCAGATTGTTCTGGCTCACAACACATAGAGCATCCACTGCTGCTCTTTGCTAGTTTAACCCTCGGAGCTGGCCAAAACCTCATGCCCTTCCACTGGGTTCAGAGTACTTCTATTGTTCCACTGGAGTTTGGGATTTTTTCGTACTTGTTCTGCTTTTGTCCCAGATTTCATCCCAACTACTTGTTCTGGTAACCAGGCAAGCCCCGTGCCCCCTCTTCACAAGAAGTTCAGAGATGTGTATATACAGGGAGCAACGTCCATTGTAACAGCCCAAAACAGTGAGCAGGTGAAGACAAATGTATTGCAATGTGGTAGAGATGCTAGGTTATTCATTGTGAAAAGCTTAATAAAGCCAAGTGATTGGGAAAAGCAAAATGTGGGTCATGCTAAGAAATAGGGGCAAAAGCCTTGCTGTGCTTGGATGGAGTCTGGAGCTGGGGGTGGGCAGGGCATGGAGTCACCTCAGAAGTTCTTCATGCTGGTGTCTTGGTCTTCCTTCCATTTTCACTTGGGTAGGAGGAGCCAATGTCAGCTAGGGACCACCTGGTTCATATCATCAAATGGTAGGAAAGGGCCTGCAGCTGGTGCACACACCCCTTCCTTTAAGCAGCCACATATTTTATGGCATTCAATCTATTTAATAAAATCATCCAGTAATTCTGAATATTACCTACCCAGAAGAGTTGCTGCTTACCCTTAGATCCAAAGGCTAAGCAGCAATAATCCAATCATGGTAATCATAACTTACTACTTTGATCTTCAGATAAAAGAGTCTATAGAAGTGCAAAAGTGTTACATCACCGTTATTTGGACTACTTCAAAGCATGTTATATACCCTAATGAAATCTCCCAACACACTCTGACGAGAAGTAATAGGAGGCAAATGTGTGAACAGGAAAAGAGGAGAAAGGAAGAGGGGAGAAGAGGAGTTCTTCTATGGTGAAAGGCAAAAGCAACAAAAATAAGGACCTGTACACTGTGGCCAGGTGTGAGATGTGAAGAAGGGTCTACGAGGGCCCAGCTGCAGGAGGCAAGTGCATGGGAAGCTTTCCCATAGGAGGAATTTTCTCCTCTCTCATTTCTTGAAGGTCTCACTAAGAAGCAAGATCTCAGGCTGCAGGGAGGCAAACAGAGGGAGGGGGCAGCTTTTCATCACAGCAGTGCTTCCAAAGCCTTAAAAAATTTAAAAAAATCACCACGTGGATCTTAGCAGGTAAAATAGGGGCAGCAGAAACACTAAACATGTTTCTCCCTCACAGTTTGAGAGTTTTAATATTAAAAGACTCCTGTGCACATAAAGCTCTTCTAAAAAACACTGGCTGGGGAAACCAGACTCGTTCCTCACCATTCCTACAAGGGAGACGGTATGCCCTTGTAGAAAAAAGAAAGGCTCAAAAGTGAAAATGGTGAAAATGTAACTTGTACAGTCTTGATGAGGGGTCACATTTTAAATCAAAAATGAGAGAGAAAAAGAAGGGAATAATTGGGAACATTGCTCAGAGCAAAAATCTTCCAGCGCAGAAAACACTCCTCTCCCAGAAAAGGCTTTTCTCTCATCATATCGGAAAATCTGACAAAAGACAGAGGAAAAAAAAAAAAAAACAGAAAAGAAAAAAAAAAAAACCAAACACCAAGGCAAGGCACCCTGGAAGAAGTCTGAACTAAGTTATTGCAGCATTGCCCAGAAGTCTCAGGAATGGAGCTCTAAATTGTGAGTACATGTCGACGGGGTCGTGGATCTTGGAAAAATGAAGAACCGGTAGCATATAATCCAAAAAATATTAAATCTTTAGGAAAAATAAAGCTTTCTTATCAAGCAGACTTTGAAGAAGAGACTGCGGGAGAGCATATAAAATCTAGCAACACAGCAAAGGACATTAGCACAATAGGCTGTTGTTTAAAAAGAAGGATGAGTGCTGTTAAATTTGGGGCCACCTGAGGTTGAGGAAGTTCCTGAGTAATGAATCTCCTGGGGCGCTCCAGTGAGTGCTTCTGACAAAATGTTATGCTTGTCACCTTGTGAGTTTTTCTCAGCAAAGTGAACAAATGTCACCAAAGTGAGAGAAATACATGAAGAGCTTTTTTTACAGTTAAATTTCTGCTCAGAGGCATGGCGAGAGTCAGGGGTTTTCTTCCTTGTAGCAAAAGCTGGCAAAACTGCAGGAGAGGGATGACTTTGCCTTTCACCAGAGCTGCCAAGCAGCCCAAAGTGACCACGTGTTTCTCAGCAAGCATCTATCTAAACACTCATCCCTTAAACTACCCTGGTTTGCAACTTGGAAAGGCATGCTGTGCCCTGCACTTAAGAGGATGACAGTGTGTTTCTTTGGATTTGTCTGTTTTGCCTTTCAACCATACTTTTATTTTTTCTTAGGGTTCCACCTCATCCCTCTATCCTAACCCTTTCTTTATGATGCTTTTAGCAGCCCTCTGGAAGAGCTGGGTGTATTACCCTGCAGTTTTAGGGATAAGCACCTCCTTTCAGGAGCCAGTTCTGACTGCTCAGGGATGGTGGCTCCCTTGGGCGAAGGGCATACCTCAGCTCTGCTCCGTGGGAGTGGTTTTATACCATGGGTGATATACGGGTCCTGCTGAAGTTGAGGAGAGCTGGTTGCTCATGTCAGTCCATGTTTAGCACCTAGTGCTTCCAACACCATCATTGTTAGCTTAGTAGGTGGGTTGTGTTGGTTGCATATCAGCAGGCTGCGTTTTGTGTCCATTGAGGACCACAGGAGAGAGCAACTTGCAGGCTGCTACTGAGTACCTAAATTAACCCCTGCACAGCTGGGCCTAGTTGATGCTGCCTCTGCCTGCTGGGATTGTGTCTCAGGAAGGGAAAGTGGGCAAAGCTGCAACTCAGGAAAATTCCACCTGGTGACCAACACTTCTAGCCACCCACCCAGGCGAAGTTCATAAACGTGATCCATCTTCTTCTCCTACAGCTGGGAACTGAATTAGAGAGATGAAGCAAGCTAACGTGGATCCCATAAAGTGGCAGGGCTTCTCGAGGAACAAAAAAAAGAGCTCCTGGATGCTACTCCTCTGGCTTGGCCATTAGGTACCTGTTCCCTGTCAAAATTCTAAGTGAATGTCTTGAAAACAGCACGTAGCTGCTCCATGTAGTGGTGCTTATGCTTAGCACTGCAGCAATCCAAACTCCAATGACTGGAGAACCACAAGTGGCATGATGCATTTCTGACTAAGCAGGAAAACTCATTTTAGAAAGAGGTTTTGCCCATTAAAGGGAAATTGAAGAAAAAAATGCCAACATATTCTGCAAAAGAAGAGATGAAACGGTGGGAGAGGGACCACGTACTGCTGTCCAAGGCCATTAGCTCAGGCAGAAAGAAACAGTAAATAAGCTATGACTTATAATTAAAGCCCTACAGATACACATCCTTCCTTTGAATCTGGGAGATGCTGCGTATTTGCAGACATGTTCAGTCGTTGCAATATTTACATAGCAAGTGATCCCAAGGCCTCTTCTTGAAAGGACTTCTGCTGGGATTCTGTAATCCATTTTGCCTGAGAACATGAGAAGGAGCAGATCTGCAGCCCATAGATGGCAGTTAAGAAGCTCTCAAATTTTTTCCTTCTGGTTTTGGTTGTTTGGTTTTTTTGAAACAAAAATTGGTAAAAAGAAAAACAAGAGACAGCCAGCATGGGACTCCCAGTACCTGCACCCTCAGCTTGCTTACCCTGTCTCACTGGGTGATGTTACTCACAGGGGATCAGCTGTTACCTCTGCAGAAAAGTTGTGAGGGGAGCTGAAGAATGAATTTGTACCACTGGGAGAGGTAAATGAGAATGTCAATTAAAAACATTCTTCTGTGTTTCTAAGGGCACTCTTCACACTCCATGTTAAAGCTCAGCACTGCAGCTGGGACTCTTGTACCAGGAGGTAGGGTTCAATAATAAGTAAGCGCAAACTAATAATGGCAAGGAAATTAATAATACAGCATGGACAGAGAAACAGGCATTGTAATCACTCCGATTTGATGACACTTAGCAGCTCATTCAAAACTACCCGTGGCATAGCAGAGCGTAAGAGGATAAGAGCTTTGCAGCATGTGCGTGATGGATGCACCCAGAGCCGTTCGCAGCTCCACAACCCCATGCTAAGTTTGTTCTTCTATCTATGACTATTCACAGACTTTTCAAGCAAATGTGGGGTTCACATCAGGGTCAGAGATAAAATTGTGAGACCGATCGTGCCAGATGGTCTGTGACACACAGAAAAAGCAAAGCTCATTTACATTGACAGAGTTTAATGTTGAAGATTTGTTTAAAATAAGAACAAAACTGGAGCAAAATGTTTGCAACTAATCCACTACACAGATAGACCCATGAAACTATCTAGAGTCAGTATCAAATTAGCGGAGTAGTGTCGGGGATCAGAGGGTCTGTGTGGGTAGAAGACCAAAAGTGGATTTGACCCACAATCAGTAGAACAAGCATATAAGAGCTTTTCTTTCAACAGTTTTGCATTAATTCATTCAGTGACAAATATGTCAGTTGACTAAGTGAGCCTTTATTAGAATTGAATTTAACAGTAAATCTGGGAAATCCTCCCAAAGCAGCAATGGCTTTAGAATCCCAGATCTGCACTTCTAATTAAAACACTGTCACTTTAGGTGTAATTCTCCATAAGAAATGGATTTGCAGAGCGGGAAGGGAGAAGTGGGAGAGAGCTGAGATGGTGCTTGAACAGTTTTCCAATGAGGTTTCCTTTGTATATTTTCTGATGATCGTAATGTTTTTTGCAAAAGTGTATTATGCTCTTCTAATAAGACGGCAAAGCAGAGGCAAACTCCTGTCGGCTTTTCCTACCTTCCATAAGGGATAAGATCAAAGAGCAAATTGTTTGATCAAGGATTGCATTTTGTTTTCAGAAATAAGAGATTATAGCTGTACAATTTTCTGTTTTTCTGTGAAGAATCCATCAATGCTAAGTCTGGAACATTTAAAAAAAAATCACTTCACGGGAACAAAGGGAAGTTACAATTCTTTTCTGTTTTCTACTGGCAAAATGCAGTTGCTTTGCAAGAAGAGCTAAAAGGAATAAACCATCTAAGTAAGAAAATCAAAATTATTATTTTCAGCTTGGTCATCTGCAATTTTTCCACTAGACAGGTATAAAATAGCACATTCCAGAATTATCTTTTAAATTATACACATAGTAGTTAAGAGTTTAATGTCTTATAAAAACTGAAAGAAAATTATTTCCAATGAGAAAGCAGAAACAAAATAGTTTACCATGTTAAAATTATACCTTTTAGCCTTTCAGAAATGAAACATCGAGAACATCAAGTAACAGAAAAATGCAAATCTTGGGCAGACCCAAACCAACCATTTTTGGAATGCTACTTTCAGAGGACATTTGCAACCATTATCTTTTCATTCTGATCGAAAATATTAAGGTTTCGTTTACAATTTCAGAATTTTTCATGGTGCTGAAATTCTGGTTCCTAGCCAGCTCTCATGTTGAGTAGATTGTGCACCACGGATAATGAGGGCACGGTATTTGCTCGTTACTCCTGCAAGGGTAATGTTGGAAAGGAGATCCCCATTCTTCCCACTGTTCTGGGAGGGGCAGGCAGGACCCCAAGTCAGGGAGAGGAAGCAGGAGGGGAGTGTGATTTTAACCAGCACAGGTAGGGCTAGAAGAAGAAAGCAAGACATCTTAGTCTGGATTGTGTAGGAAGGAAGAGTGTAGGTGCAGAAGGAATAATACAGGTTGAAAAACATACAGTCTAGTCTGTCTAGCTATTCCATCCCTTTCTGCATCCTGGAATTAGCCATCCATTAAACCCTCTTTCACTGTTGTCCTTGCTTATTTTATTCTGTTTTGGTTGTGGGTTGTTCTTTTGGGGTTTTTTTTAGTTCCTTCTATTCACAAGTATTGCTATGATAATGAATGTGAATAAATCCAGAGGTCAAACAGACAAATCCAAACATCCAAATCTTAGCATATCTTTAAAGTACTAACCAGTGTGCTCTGTATCACCTTAGCTCTGCAGAGGACTGAGTCACTTGTTTCCACACAGCGGAGAGCTGATTGCCTTCATGTTATGCTTGAACGGGTATGGGGACATGTAAATTCTCCATGCAAGAGGATTTAAATCCCATACTGCCCATTAGTGAAGAGAAATGAACCTAAGCTGGGACTCAAGCTGCAGAACATTTGTTAGTCAAGGGGAAGGTCATTTCCCGTTATCTAGCTGTGGAGTGAGATTTTCAAAATCTCAAAGTGACTTCAAAGTACAAGGTATATCTACTCCTCTGTGACTGCTTTTACTAGAGCATAAACGTAACTCCAAGTCTCACTGGCTTTTGACCAGGCTTTTAGCTCCCTAGTGTTGAAGTCACTTTTAGAAATGGGACATTATCTCCTAAATTACAAAGGCACTTTTGCAAATGTGTCCCGTGATGGTAGCATTGCTGCTCTCCTGCTTGGTCTACAGAAGTAACAGAACAAGATGGTAATGGATATTGTCTTTCCGACCACTTGCAGTGATGAGCAGTAACAGGCATTGGCTCAAAATCTAAATAGGCAACATGGTTATCCAGAGAAACTGTACTTGTGCTGTTTAACCTGTGTTTGCTGCCCTTGAGCTCTGGCCGTGTCACATGGGATCGCATCTGCTTGTGTGATGGTTCATCATGACTATTATCATATTTTTTATTGTATTGCATTAGCCTCCAAGAACCTTCATCACTGGCCAGCGGCTGGGTGTGTTAGATGCTACACAACCACGGAGCAAAGGGACGATGCCCTGTAGAGCCCATATGCTGTGTCTTTCCAGCAGCTTAGATTCACAGCTTCTAGCTCCAAGTCTACCTAGCAATGAGGGCAAACATTGCCCTGTAGCAGCGTCTGCAGCAAAACATCATACAGACGAAGCCCTAGCCATGCTGGCAGTCATAGCAAGATGTTTATCTCCTCTTGTCTCCTCCACAGTCTAGGAGAGTGAGCACTCACCTCCTCACAGTATCTCACATCATGAGGAGACATGACCAGCACCAGCAGCAGGCACAGCCCAGATGAGACTGGTGCCTCATACAGGTGCGCATCCTGTCCCGTCTGACTCCCGTGGGAAGGCAGCTACAGCCCCCTGTCCCGTTTTCCCCAGACCTCCTTGCTACCTCCCGGTCTCAATACCCCCTAGTTACTTTTTCATGCTGTCGATGCCAGGTGCGGGAGCCGGGAAGCGTAAGCCATCTGCAGCTGACAGCAGGCAGCCCCGTGGGATAAGCCAGTAATGAACATCACCAGGATGTCGAGGGTCTAGAGGCAGGAATCCGGCTCACTGCCGCTGAAGGGATTGAAACAAGTCTCAGAAATATCCCAGCTTCGTCAGGAAGGAAAGGCTGTATAATTTGCAGCTGGAAATGAATGTGATTATTTGCCATGCAAATGGATTTTGCTAGCTCAAAGTGGCCTTCATCAGCAGAGATTGTTGTATTTGACATTATCTGGTTACTCTTGCTTAATGCTTCTGTGCCTTTTCTGAGCGCTTCCTTCCCTGAGCACACATCACCCAGACTAATTAGAGACAGGTATTTTTTTCCCTCTTCCCCATCAATCTGAAGACATGCGAGCTGAATCCATAGCTACCTCCCTCCCCAATCCCTCTCCAAATATGAGACAAAAGGTAAAGTTGTTTGTGCTGACAGTCCTTCAGGCTGAATATTCTCCACAGATAGGAAGCACAATGGTCACATTTATGTCACCTAACTTGAGCTACTTAAAAATCAGCTGTTTAGTCCAACCTAGTCATCTTAGTTCCTTCAAAATTCAGTAGGAGGGGGTGGGGTGTGGAAGGACCTCCTCCCAACCTGAGACAGCTGTTTAGTCCAACCTAGTCATCTTAGTTCCTTCAAAATTCAGTAGGAGGGGGTGGGGTGTGGAAGAACCTCCTCCCAACCTGAGACAGATGGGGTCAATCATCCCTGGAGGTCCCTAGCCATCTCCAGAGGTTTTTTTGGTGAGCACATCTCTCTTAGAGACTTAAAAATAGAGTAGAACAGTGCCCATGTGCCTGCCTTTCCCACAGCATCCAGCACTCCCTCAACAAATCCCTGATCCCCCTCTCTGGCTGGCAGTGATGGGAAGGCATAAAAAATAATCTGGGATGAGGGACCATCAACCTGCTCAGCCACGTTGCTGCAGTTGCCAGTGAAGGAGGAGGTTTGCGTGACAGCGCAGGATGGGGTAACCAGCACACAGCTTATGGTTGGAAACCATGCCAGTGGGCTGTAGAGCTGGAAAGAATATTCTTTGTCATATCCTTCTTGGGGTTTAAGATCTGGATGATTAAGAAAAGAATTTGTGAACTCTCTATAGTACTACCTTGGAGATGGGTCCTGTAGACTTTCCTGAAAGACCTTGAAAGGTGAATCCTTCAAAGTCATTCATGGAGCTTGTGTTTAGGGTGAGATGGACTTTGCTGCACAGTTTCAGAAAAGTCCATAGAAGAAGAAATCAGAGGGAAGGGCAGAGGCTGTGCTCCAAAATGAGTCCCCTGTGCAGAGGAAAACCCAGTCCATCTCTAACCATAGCAGTCCTTTCGGTCATAGCTGTAAAATACTGCTTGTCCCTTCCGTAATCACTTGCAGTCATGTTTCCTGCAGTATCTCTCTGCCACGGTGAAAGCTGCTGTGATCACTCTCCAGGAGCATGGGGCTGTCCACACGTGTGGTGGAATGGGTCTTATTTCCACGTATTCAAACACGTCCTTTCTGCTCTGCCCCACACACCGCGCACATGTGAGCTCAGCCGCTGCGCCTGCTCGCTGCTGGCAAGTGATCTCAAGGAGTTTTGTCTAAAGAGATTTCAGGGTGGGTTGATCTAAACGGGGAGATGACGTGATGTCTGCAGGAGCAGCTGCCTTCACACCAGCAGCGTTTAAAACCAGACTGGACAAACTGGGAAGGTGTAACCTAGATAAGTCATGCAGCTGGTGGGCTGTGTGGGTTTCCGACAGTATTATATCCAACTTTCCAGTTCTAATTTCAGGGATTAGCAGGGCATGTTCTTTCCCTCAACGGAGTGACAGAGCAATCAGGTTTGTTTGTCAAGTTGTGTTAAACCACAGTGAACCATAGCAGCTGGACCCAGGGCTTCAGGCAGACCCGGACACGGCATGGCACACACTCTCATGAGCTGATCCAGTGCCCTTAGTTGAACTGGGATATCTCTGTTACCATCCAATAAATCACATTTCTGTGGAGTGGCTCACATCAGCAGGAAGGCAATGCTGAGTCATGGTCCTCCACAAGGAAATAAATGGTGTTTCTCACAGGCAGGTGAGTCAGGCTTCATGAAATAGCACTGTAAGCTACCTTCTGTCTGGACAGTGCTCCGTATCTAGAGAAGGAACATATAAATAATTCAGACAGAATGCGTGAATACTGGCATCACTCTAAAATTATCTTCCACTCTTAAAATTGTTTGAAAATATTTTAATATAAATTACTGCCTGCTTGACTTAATTTTCCTCTATAGATATACAGTGGTTACAGATAATTGGCTATTTGATTGTAGCGAGTGCACCTAGATTTTAAGGCATTATTATGAACATCTTGTCTAACCACCTGCTGAATACAAACCAGATAATGTCAGCAGGCAAATTGTTCGTTAAGGCCATAGATACTCTCTGAGCTTCATTATGTCTTAGAAAAACACCGAGGTTTGGTTTTTAAACTTCAGATGATGGAGGAGCTGACCTAGTGATCCCAGCTGGTCTGTATATCTGGTCTGGCTCCATGCTGGTACTCCTTCCCACCGGGGGTACTTAGCACAACACAGACAGACCTCGTCAGAGCTGCTGTTTGGATGGGCATTGCCCTGCCCAGCTAACTGCCTCATAGTTGTCTCCATGTCTTATTATTAATATTATTATCTACTCTGAAAGGAATTGAAAAGCAAAGCAAATTCCATCAGCTAATTGTTAATTTATTTTTCACTGTAGATTTTTTATCCCCCCTTTAATTATATTGACGCTTTGAAAAGCAGATCAAGAACTGAGGTAGGCTTTTGGCTTCCCTGAAAGCAGCTGGAGAACGTGACTTTGGGTAAATGCCAGAGTAAATGATGGGCCGGCAAGAGTGAGCTGCGCCTTTTGGACCTTCACACTCCTCCTGTTTGACTCTCCTCTCTGTGTCCAGGTCTCTCTCTGGCCGCATAGTCGGTGGCGTCTGGTGGTTCTTCACCTTGATCATCATATCCTCCTACACAGCTAACCTGGCTGCCTTCCTCACTGTGGAAAGGATGGTTTCTCCCATCGAGAGTGCAGAGGACTTGGCCAAGCAGACGGAAATCGCCTATGGGACCTTGGAAGCTGGCTCCACTAAAGAATTTTTTAGGGTAAAAAGGAAACTTTAATGCAAATATTTTGATTAGCTCCTTGTTTGACAAGTCCTCCAGGCCCATCCTCTCTCATCCTTAGCCCAGATCTGTTTTTTTCTCTCGCTTCTCCTTACCTTGCTAGGACCTGCTGGGCTTGTCCTTAGAACAGCAGAAACCCAGTTTCCCGTGCCGCTCAGAATGCTGGCAGTGTCTCCAGCACATGATATTCTGTGATTGTAAACACAAATATGGAATATCCATGTGCTTCCCCACGTTATCAAGGACCTACTCTGAGCAACTCCAAAAGAAACCATCTCATGATTTCTGGCTTGGTTTGCCCTTTGCTTATCAGCAAAATCACTTGCCATACACAAATACATGGCAGAAACCAGGGGTTGATCTGGGCTCTGGTGCAGAAATGCCAGGAGGTTCGTTAACATCCCATTACCCCTTTTGCCTTCCATGGCCCATCTGATATGTGAGTATGTGTTCAGTCCAAGCTGGAAATCTCAGCTGGCACCAAACCTCTGCTCATGCTTCTGTTGGGTTTGTGCTGTCCTACACAGCGATCCAAAATAGCAGTGTTCGAGAAGATGTGGACATACATGAAGTCAGCCGAACCCTCCGTTTTTGTGAGGACAACAGAAGAGGGGATGATCCGGGTGAGGAAGTCGAAAGGGAAGTATGCCTACCTCTTGGAGTCCACGATGAATGAGTACATCGAGCAGCGGAAGCCCTGCGACACCATGAAGGTGGGAGGTAACTTGGACTCCAAAGGCTATGGCATTGCAACGCCAAAGGGGTCTGCACTGAGGTAAGTAGCTTGGATTCGCTTTCTTTTGCCAGACTACCTGGCAAATCAATGTATGCACACAGTTCAATCTCCATTGCCATGTTAATCACAAAAGCTTGGGGCAAGGAGGTGGGGGAGGCGAAGGATAAGGGGTATGAAACCTCAGCGTGATGTGCAGAGAAGTAAAATGGCCAGCTCCCATGGAGCAGCAATGGGAACATCTCACTGTTCAAGCCCTGCATTTGGAAACGATCCTGGCTGATCCACTTACCATGACTGTGTCTGCCGTACCAGGTGGTGGCAGGGGGCTGCTGTGGTGTAACCATTGGTTTCACAGAGCATTATCCAGAAGGGACGCTCATCCTGTGCCATGTGAACTGCACAGCTTTGCAGAGTATGGTATTACCCTGGCTTGGATCCATGCTTGCAGAGGGAGTTCTCACAGGGAAAACGTTTTGGTTTTTCCTAAAATGCAATGCTATTTGGAAGGGGTAGGCAGCCAGTTTTGAAAAAGCCCTGCAAAAGGTGCACATTTTCATTCACTGAGTCAATTCAGATCCTGCCAAGCGCCAAATTTATGGCAAGTCCAAAGGGGCACAAATCCTGCATTTCTGAGCCCAGAGCTGCTGCTGCCACATGCCTTTGCCTACTGTCATGTGAAATGTCTTCAGAGACCTTCCGTCAAAAAGAAGAATCTTTTAAAAGTACAGACCCAGACCTGAGTGAAGAGCAGAGCTTGGGCACTGCACACACCCATGCTCCTGGATGCGAGCTGGTCCCCTGCAAAGTGTCTCCCCCAAACTGACCTGCCCAGTCCAGCATTACCACGATCTGCAAACTGGGGTGGTGACCTGAGACACGTCAGAGGTCTGGCTGCTTTTGGCAGCAGCCATGCAAGTTCCTCATGTTACAATCCTGAGGAATGTGAGTTGCAGGAATTTAGTGGGACTAGTAAATCCGCAGAAGCCATAGCTTTAAGTAGTCTGATTGATTACTCAACTCATTTAGTTGTTTATTGAACAGATACTAATTAAAATATTTTGACCAAAATCATATGTGTGGCCTTATACTTGCTTGCTAACATAACCCAACGCAGAGGCATTTAATCCATGCTCTCTGGGTTACTAGAAACCGTCTGATCATTTGCTGATGCATCCGTCTGGTCACACAGCTTCTGAGCCAAAGCCAGCCCAGAGGATCAAAGATGTCTCAACTACTGCTAGATGAAGCCCAAGGATTTTGATTTCTGCATTTATTAAGTCAGCACAAATTATATAAAAAGCACTTCCCATATCAGCAGTATCTTTAAAGAAGCTCATGAGCGCAGTGCGGGTGATCCAGCAGGCAATTCTTGCACCCAGCGTGGTTCAGGCTCTGAAATGACTCGGGACCCTCCAAATGAAGGTGGATGTATTCTCACAGCTTTGAGACATTTTCTGTTGCACTCTCTCCGATGTTTGTTTTCTGTCTTGCAAATATGGAAATTAGGATACAGGGCTGATTCCATTTATTTATTTATTTAAACATTCTTGTATCCTAATTTTGATACTATAAAAACAAACAGGAACATCCTACCTCCATTTATTTATTTATTTAAACATTCTTGTATCCTAATTTTGATACTATAAAAACAAACAGGAACATCCTACCTGTCTTGTAATTGTTGGCACGTGAAGGAGCCACTTGTCATACTTCTAAGAAAAATAAACAACTGAAAAGAAAACCACATCAACCACTTCAATTTTGCAGCTCCAAACATCCCTCTGCAAGGCGTGATTCAAAAAATTCCTAACTTTTTTTTCTGTTTCCTCTTTTTCATCCCAGCTGCATGTAGAACAAATTTCTTATGGGCCTAATGGCAAAGGAGTACTGCTTGATTTTCCATCTGATGGTGTTTCTTTGGAACAGTTGCTGTCAGTTTTTGTCCCATTATGTTTGTTTTGTTCCTGTTCTTTTAATTGTTTGAATCTCAGTAGTTCCCTACAGTCATCGTGTAGTGTCTGTTTTCCCCTTGGGGTCCTGCACGTGAGAGGTTGCCCCGAGCCAGGTGACATTCAGGAGGCACCTGTATAGCACAGCCAGCCTGTCTCAGGCTTCATCTTCACTCGCTTCCATCCACAAAGTACAAGCTTTGAGCCAGGTTTATCTTAAATCAGGAGTGTTTTAGAAGCTGGGCTGCATTTTGATTTTTGCTGTGACCTGTCCCCTTTGTAGCTAGAGCAGTTTTCCTGCGTTTGGGAGAGCTAATTAGGAAAGGATCCTAGAAAGATCCTCAACGAGAGTTCACCATTGTTTTTCTTGTTTCTACATGGGAACACAATGCCAAGGTATTGCCACAAATGAATGAAAACAAGGTTAAAAATCCAGAAATAATTCTACATGTTGCAACAGGTGCAAACATCCCTCCCAAGCCATCAGTTAGGTCTCTTGGGCTGCTGAAAGGGCTTGCTTCTTCCTCCTAGCTGAATCGAGCTTTGAATGTTTTTTGGCCTCCAGATGTTAAAATTCAGTTGCATTTAGGCATAGCTGAGAAGGGCAACAATGGGAGGGTAGAAATTACACCTTTCAACACCAGCTAGTTCAAGGTGTGATCCTGCCTGACATCAGAGAGTCACGCAGCTGCAAAACCCATCCATTTACCTGGCAGGAGTTCTTCTCCACTGTTGGACAAAAAGAAGGTACAAATCGAAATTATCCAAAACAGAGGAAAGGAAACCCAAGATATCCCATGTGAGTCTGAACTCAAGGAATAGGGAGGTTTCTGAAGCGGAGATCTGGAAGGGCAAGCTCTTCAGAGCGGCCATACTGACTTAAAAGTTCCCTGAAATACAAGTCTGTTTGCCTAGAGTCTGTAAATAAACACAAATTGTTCCCTGTTAAAAACCCACCTTCTTTCAGGACACCAGACCTCTCAGCCTTTCATCAAATACACTCGAGATGAAGTGCAATTTGTTCTGTGTACTCCCCATGAGCTGAAGAGAGAGAGACAATTAACTGAAATGAAGCTTCCTAGGAAAGATAACACATAATGTTTAGCACATGGCCCCAAAAATCATATGGCTGATACTGTGCCCAGGGAAACTGCAAGGCATTTACTTTGTTAACACCTTGTACCCACATAGAAGCTGCAATGTATTTTGGCTCATTAGTTAACTAATCTTTTGCAGATGGTTCAGACATCCGAGCGCTAATTAACCTGTATTCTGTTTTAGAAGACAGAAATAATTATGATTTACTTAGTGTCAAATTATTTCTGGAGCTATACTCACATGTTTCCATTGGCTTTAAATGCAACCCAAGTTAGACTCCGACCACAGTAATGTTACAGTAAAAAAGGGAAAATATTCAGCCATCTTCAAATCTATACCTTCGCCTTCTCTTGGACTGGTAGCAAGTTTCACTGCATCTGGATTTTGCTTTTTGAAGGCTGGATTCTGCCTGACGGAGGCTCCCAGTCCTTGTGAAGGCATCAGTGCTCGAATGGGATCCCAACAGGCAGAGCCACCGTGGGCTCTTGGAGGTCAGCACATCCCTCTTGCTCACCACCAGACTTTTTTAGAATTGGAATATAAGAAAATAGCCCCCGTGGTGCTGATTTCTTGGTGTGGTACAGTGCTGTGTGCATGATGGGAGCTGCAAGGTCCTTTGCCTTTTTCAAGATCAGTTTTATTGATATGCAGAGTCTGTTGATGGACAGTTCAGCCCTCCATCTCTTCCATGCTTTTTAAAGCCCTATCACGATTGTGCCTCACTGTGCTTAGCTTTTTCCCCTCTTTCATGCAATGTCTACACCAGCATTGCACCTGATACCCAGCATCCAGAAATGAACTGTGGCCATGTGCAGAGCCTGTAAAACTCACTGCTGCACGGCCTGAGTCAAGGTGCTCCCTCCGACGCTCACCAGTGAAATCAGTGAGAAGTGTGTGAACAGGTCCGAAGGCAGACTGCGGCACAGTTTGGATTTGAGGCTATCCTGAATCCAGACCCCTGGTCTTCCTTCTGAACGGTAGAGTCTGCTTAGCATCCAGACTGATGCAACGTTTTCCATGACTGGGGAGAGGCAGCTATGAAACACTGCAGCCATTCAAAAGTCCTAGGTGTTCTCAGGTGCATGGTTTTTATGGGTGCTGCAGCCATCCCATAACCTTTTGGTAACATGGCAATGATATCACAGGACATACAGGGCCATTCATAGCTGGCCGCGATTGTCCACAGTGAAGGAATTCACTTCCCAAAGCATAACAGGGAATTCCCTGAGACATTGGGAGCTCTGGAAAACACCTGAGAGAGGGAATGCAGACCTCAGCATCAGATGAAATCAGATGACCAGGTTCTCTGTTGTGGTAGCATGGCATTTCCACAGGGCTTCAGGAAAAGCAATGGTGACTGCCACCGGCTGGGGATCCACCCCTATGTTTCATACATCCTAAAATGTCTGAAGTGTATCCCAACCATATGTTAATTTGAACATGTTAAAGTTTTTGAATTGATTAAATGTTCTTTTTGTGTGTGTGTTACTTAATGAGAAATTATTGCTGATCATGTTGTTTCTATATATGTCTTTTGTGATGTGAGAATCACTCAAGAGGAATAGGCGAGCCAGACTG